>NC_091620.1:88612970-89862970 GCF_027580195.1 Bos mutus
TCACTTTCACTTTTCACTTTCATGCAGTGGAGAAGGAAATGGCAACCCACTCTAGTGTTCTTGCCTGGAGAATCCCAGGGACGGGGGAGCCTGGTGGGCTGCCGTCTCTGGGGTCGCACAGAGTCGGACACGACTGAAGCGACTTAGCAGCAGCAGTAGCAGTAGCAAAGAGGCATGCATCTTCTGTATTGTTATTATATATTTTTAACATTCATTTCCTTTGTAGTCTTACATATTTGACTTAAAAACATTCTGAGAATGGGCAGCACCACTGTCAAAAGAGCCCATGGCAGAGAAAACAATTTAAGAACGTTGGCTGTATACAAGGTTTCAAGAAGGAATTCTGGCTTCACAGCCTCATCAGTGAGTGGAAGGGATCATCATGTATACCTTTGCATTCCTTTGTTTGTTATTCAGTCACTCAGTCGTGTTCAATTCTTTGCGACCCCATGGACTGCCACATGCCAGGCTTCCCTGTCCTTTACCATCTCCCGGAGTTTGCTCAAGCTTATTTCCATTGAGTCGTTGATGCAATCCAACCATCTCATCCTCTGTCATCCCCTTCTCCTCCTTCAATTCTTCCCAGCATCAGGGTCTTTTCCAATGAGTTGGTTCTTTGCATCAGGTGGCCAAAGTATTGGAGCTTCAGCTTCAGCATCAGCCCTTACAATGAATATTCAGGGTTGATTTCCTTTAGGACTAACTGGTTTGATCTCCTTGCTGTGCAAGGGACCCTCAAGAGTTTTTCCCTGCACCATAGTTCGAAGGCATTAATTTTTTGGCACTCAGCCTTTTTTATTGTCCAGCGCTCACATTTACACAACTACTGGAAAAACCATACTTTGATGATACAGACTTTTGTAGGCAAAGTGATGTCTCTACTTTTCAATACGCTGTTTGTCATTGCTTTCCTTCCAAGGAGCAAGTGTCTTTTAATTTCATGGCTGCAGTCACCGTCCACAGTGATTTTGGAGCCCAAGAAAATAAAATCTGCGACTGTTTCCATTGTTTCCCTTCTATTTGCCATGAAGTGATGGGACTGGATGCTATGATCTTAGTTTTTTGAATGTTGAGTTTTAAGCCAGCTTTTTCACTCTCCTCTTTCACAATCATTAAGATGCTCTTTAGCTTCTGCCATCAGAGTGGTATCATCTGCATATGTGAAGTTGTTGATATTTCTCCCAACAATCTTGATTCCAGCTTGTGCTTCATCCAGCCTGGCATTTTGCATGATGTTACTCTGCATATAAGTTAAATAAGCAGGGTGACAATACAATATATGGCTTTGTCACACTTCTTTCCCACTTCTGGACTGGTCAGTTGTTCTATGAAGGTTCCAACTGGTGCTTCTTAATCTGCATACTAGTTCCTCAGGAGACAGGTAAGGTGGTAGGCAGGTAAGGTGGTCTGGTATTCCCATGTCTTTAAGAATTTTTCAGTGTGTTGTATTCTACACAGTCAAAGGCTCTAGTATAATCAAGGAGGAGCAGATGTTTTTCCAGAACCCCATTGCTTCCTCCATGATCCAACAAATGTTGGCAGTTTGATCTCTGGTTTCTCTGCCTTTTCTAAGTCCAGCGTGAACATCTGGAAGTTCTTAGTTCATGTACTGCTGAAGCCTAGCTTGAAGGATTTTGAGCATGACCTTGCTAGTATGTAAAATAAGCACAATGGCACAGTAGTTGGAACATTCTTTGGCACTGTCCTTCTTTGGGATTGGAATGAAAATTGACCTTTTTCAGTCTTGTGGCCACTGCTGAGTTTTCCAAATTTGCTGATATATTGAGTGCAGCACTTTCACAGCATCATCTTTTAGGGTTTGAAATAGCTCAGCTGGAATTCCATCACCTCCACTAGCTTTGTTAATAGCTTCCCAAGGCCCACTTGATATCACACTCCAGGATGTCTGCCTCTAGGTGAGTGACCACTCCATCATGGCTATCTGCATCATTAAGACCTTTTTTGCACAGTTCTTCTGTGTATTTTTGCTACCTCTTCTTAATCTCTTCTGTTTCTGTAAGGTTCTTACAGTTTCTTCCTTTATCATGCCCATCCTTACATGAAATGTTCCCTTGATGTTCTCTTGCCTAGGAAAGTCACGGACATCCGCAAAGCCAGAACCAACATGGGAAGAGTGAGCTCCTAACACCCTGCTGCTGCTTGGCATGGAGAGCCAGAGGACTTGTATTAATGTCTTGTATTAATGAGGTAGCTACAGCATGCTACCTCAGACTCACCATGTTACCATCTTACATTTTTGTATGTTGGGAGTCTGGCTCTGGTCTCACCAGGCTAAAATTACACATCAACAGGACTGTTCCTTCTAGGAACTCTGGGAAGGATCAATGGAGGGGCTCATTATGCTGCCTACCACAGTGCTCACATTGGCATGACCTAATCTGGTTGAGTCAGAGGGCTCTAGAGAAAAGTGGTGATCTCAAGAAACAAATTCAGATTTTAGGCAATGAATAAGGAGCTCAACTCACCATAGCCCAGTAGTTAGATAGCAATGGGTTCAAGAGATGAGTACATAGGAAGGGGAAAAGTGGTTTTTCTTAAAGGCGAAGAGCAGTGCTGGCCTTTCTGTGTGTAGTTTTTGTTCAGTTGCTCAGTCATATCCAACTCTTTGTGACCCCATACTGTGTGGGATCAAGGCATTAAAGCAAGCAAAGACACACAGGGAAAGAGCAGTGCAAGCAGACAGACGACAATGGCAGAAGATCCACGACCACAGGCTCAGTGACAAATAACAGAGAAGACATCTTTTGCAACAGAATTTGGAACTTAATTAAGAACTCTGAGAACCCAGCACAGCTCTCATACTTCAAGAGGTCTAATTATCATGTGTGCGTTGGTCACTAAGTCATGTACAACTCTTTGTGACCCCATGGACTGTACCCTACCAGGCTCCTCACTCAATGGAATTCTTCAGGCAAGAACACTGGAGTGGGTAGCCATATCTTCTCCAGGGGATCTTTCCAACCCAGGGATCAAACACGGGTCTCCTGCATTGTAGGCAGGTTCTTACCATCTGAGCCATCAATAGAAGGAGCCACTTATCACTATGACACAATTATAGAATCCAAAGAACTTTGTAAAAGACACTAGAAATTTTGTGTACAGTCCATTTGGGTTTCTGGGGAGAAGAGCCATTGAAGAAAGTACCAAAACGTACCAGGTAGACATTATTACATATATGTGAACTTAATCAACTGCTCTGTTGATATGCATTTACTTAACTAATCTATTCCTGAGTTAAAGATTTCTTTATCTGTGAATTTCTGCATGAATTCAGCAGAAAACCTGGTCACAATCTGTGGAGCTTGCTTAAACAAGTTAGTTTCCTTGGCTTAGATATTTCCAGGTAACTCATTCTTAAGCTTTCACTTCGTAAAAGAAATAGCTTTGGAAAAAGATAATATTTCTATATAGACTCATTTGGTACAACATCAGTTTGAAAGGAAATTTTTAATAGATTGTCACATTACTGCTAAAGATTTTGTTTATTTTCAGTGAATTCTCCATCTTTAGAATCCTATTTTCATTTGTACCTGAAAAATGTTTCCTTGAAATACTTGAAAAAGTATTTCAAAAATCTAATAAACTACTGGATAATCAGTCACCCATATCTGGGCCTCTTGAACCCAGTGATGTTCAATTTTGCCTACAAGAACTTGACAGAACACCTTTGATTCTTTGAAAAGCTTCTGATAAGGGAGATCCAGTGTTTATCATTACATTAAAATGGTATCATAAGCAACTCCATTTGGTTTGTATATTTATTGTTGGTGAAGGACCTGTGTTGTTGACAGTAGAGGGATGATGAGACCGTTTTTGTTGGGATCTTGAATCCTATGTTTTGAAAATAACACAGGCGCAGATGCTTTGGCAGGACTTGATACACATCAAGAACAGGCAACAGCCAGGAAAATGCTACTTAGGATAGATTCAATTTGCAGGAGTAATTGATCCTTTTAAAGTGGTAAGTTTATTTCTGGTCATAACAGACTGACTTTGAATAACAACTAAATGTATTTCAGTAGTACACCTTTAAAAACAATGATCATTGTGATTGTTTTAAACTATACAGTGGCAGCCCCTTAAAAGACAACTTAACAATTTTCTCCCAAACATCAGAGTTTTGCAGTAAACAGAGGGACGTACCTAGTTGCTAAGAGACCTGTCTTTAACATGGCCACCTTTGATAAACACTTCATGAATTATGGCTTCTATTTTTTGGATATAATTATGACAAGAGCTTCACTTCTATTTTAACAATATGTCTTACTATATATACTACTTAAAGTCCTAATGATTTTGTTGTTTAAGTAAGTAAGCAAAGAAATTTGAGTCAGGACAGTCCTCTCTGAGTCTTAAGAGAGAAAACAAGATAGATAAAATAAAATGCACATAATTACTGAACAGTAGAATTGTTTGTAACTGTCTCCAACACACTGTCTGTCCTTTAAAAACTAAAAAGGAAGTTCCAAGCAATATGTTTAAATAGAACATACTTTGTATTGACTGACTTGTGTTGTCTGTGCCTTAGATCACCATTTAAGAGAACATGGCTTCAGGCCAGCTATAGAACACCTAAAAACAAACCTTAAAAGACTCAAGTGATGTTTTGTCCAGGAAATCAAACACCTAGCCAAAGGGCATCATAAATAAATTTGATCTCTCTTCAGGGGGTGCCCCTGAACAGGCCATTAGAAAGCCTCTATTTATTTCAACCCATTCTGAGAGGAAACTAATTAAACCCACTCTCAGATAAAGTTGATTAGGCCAGGAGAAGAGCTGGGAGCTCAGAGATGACTGACACAACCCTCTAGTCGGGGAGAAGCATGTTGGAAAGTTCTTAGCTTGGGCACAAAATGATTCAATAGTGAAACTGAACCAAGCCATTGAGAACTGGTATCCTTCTTAGATCAGAAGATAAAGTGGGGGCCATCAGAAGGGCCACTCCTTTCCTGTCCTGCCTTCATTTTATTTGGAGAACTAAAACTAAGGGACAATTCTGTGCAGTGTAATGCCCCTTAAATGATCTGTCGAACAGATTAGGGTTTTTTCTTGGCTTTTGTTTTCCAATCTGTCACAGACAGATACTTTTCACAAAACACAATATGAGTACATTACTAAAATACAAAACAACCAAAACAATTTATAAAGCTCCATTTTTTTTACTACTATGTTCAATGCATATAAAATTACCCTGTCTAGTTACTATGAACATATCCAAACTTGGACTTAACTCCTGGGCTCATCTCTTTGCAGACGGGCAAGGGGCTGCAGACCATGCTTGATGTGTAGCTCGTGTGCTGAACAGACTTCTGCTTCAGACAGACTTGTGTTTAGATCCCACGTGTATTATCTGTGTAACCTGAGAAATTAGTTGAACAATGTACAAGAGATCATGGGCTCAGCACACATTTCCTAACTTCTTAATATCAGGGACAAGATCCATGTTCCACTCTATAAATGTTAAAATACTGAGATATCCCCCAATTCCTGTATATGTTGCTGCCACCTGAAATTGCTATGAGAAGACAAACCATCTCTGTGTACATACATGCTTAGTCGCTTCAATCGTGTCTGACTCTTTGTGACTCCATGGACTGTAACCCATTAGGCTCCTCTGTCCATGGAATTCTCCAGGCAAGAATACTAGAGTGGGTTGCCATTTCCTCCTCCAGGCTATCTTTTCCACCCAGGGATCCAACCAGCGTCTCCAGCATATCCTGGATTGGCAGGTGGATTCTTTACCACTGAGCCACCAGGGAACCCCAAACCCTCTCTAATTTTCCCCATTTTGGTTACAATATACTTTTAGTTCATCACAGATGCAAATGATGCCAATGCTTGCTAACAATGCATCCCAGGAAAGGTTAAAAGCTAGAAATAATGGTTTCTGATTAGGTGATCGGAAAAACAGCTTTAACTGCAAACACCGCAGCAGCTAAAATGGGCAACTCAAGTTTCCATATGATGTGGTGGGTGACCTCAGGCTGAGAGGAGAGTAATGGGTAGTGAGGAACTCAATAAATATTTATAGAATGAAGATTAGGAAGAGTAACTCTCTTACTAACAGATTAGTTAGCAACAGATTCGTCCACTGGGTAAAGACATTGTTGATATGTTACCTCTTAGGCAATGCCATTATTATTTTCTATCTCATGCATACTATCTTCAAGTATCCACTGGCCTACTTACTGGACCAGGAGTCTTCCAAATGTTTTTAACCATGAAATCTATCTTCAAACGCAACTTTAAAGGGAAGCCCACTGTAAAAAACAGATGAAATCTCTGTTGTGCTAGCTGAAGCAGGAGGAGGTGAAAGAATTAATTTATCTCACCTTCCCTACTTAAAACACCTAGGACACCACACACAGCAGGATTTGAAAATCTCTGCACTCAAATTCCGATGAATTTCATGCAAAGTCCAAATGATGAGTCAAGTGAATGGTTTAATTGCTGGAAATAGCCAAGTGTTGTTCTCATCTATAACTGGCACGTGTTCCCTTAGCTTTCAGCTCTCCATTGAGACATCTGCAAAATATTGCCACTGACTGCCCTGCCTCATGGCAGTCCACAACCATTTCCCTGCATGAGACCATTTTCTCTCAGTCTTTCCATATCTCTTTCCTCATATGTTGAGTAGGTAAATTCTACCCAGTGTCTACTCTGCCACAAACTAGCACATTTTCTTGTTTAAAAACCCGTAACAAACTCAACCCCAGGGCTATGCTCTATTACTGGAGCATGAAGGGAAGAGTGGACAAAGAAAGAAAAGACAAGCTCTCTATCCTCTATCTCTTTCCTGTCTTAGTCTTAAATCCTGTTTGGTTAGAGTATCTAGTAAGCCATCCCTCTTGCCAGTGACTCCACCTGTGAATGTCAAGGAACAAACATAACAACATAATTGGCCTTGTATCTATTTCTTTGGGGAATAAATTCTTTATAAAAGTCTATGTCTATTGGTTCTCTGAGTATATACTACAACTTCAGGTTCAGTTATGTGTAAAGGCAAAGTTTAGAAAGCACGTATTTAGAGATTTGAATGGATTTTTCTTTCTGAACTTGTGACTTTTGGTATATAACTATAATAGCTCCTGTAACACAGTTACCTCACTAATTCAATGTTAGTAAAATCAAAACACAATAGTTACATGAATAGTCCAGAAATATACAGATGACAGCTTCACTGTAGAGTTCAGGATAGATTATAATTTCAAATAAATAACATCGATATAGTCCCTCTGTAACTCCTGCCAGCCACATTCTACAACTTTACAAGACAACAGGATTTGAGTCAATCTTATACTCATGATTTTAATCCAAAATGTTTAACCTTGCCCATTTACAATGGCATGCTTCAGAAGCATGTAGCAAGCAAGACTCATTTCCTTTCTTAGATATTATCTTTAATTTCTGAACTTGCTGATACATAAACAGCATTTCTGTCAGTCTTACAAACAATTCTCTTAAATGGAATTTATTTGCATTAGGCTGGATCTATAGAAATCATATAACAAAATATTAGGCAACTAAAACAAATTGATGCCTTAAGAATATATTTCCTTCTCATCTATTCAGAATTTGGGAAGACAATGAAAAACAAATTCCAACTAACTTCTGAAGTTTTTTTTTTTTTTTAAACATCACTACATATATCAAAACTGTTAATGACTTCTAGGGACTATTAATATGTTACATCAATTCTACAAATCCTTTCTTAATAATTATTTCAAAAGCATGTTTGGTTCAGTTCAGTTCAGTCACTCAGTCATGTCTGACTCTTTGCGAGCCCATGGACTGCAGCACGCCAGGCTTCCCTGTCCATCACCAACTCCCGGAGCTTACTCAAACTCATGTTCATCAAGTTGGTGATGCCATCCAACCATCTCATCCTCTGTCATCCTCTTCTCCTCCCACCTTCAGTCTTTCCCAGCATCAGGGTCTTTTCAAATGAGTCAGTTTTTCACATCAGGTAGCCAAAGTATTGGAGTTTCAGCTTCAACATCAGTCCTTCCAATGAATATTCAGGACTGATTTCCTTTAGGATGGACTGGTTGGATCTCCTTGCAGTCCAAGGGACTCTCAAGAGTCTTCTCCAACACCACAGTTCAAAAGCATCAATTCTTCAGTGCTCAGCTTTCTTTATGGTCCAACTCTCACATCCTTACATGACCACTGGAAAAACCTTTGTTGGCAAAGTAATGTCTCTGATTTTTAACATGCTGTCTGGGTTGGCCATAGTTTTTCTTCTTAGGAGCAAACGTCTTTTAATTTCATGGCTGCAGTCAACATCTGCAGTGATTTTGGAGCCCCCCAAAATAAAGTCTCTCACTGTTTCCATTATTTCCCCATTTATTTGCCATGAAGTGATGGGACCAGATGCCATGATCTTAGTTTTCTGAATGTGAGTTTTAAATTTGGTTACAAACAGATTTAAAATAGGACTAAATTGTGAAAGATTGGTGTTTCTAGAACTGTTTTTCAAATAATCCTTCTAATAAATATTCATTACTTATAGGAGATGAGAGAAACAATGTGATATTCAACCACAAAAGACTGTTGAGCAAGGCCATAGACTGTTCTGCAGCCTGTAGGTGCTGAATGGAAGAAGCTAATGAGAAAAAGAGTGATTGTGACAAGCAATTATGTCACCTATGTGAACAGCTTAATTTTCTAAATTAGCCACTTTGATAATTATGACATCTCATTTGTCTTTTAATTCCACAAGCCCTGAAGTTTACCTTTGATTTTTTTCCAATCAGATAAGAGGCTTTGATAAGCCAAGGGTCTATTATGTGTCTGAAAAATTTAGATCTCAGGCTGATTGGCTTGCTTTTTCCTTTAGCCAGAGCAAATGGCTCTCTCCACAAGAGCTCTCCAAGCCTGACTTTCTTCGCTTCTGTCTGCAGTAGTAATGGGGGAAAGCAGAGAGCGTGAGGGAGATTGCAAAGCAAATTAATAGCGTCAACAGGACTGAAGAGAACACTGTCCAGCCTACTTCACAAGAAAGGCAAACTGTTTTTCAAATACATTAAAAATCACTTTAGCAGTGTCCGCTTTACATGCATGCTCCCCCAATTACTGAGCTAATTACAAATGATTTTGATGTACTCATCAAAGCACTTTCAATTTAAGACTGTGTATTCTTGCTTTTATTGTATTGACTTGGGAGGTTTACAAAAAGTTAGGGGTCTGAAAAGAGAGGTATGTTAGAAAGACAGATGAACAGGAAATCCCAATGACCACTGTCAGTTGGATATCTCAAGCAGAGTTGTATAGGAAATGAAGAAGTCCTAATTTAAGCAATTTGCAGGAACTTTAATAATCAACTGGGCCCTGTGATCTCTCTTACTAGAATGTGTGTGTACTTGGCAGAAAGATGCCAAGAAGAGCAAAACCAGAAGAAAGAGTAATTGGTTTACATCATGACAGGATGTACGCATATGTCAATTCAGAGACAAGGGCCTGAGATGGGTGTTCAGATCAAATGTGGTGCCTGAAACCCTTAGAGCCATAGACAGTTTGTTTTAACCAGTAGGGCAGAGGCTTAAGGAGGTGGCCCTCAGGAATCAAGAGATGACTGTTCACACACACACACCCCCATAGATATGCATATATACACACATACACATCCCACCATGGCCTGCCCAGACAACACCAATGAGTGGATGCTATTTCTCCTGCTTTCCATATATTCTCAAGGCTGTGCATTATCTTTCCTTTTCCTATTCAGAGCTGCTTTTCTGCTTTATTTTAACTTGATCTCACCCAGAAAAAGCAAGCTTTTGTGCATATCCCTGGGTCTCCCAAATCTTAGCAAAATAATTAAATTGGTAATGACCACTTGTTTCTGAGCCTGAGATCAGCTTTACTGCTTAACTCCCACTAACACTCCTGGCCCTGAAAAGATACCCAGGCATATTCAACGTCACATGGGATGACCTGGTCATCCCAGCACTGGTCCGGAACCCTTCTGAGTCTTTGGGAGTGTGCCTAGATCTTCTTGTGCTTATGTGGAGGACTCTGTCCCACAATTACTCAGAACATAGGAAATGTCTTGTTTAAATCCCAGCAATACATTACAAGCTAAGAGTCATTACCACCACTGAGATTAGAAGGAGTTGCTCTGCTAGAAAGCCAGGCAGGTACAAAGGGTCTGAATCAGGATGTATTTTAAGGAAATACATTTTCTCCCTTTTTAATATATTGAAAGTATCTATAGCACCTCTTTATAAATATAACTGTGAAACTTGTAATTAGCTTATTTACCATTTCTTTTTTTTTGCCTTGTTAGTGGATCTCAGTTCCCTGACCAGGGATGGAACCTGGGCCTGGCAATGAAAGCGCAGAGTCCTAATTGCTAGAGCAGCAGGGAATTCCCTATCATTTCATTTTTTTAATGGAGTAGGTTGTTAATATTTTTATATAAGATATAGTTTACATGCAATACAGTGAACCTTTTTTACTGTACAGTTTCGTAAGGTTTGACAAAAATGCATAGTTATGTAACTATCACTACAATCAGAATGTAGAACAGTTCTGACACCCCAAAAGCTCTCCCATACCCACAAAGTTCAATCCCTTCCCTCAGACCCAATCTCTGACAACCACTGATCTATTTCCCACCCCTGAAGCTTTGCTTTTTCAGAATGCCATATAAACAGAACCATATAGTGTGTAGCCTTTGGACTTGGCAGAATGCATTTGAGATTCAGCCACACTGTTGTGCATATCAACAGTTCATTCCTTTCTACTGTTGAGTATTATTCTCTTATATTGCAGAGCCACAGACTAAAAGGCATTTTGGTTGTTCGCAGTTCTTAGAGATTACAAATAAAGCCACCATCAGCATTCACATATTTGAATCAGGATTCATCAGACAGATCTAGATTCCAGATTCTAGGATTAGTGCCAATAATTCTATAGGTGCTCTTTCCACAGAATGAGTCACCCCAGCCCCTGATCTCAGTCTTCCTTGGATACAGGATCTTCTGGGTTTCCAGGAGAGACTTCTTTCACTTCTTGCACACAACCTCTTAAAATTCACATTAGAGCAAGTCTGTATTTCTTTTGTTTTCCCAGTAGTTAAAATATGAGGAAGTCATATTTATTTATGATGTTAGCTATATCTTCTAAAGAAACTTCTCCCTTACTTAAAGATACCCACAGCTTGAGTTTGCCTTTCCCTCTTTCTACATTTGCTATAGTGTGGAGTACACTCTTGACATTTAAATGGATGGTCCTGGAGAGAGACTTTACTTTTTGCTTTGGTTCAGTATATTTTCAATTTCCAGATAAGATGAAAATTTTACCATTTCTGGAAATCACATAAATGACAGCTAAGAGGGAGAAAATGTCTACAAAGAATGTTCATGGATAAACGGAGAGATTTTGAAGTCATAGAATAGGCCTAGCCTTTTTGGAGGTGACCCCAGCTTTAAGGACAGGCAGTATGAGACAATGCCAATTAATAAATCACATATTAATATATCATGTTCTGGATAGTCACTTCCATAATCATCATTTCTTTCAGAAAACATTTACCACAGGTTTCCATTTGGGAAGCAAATTCTCTAGTTCTTTCAATGTATCTAAAATGTGTCCCTTTCAGCAGCATATTTATTACATCCAGGGAGGTAAGACATAGCTTTAGTGTTGATGCTAGTTTTATTTTCTTGGAGGCTAATAACTACCCATCCTCTATGTATTTGGAAGTGGGGGCTACAAGGGGATAGTGGAAAATGGTGAGGCCTGTTAATTTTTCCATGAGATCATTTTTCTCTTGACATGCAATTTAATGCTTAACAATTTTTCTGAAAGTCAAAGGGAATACTACGTTGCCTAATTTTCATAGTGCTATAAATAGCCCCTCACAAAGCATAATTGTATAAAAGAGATGACATTTCTTTATGAAAGAATTTTCACTGGAAAGATAAAAGGAGGTCAGAACTCTTATGTGAGACATGTATTTTCAAGTATTCATAAAATAGAAATCATCAGCAGTGGGAAAATTCTTTATGATAGACACTCACACATAAGATATTGGAGCCAAAGTCATTTTCACAGGCGCCAACTGTAGTTTGAATGGAACTCAGCCAAGAAGCGGCTGCTGGGCATTTAGCTCAAGTGCCAATAAAAGGGAAGAGTATACACACACACACACTCACACACGCGCATGCGTGCATGTGTACACACACACACACACACACACACACTCCAGCTTGTAGAGATATTTGCCAGAAACATTTTCTGGCTTCTGCCATCTGTGTCCTGCAGCCATCAATTAGGTCCTATGGTGACTCCAGCTGCTGAATCCTGCTTCAAGAGGTGGAATAATGTGGGAAAAATGAAAGAGAGAAAAAAGAGGAGAGCACTGATGGAAGCTGGAAGGAGCAGCAAGGCAGCATTTAGATACCAAACAGACCCCAATTCCTTTGTAATGACTTGGATGCCAGGAAAACTTTAAGATGTCCCTTTGGCTGGGAAGTGACTACACACGCATTTTTATGGTTTTTGTTATTTATAAATCACCGGAGATGTATAGGACAATTTACACAACACTTGAAAAAGGTCACAACCCTGTTCTACTGGGTTGATGGGCTTATAAAGAATATGTGGACAATATATCACAATTACTCAAAAAATCATTGTGGTCATGATATTGAGCAGCTATATATCGAGTCCTTTGCATGTACCAGGCTCCAAGTGGGTGCTTTATGTAAATTATTTTAAACCTTTCAGCACCCCATGAAAAATGTATTCTCTGCAGCCTCATTTTACAGATGAGTGAAGTGATCTTAGAAGGGTTAAGTGACTTGCTCAATACTCCACAATTTGTCTGAGATCAAGAAGGTATTTGAACTCAGGGTGTGTCATATTCTTGAATCTACACTCTGCTATACTGCCTCTTTCTGCCACTCTGTTGACTTGGTCCTCCACAGCCTAAAAATGACCCTGCAACTTTCCACTATTCTGCATTTACAACAGGGTTCTGATAGAACAGTGGAGCCAAGACAGTCATGCTGGGTTTCCCATGCAAATTAGCTCATTCTTTCAGTTCCAGGGGAGACTGCTCTATTCTATCTATTATATAATGCCTTCTAGACCGAACGCGGGAGTCGGATGCCTCTTCTGCATAGTAATGATTACTTTGCCCCAGCATCCCAAATCTTCGAGGTCACCTTTCGGGCCCTGGAACACCACAGCTCTCCTGGAGAGGGTAGAGCACCACTGTGCACTTCTTTTCCCATCCTTAGGAGGATGAGTGTTAGGCTGGAATGAAAGCTGAAAGTTCAGATTACTTCCTGCCTGCACGTATTGTCTCTTAGCTTCAAGTGTCTGTGCCTTCTTAGTGGGTTACTTCCTGCCACACTCAGTTATTACACATAACAAAATGGGGAGGGGGAAGAAGAAAAACAAAACTATGGAGGGTCAGATTTTCCTTCACCTCATCACTTAGCTCATTTCTTCCCTGCTCAGAACTCCCTTTGTCATCTGGCAGAAAGGGAGCTGGGGGATGGTGGGAGAAGAGGTGAAAGAGAACTGGGCCCAAGGTAATTTATAACCACAGGCAACTAGATCATTTTATAGCAAACAGTACTTTCTCAAAATCTCATCATTCATACCAGAAGTCTTGCTTATAAAGTAATATTCCTCTGCTTATGAAAACATTGTGAGCAGTTGAACTTGCTTAATCGGTGATCATTTTGCCTCTCTGAAGATTTGAGGCAAGGGTATTATGCCATTATACTGTTAAAACGCATCAGTGACTTGATCATTTAAAATGCTTTAATAAAAATGAATTCTGTTAGCTGATTCTGATTATCCAGTGCCAGACTTTATAGGCTTTTAAGACATTTTCCAGTTGTCAGATATTTTTACTTTGAGACATTTAAATATTTAGATTCTATTCTTTCTGGGTATTCCAAATATGGGAAACAGATATCTTAATAACAGAAATATTAACAGAATTATTCTGGGGACTGTCTTCCCTAACAGCTTTTGAAAATCAAATTGTGTTCCTTGATTATGTATCAAACCTTTTGTTTGAAGTAAAGTAGCAGCTACAGACCAGGATACAGTTTGGTGCAGATTAGGTGTTTCTTAAAGAAATATGTTATTATGGCCTCAGTTAGAGCAGAATGTTTCTTACTGGACTCACTGGAGGCCTTTTCCAAGAGTAGTAACTATTAATAAAAGATACTGTGTGTGACATTAAAGTGTGCATTTAAATATGTGTGCTTACCATGCATTCCTTGACTAGTTATTTGCATATATGTACAAGCATGCTGCTGTGCAAGCATGCACACACACACGCACACACATACATATACACACAAACAGGATTTTCATGGTAAAGTATAAATATTAGGAATCCTGAAGTTGCAAATACTAATTTTGATAAATTAGTTGAGCTATTTCAAATCCTGAAAGGCGATGCTGTGAAATTGCTGCACTCAATATGCCAGCAAATTTGGAAACCTCAGCAGTGGCCACAGGACTGGAAAAGGTCAGTTTTCATTCCAATCCCAAAGAAAGGCAATGCCAAAGAATACTCAAACTACCGCACAATCACACTCACCTCACACAATAGTAAGGGAATGCTCAAAATTCTCCAACCCAGGCTTCAGCAATACGTGAACCATGAACTTCCAGATATTCAAGCTGGTTTTAGAAAAGGCAGAGGAACCAGAGATCAAATTGCCAACATCTGCTGGATCATCGAAAAGGCAAGAGAGTTCCAGAAAAACATCTATTTCTGCTTTATTGACTATAAGAAAGCCTTTGACTGTGTGGATCACAATAAACTGTGGAAAATTCTGAAAGAGATGGGAATACCAGACCACCTGACCTGCCTCTTGAGACACCTGTATGCAGGTCAGGAAGCAACAGTTAGATCTGGACATGGAACAACAGACTGGTTCCAAATAGGAAAAGGAGTACGTCAAGGCTGCATATTGTCACCCTCCTTATTTAACTTATATGCAGAGTACATCATGAGAAACGCTGGGCTGGAAGAAGCACAAGCTGGAGTCAAGATTTCTGGGAGAAATATCAATAACCTCAGATACGCAGATGACACCACCCTTATGGCAGAAAGTGAAGAGGAGATAAACAGCCTCTTGATGAAAGTGAAAGAGGAGAGTGAAAAGGTTGGCTTAAAGCTCAACATTCAGAAAACTAAGATCATGGCATCTGGTCCCATCACTTCATGGCAAATAGATGGGGAAACAGTGGAAACAGTGTCAGACTTTATTTTTCTGGGCTCCAAAATCACTGCAGATGGTGATCGCAGCCATGAAATTAAAAGACGCTTACTCCTTGGAAGCAAGGTTATGACCAACCTAGACAGCATATTGAAAAGCAGAGACATTACTTTGCCAACAAAGGTCCATCTGGTCAAGGCTATGGTTTTTCCAGTAGTCACTTATGGATGTGAGAGTTGGACTATAAAGAAAGCTGAGCACTGAAGAACTGATGCTTTTGAACTGTGGTGTTGCAAAAGACTCTTGAGAGTCGCTTGGACTGCAAGGAGATCCAACCAGTCCATTCTAAAGGAGATCAGTCCTGGGTGTTCATTGGAAGGACTGACATTGAAGCCGAAACTCCAATAATTTGGCCAACCTGATGCAAAGAGCTGACTCATTGGAAAAGACCCTGATGCTGGGAAAGATTGAGGCAGGAGGAGAAGGGGACGACAGAGGATGAGATGGTTGGATGGCATCGGGAGTTGGTGATGGACAGGGAGGCCTGGCGTGCTGCAGTTCAAGGGGTCTCAAAGAGTCGGACACAGCTGAGCAACTGAAATGAACTGAAATGAAGTAATTTATGCTTTTCATGACAAGTTTTCCTTTTTCTCTCAGAAAATAGGGGCTTTCCTCTTACTTTAGCTAAATTATGAAGAATTGACTTCCTCAGGGGTGGGTGTCTTGTCACACTAACATAGATAAAAGGCATTTGATAGTCCAAAAAGAAGACTAAGAGTCTGGAGCAAGCATGTCCACCAACTTCATGCCTCCTCCCAAGGACTTATAAAGACTTATGGGATGGAGGGAGTGCAGAGAAGGGACAAGAGGGTCCACAGAGAGAAGAACAGAGTAGTGTAGAGAACATCCACCCTCATCACCCTATCTTGTCTTCCCCTCAGGCCATGGAGGTTTCACAGGATTGTGACCAGAGCAGTCACATAGGACCCTGAGCCTAGAAAGGTCCTACACTTCATGGTTCATGCTGGGCTGCTCTTTTGTTGTTGCTCTTGTTGTTTAAAGTGTTTTGCCAGCAAAGGCGGTGAAGATATCAAGGCACGTGATGGAGGCTTGGAGCCTTGACTCACACTTGGTCCCACTTTTGGCTGCCTGCCTCCCACCCTCTCTGGGATGGGTCACCAGGCACCTACTAGTACCCTGGGCTTCCCCAACCTCTGCCTTCTCCTCTCCCAGAAACTTCCACTGCCTCCACAGGTAGTGGGGGCCTGGGAGTGGGTGTGGGAAGAGCAGGGGCGGGTTGTCTGTGCCCCATGGAACGTCCCTGTGTGCACAGTGGTGGCCATCCTGGCCCTGAACCAGCGATACCACAGGCATTTGGTGGAGCTCTGACCACCTGGTGAGCCTTTCACTTATGCCCTACCCAGGGACCAAGTTCACCCTGGCATGAGTTGCATTCTCTGTTGTGTGGCCATCTACCAGGGGTTGGAGTGGCAGGTCTGTTAGAAGGAAAGACTGGATTCCCCATCTCTGGCCTGTCAGTCTGTCTGCTCGTGGGGGTGGGGAACCCGCCAGCAGGAGGGTTGCATATACTCATTTGTGCACCAAATCTAGGCAAGGGCTTGGTGCTTGGCAGCCAACACTGTCCCCAGGAGTAGCCACAAGCCCCAGGGAGCATGACATCAAGTAGCAAAGAGAAGTTAACATGACAGGTCTAGAAAGAGATTATGGAAGAACAGAAAAAGTTATGTATTAGTATCTTTTTCTAGTTTTTAAACATGGGACATACACTTTTATTTTCCACTAGGCCCTATACATTGCACAGTCCTGCCTCTCAATGACTCCAGGATATCCTGGTACACTGAAGAAAACTCCCAGCACAAGTGACCTTTGTCATTCCCTGAGATTTTGCTCAGTCCTTATGGACCTTAACACATCTGGACAGCCCCAGCAGAGCCCCAAATCCTAGGTGTGTGTTGGTGGTGTACAAAGAAACACTCACTATATCCCAGTCCATTCTCTGGTGTCAGGAAAACTAACCAGATTACCGGACAACATGACGAGAACACACCTACACTTCCCTCCAAACCAAAACACTGGTAGGCTCTCCCATTACACCTGCATCTCAATATATCTCTTGATGTTTATTTCCAGAGTAGTAAGCATTTCTCAACAGAATTTTATTTCTTGGTAACTTTTCTTTTTTCCCCCTCTAAGGAAAAAATGAGATACGACTTGTCCCCTAATTACCTAAAAAAAAAAAAGTTAATTAAATTAGTGAGATATCAAAGGCCCCAAATCTAAAACCTTGAAGGACAAAGTTTCAAGGTGACTGATGGATAAATCAAGATATGCTTAGCTATTGAGCACATAGGATGTGCTCACCATCTTGGGAAAGACCGGAAGGGGAGAGACAGGGCATGGGTTGTACACAACACGATTGGTTTTCTATTCCTGCATAATGAATTACCACAAATCTGTGCGTTAACACAATGTTCACAGTTTCTGTGGGTCAGAAGTCTAGGCACAGCTTAACTGGGTTCTCTGCTCAGGGTCTCATAAGGCTGCAATCAAGGTGATGGCTAAGCTATGTTCTCACCTGGAGGTCTGAAAGGGAAAGATCTGTTTCCAAAATCCCTCCAGTGGTAGCAGAATTCATCTTCTTGTGATTCTACGGCTGAGGTCTCGGTACTTTTGTTGGCTGACGGTTGGCTGAGGACCCCTCTCAAGAGCTAAAGCAGCTGCAGTTCTCTCCCATAGGTCCCTTCCATGGGCAGATCACACATGGCTGTTTGCTTTCTTAAGGCCAGAAGAAGAACGGCCCTCCTCCATCTCATCACCTTTGCCATATTGGCTGGAAGCAAGTCACAGGTCTTGCCCATACTCAAGGGGAGGGCATTAAGATTACATTGGTATGACTCCAGGGAGTGGAGACCACTAACTGTCTTAGAAGAATTCTGCCTACCACAGTCAGGATATGGTTTCATCCCTAAGGGAGCTTGCACTGTATTAATAGCTGGGGAGACAAGACTAACACTTCTGAATCATAGGGGCAGGACACTAAATGTCACTATGGCTTCCAGGAAGAAATTCCCTTCCCATCCCCACCCCATACCACTTTCAGTTCAGCTCAGTTCAGTTCAGCCAGTCAGTCTTGTCTGACTCTTTGCGACCCCATGGAATGCAGCACGCCAGGCCTCCCTGTCCATCACCAACTCCTGGAGCTTACTCAAACTCATGTCCATCGTGTTGGTGATGCCATCCAACCATCTCATCTTCTGTCATCCCCTTCTCCTCTTGCCTTCAATCTTTCCCAGCATCAGGTGGCCAAAGTATTGGAGCTTCAGCATCAGTCCTTCCAATGAATATTCAGGACTGATTTCCTTTAGGATGGACTGGTTGGATCTCCTTGCAGTCCAAGGGACTCTCAAGAGTCTTCTCCAACACCACAGCTCAAAAGCATCAATTCTTCGGCCTTCAGCCTTCTTTATGGTCCAACTCTCACATCTATACATAACTACTGGAAAAACCATACCTTTGACTAGATGGACCTTTGTCAGTAAAGTAATGTCTGTGCTTTTTAATACACTGTCTAGATTGGTCATAGCTTTTCTTCCAAGGAGCAAGCATCTTTTAATTTCATGGCTGCAGTCACCATCTGCAGTGATTTTGGAGCCCAAGAAAATAAAGTCTCTCACAGTTTCCATTGTTTCCCCATCTATTTGCCATGAAGTGATGGGACTAGATGCCACGATCTTAGTTTTTTTGAATGTTGAGCTTTAAGCCAACTTTTTGATTCTCCTCTTTCACTTTCATTAAGAGGCTCTTTAGTTCTTCTTCGCTTTCTGCCATAAGGGTGGTATCATCTGCATATCTGAGGTTATTGATATTTCTCCCAGCAATCTTGATTCCAGCTTGTGCTTCATCCAGCCTGGCACTTCTCATGATGTACTCTGCATATAAGTTAAATAAGCAGGGTGACAATATACAGCCTTGACATACTCCTTACCCAAGTTGGAACCAGTCTGTTCCATGTCCAGTTCTAACTGTTGCTTCCTGACCTGCATACAGATTTCTCAGGAGACAGGTAAGGTGGTCTGGTATTCCTATCTCTTTCAGAATTTTCCAGTTTGTTGTGATCCACACAGTCAATGGCTTTGGCATAGCCAATAAGGCAGAAGTAGATGTTTTTCTGGAACTTTCTTGCCTTTCCTATGATTCAACAGATGTTGGCAATTTGATCCTACTTTTGCTTTAACAATTCTAAGGATTAACCAAAGAATTCCTGTAAAGCAATGAGCCAATGTGGAGCTCACATGTAAATAAAAACAGTTTTTTCCCCCCACTCCCAGCCACCTCCTGCCCATATGGTTTTTGATAAATTACCTCTTCTGGTGAAATAGATTATTCTATTTTTAAACTTAAAAGGGGAAAAGCTTCCTTCTTGCTCCTCCCCATGCCCAGGACCTCAGAACACTCCAAAGGAAGCTGAGTAATGCCAGTCTTCTCTGCTTCTGGTCCACAGCTGCTCCTTCCTATAACTGCTAGTAGGATGCAGGTAGAAAGAGTCCACCTGCTTGCTGAGGGACTGGAAGCCAGCTGTCATCAGAGAGCTTTCATTCAGCATTTGGTCGAAGCAGATTTGGGATGGGATCAGAATTCCACTGCCAAACCAAGGATGACAGCAGCATCACAGAGATGTCACACTAAGTGACCAGAAGATGGAGGAAATTCCTGAGTAGTAAAAACAGGGATGACCTCCATCGTGGAAGAGGGAGAGTGGGGACATACAAGGAAAGAGAAGTTCACAGACTTCTTATCACAATCTAATCTGGAGCCCTGTGCAGACGACACTGATTCCCAACAGATCATTGTGCTTCTGGGGTGGGGTAGAGGACTTTTATAAAGGCAAATTCTGTGTATATAAGCTATTCAATCTGATTGTGCTGGGATGTGCTTAGTCACTCAGTTGCATCTGACTCTGTGACCCCATGGATTGTAGTCTGCCAGGCTCCTCTGTCTAGGGGGATTCTCCAGGCAGTAATACTAGAGTGGATTGCCATGCCCTCCTCCAGGGGATCTTCCCAACCCAAGGATTGAACCCAAGTCTCCTGCATGGCAGGCAGATTCTTTACCATCTGAACCACCAAGGAAGCCTAAGAATAGTGGAGTGGGTAGCCTATCCCTTCTCCAGGGGATCTTCCCGACCCAGGAATCAGACCAGGGTCTCCTGCATTGCAGGCAGATACTTTACCTGCTGAACTATCAGGAAAGCCCATTCAACCTCACTACTGCCCTATAGAAAGAAAAACAGTGTATTTTCAGTTAGAAAATGTATGCTGATTAATTCAGTAGGAGGTTTTGAAAGTATGTGAACTCAGAAAATCATTGTTTAAGCCAAAATAGGAACATCACTTAGTTTTCCAAGAACCTTCTATTTCTATTGATTAGTCAAGTGACTTGTCCAAGGTTCACTCCCTGGTTGGTAACTTGTAAACAGGGTCATAGAATATTTTATAGGAAATTTATTGAAAAATACATGATGCAGCTATAATTTATCTCCTGCCACAGGGAAGAATATTAGGAAGACCCTGGAATAGAAGAGAAAAAGATGCCATGCCTGGGTAGGTCATGTCATAGCATATTTAGGCAGACTTCTTTACCCTGTTTTACCCTCAGAAAAATCAGCACAACGACACTAACTTACACTAGCACTCTCTGTGGAGTGTGCTAGTATAAGTTAGCTAAGGCTAAGACTTAAGTAAGTCTTACGGTAAGTAAGATTAAGGTAAGTCTTAAGGCTAAGACTCTGGAAGTCTTAGCCTTGCTCCACGCAAATTTTGGGTCAAATCTTTATCTAGTAGCCCTCTGGTAAACTTTTCTCCTACCACAGATTAGACTTTATTCTTTATTTTCACTCACTTAATAATTATTTTGTACTCTTTATGGGAAAAGCACTGTTCAACGTAATAGAACAAGTTATAAATGATAAATATTACAGACCCCATCCCCTGGAAACTTATGCTTTTCTAGACAGGGGCACTTTTTGTTTAGTGGTCATCTTTCTCTCAAGTCTTGTGTGACGGAATGTTTAAATGAAGCAGTCTGTTCAGATTTCAGCCATAAACACACACCCTTTTCATTCAGGCGTTTGTGCAATGATTTTTCCTAAGGTCAGTTACTAATTCTAAAAACTTACTGATCTTGTTTTATATCATAGTGATTTTCCTTATCTGTCCTCCACTCTCCTTTGGGGGGCAGAATCAAGCATGATATTCTTTTTATTTGTGTTTTATTTTCATTGTTATCCTCTTAATATAAACCTCTTTGATTGCAATCAACTGTAAAAAGTGTTCCTGGCTAAATACAATAGATGTATCTCTCAAGCACTGCATGCAAACTGAAATTTTATAAATTGAATCACGTTTGTACTTAGACTATAATTTCAGAAATGTAGTACAAAAGAATGCACATTGTTTCAAGAAGTGGTCAAATAATTTCTGATGCCTACTTGAAATAATTAAATGAATATGCCTGCATCTTTTCATTTTGTATAGAACATACAAGAAGGATCAATAAATGGGAGATAGAAAGAAAATCCACTGTCCAACATTTTACCTAAATGCTGAACACATTTTTTCTGGAAACACTATCTGCATTCTAAACTTAGGATGCTGAATTCAAGTTAGTACTTTCTCTAGCTGTGGCTGATTCAGTTATTTCACTCACAAGGAACAGGCTTGGAGCCTAACGCTTTGCAATTTCTATTTTGCCATTAGGTTATTTTGGGTAGTGTGGGATTATCATATGGAACATTTAATCCACTTCTGACCTTGTCTAACACCTTATAAGTATTTGCATTTTCTCTTTTCAATGAGTCAATATAGTTCAGGATATAAATCCAACTGAAAAAATCAGAGGAGAGAGGAATATAGGTATAGAATGGACTTCTATTGAGTGTCTTCTATGTCAAGTCCAAGGCCAGGTACTCTAGATATATTATTTCTCATCTCAGCCTATACCAAAGCTAGCAAGAATTTTAATGTATCTCTATACATTAAGTAACTTCCTTGAAGATAAAATAATAAGTGTAGTGTGGTATAGAGGAAAACTGGGGATTTGAGAATCAATCAGACAGTGGAGCTGAACACTTGCATGACTGTTAAAGTAGGAAAAACTTTAACCTCCCTAAACCTCAGCTTCTCCACCTATAAAATAATATCTCTTTCTAGAATCATTGTGAAGATACAAATAATATATGCATAATATTTAGCATAAGATAGGTGCTCAATAAATTACAGAGCTGGCTATCTACTAAATTCAAGCCCAAGTCCAAATTCACAGCTAGTGTTCTTTCTAGAACCCCATCCATTTAAAGTGGTGGCCTAACCAAAGAAACCTAGAAACCTCATACTAAGTCCCCCACATAATGATACTCTTGCAGGGAGAAGTCATGGAAAAACTAGGTTTTTTTCTTTTTTCCCCTAGATTTCCCTAACATCAAACAGCAAAAATGTCAGCAAGGTAAGAGCCCGGAACAGGCTTGAGTTCTAGCCTTGATTCTAACATGAGTTGCAGGATGTTGGGCGAGTCATTTAATCCTCTGAGCATCAATCTTCTTACATTAAAATAGCAAAGCTGGGTAAGACAACCTCTAAAAATGCCTTCCAGCTGGGAAAGGCTGTGACTCTCATCTGACCAAGACCTGGAAGACAAACTCCAAGCTGTCTTTGTGCAACTCTCTCCTTTAATAAGGCTGTCAAGCAGAAACTAAACCCAGAGAAGGCAAGATCTGCTGATCATTTAAAAGGCCGTTTCCTCATTCTCTGTTCCAGTTTATCAGGAATCTTGTTATTGAACCACACGTGTAAGCTAGGGCCAGAAAAAAGACCTACAATAGAGCTGCTTTCAGCCAAGATGGCTTGAAACCAACCAAAGAAGTTGATGAGAAGAGATAACTGCTGGTCTGCATGTATCATAGACCATGTAATTCTCCAGGTCAAATTAAAAATTGAAAAGGCTCTTTGAACAGCAAGAGTAGCTTTTCTGTAGCTTTGGTATCTGCCATCAGCAAACAAAATTAACCATCTGAGGACCATTCAATAAAGGTCCATCCCCTGTTGCATTTTGTCAGGTCCACAAATCCATGTGGAATGGCTGTAAGGATACATCAGCGTCAGCCACTGTCTAAACACACGGCCCACGGCTTGCTTTCAACAGACCTTTACAGTGCCTGTTTACTAAAAGTGAAAGCTAAGAGGTATGTTTATTAAAATTCTCTTGGCTCCTGATGAATTTTCCTGGTTTATATATTTTTAAACTCTATCTTTAAAAAGGTACCATTCAAAAACTCAATAAGTATTAACTGAGTATCTGCTGTTTGCCAGGGTCTGAGGTGGGTACTGTAGGGACAGACCAAAGAAAAAGACTGTTTAAATGAACAGAACATAAGATCTGCCTTAAGAAACGGCCAGTTTAGTAAGTTCCCTAACTATAAAGTATTTTTTTTGCATTCTAAGAGTTAACATGGGAACTTAGCTGAAAAGATTTTATTTAAGGTTTGAAATGAATTTTCCCTACAGAGAGAGGAAGCCCAGCCCACTGGGAGTGATGTTAAGGGGTATGAGAATGGAAGCAAGAACACTCTCTCCTTATTCTCTGCTCCCATCTGTCAAGCTTGATGATTCTTTCCATATTTCTTTGGGTTTTGTGATCCCAGCAGGGCATAGAGCAGGGCATGGAGCAAATGGATTGAACAAGTTGGCAGTTTGTAATGTCTTTTAAAATGCCTTTCACCTCATTCTAATTTATATGTGTGAGAATAGATAAAAGATTAAGAAAATCTCATTCAGCCACCACGTAACTCACAATATGGCTTTTGCCGTAATCAAGAGATCTGTGAAGGGAGAAGCAAGCACGGGAGGTAGAACTCGTTTCTCTCTCCTTAGTTACTCTCTTAGTCATGAGAAGAGAATTAGGCTATGACATTTTATGACCTGATTTGATGACGAAAATTTAATTTAAAGGTTGATATCTGTAATTTTGAGATTTGTGATGTTGAAAATTCTACTCTAAGTATGTTATCTTACTGATTCATACAGTTTATAATCAGAAACCCTGATTAAATTTTAGATATGTTTTCTTTATACATTATTATTGATATACTTATACACAAATCATATACAGGATGCACATTTTACTTATCCATATTACGGGAAATGAAGGGAAAGCATGCTGGTTTATACTGAATATATAACTCATAAGCTTTTAATATTATACCTCAAAAGGTTTGAAAAAACCAGAGCCTTATCGTGTTCTGCATTTTGAACTTGCTAGGAACAATATTGTGATTTTTTTTTTCCCTTATGAAATGTACTGAAGAAATATGAAAACTTCAATGAGTCTCCACAGGGAAAATGCTTGATTGTCAGCATCTTGCAACTCCCCTTGTGCTCTCTCCACCGTGACCACCCTGATTTAGGACCCTATGGCCTCTGCAATCACTTCCTGTCTTCCCCCTTCTAATCCCTCCCTCCCACATCTGCCAGATTTACAGTCATAAAGCTCCACATTCTTCATAATATCCCCTTGCACAATGTTCAGTGTCTCCTCACTGCTTTCAAAACACAACTTAAATATCTGAAACCAGCATACCAGCTCAGCCTGCCCTTGGTTCCGTGATTCTGGGAATTCACCATGGTGCCTTCATTGACCCTTTACTTTCATGACTAGAAAGCCCTTCCTCTCATTGGTCATTCTTTATACCCTACTCCTTCTTCAAGGTCTTTTCTCAGCTCCCTCCTTGATCACTTCAGCCAACAGGAGTCTCAAGGCATGCATTCCCCCACAATCATATTCAAAGCTGTCCTCTTCTGCCTCCTCACATTGGAAATTTCTATTTAACTTTCTCAATCTGCCTTATGTCTTGCTTCTGATGGAGTCAGGAACCATGAAAATATAGTCCTTTTTAATCTCCATGATTAAAAACTCCATGATTTTCCTAGATTGGAAAATATGGGCTTTGTTAACTTTGCATTTAAATATTTTTTACGCTGATAATATTTTAAAGGAACTGGTTGGTTGTCAAGAAATGACTATAAAACTGTTCAGTGAAGTACAAGAATAACAGTTAACTTGTCTCAGAAAGTTAAAGGGCACTGTTTTTTCAATGGTGGTAATCGCTTTGGATGTACTTGGTCGTTGTTGAACTCACACAGCAGGCATTCGCAAGATTTACATATTATTTGCCCTTAATGGTGACAGAGCAGAAGTGCTGGTGGGTCCTTTTGTTATCATTTTTCCTGAGGAAACTCATTTCCATCAGTCTCCAAAGGAGAGGTTTCCTGTTGGAGGGAAATGAGAAAAGTTCTCTGAGGTCATCCATGTGGGTTAAGGGTAAATGGGACATGTAGAATTCCTTAACAAAGGAAACACTAAGAATTCCAGGGTTGGCAATGGAGGAAAAACATGGCCAAGGGCCAATAAGCTCCACGCTCTTAAAACTCAGAGATTTCCTGTTCCCTTGGGAAATGTCTTTAATGATTATTGCTCCCATCAACAGAATGGCCTCAGGGGTACTGCCTCCCCTTTAAACCTCCAGCTCAAGCAAAGATAAACCACTCTTCCCTCCATCAATCATGCCCTTTTCCATAGGTGAAGGATGTATCTCCACGTGGGCAGGAACCACTAAACCATGCCTGTGAATTCTTGCCTCAGAGGTTGTTCTTCTCTTTGAAGAAGAACAACTTGTTCTTCCCTTTTGAAGGTCATTTCTAGTCCTGCCATATATAAAGGAATGCATCAACTTCCTTACACTACCTGCCCAGGAATGCTGAGAAATGTCCAGAGACAGTACATCCTGAAGGGCAGAAGGTGTGGTTCCTTTTGACAGGCAAGGAAATTGGCTCCTCATACCTGGGATAAGAGTTAATTTCAATAAGATGACTCAAGATGATCATCTCAACGCATATTTTTACAAGAGAAGGGAGTAGACTTTTCCTTACTCATCCCAGATGGAGCTCTTGATACTCATTTTAAACTTTAGAATATCTTACCCATAACAAAGTAGACCATGAAGTCTGGACTGGAAGGAGACAATATGTGATTTTTCTAAAAGGAAGTACTGGCTTTTGTATTTTTTTAGAGATAAACCACATTTTGAGTAAGTTATAATAAGACTGGAGAAAGAGGAGTATTAATCTTGAAAGAAAGATTTTGGAAATAAAAGTACGGATTCACTTCTTGGCAACACATACATGAATATTTTCCTCACAAAACCTACTAATGTGCAATGAAAGTGTTTTCAAGCCTTGTGCCTATGACCGTGTGTCCTGCTTTAGTTGTTCAGTTGTGTCTAACTCTTTGCAACCCCATAGACTCCTCTGTCCACCACACTCCTCTGTCCATGGCATTCTCCAGGCAAGAATACTGCATTTCCCTTCTTTGTCTATGACCATACTTGACAATATAGTAGGTGCTCAACAACGATCCGTTGACTACATAAGAGACAACAGGGGTGTACAGCCAACATCATAATAATGGTTGCTACTTTTGGACTCAGCACATGAATTCATTCTCTCTATATTATCAGTAACCCTTACATGATTAGAAATAATAGGATTGCTAGTCCTAGTTTTTTCAGGTGAGGAAATGGAGGTTTAGGGACACTAAGTAACTTGCTTGATAAAACACACAGCTAATGGATGGTGGTTGTCTGCTGAAACCCAGGATCGAACCAGGGACCTTTAGATCTTCAGTATATATTTTTTTTTTTAAAAATTATTATTATTTATTATTATGATGATTTTTAACTTTACAATATTGTATTGGTTTTGCCATACATCAACATGCATCCACCACAGGTGAACACGTGTTCCCCATCCTGAACCCCTCCTCCCACCTCCCTCCCCATACCATCCCTCTGGGTCATCCCAGTGCACCAGCCCCAAGCTTCCTGTATCCTGCATCGAACCTGGACTGGTGATTCATTTCTTGTATGATATTATACATGTTTTAATGCCATTCTCCCAAATCATCACCCCCTCCCACAGAGTCCAAAAGACTTTCTATACATCTGTGTCTCTTTTGCTGTCTTGCATACAGGGTTGTCGTTACCATCTTTCTAAATTCCATATATATATACATTAATATACTGTATTGGTTTTTTCTTTCTGGCTTACTTCACTCTGTATAATGGGCTCCAGTTTCATCCACCTCATTAGAACTGATTCAAATGTATTCTTTTTAATGGCTGAGTAATACTCCATTGTGTATATGTACCACAGCTTTCTTATCCATTCCTCTGCTGATGGACATCTAGGTTGCTTCCATGTCCTGGCTATTATAAACAGTGCTGCGATGAACACTGGGGTACACGTGTCTCTTTCAATTCTGATTTCCTCGGTGTGTATGCCTAGCAGTGGGATTGCTGGGTCATATGGCAGTTCTATTTCCAGTCGTATGGCAGTTCTATTTTTTAAGGAATCTCCACACTGTTCTCCATAGTGGCTGTACTAGTTTGCATTCCCACCAACCGTGTAAGAGGGTTCCCTTTTCTCCACACCCTCTCCAGCATTTATTGCTTGTAGACTTTTGGATTGCAGGCATTCTGACTGGCGTGAAATGGTACCTCATTGTGGTTTTGATTTGCATTTCTCTAATAATGAGTGATGTTGAGCATCTTTTCATGTGTTTGTTAGCCATCTGTATGTCTTCTTTGGAGAAATGTCTGTTTAGTTCTTTGGCCCATTTTTTGATTGGGTCGTTTATTTTTCTGGAGTTGAGCTGTAGGAGTTGCTTGTATATTTTTGAGATTAGTTGTTTGTCAGTTGTTTCATTTGTTATTATTTTCTCCCATTCTGAAGGCTGTCTTTTCACCTTGCCTATAGTTTCCTTTGTTGTGCAGAAGCTTTTAAGTTTAATTAGGTCCCATTTGTTTATTTTTGTTTTTATTTCCAATATTCTGGGAGGTGGGTTCTAGAGGATGCTGCTGTAATGTATGTCAGAGAGTGTTTTTCCTATGTTCTCCTCTAAGAGTTTTATAGTTTCTGGTCTTATGTTTAAATCTTTAATCCATTTTGAGTTTATTTTTGTGTATGGTGTTAGAAAGTGTTCTAGTTTCATTCTTTTACAAGTGGTTGACCAGTTTTCCCAGCACCACTTGTTAAAGAGATTGTCTTTTCTCCATTGTATATCCTTGCCTCCTTTGTCAAAGATAAGGTGTCCATAGGTGCGTAGGTTTATCTCTGGGCTTTCTATTTTGTTCCATTGTAGATCTTCAGTGTAATGCTCTCCCAAGTGAACAAAAATGACAGAATGCTCTCTGTTCGTTTCCAAAGCAAACCATTGAATATCACAGAAATCCAAGTCTATGTCCCAACCGATAATGCTAAAGAAGCTGAAGTTTTCTATGAAGACCTACAAGAACTTTTAAAACTAACACCCCAAAATGATTTCCTTTTCATCATAGGGGACTGGAATGCAAAAATAGGAAGTCGAGAAACACCTGGAGTAACAGGCAAATTTGACTTTGGAGTACAGAATGAAGCAGGGCAAAGGCTAATAGAGTTTTGCCAAGAGAACACACTGGTCATAGCAAACACCTTTTTCCAACAACACAAGAGGAGACTCTACACATGGATATCACCAGATGGCCAATACTGAAATCAGATTGATTATATTCTTTGCAGCCAAAGATGGAGAAGCTCTATATGGTCAACAAAAACAAGACCAGGAGCTGACTTTGGCTCAGATTATGAACTCCTTATTGCAAAATTCAGACTTAAACTGAAGAAAGTAGGAAAAAACCACCAGACCATTGAGGTATGACCTAAATCAAATCTCTTATGATTGATAACACAGTGGAAGGGAGAAATAGATTTAAGGGACTAGATCTGATAGAGTGCCTGATGAACTATGGACAGAGTTTCATGCCATTGTAGAGGAGACAAGGATCAAGACCATGCCCAAGAAAAAGAAATGCAAAAAAGTGGTTGTCTGAGGAGGCCTTAAAAATAGCTGCAGAAAGAAGAGAAGTGAAAAGCAAAGGACAAAAGGAAAGATATATCCATTTGAATGCAGAGTTCCAAAGAATAGCAAGGAGGGATAAGAAAGCCTTCCTCAGTGATCAGGCAAAGAAATAGAGGAAAATAATAGAATGGGAAAGGCTAGAGATCTCTTCAAGAAAATTACAGATACCAAGGGACTATTTCATGCAACGATGAGCTCAATAAAGGACAGAAATGGTATGGACCTAATAGAAGCAGAAGATATAAAGAAGAGGTGGCAAGAATACACAGAAGAACTGTACCAAAAAGATCTTCATGACCCAGATAATCACGATGGTGTGATCACTGACCTAGAGCCAGACATCCTGGAATGTGAAGTCAAGTGGGCCTTAGAAAACATCACTACGAACAAAGCTAGTGGAGGTGATGGAATTCCAGTTGAGCTATTTCAAATCCTGAAAGATGATGCTGTGAAAGTGCTGCACTCAATATGCCAGCAAATTTAGAAAACTCAGCAGTGGCCACAGGACTGGAAAAGGTCAGTTTTCATTCCAATCCCAAAGAAAGGCAATGCCAAAGAATGCTCAAACTACCACACAATTGCACTCATCTCACATGCTAGTAAAGTAATGCTCAAAATTCTCAAAGCCAGGCTTCAGCAATATGTGAACCGTGAACTTCCTGATGTTCAAGTTGGTTTTAGAAAAGGGAGAGGAACCAGAAATCAAATTGCCAACATCTGCTGGATCATGGAAAAAGCAAGAGAGTTCCAGAAAAAACATCTATTTCTGCTTTATTGACTATGCCAAAGCCTTTGACTGTGTGGATCACAATCAACTGTGGAAAATTCTTCAAGAGATGGGAATACCAGACCACCTGATCTGCCTCTTGAGAAATCTGTATGCAGGTCAGGAAGCAACAGTTAGAACTGGACATGGAACAACAGACTGTTTCCACATAGGAAAAAAAATACATCAAGGCTGTATATTTTCACCCTGCTTATTTAACTTATATACAGAGTACATCATGAGAAACACTGGCCTGGAGGAAGCACAAGCTGGAATCAAGATTGCCAGGAGAAATATCAATAACCTCAGATATGCAGATGATACCACTGTTAAGGCAGAACGTGAAGAAGAACTAAAGAGCCTCTTGATGAAAGTGAAAGAGGAGAGTGAAAAAGTTGGCTTAAAGCTCAACATTCAGAAAACTGAATACCATCTGGTCCCATCACTTCATGGCAAATAAATGGGAAAACAGTGGAAACAGTGGCAGACTTTATTTTGGGGGGCTCCAAAATCACTACAGTAGGTGACTGCAGCCATGAAATTAAAAGACGTTTACTCCTTGGAAGAATAGTTATGACCAACTTAGATAGCATATTAAAAAGCAGAGACGATACTTTGTCAACAAAGGTCCATCTAGTCAAGGCTATGGTTTTTCCAGTAGTCATGTATGGATGAGAGTTGGATTATAAAGAAAGCTGAGTGCCGAAGAATTGGTGCTTTTGAATTGTAGTGTTGGAGGAGACTCTTGACAGTCCCTTGGACTGCAAGGAGATCCAACCAATCCATCCTAAAGGAGATCAGTCCTGAATGTTCATTGGAAGGACTGATGTTGAAGCTGAAACTCCAAAACTTTGGCCACCTGATGCGAAGAGCTGACTCATTTGAAAAGCCCCTGATGCTGGGAAACATTGAAGGCAGGAGGAGAAGGGGATGATAGAGGATGAGATGGTTGGATGGCCTCACTGACTCAGTGAACATGAGTTTGGGTAAACTCCGGGAGTTAGTGATGGACACACAGGCCTGATGTGCTGTGGTCCTTGGGGTTGCAAAGAGTCGGACACTACTGATTGACTGAATTGAACGGATGGTGGAGTGGGTGCTTGATTATAGTGTTCTTTCTGAAAAACCTTGTCTTTGTTTCTTACCACACCAATGCTGCAGGGGAAAGAAAACAACATCTCCAGTGTAAAGATGCAGATTCTTTTCTCTAACAAATTTCTGCTACCAGTTTGATCCCTGCCGTGTCAACTTCTTGCCTCATTCATGTCCATGATTTTGCTGCTACCAAAGTACCTTAAGGGAGTCTCATAACTTGCTTAATTCAAGACTCCAGACAGCCTCTAAGAGGTTTCCTGAGTCAAAGGGGCCCATTGCTGAAAATCTAGATGCTGAAGTATTTGTAGATCAGTGTCAAAGCTGCTAAGGGCCTAAATGGAGCTTGTAGGGAATACGTGACTTAGAAGTGCAGGCCTCAGGGCTTTTATTTGGATGCTTTTGAAGGTAAGCTACAGCAAAACAATATGGAAACTTGTCTCACAAGACAGGAAATTCAAAGTGAGAGTTAATTGCAGGTACGTTACAATCAGCTACTAAATGCTGTCATCAGGACCTAGTTCTCTCCGATTTGCAGTTTTCAGGCTTTGTATTTGGCTGATTCATCTTGCAGAAGATGCAAGATGGCTGCCAGGGGCAACTGGGACTGATATTTCCTCAGTCTCAAGAGAGACAGAAGAGAAAGAGAGAGAGGGGAAGGAGGGGGTTGAGAGAGAAAAAAGAAGAAATGAGGAAGAACCATGGAATATAATGTCTTTACTTCATCCTTATGAGGGTCACTTAAGTCACATGCCTATTTCTGGATTAATGATAGCCAGAGGAAAGCGATGTACTAATTTGAGGGTAAATATATGAGAAAATGAGGAGTTCTGTTAGGAAGAAATAGGAGGATGAATTCTGGTTGGGAAACAATGAAGTGTTACTGTTAGGAGAAGTGGCTCAAAAGATACGAAAAATTTAGAGATGCCAGTTGTCCCATGAGTGGCAACTGGAGTACACATGGCCTTGAGGCAGATCCTCCCCACCCAACACACCCTGCAATTCGGGAAAGTATGTAATATACAAACGTACAAATTTTCAGCTTTTTAAAGGAGGAGTCATAACGTGTTTCAGGCATTTCATTGACAAAACTCTGATAAATGAGAAGCTGTCAGAGATTTAGAAAGAAAAAAGGAACGTTTATGCAAATAACTACACATTCAAGAAAATAATGCTGTTCACGTTGAATAATTTAGATAACTTACATAAAATGATCATTTTGTGTTGTTGTTCTATGTAAATTTCTGCCAACATCCCATTTAAAGTCCTTATATATTCTCACTGGGAGGCAGCTTGAAGTGATGGTTTACAGTGTGGACCAGGGAGCTAGGTGACCAGAGCCGAATCCTCCACCCTGCTGCAGAACAGCTAATTAGTCTTGGGCAAGTCATTTAATTTTCTGTGACTCAGTTTCCTCCTCTGCATGTAAAATGGCAATGATAAGAAAGGCAATAACAAGGTCACTCTGAGAATTCAAAGAATTAATACATATAAAGTGCTAAGAATAGTGACTGATCTGTAAGTACTAATATGTTTGATAGATAAAATAAGTGTCCCAGTATTCACCCTACATTTACCTCATGCACTGTATGGTTATCACACATTTCCCTATGCATCCCTGGTCTTTGAGAGCTTATTCCATTCTGTGTTCAGGAAGCATCTCTCAAGACCCCAATTTTACTCTTTATGTCCCCTGTTTAAATCAATGGTCCAAAATCTAGAGAATCTGACTTCATAGGTCAGCCTTTCTTATTTCATAGGAAACGAAATGGAAGGTAGGAATTGCCAGCTGTCTGGTGTTTAATGGGGAATTTCCCCCCACCCTTCCAACTATTTTTTTTTTTTATAGTTCACCTATCGTACTCATGTGCAATTGAATGCCTCTCCCGTACACTATACTTGCCAACTCTATCTCCAGTAATTATTCTGTTTTAGTCCACTGCAATGTACCTGCCAACAATCTGAAATGTGCAGGTGGTGGCTGCTCAGCACTGCCTGCTTTGAGCTCCCCCATTTGCATGCACCCCGTGGTGGCAACCTAATGTGATGGCTCTGACACCGCTTACAATGGAGACAATGACAGGAGGCCAGGGCTGCACAAGTGCCTCTTCTATTTACCATCCAGATGATTTTTTTTTTTTTTTTGCAATCCCTTTCCTTTCTTTTCCTCAAAGAGAGACAAGGTAAGAACCCGCACACACTATGCTTTAGGCTGATGTGAACCACTTGTAAAATACAGGAAAATAAAAGCCCTCAGTGCCTCAGGAGAAACATAGTCCCTTCTCTCCCCCATCTCCATTCCTCATCCACTTCGCACCTACTCTGAACAATTAAACAAAACACAATTCATCAGTAACTACTTTTGACACATGAGAGTACGTTTTTTCTTGACTTTTGTCAACAGAGATACCCTTTAAAAATGTATTCTATATTCCTTTAGGGAATGTGACAGATAACAGCTAAAAACGATGAGTTTTTCTGTAACACACCATTTTTGCTCATCGATTCCTTTCTCTTTATTTTCTCAAAAAAGAACTCTTTGGGGCTAGAATTTTCTAAGATTGGACTGAACTTAACTATTATCTAAAAAAATTCATTATTTTAAAATTGTTGAGTTACATTCTTTCAATTATTTTTGAATTATGGAAGAAGTATAGTGTTCCCATTCTGACAATGGACTCCAAACGTTTATTGGTGTGACTCAAAAACAGCGATCAGCTCCAATCTTACAAGGTTAGTCTTTCGTGAAGAAGTGAAAAGGAATCCAAATCTGAAGTAGCATGTTTAGAGCCCTTTTAACATCATGATGTTCTGAAATTACAAGCCTGAGTGTGCAATTATTACATTTTTTTCTTCATCTTTTTTAAAGTGCTCCTGTTAAAAGTTTCATTCTGAATCTGCTCCAATAAAGTATTTATGACAAAAAGGAAAGAAGCCTCAGATATCTTCTGGATTAATTTTCTAAGTGAAAGTACAGATCAAATGTCTCTCAGAGCCTCCCTCCCAGGTCAAGAGCTGAGTCCTTGACCACAACTCTCTTCTCTTAGACATACCTTTGACTCACTTCTTTCCAGGGGCTTTTCTGATCCTTTTTTCTCCACCCTGTTGCATTTTCCTTTTCAAATACTAGCCTCCTCGTGCTTTTTTTTCTATCTCACATCATCTTTTCAAGAGTATAATGAGACAAAAAGACATGTCCTGGGAGTATAAAGGGCTGTGTCCACTTTTCTTTCCTTCTTCAGGTGATCGCTTTCAGATTAAAGTTGCATTATACCTGTTAGAGGCCTCAACGCTCAAAATGGAGATCAAAAAGTCAATGGCTTCTAACTGTAAGAAAATGTAAGGACTGATTATTTTATGATCTAAAAAGGCTTTAGGTGTCTGTGTGCCAGAATCAAAGAAGGAAATTTGGGATCTGCTCAGTATGGGGTCGCACAGAGTTGGACACGACTGAAGCGACTTAGCAGTAGCAGCAGGAGCAGTTGTTACTCCCTTAATTTTGTGAATGAAATTGAGTCCATGAAAGATATAGTGACAGGTGATTCAATTCATACATTTTTTTGCCTTGTTTTTACTGAACACCAATTATGTGTTAGAAACTACACAAACGGAGTTGAGTGAAAAACAAACACACTTAGGAGAAGCTGACTTCTAGGGAGGAGGCACATAAACAAACGGTCTACTCACGTGGCAAATGCAATGAAAAAGATGATGGAAGTAAAGAGAGCTTGAAGAGAAGAAGACAGCTTTCACCTCTGAAGCCTGGGACTACGGAAACGGGAGGAACTGGTGCCCAGGCTGTGTTACTTGCTCAGGGGCACTCAGTCATCTGACAGCAGAAACATGACTGGAATCCAGGCCTTTAAATCCCCTTTTCTAGTGACCAGCACTTTGCTAGTCTTCCTTTGAAGCCAGTTCTTAAAATCAATAGCATGATTTTTTCCCCCTCTTTCCTTTGTTTCTGGGCATATTTCCCTCTGTGTGTGTGTGTGTGTGTGTGTGTGTGTGTGTCTGATTCCCCTCAGTCGTGTCTGATTCTTTGTGACCCCATGGACTGTCAGGCTCCTCCATCCATTGGCTTCTCCAGGCAACGGTACTGGAATAGGTTGCTATTTCCTCCTCCAGGAGATCTTCCTGACCCAGGGATTGAACCTGTAATTCTTGCATCTCCTGCATTGGCACTGTGCCACGGAAGCCACATTTCCTCTTTAGCCACCACCTAAAATTAGGAATCAATTCCAGCTTGTCTGAGACTAAACTGGATTGGCACAGTGTATGTTTATCAATTAAAAGTCTCCTGCATGTTCTACGGTAACACTAATGGGACCATGCTCCATATTTTGGTTTTCAGGTGATTGTTTTTAAGGGCAGTAATTCTAAAAGAAAGAAAATAAAGAAGAATACAATTCTCTGTGTTAAATTTTTTTTGTTTCTAAACACCATAATACATATATGCCTGAAATTATTTCTCTTTTATTGGTTTATTTATTTGCATACTCACTAATTTCTAAAAGGACTTGAGGTGACATGTAGAGTTCACACAACATAAGATAAAGAGTTAAAGCAGTCATGACAAGTGGGAAAACAGTGCTGTATCAATTTACATTTTAACTGATAATGCACAAGAGTTCTTTTCTTTCCCCACATCTTCACCAACACTTGTTATCTCTGTCTTTTTGATAGCAGTCATTCTAACAGATATGAATTGCTATCTTACTGTGGTTTCAATCTGTATTTCCCTGCTGAACAATGATGTTGACCTTCTTTTCATGTACCTGTTTGTCCTTTTTGTGTCTTCTTTGGAAAAATGTCTATTTGGGTCCTCTGCTCATTTTTTGATTGGAATTTCTTTTTGTTTGCTATTGAGTAATATGCGTCCCCTATATATTTTGGATATTAAGCCCTTAGACAGACAATTTAAAATATTTTCTCGCAACTTGTAGACTGCCTTTTCATTTTGTTGATGATTTCCTTTGCTGTGCAGAAGGTTTTCAGTTTGATGATGTACCTTTTGTTTATTTTTGCTTTTGTTGTGCTTTTGGATCATATCCAAAAAAAAATGTTGCCAATATTAAAAAGCATTTTTTTCTATGTTTTCTTCTAAGGGTCTTATGGCTTCAGGTATTATTTTTTAAATCTTTAATCCATTTCAAGTAAACTCTTGGAGTGGAGTAAGATAGGGGTTCAATTTCATTCTTCTGCATGTGATTATCCAGTTTCCCCAAAACCATTTATTGAAAAAACTATTCTTTCCTCATTTAATATTCTTGGCTCCTCTATAAAATATTAATTGATCATATATGTGAGGGTTTTTCTGGGCTCTCAATTCTCTTCCATGGTCTATGTGTCTAATTTTTATGCCAGTTCTATACTATTTTGATTCCCTGGTGGCTCAGAGGGTAAAGCGCCTGCCTGAAATGCTGTAGATCCAGGTTCAATCCCTGGATCAGAAGATCTCCTGGAGAGGGAAGTGGCAGCCCACTCCAGTACTCTTGCCTGGAAAATTTCATGGATGGAGGAGTCTGGTAGGCTACAGTCCATGGAGTCGCAAAGAGTCGGACACAACTGAGCAACTTCACTTTATACTATTTTGATTACTGTAGCTTTTTAATATAGCTTGGAATCAAGACATGTGATGCCTTAAGCTGTGTTCTTCTTTCTCAGGATTGTTTTGGCTATTCAAGGTCTTTTGTAGCTCAACATGAGTTTTAGGACTGTTTTCTCTATTTCTGTGAAAAATGCCACTGAAATTTTGATGGGGATTGCATTGAATCTATAGGTAGTTTGGAGCCATATGGACATTTTAACAATATCATTTCTTCTGATTCATGAACATGAATATCTTTCCATTTATTTTTGTCTTTTCAGTTTCTTTCATCAATGTTTTATAGTTTTCAGTGTACAGGTGTTCACTTCATTGGTTAAACTAATTCCTAAGCACTTTGTTGTTTTTGCTGCTACTGTAAATCTAATTGTTGTCTTTATTTCTCTGTTAGTTTGTTGTTAGCATTTAGAAATGCAACTGATTTCTGCATGTTGGTTTTGTATCCTGGAATTTACTGAATTTGTAATTAGTTCCAATTTTTTTTTTTTTTTGCTGGAGTCTTTAGGATTTTATCCATACATGATCATATAATCTGCCAACAGAGACAATTTTACTTATTTCATTCTGATTTAGATGTCTTTCATTTCTTTTTCTTGCCTTTCTTGGACTTCCAGTATTATGTTGAATGGGAGTGGTAAGAGTGGGCACCCTTTTATGTTCCCGATCTTAGAGGGAAAGAGCATGATGTTACTGCTGAGTGTGTTAGTTGTGTGTTTGCCAGGTATGGCACTGTTGTGTAGAGGCACTTTCCTTCTATACCCAATTTGTCAAGAGCTTCTTTCATCAATTCATGAAAACATGTATTTTGTCAAACGCTTTCCCTCCATTTATTGACATCTCAATAGATCATATGATTTCTATCTTTCAGACTATCGATGCAGTGTATCATACTTATTGATTTGTGTATGTTGAACTACTCCTGCATCCCAGGGATAAATCCCACTTGATCATGATGTATGTTCCTTTTAGTATCTTGTTTAATTTTGCTGGAATTATGCAGGAAAAGAGAGTGGCCCAGCCAAACAACCTACTGGTGGTCCTGGACAAGACATTCAAGTCTTAACATGTGATTAAGACTTTTTGAGGCCTCCTGTCCAGACTTGTCACCAACTGAATATTATCAAGTGACCCCAGATGTTGCCACAAAATTCAGTAGACTCCTCCAACTAAACCCTGCTTAAATTCTTGACCAACAGATTATGACCTTGTGAGCATATGAAATGAATAGTAACTTTAAAGCAATAATTATGGGGTGTCTTCTTAGTTTCAATAGATAATTGGCAAAAATTTGTCACTGCCAGGATGATCTTACCAACAAGACTAACACTTCAGCCATCTTGTTTCTCTGGGCTTTAAATTTTTCAGTGCTTTTCTCCTGATAGATATCACATGACTCCTGGGTAGGTTATGTATGGTCAGAGAGAATCTGGATTCCGTCCAAATTTTTATAATTTTTTTCACATTAATCTGTGAAATAATTCCAGCTTTAAATAAAGTATCTTGTATTTCCCCCTAACTGCTTATTCAAATCTCCAACAACAATTCTTCCCCCCAGCAGTTATGAAATTGATTTTAATAAATGCAGATCTGATCTTGTCAATCCCAAGCTTAAAATCCTTTAGTGGTTGTCCTTGAGACAAAGTCCACATTCCAAACCATTTATCCCTTCAGTCCTTTCACTGCCATTCTCCCAGCACTCTATAGCTTCAAATCTCCTAGTAAATGGCTAAATCTCATGACTGGGCTCTGGCATATGCTATTCCCTATGCCTGGAACATTTGTCTCCCGGGTCTCTTGGCTAACTCACAATCATTCAAATCTTAGGTTACCCTTCATTTCTTTAATGAAACTTTTTCTGAGTCTTTCCTCTGTGTTCCTACATCTTGTGCTTACAGAATCTTAGTGCTTATCACCCTCACTTGGACTAAATATTACTCCAAAAAGTGTGTATAACTTTGGATAAGCCAATTTAAATGACCTTATGTTTTTAAATACCTAAAAGATTGATGAAATTATTTTTTACAGTTAATACACTTTCATTATAAAATAAAAGAGCAAAAAGGAAAGAGATAAACAGCCCACACACTGCTGAAATAGTGGGTCACAGCCACCATGATATTAATATTGATGTTCTCATGAAATTCCATGAAAATGGAAATAGAGACACTAGAAGTATTTCATAAAAGATTAAAAGTCTCATTTGTCTTTTCTATAATGCAGTAAATCAAAAAGTCTTACGTGCATTCTATATGCTATAATACTTTCCAACTTAGTTTTTGCTGAAAGGCTACTTTCACTTTTTTAAATAACAGCTTTTAAGGTGAAGGAATTTTGTAAAAATGTGTTAAAAATGAACCCTATATTTTCTTCAATTATAATTATGTGGTAAACTTAATGAAATAACTTTGAAAGTACCAGGTTATAGTCCCTACCAAGGAAGTCAACTTTTTACTTAAATTTCTCTACCCCAGAGTTAAGAGAACAACTAGAACAACTAGACCTTCAGGGTTTGGGGCTAAGTTAGCTCCTTACATGATGCTGCAAGAGAATGTGAATGATCATTTTGTTTCTTGTCCCAAGGTTAGTACATATGTAGTAAGCTCTGGATGCTTAAAAGAAAAGTCAACTTATTGTATACATTGGATGTCTGAGGGGGTTTCACTAAAGCTCTTGGGTCACTTTATGCAAAGACATATGGTATTATGGTAGTTTATTTCTTGCCTGTAGTTGCTTTCACATGATAATGACTTGAAATCTTTCCAATTAAAAGATTGGTCTCAATAAACAGTAAGGTCCTACCATATAGCACAGGGAACTATATTTATTATCCTGTAATAAACTATAATGGAAAATAATATGAAACTGAACCACATGTTATACACCAGAAACTGATACAATGTTGTAAATCAACTATACCTCAATTAAAAAAAAATCATCTCAGAACAAGCATTGGCCCTCAAGGAAGTTCTCTAGTGCGGATTCTACTTAAATGTTTTAAAACAAAGATTTGCTTTGCCACAGAGTAGCTTCCCTTTAATTTAAACCCCATAAAGCAAAATCACAAGAAAACAATGGAGCTTTGTTAAAAAGTTAAGAATGCTCTCCATCTCTTTTTGTTGCAGGGGAATGTCCAAATTACTTTCTTCTCTGAATTTATTAAGTTATAATTCTTTAGAAAAGGATCATGGTCCATTTAAAAGTGTGATTTCCCATGAACTCTTGACATTTATTTTATTTTGCAAAAAACAGTCTTCCCTCTGTTTTGCAGAACTCTGTACCTGTCACCAGCAGTCATTAGACTTGTTTTCTACAAGACCATTTCCCTCTGGACAAACTCACCTTCCTCCAAGGAAGGTTGAGGCATGTGCCATGCTTCAGAGGAGTCAGTGCTCTCCAAACGGAGCTGAAGCAGGTAGACTACATGTCTCACTACTATAGAAGGTGATTCTGGAGTACATGATTTGGCTTGTGCCAAAGCTATACCTTCCAGGGCTGCTCTTAGAAGATTCCTGAAGCCAGTATTCTACTTTGTCTATGCTTATAGCCAATGGCAGGCTTCCCTTGTGGCTCAGCTGGTAAAAAATCTGCCTGCAATGCGGGAGACCTGGATTCAATCCCTGATTGGGAAGATCCCATGGAGAAGGGAAAGGCTATGCATCCCAGTATGCTGGCCTGGAGAATTCCATGGCCTATAGTCCATGTGGTCGCATAGAGTCAGACACAATTGAGCGGCTTTCACTTGTCACTTGTCATAGCCAATGGCAGGGATGCCACAAAAGTCTACTTCACTGCCAAAGACATTATGTTTTCAATCTATCTTCACTTGATATAGTTTTATTAAAGAGACACAACCTAATTAAAGGAAATCCTTGTTACTATGATGTCTACTAGGAATATTATGATTAGAAGTAAATCATCGCAACATCTATAATAAACATATTCTCCAACATTGTGTGTTTTGATTATAAATTTTTTTTTCTTAGCTGACCATAACACCTCCCAGCTTGGGAAGACTTTTATTTTTTAAATAAAAATTGAATCCACTTGGCAGTTTCTAATGAACGTAAATAAGTGAAAATGATTTACCCCTGTGTTGTTCTCTCCCATTTAACTGCTGTCTTTGGTGACAAAAGTACCAATCATCAATGCCTTGGAATCTAATAATTAAGAGTAACTTACTTTCTGTAGCCCACCAGACTCCTCTGTCCATGGAATTCACCAGACAAGAATACTGGAGTGGGTAGCCTTTCCCTTCTCCAGGGGATCTTCCCAACTCAGGGACTGAACCTTGGTCTCCTGCATTGGCAGGCAGATTCTTTACCATGTGAGCCACCAGGAAAGCCCTCATACTACAAAGTGAACAACATACCACCCGGAGGCATATTTGGGTCCGTACTGGAAAAAAATTCTAGTAAGTTCCATACTCTGCAGCATCCAGAGGTAAGTTCATGCCGTGTCTCTGGTAATTCTTCAGACCTTTATGACACCATGTATTTTATACACAATGGATGTACTGGGTGTTTAATGACCATTCATTGTATTCCTTATGAAAAAAGATCTTGCTTCCTCCAGAGAATATTAGAATGATTCACTCATGAGGAGCAGCAAATTTTTACCTTTTTGTAGGAAAGAGTTTGAGCAAAATACCAACCAAGGGCCTACAGTTCTGGAGACAGAGAGTAAACCCTAACAAAAATGTATTTGCTGATCTGGAAAGCAAATTTCTGTACAAGGAATTCTATTATTAATACAAAACTATTGATGTATGTATGTAGTCATGTAAGGATGTGAGAGTTGGACCATAAAGAAAGCTGAGTGCCAAGGAACTGATGATTTTGAACTGCGGTGTTGGAGAAGGCACTTGAGAGACCCTTGGACAGCAAGGAGATCCAACCAGTCCATCCTAAAGGAGATCAGTCCTGAATAGTCATTGGGAGGACTGATGCTGAAGCTGAAGCTCCAATACTTTGGCCACCTGATACGAAGAACTGATTCATTAGAAAAGACCCTGATGCTAGGAAAGATTGAAGGCAGGAGGAGAAGGGGATGACAGAGGATGAGATGGTTGGATGGTATCACCGACTCGAGTTTGAGCAAGCTCTGGGTATTGGTGATGGACAGGGAAGCCTGGTGTGCTGCACTCCATGGGGTCGCAAAGAGTTGGACATGACTGAGCAACTGAACTGAAATGAACTGATGGAAAGGACATTCTGTTTCAGTTTATCTGTGTAGAAGAATCAACCTACATGCATTGGCAAAGTTCACTTTGAACAAAGGAATACATAAGGGCTCTAGAAGTTTCTATGTTTAGACCTTCCAACCATAGGCTCAGTCCTTCCCAGGATGTGATCTAATTCTCACCATGGCAACCAATAAAATTCCCTGTACCTTGAATGCATTTCAGATCTGCTGCCAGGACTGTACCTAGATGTGGAATGCTTCCAGAACCCTGAATCAACTTAGATGAGGACCCACCAGGCTCTTTGAGATCTTGTTTCAAACTCACCAAGAATTCTAACTTCAAACAAGGTCTCTGAATCAAACCTCCAGTCATATTCCATCCATCACTTGAGGTTTCTGGGCACAGTTCTAAACTCCCTCTCTATCCCAGGCTCTTCTTTTTCCTCCCTAAGCTGTCAAGGCAACCCCACTACAAAGGTCCCAGAAGCCTTTCTGGCAAAATTTCCCAAGATACACTAGAGAAATCATGCACAGATTTAGGACAAGTCAGATTGTGTTTTGAGTGACTCTGGTCCATGAAAGGCCCTGTGCCATCTGGGAATGCAGACATCATCTGGGGTCCACTTCAAGTGGCCTGTCCTCTGCAGGCTTTCTCCAGTCACTCTAACTAAACATGCTCATGGCCCTTAACTTCTCCTCTGTGGCTGTTACAGGCAGTAACCATTCAGTCATTGGAGTAATTTACAGTATGCCCTGTGCCTGGAATGTAGTAGGATCATAATAGGTGTTGAGTCAATAAATGAACTAATGAAGTGGCTAATTAGTAATTGGATTAAATTAAACATGATGCCAACATATATAAATTATTTCATTCTAGATTAGGCTTAAAAGTGTAAGAGAGGTGATTGTGTCACCTCATTTAAACATTGATTTATTCTGCAATACTGCTAAATGGTTAAGAATAAAGAATTGAAAGTCAGGCAAACCTGACCAACTATTTGACATTTGACAAATTACCATCTCTAAGTCCCATTTCCTCATTTGTGAAATTTTTAAAAATTAAGAAAATATTCTTTAATGTACTAACATGAATATTTTCATTCATAATCTTCAAAAACGAGCCCAGATGTACACTTGTCCTCCCAACATTAGAAAGAGATGAGAGAGAAGAAAGAAAAATACAATGGGTACTAGCATTGTTTCTAAGCTTTTCCCCAGTGAGGAGTTGGTCCTGTGCTCTCGCCACTCCATCAAGCCCATGAAGGATAGCTCAATGAATAACTAACAGATGATTACATTTATGAGGAGAGAGTACTCAGAGCAGACAGCTACTTCCTACAGGTGACAAGCAATCTTCCGCTGGGGCCTCACCTGACGAGTCATTTTGGGACGTGATCACAAGGGTTGGAGACTGATGAAATTATCCTGTCCAGCATCAAACACAAAGTGGTTGTAAATCAGCAGAGGCTGTGGCAGAGGGGGAACAGCTCATTCTTTATGCTTTGCAGACAGTTTGCACCTGGGGGCTGCATCAAGCATCCTAACAATCATTAAGTGACCCTATCAAGAGATTTAATAAAAAAAAAAAACACATTAGCCATCTATTGACTTGAACCCTTCAGCTGTCGTGAGGAAGTTGATTTGAAAGCAAGTTATATGATTTAAAAACTTGAATGTGTTGAGGCTAACTCAGCATAGCATAGGCAACTCGTATAAATAAATAGACGCCTGCCTGTTATAACTCTCCACTTGACCTTGCCAGACGATTGTGTACTGAACTTAGACTATCACTGCGTTTCCTGAGGCTTACTTAGGGAAACGCAACCTAAATAAAAAAGCAAGCCAGATAGAGTTTAACCTGGTCAAGGGACTTCTACAAAATCAGAAATTGATCTTGCAAATGCATTCTATAAAAAAAGAAGGAATAAAATATGGGTGATTTATCCGTGGTATCTGCTGAACAGCACTTGATTTACACATGAGCTAAAGAAATGTGGAGAAACCATTTTGAAGTTGCCCTGCGGACAGAATCATATTTTAAGAGTAAAAAATTGGCAGGTTTCATTGAATAGGGAAGGAGCTTTCTAAGGATCCCATTTCCCCATCACCGCAAAAGGGATTTATTTGCATTGTTCCCTTTAGTAGTATTGGGAAGTTCCAGTGTAAATCCTTTAGGTTTCACTGTAGGAACCAGCTACTCAGAGGTTTCCAATGCTTGATGCTTTGCACAAAATTGTAGCTTTAAAAAGTGAATGGGAAAAACTATTTTTAAATGGTTATGCTAGAATGGTGGCCAGGCTTACCCAGGGTCATGTTGCAGGCTTATACAAACCCAATGCCTTCCTGATTTCCTCGCAGAACCTGCTATGCAAGGGCATGTGAGTGGCTCTGCATGAAAGACCTGTGCACATTTAAATAGACTGTTTGAATAGGAATTGTGACTGATGTAAAAATACCCCCTGCATTTTATTTAGTTCTTAGTTCTCCATTTGTAGTTGAAATGAAGCTTTTAAAATGCCTCATTTCCCTTAAATTTTATGAAATCATATATGTTTGATCTCTTAACAGCATTCTTCATGTAATTTTGCAGGGATTATTGAGGAGGATATTAGTTTACTTTTTTGTATTCAGAACTTCTCACAAAATAGTTAATAAGTGAAGGAAAAAAGAAAATATCCCTGATTAACTGTATTTGAAAAGAAAAGGAAAGCAAATGTAGCAATGAACTCCGAGGTTCCCGAGGAGCATGATCTCCAACACTTTACTGATAGCTATTTTTGTGCGCGCTCTGCGGTGCTCTCTCGGTAGTTGCACTTTAATTATCCTGCACTTTGTTCTGGGAAGGTATGTATTGGCTCTCAGCCAATGTGGGCTAGGATTCTTCCTGTCACTACAGTGTCTAACAGCATGTACAGAACAACATCCCAATTAGATCTTTAAGTGTTAGAAACATGATACACCAGTGCATTTTTCTCAGAGGCTGATCAGTGGGAAGTTTCAAAAACACACAGAAGGTAAGCTTCATTCTAATCCTTTAAACATCAGCCCAAGAAGGCAGTCACAGAATCTGAAAATATAATAAAAGATGCTGTATCACTTTGACTTGTATAGTAGTTTTATCTTAAAAACAATTTTATCAGCCAGAATGACCAAATCTTCATTTTCAAAGAACATTCCCTTTGTTATTACCACTTCCCAAGACACAATTTATTTCGTGGATAACAAAGGGAACTGTTTTGCCTCTAGATTCATAAGGTCTTATTGTCAGTTTGAGACATCTGGATAAATTAACGTTGGGGACACTTTAAAGAACTATGTAACATATCCCTTTTAGGTTAATTCTCCAAACTAACAACCTGAAATGCCTCCGTCTTTCTTCTGTGTCACTCTCTCTCTTTCTTCTCTTTCAACTTCTATTTGTAAGAAAAACACACATGGCAAAGAAAGCAAGCACCTTTTATTCTTCTGCTCTGCTGAGACAATAATTGTGTAAAATGTCTGGACTAAGTTAAAAAAAGCCAAAGACAGCCTTTAATTTACACCCTGCAATGGGTTAAGAGTCCAGACTGTCTTCTCTGTTTCTATCAGTCACTCTCTTTACAATCATTGAACTAAGTTATTTTAAATGGTAAAGTAGGTAAATTCTTCCCATTGGCCTTACAATTGAACACCGCATGGATTATCACGTCCATGAATGATTATCTCAGTTTTCATGTTGCGCATATGAAGGTTTCAGATACACAAGTGCTGATGATAACCCTTATAGGTGAGTGCATGGGGACTACGGGTCATAACCAAAGCACAGCAACTGACACAGTTCTGGAGAAACTGGGGAAGAAGAGGAAAGTGAGTTCAGATCTTCACACTCATGTGTGATCTCACTCCCTCTCTCACACATACACAAGCACACACAATTAGACTCTCTTTGATGAACTTACCGCAACAGATGCCTTAAGCGTGATTATTTGGTACGATATTTCAAGTTTTCTTAGTTCCCTGTAACCTTCCCCCAAAAGAATGAAATATTTCTGCTTTCTATTGTTTATGATTCATAATTATGTCCTCCTTTCAAAAGAATATTCCACTGATGCACAAAAGCTGGACATACTCCTTTCAGGACACTGGCTAACATTTAAAGAAAAATTACTGCCCAAAATTCTGTAAGTGAAGTACCACAGTATGTTGAAAGAAGAGATGGGATGATTATTAGACATGGGATTTTAAAAGAATTTTAATCTACTACTGCTACTGCTAAGTCGCTTCAGTTGTGTCCGACTCTGTGTGACCCCATAGACGTCAGCCCACCAGGCTTCCCCGTCCCTGGGATTCTCCAGGCAAAAACACTGGAGTGGGTTGCCATTTCCTTCTCCAATGCATGAAAGTGAAAAGTGAAAGTGAAGTCGCTGAGTCTTGTCTGACTCTTAGCGACCCCATGGACTGCAGCCTACCAGGCTCCTCCGTTCATGGGATTTTCCAGGCAAGAGTACTGGAGTGGACTAATACCAGGCTAAATTTTGATTAACACTGTCCATTAGAGAAGTCTGAGACAATTATGTGGTGTAAAACTGCTGTCTTCATGAATCTTCTTTATCATGGGCTTCATTCTAAAAGTGACTAGAGATGACCAGTGTCTCTAATCACTTTCCCCAGGTTTAGTTCTACCTCGATTCACAGGAAAGGGTCATTTATCTGGAAAAGAATGAGACATCTAATACCACACCATATTTTAAGAGTCAAAAATGCACAACCCTTACTAAAGGCACAGAATCCATAAATTTGGAAATCTTTTATGGATCCTCATAACAGGTATTATCTTGGCAGGAGTGGAATGGAACTGACCACTGGCCCTCACAGTTGATTTCAGGGGCTTTCTGGTATCCAGATTAAAGGATTTAAAAGCTGACTTAATGAACTGTTTTTACCAGAAGTATAAAGAAAATAATAATTTGGATAAAACCTGAATAAATGCAAGTCAATGACCAAGTCATCTACGTTATTATAGATTTCTTTCATTGATATGGTAGGTTCCAGAAATATTGCAAAACCTTAATTTTTTTCCAACATTCTTTTATGGATAAGGAAATGGCAACAGGGAAACAAGTGACTTGCCCAAGGTTGCATGGCTGGTAAGTGACAAACCAGGACTAGAGTCTGTGACTGAACTTACTCTGTAAACTTCTCTGTGCTGCTCCCAACCACGACCTTTACAGCATTAACATGTGATAAATGCCTGTTTCCAGAAGATGTCCAGCCTGTTAAAGCAAACCACTGCAGTTACAAAGATGACACTTGGCTTTCTTTAACTTCCTCTTCCACTTACTCTACTTTAGGGGCTTCCCTGATGGCTCAGTTGGTAAAGAATCTGTTTGCAATGCAGGAGACCCAGGTTCAATTCCTGGGTAGGGAAGATTCACTGAAGAAGGAATAGGCTACCTACTCCAGTATTTTTGGGCTTTCCTTGTGGCTCAGCTGGTAAAGAATCCACCTACAATGTGGGAGACCTGGGTTCAATCCCTGAATTGGGAAGATCCCCTGGAGAAGGGAAAGGCTACTCCAGTATTCTGGCCTGGAGAATTCTATCAACTCTATAGTCCATGGGTTCGCAAAGAGTCAGACACGACTGAGCGACTTTCACTTCACTTCACTTCCACTTACTTCAGTGGATACTGTGCAGGGCCACAATGAGCCACATTAGAGAAAAACGAAAATAAATAATACTGATCTTGTTGTATTTAAAATATTAGCATTTTACTCACCATGGATTTTTGGGGGGCAGTAATTTTAACACTTACAAGTATCACTAGGGTCCTCCTTGGTGGCCCAGCGGTTGAGAATCCACCTAACAAAGCAGGAACCATGGGTTTAATCCCTGCCCTGGCAAGATCCCACATGTCACAGAGTAACTAATCCCGTGCACCACAACTACTGAGCCTGTAGTTGGAAGCGCAGGAACAGCAGGAACCGCAACTACCGAAACCCACGCACCTAGACCCTGTGACAGCCACAGGAGAACGCACTGTGGTACGAAGCCCTAGCACTGCAGCAGAGCAGCCTCCACTCACTAACTAGAGAAAGCCTGCACAGCAACAAAGACCCACCACAGCCAAAAAACAAAATAAAGGAGTAAACCTTCTAAAAACTGTCACTAAGCACTATACACAAAAATAAACTCAAAATGGATTAAAGGCCTAAATTAAGGCCAGAAACTATAAAACTAAGAGGAAAACATAGGTAGAATACTCTTTGACATAAATCGCAGCAAGATCCTCTTTGACCCACTTCCTGGAGTAATGGAAATAAAACCAAAAATACACAAATAGGACCTAATTAAACTTAAAAGCTTTTGCACCGCAAAGGAAACTATAAAGATGAAAAGACAATGCTCAGAATGGGAGAAAATAATTGCAGACGAGGATTAATCTCCAAAATACACAGCAACTCACCAGATCAAGATCAGAAAAAGAAACAATCCAATCAAAAAATGGGTAGAAGACCTAAATAGACATTTCTCCAAAGGAGATATACAGATGGCAAATAAACACATGAAAAGATGTTAAACACCACTCATTATTAGAGAAATGCAAATCAAAACCACAATGAGGTATCATCTCACATCTGTGAGAATGGTAATCATCAAAACAAAAAACAAAAAACTACAAACAATAAATGTTGGAGAAGATGTGGAGAAAAAGGAGCTCTCCTGCACTGTTGGTGGGAATATACACTGCTACGGCCATTATGGTGAACAGGATGGAGATTCCTTTAAAAAAAACACTGGGAATAAAATTACCAAATGACCCAGCAATTTCACTACTGGGCATATACCCTAGGAAAACCACAATTCTAAAACACACATGTAGTCCAGTGTTCATTGCAGCATTATTTACAATAACTGGGACATGAAAGCAACCTAGATGTCCACTGACAGATGAATGGATAAAGAAGTTGTGGTACATATACACAATGGAATATTACTCAGCTATAGAAAGGAATGCATTTGAGTCAGCTGAACTGAAGTGGATGAACCTAGGGCCTGTCATACAGAGTGAAGTATGTCAGAAAGAGAAAAATGAATATCATATATTAATGCATATATATGGAATCTAGAAAAATGGTACTGATAAATCCAGCTGCAGGGCAGGAATAGAGATGCAGATGTAGAGAACAGACTTGTGGACACAGCGGGGGAAGGAGACGATGGCAGGAGTCGAGACAGTAGCATCGAAACATGTACATTATCACAGGCAATACAGATAGCTAGCAGGAAAGACAGCTAGTGGGGGACAGGGGAAGGTGTGGAGGGAGGTTCAAAAGGGAGGGAATATATGTATACTTATGACTGATTTATGTTATTGTATGGCAGAATTCAACAACATTGTAAAGCAATTATCCTCCAATTAAAAATAAAATTTTTTAAAAAGTGTCACTAAAATTTTTTTTTGGTGACTGAGGTTTTGGGCACCCTTAGTCCCCTTAAATTTTGATCTAGTTCCTAGTACTCTGAGTGCTCAGTCATTTTAGTCATGTCTGACTCTTTGTGACCCCATGGAATGTAGCCCTCCAAGCTTCTCTGTCCATGAGATTCTCCAGGCAAGAAGACTGGAGTGGGTTGCCATTTCCTTCTCCAGTCCCTAGTAGTGTACCTATAACTAAAACATTCTATCCAGTTTCTCCCACCAAGTATCTCAGAGAGACAGATGGCATTTGAGAAAGTACAAGAAGGAAGCAGTCACTTCCATTTTGTTCTTGGCGCTTGTCTGTGAGCTCAGGGTTGGTATGCATGTTTGCTGCTGCTGCTGCTGTGGCGCTTCAGTCGTGTCCGACTCTGTGCAACCCCATAGACAGCAGCCCACCAGGCTCCGCCGTCCCTGGGATTCTCCAGGCAAAAACACTGGAGTGGGTTGCCATTTCCTTCTCCAATGCATGAAAAGTGAAAAGTGAAAGTGAAGTCACTCAGTTGTGTCCGACTCTATGCGACCCCACAGACTGCAGCCTACCAGGCTCCTCCGTCCATGGGATTTTCCAGGCAAGAGTACTGGAGTGGGTTGCCATTGCCTTCTCCGGTATGCATGTTTACAAGCCCCCTAAATGGAGGGCTTGTCTTCATCTGCCCAGGAAGAAGGTGAGATGAGAACTTCCATTGCTTTGGATTTCTTAATAGAAGGCCTGGGACCTGGTCTGGGGCACACCCTGAGAGAGCCATCATCCACCTATACTTTCCTTATTGCTCATCTGTATTATGCTTAAAGCTAGTGTCATCTGGGGACTCTTTAGGATTGTGGAGGGATGTGGAGAGAGAATGGCTCTCCAGGGTGTCATGTAGCATTACCTCAAATTGATGGACCTGCATCCCAGAGTGTGTAGGGATAGGAGCCGTTCAGTCTCCCTTCTGAAGAAACAAACATGTTTTAAGTATTCTTGTGGAAATTCAGCACTTATTCAACGTGTATTTGCTGCTGTTTCATTTTGAGAAGCTTGAAATATATTTTGCAAGTTTTTTCATATCCTAAATGACTTGAGAAGGAAAAGGCAGTGCAAAAATAAATGTATTTTAAAAAGAAACCTGAAATAATATATTTTATTGAATTCTTTCAATCAAATGTAAACTCAACTGTAGTTGTGGTGACAACCACACAAAGATCATTCTCATATTTAGCCTGGCAGTTAGCATGTATTTATGTTCCTGGTCTTGTTCCAAATTACAGAGTCCTGATGACAGATTCAATGAGATAGGGTATGTTTTCAAAAAGGGAAAAAAGGACAGAAAACTCATTCAGGAGGTGCTTGAACACTACTCAACAACTATTAGGTACCCCTTCTACTGCTTTTCTACTGAAGGAACATTCTAGGGGAAACTTCTAGTCTGCAAAGGAAATTGTGTTTCCAATAATTGTACCACCAACCTGAGGAGCAGTTACTTAAAAAATTAAAATATTTACATTTTAAAAAGATATTTCCCCTGAAAGTTGCAGTTACATGGGAGGAGAAAAAAAATCGATACTTTTTGTGTCTCATTATCTTTAAGTTATGTCTCTTTTCATGGATTTTGATGGCTTATGTTTTGCCAGGTTTTCATTTTATCTTAGCTAACACCTTGAACAGAAAACACAGCAAGCAGGTAAAAAAAATCATCTGTGAACTATAATAAATGGATTTCTGCCAATGACAGGTCATGATACAGAAAAAAATCTGTGATGACCCTCTTTCCGCTACACTCATTTATCTCTTCCTGGTGTCCACTGATAGATTCTTGCTGTATGATTTATTGCAGAAAAACACCACCTAGAAATGGGCTTTTGATAAAATTGTTCAAGGATTCCTGGACAATAAATCCTAATCTTAACATGCAATGCTGCAGAATGTTTCACCTTTCTTATGCTATAAATAAAATATGCCAAATGTGATAATAAATCCATGTATTTAAGCACTATCGGTGTAGTTTAGGAAATAAAGTCATAGTATGTACACCTGATGTTAATAGCAGCACTAAGCCTGAGGATATTGATGGCAGTATTTGTGCATTTGCCATCCAAATTTTTAGGACTTTACAGTACCTATGAAATTTCATGGCTTTCATCAGCCTGGGAAGGCTTGCTCTGCAGAGCATATGTGGGTTAAGCATAATCAGTTTCTGGTGGCTTGAATCAAAAGCAATGTTCCTGAACACAGACAACTTGCTCCAGGAGACAGCTGAAATTCAGAGTTCATGCAGAGACCTTTCTCAAAATTAATCATTTACCGGAGGAAGTGATGAGAGGCTTGGTCACCTTACTGTGACCCCCTTAAGTGGCAAAGGGTGTTAAGCATACAGAGCCATAGTATTTAGGTTCCTTCTCATAAGCTCAAGGACAGGTATCTGACCTCCACTCACAGAAGAAAGTTGAGGGAGCCAAACCCTCACGACCTTCTCTGAGCTGATTTGCTCAACCTGAAGACAGATTTAAATTATCAAGTGCTTTTAAAGCATATAAACTATTGAAAGCATCCATTTACTCAAAAAGATGCAGGCGAGATTTTAACCTGGTTCAGGATTTCTCAAACTTCACACTATTGACATTGGGCGCTAGATGATTCTTTGTTGTGAGTGGTTGCTCTATGCATTATAGCAGGATCTCTGGTCCCTACCCACTAGATGCCAGTGTCCTCCTCCCCATTCCCCCAGGCTGTGATAACCAAAAATATCTCCAGATATTGCCAAACGTCTATTGTGGGAAAAATCATCCCTGGTTGCAAACTATTGATCATGCCTATAAGAAACAGGCTGATAAAAACCATGACATAAAGACAAAATTACTTTGTTTACAGAAAAAGGAATCAATTCAAGAGTAAAAGATGCTAAGTTTGAAAATGAGAGTGAGTTGGGCTTTTATTTTAGAGAGGGTTGAAAATATTTACGGAATGATCTCCCAATGCCATGCACAGAGAAAAGAAAAAGTCCCATGAAATGCTGGTAGTTTGGCCAGCTGCTAAGATACTGTGTGTTAAATACCATATTTGTATAATCATTTGAATTCCCTGGTGGCTCAGATGGGAAAGAGTCTGCCTGCAATGCAGGAGACCCTAGTTTGATCCCTGGATCAGGAAGTTCCTTTGGAGAAGAAAATGGCAACCCACTCCAGTATTCTTGCCTGGAAAATCCCATGGACAGAGGAGCCTGGCAGGCTACAGTCCAGAGGGGTCCAAAGAGTGAGACATGACTGAGCAACTTCATTTTCACTTTCTTTATGTTGAACCTGACAGAATTAAGATATAAATATAAAAACAGTGCGTGCTTGAACAGGGTAACCACACTAGAAAGAAAGAAATGGAAATATGAGAGTCAAAGAAACAAGGGAAGTTTTTTTTCCTCCAACAAATGGAAAGTGGAGAAATCCATTATATCACGTGTAGCTTTCTTTGTGTCCTCTGATATTTATTGAAGGTCAAAGACAGAGGTGCCTAATGGGTTATGATTATGTGAAATGAAGTGAGAAACAATGTTTTATAACAGCAAATACTTTTTATAGTGACAGTGTATTATGTTCACTAAAACGTCTTACAGCTGCCTTTCCCCTAGTATCCATGGCTCAAAGCAGAAAAATAATATGTTATTCAAGAAATACATAGAAATTGGAGGTGTGACTTGTTCAGAGCTAGGGATCTTGTCTCAAGACTCAGAAAAATTTCCTAGTATTTGCTTAGTCCAACTTGAATAACCTGAATAACTATTTGCTCTAAAAATATTATATTGCTTTCTTCATATCATTTTTCCCCATCACAGGTCTGAGAAAAAGTTATATTTCCATGATAACAAATTTATGAAGAATTATGTCAAGGCTCTCTTATTTTTGAGCTTGAATACCTTTAAAATGGAGAATACCTTTAAAATGCCAAAAAAGTTCAAAAGTATTCTCATTCATTCCTTTATTTAGTCAACAAATATTTATGGAGTGCTTCTTAAGTGCCAAGCTCTGGGAACAGTGTGATGAGAAAACAGAAAGAATCCTTGCCCTTGTGATGCACAAAGTGTAATTTGAGACTCAGGGTGTTGGGGGGAGAGAAGTGGGCTGGGAGTTTGGGGTTAGTAGAGGCAAACTATTACATATAGAGTGGATAGAAAACAAGGTCTTCCTGTATAGCACAGAGAACTATAGTCAAAGTCCTGGGATAAACTATAATGGAAAAAATAAGAACATAAAAAAGAATATATATGTATAATTGAGTCACTTTGCTGTACAGCAGAAATTAACACACATTGTAAATCAACTGTACTTCAGTTAAAAAAAAATAGAAGACACAGTGTGTTCCCTGTTACATCATAGGACGCAGCACAGGGCGCCACACAACACACATGTTGCATAAGTCTGTTTGCCGTCTAATGCATGTAGACATATAGGATAAAACCTAAATTGTTTCTTTAGGCCTGTGGATCCTGCAACATCTGGCTCCTGTCTTTCTGACCTTACCTCTTAGCACCCTCCCCATCAGTTACTTTGCTCCACCCATATTGCTTCTCTCTATTTCTTCAGTCATGCCAAGCTTGACTCTCCCGCCACCATCCAACATGTCCCATGGACTTTCTCTTTGCGTGAAAATCTCTTCTTGCAAATCATTTCCTGCCTGTTTCTTTACAGTTTAGTGTTCAGCTCAAATGTCCTCTCTTCACTGAAGCCTTCTTGACCTGTCTCTCATAGTTCTTTTTAATTTTCTTGAAAGTACTAAGCACTATCTGATATTTTGCCTCCTAGTTTATTGTATGTCTCTCCATAAAGATTGTTTGTCCCATGTGGACAGGAATTTGTCAACCATGTTTGTTAATATAACACCAGTGTTTAGAACACCTGGATCACAGTGATACTCAAATATTAGTGGAATGCTGAAGAAAACAAATACATACGTTAATTATAAGACGTAAGCTGCGACACATGGGGTCGCAGAGAGTCGGACACGACTGAGCGACTGAACTGCACTGAACTGAAGGTACTACTAAGGAAATAGAGAATTATCAGGGAGAATAAACAGCAAGGGGTGGTCTATAAAGTACAATTAGTGAAGAGCTTGTTGAGGAAGTAGTATTCTGTTGTTGTTTAGTCGCTAAGTTGTCTCCAACTCCTTATGACCCATGGACTGTAGCCCAATGAGTTCCTCTGTCCATGGGATTTCCCAGGCAAGAATACTGGAGTGGGTTGTCATTCCCTTCTCCAGCAGATCTTCCCAGGGATTGAACCCATGTCTACAACATTGGCAGGTGGGTTCTTTAACACTGAGCCATCAGGGAAGCCCAAGGAAGTAGTATTTAGGTCACAGCAAACACTATCGGGAATAGGTGCACACAGACCCCAAGGGAAAACAAGCTTTTTGTCTTAGAGGGGCTAAGAGGAAGCTGTGTGATTGGAGCTTAGTAGGCAGAGGGGAGGGAAGAATGGAGAAGTAAGAGGAGGCACGTCATGTACAGTGTGTGTTTGTGTGTGTGTGAGTTGCTCAGTTATATCAGACTCTTTGCAACCCCAGGGACTGTAGCCAGTCAGGCTCCTCTGTCCATGGGGTTGGCAAACAATGGCCAGGGGGCTGAATCTGGCCTGCTACATATTTCAGTGAATAAAGTTTGATTGGAATGCATACATGCTAATTTATTTACATACTGCCTATGGTTGTTTTCTCACTACTACAGCAGAGTTGAGTAGATGCACTGAATAGGTACAATAGAGATTGCTGCTTTACCCACCAGCAATTTGAATAAATTCTGGGAGATGGTGAAGGATAGGAAGCCTGCAGTCCATTGGGTTGCAAAGAGTCGGACACGACTTAGCAACTGAACAACAACAAATTTAGGGCTACCTACCTTCTTAATTGTTGAAACATCACGGCTTTAAAATCAAGCAGCTCTACCACATGTTAATTGTGTGGCTTCCCTGGTGGCTCAGTAGGTAAAGAATCTGCCTGCAAAAATCTGCCTGAGTTTGATCCCTGGGTAGGGAAGATACTCTGCCATAAGAATGCTACTTCAATTCTCCATTCATGTCCATTCATATTATTGCCCTACTCCCTTTTATGTGGAAATTCTGGGGCCACTAGTGGCCCAATTGGAAAGGCTGTCCTTTACCCCACTCTCCCACCCTCTATTCAAAGTCCCCGTGTCATCATACAATTTCAGAAGTACCTCTATAGACAAGATTCTTCAGGTTCAAAACTTTGTTAGTACTAGCTGATCATACTCAAGAAAGAACAGAAGCATGGTAACCCATGTAGATTTTTTTTTATTACTATTCATACACATTTCTAATAACAGCTGCCTCCATGGTTGGAGTGACAGGCAGAAGCAGGGCAAATGTCAAACCACCAATGATAGTGACAATTCAGTGGGTCCTCCACTCACTAAGTACTTAAAATTCTTTTGCATAATTACGCACATCTCTCCTTAAAAATCTGTACATATTAGTTTTAGCACAACTAATGATAGCTTTTCTGACATAGGATGTCTTTAGTTTTTCTCAATAAATTGCTATTTTTTATTTTTTTATTATGGGTTTTGGAATGAAGATTGATTTCTGAACCGTTTTGGGGGGATAATAGCTGACTTTTGTGTTGCTATGCCACCACACGGTTCACATTTCAATACTTAAATATAAACACGCTCCCTCAAAGAACAGAGTCACTTAAAATATGGCAGTGCTTCATTAATAATCGATTTACAGAATCTCTCATTGTGGAAACGACAGCCTCTCAAAGCTGTCATGACACTGTCAGTCTTGCTAGAGCAGGTAAGAATTACTTCTTGAGCTGCAAACAGAGTCACAAATAGCAATGGTTTCCTTGGAGACTTGGCAGTAAAGCTTAAAGCATTATACCTATAGGATCAGGGCTTTCAAATTAGAAGACAGTTTCTCTCCAGAGATTAATCAGTCTTTCCCAATTGATAAACTTTTAGCCCAGTCTTAGGGGGGAATCCATAACTGCTTGTTAGTGAGGAGGGGAAGCAGGAGACATGCAATGTGCAGGCCCGTGGATTATGTCACCATCAGAACCCATGGTCACGAGCAGCGTGGTTTGCAACGCTAAGGAGACTGAGAGCAGCAGGACCAGCTCTCATTAGTAAAGAGTCATCCTATGTTAAAAAGTTTCCTATCTATGTTTCGTGACAGATATCACCAAGTCACAAGGCAGAATGATACTCCAAAAAATGGAGACAAGACAATGCAAGTCATATTTTTTTTAAAAAAATATGATCCCTCTGGTCCTTCGTTCTTATTTATATATTATTTTATTTGTGGAATCAAACAAGTTGGTGCCCTCTTAATAAGTGTAGAATTCTAGATGCTCTTCTTGCAATGCTATGGATAGAACTGCACATTTTTCCTTCTCCCATACTCTGGTAAGCATTCTTTCCGGGGATGTGCGGATTTACTGTGGGATATGGATGAAACTTCAGTGCAAGATGATTGTCTCCCTTCTCCCTGTTTTATCTTTTGCCTGGGGAGGGCATTAGGGTCCCAGGGGTGGAAGTAGAATTCAGATTCAATGCAAATTTGGAGATGGCAAGAAGCAATAAAATTTATCAACATAAAGTTCCAATATATGTCCCCAAACAGCATGTCCTTTAGAAAAGTGCATTTGCCTGAAAAGTATAACAGCTACTGGATTGCTAGCCTACATTTTTCAGTAAAGGTATCTTTTAGCATTACCTATTTATAACTCAAAGTACTGAGTAACAAAACATGGGAAACAGGGACTCTTAATGCCTTGCATTTACACAAACTACAGCTTATATAATATATTGCATCTGGAAGTGGTTACCAGGCACAACTTTTTACCATGAGGATTCATCTTCATTCGCTACCTGTGAAAGCTTATTTTGCGTAGCAAATGAGGCATACTATGTGCATGATTTTCTTTAGATTATACTCATTTCTTTATGAAAGATGATTCAATTACATTTTATGATATCTGCTTCCCTGAACAAATAAAAGCACCTCACTATTATGAGTTTCTGTCTTCATGATATTTTGGTGTTTATTTCATTCTCTTTGAGGGCATAGTGCTTAATTAAGATTATGAGCCCTGGAACCAGGCAGATACGGAGTTCAGATGCATGTCTAGGGCCAAGCTTCGAAAACTCAGATCTTTTGTTTGAAAATGGGGCTATTAGTCCCTACTTCAAGGACTGTTACAGGAATTGAATGATATATCAGTGAATGGAGAACTGAGCATACACCCAGTATATAATGACAATCATTCAGTGTCTAGTGGACAGTGTTTTACATGTTTGACCTTCTTACATATTTATGTATTGGTATCATTTCATTTACTCAATTTTCATAGTTTTTAAAGTTTTCTGTGGACAATAACTTAGTTTTTCTTCATTCAGCTAAATTTTGACTAAATTATATCATTTGATTCAATCAAATTTTAAAAATTGCATGCATCTTTTCTAAATGTTTGAAAAAAATCAACCTATTTTAAAGTTTAATTTGCCTTAAATGTGCCAGTGTACAGTTTATTGAATTAGGCTGAATCACATTAATAGTTTATTCTTTCACATATTTTTTTGTCAATACAACAATAAATATTTATTGCTATGTTCCAGGAGCAGCATGCTAGGCCTCTATGCTAGGTCTCCTAAATCTTTTGTAACATGTACTTATTTCATACCATTATCCTCATCATCATTACAGAATTATACTAAAATGAAATATAAACTATGTACCGATTTTTTTCCTCTTAGATTTCATATTAAATTAAGTCTAGGGCAAATTTGGTTCATAATACTCCATTTGGCCTACATTACAATAGTGATCTACAATATGTTCATTTTCTAAACATATACGTTTGCCTTTATATATATTAAATTTTAATATATCTAACACTAAATATTTTCTCTTCAAATCAGCTGTTCCTTTTGCCTTACACATTCCTGGCAATGTCTCATATACCCATTTGTTTAATTAATATCTTTTGAATGCCTATTTTATAACAAGATTTGAAAAGGGCGCTGGAGATATAAGGGAAACAATTTCATTCTAGTCTTTGCTGTTGGTCACAGAGGCAGATAGAGGCAAATAAGCAGCACTTAGAGCACATTTAGTAGACACTGGGGTAAGGCAGGAGAAGATGGTATAAGAATTCTTTTCCCTGATAATCAGATCTTAGCCCAACCCTCTATGTGTGTCCCTGTCTACATCTGAGGAACAAGTTACTTCCAGGAAGTGCCTATTTTCCATCATCACAATTACTGTGGCAAACTAAATATGTCCACAATTCTTTGACAGTTCCCCCATTGAGAGATGGGATCTAATTCCTCTCTCCTTGAATCTGGGCAGGCTTCAACAGAAACATCATTCTGGGGTTTTCAAAGCCAGGTCATAAGAAGGCTTGCAGTTCTCTCTGAGTCTACCTGCCACTCTTTGAGAAGCCCAGGGCATGTGACAAGGCTGTGTGATGGTGCTCCAGTCTAGCTCAGCTGCCCCCATGACAGCCGGGATCAGTTTGGCAAGTGAACCTTCTGCACGTCCAGTTCAGTCAAGCCTTTAGATGACTGCAGTCCTGGCTACAACTGCCTGTAACACCCTGAGCAATCTCAATGAAGAATATCCAGCAGAGCCCAACCTGCCTACAAATCAGAAGATATAATAGAGTGTAGTTTTTAAGCCACTAAATTGTAGGATGGTTTGCTAACCAGGAAGAGGCAGCTGTTATAGACACTATCATAATTCAGGGGCTTAGCATCTCAGTGTTGAATATCTGATAACTCTTCTAGTCCTCACTTTTGTCCCTTTTGCCTTCGATTGTAGGATTAATCTTCTAAAACTGCTACAGTTAACATAATACTCCATTATTCACAAATTCCTTAGCCAGGCATTCAGGAGCTCTATAGTTGGCTACATTTCCATGTTTCATCACCCCCATTCTCCCACTTCCTGACCCTCACCCACTCCTCTTCACAAACTATGAGCCCAAGTCCAATTTCCAGTCCTAACTCGACTTGTACTTGCTTCCCTGTTCTATGTTTTTTCTTACATTATTCCCATCAAACAAAGTGGACTTTCTTCCTATCTACCTATTTGAGTCCTATCTTCTTTCACATTCCAATCCTAACACCTCTTCTTGGGCTGATCATCCTTCTTTCTTGAACACTTGAGATTTATACGGATTTGGTGACACCTGCCTTTGAAGAGTACTCTAATGTATGTGAGATACAAACTGTACAATGTCAAACTTTCTATACACATGTCATTTACTGTTATTCATGCTGCTGTTTTCTTAGTTAGTCTCATCTCACATTTTCCTCATGTATCCTCTTCTAGAATCCCTTACAACAAACATACAAACTCCCAAACAACAGGATCCAGGCCAGAAACACCTATAGGGATCCTCCCCATCCCACCATCCTGTATTGCCATGCCCAGGATACTCGTTAATGAGATTCTGTTGAATGAGGAAATGAATGATGAGGGAGCACTGTACTTTAGCTTTGGTGTTTCACCTTTAGCCAACGATTGATTAAATATGTAAGAAAATACTTTCCCGAGGTCATAAGCCATAACCACAAGTCTGGTGTGGCCAGCTGCAGAGCCGAAATTAAAGCTCTTGCCTTTCCATTAATTAACAAATGGAAGAAAAGATCCCGCGTGCCCCAAGCCTACTAAGAGATTAGTGGCTTTGTACACCTACACAAAGTCTCACAAAGTAAGGCAGTCTATCAGTAAAACTGCAGTAGAAAAATTCAAATGGCAACAGATGTCTTCAGGCTAATAACAATATCCTGACAGTGAAGATCTAAGGGGGACAGAGAATCAAATCATGAGACAGAAACATACCAGATGCTGAGAAGAATGTGGTTTGAGAGGTCTTACAAATAAACTCATAGTTAAATAGTCAAATCCAGCTTTGTGATCATTTTCATGGTTGCCTCAAATATCACTGAATGTCGTAGGAAAATTTACTTAACTACTCTTTTATTATTGGATAATTAGGCGATTTCTAAATTTTATAGTAATATTTTATTTTTATATACCCATCTTTGAATTCCTCTCAGTTAAATTCGAAGATGTGTATACTGAGTCAACGGATATGCATATTTTAAAGACTTTGAAAGGTACAGCAGAATTAGTGTTGGCATGACTGATGCTGGAGTTTAGCTTGGGAAGAGAGAGGAGCAAAACTCAGAGTCTAGGTCAACCTCTCTCTTGGTTCAGACCCTTACCATCTCCTGCCTAGAGGAGTGCAGTGGCACCTAAATGGTATCCCTGCCACCAATCTGAATGTCAGTGTGTTTTTCCTAACTGAGATGATGTAACAAATCAGGGCATATGTCTTCATGTTAAGAGTATACAAGCACCTGTATGATCTGACTCCTGATTACCTGTCCAGGTCCAGATTTCTTCTTTTTCCAAGCATCTCCTACCTGTACTTTATGCTGAGGCTGAATCTAACTGTTTAAAGTTTCCTCAAGCATTCCATGCCCTCCTCCAGGGGATCTTTCCTACCCAAGGATTGACCCCAGGTCTCCCTCACTGCAGGCAGGTTCTTTTACTGACTGAGCCACAAGGGAAGCCCAAGAATACTGGAGTGGGTAGCCTATGCCTTCTCCTGAGGATCTTCCTGTCCCAGGAATCAAACTGGGGTTTCCTGCATTGCAGGTGGATTCTTTACCAGCTGAGCTACCAGACCTGCCCAGGTCTCCATGTTCTCACTTATACTCCTCCTTCATTCTTACATTTTTTTTTCCTAGGTACCCACGGACGGCCAACTCTACTTGTCTTTTAAGATTTCAGCATCACATCCAGGAAACTGTCCATTTATCTAAGTTCTGTGGCAGGAAATACAAACCTCCACCATGGGCCTTCCCACGCCATCATCCTCGTTTAGATTGTCCTTCAGACTGTCTTCCTCACTGGGTCAGGATTACCTTGAAGGAAAACGATTTTGTCTCCCCACCCTTGGTGCCTGGCACAGTGACCACTACACTGTAGGTATGGATAAGTAAGCAACCCAACAAGCAAAATCAGGAAGAACAATATTGGCAGAGGAGGAAGTCACAATGGAAGCAATAACTAAAGATCTAAGTGTGGGGAATTTATAAGGATAAGAATAAGATTGGAAAATAGTATTTGAGGATTTGAAATTTTGAATTTCAGACATGGAGCAGCTCAGAAGGACAGCAAAGAAAAAGATATACTGTAAGTAGTGGGTAGCTGTGATTGCAAAATCTTGGAAATCAAGGAACAGGGAATGGTGAGTATTTGGAGGGTCATTAATGTGGACATCAGAATTGTCAGAGGTAGAGACATGGGAACGGATGGCCAAGAGGAATTTAGGCTTAAGCTGGAAGTAGTGACAAGGACAGGATGGCAGATGCAACAAAGCTGAAGGTCCATTTTTGAAATGCCAGTGGGACACTACTGTGAATAGCCAGTAGCCCAGCCATAAACAGAGGAGTATACAAAGCTCAAAGACAGATGCAAGATCACCCAAATACTAAGTGGCAGGTCGAAGCCCAGGACCACCGTGGTGCAAGAAGAACCCAGGGCTAGTTCTTCCTTAATCTAAGCAGGTATGAGGAACAAATAAGATCATGGTCCCCTGAAAGTACGGAGCTAATATCTCTATCCTCATGGGCCCTAACCCAGAGCTTGGTACATAACAAGGGCTTCTTAAGCATTGCTGAAAGAGCTGTAATTGGAAATTGAAATCCCTAATATCCAATAATTTCTGCTTTCCTCCACAACCCACTCCACCCTACCCCTTAAACCTATTCCCTTTGCTTACCTCACCTCAGTTCAGTTCAGTTGCTCAGTCGTGTCTGACTCTTTGCGACCCCATGAATCACAGCACACCAGGCCTCCCTGTCCATCACCAACTCCCAGAGTTCACTCAAACTCTCTGTCCATCGAGTCAGTGATGCCATACAGCCATCTCATCCTCTGCTGTCCCCCTCTCCTTCTGCCCCCAATCCCTCCCAGCATCAGGGTCTTTTCCAATGAGTCAACTCTTCGCATGAGGTGGCCAAAGTATTGGAGTTTCAGCTTTAGCATCAGTCCTTCCAATGAACACCCAGGACTGATCTCCTTCAGAATGGACTGGTTGGATCTCCTTGCAGTCCAAGGGACTCTCAAGAGTCTTCTCCAACACCACAGTTCAAAAGCATCGATTCTTCGGTGCTGAGCTTTCTTCACAGTCTAACTCTCACATCCATACGCAACCACTGGAAAAACCATAGCCTTGACTAGACGGACCTTTGTTGGCAAAGTAATATCTCTGCTTTTGAATATGCTATCTAGGTTGGTCATAACTTTCCTTCCAAGGAGTAAGCGTCTTTTAACTTCACGGCTGCGATCACCATCTGCAGTGATTTTGGAGCCGGAAAAAACAAAGCCTGCCACTGATTCCACTGTTTCCCCATCTATTTCCCATGAAGTGATGGGACCAGATGCCATGATCTTAGTTATGGAGACTTAATTCTAAATTCAGTTGTTGGTCTGGTGCCCATCAGAACTCAATACACATTTTGTAACAGAATGATGGAGATTAGGTGTTTAAGTTAAAATTTTCTCAATCATCAGCACCACACAATCCTATATATCAAAAACACCATGTGTTAAATATTTTCTCTGGGCTAGTTGGAAAATGAAACAGTTAAAAAATATACATTAAAGGTTTATTATATACTATGTTCTTTTTATATGGAAAAAAATCTGAATTTTGGTAAAAATTGAAAAATATATTCTGAGAACTAAGTTGGCTATTCCCTACATTGTAAGGAAAATAGAGAAGGACCGAACATTAAGGGAAGTCTGTTGGGAATTTTGGAGAAGGAAATGGCAACCCACTCCAGTGTTCTTGCCTGGAGAATCCCAAGGACAGGGGGCCTGGTGGGCTGCCGTCTACGGGATCGCACAGAGTCGGACACGACTGAAGCGACTTAGCAGCAGCAGCAGTTGGGAATTTATTTCCCTTCTCTCCCTTGTGCTCAGAGGTTTTCCCATAATCTCAGCCTTAGAAATCTTTATGACACCCACATTGAAATGTCTATTTCAATGGTTTCAAAGTGTGGTCCCCAGACCAGTATCAACAGCATTAACTTGTTAGAAATGTAAAATCTCACTCCCTACAACTAAAGGAAGAAGTTTGCAAGTAGGCCCAGCAATCTGTTTTAACAAGTCCTCCAGGCTTAAGTTTGAGAATAAACGCGCTGTCTAGAAGTACCAGCAGTCTCTTTGATACTGGCCTGAGACAGTATGTGTAATTGTCTAGGTCTCCAAGCCAAAGGGATAGATGAGGAATAGCCACAATTAAGCTTACTGTACTACAAAATTAAAATATTACATTAATAGCAAGGATGATACCTTATGAATGACACACTGTGCATAAACTGTAGGAACTCTCAGTCATATTAATGTCAGTGTAGCAGTAATAAAAGCAACAATACTAATCCATTCTTAACTTACAGATTTTTCAACTTCTTTTATTATGCAAAATTCATTTTATTTTTCTCCCTTTATCCATTTTTTAGGATCCCTTTCTCCATGCTTTCATGATTCTGTACAAATTCACATTATTAAAATATACCTAGATCTTTCATGACTATCAAGAGGAATGAAATCTGTGTGTACATTTTCCGACACCTTGGTGAGGTAAGCATGCTAAATTGTGAAAACTTTCTCAAGTCTTTAGTTAAACTGTATTATGGACTAATTTTCTCCTTGGAATTGTCAAGGAAAATCTACATGCTATTCACTCATTAAAATTCCTTTCAATGATGTCTAAACGGCTAATTCTCTACCTAGCTACAAAGGAAAAATGAAGTCTCCAAATTTGATCAAAATTAATCAAAACAGAGGTAGGTGACTCATTCAAAAGACAAAGCTGGCCTATTAAAAATGTTCCAAAAGAAGATTCATGGATGAAGCTGCTGCTAACTTGTGTTATGATCACTTAAAAGGGATTTTAAATGACTATTTACATGAGCATTCAGTCAAAAGCACCTTCCATGACAGCCCCCAAATTACATGGAATATTTTATCTGGTGCCTGAAATGCAGAGCACCTACATTCTTTTCAGGTGGCTGATTTCTCTATTGCATTTGACCTTTCATTTAATAGCAAGTCTATAATCATATTTTGCCGCTTCTTAAGCAAACTATTTGTGAAAAGAAATAGAATGCAAGTCATAGATTAATAAATAAGAAATAATTAATGGTGAGGACACCTGGATTATATTTGTTTTGGGCCTCTTGATTCAGTTGCAATTTTTTCTTTAAATTTTCAAAGAAGCAAAATTATGCCTAGTAACTTTGTAGCTCTTATTTCCTATTTCAAATGTATGGCTTAAATTTTTTTTAAACCAATGAGACTACATTCTGAAAATGACTAATGTCTTAAAATTAAAATTTAATATTTCAAATCTTTTCACTTATATAGCTACCTCACCACCCTAAAGATCTGGTTTAATCTCTGGCATTCTGCGATTCATGGGGTCGCAAAGAGTCGGACACGGCTGAGCGACTGAACTGAACTGAACTGAACTCCTCATAAATGACAATCATGAAACTATCAACATATACAGGTAAGTGGCACTTTCTTTAAATCCCTTAGGAAGAACAAGTTTCTTGATCAGTTTTGGCTAAAAAAATCACAGAAGGAAGGAATTAGTTCAACTTTCACCTCTCATCTTTGAATACAGTAATGCTAAATGACCATTATGTACAGCAAGTCAAACTATTTTTAAAGTTTCCCTGTACCCATGGGATTACACAGCTTCTGATTTTCTTCCTGTCAACCATCCTTAATGCTCACTTTCAACTCATCGTGGAACAGTCTGTTCTAGGTAGATGTCTTTGCTTATCAGCCATGTCTGATTTGGTCTGAATATGGTGAACTTGCTGTTGTAAATCAGTAGGGAGTTTTGAAAAGAAAAAAGTCCCAACTGGTATGTTCTGTTATGTAGGATGAGCAGTTTTGATTTAATCTAGTTTCTCCTCCCCATCTCCTGCTAATATTTACTTTGTATTTTCACAGCCAGACATATCCAGCAAAGCTAAACTGGATTGTAAAAATTACAAGAGTCCAGTTACTAGTCATTATATAGTATTAATATTAATGTTATTATTTTATTTACATGATTTAGTTTTCACATGGATCTTTTTGATAAAATTCTCAAGTCTTACAAGTCACTACCTTATCCATTCTACAATCAATTAGGCTCAAACCCTGAGAGCATGGCCATCTAACATTGAAAACAGAAAGAGGGATGGGAGTAGAAGGCCCAAGTTAAATTATGCTTTGCTGGGACAGCTGGAACACCCTCCCAATTTGTTGAGCTGTCCATTAGTTGGTCAGCACCAATCACCTGTATATAGAGGCTTTCATCCATGAGCATGCGTGAATGCAACCCCACGCTGTGGAAAGCAGGTTAAAATAACTGCACATCATGGCACTGCCTTCAGAGCGCCTGTTTGGTAGAGTCCAAGAATAACAGCTATGAAAACACAGACCTCGATCTTGAGTATCTTCATGCAGGAAGACCTAGAGCCACGTGAATTTAATCTCCTTTCCTAAGTGTTAACAGCAGTGTAGAAGCGGGAGCTCTCATCCCTGTAATCAGTTGCACAGTGCACGAGGGCAGCAGTCTCCAGTGCCTCATCTGTGAGCTAATCTTTCATTTCATAGCAGATCTTTCCATATCAAACAACACAAATGACTTAATTTGCATGACAGGATTTGTAACGGGGCAAATCTAGTGTCAAAGTCGATTAAAGATTACACCAGAGAACTATCATAATCAGTCCTCTAATGAGCCTAAATAGTACATGTAAAGTCTCCCCTCTTTGCCATTCCAGTCATGTCTAAAAGGGAATGTGTTTCTTTTCATCGATGAGCCAGTCTTTGGTTTGCACATTATGCCCTACGTTGAGCTAAAGTCATGTCAGTCCGGTTTCAGAGGGAGAGAAAGGGAAATAATAAAGCAAACATCACTTCACAAATGACATTGCTTGGTATAAGCCAACGTTTGAAGCCCTTAATTCTTCTAATCTGCAAAATAGTCAATGCTAATGGGTTTTTGCCTTTGTGAAAGCTGATGCATAGAAAGAAAAACTTTAATGAGCTGCCTGGGCCGTATGCTTACAGATACCTGTCAAATGTCTGTCATCTTAGCTATCGCTGAGGCATTATAAAGAAAGTAAGAAGGAAGGAACGACAGTATTTGTACAAGCATTTTCATGCTAAAATGGCACAATTTTCTTCCTGTCATAATTTCATTGTATCTGAAAGTCAGAAAAGCTTAACCCTTTCCCTAGCATGTCCTGGGTAGTTGTATTGTACAACCTTGGAGTGAATGGTTTAAAAACAGTGCTGTGATTTTGTAAACAGCATCTTCTGATAAATTTGTTTTTGAAAATGGAATTACCTACATTTAAAAAATGTGACAACAAACTATTTGAATCAATTGCTTTACCCCAGGGAGATCAGGAGCTTATTAAATGCAAAAACCTTCATAAAAGTACAGGGCTGTCATTTGAATCAATTCTTTTGGAGTTCTTAATTTAATATTTCTTTGGATATTTGTGTGCTTAATACACATACCAGGCAATAAGGTCAACAAACTCTTCTAGTATTACTCCAGCACCTGCAAGCTGAGGTCACGTTAGCCTTATTTTCTGGGATTTATAATATCACAGTCAAAAAAATCTCCTGTGAGTTGAAACTTGGCATGAGAGAAAAGTCAGAGCCCAGGTTTGATTTGTTTTCTCTCTGTCAAATTAAAAAGAAACATAAGTATATAGATACAGACACACACACACACACACATGAAGCTTTAAGTTTTGGGTCAAAGAGCCTAGGATTTCAAAGATAGAGAATGAACTTTAACTCTCATGATTCCTTGGTGGTTAAAGCGATTAGAGAAGTGTAGCATTCTCTGACTGTTTTTTGTTTGCCACACCCCTCATCCCCAAATTTTAAAAAGATGGAAAGAAAGGAAAATGAAGAGAAGGAGGGGCTCTTTCTAGTAGAGCATGAATGTGTTGAGGATACATTTTCGGTCTTCCTTCTGACTTACTGTGTACATTAGAAAAGCTTCTGTATTTTTACTTTTCTATACTTAAAAAATCATATGTTAGGGTAATCCTCATCACTTATGATGAAACAATAGGGATAAAACGAATATCTGTGAATCAAACAAGTATGGTGTTTTACACCTATGAATTTTGCAAACAGCACTAAGCTGTGGTCTTGTATCATTGCAAACACATATTTTGGGATATTAAAATAGTTATGGTACTTCAGATTGTCAACTGAACTTCAACTAAATTGAGTACAAATCCTGTACCAGCTTCCAGGCATCAGTAAGGATACTTGTAATAAGATGGTCACCAGCATTGGCCATTTGTGACTAGGGATGCTTAAGAGGCTCATGCACTCTGAATGCCAAGCCCTTCCAAGAAGACACGTCAAGGTTCAGCAAAGCAGAACCTCTTCAGTTTGCCTCAGAGTGTTGTAAAACCAGGTCTCTGACTCACCTGTTACAAGCTACAGAGACCAGCTTGAATGAGCCCATTTGGCTGTATTGTCTCCCTGCAAAACTATGACTTGCTGCTGCTGCTGCTGCTAAGTCGCTTCAGTCGTGGCCGACTCTGTGCGACCCCATAGACGGCAGCCCACCAGGCTCCCCCGTCCAAGGGAGTTTCCAGGTAAGAGTACTGGAGTGGGTTGCCATTGCCTTCTCCGAACTGTGACTTGAGGAAGTATTAAATGCTGATGCTGCAGGTAAAATCTAAGGGCCCTAATCGGTTCTCCAGCCTCCTGCTTCTTTCTCTCAGAGTATAATAAGTCAAAACAAACTCAAGGAGAGGGCAAATTTTCATCAAGTGGCATTAAAATTTCAAATTAGATAAACCAAGCCAAAAGCATTAGAAAATGGATGGCTCTAGCATTCAGCGCCTAGAGGTGGCCAAAAACTGGGTCTCCAATTAGACAGATTAGACAGCACATAAGGCCGGGTTCATTGAAAAGAAATTAGGCCAACTTTAAATTGGAAGTGAATTGTTTTAACATCCTTTGGTAGAGATGTTCAGCTCTTTGAAAAGAAACAAATTCACTTCACCAACATAAAAAATATCCTCCTTGGGTCTTATTCTGATTTGCAAACAAGTAGACCTCTTCAGCGAGAAGTGAACAGCAGAGCCAATTCCTGTTGCTGTGGGGTCCTCATTTATTTAACAAATATTTATTGTAGACCCTCAGTTTGCCAGGCCCTGAGCCACAGGATCATATTTTGTGACAGAACCCACTTGTACAGCACTAATAGGTACGTGTCCCTCAAAGTTACAAAGCTCTTTCTTTAAGCAATCCAGTCTCTCTATAAAGAGAGACTTTTGCCTGTAAAGCCTCATTTATTGAATTTAAAAATCTATTAAAGAGATCAGATGTCTAGAATTGTTTCGACATTGCTGCTGCTGTTATTGCTTTGTCTTGTTCTTAATTCAAAAGATAAATTAGAAGCCTTAATCTGCTCCCAAGCCCCTCCCCATCCCATGGTACATGTTCAAGTCCACCCACTTTATCTGGAAATGCACACATATTGATCCCTCTTTCCTTAAATTTCAACCTAGTATTTATCAGGAGGCCCCCAACTTCCTCAGCTGACCATTTGTCTGAGCGCTGGATTCTTTACACCATGTGGAAAAGAGAACTCCCAGATGGTAACATGCAAACTTTAGCCATACATGTACAGTTACACACATAATGTACAAACATTAGCCATACATGTAGGGTTTTGACGCAAATTTCAAATGCTCTCCAATATGAATAATTCAATGTCCCTGCCCAATCGTTCCCATAAGGATACGATATGAATTAAAAAGCTATAAGCTGTGTTACTAAACAATACTCTGCATTTTCCCACAGCAGTTGTGTGCAGATAGAGACATGGCCATTTGTATTTCAGAGTTCATTTTTCCTGCAGTCCTCAACTCTCCTTCCCCATGAACACTGCTTCTCTGACCCAGCTGCTATACCTCTGATCCGCTGCACCCCAGTGGCTGTCACAAGTCTCCCTCCTTCCCAGGAGTTGAACACACAATAGAGAAAAGGCCCTGGCTGGGAGGTTCAGCCGCCATTAACCCCTACCAGCTGTGCCTGTGGGGAGCCTTCTGGCCTGAATGTCCTTTCTCTGCGGCCGCCTTCATGCCACTAATCTAACCATTGTTAAGGAGGAATGCTGACAGGAGAAAAGAAATTTTTCTTGTGTCCATGCAAGTGTGTGTATCCATGTGTAAGTGAAGGAAGAGTGAAGGCTAATTTCTATAGTTGGCATGAATGGAGGGACTGGGAAAAAAACCTAGTTAAAATGTGTTTACTTGCTTAAAAGGCTCAGTCAATTTAAATAATTTCAGTAGTGTGTTCTATTTTTTTAGGGAGGGGGAAGAAACTAGTTACTATTATAATTTTCTTTAAATCCTCTGGGATGTTTGGGCATGTTTAAGACTTTTCAAATTCACTGCCAGCAGAAAAAAATTGAGTTGAATTTCTTAAAAATACAGGCATAAAGTTTCAGACACACAGAATTACTCACTTCTAATGGACCTTAAAAAATTCGAGAAAGAGAACTGGTTATACAGGTCACATTTCCTTCAGAAAAACCATTCTCATTTAGTGCTTAGGAAAGTTTTAAAAAATCTTTCAGAACTGAAATAGGATAGGATTTAAGTTTATCAACCACCTTTAAAGCAAACAATAAATTTAAAAAGAGGCACTGTATTTTTTTAAAAATACAAATTTTGCTTTCAGTGAAACTTTAAGTTCCATAAGGGAGCGTGATTTTCTCTTCAGTTTTAAAGAAGACATATTCAGACAGAACAGAAGCAATTACCTGAAGCAGTAACTTTGTGAACTTAGAAAGCCAGGCAGGTGACAATGATGACCACAATTCTAATTACAATGCCAAGCAGATATCCTACCTATTTGGAAAGTTTATATAATTTCAGTCTTTGAGGATATCATTTGTTTTTTCAAAAGCACTGGCATTGAAGAGAAACTATTCTTGCATTTAATGCTCCATGTTATCATTTGATAAAGTTCTGTAAAACACAACAGTTGGCCTATTTCAAATCAAATTAAGAATAATTCATGTAGAAATGTATTTTCTGGGCAATTAGACTGTATCGTAGTAGGGCAAATGTCTGATATAATAACGCTCTACTTTGCATCTGTTCCTATGTCTAGACTGCTGCAATTACTGGTCCCTACAACAGCAGCAGCAAGATAATGCTCCACTCAAAGGTTTTAGCCATTAAAATTCAGCATTATCTTTCCTTGCTCCTTTATTACCTCAATCATTTGATTGTGATAAAACAGATTTAATTTAATGAAGTTATACTTTTCTAAATTTGCATATATTTACATATAGGGTGACTACAGTATCAGGTACACTGTTTTCTAAAATATTAGAGGTCAATACCCTGGCATTCATCTCATTAAGGTACAGTGTGCCTGTTAAACCAAAACAACAGCAACAACAAAACAGAAAAGCCCAGCTCTCTGAACACTGTACTTCTCTTAGCTACTTTTTAGACTTGCATTTCCTGTGAAGGAGATTATCCTAAAGAGGAAATGAATGTGAGAGCATGTGAACTGATAGAATAGATGAGAATAACAACGTAGTTTTGATTCCATTTATTGGTTTAATCATTCAATCAACCATTCAACAAATATATATGGGGTTTCTCCAGTATGCAACACAGTGCCAGGTGGTTTGGGAGGCACAAAACAAATCCTACACAGTCTTCACACAAGAAGTTTCCTATCTAGTATGAGAATTGCTGTGTTATATAAATAACTATCATTAAGTAGCAATGTAATAATGCTATCTGTGAGTGCTGAGTTAAGCCATGGCGAAAAAGTCAAATCCTACCCTTCCCTCAACTCTCAAGGTTATAACAGTGATGATTTTCCAGCTCTATTCCATCCTTGTTTACATCAGAAGTTCTCATAAGCAAAAGAAGATAAATTCAGTTAAATGCAGCTGAGAGAAACTATCCTTAATATTTCTCCAGATTATCTCAGCTATTTGGATAACTATGTTTCCAGGTTCTCTTGTTTTTTTGAAGTGTTTAGAGAAAGCTTATTGGTACTTAGAACACCTTATAGCAGAAGTATCACTGAAGGATCTCAGTATGTGTACTGCTTAGCAAATGCTGAAGGACTTGCATATTGGGATGCTAATCTCTAGGTATAAACCCCCTTTCTCCCTTGTCTAAGAGCTACAACAAGAACAAGCAAGTGATTTCAGTATCTAGGGGATTTGCTCCAATCCAGTTCACTTCACTATATAAAAATATACTCAATTAACTCATTTAATACTAAATATAGTAAGACTAATAAAGTATTGTTTTAGAAACTCTGTTTCCACAAATAAATAGCCAGAGTAGAAATCCATATTAGATATTTAATTAATACAACAAAAAGCAAGGAAGTAAAGTTGCTTTAACTTTTGCTGATATAAAAGGGCACATTGGTCCTATAATTTCTAGGTAATAAAAAAAAATCCTGAGTTTTGTTTTGGAAGGCTAACAGAAGTTAGAAATAGAATAAAGAGCAACATGCCAAGACCAATATGATAGTTCCATCCAGGAGAAAAGTGACTAATAATGCCCATCGTATCTCTGTGCCTCCTGAATAAGGGCAAATTTGATCTGATTATGACACCAACTACAACATAAAGCCCTAATGTTTTCCTTACAGGCTGCAGAATAATTTAGACTCATTAGTCAAACATGCTTTCCTGCCTCATTCCCCTCTACCCATCTCCACGCCTTCTCCTACACTCAACTGTCCTATGCCCTTTGCAAAAGTGGGCTGTGGGCTTCTAGCCTCTGTGCCTTTTCCTCACACAATTCCTCTATCTGGCCTTCCTTTCCCCAACTCTGCCTGTGGAAATCCTACTCATCCCTCAAGGACTATAAGAAATAAACCTTCCTCTGATTCTCCCAACCAGGTCTACTCATTCTGGAAATTATCACAACCTTTTATTGAGGGCAGTTTGTCAGACTCTAACAAAACCTTTCAAAATGCTGTAACTAATGGAAATTTCACTGCAAAACCCTAGCCCACAAAAATACTTCTGCATAAGGGAATATCCATGATTGTTCACTGCAGCGCTGTTAGTACATGCAGAAAATAGAAACAATGGAAATGCTCATCAAAAGAGAAATATTCAAACAAATTATGTTGTAGCTATATATTAGAATATTTACAGCCAATAAAAAGAACAAACTAGATTGTTGTATAGTGTCAAGAAAAGAATGTCAAGATATAAAAATGGCAGTAAAAAGTAAATTGCAGAATACTGAGTAGAATATAAATTCATTTTTATGGAAGAAAGGAAGGAAAGAAGGAAGAGAAAGGGGCTATTTAAGCATATATGAGCACATATTTGTAAATGTATAGAAAATTTTAGAAGGATAGATGTTAAAATGGATAATGGTGTTTATCATGAAAGGTGGTAATGGGATAGGATAAAAATATTTAATTTTTTAATATTTTGGATTTTGAGTGTTTTCAACAAATTTCCATTGCTTCTTTAATTATTAAAAGAGAGAAATTTCCCTCCATTGAACTCTATCATTGTTCACACTTATTGTAGTTTAGGCATGAATATTTCTGCATCTGCTATTAGACTGTAAAGTTTTTGGAAAAAAGAACCATAACTTGTTCATTTTTGCATGGCCTGCTGTATCCATCACAGTTCTTTGTAAAGATGGGGAGTTATTTACCGGATTGAAATAAGGCCCATAAGTATCCTTTCGGTTGTGCTTGGCAATTCCTCTAGGGTGTCTCTACATCAAGGACAAGGCCTAAATAAACCCAAGAGTAAAACACAGCTTCTTCCAGGAGCAACAGGAACAGTGGAAAAGAGGGATGACAGGCACCGATCCAATTTCCCTCTCTGTCCCAGAAGATGGACATTTCCATCCTGCCATTCTTAAATCTGGACATATGTACATGATATGAATGTGTGAGAGAACAAGAAACGGAAAAGGAAATAGAAAATTTGTTTTTAAAAAGACAAGCCAGGAGGCTATTATCAAAAAGACAAGAAAGAACAAGTGTTGGTGAGGGAATAGAAAAAACAGAATATATGTACGCTACTGATGGGAATGAAAACTGGTACAGACCATTTACAGAAAACAGTATGGGAGGTTCCTCAAAAAATTAAAGAGAAAACTACCATATTAGCCAGCAATTGCATGCTGGATATATAGACAAAGGAAATGAAATCAGTATCACAAAGCTATCTGCATTCCCATATTCATTACAATATTATTCATAGTAGCCAAGGTCTGGACACACCTAAGTGTCTGTCAATGAATGCATAGGTAAAAGATATGTTATATATGCTGGTGGTTTAGTTGGTAAGTCATGCCCAACTCTTGTGACCCCATGGACTGTAGCCCACCAGGCTGCTCTGTCCATGGGATTTCCCAGGCAAGAATACTGGAATGGGTTGCCATTTCCTTCTTGTATTATATACAATGAAATATTATTTAGCCTTAAAAATAAAGAAAACCTGCCATGTGCAACTACATAGATGAAACTGGAGGACAAAGTGCTACATAAAATAAACCAGACACAGAAAGACAATCTCACTTATGTGTGACATCTGAAAAAGCAGAAGTCTTAGAAGCAGAGAGTAGAATGGTGGTTGTCAAGGACTGAGGGGGTGGAGGAACTAGGGAGATCTGCGTCTAAGGGTATTCTGTTATAAGAGAATAAGTTCTGGGGATCTAATGTACAGCATAGTGATTATAGTTAATAATACTCTACTGTATACTCGAAATTGCTAAGAAAGTAGATCTTCAGTATTCTCACAACATACATATACACAAACAAATGGTGATGGATATATTAATTAGCTTGATCGTGGTAATCATTTAATGATTTATACATATATCAAATCATCACATAGTACACCTTAAATATATACCATTTTTATGTGTCAATTTTACATTAATAAAGCTGGGGTGGAGAGCCAACCCAAGAGAAAATAATCATAAAATTGAAAGAATAGAACACATCTATGCTATGCTAAGTCACGTCAGTCGTATCTGACTCTGTGCGACCCCATAGACGGCAGCCCACCAGGCTCCCCAGTCCCTGGGATTCTCCAGGCAAGAACACTGGAGTGGGTTGCCATTTCCTTCTCCAGTGCATGAAAGTGAAAAGTGAAAGTGAAGTCGCTCAATCGTGTCCGACCCTCAGCGATCCCATGGACTGCAGCCCTCCAGGCTCCTCCCTCCATGGGATTTTCTAGGTAAGAGTACTGGAGTGGGGTGCCATTGCCTTCTCCGTGAACACATCTAACTGGCTCTCAAATCAATAAAATGTTGCTGTTTGTTTTTCTCTCTAATTCTACCCATCTCATTCTTTTAACAGGAGAGTGAGTCATAAAATGGTTACAAGAACAGGTTTGCAGCCTTGCAGGATCACGTTTTAAATCTAGGTCTATCACTGACTTGTTTTTGCTGACTGTATAGACCTTCTCCATCTTTGGCTGCAAAGAATATAATCAATCTGATTTCGGTGTTGACCATCTGGTGATGTCCATGTATAGAGTCTTCTCTTGTGTTGTTGGAAGAGAGTGTTTGTTATGACCAGTGCATTTTCTTGGTAAAACTCTATTAGTCTTTGCCATGCTTCATTCCGTATTCCAAGGCCAAATTTGCCTGTTACTCCAGGTGTTTCTTGACTTCCTACTTTTGCATCCCAGTCCCCTATAATGAAAAGGACATCTTTTTTGGGTGTTAGTTCTAAAAGGTCTTATAGGTCTCCATAGAACCATTCAACTTCAGCTTCTTCAGCGTTACTGGTTGGGGCATAGACTTGGATTACTGTGATATTGAATGGTTTGCCTTGGAAATGAACAGAGATCATTCTGTCGTTTTTGAGATTGCATCCAAGTACTGCTTTTCGGACTCTTTTGTTGACCATGATGGCCACTCCATTTCTTCTGAGGGATTCCTGCCCACAGTAGTAGATATAATGGTCATCTGAGTTAAATTCACCCATTCCAGTCCATTTCAGTTTGCTGATTCCTAGAATGTCGACATTCACTCTTGCCATCTCTTGTTTGACCACTTCCAATTTGCCTTGATTTATGGACCTGACATTCCAGGTTCCTATGCAATATTGCTCTTTACAGCATCGGACCTTGTTTCTATCACCAGTCACATCCACAGCTGGGTATTGTTTTTGCTTTGGATCCATCCCTTCATTCTTTCTGGAGTTATTTCTCCACTGATCTCCAGTAGCATATTGGGCACCTACTGACCTGGGGAGTTTCTCTTTCAGTATCCTATCATTTTGCCTTTTCATACTGTTCATGGGGTTCTCAAGGCAAGAATACTGAAGTGGTTTGCCATTCCATCTTCAGTGGACCACATTCTGTCAGATCTCTCCACCATGACCTGCCCATCTTGGGTTGCCCCATGGGCATGGTGTGATCACTGACCTAGAGCCAGACATCCTGGAGTGTGAAGTCAAGTGGGCCTTGGAAAGCATCACTACGAACAAAGCTAGTGGAGGTGATGGAATTCCAGTTGAGCTATTCCAAATTCTAAAAGATGATGCTGTGAAAGTGCTTCACTCAATATGCCAGCAAATTTGGAAAACTCAGCAGTGGCCACAGGACTGGAAAAGGTCAGTTTTCATTCCAATCCCAAAGAAAGGCAATGCCAAAGAATGCTCAAACTACTGCACAATTGCACTCATCTCACACGCTAGTAAAGCAATGCTCAAAATTCTCCAAGCCAGGCTTCAGCAATATGTGAACTGTGAACTTCCTGATGTTCAAGCTGGTTTTAGAAAAGGCAGAGGAACCAGAGATCAAATTGCCAACATCCACTGGATCATGGAAAAAGCAAGAGAGTTCCAGAAAAACATCTATTTCTGCTTTATTGACTGTGTAGATTACAATAAACTGTGGAAAATTCTGAAAGAGATGGGAATACCAGACCACCTGACCTGCCTCTTGAGAAATTTATATGCAGGTCAGGAAGCAACAGTTAGAACTGGACATGGAACAACAGACTGGTTCCAAATAGGAAAAGGAGTATGTCAAGGCTGTATATTGTCACCCTGTTTATTTAACTTATATGCAGAGTACATCATGAGAAACGCTGGACTGGAAGAAACACAAGCTGGAATCAAGATTGCCGGGAGAAATATCAATAACCTCAGATATGCAGATGACACCACCCTTATGGCAGAAAGTGAAGAGGAACTAAAAAGCCTCTTGATGAAAGTGAAAGTGGAGAGTGAAAAAGTTAGCTTAAAGCTCAACATTCAAAAATGAAGATCATGGCATCTGGTCCCATCACTTCATGGGAAATAGATGGGGAAACAGTGGAAACAGTATCAGATTTTATTTTTCTGGGCTCCCAAATCACTGCAGATGGTGACTGCAGCCATGAAATTAAAAGACGCTTACTCCTTGGAAGGAAAGTTATGACCAACCTAGATAGCATATTCAAAAGCAGAGACATTACTTTGCCAACAAAGGTTCACCTAGTCAAGGCTATGGTTTTTCCTGTGGTCATGTATAGATGTGAGAGTTGGACTGTGAAGAAGGCTGAGCGCCGAAGAATTGATGCTTTTGAACTGTGGTGTTGGAGAAGACTCTTGAGTCCCCTTGGACTGCAAGGAGATCCAACCAGTCCATTCTGAAGGAGATCAGCCCTGGGATTTCTTTGGAAGGAATGATGCTAAAGCTGAAACTCTAGTACTTTGGCCACCTCATGCGAAGAGTTGACTCATTGGAAAAGACTCTGATGCTGGGAGGGATTGGGGGCAGGAGGAGAAGGGGACGACAGAGGATGAGATGGCTGGATGGCATCACTGACTCAATGGACGTGAGTCTGAGTGAACTCTGGGAGATGGTGATGGACAGGGAGGCCTGGCGTGCTGTGATTCATGGGGTTGCAAAGAGTCGGACACGACTGAGTGACTGATCTGATCTGATCTATCACTGACTGGCAACTTTGGGCATGTTACTTAACTTCTTTGATCTCCAGCTTTCTTACTGGTAAGTTAATGAAACTACAACTGTCTAAAACCACTGTTTTGAGAATTAAATGAAGCAGCATATGCAAAATACCTGTAAAATGCTGAAGACATGATTGTTCATCATTTCGAGTCCTTTTCCTCCTCCTGCCAGCAGGGCCATACTGTCCTCATGGGCCTCCGCTGGCATCCTATGCCACTATCATCCCCAGTCGGGGAGCAACCAGAATTCTAATTCAGCTCAGAGCTCTGCAAGGCTGCCCCTGCTCTTCCCTTCTCTGATGCTGGCAATTCTCTCCCCTGCTACCTATTTAGCCCCCCAAACCTCCAACCAGCCTCCAGTTCCCTTCTCTCCATCTCTTTATTTCTTCTAAAGCTCAGAAAGCCTTAATACCTGATTAAATTAAAGGCCATGGGAAGCTGCGTTCAGGTCCCTCAGCTGCCTCTTTGATTCCAAAACAACTCAAACTCAGCAACCTGAACTCAGGTCAGAACTTGGGACTCAACACTGTTGTCAGTGATAATTTTGTACATTCTGGGTAACAAGACTACACCAGTTGCCTATAGGACCTCTTGAAAGCAGTGATTCCATGGGAAAACTTGTTTTGAATCTTAAGCGACTGGCCTAGAAGTGGTCTTGGAGAAGAGAAGCCACTTGTAAGAGTGGGGCCACCTGCGTAAGATCTAATACTGCTTAAGAGTTACTAATTTAGCAAATTTGGCCTGCAGAACATCCTCAGAAACCATCAGTTCAGTTCAGTTCAGTCACTCAGTCATGTCCAACTTTTTGCAACCCCATGGACTGCAACATGCCGGGCCTCCCTATCCATCACCAACTCCTGAAGCTTGCTCAAACTCATGCCTATCAAGTTGGTAATGCCATCCAACCATCTCATCCTCTGTCATCCCCTTCTTCTGCCTTTAATCTTTCCCATAATCAGGGTCTTTTCCAATGAGTCAGCTCTTCACATCAGGTGACCAAAGTACTGGAGCTTCATCAGCATCGGTCCTTCCAATGAATATTCAGGACTGATTTCCTTTAGGATTGACTGATTTAATCTCTTTGCAGTCCAAGGTACTCTCAAGACTCTTCTCCAACACCATACTTCAAAAGCATCAGTTCTTTGGAACTCAGCTTTCTTTATGGTCCAACTCCCACATACTTCCATGACTACTGGAAAACTGTAGCTTTGACTAGATAGACCTTTGTCAGCAAAGTAATATCTCTGCTTTTTAATATGCTGTCTAGGTTGGTCATAGCTTTTCTTCCAAGGAGCAAGTATCTTTTAATTTCATGGCTGCAGTCACCATCTGCAGTGATTTTGGAGCCCCCCAAAATAAAGTCTGCCACTGTTTTCACTGTTTCCCCATCTATTTGCCATGAAGTGTGGGACCAGATGCCATGATCTTAGTTTTTTGAATGCTGAGTTTTAAGTCAGCTTTTTCACTCTCCTCTTTCACCTTCCTCAAGAGGCTCTTGAGTTTCTCTTCTTTTTCTGCCATAACCTCGTCTGCGTATCTGAGGTTATTGATATTTCTCCCAGCCATCTTGATTCCAGCTTGTACTTCATCTAGCCTGACATTTTGCACAATGTACTCTGCATATAAGTTAAATAAGCAGGGTGACAAATACAGCCTTGACATACTACTTTCCCAATTTTGAACCAGTCTGTTGTTCCATGCCTGCTTTTAACTGTTGCTTCTTGACCTGCATACAGATTTCCAAGGATGCAGGTGAGGTGGTCTGGTATTCCCATCATTTTAAGAATTTTCCACAGTTTGTTGTGATCCACACAGTCAAAGGTTTTGGTGTAATTAAGCAGAAGGAGATGTTTTTCTGGAACTCTCTAGCTTTTTCTATGATCCAATGGATGTTGGCAATTTCATCTCTTAATGGGACAGAAAAGTAGCATTTAATATGCCATATATCTTACACAAATTCATTCATTTCATTCATTTATTCCAAATATTGTTGAGCACATGCTATATACTCCAAACATATTTCAGGTATTGGGATAGAGAAAGGAGGCCTGCCCTCATGCAGCTTTTGTCTACTTGGGGAATGAGATGAGCAATGGCTGACTGAACCAGCAGCTCAGAGAAGACACTGATCAGGGACTGGTAATGGTGAGAAAACGCTGCCTCTGATAAGTGCTCAGGACTGGAATCTCCGAGGAGGTGACGTTAACGGTAAGACCTGAAAGATGAGAAATCATCGAAAGAACTGGATAAGTATATTCTAGGCAGATGGCCTAGGATGTCAAAGAAGAACAAGCTAGATTATGTCCAAGCCATATCTAAATAACCATTTTTTTAAAGAATAAAAATTCACAATTCATGACTTTCTTACTAAAAATGTTATTCTGCTTCTTTCCTTGTCAACATACATTGTTTCTGCAACTGAGAAAGCAAGAAAGAGACAAAATAAGGAGATGGTATTAATCGACACACTTGTTTTTCTCCCTGAAAAATTATGGTAACCTTCTAAACATGTGGTACAAAGGGATGCTGATTGGTTTATTGAGAAAATAACTAAAGCTAAGCAGTATGGTACTTTTCTGATATTTTTATTTAGATGCAGAATATCTAGCTAGGCTATTTACTATCTCTGATAATAATTTGAAACTATTTAAATGTGGGTGTCTTTGTGTTTTTGCCACTGAAGATAAAAAGATATTAACTTATACTTCTACTGAGGATTTACAAATGTTAGTTGATCAATTTTTAAAGGCATACTAAGGATACATATTTTAGCAATAATTCTAATTAACAAAACCCCACTCTCCTAGGGTATCAGTTGAAAAATGGCAAATTGCAGTCTTTAATGTGACACAAATGTGGAGGCATTGTGGTGAGGTGATGCCTCTACTTTTGTTGATGTGTACTTAATTCACAGCTCTCTAGGCTTTTACAATCTCAACTTACTCAGTGGTGGAAAGATGGAAGGATTTGTTTTGGCCTTGCCTCGGGAACTCTTTTGTCAAACCTGAGGCATGCCCCTTGCCTTTTCAGCCCTTCCTAGCTTCATGTAGAAAAACAAGACAATGCATTAATTTAGTCTTTCTTAACCTGACTTTGAATAATAGTTTTTAGGCCTCTTCTTTTTCAATATTGGAATCTTTTTTTTTTTTTTTTTCTGGTGAGATCTTACAGGAATTCCAACAGATAAAAATGAGCTTCTCTAATTACAAGTTCCCTTCCCTTTCTAACCGAATCTGTGGTACACGGCTCTAGAGCCCAGACCAGTATGTGCTTGTGATGCTTCATAGCCCACTATCACTACTTTCTAATGAAACAGAGCAAGATACAAAAGAGAGTACTCCACATATAATAAGGATTCATGTTATTTTGTGGCAATAAACATTTATACTCAACAAATATTCAATGTCTATTTAGTGACACTAAAATCAGTTGAACAAGACAAATAAAAGCTCTTGTCAAGGTGGAACACATATTCTAGTACAATATTTGTATATATATATCATATAAATACATATATTACAGATATTCCCTGATTTCTGATGATTCAACTTAGAATTCTGCAACTTTACTATGGTGCAAAAGTGATACACATTTATCAGAAACTGAAATTTGAATCTTGAGTGTTTCCAGAGCTAGGCGATATGCAGTATAATACTCTCTCATGATGCTGGATAGCAGCAATGACCCTGAACTCCCAGTCATCCATGTGATCACAAGGGTAAGCAGCTTATACACTTACAACCATCCTGTACCTACACAACCATTCTGTTTTTCAGTTTCAGGACAGTATTCAACAGGTTTTAAAATGGGCTTCATGTTACATGATTTTGCCCGACCACAGGCTGAATGGAAGTATTCTGAGCATGTTCAAGGTAGCCTAGGCTAAGCTGTGATGTTTGGTAGGTTAGGGGAATTAAATGCACTTATGATATTTTCAACTTAGGATGTGTTTATTGGGACATAAACCCATCATAAGTAGAGGAAGATCTATATATGTATATGTACACACAAATACAAACACACAAAGAGAGAAAAATAAGTTAGGAAGTCACTAGTATAGATAATCTCTAGCAGCAGCAGCAGCAATTACATTCTAAAGTCTATGATTTAAATCAGATCCATTTTAACATTACTGAAAATTTTATAGGTCTGGAATATACTCATGTGTCTGTAAGCTTGATATATACTGTGCACTCTGTGGCATTTTAAAACATCTATTGATGCTATCAGCTGGCTAACTAAGTCAAATGACCAAATCCCTTTTGGGGAGTGAAAAGTTAAACTATCGTTGTCTGGTCTGATCCACTGATACCACAGGAGAAAGGGGTAGGGCCAATGGGAGAATTCCTGGCAGATAGCTCAAATGGGTGGCCAGATTTGGAGTTGAGAGCAACTGTAAATCGAATGTCCCCATTGTTCTATGAATTTACATAAGACAGGGCATTTCTCGGGCTTTTATCACTTTTCATTTCTTAACTCAAGGTCAACCTTCTCTTGACATTTTCTTGAGGCCCCACTGCTGGTAGTGACCTCTCTCTTCAGTGGTTGGCTCTTTGTTACAATTCTTGCTATAGCAAGGCTTGTCAAACTTCATTGTGCATAAATACCACCTAGGGATCTTATTAAGCTGCAGGGAGGTCTAGGGTGGGTCCTAGTATATTGCATTTCTAACAAGCTCCCAGGGACCATACTGTGAATAGCAAAATGGTAGAATACCTACATACAAACATAACCCCCACACGTATACATGCATGCTCATCTGGAGTTTGTCACAGTGTTGAGGTCAGGGATTGTGACATATTCACCGATAGCTTGCTAGTGGTAGAAAGAACTATATGATTTTGTAGACTATGATTTGGAAAATTAAATGACTGATCACAAAGGCTTTTTACATTCCAATTATTTGGATTAAAACATTGTGAAATAATGGAGTAAATTCTAATGATTTCTGTCTTAAACATCATCTCTACCATATTCTACTTGAATTCTACTCCATCAACATTAATTGTGATTTCTATGAGAACCATCAAGATGTTTAAATAGGTATATAGCACCTAGTAGAACATAAAAACACTGTAATACTGGTACAGAAATATTCCTTTGTAAGAAATATTTATTTCTAAAATATCTACTAAAATTTTTTATATATTTATTTTCTTCATAGAATCTCATTTACATGAAAAGATTCATCTCTAAGACTTCTTTAAATCAGAAGCTGCAAACTACATATCAGTAGGCAGAATTCAGCCCCCATAAGCATGTTTTATATGAATGTTTAAAAATTAGTTGCCAAGAGATTAAAATAGGGTGATTTCTCATAAAATTAATTCAGATTTCTGACTCTTCTTGATAACTCAGAAAATCTTGGACTACTGGGTTCTTTGTTCCTAAGTGAATTAGAAGAGGCTGTAGCTTCTAGATGCAATATATATTTTTCATTGATGTTGCTGTTCTACTCTCCTAGGCTAATGCTAAGTCACTTCAGTCATGTCCGACTCTGTGCGACCCCACAGACGGCAGCCCACCAGGCTCCCCTGCCCCTGGGATTCTCCAGGCAAGAACACTGGAGTGGGTTGCCATTTCCTTCTCCAATGCATGAAAGTGAAAAGTGAAAGTGAAGTCGCTCAGTCATGTCCGACTCTTAGCGACCCCATGGATTGCAGCCTAACAGGCTCCTCTGTCCATGGGATTTTCCAAGCAAGAGTACTGGAGTGGGGTGCCATTGCCTTCTCCAACTCTCCTAGGCTGGGGGTTTGCAAATCCTACATAGTAGGTTCTCTTTGTGTATTTATGTTATGATTTAGCTTGTATGAATTCACCAAACATATATCTTTCCCAGAATATATTCACTTCTTAAAAATATATTCAGATGCATTGCTTACTTGGCCATTTTTGAAGACTCCCATATTTCATCTATCAGCAAATATGTTCTAATGATCAGATTAGTGATCTCCTCCATATCTGACTTCTCTTAATTGGTCAGTCCTCTCTTTCTTCATTAAAAATACATAAATATATTCTATTATATATGCATTCCTATCTATTAAATGAATAAACACTTAACAAAAATAGATGATAACGACAAACTCATTTAGAAGATTGGTGGTAAAAGTTATATCATTCAACATTAGAAAGATTATAAGCCTTCACCATGTTTCTCCAACATAGATGATTTCATTGTAGACACTGGGTCTCATTGTGGTCTAAAATAAGCTTCTACAAAAATAGTTTCCACCAAAGACTAGGCAACATTCATGTTATGTAGGTTTGAATTGCAATTCTGTTACCTTTTGTTACAAATTTGGCATTTGTAAAAGGTGAAAAATTTATGCAATCTGAAGAGAAACCAGGTCTTGGTATTTGAAAGGGATTTAGTTATCATTAAAGACATTATACCCATTGTTGCTGTTTAGTCGCTAGGTCATGTCCAACTCTTTTGCAACCTCATGGATTGGAGCCCACTAGGCTTCTCTGTCCTTGGGATTTCCCAGGCAAGAATACTGGAGTGGGTTTTCATTTCCTTTTCCAGGGATCTTCCCAACCCAGGGATAGAACATGCTTCTCCTGCACTTCTGGCAGATTCACTTCCCCATTTGAGCATCGGTATCTCTGAAGAGGTAGGCATAATAACCTAAAAAGTGGATATTTTCTTCTTTTTTGTATTTATCTGTTTTTGGACACAGTGCTTCTTCTCTGCATCATATGTGGATTATTCTCTGAGCACTTTTTTCTCAAATATGAATTTATATGATACTTTGGTAAAGAAAATGTCCATGTGTCATTCAAATCTCCTCTTTGCGTTTTTCAGCACAGAAATGGAAGGGTCCCAACCCGCAAACACACCCCATGATAGCACATCCCACCATTCACCTTCGGAAGGATGGCCAGCTTCCTGCTTATCAGATTACCATGAAAGGAAAGCCAAATGGCAGAAAACAATGCCAAAACAATTTTGATTCTTTCCCTGATATGCTTTAACTTGGTATCTGACTGTGATGTGAAATATATAACCCCATTAAGGTGAAGCATCAAGGATTCAATAGCTAACTTTTCAGAAAATGTTGACACAATGGCTACATTTTGAGAAATCAAGAACATATCAAGGTACAGATGCAGTGAAAAAACCAACAAAATGACCAACATATTTAACCCTCCTCTGGAGCCCTTTCAGAGCAACCTGGCTTATCAGTGAGCTGAGCTGCTAGGAACATACACTCTGGAGGGTCAGACAGACAACTCATTTTCATTCTAAAGTGGCTATAGTATAGAAGTGACTCCTACATTCACTCAACTCATTGTGTCATTCTTAACTTGGGGAAATAACTTCTCCTCTCTCAAAGATAACACTCTTTATGTGAAATGTTTCAACTAGGCAGGCTTCTGAAATGTTTTAGAAAAATGGTATTCGGAGAATTTTCAATGTACAGAGTCCTTAAACGGCTTAACATATGTATAGACTACAGAAGACTTAGCATACTGCTATTCATTTGGGACAAGACACATGGTAAAATCTATGTTTTGCTGCAATGACACACAAATTCCCTATAAAGAACAGTCAAATGTATAATTAAAGTAAATGTCTCAGAAGTTCCTTTAGAAAAGAGAAAGGCATGTGTCAACTAAGTAATACAGGATTCTACAATGTGTTATAAATTGTCATCAAGAACTCATTGAAAAGGAATGTTCATGTCATGTTTGATGTTGAATTCCTTGACATCATGAACATATAGCCTCAACTGTCCCCTGAAATCTACAGTTTTATTCTTTGAAGTCCATTCTTGATGGTACCATCGGACAGAAGAGAACCTTACGTCAAAGCATTGCAAATTAGGACTTCCAAAAACACTTACCCTGCCCCCATATCTTCTTCTGAAATTTTCTAATTTTGAGAACATGTCTCCAAAGTGGAAGCCATAAAAAAGTTTCAAATTTTATTGTCATTGTAGTTACTTGTGATGATAGTGGAATATCATTTTACTTTTTATTTCTCCAGAATGACAGTTTGTGTTATAGGAATCCTTATGGTATACACTATTACCTGAATGTTCATCTGATCAAATACTTCGGGTCTCTTTCTGCATAATTTCTGTCCAGTTGTATGTGTTTAATAGCTGAGACCTTTTAAAGCCTGCACACGTGTACACAGCAGGTACTGCGCAGAGACACAGTATTTTTTAAAGTCAGTTTGGCTGTCTGTTTTCAAAGGAAAGATTTAAAAAATCTTCTGCTTCAGATAAAAGAGTAAACCATTGGAAGACGGGTATCTTTTAGAAACCATGAAGTCTAAGAAAGAAAAAAAAAAATACAACTATTAAAATGCACATACACTGCTGGCTGGCACTGTTGTGACAGCCAGCAGTATCAGCGTCAGTCAATTATCTTCACAAATGCCTCTTGTGCTAATGAGCACTCACAAAAATCAGCAGACTTTTCTGGCAAGGAGAAAAGATCAGTTTCATTGCTTGCAGAACTAATTCAGGGTACAAAAGTGAAGGCTCCGCCGTCGCTGCCTCTTTTACTGCTGCTTTTGTGAGGGCTTTTGATGTGTACTGAAGAGCCGGGCCTGTGTTTAGGCTTCTTCATCTCCAGTTCATTGCCTGCCATTAACATACATATCCATATGAAAAGTTCGGTAAGTCACTAACAGCTGTCCAGAAAGGAGTTTGAGAAGGAAGGGGAGAAAGGACCTATTCCTTCTCAAAATGCTGACAATACTATTTAGCCCCTTTTTGGCAATGATATACCTAACTTTTAAAAGCGGCCTCTCACTCAAAAAAGGACTAGGCATAATACAGCATTCCAACACATAGTGGGTTTTCATTTTGAAACAGTCATTTGCTGTATTCAGAGGGAAAAAGTCTACAGTTACCAGATGCAAAGGAGATCCATCGCTCATGATGCATAAGTATATCACGGGCATGCACACACACACTCACTCTATATTGTTTTTGCAAGATGCTAAATAACCTCACATCTTCCATTTAAACCAGAGGAAAACCCCCTGCAGCAGATGCCCGTGAGAGGTTTTACGCCCATTGCCTTCTTCAGTTTATGACACTGACAGTTATCTATGGTCAATTTGTTATCAATGGATATTGCATTAGTAAAAGAAAATACTACCAAAAGTGTCCCTTAAATTTTTTTTTTTAATTTAAAATCTCTCTCTAGGTGAGTGGATGACAACTCCTTTCAAGAAAAGAAAAGTCAGAAATGTACAGGTCATATTTGAACATGAGGAATTCATATTACACATTTTCAAGTTGGATAAGACCATTGAAGATAGCTGCATAACTGAGTGATTTTGTCATCTCATCCAAAACAGTTTGGGAGACGGTTTTGTTTAAAACAAAACAGTTTTAAACAGTTTCTAAAGACAGTGATATAGGTCAGCTAATACACATCTTAACAATGAGGATATAGTTAGCTTTCCTTTAAGGAGAGGTTATGAAGGCCAGAATGGGAAGAAATACACAGATTTTAAACTGATGAAAAAGGGTGCTTCCCAATCATTTGGTCTGTGACTTAGTTGTGTCAAACTCAGAAAGAAAGCATGTGATGGATAAATGCTTTTCCTCCCAACCCCACCCCCACCCGCACGGAGTTCATGACCCTGGGGCCATCACAAGGCACACACTGCACCCGACTTTGCTAGGCCAGAGCAAGAAAACGAGGGCGGGCACGTCTCTGTCAATTATAAAGATCTGACATCGCTTATAAGAAGAATCAAGAATTTTCCTTTCCTCTTTCTTTCTTCTCCCTTCTTTACTCTCTCCTTTCTTTCTTTCTTCCCTTCCTTCTTTCTAAATCAGAATCACAATGTAAGGGAAAGCTAGTAATTCCCAATTCTGTAAAGATTTTATTCCTGTAAGGACCCTCCCCCCATGCAGAAGTAGCTTGTGCTACATGAAAACCAAGACTTTAATCCCACTTGTTGCTCCCCCCACCTTACTCCCCCGCAACTTTCCATTCTCTTTTCAGCTGCATTTCTCCTAGATCAGTCACTAAAAATCTTTAACTTGGCCTATTTTGATCTGAAAATTAAATCTTATTTATTATGCATCCTGTTTGTTGTCCTTGAAGAACCCCAGCATTCATTTAAAGGGGTCCAGAATGACTTCTTAAACACATTTCTCTCTTTGCTGCAATTAAACAAAGTGGAGCTGTGATTAGTCCTCCACAGGGGGGAAAGAAAAAGACACCCTTGAATCAAAATGGGGAGACCTGGCTGGGCATTATTGCCTCACAATGCAGGAGTTTATTGCTGAAACCTGCTTATCCCCCAGCTCCGTACTCCATGGGAACTTCAGTCAGGTGGAAAGTTATTCTCTTCTCTGCTGAAGCAGCTTGAAGTATCCTAAGTCCCGCTAAAGCCCCTAAAGCTCTTCCTCGTAACTGAGACATTTAGGATAATCTTTATAGGAGTTTTGCATGAGCTTCTGCTTTTTGTTGCGCTTCGAAGGAGAGTTAATGATGAGCTTTCACTGGGTTCTCCTTTTTTTTTTTTTTTTTTTTTTAATCTAAGCCAAAAAGCGCCTGTTTAAGTACCACCTCCCTCCAGCCCTTGGGAAACCACTCAAGAGGGCTCTGCTTGGCTCTGTGTTCATGACACATAATGAAAACAATTTTACGCTGTGGAGGGAAGTATTGGGCAATTACTGATGTAACAGCCACCTGCAGTAGCGAGCCCTGGCTGCAGCACTGCGCGGTTCATGAATATTTTATGGTGTGATGTTATTTTGAATGGCTGGGGCAGGTGAAGGGGGCCGCGGGTGTAATAAGTAACTCTGCTGGAGGCTGTGTAGCTGCTCTGTTTCCCTGCAGAGCCCCCAGTGTAACACCAAGAAGCATCCTGACCCCGCCTGGATCGACGCGAGGGCAGCTGAAGCTGAGGCAAGATGCTATGACAAGTCACGGTGGGCACCCTTTACAAACCGTTGTCTGCCGATTTTACACATGATGTCCAGCTTGAAAAGCCCCGGAATCAATCTTGTCTGATTTAATTTGATAAATTAAGTGTGGATAAGGATTAAATGAGAATTTTGTAATGGAGAAAACTTGTCCTTATTCTCTAATCCAGTTAAGATAGTATGGGAGAAACCCTATAAAATATAAAGCAGTGACTTGAGAAGGCGAAGTTAAAAAAAAAAAAGAGAGAGAGAGAATTGTTTGTTGCTTTGGTGACATTACGTCCATATATAAGTTAAAATGAAAACACTACTCTTGCTTTCTGGGTTTTGCGTGTGAAATATACACGACCTATGTACACACGTATCTACCATCATATGTGCATATTTTATAGAGGACCTAGAAATACAGGAGAGAAACAGGGTTTGCAACATGCTTACATAATAAAATATGGCTATTGAGAATTGTTCATGAATAGGTGGAATATTTTTAGTATCATTTCCTTTTTCAAATATTATTTTCTTAACTGGAAATGTCAAGATTTAAACTGAGTATCACAGCACAAAGAATACATTTCCAAAACTTCAGATTTTGTGATTCTTCCTACTGGCATATTTAAGATTTCAGGCACAAATATCATATTGTATATGACCAAGATACAAACAGAATAAAAATTATTTTACATGACAGTTATATTTCTATAGAATGTAACAGTATGAACAAACACTAGTTATCTAGACATGATAGAAATTCAAAACAATGCAATGTGAGACTCTATTAAAATTCTTTTTTAAATCTGTCTGTTGTGTGTGTGTTTAGAATGGCAGAGTGTGCTTTTGAGGAAGAGCCTGGGAAGGTTGTACATTAGACTCCAGGCTGAATAGCTTTGTCGTAGAGAACATGCTTAGAAAGATACAAAAGATTTGCAGAATCTTTGGACACATACTGGCATAAAGAACAGAGATCCTAAATAGAAGCACACAAGGAAAAACGTAGCAGACTAGACATTCAGAGAATAATGTGGGGCAACAGAGGAATTGCCAGAGTGACAATTTGGAGATTACAAAAGATACTGTTTAATTTTTATAAGCAGTAGTTTTATTGGTATGCTCATAACATTTCATAACATTAATTTAGAGTTTGTACCAAAAAGAAATAATGTGATGCTAGGTTAAATTTTCCACTTTAACATTCACATTGTAGCAGAATTTTGAAGTACTGCTGCTTCCAATGGTTGACAATCCCATTTACACTTCAAAAATTATAAAATCAGGATGACAAAAATGATGTGTTTATACAGTCTGGGCATGAATCACTTCTATCAAATGGCAGTACCCTATCTAAATCCTAATCTTAATATTTAGTTTTGGCATTACTATGTAGTGTGTCCATTGAAAGAATGATCTCAGCTTGCTTGAATATGCCATCTATACATAGGTACAATGGCAGTCCTTTTTAAAATATTGGTAGTTTTCATTAACAACGAGGAAATGATATTGATGTCATGTCATTGTAAGCCACCTCTCTCCACAAATAGCTTGAATCGAGAGAAATGCAATTAAATACCAAGTAGTCTTAATATAGTTATTAATAGAAATCAACATATATTCATGAAATTCCAAAATATTTAATTTTATCTCACTATATGTATTTTTTCTGCCTCATAATATATGTTAAAGGTGCCTAATTTAGCAATTTTATAACAACTAAATTATAAACATGCAGTAAATTTCAGATTCTTGTAATTAGATTTTTAGCTTGAGATGTTAAACTCTGTATGTAAACGACATTATTTTAAAGCCTGTCTTCTAAAAGAAAATTGCTGTTTGACAATTCTATAGAATATTCAAGAAAGGTAATTATACTGCTCTGGTTGTTAAAGATGCAGGTGTTGAATAAAAGTCACAGCTTCAGCTTTTGCAGAAAACTCCAAGGAGGAAGATAAAGGAGATGACAAAACTCCATTGCCAAATCTTTATCCTTAAAACATCAGAATATTGGTTGGTGTACATTGCCTCCCTCTCCTCTTATGGGTAATACAAAACTGATCAGAAGGGAAATTTCCAGCCAACCTATCAACACAGAGAAGCTGTGATGAAAGAAAGCAGATTTCTCTGTAAAATTCATATGGGACACTGTTATTTTCAAATCAGATGTTATTAATAAAATAAATTAAAACCATAAAACTGGAAGGCATTTAAAAAAAAAATCTAACGTCATATAATAAAAAGGGGACAAAAAATGACAACAGTAAAAATTCATCCTTGATTGACCTAGTTTTACAGAAATACTTACAGCTTTTACATTCATTTATTTACTCAAATATAGGTAACACGCTTGGAGAAGGAAATGGCAACCCACTCCAGTATTCTTGCCTGGAAAATCTCATGGATGGAGGAGCCTGGCAGGCTACAGTCCATGGGGTGACAAAGAGTTGGACATGACTGAGATTTCACTTTCACTTCACTTTCAGGTAACACGCTTAGAAGAAAATTTAATTTTGAGAATTACAAATTTAATTAAAATTTAACTAAATTATTTAATTCAACACTAATGTATTGTAATGTTAAGAAATGTTGGACCTAGAGAAACCCTAAATGTCATTATTTTATTGATGAGCAAAATGCTTTTCATGGACATAAGGATGTAAGACCCCAAATGCGTGTGTGCACAGGTTTTAAAAGAAATTTATGTCTGCTCTTCAACACTGGATGAGGACCAGGAGTGAAGAGATCATAGGTCAATAAAAAGACAAACCAATGCCAAGATTTTAGGTGTTGGCATGTTATTCTTCTCTTGGCCTTTCCCACATATACTTAGAGCTGTGCTTGAATTGAAAAAGAAAAGGTGAGTGATACAATATTAAAAGATGCTCGCTCCTTGGAAGAAAAGCTATGACAAACCTAAACAGCATATTAAAAAGCAGAGATATCACTTTGCTGACAAAGGTCTGTAAAGTCAAAGCTATGGTTTTTCCAGTAGTCGTTTATGGATGTGAAAGTTGGACCATAAAGAAGGCTGAGTGCCAAAGAACTGACACTTTCAAACTATGGTGCTGGAGAAGACTCTTGAGAGTCCCTTGGACAGCAAGGAGATCAAACCAGTCAATCCTAAACAAAATCAACTCTGACTGTTCTTTGGAAGGACTGATGCTGAAGGTGAAGCTCCAATACTTTGGCCACCTGATGCAAATAGCCGACTCACTAGGAAAGACCCTGATGCTGTGAAAGACTGAGGGCAAGAGGAGAAAGGGGCGACAAAGGATGACATAGTTGGATGGCATCACTGACTTGATGGACTTGAGTTTGCATAAACTCTGGGAGATAGTGAAGGACAGGGAAGCCTGGTGTGCCACAGTTCAGAAGGCTGCAAAGAATCAAACATGACTTAGGCAATGAACAACCGCAATGACATTTTAAGTCCCTAAACTATTCCCATATTTTGAGTAGAAATTTAAGGAAAGAGCAAAAAAGTCACCTAATTCTCTTTTAGTCCTGATGAAAACATCTCAATGATTTTTATATTCTTAATTTTACTAAAGGTCTTTTGTCTCTAGTCTCTTTCCCATGAGAATATTTCCTCTTCTACCAACTAGCTGAAGCCCCATCCCTTCTATTTATCTTTCTTTTTCATTGCCTCCAGTCACTGAGCTCCTAACAGTACTTATTACTTCTTTAATTGATGTTAACTTACATTATTACTTAGTTCTTCCGAATACATGCTTAGACCACAATGTAAATGGCACCCACTACAGTTGTGTAGTATGGTGGCCCCTGAATGCATGGATCTCCACTCTAATACAACTCCTGGCTCTTTAAGGGCAAAGGGTTTATTTTTCACACTCCCACTCCACCGCCATGCTTCTTCAGTGCTCTTTCCATAATCGATGATCAATTAAAACACACTAATTTGAAGCGACTCCATTTCTCCCCCTTTCCATTTATATTCAGCAGCCTAGGTTCACAAAGCACCTTCCACAGATAAGAGTGACTTGATTCCCACCACACTTTATCAGAACAGCAGGGCAAGACTTCTGTTCTAATTGTACACATCAGGGAATTAAGGATCTGAAAGCAGCAGCATCTGAACTTGAATTGTGTTTTCTTGACTCCCAGGGTAGTGCTCTTGCTACTCTCTCCAACTTCCTTTTCTCTTTGATGCTGAATCATCCGAATTTGATTTAAAGAAGTGAAAAGCATCTGCATGATGGCCAAGGCAGGGTTTGGGGTGTTAGTTCTCATAGGCTAGGGCAATGAGCTGAGGCAAGGGCAATGCCAAAAGGCTGCTGCGATATTGCATTTCTTGAAAAAGCGAAATTCTGTCCGACTCTTTGTGACCCCATGGACTTTAGGAAAGAGCAAAAAATTCTACATACTACACAACCCCACCAGACTCCTCTGTCCATGGGATTCTTCAGGCAAGAATCCTGGAGTGGGTAGCCATTCCCTTCTCCAGGTACCTTCCAGATCCAGGGATCAAACCCGGGTTTTCTGAATTGCAGGCAGATTCTTTACCGTCTGAGCCACCAGGGAAGCCTCTGCCTTTCTTGAAAACATGCTTAATTCTGTGCTGGGCAGGGTGAGGGGATGGAGGGAGTAGGACACCATTGTGGTTGATGGACCAGATGATTCAAGGATCCTTGGAAGCCAGTGGGTGATATGCAGAACTTTGAAGCTTCTTCTCTGGTACTTGCACAAATGAAACTGGCTTTTAGCTAATGATGAAAACATGTTGGTTATGATTTCTCCTTTGAAGTCCAGCTTCCTCCAAATAAGACTTCAGGAAGTAGCATGTAGGTGTCATGAAGCTGTTATTAACCTGTATAGAGCAGCTGGCCCCCAGGATTTACTCTAAATCTTTTTAGGGCAGAGTAGCTGCACCATTTCATGTGAATAACATCCTGAGTCTATCCTACTCCAAAATTCTAGTCAGGGGGACTTTCCTGTGCACGCCCCTGGTGGTCCAGTGGTTGAGACTTCACACTTCCATGGAAGGGGGCATGGGTTTGATCCCTAGTTAGGGCACTAAGATTCCACATGTTGCCCTGCAGGAAAAAACGTACTCTAGTACATTCTGTAGCTTTCTGGAGAACTCAAGTCTTCCTTCTCTGAAGGAAGACCTACCTTTGCCACACCTTACCTTTGCCAGTGCTCATGACACACTGACCTCACAAATTATTTCTGTTTCTCAAACATTTGAAGTTGGTCCCTGCCTTAGAGTCTTTGCTGAAGCTCCAATATTTTGGCCACATGATGTGCAGAACTGACTTATTGGGAAAGACCCTGATGTCAGGAAAGATTGAAAGCAGGAGGAGAAGGGGACAACAAAGGATGAGATGGTTGGATGGCATCACCGACTCAATGGACATGAGTTTGAGCATGCTCCTGGAGTTGGTAGTAGACAGGGAAGCCTGGCATCCTGCAGTCCATGGGGTTGCAAAGAGTTGGACACAAGTGAGTGACTGAACTGATAATAGTATAATACATTTGTTGTAATTAATGAACCCATATTGGCATACTACTATTAACTAAAGTTTATTATTTATTCAGACTTTCTTAATTTTCACCTAATATCCTTTTTAAGAATCCCATCCCATCCAATAAATGTAATAATATGTTACGTTTATTAATTATGTTTACTTGGGCTCCTTTCTGCTGTGACAGTTTCTCAGACTTTCCTTGTTGTCTGCCTTTTGACTGCTATTGCCAATGCTGAGAACAGTGCCTGCCATGTACCAGGTATGCATAATATCTCCTGAGTGTGTGTGAAAGAATTAATAGCTTGAGTGAGGAATTCACTATCATATTATGCCATTTTGCGTTTGTTTAGCATGTTACACTTTACAAAATGCGTTCATTTATCTTATTCACTCTCCTGATAATTCAGTCAAGTGGGCTATAAGTAAATTGCCTTTGGTTAGTGAATTGCTGAGACTGCACTTAGGTTCCCTGATGATCCTATTCTCTCTACTCCACAGTGGAAAGGATGGACCCGTGAAGAAAATAACAATGGAATCAATTTTATCTCAAGTGGTGGGTAAATCAAATGACAAAAGTGTCTATAATCTTCACTAAAATACAACAAAACTTAAATATACAAGCACAATACAGTACGTAGATAAACAGATGATAAACAGATAATTCATGCTTGATTTTAAAATTTGGGTCAAATTGATTTTACAGATCTAATTTTTTCAACACCTAAACTTGTGTTTGTTGAGTGAATGTTTAATAACTCTTGATTATATATACATTGTTAAGGTTTAAATGGAAAATATAACTTATTAGTGTAAAGGCAAAAATTTAAGAAGTACCACTAAGTAGAATGGCTTTGGTAAACAAACATGTTATACTTCTTAATCCTGGTAATGGCAACAGTTAGTGGGATATCAGTTATACAATTACTTTCTGAGGCTACAAACAGTCAAACATTTAAAAGACAGAAATCTAAATTCTAAGATTTTGTAGGAATTACTTCTTTATTATGAATAGTGTATGGACTCTAACAACTAAAAGGGACTTCAGTATTTTAATTATTTCACTTTACAGGTGAGGATGCAGAAAGAGATTGAGTAACTTCCCAAAGTCAACACCAAGTTGACAGTAAAAGTCAAGTCTTGATCTCAGGCATTTACCTTTCATTCCAGTGTTCTTTCACTTCATCAAATTATGAGTTAAATACCTGAATCAAGGAAGTTTGAATTGAGTAGTTAGTCTAATGATAAAGCTCTGCTCTTTAATATAAGTGTAACCATTCATTTATTTCTAAAAAGTGATAGATGAATTCTTAATGATGAGCAAATACTTTCACTTCTACCTATCAGAACTGTGTTGGATGAAAAAGGGCATGATTCTCTGTTGTTTTTTTATGGAAAACTATAAAGGAGGAATAACATACCTGTGTCAAATAATATCTCTATTGAAATTTCATTCTATTTCTCAAGAGAAAAATTAGCAATCTTTGTGGATGCTTCTGAAATAGAAAAGGTATTCCAGAATAATGAAGTATTTTTATACCAAATCAATAACTGCTATATTTGAGTGACACAACAATTAAAAATATCATTATAAGCAAGCAAGAAACATGAAGTGTTCTCTAGATGGTAAAGAATGGGTGGGACTTGACATTACTATTACCATCCTCCTCTACTGCAGGAATTTATAATGCGATAGCCAAGCCTTCGTGAAGCTGGTGAATGTTATTTTTCAGCTATATGTGCGATGCATAATGTCTTCTGACCTGATTAAAAAAGCTTATTTGAAGGCAAATGCTATAGCTCAAAATGTTAAAAGGCATTTGTGATGGTGAGTAGGTTTATGTCATAAGAATGGGGAACCCTACAAATTCAGAGGAAGAGAAAGAGGAAGATTTTTGTTATTAACAAATTAAGTCACTTCAGCCTTCTGACTGAGCAGGTTATTGAAGAACAATTTGTCCAACAGAGATGATAACCTGGATATAAAACAAAGAAACCCATAAAGAGTGGTAATAAGACTCCTGGGGTGATGTCCTGGCTTTGCTTTGTCCTATCAGTGGAAATGAATATGAAGGATTATCAAGAGAGACTAGATCATTATTAGGTGAAGGCAAACCCTCAGTTGTGTAAGGGAGTAGCAGCTAGAGGTATGCTGTCATGTGACTTTTTATTTAATGAACTGATTTATTCTTAGGAAATGTATATTATGTTTTCATTCTAACTAATAAACACAGGCACAGATTTGTTCTTTTTTGTTAAGAAACTAAAAGATGGCAGAAATGTCAAGGTATTTGCTCGAGGATAACATGTGAGTTATCTAGAGATATAGTCTTGCAGAAACTGTGTAGTCAGATAAGTTAGTCAGTCAGGGAGTTGGCATTTATTAAGTGTTCTCCATGTCTATGGTTTGGAGGTGGAAAGAAGGCCAGAGGCATAGTTACTGCTGTTAAGAAGTTCAAAATTATGCATAGATGTGGATGGAGACTGTCATACAGAGTGAAGTAAGTCAGACTTAGAAAAACATATCATACATTAATGCATACATGTGGAATCTAGAAAAAATGGCATAGATGAACCTATTCATAAAGCAGAAATAGAGACACAGACATAGAGAACAAATATATGGACACCAAAGAGGGAAGGGGATGGCGGGATGAACTGGGAGATTGGGATTCACTGGTGGTAGTTTAGTCACTAAGTTGTGTCCAACTCTTGCAGCCCCATGGACTGTATCCCCCTAGGCTCCTCTGTCCACGGGATTTTCCAGGCAAGAATACTGGAGTAGGTTGCCATTTCCTTCTCTAACGGACTTCCCAACCCAGGGATTGAACCCTGGTTTCCTGGACTGCAGGCAGATTCTTTACCAACTGAGCCACCATAGAAGTCCTACTAAGTATAAAATAGATAACTAATGAGAACCTGCTGTATAGCACAGGAACAGCACTGAACGCTCTGTGGTGATTAAGAAGGAATATATGTATATATATAACTGATCTACTTTGCTGTACAGCAGAAACTAACACAACATTATAAAATAACTAAACTAAATTTGAAAAAGAAGTTTAAAATTAAATCTTAAAGATTAGAAAGCCATCTCTTCTGTGACTGTGTGCAGGCCACTTAACTTTTCCATCTTCCCTTGCAGCAAGAATAAAATGAGAAAGATTTGCTCTTAGAAGAATCAAAGCATAATGTTTAAGACCATAGGCTTTGAATTCAAACCAAACGACACTTGATTCTTGGACAACATTTGCTACTTATGTGATACAACCTTTCTATGGTGCCTGTGATGTATAAGCGTTCAGTAAATGGTTAATAGATTGATTTTTATTAAACATAAGCTAATCAGAGAGCGGCACATAAGTACCAAGAAATTTTTGACATTGTTAATATAAATAGAAGTTTTCTAGGCTAATTCATAAAAGTGATACATTTTATAGGAGAAAGAAAAAAGCTGTAATTATATATGTAAATTGTAAACATGCACATGTAATAACAGAGCTGTGGAACCATGCGGCAGTAACAGTATGATATTACAAATAGCACAGGGATGTTCATGGCTTGTTATTTGAAAGAGCAAAGATTTAGGGAAAATTATATATCTGTAATAAAAATTATAACTGCTAGCTTATTGAATATTAACTATACTCTAAGTTTTTAAAAATTAGCAATTTATTTCTCACAAAACCCCTATGGAGTAGGTACCATTATTGTCTCTACTTAACTTACAGTCGTATCAAAAAATTATGTATGTTTTACATACTGTGCTGAAATGTTCAAGCAAAAGTAAGCAAGATTCAAAACTCCATCACACACACACATACACACAGATGTCAGACTGGGTTTTAAAAATATAACAATAGATTCTTACAAGAATTCAGCTTAAATATAAGGACACAGAAAAGATAAAAAAAGGAATGTCATTTATATCCAAACAAAAGTCAATTATATTTCTGTACACCAACCACAAAAACAAAGAAAGTAAAATACTAAAAATCATTCACCTACAAAAGAACAAAATATATCAAGAGCTTGGTAGAAAATCAAGAGATATTTAAAAGTTCTATACTAAATACTACAAAACATTATTAAGAGCATTTAAAGACTACCTAAAAGGAAATCAATACCATTTTGATGGATTAGAAAACTGAATAGTATAATAATGTCAAAATTCTAAAAAATTTATCTATACAATCAATGCAATCTCAACAGCTATCACAGCCATGGTGTGTGTGTGTGTGTGTGTGTGTGTGTGTGTATGTGTGTATTTGAAAAGCTGATTCTAAAATGTATGCAGAATGTGGAGGGTTTAGAATAGCCAATGCAATCTTGAAGAACATAACTTGAAGATCTAAACTACCAGACACAGTAATGACTTATAAGTTGGTATTGCCCACTATGTAATCTTTTGTTTAGGGCCATTCAGTCTCACCCACCTTTATGTTAGATTGTTTGCTTTTAGTTCTTATTTTTTAAGAGTCTCTGGGTTTCCTGATGGCTCAGATGGTAAAGAATCGGCCCACAATGCAGGAGATCCAGGTTCTATTCCTGGGCCAGGAAGATCCCCTGGAGAAGTATACGGCAACTCACTCCAGATAGACTGCAAAAACAGACTATAAACCTATGAACAGACTACAATTCAGAAACAGATTCAAACACAGGGGGTCACCTGCTGTTTGACAAAGATGACACTACAGTGGAATGGGGAAAGGATGATAATTACTTTTTTCAGTACATGGTGCTGGGTCAATTTGATATCCATTTGGAAATGAATGCTGAACCTTTTATCTTACACCATTGACAAAATCCAATTCTAGATAGATTGTAGATCTAAATGTGAAAGGTAAAAAAATAAAGCTTTTAGGAGAAAACTTAGGAGCATACGTCATGACCTTGGAATAGGCAAACATTTCTTAAACAGGACAGAAAAACACTAACCATAAAAGAAAAAAAATGAATAAATTGGATTACATTAAAATTAAAAACTTTTGGTCATCAAAAGACACTGTTAAGGGAAGGAAAAGGAAAGGCAAGCCAGAGTGGAAGAGATTATTTTTACTACATATATCAAACAAAGAATTCATATCCACATCATAAAGGACTCTTGTGTGTGAGTAATTCAGCCATGTCCTACTCTTTGCAGCCCCATGGACTATAGCCTGCCAAGCTTCTCTGTCCATAGGGATTCTCCAGGAAAGAATACTGGAGTGAGTTGCCACTTCCTTCTCTAGGGGATCTTCCTGACCCAGGGATCGAACCCGGACCTCCTGCATTGAGGGCAGATTCTTTACCGTCTGAGCCATCAGGAAGCCCAAAGGACTCTTAAAAAATAACAACTAAAAGCAAACAATCCAACATAAAGATGGGTGAGACTGAATGGTACTAAATGAAAGACTACCAAGTGGCCACAGGAAAGCAGAGGAATGCACACCATATCTGCAATAAACACACACAACATCTAGAGTAGTAATAGTGCAGAGCAACTGAAATTAATGTACACTTCTGGTGGAAATGAAAATTGATACAATCACTCTGAAAAACTATTTGGCAGTATAACCTGAGCTGAATACGTACATTTCTTTAAAAGCATAACTAACCCTTTGTCCTGCTATCATAATGAATAAGTACATGCCAACAAATTTGGAAATCTCAGCAGTGGCCACACAACTGGAAAAGGTCCGTTTTCATTCTAATCCCAAAGAAAGGCAATGCCAAAGAATGCTCAAACTACAGCACAGTTGCACTCATCTCACATGCTAGTTAAGTAATGCTCAAATTCTCCAAGTCAGCCTTCAGCAATACGTGAACCTTGAACTTCCAATGTTCAAACTGGTTTTAGAATAGGCAGAAGAACCAGAGATAAATTGCCAACATCCACAGGATCATCGAAAAAGCAAGAGAGCTCCAGAGAAACATCTATTTCTGCTTTATTGACTATTCCAAAGCCTTTGGCTATATGAATCACGACAAACTGTGGAAAATTCTGAAAGAGATGGGAATACCAGACCACCTGACCTGCCGCTTCAGAAACCTGTATGCAGGTCAGCAAGCAACAGTTATAACTGGACGTGGAACAACAGACTTGTTCCAAACAGGAAAAGGAGTACATCAAGCCTGTATATTGTCACCTTGCTTATTTAACTTATATGCAAAGTACATCATGAGAAATGCTGGACTGGAAAAAGCATAGCTGGAATCAAGATTGCTGGGAGAAAAATCAATAACCTCAGAGATGCAGATGACACTACTCTTAAGGCAGAAAGTGAAGAAAAACTAAAAACCTCTTGATGAAAGTGAAAGAGGAGAGTGAAAAGGTTGACTTAAAGCTCAACATTCAGAAAACGAAGATCATGGCATCTGGTCGCATCAGTTCAGTTCAGTTCAGTCTCTCAGTCCTGTCCGACTCTTCGTGACCCCATGAATCACAGCACGCCAGGCCTCCCTGTCCATCACCAACTCCCAGAGTTCACTCAGACTCATGTCCATCGAGTTGGTGATGCCATACAGCCATCTCATCCTCTGTTGTCCCCTTTGCCTCCTGCCCCCAATCCCTCCCAGCATCAGGGTCTTTTACAATGAATCAACTCTTCGCATGAGGTGGCCAAAGTATTGGAGTTTCAGCTTAAGCATCAGTCCTTCCAATGAACACTCAGGACTGATCTCCTTTAGAATGGACTGACTGGATCTCCTTGCAGTCCAAGGGACTCTCAAGAGTCTTCAACACCACAGTTCAAAAGCATCAATTCTTCGGCGCTCAGCTTTCTTCACAGTCCAACTCTCACATCCATACCTGACCACTGGAAAAACCATAGCCTTGACTAGACAGACTTTTGTTGGCAAACTAATATCTCTGCTTTTCAATATACTGTCTACTTTGGTCATAACTTTCCTTCTAAGGAGTAAGTGTCTTTTAATTTCACGGCTGTAGTCACCATCTGCAGTGATTTTGGAGCCCCAAATAACAAAATCTGACACTGTTTCCCCCGTTTCCCCATCTATTTCCCATGAAGTGATGGGACCAGATGCCGTGATTTTCGTTTTCTGAATGTTGAGCTTGAAGCCAACTTTTTCACTCTCCTCTTTCACTTTCCTCAAGAGGCTTTTTGTTCCTCTCCCTTTCTGCCAAAAGGGTGGTGTCATCTGCATATCTGAGGTTAATGATATTTCTCCCAGCAATCTTGATTCCAGCTTGTGCTTCTTCCAGCCTAGCGTTTCTCATGATGTACTCTGCATATAAGTGAAATAAGCAGGGTGACAATATACAGCCTTGACGTACTCCTTTTCCTGTTTGGAACCAGTCTGTTGTTCCATGTAGAGTTCTAACTGTTGTTTCCTGATCTGCATATAGGTTTCTCAAGACACAGGTCAGGTGGTCTGGTATTCCCATCTCTTTCAGAATTTCCCACAGTTTATTGTGATCCACACAGTCAAAGGCTTTGGCATAGTCAATAAAGCAGAAATATGTGTTTCTCTGGAACTGTCTTGCTTTTTCGATGATTCAGTGGATGTTGGCAATTTGTTCCTGGTTCCTCTGTCTTTTCTAAAATCAGCTTGAACATCTGGAAGTTTATGGTTCATGTACTGCTGAAACCTTGCTTGGAGAATTTTGAGCATTACTTTACTAGCATGTGAGATGAGTGCAATTATGTGGTAGTTTGAGAATTCTTTGGCATTGCCTTTCTTTGGGATTGGGATGAAAACTGACCTTTCCAGTCTTGTGGCCACTGCTGAGTTTCCCAAATTTGCTGGCATATTGAGTGCAGCACTTTCATAGCATCATCTTTCAGGATTTGAAATAGCTCAACTGGAATTCCATCACCTCCACTAGCTTTGTTCATAGTGATGCTTTTTAAGGCCCACTTGACTTCACATTCCAGGATGTCTGGCTCTAGGTTAGTGATCACACCATTGTGATTATCTGGGTTGTGAAGCTCTTTTTTGTACAGTTCTTCTGTGTATTTTTGCTACCTCTTCTTAATATGTTCTGCTTCTGTTAGATCCATACCATTTCTGTCCTTTATCAAGCCCATCTTTGCATGAAATGTTCCCTTGTTATCTCTAATTTTCTTGAAGAGATCGCTAGTCTTTCCCATTCTGTTGTTTTCCTCTATTTCTTTGCATTGATCACTGAGGAAGGCTTTCTTATCTCTCCTTGCTATCCTTTGGAACTCTGCATTCAGATGCTTACATCTTTCCTTTTCTCCTTTGCTTTTCACTTCTCTTCTTTTCACAGCTATTTGTAAGGCCTCCTCAGACAGCCATTTTGCTTTTTTGCATTTCTTTCCCAAGAGGATGGTCCTGATCCCTGTCTCCTGTACAGTGTCACAAACCTCCGTCCATAGTTCTTCAGTTCCATCACTTCATGGCAAATAGATGGGGAAACAGTGGAATCAGTGGCAGGCTTTATTTTGGGGGGGCTCCAAAATCACTGCAGATGGTGACTGCATCCATGAAATTAAAAGACGCTTACTCCTTGGAAGGAAAATTATGACCAACCTAGACAGCATATTAAAAAGCAGAGACATTACTTTGCCAAAAAAGGTCCATCTATTAAGGCTATGGCTTTTCCAGTAGTCATGTGTGGATGTGAAAGTTGGACTATAAAGAAAGCTGAGTGCCGAAGAATTAATGCTTTTGAACTGTGGCGTTAGAGAAGGCTCTTGAGAGTCCCTTGGACTGGAAGGAGATCCAACCAGTCCATCCTAAAGGAGATCAGTCCTGGGTGTTCATTGGAAGGACTGATGTTGAAGCTAATACTCCAGTATTTTGGCCACCTGATGCGAAGAACTCACTCATTTGAAAAGACCCTTATGTTGGGAAAGATTGAGGGCAGGAGGAGAAGGGGACGACAGAGGATGAGATGGTTGGATGGCATCACCAACTCAATGGACATGAGTCTGGGTGAACTCCGGGAGTTGGTGATGGACACTGAGGCCTAGGGTGCTGCAGTTCATGGGGTCACTAAGAGTTGGACACAACTGAGCGACTGAACTGAACTGAACATATGTCACTTACAGAGATGACGATATACTTTGCAGTGAGACACTGCAAATGTAATAGGCCTACCTGTGCAATACTGGGACTCTGATTAAACAACACCTTGAACATTTCCTGTAAGTCTGGCCTGCCCTGCAAAAACAACATTATCTCTGACTTTTGCAATGCTAGAATACCAGAGTGGGTAGCCTATCTCTTCTCCAGAGGATCTTCCCAACCCAGGAAACAAGCTGGGGTCTCCTGCATTGCAGATGGATTCTTTACTAGCTGAGCTACCAGGGAAGCCCTTTGACAATCTTAAGACACAGTAATTCTGCTCCTAGTTATATACCCAACACATGAATGCATATGTTTAATAGACACACATGAATGTGTTCAGAGGAGAACATGAATAAATGAATTGTAGTATCAAATGGCGGAGAAGGCAATGGCTCCCCACTCCAGTACTCCTGCCTGGAAAATCCCATGGACGGAGGAGCCTGGAAGGCTGCAGTCCATGGGGTCGCTGAGGGTCAGACACGACTGAGCGACTTCCCTTTCACTTTTCACTTTTATGCATTGGAGAAGGAAATGGCAACCCACTCCAGTGTTCTTGCCTGGAGAATCCCAGGGACAGGGGAGCCTGGTGGGCTGCCGTCTATGGGGTCGCACAGAGTCAGACATGACTGAAGTGACTTAGCAGCAACAGCAGCAGTATCCAATGGATAAAATAGAATGAAAAAAGTGAATTGTCACAGATATATTCAGTGGAATACTATATAACGTGAGAATGAACATGTTATCGTTGCATGCAACAACACAGATCCATCTCACAACATAATTTTGAGCAAAAGAGGCCAGACACACAAAATACTTATTTTATAATTCCATTTATATATATATAAAGTTTTAAAATACAAGAATTTATCTATGGTACAAGATGTCAGGATGGTGAGATATGGTTATCTTTAGAGATGGATAATGATTAGCTTGAGTGATTCATATGTGCTGATAACAGTCTTGCTTGACCCACACATTGGTTAACTGATGTACTCACTTTCTGAAAGTCCATCAAAGTTTACATTTAAGATCTGCACACTTTTTTGTAAGTATGTCATTTAAAAAATAAAGTCCATTTTAAATGAAAAAGGAGACAGACCAATGATAGAAAGATGAAAGCATATAACATAACAGGTTGGTGAGGAGCAGCCCAGTGCCCATCGCTGACTGGGAATGATACTGGTCTCGCCTATGTAAGGAACAGAAGCTGTGTGTATGAAATAAAAATAAGCTGAACAAGTTTCTTAGAGTCTTGTTTCCCTCAAACCTGGTAAGACTTTGGTCAGGGATAATACAGATGGGTATGGAGACTGGTTGTCATCTGAAATAGGAGAAATACAGAATTAATCAACAAGGATGAGAAGAGACTTGGCCTATAGGGAGAGGAAGGCAAAGGAGAGTCAATATGTTCAGTCATGATTCTAGCCTTTCCCAAGGGTTGATGAACAAGATATTTTCAGCTGCATTCTTTTCTCTTCCAGTCTGGCTCATGATTCAATTGATTAGTTTAACACAGCTAAAAATGTCATGTATGCAATATCCTTAAATGATGGGTGTGAATGTAGCCAAAGCAGGTTAACAACTGACGGTTCATTTGCTAGAGCTTCCTGATTATAATATGCAAATGTCTGAATCAAATAGTATCTAGTATTTAATGATCAGCTCCTGTATACTCAGACATTGGGAAAACAGAAAAACAAGATATTAAGTCCTCAGAAGAGTTGACAACATACATGGAGATATAAGGCTACTACATAGAAAACTATGGTGTGGGTGTGAGATGACATTCCAGTGTCTATCCTGTGTAAAGAGCTACCCTTTGCTGGGTGTATAAACAGCACCCAGCAAAGGATCTCAGCTGTGTGAACGGACTGTGAGGTACAGCACCAGGAAATATTCTAGAGAATTTTCTTGACAACACCTCTGAAACTGCATATATCTTTATAGTCATACTTAGACCATTCATGGTATCAAACCTAAGTTTTTGCATAGTTGTGAGGACTACTTATTATTTTCCAACATATTCAGGAAAGATACCAGCATGATGACCTTAAATAACAAAACCTATGCATCATGGAACATGAATGACTCCAGATACTGGAACTCATCTTGACCCAATCATGCTGACAGTTTTTACACGAAATGGAAGGTCAGTAACACTTTGGAGACCTATGGACACATCTTGCTGATCATAACACAGAAAGAAAATATGCCCACTCTCTCACTGGCTGGCACAAACTATGAGAATCAAGACAGTGCAAAAATAAGTAAATTTCCCTCTCAGAACCAACAAAGCAATTAGCAGATGTGGAGTTCAGCTTGTGAGTGAGCATCTGGGTTTTAGTACAATGGCAGGAAGCAAAAATTATGAAGATGGATTCACAAGCAGATATAAGGATCACAAGAGATTGACAAAAATATTTGGGAAGAGTCACTGTGAGAAAACACTAGACTGTCTTTTAGTCGAGGGACTCAGAGCATCAAAGTTGAAGGCATTCATGTAAATCTCACCCCATTCATTCCCTCAGCAGATATTCACTGAGACTCTGAAGTGCCTGGAATAGGGTGAGTCCTTTGTGCAGGGCTGCTGACCAGGCCACCCAGCAGGCCTAGACAGTAAGAAGGAGGAACACTGAGAAATTGGAGGTGAGCAACAACAGCACAGCTTCAAGAAACCTTGGACATGCTGGTTACGTAACACTGGGGAATATACTTGACTTCTAGGGTCACTGTTAAACATATAAACGTCAACTATCTTCAAAGGTTCTAGGGGAAGCCCTATACCCTCTGATGTATATAATGGATGCACTGGAGTCAAGGGAGAAAGACAGAAAAATTGCGTACAGTCAGCATTGCCCTCACATTGATAACATGTCTGAGAACAGCTGATCCAAACATACTCCTTAGCTCTACCCTGACACAGGCATGCAGAGCTAAAATAATCCCCAAATCCTGTACAATTCTGCAGTTCTCACAGTGCACGAAAATACCTTTACCAATGCAGCACTTTCAGAGTCACTACAGAGGCCTCATATTTCAGTGGAAAGGACCCCGACTCAGAGTTTGAAGACTTGAGTTCAGGTCTGTCAAAATTAAGCAAGACTTAGATGAGCTACCAGCATCTCAGGTTCTTATCTGTAACCAGAAGGATAATAATAAGATCACAGAGTGATAGCAATAATGACACAAGATCGATACCTACAAAAATGCTTTGTTCATTCCAAAACATAACAGAAATATTTGTCATTAGAATTTATTCATCCTGAACCAAATCCAGCCTCAACATATTTAAGAGTATTCTCTTAAATACCTGTTATTATATGTATATCTTTTATATCCTCTCTTTTCCTAAGAATTGACAGTGAAGAAGAGCTGACTAACATCTACAGATGAAGCATCTGATTTTGGCTTCTCTCCATAAGGACAAATTAATTCTCAATTTTTTGGTTCAGGTGCTGTGTTCATACAGTGCCTTGTGCTCATCCAGGGCATGATTCCATTCAGCCCTAAGGAATTCACATTAGACATATTCGAGCCACACCCCATTCATTTGCCTGTTTCCGATGGAGCCTGTGGCCATTCTTGACTCATCATGCAGTGTTTTCAAGTGAGAAGGAGGACAGCAGCAAGACTGTTCCTTGTGACAGTGGCCAAAGATCACAGCAATTCAATGTAGTACTGACAACTAGATTACTGTGGGTCATACTTCTCTAATCACCTGTATTCCGCTAAGTTTCTCCAAGTTTTTTTCTTTTTTTGAGAGTATATGAGTTCAGTTCAGTTCAGTTGCTCAGTCGTGTCTGACTCTTTGCGACCCCATGAATCGTAGCACGCCAGGCCTCCCTGTCCATCACCAACTCCCGGAGTTCACTCAGACTCACGTCCATCCAGTCAGTGATGCCATCCACCATCTCATCCTCTGTCATCCCCTTCTCCTCCTACCCCCAATCCCTCCCAGCATCAGAGTCTTTTCCAATGAGTCAACTCTTCACATGAGGTGGCCAAAGTATTGGAGTTTCAGTTTTAGCATCACTCCTTCCAATGAACACCCAGGACCGATCTCCTTTAGAATGAACTGGTTGGATCTCCTTGCAGTCCAAGGGACTTTCAAGAGTCTTCTCCAACACCACAGTTCAAAAGCATCAATTCTTCAGCGCTCAGCTTTCTTCACAGTCCAACTCTCACATCCATACATGACCACTGGAAAAACCATAGCCTTGACTAGACAGACCTTTGTTGGCAAAGTAATGTCTCTGCTTTTGAATATGCTATCTAGGTTGGTCAGAACTTTCCTTCCAAGGAGTAAGCTACTACTTGCCAAAAATGAATCACCTGTCTCTGAAAGCAAGGTACACACAGACTGCAGCTTTATAATGATCCTTGTATTTTTACTACAAAATGATTGGAATGCAAAGAGCAGAACTCCATAGATGGTTTAAACCAAGGATGAATGAGCAGTGATTGCCAGGCCATGATGGCCTGCAGTTTTATATAAGACTTATGATCATTATTCCCAATGTCAAAGCAAAAGAATTCAAGAGAGAAAAGGCTCCCAAGTGTTCCATGTCATTTATAAGGAAGGTGGTGCCAGGGATGTTCCACCATACACAGTTGAGTCCTGGCATCTGGCTCTTATGAGAAATAAATGGCATCTGGGCTGACATTCACCTGGTGTATTTATTTCCTACTCCTGTTGTAACAAATTGTCACAAACTTAGAGGCTTAAAACAAATTTTTTCTCTTACAGTTCTGAAGGTCATAAGTTAAAAATTAGTCTTAAAATGCTAAAATCAAAATGCTGGCAAGTCTGATTCCTTATAGAGTCCAGGGAGAATCAATTCCATGGCTCTACCAGCTTCTAAAGACTATCATCATTCCTTGGCTTGTGGTATATCACTGCAATCTCTGCTTCTGTAGTCACATTGTCTTCTCTTACTAACTTTGATCTCTTGCCTCTCTTCTATAAGGACACTTCTGGTTACATGAGCCTACCCAGACAATTAAGAATAATCTACCGATTTCAAAATCCTCCATTTAATCACATCTGCAAAGTCCCTTTTGCCATATTAGGTGACATTCACAGATTCTTGAGATTAAGATGTGGAGCTTGAGCACCATTATTCCCATTAGTGACTGCCTGGGTCAAACTGTCCTGCCTAGCTAGGGATGTGAGAAATCTTCTAGTCAGAGGGGGAAAAAAGCTAAGACTGGCTTAAATTGACAGGCAGTAACCACAGTTTTCTCTTTGCTTTATCCCAGTATCTTAAATAGTTCATAACACAATAGGTACTCAAAATAACAAAGCTTGCTAGTTGTCCCCTGACATGCTTTTCATACTTTGTCCTTTGTTAACAGAATGCCCGGTTTTGTTGTGTGCAAAGCTGCTCACCATTAGGTGTTTTCAAGTTCTGGCTAATGGGAGCAGGAGCGAAGTTCACAACTTTCAGACTGTGCTCCTAGAGTGAAACAGAGGACCCTTTCTCCCTTCCTCTTTCCCTTCCTGCTGGCTGGAACTAAGATGTGATAATAGGAACAAAATGATCAAATTAGACTGTGAGACGGAAGCCACGAGCTGAGGACCAACAAGAAGATGGAGCCTGGGTCCTAGGCATGGTGGAACTATTCTATCAGCCTGGGACCATTTGTGCCCAGACACTTAAAGACGATTGAATTAGGAAGGAATAAATTTCTGTCTTGCTTGGGCCTTTGTTATAGGAGCCAAACTCCTTTGTTAGGATAGCCAAACTATCCTAACATAATTCTCAATGTATGAACTTGATATTGGAACAAACTATTTCTCTCCACAGCTTTGACACTAAATGGATATATGATCTCACATAGATCAGTGTGCCTCTCTGAACCTTGGTTCCTTTAGCAGAAAAATAGAAATGATAATAATACAGACCTCATGTGCTGCAAATATTAAATGAGAGTGGACATGTGGCCATCATTTGTGAACTCTAAGGCACTTTACAAATATAAGGGTTGAAAGATTAAAATGTAATTTCTGATTCCTCCTCAAACATACTTGGCTTTTTAACATTTTATTGTCTAAAAGGCTCTGCCAATTTTCTCATTGACTTTCACTTATTAAATAAGGTCAGTAATATAATTTGTAGAATATATATAAACTTCTTTTCTTCCAGGATTTAATAAATATGTTTGTTTTGAATGGAAAAGAATGAGACCCTTTTTTTTTTTTAATTAGCCTTTGAGAAAATGTTTGCTAAAACAGTGTAGGGGAATAAAACTAAACTTTCCTTCTACCCTGATAAATTCTTAGCTAGGACTCCTGTTACAAAAGATAGATTAATAGGAGAAAAACATACACATTTATTTAATAAAAGTTTTACATGACATGAGAGCCCTCTTAAGGAAAGGAAGACCCAAAGACCAAGTTAGAGTTGAGTGTTTATATACTGAATTGGACAGAGAAGTAAACCATAAAAACATGACAAAGCAAAGGGGCTTGGGTTAGGACAGTTAATGGTAGAAAATTAACTGGGAAAATAAGGGCTAGTTTAACAAGCCTTGTTTGTACATATTATTTTCTACTACCACTTCCCATTTTTGGTGATAAGAATGTTACTGCCCTCCTGGCATAGGATGTATATCTCCCATGTGGGGTTTTACTTCCTTCTCCTTAGAGTACCCATTGTGCATCTGCTGTTTTTTAATTTCTTTAGCTAAAAGTAAGCCTGAGCCAGAGTGGCATATTTTGAGGTGGCATGTTTTGCACCTTTTAACCAGGCTTAAACAATGTCTATCCCTCTATCAGTGACTACGTGTAAGAGACCATGGTTCCCATCTGTGGATTCTGAATGATGAACTTGAAAAGGAAATGTGGATAGCTGTGTGCTGGATGGGGTTAAAGGTCAAATTACAGGAACTCAGACTGGTCACTCAGAGCGTCAAAGTGGTAAAAACAACAGCTCTTTCCATACAAAGAAGGTCTAGAACACCATAGATAAAGCTATGGTTTTTCCAGTAGTTATGTATGGATGTGAGAGCTGGGCCATAAAGAAAGCTGAGCGCTGAAGAATGCTTTGAACTGTGGTGTTGGAGAAGACTCTTGAAGGTCCCTTGGACTGCAAGGAGATCCAGCCAGTCCATCCATCCTAAAGGAAATCAGTCCTGAATAATCATTGGAAGGACTGATGCTGAATCTGAAGCTCCAATACTTTGGCCACATGATGCAAAGAAATGACTCATTGGAAAAGACCCTGATGCTGGGAAAGATTGAAGGCAGGAGGAGAAGGGGATGATAGAGGATGAGATGGTTGGATGGCATCACCAACTCAATGGACATGAGTTTGAGCAAGCTTCAGGAATTGGTGATGGACAGGGAAGCCTGGAGTGCTGCAGTTCATGGGGTTGCAAAGAATCAAACACAACTGAGCGACTGAACTGAATTGAATCTAAAACACCCTTCTCAGGCAGCAGGGAGACAATAGCGTCTGATGTTCTTAGTATGTGGTTTGTCTCCCAGCTTCAGACCTCTGAGCTAAACCACAGCTTAAATTCCACATTCAGAATGTGCTTACAGCAGAGTTTAAGGAGCACAACTGTATCAACAGAAGGGCACAGGCTGGCTGCTGGACAAATCCCCTAGTGTCCCAATGGCCATCTGGATTTGGATCAAGGACTGGCAAACAGGCATTCTCTAAACCCCTCAGGGTGATTTTTGATTACTCTTTACCCTTTGTTTTCATTCCTTCCTCTCTGTGGAACCAGAGATGTGGCAAAATAAAAAAAACATTTCAGAACCAAAGAGAGTAAAGTTGAACTCATGTTTTGGCATCAGTAGTACTTAAGTAAAGCCTTTATAAATGTGTAATATAATGGGAGAGTGAAGTGAATATATGGTTCCTTTTGTTATCCTCGTGTCCACACATGTAAGAGTCATACTTACATTTTTTCTTACCTTAACCCTGGTTTCTCATTGTCAAATTTTACCATGTTTTTGTGCAAATTTAAAGACAATCCTTAATAGGTAACTGAATTTCAAATTTGCAACCTGGTGGTCACACAGAGCTTTCATCTGTTTCATTTATGTTTGCTGTGTATTGGGAGCTATTATACATGTAAAGGTTGTTCTGGATGAATAACAAACTGGTACATGTAAAACCACCCAGTACACTGTAATTACAAACTGGAAGCTCATAACTGATGCATGAACCACTTCCTTTATGAGTTACTGGGCTTTATTCATGACTTTTCCCATTGGAGGGGCCCTGTCTTCTGGCTCTACCTTTAATAATGATGATAATCATAATAACTATAATAATGCAGCATTACTTTCTAATTACAAAGAAAATTTCTTCTAAAGAGCTCAAAGCACTTCACAGACATTATCTCATTCATTCTTGCTTGTCAGTCACCAGCATGATCATAGTAACAAGATGGTCACTTTCACTTCTCAGCACTCTCATAAGGCCAAGATGGCAAGAAGAACTGTCTTGCTTCCCAGACTCTGGCTGAAACTTTCAGCTGTTTCTGATCAGTCTTCATCATGCAACTATAGACATTAGTAACCACTCCAGTGCTGTGAAAGTGCTGCACTCAATATGCCAGCAAATTTGGAAAACTCGGCAGTGGCCACAGGACTGGAAAAGGTCAGTTTGCATTCCAGTCCCAAAGAAAGGCAATGCCAAAGAATGCTCAAACTACCGCACAATTGCACTCATCTCACACACTAGTAAAGTAATGCTCAAAATTCTCCAAGCCAGGCTTCAGCAATACGTGAACTATGAACTTCCAGATGTTCAAGCTGGTTTTAGAAAAGGTAGAGGAACAAGAGATCAAATTGCCAACATCTGCTGGATCATGGAAAAAGCAAGAGAGTTCCAGAAAAACATCTATTTCTGCTTTATTGACTATGCCAAAGCCTTTGACTGTGTGGATTACCACAAACTGTGGAAAATTCTGAAAGAGACGAAAACACCAGACCACCTGACCTGCCTATTGAGAAATCTGTATGCAGGTCAGGAAGCAACAGTTAAAACTGGACATGGTGGAGAAGGAAATGGCAAGCCACTCCAGTATTCTTGCCTGGAAAAGTCCATGGACAGAGGAGCCTGGCAGGCTGCAGTCCATGGGGTTACAAGACTGAGCATGTGTGCATGAGGGTGGAGGGTCACGGGTTGGTAGCAATAAACTGGTAGAACTAAAAAAAAAAAAAAAAAAAAAAACTGGACATGGAACAACAGACTGGTTCCAAATAGGAAAAGGAGTACGTCAAGGCTGTATATTGTCACCCTGTTTATTTAACTTATATGCAGAGTACATCATGAGAAACGCTGGGCTGGAAGAAGCACAAGTTGGAATCAAGATTGCTGGGAGAAATATCAATAACCTCAGATATGCATATGACACCACCCTTATGGCAGAAAGTGAAGAGGAACTAAAAAGCCTCTTGATGAAGGTGAAAGAGGAGAGTGAAAAAGTTGGCTTAAAGCTCAACATTCAGAAAACGAAGATCATGGCATCTGGTCCCATCACTTCATGGGAATTAGATGGGGAAACAGTGGAAACAGTGTCAGACTTCATTTTTGGGGGCTCCAAAATCACTGCAGATGGTGACTGCAGCCATGAAATTAAAAGATGCTTACTCCTTGGAAGGAAAGTTATGACCAATCTACATAGCATATTCAAAAGCAGAGACATTACTTTGCCAACAAAGGTCCATCTAGTCAAGGCCATGGTTTTTCCAATGGTCATGTATGGATGTAGAGTTGGACTGTGAAGAAAGCTGAGTGCCGAAGAATTGATGATTTTGAACTGTGGTGTTGGAGAAGACTCTTGAGAGTCCCTTGGACTGCAAGGAGATCCAATCAGTCCATTCTAAAGGAGATCAGTCCTGGTGTTCATTGGAAGGACTGATGCTAAAGCTGAAACTCCAGTACTTTGGCCACCTCATGCAAAGAGTTGGAAAAGACTCTGATGCTGGGAGGGATTGGGGGCAGGAGGAGAAGGGGACGACAGAGGATGAGACGGCTGGATGGCATCACCGACTCGATGGACATGAGTTTGAGTGAACTCCGGGAGTTGGTGATGGACAGGGAGGCCTGGCATGCTGTGAATCATGGGGTTGCAAAGAGTCGGACACAACTGAGCAACTGAACTGAGCTGAACTGAACTGAACCACTCCAGTATTCTTGGGCTTCCCTTATGGCCCAGTTGGTAAAGAATGTGCCTGCAATGTGGGAGACCTGGGTTCAATCCCTGGGTTGTGAAGATCCCTGGATCTTCACTGGCTACCACTCCAGTACTCTGGACCAGAGAATTCCATGGACCTGTCCGTGGGGCCGCAAAGAGTGGACATGATTGAGCAACTTTCACTTTTACACTTTCACTTTTCACAATGGGATAGAAAGAATTGCCTGCCAGTGCTCCTTTATGGAAGAGAAATTTGTTATGGTTTTGTCATGTCCTTGCTTATCATTTAACATTGTGTCCTTAGAAGGACACAAAACTTAACATTCTGTGTCAATGAAGAGTTCCCAAATACACAAACACACCCCAGGTGACATGTTCCCGCTGCTCTTCCACAGCCTAAATACACTGATTCATCAGTCCTCCAGGACAGGGCTCAGCAAACTGTGTGGCTAAGAATGGTTTTCATGTTTTTGAATAGTTTTAAGTGTAAAATAGTTATATATAGATTCCTAAACAATATCCTGGATTTTGCCTCTTGGACTCCAAAGGCTAAAATAGTTAACATATGGTTCTTTAAATGTTTGCCAACTCCTACTCCAGAAAATATGACAAAGACACGATGGCTTGGATAGTAGTAGGTGAGCAGAATGGGGGACCCTGAAGCATCCCAGGGGGCAGTCAGGAAAGGTCCTGATGCTAAGATGCATACAGCACCTGACAGAAAAAGCTCAGGGCTGGCCATGATTTCCTAGTGTTCCATAGGTCCATATAATTTCTCAGGGTGATTATTTCTTGGGTCTTAACCATACTTTTCCCAGAAAAGCTTATTCTGTATATCTCTAATATGGCTGCACTGATATTTTTTTGTTTCCTCTTGAGGTTCAGATCTTTCAAGCCAACTGTACTGCCTCACAATCGTTGAGTGTGTATTTTTAACTGTATGCACTGCTTGTGGCTGGACAGTTTTATTTGTATTAGAAAAAGGATTAAAAGCATAGTTACGACACACCTTAGAGATGTTTACTAGCCTTTACAGTCAGTGAGTAAGCAACAGGTGTGGTAGTTTTGACTTATTCACGTTCACATAATGTTTTGCTTTTCTGATCTCTCATCTTTGGATGAAGCCTCAATCTAAGTTCCAAGGCATTTAATATTCCAAATCTTTTTGGAAACAGAATTTGGTAAGAACCTCCAAGCAAAGGACAGACTGGTCGATGAGCCTGGTATTCCTGGGTCACAAAGGACTGTTGGATATTTTCCATCTCTAGGTTGGGACTGCCTTTTCTCATCTCTTAGAGCACTTGTACTTCTCAGCTTGGCATCTTGATTACTTTCCCTTCCTGTTTATTATTCCTCTTGTTGGACCAAAAGTATGGCAGCACAAAATAAGGATTTGGGAACAAGGAATTAGTTGGACACATATATTTTGAGATCAGCTTTAGTTTAGTGAAGTCTTTATAAGTATTTAGTACAGTGGGAGAGAGGTCTTCAACACTGGTTTTTGGGTCAGGTCTTCTTTTGGCTAAATAAATGGTAAATAGAGTTCATCTCTGAGAATGAAGGAATAATGGCAAGACTAAGCATAGGCTGCTCAGGCACTGTGTTCTTAGTATATGAGTATGTCACAACAACAAACCCAGTCCTACCTGTGAGCCTAGATATTGAATATCATGGACACATTTTACCTTGTCTTGCCCCATCTTGCCTTACAGGGCAGAAAGGATGAGATGACATTAGCTTCTGGAGAAATAGCCAACACAGCAAACCTACTGTATGTGATTGTGAGCATCATGCTGGCAATACAAAGGATTAGTGGCACCCTGCAAACCAGGAAAACATTTTTTATGGCAACAGATAGCAGAAGACAGAAGACAAGTTGTAAAAATAATTTTTGTAAGTCAGTGTTAAGGTTCTATTGAAATTTTAAAAAGTAAATTCTGCTATGATTCCAAAACACAGGCAACAAGATGAACTAGAGTTCATTAAATATAAGAACTTTTATGTATTAACAGACACTAACAAGAAAGTGGAAAAACAACCAACAGAATAGGAGAAAATATTTGCAAATTATGTATCTGATAAGGAATTAATATTTAGAATATATAAAGAACTCCTACAATTTAGCAACAACAAAACAAACAACCCCATTTAAAAACAGTCAAAGGTGACCCACAGAAACTAGCCACAGTAAAATGTCAGCTCCAAAGGATAAGTTGAAGGGATTCTGTTGAGCCAAATTCACTGAAGAATCTCTGATGTACTTCTGTGAACCACCTGTGACTCAAGGGCAGTTTCCTGACTACAGATTCCAGAGGAAAGAGAACTGGGCCCAGAGTCAGAAGAAGGGGGTTATGTCTTATCTTTGCCATCTACTGAGTATTGTTGGGTTAATCACTTGGATTTTCTGTGCTTCAGAGAATCAATAAAAATAGAGAAGCATGAAAAAATAGCCAAAGGATCTGAATAGATGTCTTTCCAAAGAAGATATACAAACAACCAATAAGTACAAAAGAGGATGCTCAGCATTATTAGTCATTCAGTTCAGTTCAGTTCAGTTCAGTCGCTCAGTCATGTCCAACTCTTTGCGACCCCATGAATTGCAGAACGCCAGGCCTCCCTGTCCATTACCAACTCCCAGAGTTCACTCAAACTCATGTCCATCGAATCGGTGATGCCATCCAGCCATCTCATCTTCTGTCGTCCCCTTCTCCTCCTGCCCCTAATCCCTCCCAGCATCAGAGTCTTTTCCAATGAGTCAGTTCTTCGCATGAGGTGGCCAAAGTACTGGAGTTTCAGCTTTAGCATCAGTCCTTCCAATGAACACACAGGACTGATCTCCTTTAGAATGGACTGGTTGGATCTCCTTGCAGTCCAAGGGACTCTCAAGAGTCTTCTCCATTAGTCATTAGGAAAATGCAAATCACAATCACAGTGAGATACCATTTCATACCTACTAGGATGACAAGAATAACAATAGTAATAACAAAAACTAGAAAATAACAAGTACCGGTGGGGATGTGAAGAAATTGGAATCCTTGTGCACTGTTGATAAAAATGTAAAATCATGCTGCCATTGTGAGAAACAGTTTGATGTTTCCTCAAAAAGTTAAACACAGAACTATGATGTCACCCAGTAATGCCACTTCAAGTTTTATACCGAAAAGAATTGAAAGCAGCGACTTGAACAGATATCTGTATACTAATGTTCATAGAAACAACCCAGGGTCTATCAACAGATGATGGAATAAACAAAATGTGGTATATAAAAACAGTGGAATGCTACTCAGCCATAAAAAGGTATGGCATTTTGATGTATGCTATTACATAGGTGTGTGATTAATGAAATAAGTTTGACATGGAAGGGCTGATATTGTATGATCCCACTAGAATGTGGGGTACCTAGAGCAGGTAAATTCACAAAGACAGAAAGTAGAAGAGAGGTTACCAGACTCCGGGGTCAGGGAGAAGGAAAAGTGATTTGTTCCTGGGTACAGAGTTGGGGATAATGAAAATAATATTGGGGATAATGAAAAAGTGATGGGTATAAATACTGGTGATGCTTACACAGCATTGTGAATGTTTTTAATGCCACTGAATTGTACACTTACAAATGATTAAAATAAGAGTATATTGCTACATTGTACTTTATGTATATTTTTCCATGATAAAAGAAATTAAAAAAAAATAATCTTTGATATTCACTGCAATCCTTGGTTTTTGCCAAAGAGCCAATCCCTTTATTCTTATTTTGAGCTTTTGTTCTTTTCATTAGAAAGGTGGTTTCTAACTTGAAACTGACAGCAAACGTGCCTGAAACAGCAGCTGTGACTCTGCACTGCTCTCCGGGAACTGGAATCGTGTCTGCAGTTATAATTTCAGCACATGTGGACTGAGCTTGTAATATGTGTATTATGGAGCAGAGCTACAATTCATCTTAATGATGGTATGTGAAAGAACATCTCGGCAGGGCACCTTAATGAAATGACAATTGGTTGAAGACTTAGAAGATTAAAAATACCCAAGACTTTCAGAAGCCATATCTACTCTCATTTGGATCTTTTAAGGGATAGTGTAAAATAATGTTCTTTGCTATAAGAAAGCTTATAGAAAATACAACAAAAATCTTTTTAATATATTTTTCAAGGATGTAGCCATTAAAATTGTCTAATAAGAAAGCTAAAAATATGAACCAAATTCTCAAGCTTGAATATATCATATAGACACATAATGACAAAAACTTCCTAATGAATGAACTAAAACTATTGCCAAAAATATTTAGATTCTCTTAAAATGAAATATTTGTAATTCCCTCTATGGAGGAGATATTATTGGTCAAATCCTTTGTTAGACACAGTATGTGTGTCTTAACTCTGAGGTCAGTCTTATGAGGCAGGTGATAGTCAACCTGCTTCACTGATGAGAAAACTGAGGCTCAGAAATGGTAAATACATTGACTGGGGCTCATGGTAGACAAGACTTCACTGTTGCTAAGGCATGACTATCACTTAATAGCAAAACTGTGGCCATATTGTATGTCCCATTTTATAGTCATCATGTTAATCAATACTGCAAAGAGAAAAATTATAGACAGGCAAAACTCTTTTTCTTGGTCCAAAAAATGGTAAATAAAAAGCAATATATTTCATGACAAGAATTCTAAATTCACTCCCTGGCTCCATCTCAATCATAGTGGATAACTTGAGATAGCCAGTCACTATCTTACTTAGTTTCCCTAAGAAAAATATCAAGTGCCTACTTGTTCCTAATACTCTGCTAACCATATTCACATGTATTATCGAATTGATTCAATCTTGTCTAAAAAGCTTTTCCTTCTACATAGCTCGTAGACATGAAAGGTATGATAATAATCCTGTGTAGAAAATTGTGTGCCAATATTTACTGATAACAAACTACCATGATGATCAATTAACCAACAAAATTCCTTGCATTTTTCTTATATTAAATACATTTACCAACCCTTAAAAATGTTAAACTCATATATTTCAGAATTAACAAATGATTCTCAAACTATTATCCAATAGGTAATATGACTCACATATGGGAGTTGCCAATAACTGTGACTAACAGTTGGGTATCTTTTCAAAATGTAAACTGTTCTCTTAACAGTTCTGAAAACTGTTCTGAAAACTTCTTAATACCAGGAGGTGAATTAGAGACAAAAGTTATTCTTTAAGGGCCAAAAATATAACAGAAGGGTATGACTGTCTACTTTAAGATACATTTTGCATATTTTGTAGAGCCATAATTTAGTAAGTAGGGAAACTTAGATACTGGAATACATTCATAATCCAGTGAGTAGGTTGGGAATTTGATCTAGAGTACATGACTTCATAATCTAGCTTTTAAAGTAGAGCCTTGTTCTACTGTGCCTCTCTAAGCCCTCAGGTCTTGCTGGACACTATACAGCCAGCACACAGAGAAGTGAGGTTCTATAATCCAGGCATTGTTCTCTGCGCTAATGCAGAACCACTTGCCTTGGGCTGTCTTTATTACACACCCTTACCTAGTCCCATTCTTCCTGGCCTCTGACTTTCTGAACCAGCCTTGCTTGTGTCCTCCCCTTGGCACACATGCTTGCTCTGTAACACTGCTTCAGTTGCTTCCAACTTCTTCCGCCATTCCTAGCATGATTTGGGTTTTCCCCCAGCAAGTTAACCTTCAGTTTCTCTGCATTAAATTCAGTATGGCCTACTTTAGTCCTTAGAACACTATAATTTGGCATGTTTCATAATGATAGCACTACTGCTGGGTTTGTGCCATCCCTTGAGCAGAATCTAGACATACTAAATGTATTTAGGGTATTATTAGGTTAAAGTTAAAACACAAATCAACAACATAAACTAAGCAATTTGTTTTAGATCAGACATTAACTCTACAAAGATCTTCAAAGGAGAAATAATCATCTTTCATTATATTAGATTATTTTTTCAATACACACACATACATACATAAATACATGAGTTGGGAGATGAAGTGGAAAACTAGATTTTGAGGCCATAATGTCATCTGGAAGAGCAGTTGACATAATGGCTCAGTATGGTCAAAGAACTGAGCGTGTGATAGATCCCCTATTTCAAGCCTTTAGCAATTTTGTAAAGACTCTCTCTACATCAAGCTTAGTAGCAATGATTATGTGTAGTGGTTAATTATAAGCTTTTGGGGCCACAAGAGTCATCATACTAATTGAAAACTAAAGAGTAGGCTAGAGATGAGGGAAAAATGCTTTAAAGGAAATATATACCTGCTAAATATGAACTTAAAGAAATGCTGATTAGATTCCAGACACTAGGGAGAAAAATAAAAACACAGATTATCTGAGACAAGCAGTTCTCAATCAGGGGTTATGTTGCACCCCAGAAGACATGCAGCAAATTCTGGAGGTATTTTTGGTTGTCACAACCACAGGAGTAGAGTGTGTACTATAGCATCTCACAGGTAGGGGTCAAGGATACTGCTAAACATCATACACATGACAACTGCTCACAACAAAGGACTATTTAACCTAAAGTCTATCAATAGTGCCAAAGACTGAGAAATCTTAATCTAGAGCAGAACATTCTGAAACAAGGTGGCTAATATTTAACTTATGTGTTCAAAGGAGAGCTACACATGAATGCAGCTTGCAGAGTATAAGCAATACTGGGCCAATATCAAGTTTGTTTCTGCTGTTTCAATTTTCCTTGATATCCTAAATCTACTTATTAAGTATAAATTCTTTGTGATATCTTTATTTATCTTTGGGTCAAAATCTCACTCAATAAAAATTATTTAAAAAAATCAGTCCCAATACAAAATGGCTTAGCATTCCATGAATGATTTTCTTCTAGAAATGGAAATATGTTCATATGCAACAAAATGCAAAAGGCCACAAAGAATGAATCCCTAGATGTGGATTCTAGGCATGTGTGAACATAGTGTAAAAGGTTTGGGTTTGAGGGCAAAGTATTTGTGCATGTGAGGGTTTCACTAGTGGCTCAGTGTTAAAGAGTCTGCCTGAAATGCAGGAGATGTGGGTTCAATTCCTGAGTTGGGAAAATACCCTGGAGAAGGAAATGGCAACCCACTGCAGTATTCTTGCCTGGGAAATTCCATTCTCAGAGGAGCCTGGCAGGCTACACAGTCCATGGGGTCACAAAAGAGTTGGACTCAACTGAGCGACTGAGAACACACATACGCAGTTATGCATGAAAACCAAGTAACAGGTAGCTGGACAATTGGTAATCTAGACATCTCAGACATGTTAATGGAAAACAAACCAATTTCATAATTTCAAGTGAAATCCATGAAGGTCTAGGTAATTTCAGGATTGTGCAGGCCAAGTTTCAGGTTTACACAGGATCAAGACTCTGACGTACAAGTCTTCCCAAAAGGAGAAAAGGACCATCACCAAAAAGTAAAATTAGGTTGTAAAAATCTATTTAAACCAAAACTAATGAGTTATCCACAGTTCTAGATAGGAATATTTCATTTCTTTTCCTTTTAATGTTCATGAGCATCACAAAGGTGGAAGTCAAAGTATCCTGAAAATGTACTTCTTGGAAAATAATGTTGATTGAAATTTATTACTAACGTATATTATAGGACTATAATTGTCTAAAGCAGTAATCTATGGTTCATATAACAGAAACATAGTTTAAAACTTTATGTTAAAAAAGCATGGAGACTAGCAATAAATAAATAAATAAAACAGAAGAGAAAGGATAGTCTCAATTTGTATTAGAAATCCACTCTTCTTAGCATCCAGCAATTTGGGATTTCTGTAGCATGCTCTGGAATGTGTAACACTTACACTCACTTTGGCTGTTGCTCTCCACCTCTTTTCTAGCCTTTGCCTATGTTTTACTCATTTCTGGCTTCTTTCCCCACCCTCTTCTTTTTATATTTTCCCTTCCATCTCTTGCTTGAGCTAACTCCCATTTTGTATTTCTGCTCATTCAAATTCCATCATATATTAGAAACACACATACACACACACACACACACACTCTCTCTCTCTCTCTGTCTCCAGAGTTTCTCCTGTGCTCAAGATCATTCAATCTCAGTGCAAATTTTAGTATTTCTTCTCAGCATTAATAAGCTGATTTCATTGTGAAAGTCAGACAAGGATTTTAGTCTATGAATAAAATATGCAAAAGGGACATGTGCCCAAATAGACTGAAAAAGAAAAGCAATACAACATGTTTTTAAACTAGGCAACGAGGACATATATAGGAAGTATATTTTTCTCCTTATGAAAATAATATATATTCTTTTGAAAACTTAGAAAATGTAAAGAAAATCATCTCTAATACTATCACAAAAGATATAATCGATTCTCACTATTTCCTTTTAATCTTTTACTTATATGTTCATATAGATGTCTGAATATACATAATAACAAAATTGGAAGCTTACACTTTGTGCAGTATATACACATATACATATATATAACTATACATTTAAGTATATAGTTAAAATTCTATAGGTTAAGCAGTTTTTAAACATTCTTAAATAATTTAGCGTAACAAATGATATTTTAAAAAAAAAGAAAAGAAAACCAAAATAAAACATGCTTCCTAGGAATTGACTATATTCCCTCAAAGTAAAGACGTATCACATGATAGGTGTAAGGTAGAGGACAGATCTAGAATAGTGTTGCCTTTTTTTCTTCCCATTTTTAAAAAAAATTAATTTAATTTAATTTTACTTTTTAACTTTACAATATTGTAGTGGTTTTGCCATATATCAACATGAATCCACCACAGGTATACACGCGCTCCCCATCCTGAACCCTCCTCCCTCCTCCCTCCCCATACCATCTCTCTGGGTCGTCCCAGTGCACCAGCCCCAAGCATCCAGTATCGTGCCTCGAACCTGGACTGGTGACTCGTTTCATATATGATATTATACATGTTTCAATGCCATGCTCCCAAATCATCCCACCCTCTCCCTCTCCCACAGAGTCCAAAAGACTGTTCTATACATCAGTGTCTCTTTTGCTGTCTCGTACACAGGATTATTGTTACCATCTTTCTAAATTCCACATATATGCATTAGTATACTGTATTGGTGTTTTTCTTTCTGGCTTACTTCACTCTGTATAATAGGCTCCAGTTTCATCCACCTCATTAGAACTGATTCAAACGTATTCTTTTTAATGGCTGAGTAATACTCCATTGTGTATATGTACCACAGCTTTCTTATCCATTCATCTGCTGATGGACATCTAGGTTGCTTCCATGTCCTGGCTACTATAAACAGTGCTGCGATGAACATTGGGGGTACACGTGTCTCTTTCAATTCTGGTTTCCTCAGTGTGTATGCCCAGCAGTGGATTGAAGATCTAAACGTAAGACCAGAAACTATAAAACTACTAGAGGAGAACATAGGCAAAACACTCTCTGACATACATCACAGCAGGATCCTCTATGACCCACCTCCCAGTATATAGGAAATAAAAGCAAAAATAAACAAATGGGACCTAATTAAACTTAAAAGCTTCTGCACAACAAAGGAAACTATAAGCAAGGTGAAAAGACAGCCGTCAGAATGGGAGAAAATAATAGCAGATGAAGCAACTGACAAACAACTAATCTCAAAAATACACAAGCAACTCCTGCAGCTCAATTCCAGAAAAATTAACGACCCAATCAAAAAATGGGCCAAAGAACTAAATAGACATTTCTCCAAAGAAGACATACAGATGGCTAACAAACACATGAAAAGATGCTCTTCCCATTTTTTTGAGATATAATTGACACACAACACTCTATTAAGTTTGAGGTGTACAGCATAGTGATCTGATTTACATACATTATACATTATAAATTATTGCATCAATAAATTTAGTGAACATCCATCATCTCATACAGATACAAAATAAAGTTAAATGATACTCTTCCTATGATGAGAAACCTTAGGGTTTGCTCCCTTAACTACTTCATGTATAACATACACCAGTGTTACTTACATCATGTTGTACATTACATCACTAGAACCTGTTATAATTGTAAGTTTGCATATCTTGACCACCTTTGTCACTATTTAAAGATATTACATTATTACTAACTATATTTACCACAATGTACATTTCATCCCTGTGTTGCTAATGAGATTAAGGTCATGATTTCAACCTCTGAATGGATGCATTTAGCATCACACATTCAAAAGCTCTATTCTGCAGCCCCAGAATACCCCCAACTCCAAACAGTGGCTTCAGGCATACACATCATTCCTCAAGAGATGCACGGTGGGAGAATGTGAGTGGCTGGTGAAACTCAGTATATCATAAGCCTATCTGGGCACCTTAGCCTTTCATTTAGAGTAAAAAAGTTCCTGTGCTGAAGGATTACTCTCACACAAAATGCACTTTAGGAAATGCTAGCCATACCATTTAAACTTTCCAACATCATATTATATGAGGGACTCTGTGATCTGGCTCCATAAAACTTTAGAAACATAATGGGAAAAAGCCTATGCTCTGGAATCAGATAAATCTAAGTGTGAATCCTTAACTTTATAAACCTCATTTTCTCTTCTATGAAAAAATTAATTACAATATTTGGCATGTGGCTATGGGGATTAAAAATAATAAGAATAACATTTATCATAATATTCTCTCAATAAACGGTTGATATCTTCCTTCTTACCATTGTTGCCTTTTGTTGCTGTTCAATCTCTCAGACGTGTCTGACTCTGTGATCCCAAGGACTGAAGCTCCCTGTCCATCACCATCTCCCAGAGTTTGCTCAAGCTCATGTCCATTGAGTTGGTGATGCCATCCAAGCAGCTCATCCTCTGTCATCCCCTTCTCCTGCCTTCAATCTTTCCCAGCATCAGGGTCTTTTCCAATGAGTTGGCTCTTCACATCAGGTGGCCAAAGTATTGGAGTTTCAGCTTCAACATCAGTCCTTCCAATGAATATTCAGGACTGATTTCCTTTAGGATGGACTGGTTTGATCTTGCAGTTCAAAGGACTCTCAAGAGTCTTCTCCAATATCACAGTTCAAAAGCATTATTTCTTTGATGCTCAGCGTTCTTTATGGTCCAACTCTCACATCCATACATGACTACTCGAAAAACCATAGCTTTGACTAGATGGACCATTGTTGGCAAAGTCATGTCTCTGTTTTTTAATACACTGTCTAGGTTTGTCATAGCTTTTCTTCCAAGGAGCAAGCATCTTTGAATTTCATGGCTACAGTCACCATCTACGGTGATTTTGGAGCACACGATAATAAAGTCTGTCACTGTTTCCATTGTTTCCCTTTTCTATTTGCCATGAAGTGATGGGACTGGATACCATGATTTTAGTTTTTTGAATGTTGCATTTTAAGCCAGCTTTTTCACTCTCCTCTTTTGTCTTCATCAATAGGCTCTTTAGTTCCTCTTCAGTTTCTGCCATTAGGGTGGTGTCATCTGCATATCTGAGGTTATTGATTATTTCTCCCAGCAATCCTGATTCCAGCTTGTGCTTCATCCAGCCCGGCATTTCACATGATGTACTCTGCATATAATTTAAATAAGCAGGGTGACAGTATACAGCCTTGACATACTCCTTTCCCAATTTGCAACGAGTCCGTTGTTTCATGTCCGCTTCTAATTGTTGCTTCTTGACCTGCATACAGGTTTCTCAGGAGGCAGGTAAGATAGTCTGGTATTCTCATCTCTTTAAGAATTTTCCATAGTTTGTTGTGATCCACACAATTAAAGGTTTTAGCACAGTCAGTGAAGCAGAAATAGATGTTTTTCTGGAATTCTCTTGCTTTTTCTATGATTCAACAGATGTTGACAATTTGATCTCTGGTTCCTCTGTGTTTTCTAACTCCAGCTTGAATTATGTGGAAGTTCTTGGTTCACATACTGTTGAAGCCTAGAGTGAAGGACTTTGAGCATTACCCTGCTAGTATGGGAAATGAATGCAATTGTGCAGTAGTTTGAGCATTCTTTGCCACTGCCTTCCTTTGGGAGTGGAATGAAAACTGATCTTTTCCAGTCCTGTGGCCACTGCTGAGTTTTCCTAATTTGCTGACATATTGAATACAGCCCTTTAACAGCATCATCTTTTAGGATTTGAAATAGATCAACTGGAATTCCTTCACCTCCACTAGCTTTGCTTGTAGTGAGGCCCATTGACTTCACATTCCAGGATGTCTGGCTCTAGGTGAGTGATCACACCATCATGATTATCTGGGTCATGAAGATCTTTTTTGTGTAGTCTTTCTGTGTATTCTTGCCACCTCTTCTTAATATCTTCTGCTTCTGATAGGTCCACACCACTTCTGTCCATATTGGCCCATCTTTGCACGAAATGTTCCCTTGGAATCTCTAATTTCCTTGAAGAGATCTTTAGTCTTTCCCATTCTACTGTTTTCCTCTATTTCTTTGCATTGTTCACTTGGGAAGACTTTCTTATCTTTCCCCACTCTTCTTTAGAATTCTGCATTCAGATGGATATATCTTTCCTTTTCTCCTTTGCCTTTAGCTTTTCTTATTTTCTCAGCTATTTGTAAGGCCTCCTCAGACAATCATTTTGTCTTTTTGCACTTCTTCTTCTTGGAGATGATTTTGGTCACTGCCTCCTATACAATGTTATGAACTTCCATCCATAGTTCTTCAGGCAGTCTGTCTATCAGATATAACCCCTTGAGCCTAATTGTAACTTTCACTGTATAATCATAAAGGATTTGGTTTAAGTCATATTTGAGTGACCTAGTAATTTTCCCTGCTTTCAATTTAAGTCTGAATTTTGCAATAAGAAGTTCATGATCTGAGCCACAGTCAGCTCCCAGTCTTTTTTTTTTTTTTTTTTTCCTGACTGTACACAGCTTCTCCATCTTTGGCTGCCAAGAATAAACTCAGTCTGAATTTGGTATCAACCATTCCGTTGCCTTTTTCTTTTTTTTTTTTTTTTGCAATATTACTAACATTCTTTTTTTTTTTTTAAACTTTACAATATTGTATTAGTTTTGCCAAATATCGAAATGAATCCGCCACAGGTATACCCACGTTCCCCATCCTGAACCCTCCTCCCTCCTCCCTCCCCTACCCTCCCTCTGGGTCGTCCCAGTGCACCAGCCCCAAGCATCCAGTACCATGCATCGAACCTGGACTGGCAATTCGTTTCATACATGATATTATACATGTTTCAATGCTATTCTCCCAAATCTCCCCACCCACTCCCTCTCCCACAGAGTCCATAAGACTGATCTATACATCGGTGTCTCTTTTGCAGTCTCGTACACAGGGTTATTGTTACCATCTTTCTAAATTCCATATATATGCGTTAGTATACTGTATTGGTGTTTTTCTTCCTGGCTTACTTCACTCTGTATAATAGGTTCCAGTTTCATCCATCTCATTAGAACTGATTCAAATGTATTCTTTTTAATGGCTGAGTAATACTCCATTGTGCATATGTACCACAGCTTTCTTATCCATTCATCTGCTGATGGGCATCTAGGTTGCTTCCATGTCCTGGCTATTATAAACAGTGCTGCGATGAACATTGGGGTACATGTGTCTCTTTCCCTTCTGGTTTCCTCAGTGTGTATGCCCAGCAGTGGGATTGCTGGGTCATAAGGCAGTTCTATTTCCAGTTTTTTAAGGAATCTCCACACTGTTCTCCATAGTGGCTGTACTAGTTTGCATTCCCACCAACAGTGTAAGAGGGTTCCCTTTTCTCCACACCCTCTCCAGCATTTATTGCTTGTAGACTTTTGGATCACAGCCATTCTGACTGGCATGAAATGGTACCTCATAGTGGTTTTGATTTGCATTTCTCTGATAATGAGTGATGTTGAGCATCTTTTCATGTGTTTGTTAGCCATCTGTATGTCTTCTTTGGAGAAATGTCTATTTAGTTCTTTGGCCCATTTTTTGATTGGGTCGTTTATTTTTCTGGAGTTGAGCTGTAGGAGTTGCTTGTATATTTTTGAGATTAGTTGTTTGTCCATTGCTTCATTTGCTATTATTTTCTCCCATTCTGAAGGCTGCCTTTTCACCTTGCTAATAGTTTCCTTTGTTGTGCAGAAGCTTTTAAGTTTAATTAGATCCCATTTGTTTATTTTTGCTTTTATTTCCAATATTCTGGGAGGTGGGTCATAGAGGATCCTGCTGTGATGTATGTCGGAGAGTGTTTTGCCTATGTTCTCCTCTAGGAGTTTTATAGTTTCTAGTCTTACGTTTAGATCTTTAATCCATTTTGAGTTTATTTTTGTCTAAGGTGTTAGAAAGTGTTCTAGTTTCATTCTTTTACAAGTGGTTGACCAGATTTCCCAGCACCACTTGGTAAAGAGATTGTCTTTAATCCATTGTATATTCTTGCCCTCCTTTGTCAAAGATAAGGTGTCCATAGGTGCGTGGATTTATCTCTGGGCTTTCTATTTTGTTCCATTGATCAATATTTCTGTCTTTGTGCCAGTACCATACTGTCTTGATAACTGTGGCTTTGTAATAGAGCCTGAAGTCAGGTAGGTTGATTCCTCCAGTTCCATTCTTCTTTCTCAGCATAGCTTTGGCTATTCGAGGTTTTTTGTATTTCCAAAGAAATTGTGAAATTATTTGTTCTAGCTCTGTGAAGAATACCGTTGGTAGCTTGATAGGGATTGCACTGAATCTATAAATTGCTTTGGGTAGTATACTCATTTTCACTATATTGATTCTTCCAATCCATGAACATGGTATATTTCTCCATCTATTAGTGTCCTCTTTGATTTCTTTCACCAGTGTTTTATAGTTTTCTATATATAGGTCTTTAGTTTCTTTAGGTAGATATATTCCTAAGTATTTTATTCTTTCTGTTGCAATGGTGAATTGTTTCCTTAATTTCTCTTTCAGTTTTCTCATTATTAGTGTATAGGAATGCAAGGGATTTTTGTGTGTTGATTTTATATCCTGCAACTTTACTATAATCATTGATTAGTTCTAGTAATTTTCTGGTGGAGTCTTTAGGGTTTTCTATGTAAAGGATCATGTCATCTGCAAACAGTGAGAGTTTTACTTCTTCTTTTACCAATTTGGATTCCTTTTATTTCTTTTTCTGCTCTGATTGCTGTGGCCAGAACTTCCAAAACTATGTTGAATAGTAATGGTGAAAGTGGGCACCCTTGTCTTGTTCCTGACTTTAGAGGAAATGCTTTCAATTTTTCACCATTGAGGATGTTTGCTGTGGGTTTGTCATATATAGCTTTTATTACGTTGAGGTATGTTCCTTCTATTCCTGCTTTCTGGAGAGTTCTTATCATAAATGGATGTTGAATTTTGTCAAAGGCTTTCTCTGCATCTATTAAGATAATCATATGGTTTTTGTTTTTCAATTTGTTAATGTGGTGTATAACATTGATTGATTTGCGGACATTGAAGAATCCTTTCATCCCTGGGATAAAGCCCACTTGGTCATGGTGTATGATCTTTTTAATGTGTTGTTGGATTCTGATTGCTAGAATTTTGTTAAGGATTTTTGTATCTATGTTCATCAGTGATATTGGCCTGTAGTTTTCTTTTTTTGTGGGATCTTTGTCAGGTTTTGGTATTAGGGTGATGGTGGCCTCATAGAATGAGTTTGGAAGTTTACCTTCCTCTGCTATTTTCTGGAAGAGTTTGAGCAGGATAGGTCTTAGCTCTTCTCTAAATTTTTGGTAGAATTCAGCTGTGAAGCCATCTGGACCTGGGCTTTTGTTTGCCGGAAGATTTTTTTTTTTCTAATTTTATTTTATTTTTAAACTTTACATAATTGTATTAGTTTTGCCAAATATAAAGATTTTTGATTACAGTTTCAGTTTCCGTGCTTGTGATGGGTCTGTTAAGATTTTCTATTTCTTCCTGGTCCAGTTTTGGAAAGTTGTACTTTTCTAAGAATTTGTCCATTTCTTCCACGTTGTCCATTTTATTGGCATATAATTGTTGATAGTAGTCTCTTATGATCCTTTGTATTTCTGTGTTGTCTGTTGTGATCTCTCCATTTTCATTTCTAATTTTATTGATTTGATTTTTCTCCCTTTGTTTCTTGATGAGTCTGGCAAATGGTTTGTCAATTTTATTTATCCTTTCAAAGAACCAGCTTTTGGCTTTGTTGACTTTTGCTATGGTCTCTTTTGTTTCTTTTGCATTTATTTCTGCCCTAATTTTAAAGATTTCTTTCCTTCTACTAACCCTGGGGTTCTTCATTTCTTCCTTTTCTAGTTGCTTTAGGTGTAGGTTTAGGTTATTTATTTGACTTTTTTTCTTGTTTCTTTAGGTACGCCTGTATTGCTATGAACTTTCCCCTTAGGACTGCTTTTAAAGTGTCCCACAGGTTTTGAGTTGTTGTGTTTTCATTTTCATTCGTTTCTATGCAAATTTTGATTTCTTTTTTGATTTCTACTGTGATTTGTTGGTTATTCAGCAGGGTGTTGTTCAGCCTCCATATGTTGGAATTTTTAATAGTTTTTCTCCTGTAATTGAGATCTAATCTTACTGCATTGTGGTCGGAAAAGATGCTTGGAATGATTTCTATTTTTTTTGAATTTACCAAGGCTAGATTTATGGCCCAGGATGTGATCTATCCTGGACAAGGTTCCATGTGCGCTTGAGAAAAAGGTGTAATTCATTGTTTTGGGATGAAATGTCCTATAGATATCCATTAGGTCTAACTGGTCTATTGTATCGTTTTAACGTTTGTGTTTCCTTGTTAATTTTCTGTTTAGTTGATCTATCCATAGGTGTGAGTGGGGTATTAAAGTCTCCCACTATTATTGTGTTATTGTTAATTTCTCCTTTCATACTTGTTAGCATTTGTCTTACATATTGTGGCGCCCCGTGTTGGGTGCATATATATTTATAATTGTTATATCTTCTTCTTGGATTGATCCTTTGATCATTAGGTAGTGACCATCTTTGTCTCTTTTCACAGCCTTTGTTTTAAAGTCTATTTTATCTGATATGAGTATTGCTACTCCTGCTTTCTTTTGGTCCCTATTTGCATGGAAAATCTTTTTCCAGCCCTTCACTTTCAGTCTGTATGTGTCCCCTGTTTTGAGGTGGGTCTCTTGTAGACAACATATGTGGGGGTCTTGTTTTTGTATCCATTCAGCCAGTCTTTGTCTTTTGTTTGGGGCATTCAACCCATTTACGTTTAAGGTAATTACTGATAAGTATGATCCTGTTGCCATTTACTTTATTGTTTTGGGTTCGAGTTTATACACTGTTTTTGTGTTTCCTGTCTAGAGAATATCCTTTAGTATTTGTTGGAAAGCTGGTTTGGTGGTGCTGAATTCTCTCAACTTTTGCTTGTCTGAGAAGCTTTTGATTTCTCCTTCATATTTGAATTAGATCCTTGCTGGGTACAATAATCTGGGCTGTAGGTTATTTTCTTTCATCACTTTAAGTATGTCTTGCCATTCCCTCCTGGCTTGAAGAGTTTCTCTTGAAAGATCAGCTGTTATCCTTATGGGAATTCCCTTGTGTGTTATTTGTTGTTTTTCCCTTGCTGCTTTTAATATTTGTTCTTTGTGTTTGATCTTTGTTAATTTGATTAATATGTGTCTTGGGGTGTTTTGCCTTGGGTTTATCCTGTTTGGGACTCTCTGGGTTTCTTGGACTTGGGTGATTATTTCCTTCCCCATTTTAGGGAAGTTTTCAACTATTATCTCCTCAAGTATTTTCTCATGGTCTTTCTTTTTGTCTTCTTCTTCTGGGACCCCTATGATTCGAATGTTGTAGCGTTTAATATTGTCCTGGAGGTCTCTGAGATTGTCCTCATTTCTTTTAATTCCTTTTTCTTTTATCCTCTCTGATTCATTTATTTCTACCATTCTATCTTCTAATTCCCTAATCCTATCTTCTGTCTCTGTTATTCTACTATTTGTTGCCTCCAGAGTGTTTTTAATTTCATTTATTGCATTATTCAGTTTATATTGACTCTCTTTTATTTCTTCTAGGTCCTTGTTAAACCTTTCTTGCATCTTCTCGATCTTAGTCTCCAAGCTATTTATCTGTGATTCCATTTTTATTTCAAGATTTTGGATCAATTTCACTATCATTATTCGGAATTCTTTATCGGGTAGATTCCCTATCTCTTCCTCTTTAGTTTGGTTTGGTGGGCTTTTATCCTGTTCCTTTATCTGCTGGGTATTCCTCTGTCTCTTCATCTTGTTTAAATTGCTGAGTTTGGGGTGTCCTTTCTGTATTCTGGCAGTTTGTGGAGTTCTCTTTATTGTGGCGTTTCCTCGCTCTGTGTGGGTTTATACAGGTGGCTTGTCAAGGTTTCTTGGTTAGGGAAGCTTTTGTCGGTGTTCTGGTGGGTGGAGCTGTATTTCTTCTCTCTCCTTTCGAAGACTTGGGTTGCTTTTCTGGGTGCCTGATGTCCTCTGCCGGCTTTCAGAAGTTGTTTTGTGGAATTAACTCGGCGTTTAAATGTTCTTTTGATGAATTTGTGGGGGAGAAAGTGTTCTCCCCGTCCTACTCCTCCGCCATCTTAGCTCCTCTCGGTTGCCATTTTTAAACCACATTTACTCTATTCTCCCACATGATCCCTCTCCTCAAGCCCAACAGGCATCCTGGCCAACATATGCAATATTCACCAACAAGTTTCGATAAAAGTGCAAATTTTCTTGTTGTTACAATTGAATGTGTATTGTATTCTGCCATTTCCTATCAGATGACATGTTCGCCTGAGAGGATGTTGGGTGTCTAGTAAGAACCAGGGGCAAGTTATTCTTAAGTGAGATTTATGGAAACATGACGCTTCTGCCTCAGATGGGAATACCAGACCATTCACTTGATGAATGCAAAAATAGATTTTCAAAACATGAGCTGCTGCTGCTGCTGCTAAGTCACTTCAGTCGTGTCCGACTCTGTGCGAACCCATTGACAGCAGCCCAGTAGGCTCCCCCATCCCTGGGATTCTCCAGGCAAGAACACTGGAGTGGGTTGCCATTTCCTTCTCCAATGCATGAAAGTGAAAAGTGAAAGTGAAGTCGCTCACTCGTGTCCAACTCTTCGCGACCCCATGGACTGCAGCCTACCAGGTTCCTCCGTCCATGGGATTTTCCAGACAAGAGTACTGGAGTGGGGTGCCATTGCCTTCTCCAAAAATATGAGTATTTAGATCCAGTGCTAGGTTCTCTGTGACAGAATTCTAAACATATTATTCTGAAGCAGAAACAACAATAATCCCCAGGCATTGCTATTGGGGGATGTTTAATGATACTATACACACAGGAATATCACAGCACTCAAGTTCATATTCCAAAAGGGATTGGCCTTTCCCTTTAATGGCTGGGGAATATAACCCTGGACTGGAGAACATGAACCCAGGCCAAGTTGTTCACTTACTCTGAATTGATAATTCTAAGGTGAAACTCAGGAATCTACATTTAACATAATGCCACTAATTTATTTTGATACATATGACCCACAAACCACAGTCTGAGAAACAAATCTACAAGTTATTTTGCAGTCAATTAAAAAAATTCAAAAACAATATAACTGAATCACAGAACACCATTTGAAAACTTAGAGGAAACACACACACACATGCACACATGCACACACATATATACACATCTATGTTTCTAACATTGGAAACCAGAACCATGACTCCATATACTCAGAACCATTCTAGCATCCTTTCTCAACAAATGTCAATTAAGGAATAAATTGTATTCCCCATCCCCCGCCCCTCACCACCAAATTCATATACTGAAGCCCTAACTCTCAATGTGACTGTATTGGAGATAAAGGATTTTTAAAGAGATAGTTAATGGTAAAAGAGTCAGAAGAGTGGTCCCTAATCCAACAGGACTACATCCTTATAAGAAGAGGGACAGACACCACTCACACACAAAGGAAAGGACATATGAGGACAAAGCCAGGAAGAAAGTATCATCAGAAACTAACCTTCCTGGCACCTTGATCTTGGATTTCCAGCCTCTGAATTGTGAAAAAATTAATTTCTGTTGTTTAAATCACTCAAACTGCAGTCTCCTGTGTGACAGCTCAAGCTGATACATTTATTATTCTAAAAGCCCAGAATATATCTATGGCCCAGAGATAATGTCTGCTAGTAGGAGTCACTGATGTGAACATAACTATTTACCAGTTGAGCTATTCCAAATCCTAAAAGATGATGCTGTGAAAGTGCTGCACTCAATATGCCAGCAAATTTGGAAAACTCAGCAGTGGCCACAGGACTGGAAAATGTCAGTTTTCATTCCAATCCCAAAGAAAGGCAATGTCAAAGAATGCTCAAACTACCGCATAATTGCACTCATCTCACACGCTAGTAAAGTAATGCTCAAAACTCTCCAAGCCAGGCTTCAGCAATATGTGAACCGTGAACTTCCTTATGTTCAAGCTGGTTTTACAAAAAGCAGAGGAGCCAGAGATCAACTTGCCAACATCCTCTGGATCATAGAAAAAGCAAGAGAGTTCCAGCAAAACATCTATTTCTGCTTTATTGACTATGCCAAAGCCTTTGACTGTGTGGATCACAATAAACTGTGGAAAATTCTGAAAGAGATGGGAATACCAGACCACCTGATCTGCCTCTTGAGAAATTTATATGCAAGTCAGGAAGCAACAGTTAGAACTGGACATGGAACAACAGACTGGTTCCAAATAGGAAAAGAAGTTTGTCAAGGCTGTATATTGTCACTCTGTTTATTTAACTTATATGCAGAGTACATCATGAGAAACGCTGGACTGGAAGAAGCACAAGCTGGAATCAAGATTGCCGGGAGAAATAGCAATAACCTCAGATATGCAGATGACACCACTCTTATGGCAGAAAATGAAGAGGAACTCAAAAGCTTCTTGATGAAAGTGAAAGTGGAGAGTGAAAAAGTTGGCTTAAAGCTCAACATTCAGAAAACAAAGATCATGGCATCTGGTCCCACCACTTCATGGGAAATAGATGGGGAAACAGTGGAAACAGTGTCAGACTTTATTTTTCTGGGCTCCAAAATCACTGCAGATGGTGACTGCAGCCATGAAATTAAAAGACACTTACTCCTTGGAAGGAAAGTTATGACCAACCTAGATAGCCTATTCAAAAGCAGAGATATTACTTTGCCAACAAAGGTTCGTCTAGTCAAGGCTATGGTTTTTCCTGTGGTCATGTATGGATGTGAGAGTTGGACTGTGAAGAAGGCTGAGCGCTGAAGAATTGATGCTTTTGAACTGTGGTGTTGGAGAAGACTCTTGAGAGTCCCTTGGACTGCAAGGAGATCCAACCAGTCCATTCTGAAGGAGATCAGCCCTGGGATTTCTTTGAAGGACTGATGCTAAAGCTGAAACTCCAGTACTTTGGCCACCTCATGCGAAGAGTTGACTCATTGGAAAAGATTCTGATGCTGGGAGGGATTGGGGGCAGGAGGAGAAGGGGATGACAGAGGATGAGATGGCTTGATGGCATCACTGACTCGATGGACCTGAGTCTCAGTGTACTCCGGGAGTTGGTGATGGACAGGGAGGCCTGGCGTGCTGCGATTCATGGGGTTGCAGTGAGCGACTGATCTGATCTGATCTGATCTGATTTACCTGTGAAAAAAATTTCCCAGAAAAAGATGTTTTCCCAGGTCTTTATCCAGGGAGAAATATTTTTTAATGATATTTTGGTTTGAGTTTCATATTTATATACATTAAAAATTGTTTATAAAAATGTGTATTTTTTTTAAAGTTAAAAAACTGAAAAATTCTTCTTAGCTCTATCACAGAACTGAGGTCACAGGGAAGAGTCCTGTCCCAAACACTGAAGAGACAGACAGACAGAAGGATACAGGCAGTAAAACCTTTAAGTAGCAAACACTATAAGAGCCAGTGCTAGGGAAGGAAATCCTGAACTGTAACTGATGAATTGCTGGAGGAAGGAAATGGAAACCCACTCCAGTATTCTTGCCTGGAGAATCCCATGGGCAGAGGAGCCTGCTGGGCTACAGTTCTTGGGGTTACAAAGAATCAGACATGACTGAAATGTCACAGCATAGCATAGCATACAGTAGGAATAAGTCTGACAGTTAAAAACTCCAGGCGGGTCCAGTTACAGGGCAGGCCCATACACTTTTGTACCTTTTACCTCCAGGAGCTATAGCAGGTTCTCAGAGGAAATGGTAAAGAAAAATCCTCTCATGCTTCCAGCAGAGGTAAGGGTAAAACTAACCATTTTGAAATGCTTTTCTCAGTAATTTCTGCCCTCGTGAGAAACTTTTATCAGAGACCAACCTACTGGGAGTTCATGACCTGAACCACAGTCAGCTCCCAGTCTTGTTTTTGCTGACTGTATAGAGCTTCTCCATCTTTGGCTGCAGGGAATATAATCAATCTGATTTTGGTGTTGACCATCTGGTGATGTCCATGTGTAGGGTCTTCTCTTGTATTGTTGGAAGAGGGTGTTTGCTATGACCAGTGCAGTCTCTTGGCAAAACTCAATTAGCCTTTGCCCTGGTTCATGCTGTACTCCAAGGCCAAATTTGCCTGTTACTCCAGGTTTTCTTGACTTCCTACTTTTGCATTCCAGTCCCCTATAATGAAAAAGACATCTTTTTGGGGTGTTGGTTCTAAAAGGTCTCATAGGTCTTCATAGAACCATTCAACTTCAGCTTCTTCAGCATTAATGGTCAGGGCATAGACTTGGATTTCCACAATATTCGATGGTTTGCCTTGGAAACGAAGAGATCATTCTGTCGTTTTTGAGATTGCATCCAAGTACTGCATTTCAGACTCTTTTGTTCACTATGATGGCTACTACATTTCTTCTAAGGGATTCTTGACCACAGTAGTAGATATAATGGTCATCTGAGTTAAATTCACTCATTCCAGTCCATTTTAGTTTGCTGATTTCTAAAATGTTGAAGTTCACAATTGTCATCTCCTATTTGACCACTTCCAATTTGCCTTGTTTCATGGACATAACATTCCAGGTTCCTATGCAATATTGCTCTTTACAGCATCGGACCTTGTTTCCATCATCAGTCACATCCACAGCTGGGTGTTGTTTTTGCTTTGTCTCTGTCTCTTCATTCTTTCTGGAGTTATTTCTCCACTAATCTCCAGTAGAATATTGGGCACCTAACTACCTAGGGAGTTCAACTTTCAGTGTCCTAACTTTTTACCTTTTCATACTATGGAAGCAAGAAATAGATTTAAGGGACTAGATCTGATAGAGTCCTGATGAAATATGGATGGAGGTTCATGACATTTTACAGGAGACAGGGATCAAAACCATACCCAAGAAAAAGAAATGCAAAAAAGTAAAATGGCTGTCTGAGGAGGCCTTAAAAATAGCTGGGAAAAGAAGGGAAGTGAAAAGCAAAGGATAAAAAGAAAGATATACCCATTTGAATGCAGAGTTCCAAAGAATAGCAAGGAGAGAGAAGAAAGCCTTCCTCATTGATCAGTGCAAAGAAATAAAGGAAAACAACAGAATGGGGAAGACTAGAGATTTCTTAAAGGAAATTAGAGATATCAAGGGAACATTTCATGCAAAGATGGGCACAATAAAGGACAGAAATGGTACAGACCTAACAGAAGCAGAAGATATTAAAAAGAGGTGCCAGGAATACACAGAAGAACTACACAAAAAAGATCTTCATGACCCAGATAATCACAATGGTGTGATTACTCACCTAGAGCCAGACATCCTGGAATGTAAAGTCAAGTGGGCTTTAGGAAGCATCAGTACGAACAAAGCTAGTGGAGGTGATGGAGTTCCACTTGAGCTATTTCAAATCTTAAAACATGATGCTGTGACAGTGCTGCACTCAATTCAATATGTCAGCAAATTAGGAAAACTCAGCAGCGGCCACACAGCTGGAAAAGGTCCATTTTCATTCCAATCCCAAAGAAAGGCAATGCCAAAGAATTACCACACAATTGCACTCATCTCACATGCTAGCAAAGTAATGCTCAAAATTCTCAAAGCCAGGCTTCAGCAATATGTGAACCGTGAACTTCCAGATGCCCAAGCTGGTTTTAGAGAAGGCACAGGAACCAGAGATCAAATTGCCAACATATGCTGCATCATTGAAAAAGAAAGAGAGTTCCAGAAAAACATCTATTTCTGCTTTATTGACAATGCCAAAGCCTTTGACTGTGTGGATCACAACAAACTGGAAATTCTGAAAGAGGTGAGAATATCAGACCACCTGACCTGCCTCTTGAGAAATCTGTTTGCGGGTCAAGAAACAACAGTTAGAACTGGACATGGAACAACAGACTGGATCCAAACTGGGAAAGGAGTATGTCAAGGCTGTATATTGTCACTTGCTTTTTTTTTTTTTTTTTTTGGTCACCCTGCTTATTAACTTATATGCAGAGTACATCATGAGAAGTGTTGGGCTCGATGAGGCACAAGCTGGAATCAAGATTGCCAGGAGAAATATCAATAACCTCAGATATGCAGATGACACCACCCTTATGGCAGAAAGTGAAGAAGAACTAAAGAGCCTCTTGATGAAAGTGAAAGAGAAGAGTGAAAAAAGTTGGCTTAAAGCTCAACATTCAGAAAACGAAGATCATGGCATCCGGTCCCACTACTTCATGGGAAATAGATGGAGAAACAGTGGAAACAGTGGCAGACTTTATTTTTGGGGGGCTTCAAAATCACTGCAGATGGTGACTGCAGGCATGAAATTAAAAGATGCTTACTCTTTGGAAGAAAAGCTATGACCATCCTAGACAGCATATTAAAAAGCAGAGACATTACTTTGCCAACAAAGGTCCATCTAGTCAAGGCTATGGTTTTCCCAGTAGTCTTGTATGGATGTGAGAGTTGGACTATAAAGAAAGCTGAGCTCTGAAGAATTGATGCTTTTGAATTGTGGTGTTAGAGAAGACTCTTGAGAGTTCCTTGGACTGCAAGGAGATCCAACCAGTCCATCCAAAAGGAAATCAGTCCTGAGTATTCATTGGAAGGACCAATGTTGAAGCTGAAACTCCAATACTTTGGCCACCTGATGGGAAGAGCTGACTCATTTGAAAAGACCTTGATGCTGGGAAAGACTGAAGGTGGGAGGAGAAGAGGATGACAGAGGATGAGATGGTTAGATGGCATCAGTGGCTCATTGGACATGAGTTTGGGTAAACTCTGGGAGCTGGTGATGGACAGGGAGGCCTGGAGAGCTGCTGTCCTTGGGGTCTCAAAGAGTCAGACATGACTGAGCGACTGAACTGAACTGAACCTACTGGGATGTTATCAGAGCCCAACTAACCCTAGGGAAGGCAAATACCTAATTCTAGCATTCTCTAGCCATCCTGTCCTTCTTAAATAGGAAAGGAAACCGAGGAGTACTCGTGAAGTTCATAACCCAGAGGCACAGACTCAAGAAGAGACTGAGAGCTAATCATTGGCTTATACAATGATTCCCCTTCCCACTCCTGTCACCTCATCATCACATCACTAAAGACCTATCTAGTTCATTTATCTAGTATTATATATCATGCTTGGCTTTCAACAAAAAAATTATAAGGTACACTAAAAGGCAAAAAATATATATAGTTTATTGGGATAGAGCAAGCATTAGAACTAGACTCAGATATGGCAAGGGTATTAGAAGTATCAGACTGTGAATTAAAACAATTATGATTAATATGCTAAGGGCTCTAATGGATAAAGTAGACAGCACACAAGTACATATGGCTAATGTAAGCAGAGAGCTGGAAATTCTAAGAAAATAAAAAAGGAAATGCTAGAGATCAAAAACTCTGTAGGAAAAATGAAGAATGTCTTTAATGGCCCCACTAGTAGTTTGGACATGGCTGAGGAAAGGATCTCTAAGTCTGAGGATATGTCGATGGAAACTTTCAAAACTAAAAAGCAAAGAGAAAAAAAGACTGAAAAAATGAAACAGAACATCCAATAACTGTGAGACAACTACAAAAAGAGTTGCATATGCAAAGTAGGAATACCAAAAGGAGACTAAAAAGAGAGAGAGACAGAAGAAATATTTGAAGTAATAATAAATGACAATTTCACTAAGTTAATATCAGCTACCAATCCCTAAATTGAAGCAGTGTCTTTTAAAAAAGACACATAAGACACTATATTCAAACTGAAAATTAAGAAAAGAAAATTAAATTAAGAAAATAAAATCTTAAAAAATAGCCAGAAGGAAAAACATGTAGTCTTTAATTATGGAGAAACAAAGATGAGAACTACATCAAACTTCTCAGAAAATATGCAAGCAAAAAGAGAGTAAAGTGAAATATGTAAAGTGTTAAGAGGGGTAAAAACCCATCAACCAAGAATTCTATATCGTGCTGAATTATCCTCCAAAAGTGAAGGAGAAAAAAGGTTCTCTTAGACAAAGTAAAATTGAAGGAATTTGTTACCATTAAACCTGCCTTGTTAGAAATTTTATAAACTCTTTAGAAACAAGGAGAATGATATAGGTCTGAAACTTAGATCTATTTTTTTAAGGGGTGATCAGTAGAGAATAAATAAGTAAATACAAAAAAAACTTTAAAAAAATTAATTTATCTAACAGATAAGAGTTTGTTGAAACTAATAATAGCAACAATGTACTTGGTGATTAGAGCTTATGTATAAATGAAATTAATAACAAAAATGTTAGGAAGATTTCATTACTATAAGATACTCAATGTAGTGTAGTATTATTTGAAAGTAGACTTAGATTAGTTATAAATGTAAACTCTAGGGCAACCACTAAAATTTTTTTTAGTAGTATAATTATACTAAGAAAGAAGAGAAAAATAGAGTTTCATAAAATGCTCAATTAAAGCTGCCAAGACATAAAAAGAGTGGAAGACTGAAAACAGGAACAAAGAAAGGCAATGAATAAACACCAGTAACAAATATGATAAATATTAATCTAACTAGCGGTTTTATCCATAATTGCCAAAATGTAGATGCTTCTCTGGTAGCTCAGATGGTAAAGAATTCACCTGCAATGCAGGAGACCTGGATTCAATCCCTGGGTTGACAAGATCCCCTGGAGAAGAGCATGACAACTCACTCCAGTACTCATGCCTGGAGAATCCCCATGGACAGAGAGGTGCCTGGCAGGCTACAGTCCATGGGGTCACAAATAGTCAGACAAGACTGAGCAGCTATGCACAGCACAGCACAGCACAGAAGCAATCACGATATCCTACAGTAGGTTAATGGATAAAAATACATCCAGACGGTAAACACTAAAAAAAATTAAAAAAAGATCTATCAAGTCATGAAAAGACACAGAGGAACATCAAATGCATATTATTAATTGAAACAAGCCAATCCAAAAAGGTTATATATAATTCAAACTATGTGACATTTTGAAAAAGGCAAAATGATGGAGACAGTAAAAAGATCACTGATTGTCAAAGGTTAGAGGAAAGGGAGGGATGAACAGAAGAACACAGAGAATTTTCAGGGCAGTGAAAATACTCTGTATTTTAGGGAATGCCACTGCAATGGTATCTGCAAGTCTTTTGCAAATACAGGTTTAATACATAAAATAAATGGGCTAGAGATAGTTGTATGCTAGAGCCTAAGCATGCTAGATATGGCTGTTAAGTATTCAAGAATTTCGTGTGCTGGTTGTTAAAACTTGAAATCAGAAAATGCTGGGAGTATTTACACCACATAAATTGGCAAAGACTACAAATCAGGTTTCAAGTTTTGCTTTGCTTTGCTTTGTTTTACTTCTTCCAGAAATAGTTTACCAGCATTCCACTGGTTAGAGACAAAATCTGAGAGCTATAAAAATACAAGTAATGAGAATAGTTATAGTTTTTACATGTGCATGCTTAGTCACTCAGTCGTATCTGACTCTTTGCGATCCCATGGACTGTAGACCACCTGCCTCCTCTGTCCACAAGAATACTGGAGGAGGTTTTCATGCCTTTGTCCAGGGATCTTCCTGATCCAGGAATCAAATTTGAGTCTCCTGAATCTCCTGCATTGCAGGCAGACTCTTTACCACTGAGTCACCAGGGAAGCCCAAGGTGAGCCATTGTTATTATGGCTCAACTCTTAGAGCCTCTTTTATGTGCTCAGTTGCATCCACCAGGCCCCTCTGCCCATGGAATTTTCCAGGCAAGAATACCAGAGTGGGGTGCCATTTCCTACTTAAGGGGATCTTCCTGATCTAGGGATCGAACATACATCTTTTGTATCTCCTGCATTGGCAGGTTGATTCTTTATCACTAGTGCCACCTGGGAAGCTCCATATCAGTATAAACTAGGTATTATATATCTGTAAATTAACTTTAATCCACACCTAGGGGCAATTAGTTTGCATCTGAAGCAATCTAATCATGAATATGCATGCTAGTGATGGTTATAATTTGTACAAGCATTTAGATATAAGTCTGCTTAAGAAATTTATTTATTATATAAATAGCTTAAGAAATGTTCAAAATAACTTTTGTTGGTGGTAGTGGTGGTTAGATGAGGGGACTGAAGACACGTGTTATATTCAAACAAGTTATAAAAATCCAATCAGCTCCAAAGCTAAGCATTGAGCTGCCCTGTAAGACTAGACTTCCACTTTGTCAACTGTTCTCCACTTCCTATCAAAGGAATCAGTTAAAGAGCTGGTGGTTCTCACCTAAAGAATTTTCTGTCTCCATCTTGGTGTGAATCTTCCAAACAAGGTATTTGTTAGTGTTTAAGGATAGAAAGCAGAGGTTTTATCATCTTATGATAACAAGGTTTTTAAACTGCTTTTGTGTCTTCTTGATTATAAGTGGATATATATTTGGCATTGGACTAATATCTGCTTAAAAAAAATATATATATATATGCTTTTTTTTATACTACGAACCTGGTAGCAATGGTATGGGGAAGATATTTTCTTTGAGATAACACTAGCTACCAATTTTCAACAAAAGAATCTGGCAGTTTTTGAACTGCCATTTTGATTGAGGTCAGTTTGTGACAGAAATAAATAAGAGTTGACAAAGAAGTCAGGGCTTTAGTCCCTCACTTCTGGGTTTATGTCAAATTGTTTCTAAAGATATTTGTTTCCATGATGCCTTGTATTTATTGACCTTACATATGATCTTAAGAGCAATCTTTTAATCATGTTATTCCTCCACTCTAATTCCATGACATTCTATGAACTAAAAAATTACATCTCTTAATAAGATATTTGGAATCATTGATAATCTGGTTCCAATCTAAAATCCTAACATACTTTGCTTTTCCTTCATTCCAGCCAGACTGCTTTAGACAGTCTCTGAATCAATCTTATGTGCTTTCCTTTGTAAGCAATGCGCTGTTTTTATGATGCTTTACTTGAAGATGCTCAAAGTGTTATCCCAGGACCAGCAGCATCAGCATCACCTGGAATCCATTAGAAATGCCAAAATTCAGGTCCCATCCCAGACCTGCTGAATCCTAAGCCCAGGGGTAGGTAAGCCTAGGCTTACCCCTAAGCCTAGGGGGTGGGCCTAGGAATCTGCATTTTAACAAGCAATAGTCTAGGTGATTTAGATGCATATCTTGAGAACCATTGATCCATTCTCTGCATATTCTTTCACTGAACATCTGCTAAGCCCTTTACCATTAGGCTTTAAGTCCTAGACCAAACCTAGCCCTCTGTGAAGTCACTATCCTCTGAAAATCTAAAGTACTCATTGTTCATACCACATATTCATCTTCTACTATTCTTCCAAATATTCTCAGGCATGTATATCTAATTCCCATCTAGACTGTAATACAACAAAGGAAATATTTCTATCTCTGTTAACACCTGGCAAGATATTTACTGTTGAGTAAGAAGAGGAAACAAGACTTTTATGAGGAGTCCAGTATAGGCCCTGACCCCTGTAAGGGAGGTGGAGTCAACACTGGCGCACACCCAGATTCCCCTTACAACACCAGACACTCCTCACCCTAGCTTCCTGGGCTCAGCCTCTCTTTAGGAATTTACCACAGCCAAAGAGCACAAACAAGTCCAAGTTCGTAGCCTTCCCCCAGGGAAAGCCCAATGACTGCTCATAAAACGTTAAAAAGGTTAGGCTCCCCACAAGGTTGAACAATTCTGCAGTGCTATCCCAGTTCCAGAGCTTCCAGAGGAGAGACTGGACCCTCTGTTACAACTGCCTCACAGATCAGCTTCTCCCCTTCCCATTCCTGCTGCCTCTGCCCCTCACAGTTGTTATACCTGAGAGTATTTCCCAGACTCATAAATCTCAGAGTCTCAGAGTCTGTTTTCCAGGAAACCTGACCTATGACAGAAAGTGAAAGGGCTCCTGGACACTGATTGCTTTCTGCCTACTTGATGATGTAGAGCTTGATTCAAGAATCAAGAAGGCATGTTGGATGTATATAGAACTTTCCTTTAAGGGAAGCCCATATATTGTTAGTATAAATTCTCTCAAAGTAGTAATCTAATTATGAGTATAAAAGAACAGTGACACAGAAGGACTCTGGCCTCTCCATTTCTGCAGGAGTATACCCTATGTCTATAGCATCCCTGGCAGCTGATTCCTTCCCTTAGAGATTCTGAAGCCTGAAGGACACTGTATTGAGAAGCAACACATCTGCTCCTGCTCTAAAGTTCTGTACTTTGGATCAGTTCCTGTCACCTTGGCTACCTAAATCTGGAACACAATCTAATCTAAAGGTGGGTGAGTGTGGCAATGTTCCTTGTCATATCCTACACTCACTTGCAGTTCTATAGTTCCTACAGTGGGCACATGCACTTTTACCAAGACTCTACCCTTCATTTTGTTTCAGCAGAGGTATGACAGAAATAGGTTAAGTAGAAACTGTAGACAGAACCAGTAAATGCTACTTACTTAGTGCTATTTGAGATGTGTCATAAAGGTGACACTCTCATCTTTCTGATAGGAACTTTGAAATTCAACCACCCCACCATTAAACAGTTCCTGCTTAAATAACAGAATGTATACAAACAAGATAGGCACTCAGTAGATGTTGGTTGAATTCAAATTTAACTTACTGAATTTCTAACATAAGGTAAGTTTTCCCTCTAAAGTCTCCTACTTCATATATTTATAAAAAAAACTTTTCCAGAACTGAGCTATAAGATTAATTTCTTTTTTTTTTTTTATTTTCTGAACAACAACAGTAACAAACAATGCTATCTTGAAAATTAAACAAAGTAATGAATTTAAAGTACTTGGAAATATTCCTTCTACTTGACATATGCCCAATGAATTTAAGTTTTTCTTATATTTTTATTATTTATAAATGTCTAAATGAGATTTAATAGTATAATTTAAATCCATAATATAAAAATTGAGCTCATGTAATGAATGAAGACTCCATGGAAGAAGTTTAAACAAGAACAAAGCAAAAATGACAGTCAACAATCCACATTGTTGTAAATATAGAAGAAATCAGGAATGAAAATAAACAGCTCTCTAATTTTAATAAAATTGTTACCAAACCAAACTTGGGTCTACTAGCTCATATGCAGTAAAGCCAATCTACTGACATTGAGCTGTGGTGAAGGAAAGTACAGCACTTACTTCAGGGGCAAGACAAGGAGTCCAGGGAAGCTAATGTTCAGAAAAACAAAACAAAACCCTTCTGAATGGTTTCAAGAAGCATTTTTAAAGGCAAGGTGAAGGAAGGAATTTACCCAGGTATGATCAGTTAGTGCACAATTCTCTGTTTGATGGTGAGGTATCAGGGTGGTGTCACAGGGGTTTAAACTGCTATCCTCAGGCTGTAACAGGTCTGAATGCTACATGCTCATGGTTACCATTTGGAGGAGGCTTTAGTAATTGCAATACAATTGCAGGAATATGCAAATATACTCTTTTTTTTTTTTCATATCATTAACTCCTCAGGTTTATGTGTAAAATGTGTAAATACATTTGTCTTCTTTGTAGTGACAATATGGTAACATAGACAACTCTGAAATACAACAAATCATCATGTTTCAAAATGCAGTCAAATGAGTACAGAGCTATGGCAGTGGCATGTGATGCAAACCTGAAACATGAGGGTAGGATAGAGGAGAAGGATGCTTAGAGAGATGCAAGAAGTGTGTGCCTAGTCGCTCAGTCATGTCCGACTCTTTGTGACCCCATGGACTATAGCCCACTAGGCTTCTCTGTCCATGGGATTTTTCAGGCAAGAATATTGGTATGGGTTGCCACTGCCTTCTCCAGGGTAACTTCCTGACCCAGGGATTGAACCTGCATCTCCTGCATTGGCAGGCAGATTCTTTACCACTGAGCCACCTGGGAAGCCTCAAGAGAGATGTACAATCAACACAAAGGAAAAATTTGTACTCCTGATGATTTTGCTGCTTTATAAGTAAATATCAAATTTTTCATATGAAATCCACATTGGAAGGAAGGACACCATTGTAGGTATATTCTTACTGCTGTGGCTACACTGAGAACAATTATTTAGACCATAGGTTCCAGTAAGAATGTTATACAATTATAGCTGATCCTCACCATCCATGGATCTATATTTGAGAATATTCTTACTCTCTAAAATTTAATTTTAACCCCCAAATCAATGCTCCTTGCTGCTTCTATGGTCATTTACAGATATGTGTGTGTGTGTGTGTGTGTGTGTGTGCACGTGTGCAGAAAAGCAAAATATTTTTGCTTTCTCCTAGTGCACATACCCCAGTGAGTATGACCAAAACAACAACTCTGTATTCTTGTTTCAGCTCTCCTACTCTTAATGAGTGTCCTATATGCAATCTACTTAGTGTCCATTTTTTGAATTTTCATTAGAGATTTCACTGTTTAAAATGGTCCCTAAGTGTAGTGCTGACATGCTGTATAGTGTTCCTAAACACAAGAAGGCTGTGATGTGCCTTAAAGAGAAAATATATGCATTCGATATTCTTCATTCAGACATGAGTTATAGTACTATTGGCTGTGAATTCAATGCTAACAAATCAATAATATATATTAAACAAGGTGTCTTTAAACAGAAACACATTAAACAAGGTTATATATTGGTAGATTGACAAAAATGTTGGGACCAGAGGCTTGCAGGAAATGAATCCTGCATTTCCTCCAGGAGCAAAGGTTCAACGTTTATGAATTCAGTGCTCCTGGTGACTTTACAGAACATGAACTGCAAATAATGGGAACTGATTGTATTTCATAGATAGCCTCTCCACATCCCTACAGACTTCATCAAAAAAAACCCTATCATTTTGAATGTTCCTCAAAGCCTGCAGGTCCTTAGACAATCTACTAGACTTAGAGTCTTCCTTTTCCAGGTTTAAGAAGCTGCTTTAACAGACTTGTGTCCTCCACCCCATCCTTGTCTGCCAAATTCCTATGTTGAAGCCCTAACCCGCAATGTGGTGGTACTTGGAGATGTGGCCTTTGCAGGTAATTAGCTTTAGATGAGGTCTCAATCCCTCATAAGGGGATTAATGCCCTTATAAAAAGAGACACCAGGACATTTGGTTCCTATGTGCATGCACTAAGGACAGGCCATGTGAGGACAGAGGGAAAAGGTAGCCTTCTGAAACCTGAGGAGAGAGATCTCACCAGATACCAACTCCACTGGCACCTTGATTTTGGACTTACAGTCTCCAGAACTGTGATAAATCAAGTTTTATTGTTTAAACCACCCAATCTGTGTTACTTTATTAATGGGATCTGAACTAAGTAAGGGGAAAACATCTATAAAAGAAGCTCTGAATTCATATATGTATTATTCCAGTATTTCACTAAAAATGTGTGCATCCCTCTCTTCCCCTTTTCTTGATCATGGTCTAGGTAAGGTCACCAGTGTGACAATTCAAGTCCAACTAACTAATAATCATGTCAAGACCATGAAGGTAATGACATAGTATGAAATGAAACTCCCAGATCAGGAGGCAAGGAAGCCAGGAGAGAAAGAATAGGAAATGAGTAAGCAAAAAAGAGTATAGGATTGAAGAGCACTGTGGTTTCCCAACTTTGCCTTTCAGGGGAGAGTGCTGTTGTGGCTTAAATGTACAGAAAAAACACAAGATTGTGGGTTAGAACCTGAAAGAGAGGATTCTGGAGGTATGGTGTCCTCTTCACCCCAAAGAACATTCTCTTCACATTTTCACTGATCTATTAATAGATTAAAACTCTTTACCCAACAAGATAGAGGAACAACTTTTTTTCAAAAACAATAACTTTTTTCTGTTTATAAAATTTATATGCAATCACTGTGAAAATTCAAGCAATACAGAGAAAGCACAGAAGCTATCGCTACAAATTCCAACCATAAGAGATAATGATTGTTTGCATATTAGTGACCATCCTTCAAGATGATCTCGACAATATGTCCTAGACATCACTAGTTATCAGATAAGATCAGATCAGAGCAGTCGCTCAGTCGTGTCCGACTCTTTGCGACCCCATGAATCGCAGCACGCCAGGCCTCCCTGTCCATCACCAACTCCCGCAGTTCACTCAGACTCACGTCCATCGAGTCACTAGTTATACAGCAACATAAACATTTTAAACATATGCATGATTCAATGACATTTATAAATTACAATCTATTTTGAATTGCTTATGTGGAAACAATTAGATTTTTTTTCATAAGCAAGACTACAGTGAATAACTAAGTTTATATAACTGGGCACACTTGTTGAATTATCTTTTCTGATTAAATTCCCAAAAGAACTATTTCTGAGTCAAAGTGAATATACATTTAAATTTTAGATTAATACTGAGAATATTAATCCTTTCACAAGCTTGTTAAGTGACATTAAGAAAATTTATCTGGCACAGATACTAAGTTTAAATAAACAGACTGTTCATACCCCTCACTTCTTTGAGTTTTCTGGCTGGTTTGAAATCTCTGATGCTGGCTGTGGCATGAAGTAGACCATCATTTACACTTCATGTAAATTGATTTCCACAATGTATGTGTGGATATTCTAAAAGTCCTGACTGCCTACTTAGGGTTAATTCAACTATTAAATTCAAGTTAATACAGAAGTGTAAATGCAGAAATATCAGTAGCAGGCTGAAAATAGTCTCTACTCATAACTGCTTGTGAATATAATACGTGCCTTATTCAATTTGGGTTGCTATAACAAGATAATATAGACTAGATAGCTTAAACAACAGTATTTATCTTTCTAGAAACTGAGAAGTCCAAGATTAAGGTAACAGTAGATCTAGTGTCTGGTGAGTCCAAGATCAAGATACTATCAGAATCAGTGTCATCTGCAGATGGTCAGCTTCTCTTTATACCCTTACATGACACTGAGAGGGCCAGCTCTCATCATAGGGGTATGACTCCCAAAACATAATTAACTCACCAAGGCCCCATCACTTAATACCATCATATTAGAGGTTTGACTTGGAACAAAAGACTTGTTCAAAATCGGGATAGGAGTATGTTAAGGCTGTATATTGTCACCCTGCTTGTTTAACATATGCAGAGTACATCATGGGAAATGCCGGGCTGAATGAAGCACAAACTGGAATCAAGATTGCTGGGAGAAATGTCAACAATCTCAGATATGCAGATGACACTACCCTAATGGCAGAGAGCGAAGAGGAACTCAAGAGCCTCTTGATGAAAGTGAAAGAGGAGAGTGAAAAAGTTGGCATTAAACTCAACATTCAAAAAATGAAGATCATGGCATCCAATCCCATCACTTCATGGGAAATAGATGGGGAAACAATGGAAACAGTGTTTACTTTACTTTCTTGGGCTCCAAAATCACTACAGATGTTGACTGCAGCTATGAAATTAAAAGATGCTTGCTCTTAAGAAGAAGAGCTATGACAAACCTAGACAGCATATTAAAAAGCAGAGACATTACTTTGCCAACAAAGGTCCATCTAGTTAAAGCTATGGTTTTTCCAGTAGTCAGGTATGGATGTGAGAGCTGGACCATAAAGAAGGCTGAGCGCTGAAGTATTGATGCTTTTGAACTGTAGTGTTGGAGAAGACTCTTGAGAGTCCCTTGGACTGCAAGGATATCAAACCAGTCAATCCTAAAGGAAATCAACTCAGAATATTTATTGGGAGGACTGATGCTGAAGCTGAAGCTCCAATACTTTGGAAATCTGATACAAAGAGCCAATTTATTGGAAAAGACCCTGATGCTGGGAAAGATTGAAGGCAGGAGGAGAAGGGGACAACAGAGGATGAGATGGTTGAATGGCATCACTGACTCAATGGACATGAGTTTGAGCAAACTCTGGGAGGTGGTGAAGAACAAGGTGGCCTGGCATGTTGCAGTCCATGGGGTTGTAAAGAGTTGGACATGACTGAGTGGCTGAACAACAGCAAAGAGATTTGACATATGAATTTGGGCTGAAAAGGATATAACAATTTGTTCTAATATTTGCTTTATGTAATTAAAATTTTAAAATTTTGGAATTGCCTCACCCTTTCATTTTCAACATCTTACCAGACATTTCCACCTGGATGTTCTATGGACATTTTAGATGTAATAAAAAAGTAAGAATACTAATACATTTTATTTGAGTGCATGATATGTATGAAGTGCTGTCACAAAAATACATTATCTCTCAAATTCACAGAAATTCTGCATGGAAAGATGTATTATCTCATTTTCATAGATGAGAGAACTAAAGTTCTTCAATAAATGATTTGCCTCAGGCCACCATCAACCAGTAAATGCAGGGAAGAGGAACTATTATTACTAAAACTCTACTATATTCTACTTGTTTTAGACACATTTTTTTCATGGACTCCTCAGTTACCCTGGGAGGTATGTGTCATCTCTAACATGTAGGTAAAGAGTTTCCCACTCATTCCCTCTGTTTCCTAACACCTGTGACAGAGTGCCTGGCACACAGTAGGCAGGAGTGAATGAACACATGAGCATCAGTGCCCCTCGGCAAATGTGAGCTTCCATATGCATACAAAATAGCCATTTAACTGTCTTATCAAATTTATTTCCTTCAAAAAAAGTCTTAAATATTCAGGTTTAAGAAACAAAAGGAAAATTTAAAAATACAGGTGACCACTTTTAGTCATTTTCAGATGTCCATCAGCTCTCAGAAAGCAGTCTCTTTGGTAAAGAATTACAACAGCATCATATAGGTGGTGGTGGGGGGTGTACATAGTACATGTATTACTGTAGTATATGGTTTCCCTTTAAATTTAGTCCTAAAATAATTATATATTGTTTACAAATTTCAAGATGTTATCTCACTATAGCATGGTCTTTAAATAAATAAAGACTAATGTTTAAAAGAAGATGAATAAGACAAACAATTTCAAGGCCAAGTATGTGTCACTTGTAGATTAAATTTGCAAATCTATTCATTTAGCACACTCAATTGGGAAGACGGGAGATACAGAGTTAGTCCCCTAAGTGACCTTTTCCTGAGAAATAATTAATTGGCATGTGCTGTGCTTTGTTAAAGAAAGCAAACACCCTTCATGAATATGAATTTAATGCCTTTTGAAGCAAATGGATCTAGGTTTTTTAACCACTTCCTCCTTTTTTAAGTCCCTGCATTTTTGAGAAACCTAAAAAAAAATTCTATGTAGTCAATATACGTTTTCACAAACAAATAAAAAGCTTCTGGAACCGTCTCCTATTCATGAGTTTCCATGAACAATTATTGGAGATGTGATCACAATGTATAACTCATGTGCAAGGGATTCAGAATATGTCAGAAATAAGCAATGTCTGAAAAACACTTGATTCACTATCTCCATTCACAGAAGCTAAAGACAGAGCTACAGACAAAACTAAAGGTTCAGATTCTACGGCAGAGGGAAACATAAAGTGCTATGATACTGATATTTATTGCAGAATACAAACAAGGAGGAGAGGATATCCTATCTGCCTTGCCTTCCCTTTCCTTTTCTTCCTGAGGAGCAAAATGCAAAATCTGAAGATCCAGGACATGTTTGGGACTCTATGGTGGCAAATAAAACAAACAACCAAGAAACCTTTAAACTCTGTGTGTACGTGTGTAGGTGTGTGTTTTATTAGACTACTAGAAGAGCTACTATGTCTTGAAACAGAATGGAAAAAATCTTGATGTGCAAGAGGTTTTAAGGCTGAAGAAATCTGCAAAAAAAATTAAAGTGCAGAAAAAAGCCTTAGGTGAGAAAGAGGGGAGGGGAAGATAGAGAAGGAAAGGGAGAAACATAGAGGCATAGGGTGGGGGAGGGAAAAGGTAAGGGGAGGGAGAGAGAAAGAGAAATAGGCAGAAGAAAATTAATCTTCATAGAGTTTATTATGTAAGGCAAAATGCTTGGTAGTTATTTGCCCAAACTATTTAAGACAAATGAATCTATCGCCTGATGAAGAGGAGTGGGGCAGAGAGAGGAACAAGGAGAGAGAGATTGAGAGGAGAGAGAGAATGGATCCGTCCATTTTAAAGTTAATCAGTATTCATGATGATGTATTTCTCCAAAATAATAAAATGGATTAAGCAAGAGCTAAGAGAGAAAAGAGGGCAGCCATTTTATCCCTCCACCTCAGCCCAATTCAGATGAAATATACGTAACATAAGAAAGGGCCTCTGGCAAGTATCCACAGGAAGAGCACCTGGAAGATTAAAGCTGTGGCCATAACATTAACAAAGTACAGACCACACTGAATTAATGAGCACTGGAGATAGACATTCAGTGGAGTCTTAATTTATTTTCCTTTTCTAGCTCATCCTTTAAGAAAATGACAGTGTCTTCTTATCGATTTTACACTCAGAGATCAATCAGAATTGCCCTGACTCAGACAAAATTTACAGCAGTCTCTGACACAGCCCCGAGCATGTGGGCCCAAACAGACATTACAAGGAAGCAATAGATCATGTTTGTATGTAGAGCTTGACATGCTTAAAAATAAGCTAATCTGTAGTGGAATTTCCTTCTTTTTGACAAGTTGCTCTGCCCAGCTCTTCGGCCCCTTGTTATGAATTTCTCTCTGGGCTCCACTATTAATTATAACATGTGCAAAGGATTCATGTACTTAGGCCCTGAGGGAGGTCATCTGATCTGCAGTTTTAGATAAAATATAAACTAACAGATCACTCCTACTTAAACAATGTGAAATGTCACTCTGAGGCACTCCATAAAAAAAAAAAACTAGAGGTGTTCCGTCAAGAGCTATGATCAATTCTGACAACCCAACAATATCAGGGCTAAATGATGGGCCTGTACATTCCTAAACAACCCCCAGTGGAAATTGCTGTATCCGGAAGCTCTTTTGTGCAAGTAACTAGCTGTATTAAATGCAATAATTACAGAAAAGACACTGACTGTGGTGGCTCAGGCAGTTGTTGGCTAAGCTGACTTGTTTCCACACCACCACTTATCTCGTAACTGGGGCTGCACTGTGCCCTGACTTGACACACTGGAGTGAAAGTCTATGGAGCTTCCCCTTCCAAGCCCAAGAGGTTCTGGCTCACTGTGTGCCAGTGGAATTATTCTGGGAGGCGTTTGCTCAACAGGGACAGAGGAAAAACATAAAAACAATTGCTTGGGGATAAAGCATTTTGTGTATGGATCTGGCTGGAATGGGGCTGCATCTGCCAACAGCTCAACTCCAGGGAAAACCCTTGCTGGGTGGACGAAAGGCCTTGCTTCCTTCTAAGGCGCCTGGCATCTAAAACCTCCAGTAAATGCAGGCACTGAATAAAAGACAATGGAACAGGTTCAGTGATACATTTCCTTACAATTAATTGACCAACAGTATAAGATGATGTTACTCTGTGTTGCTACCTGGAAGGAAATGAAAACATTTAAGTATCAGAATGGCCATCTTTAAGTGATTTGCCGCAGTTTGAGAGACCTCTCTGAAATCACTGATATAACCATATCACAAAAGAAGAACAACTAACTTTAAAATGCATGTGGAAAGCAATATAGACATTCTCTTCTATATGAAGGAATGCCACAATTCCTAGAGTTTGATTCTTAAAGTTATATTTTTTTTATAAAACCTGCACTGTAGAATATATCAATCTTCGAAATACTCAAATGGGTAAGGAGGTAAATTCACAAAGGACTTCTCTAACTTCCTATAAAAGAAAATACCACTGCATTAAGGATCAAGACTTTTTAAGTACAGGGGTTTTATTTTGTTTTGTTCTTGCTATAAAACACCCACACATGGACTCTGATATTTTATTTTTCCAGGAGATAATAAATATCCATAAAATCATATCCAGTATTGGCAAATCTAACTATTTACTGAGAAATGTCTCTGTGTCAAGCTCTGATGGACGCTGAGGATACAGATGAAGTTATGACCATTTCCTAAGTTGAATGTAAGTGGGAGAAAGAGACATGTCAACATTTATCTTAACACATTGTAATAAGTCTTTCATAAAAGTGTGCAGTGCTACAGAAACATTTTTTAGATGGATCAAACACCTTCCTGGAGAAGAAAGAGGCTTTCCAGAAAATAACCACCATTTCATTTGGACCTTTAAAAATGAGCAGAAATTTTGCACAGTGACCTGGGACTCTGGGGAAGAAGGATGTCCTTGTCAGTGGGAGCAGCATGTAAAAAGAGGTATGGAGGTGTGTGTGTGTCTGTGTGTGCATGCTTGCGCGCTAACATCCTACAACAGGAAGTACTCAGGTAGACCAACATAAAGCAGGATGGCAGAGGTGCATATATTATGGAGGTTAGGTTAGGTCAGTTCTTAGCTCTCGAGGAACAGAGACAATGGGGCACCTGTGTGTGTGTGTGGGTGTGTATGTGTGTGCGTGTGCACACATGTGCACACATACACATGAACCTGTTTAGCAGGAGCTTATCATGAATGTTTCCTGGAATAGAAACTCTGGCAAAAGTGTAAAAACTGGATGGCTCCATTAGGCAACTCACTGAAGAGGCACCAAGGACATGGCTGAGATAATTTGCGCAAGGGATTTCAAACTCTTATCTCCAGGTAGGTTTGCTATATTTATATGACCCCCAAATGCTTTCTCTATCTGGGAAGATTAATTTCTTCTCCTCAAATTCTATAAATACCCATTTTATCCCTGTGAGTAATTTTGTTGTACTTGTTCTAGATAAAGGTTGCTGCTGCTACTGCTGTCACTTCAGTCGTGTCTGACTCTGTGCGACCCCACAGACGGCAGCCCACCAGGCTCCCCCATCCCTGGGATTCTCCAGGCAAGAACACTGGAGTGGGTTGCCATTTCCTTCTCCAATGCATGAAAGTGAAAATTGAACGTGAAATCGCTCAGTCGTGTCCGACCCTCAGCGACCCCATGGATTGTAGCCTACCAGGCTCCTCCGTCCATGGGATTTTCCAGGCAAGAGTACTGGAGTGGGGTGCCAATGATAAAGGCTACAGACCCCTGATCTCTGAGAAAGGTGAGGGAGTATAGTGGTTGAATGTCCAGACTCTGGAATCAGAATGATTTGATTCAACACTTACATCCATCTCTTATTTGTGGTTTGACTTTGGGTAAGTTGCTTAGCTTTGCTGTGTCATGTGCTGTCTAATGTAAGATGTCAGTAATAATGGCACGTACCCTTTAGGTTGCATGTGTGTGTTAGTCACTTGGTCCTGTCTGATTCTTTGCAACGCTATGGACTGTAGCCCACAAGGCTCCTCTGTCCGTGGGATTCTACAGACAAGAATACTGGAGTGGGTTATCATTACCTTCTCCAGGGGATCTTCCCAACCCAAGGACTGACTCCAGGTCTTCTGCATTGCAGGCAGATTCTTTACCGTCTGAACCACCAGGGATATCCCAAGGCTTTGAGAATCAAATTAGTTAACATATTAAGTGCTTAGAGTAGCATCTAAATTGCCAGCTCTCTCTGTTAAATTTAAAGAGGTATTTCAAAATTAGCATAATAGAAAAAAGATCTAGATCTAAATATTATAATATGGTCAAATAAGTTGATCAGTGATTTCTGGGTGGTCTCCCAAACTGTTCCAAATTATTTTATTCTTAAGATGGGTATTTTGGTAACTAACTGGGTTCTTCCAGGTAGACCTAAATATATTGAACTAAATATTGCTCTACATGATTCAAATCAATTTAAATACACATTGAAGGTGTTATAAAATGTCATGGATCTAGAAGATGAGATTGCTGAGTCCTGGCTGAGACCCCAAGAAAACCGTAGGGTAATTAAAAACTGTCAGGCACACACTGTGCTATTCCATGCCTCCCTCCACATCCATGTCAGAAAAACCAGCGACGATGCTGCTGCAGAGGACAGGAGACTCTACAGAGAGGAAATGTCCTAAAAAACAAGATATAGATAGAGTCAAGGCGGATTACCTTTGAAAGGGAGGAGAGATGATTCTCCCACATCAGTATGGTTTAAACTGGACTTTGACTTACCAGTTGACAATAAGATGAAATATCAAGGACCAAGCTTAAGATTGCCAAAAGTACACTGAATGTATGTCAAATGTATAAGAATATATCAAAGTCTATTATCATGTGGACTAAAACTAATGGTTATAAAATGGATGGCACAATAATATGATGAGCATATACTATCTTTCTTGGAGAAGGCAATGGCACCCCACTCCAGTACTCTTGCCTGGAATATCCCATGGACAGAGGAGCCTGGTAGGCTGCAGTCCATAGGGTCACTAAGAGTTGGATACGACTGAGCGACTTCACTTACACTTTTCACTTTCATGCATTGGAGAAGGAAATGGTAACCCACTCCAGTGTTCTTGCCTGGAGAATCCCAGGGATGGGGGAGCCTGGTGGGCTGCTGTCCATGGGGTCGCACAGAGTCGGACACAAATGAAGTGACTTAGCAGCAGCATACTATCTTTAGATTTGTGAGACCTGGAGATTCAGTCTCCCTTCTTCAAGGTTCAGTTTTGAATAATCAAACACCATTATTTCACATTATCATTCCAAAGTGATGGCCAGGTAACCAGTACTCTTGTTATGATGTTACTCTCAGGCATGTTAACTCATTCATTCATTCATTCGTTGATAATTATGGTAAAAAAAAAAAACATGTAACATAAAATTTACTATCTTAAACCATTTTAAGTGCTTGTTTCAGTAGTGTTAAGTGTATTTATATTGTTATATAAATCTAACATATACATATACATTACATTGTACTACCAATACCGCCATCTATCCACTTACCACTTTTCGTCTTGTAAGACTAAAACTCCATACTTATTAAATAATAATTATCCATTTTCCCCATTCCCAGGCAATCACCATTATATTTCTGTCGCGGCTGCGACGGGCGCACCGCGCCATAGCGCAGGTGGCTGCGACGGGCGCGCCTGACAGGAGCCACCCCAGGTCAGGGGCAAAAGCCGGGAGGACCCCATGCCCGAAGGGCGGCGGCCAAGAGGAGTTACCCCACGTCCGAGGTCAGGGGCAGTGGCTGAGAGTACCAGACTGCGACGGCGCAGGAAACGGCTGAGAGGAGCTATCCCGTGTCAGAGGTCAGGGGGGTGGCAGAGAGGAGATATGCAGCGTCAGAGGTCAGGGGTGGCAACGAGAGGAGCTACCCCGCATCTGAGGTCAGGGGCCGCGGCCAGGAGGAGCTACCCCACGCCCCAAGCCCGAGGCCAGGGGCGACAGGCGGGAGGAGCTACCACAGGCCCCTAAGCCCAAGGCTAAGGGTGGCAGCAGGGAGGAGCAATCACACGACCGAGGCCAGGGGCGGTGGCCGGGAGGACCAACCCCACGTCCAAGGAGCCCTGGCTGTGCAGGCACAGGAGGGCCTAGAGGAGCTATCCCACACTGAAGGTCAGGAAGGGCGGCGGTGAGGAGATACCCCTCGTCCAAGGTAAGGAACAATGGCTGCGCTTTGCTGGAGCAGCCGTGAAGAGATACCCCACGCCCAAGGTAAGAGAAACCCAAGTAAGACGGTAGGTGTTGCAAGAGGGCATCAGAGGGCAAACACACTGAAACCATACTCACAGGAAACTAGTCAATCTAATCACACTAGGACCACAGCCTTGTCTAACTCAATGAAACTAAGCCATGCCCGTGGGGCAACCCAAGATGGGCGGGTCATGGTGGAGAGATTTGACAGAATGTGGTCCACTGGAGAAGGGAATGGCAAACCACTTCAGTATTCTTGCCTTGAGAACCCCATGAACAGTATGAAAAGGCAAAATGATAGGATACTGAAAGAGAAACTCCCCAGGTCAGTAGGTGCCCAATATGCTACTGGAGATCAGTGGAGAAATAACTCCAGAAAGAATGAAGGGATGGAGCCAAAGCAAAAACAATACCCAGCTGTGGATGTGACTGGTGATAGAAGCAAGGGTCCAATGCTGTAAAGATATTGCATAGGAACCTGGAATGTCAGGTCCATGAATCAAGGCAAATTGGAAGTGGTCAAACAAGAGATGGCAAGAGTGAATGTCGACATTCTAGGAATCAGCGAACTGAAATGGACTGGAATGGGTGAATTTAACTCAGATGACCATTATATCTACTACTGCGGGCAGGAATCCCTCAGAAGAAATGGAGTGGCCATCATGGTCAACAGGAGTCCGAAAAGCAGTACTTGGATGCAATCTCAAAAACGACAGAATGATCTCTTCGTTTCCAAGGCAAACCATTCAATATCACAGTAATCCAAGTCTATGCCCCAACCAGTAACACTGAAGAAGCTGAAGTTGAATGGTTCTATGAAGACCTACAAGACCTTTTAGAACTAACACCCAAAAAGATGTCCTTTTCTTTATAGGGGACTGGAATGCAAAAGTAGGAAGTCAAGAAACACCTGGAGTAACAGGCAAATTTGGCCTTGGAACACGGAATGAAGCAGGGCAAAGACTAATAGAGTTTTGCCAAGAAAATGCACTGGTCATAACTCCCTCTTCCAACAACACAAGAGAAGACTCTATACATAGACATCACCAGATGGTCAACACTGAAATCAGATTGATTATATTCTTTGCAGCCAAAGACGGAGAAGGTCTATACAGTCAGCAAAAACAAGACCAGGAGCTGACTGTGGCTCAGGACATGAACTCCTTATTGCTAAATTCAGACTTAAATTGAAGAAAGTAGGGAAAACCACAAGACCATTCAGGTATGACCTAAATCAAATCCCTTATGATTATACAGTGGAAGTGAGAAATAGATTTAATGGCCTAGATCTGATAGATAGAATGCCTGATGAACTATGGAATGAGGTTCGTGACATTGTACAGGAGACAGGGATCAAGACCATCCCCATGGAAAAGAAATGCAAAAAAGCAAAATGGCTGTCTGGGGAGGCCTTACAAATAGTTGTGAAAAGAAGAGAAGTGAAAAGCAAAGGAGAAAAGGACAGATATAAACATCTGAATGCAGAGTTCCAAAGAATAGCAAGAAGAGATAAGAAAGCCTTCCTCAGCGATCAATGCAAAGAAATAGAGGAAAATAACAGAATGGGAAAGACTAGGGATCTCTTCAAGAAAATCAGAGATACCAAAGGAACATTTCATGCAAAGATGAGCTCGATAAAGGACAGAAATGGTATGGACCTAACAGAAGCAGAAGATATTAAGAAGAGGTGGCAAGAATACACAGAAGAACTGTGCAAAAAAGATCTTCACGACCCAGATAATCACGATGGTGTGATCACTCACCTAGAGCCAGACATCCTGGAATGTGAAGTCAAGTGGGCCTTAGAAAGTATCACTATGAGCAAAGCTAGTGGAGGTGATGGAATTCCAGTTGAACTATTCCAAATCCTGAAAGATGATGCTGTGAAAGTGCTGCCCTCAATATGCCAGCAAATTTGGAAAACTCAGCAGTGGCCACAGGACTGGAAAAGGTCAGTTTTCATTCCAATCCCAAAGAAAGGCAATGCCAAAGAATGCTCAAACTACCGCACAATTGCACTCATCTCACACGCTAGTAAAGTAATGCTCAAAATTCTCCAAGCCAGGCTTCAGCAATACGTGAACTGTGAACTTCCTGGTGTTCAAGCTGGTTTTAGAAAAGGCAGAGGAACCAGAGATCAAATTGCCAACATCCGCTGGATCATGGAAAAAGCAAGGGAGTTCCAGAAAGACATCTATTTCTGCTTTATTGACTATGCCAAAGCCTTTGACTGTGTGGATCACAATAAACTGTGGAAAATTCTGAAGGAGATGGGAATACCAGACCACCTGATCTGCCTCTTGAGAAATTTGTATGCAGGTCAGGAAGCAACAGAACTGGACATGGAACAATAGACTGGTTCCAAATAGGAAAAGGAGTTCGTCAAGGCTGTATATTGTCACCCTGTTTATTTAACTTACATGCAGAGTACATCATGAGAAACGCTGGACTAGAAGAAACACAAGCTGGAATCAAGATTGCCGGGAGAAATAGCAATAACCTCAGATATGCAGATGACACCACCCTTATGGCAGAAAGTGAAGAGGAACTCAAAAGCCTCTTGATGAAAGTGAAAGTGGAGAGTGAACAAGTTGGCTTAAAGCTCAACATTTAGAAAACGAAGATCATGGCATCCGGTCCAACTACTTCATGGGAAATAGATTGGGAAACAGTGGAAACAGTGTCAGACTTTATTTTTCTGGGCTCCAAAATCACTACAGATGGTGACTGCAGCCATGAAATTAAAAGACGCTTACTCCTTGGAAGGAAGGTTATGACCAACCTAGATAGCCTATTCAAAAGCAGAGACATTACTTTGCCAACAAAGGTCCGTCTAGTCAAGGCTATGGTTTTTCCTGTGGTCATGTATGCATGTGAGAGTTGGAGTGTGAAGAAGGCTGAGCGCCGAAGAATTGATGCTTTTGAACTGTGGTGTTGGAGAAGACTCTTGAGAGTCCCTTGGACTGCAATGATATCCAACCAGTCCATCCTAAAAGAGATCAGTCCTGGGTATTTATTGGAAGGACTGATGTTGAAGCTGAAGCTCCAATATTTTGGCCACCTCATGGGAAGAGTTGACTCATTTGAAAAGACCCTGATGCTGGGAAAGATTGAGGGCAGGAGGAGAAGGGGACGACAGAGGATGAGATGGTTGGATGGCATCACCGACTCAATGCACATGGGTTTGGGTGCACTCTGGGAGTTGGTGATGGACAAGGAGGCCTGGCATGCTGTGGTTCATGGGGTTGCAAAGAGCTGGACATGACTGAGCAATTGAACTGAACTGAACTCATATTTATCTTTCTATGACTGGTTTATGTACACTTAGCATAAAGAGATATTATAATGATATTCCACCTCATGCCCATTAGGCCGGTAACTATCAAAAAAATAAATAAATAAAACAGACAATAACAAATGTTAGCAAAGATCAGAGAAATTGAATTGTTTGTGAAAATGTAAAGTGGTACAGCCGCTATAGAAAATATTATAGTGGTTCCTCAAAAAATTGAAAAATAGAATTACCACATGATACAGCAATTTCATTTCTGAGTATACACCCAAAACAACTGAAAGCAGGAACTCAAACAGATATTTGTATACCTATGCTCAAAGCAGTATTATTTGCAGTACTTAAAATATGGAAGCAACCAAGCATCCATCAATGGATGGTAGATAAGCAAAATATGGTATAGGCATACAGTGGAACATTCAGTTCAGTTCAGTCGCTCAGTCGTGTCCGACTCTTTGCGACCCCATGAATCACAGCACGCCAGACCTCCCTGTCCATCACCAACTCCTGGAGTTCACTCAGACTCAGTCCATTGAGTCAAGTGATGCCATCCAGCCATCTCATCCTCTGTTGTCCCCTTCTCCTCCTGCCCCCAATCCCTCCCAGCATCAGAGTCTTTTCCAGTGAGTCAACTCTTTGCATGAGGTGGCCAAAGTACTGGAGTTTCAGCTTTAGCATCATTCCTTCCAAAGAAATCCCAGGGCTGATCTCCTTCAGAATGGACTGGTTGGATCTCCTTGCAGTCCAAGGGACTCTCAAGAGTCTTATCCAGACCTAAAAGGGAATTAAATTCTGACTCATGATGCAACATGGATGCACCTGAGGAAAATGACTGATTTTTGCAGATTATTACCACTGCCAAATAAAAAGAAATGCAAGAAGGCAAAGTTATTGTCTGAGGAGGCTTTACAAAGAGCTGAGGAAAGAGAAGTGAAAGGCAAGGGAGAAAAGGAAAGATACACCCAACTGAATGAAGAGTTCTAGGGAATAACAAGGAGAGATAAGAAGGCCTCCTTAAATAAATAAGGCAAAGAAACAGAGGAAAACAATATAATGGGAAAAACTAGAGAGCTCTTCAAGAAAATTGGAGACATCAAGGCAATATTTCATTCAAGGATGGGTACGATAAAGAACAGAAATGGTAAGGAGTTAACAGAAGCAGAGGAGATTAAGAAGAAGTGGCAATACACATAAGGACTGTACAAAAAAGGTCCTAATGATCCATATGACTATGATAGTGTGGTCACTCACAGAGAGTCCGACATCCTGGGGCATGAAGTCAAGTGGGTATTAGGAAGCATTACTACAAACAAAGCTAGTCGAGGTGGTGGAATTCCAGGTGAGCTTTTTCAAATCCTAAAATGATGCTGTTAAAGTGGTGCACTCAGTTAAGTTCAGTTCAGTTCAGTCAACTTAGTTGTGTCCAACTCTTTGTGACTCCATGGACTGAAGCACGCCAGGCCTTCCTGTCTATCGCCAACTCCCAGAGGTTGCTCAAACTCAACTCTTGGAGCTTTCCCATCAAGTTGGTGATGCCATCCAACCATCTCATCTTCTGTTGTCCCCTTCTCCTGCCTTCAATCTTTCCCACCATCAGGGTCTTTTCTGATGAGTCAGTTCTTCACATCAGGTGGCCAAAGTACTGGAATTTCAGCTTCAGCATCAGTCTTTTCAGTGAATATTCAGGACTGAGGATCCCATGAACAGTATGAAAAGGTGTACTCAGTATGCCAGCAAAATTGGAAAACTCAGCAGTGGCCACAGGACTGGAAAAGGTCAGTTTTCATTCCAGTTTCAAAGAAGGGCAGTAACAAAGAATGTTCAGACTACCATACAGTTGTGCTCATTTCACATGCTAGCAAAGTTATGCTCAAAGTCCTTCGAGCTAGACTTTAATAGTACATGAACCGAGAACTTCAGTTGTACAAGCTGGGTTTAGAAAATGCAGAGGAACCAGTGATCAAATTGTCAACATTTGTTGGGTCATACATAAAGCAAGAGAATTCCAGAAAAAAAAAACTACTTCTGATTTATTGACTATGCTAAAGCCTTTGACTGTGTGGACCACAACAAACTGTGGAACATTTTTAAAGAGATGGGAGTACCAGACCACCTTATCTATCTCCTGAGAAATATGTATGGAGGTCAAGAAGCAACAGTTAGAATCAGATATGGAATAATAGACTGCTTCTAAATTGGGTAAGGAATACATCAAGGCTGTATATTGTCACCCTGTTTATTTAACTTACATGCAGAATGCATCATGTGAAATTACGGACTGGATAAATCACAAGCTGGAATTAAGATTGCTGGGAGATATATTGACAATATTGACAACCTCAGATATGCAGAAAGTGGAGAGGAATTAAAGAGCCTCTTGATGAGGGTGAAAGAGGAGAGTGAAAAAGCTGGCTTAAAACTCAAGATTAAAAAAACTAAGATCAAGACATCTGGTCCCATCACTTCATGCCAAATAGAAAGGAAAGAAGTGGAAACAGTAACAGATTTTATTTTCTTAGGCTCCAAAATCATTGCTAGTGATGACTGCAGTCATGAAATTAAAAGACGTTTGCCCCTTGGAAGGAAAGCTATGTCAAACCTAGACAGTGTATTAAAAAGCAGAGACATCAATCTGCCAACAGAGATCTGGATAGTCAAAGCTATGGTTTTTTCAAAAGTCATGAACGTATCTGAGGGCTAGATGGTAAAGAAGCTGAGTGCTGAAGAACTGATGCTTTTGAATTGTGGTGCTGGAAAAAACTCTTGAGAGTCCCTTGAACAGCAGGGAGATCAAACCAGTGAATCCTAAAGGAAATCAACCCTAAATATTCTTCAGAAGGTCTGATGCTGAAGCTGAAGCTTCAATACTTTGACCATCTGATGTGAAGAACCAACTCATTGGAAAAGACTCTGATGCTGGGAAAGGTTGCAGGCAAAAGGAGAAGGGGGTGGCAGAGAATAAGATGGTTGGATAGCATCACCAACTTCACAGATGTATATTTGAGCAAACTCTGGGAGATAGTGGAGGACAGAGGAGCCTGGCATGTTGCAGTCTACGGGGTTGCAAAGAGTCGGACACAACTTAGCGACTGAACAACAACCACTGCCACCTCAACCATATTTTAGGTAGGCTTTTGTGGATACCAAATGCATTGTATATTTATGAAACAGTTGTATTGGACAAACCACAAATACACAGACAACTGAAGGCAAGTACTTAATTTACCTCTAAACTTTTCACTTTTGTAAAAGGAATACCCAAATATTTTCATTTGCCCAGCCAAATGGTAAAGGAGTTATTCTTTCTCTCTTCCCTAGCCTTAACAAATATTAAGCTGCATTTCCTTTGTTAGAAAAAAATTCATATTAATGGAAATTACATAGTAGTTTATTACATTAGTGAATACTCCAAAATAATGAATGCTTGACAGTTTCCCTTTCATTGTGACTTTATGGCTTTTTCATTCTTTCTGATATATTTATGTACTCTATAGTGTATATACATATATATGTGTGTGTGTGTGTCTCATTTTTAAACTTCTGAATCAAACATTATTAAGTTCTGTAAGAAAAGGAACTACTGAACTGAATAATTATCATACTAAAGTGAAAATAACTTGACCCTATCATAAAATTTAATAATGTTCTGTTATGCAGCATGTAATCATACCTAGTTAAATTTCTCTCAATGCTACTGTACATAAATTATAAAGAACTGGTCCATAAGATGATGATGAGATAAAGTATTATTAATTCATTCATTCTTTAAAAAAACTCAGTCCATAAATGTATACTGAAGACTGCATATGTTCTCAGGGTGAATCAGACCCTGGAGCCTACTTTTATCCTGAGAGGTTTTTGTATGTTCACTATCCTTCCTATAAAAATCCTATTCCCATTCGTTTGTCTTATTACACTCATCTGACTCACAATATCATTGTTTTATCTATTTGTTCCATATACTGTCTTTTCAGAGTGAAGTTCTAATATTTAACTGTGCCTTTTGACCATTGAAAGCATTCTTTCTGTGGCAAGAGACAGAAGAAGAAATAATGCTTCTGAAATATCTCCTAAACTAAGTTCAAATAACCACACTTAATTTCTTCCCAGGAAAAATGTTTTCTGTTTACAAATTAACTTTGTTTGCCTTCTTCAGCAACTTAATTACTATTCACCAGTATAAGGCAAACAACTCAAATGGGTAGATTTTTAAAGTACATGGCATGAAGCAACAATTAGAACTGAACATGGATCAACAGACTGGTTCCAAATAGGAAAAGGAGTATGTCAAGGCTGTATATTGTCACCCTGCTTATTTAACTTATATGAAGAATCCATCATGAGAAACACTGGACTGGATGAAGCACAAGCTGGAATCAAGATTACCGGGAGAAATATCAATAACCTCAGATATGCAGATGACACCATCCTTATGGCAGAAAGTGAAGAGGAACTAAAAAGCCTCTTGATGAAAGTGAAAGAGGAGAGTGAAAAAGTTGGTTTAAAACTCAACATTCAGAAAACTAAGATCATGGCATATGATCCCATCACTTCATGGCAAATAGATGGGGAAAAAATGGAAACAGTGAAAGACTTTATTTTTCTGGGCTCCAAAATCACTGCAGATGGTGACTGCAGTGAAATTAAAAGATGGTTTGCTCCTTGGAAGAAAAGTTATGACCAACCTAGACAGCATATTAAAAAGCAAAGACATTACTTTGCCAACAAAGGTCCGTCTAGTCAAAGCTATGGTTTTTTTAGTAGTCATGTATGGATGTGAGAATTGGACTATTAAAGGAAGCTGAGCACCAAAGAATTGATGCTTTTGAACTGTGGTGCTGGAGAAGACTCTTGAAAGTCCCTTGGACTGCAAGGAGAGCCAACCAGTCCATCCTAAAGGAAATTAGCCCTGAATATACATTAGAAGGACTGATGTTGAAGCTGAAACTCTAATACTTTGGCCACCTGATACAAAGAACTGACTCAATTGATAAGACTCTGATGATGGGAAAAATTGAAGGCAGGAGGAGAAGGGGATGATAGAGGATGAGAAGGTTGGATGGCATCACCAACTCAATGGACATAAGTTTGAGTAAACTCTGGGAGTTGGTGATGAACAGGGTGGCGTGGTGTACTGCCGTCCATGGGGTCACAAAGAGCTAGACATGACTGAGCGACTGAACTGAACTGACCAATTTGCTATAAGTCCCTTCCCAGGGGTTTGCTTTCCGTCTCTCTGCCCCTCTTGTCATGTGTTATTTCAGTGATTCAGACTCTCCTGAACTTCAAACATTCCCCATGATGCAAATACTCAGGAATTGCCTTAATTTATAAATCAGATATTTTTTTAAATGAGTGAAACAATAAACTAAATATTCTTGGTGTTACTATATTTTTTCCTTATTATTACAATTAATATATATTTATGGTAGAAAATATAGATAAAGAAAGATTAGGTTTCAAAATCATCCATAAATCTTAACCTTATATGCAGAAATAATCACTGACAATGTTGTATGTGATTCTGGTCTTTTTATGCATCATGTTTATGTATGTTAAACACATCTGTGTTTGTATATATCTAATTATGTCTTCAGTGACACAGTAATATACATCTTTTAGGTAAATACTTGTTTACTAACTTATTTTCCATTTAATAAATACTTTCACTTTTTATTATGGAAGGACTATATTTAACTGAACTCCTTATACTCGTCTTTTAGATTATATTCAAATTTTTGGTATTATAAACTATTAGCACTATAGACTAAGTTTTGCCCATAATCTTATTTCCTAAGTATACTCTTCTAGAAAGTAAAGATATTTGGTGAAATAAATTGTTGGTAATCTTTTCAGGGGACCCTTTTTTTTTTTCAGAACTGAAGGTCTGAGAAACAGACCCACCAAGTATCTATTAAAGTATTTTATCTTCTTGTGAAGGCAGTGTGAAATCCACTAAAAACTTTTGGGGTCCCTGTTTTCTTAACACTCAGGGAAACTCTAACTTTCTTGGGAGATCATAACAGCAGAGTAAGCAACAAGTGTCTAGAAATATAGATTAAACTATATAAAACTGCCACTTCTGTAGCTCAAAAATGGTTGAAATTTGGCAACTTCATGTTATTCAAAGGTAAGCTACTTTAACCAATAGGGAAAATGGCCTTTCATCTGGCCCTTCTCACTGAAAGCATTTAGCTATTCTGATACATTTTGGTACCCAGAGCAATTTTTATTTTGAGGCCTGTGATGGAGAACATTGTCATGTGACAAGTAGTTAACTGGCTTTTATATAGTGTATGCATTAAGTCAAATAAAACATCCATCCAAATTTAAGTATGTTCTAAGTATGTCTGTAACAATGCTAAATTGTCTTAAAGGAGAGTAAGAATGCTCAGACTTAGTTTAAAGATGTGCACGTTAATTGAGGGAATGCTCTGATTTCATTTTAAGTAAGCAACTATTTCAAAGCATCTGTGTATTCTGAGCCACCTAAATAGACAGATGCCAACAGTTATACCCCTGACTCAGAATCTACAGTTAAGGAAATTCTACATTGGCATGCTGCTTGGGCCAACATAAAGGTACTTAACATATGCCTATGAAGGAAAATATAGAACTTTCATGCATCAAATGAGCAAGGCTTGACAAGCAGTTCCAGTGTGATATGGGTCATGCTGCTGATAACTACTGCACTTTTTAAAGGTTACATTTTAAAGGTTACATTAATGCTGAAGTTGTGCATGAAGATGAGTACCCTGTGTAACCATAAGCTTTATATTTCATTCATCTCTTGTCATCTCAAAAATAGAGTTAGTGATACAAATGGGACATAACATTTTGAAGAGCTCACTTGGTATAAGAACTTACCCAACCAAAGCACCACTTTTTTTTCTGAGTAGTAATTCCATTAAGGGGAAAAAAATCCATGTGACCTTATTTCTTTCCCATCTGCTTTCAATCATTTCACAATTTTATGAAACAAATTGCTACTAACAGTAAGGCTGTCATATTCAAGAATGAAATGGGTAAGCCCATAAAGGCAAGTGACTGGCATGGTACAACTTCCTTTTTATCAATTATACCAGTCAACAAAATACCACTGTTTAAAGGGGCTCTACAAAGTCATGAACCAAGATGCACCCAATTCATCCACTGAATGCTAGGATGTCCTCATGGAGATTCTTTCCAGAGCTCACCAATAAACAGAACAGAAATTCAGTAGCTATGGATCGTAATTCCTGCCTGCAAATAGTTAGGTTACTTTATGAATTTCCTAACAGCCTGGTATTCTTATCTGTAAGATAGAGATATCAATGTTCAATTTCACTACAAAAATATGCATTACTAAAATCAACCCGATAAGACACGAACCTTAGTTTAAAAATCTGAATCTGTCAACAATTTGAGAATTTCCATAAACATCTCCCGCCAAACATTTTTTATTTTGATACATTTTAAAAAGTGACCTATTTGGAGGAGGAGCTAAGATGGTGGAGGAGTAGGAAGGGGAGAACACTTTCTCCCCCACAAATTCATCAAAAAAACATTTAAAGGCCAAGTAAATTCCACAAAACAACTTCTGAATGCCGGCAGAGGACATCAGGCACCCAGAAAAGCAACCCAAGTCTTTGAAAGGAGGTAGGAAAAAATATAAAAGACAAAAAAAGAGACAAAAGAGGGAGGGATGGAGTTTCATCCCAGAAAGGGAGTCTTAAAAAGAGAGAAGTTTCCAAACACCAGGACACCTTCTCACTGCCGAATCTGAGCCGAGCTTTGGAAGCACGGAGGGCAACATAACAGGGAGGAAAAATAAATAAACAATTAAAACCCGCAGATTGCGAGCCCTACGGTAACTCCCCCAGCGGAGAAGCAGTGCAGACGCCTGCACACGCCACTAGCAAGCGGGGGCTGGGCAGGGAGGCGCAGCGCGGGCTGCATTGCTTAGAGTAAGGATCTGGCCTGAATAACCTGAGCGCTATCTGAATGAAATAATTTGGGCTAGTAAACCAGACTGTGGGATATGTGCCACGCGAAAAGCCAGCCCTAACCTAAGACACCACCAGGCCCGCGCACAGAACAAAGGACTGAACAGAGATAGCCGGCTGCAGACCATCCCCCTCCGGTGACAGGCAGCCAGAGCCGGAAGGGGGCAATCGCAGCCCCAGAGAGACATTATCTATAAAACTGTAAACAGGCTTCTTTGCTAACTAAAACTTATTGGGGTCTGGATGGTCAACATCTGCCTGAGAAGGTGCGCCGGTTGTACACCGAGATAACCGAGAGGTGGGGAGGCGATAAGTCGCAGCAATCGCGCTCGCCAAACACCTCATCACCTGAGCTGCCCAGACCTGGGAAGGGCACAAAATGCAGGCCCAATTGAGTCTGCGCCTCTGAGGACTACCCGAGTGCCTGAACCTGAGCGGCTTGGACCTGGGAGGTGAAGGCAGCCCAGGGCTGGCCTCAGATGGTTCCCGGCGGAGCAACCTAGAGCCTGAGCAGTGTGGGCAGGGAGGCTACACGCGCCGTGAGCGGGGGCAGACCCAGTGTGGCTGAGGCACTGCAAGCGCACGCCAGTGTTATTTGTTTGCAGCATCCCTCCCTCCCTCCCCACAGCACGACTGAAAAGTGAGCCTAAAAAAAAAAAAAAAAAATGTCCTCCATCATCCCCTTTGTGTCAGGGTGGAAACCAGACACTGAAGAGACCAGCAAACAGAAGAAGCTATAACAGAGGGAAGCTACAGGCAATAGATTAAAACCCTGTGGTTACTACCGACTACATAGGAAGGGGCCTATAGATCTTGAGAAATATAAGTCGGACCAAGGAACTAGCCAAAAATGAACTGAACCCACAATACTCAACAAAACCAGAGAAAGTCCTAGATATAGTTTTACTGTTTTTATGATCATTCTTTCTTTTTTTTTTTAAAAAAAAAAATTTTAAGTCCTCTATTATTCCTTTAATTTTCACTTTTATAACCTATTACTTTGCAAAAAGAAAAAAAAAGACCCTATTTTTTTTTTTAAAGCAAACTTCATATATATATTTAAAAAATTTTTTTGACCTTGGTTTTTTTTTTTTTTTATTTTCTTTAACATTGTATTTTTGAAATTCCAAACTCTAGATTTTTAATTTTAGCTTTTTGGTGTTTGTTATCAATTTTGTACCTATAGTTTTTTTTATAATTTCTGTGACTTTTTTTTTTCTGTTTCTTTCTCTTCTTCTTTTATATAACATTGTATATCTGAAATTCCAAACTCTACTCTAGATTTTTAATTTTTGCTTTTTGGTATTTGATATCAATTTTGTACCTGTATTTTCTTTATAATTTTTGCCACTTTGCTTGTTTTTGTTTGTTTGTTTGTTTTTCTCTCTTTCTTTTTCCTCTTCTTTTTTTTTTAACATTGTATTTTTGAAATTCCAAACTCTACTCTAGATTTTTAACTTTTGCTTTTTGGTATTAGTTATTAATTTTGTACCTATATTTTCTTTATAATTTTCACGATCTTGTTTGTTTTTGTTTGTTCGTTTTTTTCTCTCTTTCTTTTCCTTCTTCTTTTCTTTAACATCGTATTTTTGAAATTCCGAACTCTACTCTAGATTTTTAATTTTTGCTTTTATGTATTTGTTACCAATTTTGTACCTTTAAGAACCCAATCTTCAGTACCCATTTTTCACTAGGGAGCTAGATTACTGGCTAGACTGCTCTCTCTCCCTTTGGACTCTCCTTTTTCTCCACCAGGTCGCCTGTGTCTCGTCCCTAACCCCTCTCTACTCTACCCAACTCTGTGAATTTCTGTGTGTTTCAGACGGTGGAGAACACTTAGGGAACTGATTACTGGCTGGATCTGTCTCCCTCCTTTTCATTCCCCCCTTTTATCCTCCTGGCCACCTCTGTCTCCTTCCTCCATCTTCTCTTCTCTTCTAACTCTGTGAATATCTCTGAGCGGTCCAGTTGTGGAGTGCACATAAGGAAGTGATTACTGGCTAGCCCACTCTCTCCTCTACTGATTCTACCTCATCTCATTCGGGTCACCTCTAACTCCCTCCTCCCTCTTCTCTTCTCCATGTAACGCTGTAAACCTCTCTGGGTGACCCTCATGGTAGAGAAACTTTTCATCTTTAACGTAGATGTTTTATCAATGGTGCTGTATAGAAGGAGAAGTTTTGAAACTACTGTAAAAATAAGACCAATAACTGGAAGCAGGAGGCTTAAGTCCAAACCCTGACTCCAGGGAACTCCTGACTCCAAGGAACATTAATTGACAGGAGTTCATCAAACGCCTCCATACCTACACTGAAACCAAGCACCACACAAGGGCCAACAAGTTCCAGAGCAAGACATACCAAGCAAATTCTCCAGCAACAAAGGAACACAGCCCTGAGCTCCAAGATAGGGGCTGCCCAAAGTCACCCCAAAACCATAGACATCTCCTAACTCATTACTGGACACTTCATTGCACTCCAGAGAGAAGAAATACAGCTCCACCCACCAGAACACCGACAAAAGCTTCCCTAACCAAGAAACCTTGACAAGCCACTTGTACAAACCCACACACAGCGAGGAAACGCCACAATAAAGAGAACTCCACAAACTGCCAGAATACAGAAAGGACACCTCAAACTCAGCAATTTATACAAGATGAAGAGACAGAGGAATACCCAGCAGATAAAGGAACAGGATAAATGCCCACCAAACCAAACAAAAGAGAAAGAGATAGGGAATCTACCTGATAAAGAATTCCAAATAATGATAGTGAAATTGATCCAAAATCTTGAAATCAAAATGGAATCACAGATAAATAGCCTGGAGACAATGATTGAGAAGATGCAAGAAAGGTTTAACAAGGACCTAGAAGAAATAAAAAAGTCAATATATAATGAATAATACAAAAAATGAAATTAAAAACATTCTGGAGGCAACAAATAGTAGAATAACAGAGGCAGAAGATAAGATTAGTGAATTAGAAGATAGAATGGTAGAAATAAATGACTCAGAGAGAATAAAAGAAAAAGGAATTAAAAGAAATGAGGACAATCTCAGAGACCTCCAGGACAATATTAAACGCTACAACATATGAATCATAGGGGTCCCAGAAGAAGAAGACAAAAAGAAAGACCATGAGAAAATATTTGAGGAGATAATAGTTGAAAACTTCCCTAAAATGGGGAAGGAAATAATCACCCAAGTCCAAGAAACCCAGAGAGTCCCAAACAGGATAAACCCAAGGCGAAACACCCCAAGACACATATTAATCAAATTAACAAAGATCAAACACAAAGAACAAATATTAAAAGCAGCAAGGGAAAAACAACAAATAACACACAAGGGAATTCCCATAAGGATAACAGCTGATCTTTCAAGAGAAACTCTTCAAGCCAGGAGGGAATGGCAAGATATACTTAAAATGATGAAAGAAAATAACCTACAGCCCAGATTACTGTACCCAGCAAGGATCTCATTCAAATATGAAGGAGAAATCAAAAGCTTTTCAGACAAGCAAAAGCTGAGAGAATTCTGCACCACCAAACCAGCTCTCCAACAAATACTAAAGGATATTCTCTAGACAGGAAACACAAAAACGGTGTATAAATTTGAACCCAAAACAATAAAGTAAATGGCATCGGGATCATACTTATCAGTAATTACCTTAAACGTAAATGGGTTGAATGCCCCAAACAAAAGACAAAGACTGGCTGAATGGATACAAAAACAAGACCCCTACATATGTTGTCTACAAGAGACCCACCTCAAAACAGGGGACACATACAGACTGAAAGTGAAGGGCTGGAAAAAGATTTTCCATGCAAATAGGGACCAAAAGAAAGCAGGAGTAGCAATACTCATATCAGATAAAATAGACTTTAAAACAAAGGCTGTGAAAAGAGACAAAGATGGTCACTACCTAATGATCAAAGGATCAATCCAAGAAGAAGATATAACAATTATAAATATATATGCACCTAACACGGAGCACCGCAATATGTAAGACAAATGCTAACAAGTATGAAAGGAGAAATTAACAATAACACAATAATAGTGGGAGACTTTAATACCCCACTCACACCTATGGATAGATCAACTAAACAGAAAATTAACAAGGAAACACAAACTTTAAACAATACAATAGACCAGTTAGACCTAATGGATATCTATAGGACATTTCATCCCAAAACAATGAATTTCACCTTTTTCTCAAGTGCACATCGAACCTTGTCCAGGATAGATCACATCCTGGGCCATAAATCTAGCCTTGGTAAATTCAAAAAGATAGAAATCATTCCAAGCATCTTTTCTGACCACAATGCAGTAAGATTAGATCTCAATTACAGGAGAAAAACTATTAAAAATTCCAACATATGGAGGCTGAACAACACGCTGCTGAATAACAAACAAATCACAAAAGAAATCAAAATTTGCATAGAAACGAATGAAAATGAAAACACAACAACTCAAAACCTGTGGGACACGGTAAAAGCAGTCCTAAGGGGAAAGTTCATAGCAATACAGGCATACCTCAAGAAACAAGAAAAAAGTCAAATAAATAACCTAACTCTACACCTAAAACAACTAGAAAAGGAAGAAATGAAGAACCCCAGGGTTAGTAGAAGGAAAGAAATCTTAAAAATTAGGGCAGAAATAAATGCAAAAGAAACAAAAGAGACCATAGCAAAAATCAACAAAGCCAAAAGCTGGTTCTTTGAAAGGATAAATAAAATTGACAAACCATTAGCCAGACTCATCAAGAAACAAAGGGAGAAAAATCAAATCAATAAAATTAGAAATGAAAATGGAGAGATCACAACAGACAACACAGAAATACAAAGGATCATAAGAGACTACTATCAACAATTATATGCCAATAAAATGGACAACGTGGAAGAAATGGACAAATTCTTAGAAAAGTACAACTTTCCAAAACTGGACCAGGAAGAAATAGAAAATCTTAACAGACCCATCACAAGCACGGAAATTGAAACTGTAATCAAAAATCTTCCGGCAAACAAAAGCCCAGGTCCAGACGGCTTCACAGCTGAATGCTACCAAAAATTTAGAGAAGAGCTAACACCTATCCTGCTCAAACTCTTCCAGAAAATTGCAGAGGAAGGTAAACTTCCAAACTCATTCTATGAGGCCACCATCACCCTTATACCAAAACCTGACAAAGATCCCACAAAAAAAGAAAACTACAGGCCAATATCACTGATGAACATAGATGCAAAAATACTTAACAAAATTCTAGCAATCAGAATCCAACAACACATTAAAAAGATCATGCACCATGACCAAGTGGGCTTTATCCCAGGGATGCAAGGATTCTCCAATATCCGCAAATCAATCAATGTTATACACCACATTAACAAATTGAAAAATAAAAACCATATGATTACCTCAATAGATGCAGAGAAAGCCTTTGACAAAATTCAACATCCATTTATGATAAAAACTCTCCAGAAAGCAGGAATAGAAGAAACATACCTCAACATAATAAAAGCTATATATGACAAACCCACAGCAAACATTATTCTCAATGGTGAAAAATTGAAAGCATTCCCTCTAAAGTCAGGAACAAGACAAGGGTGCCCACTTTCACCATTACTATTCAACATAGTTTTGGAAGTTTTGGCCACAGCAATCAGAGCAGAAAAAGAAATAAAAGGAATCCAAATTGGAAAAGAAGAAGTAAAACTCTCACTATTTGCAGATGACATGATCCTCTACATAGAAAACCCTAAAGACTCCACCAAAAAATTACTAGAACTAATCAATGATTATAGTAAAGTTGCAGGATATAAAATCAACACACAGAAATCCCTTGCATTCTTATACACTAATAATGAGAAAACAGAAAAAGAAATTAAGGAAACAATTCCATTCACCATTGCAACGGAAAGAATAAAATACTTAGGAATATATCTGCCTAAAGAAACTAAAGACCTATATATAGAAAACTATAAAACACTGGTGAAAGAATCAAAGAGGACACTAATAGATGGAGAAATATACCATGTTCATGGAGCAAAAAAATCAATATGGTGAAAATGAGTATACTACCCAAAGCAATTTATAGATTCAATGCAATCCCTATCAAGCTACCAACAGTATTCTTCACAGAGCTAGAACAAATAATTTCACAATTTGTATGGAAATACAAAAAACCTCGAATAGCCAAAGCTATCTTGAGAAAGAATAATGGAACTGGAGGAATCAACCTATCTGACTTCAGGCTCTACTACAAAGCCACAGTTATCAAGACAGTATGGTACTGGCACAAAGACAGAAATATAGATCAATGGAACAAAATAGAAAGCCCAGAGATAAATCCACGCACCTATGGACACCTTATCTTTGACAAAGGAGGCAAGAATATACAATGGATTAAAGACAATCTCTTTAACAAGTGGCGCTGGGAAATCTGGTCAACCACTTGTAAAAGAATGAAATTAGAACACTTTCTAACACCATACACAAAAATAAACTCAAAATGGATTAAAGATCTAAACGTAAGACCAGAAACTATAAAACTACTAGAGGAGAACATAGGCAAAACACCCTCTGACATACATCACAGCAGGATCCTCTATGACCCACCTCCCAGAATACTGGAAATAAAATCAAAAATAAACAAATGGGACCTAATTAAACTTAAAAGCTTCTGCACAACAAAGGAAACTATTAGCAAGGTGAAAAGGCAGCCTTCAGAATGGGAGAAAATAATAGCAAATGAAGCAATGGACAAACAACTAATCTCAAAAATATACAAGCAACTCCTACAGCTCAACTCCAGAAAAATAAATGACCCAATCAAAAAATGGGCCAAAGAACTAAATAGACATTTCTCCAAAGAAGACATACAGATGGCTAACAAACACATGAAAAGATGCTCAACATCACTCATTATCAGAGAAATGCAAATCAAAACCACTATGAGGTACCATTTCATGCCAGTCAGAATGGCTGCTATCCAAAAGTCTATAAGCAATAAATGCTGGAGAGGGTGTGGAGAAAAGGGAACCCTCTTACACTGTTGGTGGGAATGCAAACTAGTACAGCCACTATGGAGAACAGTGTGGAGATTCCTTAAAAAACTGGAAATAGAACTGCCTTATGACCCAGCAATCCCACTGCTGGGCATACACACTGAGGAAACCAGAAGGGAAAGAGACACGTGTACCCCAATGTTCATCGCAGCACTGTTTATAATAGCCAGGACATGGAAGCAACCTAGATGTCCATCAGCAGATGAATGGATAAGAAAGCTGTGGCACATATACACCATGGAGTATTACTCAGCCATTAAAAAGAATACATTTGAATCAGTTCTAATGAGATGGATGAAACTGGAGCCTATTATACAGAGTGAAGTAAGCCAGAAAGAAAAACACCAATACAGTATACTAATGCATATATATGGAATTTAGAAAGATGGTAACAATAACCCTGTGTACGAGACAGCAAAAGAGACACTGATGTATAGAACAGTCTTATGGACTCTGTTGGAGAGGGAGAGGGTCGGAAGATTTGGGAGAATGGCATTGAAACATGTATAATATCATGTATGAAACGAATTGCCAGTCCAGGTTCAATGCACTATACTGGATGCTTGGGGCTGGTGCACTGGGACGGCCCAGAGGTATAGTATGGGGAGGGAGGAGGGTTCAGGATGGGGAACACATGTATACCTGTGGTGGATTAATTTCAATATTTGGCAAAACTAATACAATATTGTAAAGTTTAAAATAAAATAAAATTTAAAAGAAAAAAATTAAAAAAAAAAATAAGAAGTGACTTATTTGTCCAGTAAATATGTATTGAGCACCTACTGTATACTAGGTACTCTGCTAGATGGTGAAGATAAAGCAGGGAACTGGACAGAAACAGCTTCATTCTGGTGTGTTTTCATTTTCTGAGATTAAAACATTGAACTGAGAGAAAAACAAAGAAAGATATTGAATGTTTGGTTTCATTCCCAATCACTACTGCACACCAGAAGTTCCCAGATCAAAGTGTAAGATTCAGTTATTGAATAGAGTGGTTTTCAAACTACGTTCACTGGAGTCCTACAGGGTCTACAGATGGAAGTTGGGAGGAGGGATGGAGAGTGGTGAGCAGGATATGTAAAAGACCTGACCAGTCCTCAGATTCCATCAAAGCAATTCCTAAACCATTTTATACACTCTAAAGATTTAATTTGGAAGATTAAGCATTCTGTTATTTGTTATTAAAAGGAAGAAATTCCCTGAATTAAAAAAAAATATTTTCCTAATAAGGCAATTGAGAAGACTAACAAATAGATTTATTTAAAGTGTTAAAATACCTTAAATAGCTAGTTTGAACCAGGTCTTCCAAGAATTAATCAAGGGCTCTTTATACTTTGCCACTGAATTGTTTAGGCATATATTCAGCCACCAGTGGGGTAACTTGCAATTTTTTAAAACATAATCCAATGTATTTATTTTCGGCTATGCTGAGCCTTCATTGCTGTGCAGGCTTTTCTCTAGTTGCGATGAGCAGGGGATGGGGGAAAGGTTACTCTTTAATTGCAGTGCACGGGCTTCTCATTGTGGTGGCTTCCTTTGCTGTGGAGCACAGGCTCTAGGGCACTTGGGCTCAGTAGTTATGGTACATGAGCTTAGTTGCCCGGTGGCACATGGAATATTCCAGGACCAGGGGTTGAATCCGTGTCCCCTTTATTGGCAGGTAGATTCTTAACCACTGGACCACTAGGGAAGTCCTAACTTGCAATTTTTAACTTTTGAAAATTATCATCTTAGAGCTAGAAAAATGTAGAGAATTATCTAATGCAACCCCTCATGCTATATAAGGTGCGTACGTGCATGCTAAGTCACTTCAGTCATGTCCAACTCTTTGTAATCCATGGACTTAGCCTGCTAGGCTCCTCCGTCCATGGGATTCTCCAGGCAAGAATACTGGAGTGAGTTGCCATGCCCTCTTCCAGGGGATCTTCCCGATCGAACCTGCGTGTCTTACCTCTCCTGCATTGGCAGGCAAGTTCTTTACCACTAGTGCCACCTGGGAAGCCCATGTTATATAACAGTCTCTCAAACTGTGGACTGTGATCCATTAGTTGACAACAAATTGATTTAGTGGATGCTACTGCTGCTGCTAAGTTGCTTCAGTCGTGTTTGACTCTGTGCAACCCCATTGACTGCAGCCCACCAGGCTCCTCCATCCCTGGGATTCTCCAGGCAAGAACACTGGAGTGGGTTGCCATTTCCTTCTCCAATGCATGCAAGTGAAAAGTGAAAGTGAAGTCGCTCAGTTGTGTCTGATTCTTTGCGACCCTATGGACTTGCAACCTACCAGACTCCTCTGTCCCTGCATGGGATTTTCCAGGCAAGAGTACTGGAGTGGGTTGTCATTGCCTTCTTTTGATTTAGCAGATAAGAACCAATAAATTTTTTAATGAAAGAGAAAAAAATAGAAAGTATCAGAATGCATACCATGTGGGATAAAGCTGAGAGTTATTTCATGAAACTTGTGTATAAATGTGCAAAATATACATATACACACAAAAAATACATATAAGTACATATGTATATGTGTATATATACACATACATAAATATAAGATCATTAATAAAATGTATTTCTTACTATAGGGCATGATCAAAAAGTACAAACACCATTGATACACAGAAATTCTTTTACTATTATTCTAAGATGAAGAGTCCAATAATAGAGCCATGGAGTTCTCATTCCTTCCCTAGGTAACCATTTCTAGTTCTACTAGATCAAGATAGTCATAAAGCATTATCCTTGATCACATTATATTTTTGCCCATTAACCAGTCCTCATTTCTTTAACAGCTCCTCTGTGATAATTTGTAGACCTTACTCCATTGTGGATGTTGTCAGTGGCTTTCTTAGAATGAGATGTTCTTAATTTAAAATAAACCTCCTGTTAGGACCAGCTACATAATGAAAATAAGGAGCTTCTTGTTAAAAAATTACTAAGAACTTAGGAACAGTAACTGCAGAACATTAAGCCGAACATGGAGCCCTTTTAAGCACAGAGTCCTGTGTGATCGCACAGATTGTATGCCCAGGAAACCAGCCTCGCCTTGAAGTACAGCCTGCTTATTACAAGGTATTCGTTGGTCTTTCAGGGATCATGCTCCTATTATTGCAGCTGTAACCACAGTAGCTTGTTATTTCCAGAGTAAGCAGCAACTGCAAAGGTTCCTGGTCTGCAGAAACTCCATCTAGTTTCTGAACAAACCAAGAAAAATTCCATCTGCTTTGTGCATTCTATTCTGCCCTGGCCACACCACCCCCTTGCATCTCTGCTCCTCAGGCATGGAGGTCTTTGATGTGAAATTTCATGCTCAATCTCATGGTAGCCAGACCCATGAGTTATGTGGTGCTCAGGGTTCCAGAGACAGCAGTGATCAGCATTCTTGGCTATAGAGTTCATTTCAAAAGGCACTGTTCAAATAGTAAGTTGCTCATTAAAATGCTCTAAGTTGGTAAGATAGTTCTAAAATAGATATTTTTTAAAAATCTCAGCAAGTCTGTGAAGACTCAACACTTCATGATGATATTACTTAGAAAGACAGCCATGAAAAATTGATCTCACATTTGGAAACAAACCAAAATAAGATAATTTCATCCTAAAATAATTAAAGGATTCAGGGCTTTATTTTAGAAGGGTATCATGAGTAAGAAAGTCTCAATCTTTTATTTTTGAAATATTAATCTAAATTACAAATACTTTAAAACATGGAGTTGAAATTTTAGATTATATAATCATTAAACATCAAAATCCAGTTTAGGAGTCAAAGTCAAGTTAACTGTATTCTTAAACAAGTCATTATCATGAAATTTCCCATATATTGATTAAAATGATAAGTAAAAAATAAATATCTGCATATGAAACTGAATAGGTTAAATGTATTGGTACACTTTTAATAATGAAGTGTCCTAGGTAAAGCATGGCTCAGCAGGTAAAGAATCCACCTGAAGTGCAGGAGATACAGGAGACCAGGATTTGATTCATGGATCAGGAAGATCTCCTGGAAGAGGAAATTGCACCCCACTCCAGTGTTTTTGCCTGAAAAATCCCATGGACAGAGGAACCTGGAGGGCTACAGTCTATGCAGTCACAAAGAGTCAGGGCGTGACTGAGCATGCATGCATGGATGGACCTCTATCTGATGATTTGGGGGCTTCCCTGGTGGCTCAAACAGTAAAGAATCTGCCCATAATACATGAGGCCCAGGTTCTATCCCTCTTAAGAGGAGAATGGCTACCCATTTCTATATTCTTGCCTGGAGAATTCCAAGGACAAAGACGCCTGGCAGGCTACAGTCCAGCTGGTAGCAAAGAGTCATAGAGGACTGAGTCACTAACACTACTGCTACTAGGTAAAGCAAGTCTCCATTTAACGCAAAATTCTGTTCTTGGATCCACAACTGTCTGCTTTTTTTCACTGCCATTTAAACACAGATTGTTCTAAAATTAACTTATTTAATGAAAAGAAAATTATTTCTTCTAAACTGCACTGCATTCTAAAAGAAGTTTCTTTGTAGCCGACTCCAGAGCAAGCCAGAGAGGAGGTGTGACTCTCACTCTGTGCCCCACAGTGCTGGATCATAGAAAGTGCTAAAAAAAATGTTCACTGAATGACTGAATGGATTTTTCCACCCATGCCTCCAAGACTGAAAATTCTCCTTGCTAGAAAACTCATCACTCTGGTTAACACACGTTTTTTGGGGTGTGAGAAAAGTAATTGCTTATTTTGCTTTTGGAATGGCTTCCCAAATAGCTAAGTGTGAGTAGAGGGCATCTCAAAATGTCTCTCCTTAAAAATCTTCTTAGCCAGTACACATTAAAAAGAAAGAACGCCTGTATGATTAGGGACCAAGGCAGAAGTAGTAAGTTAAATTTGTTTTGAGGTCCATCTCCCTGGATTTTAACACCACTTTCTCTCCTGAGTCCTTCCATTTCTCTTTCTACTGTTCACCTGACTTAAGATGAACCCTTAAAAATTCACTTGAAGAGGGAGAAAGGAAGTATTTCTACATAAGGGTCCCCTCAATAGCTTCCTGTTAGGTGGAAATTTGCTTATGTTAAGATATCAATACCATGTTACAAATCATTATGTGATTGACAGCATTTGCTATCCATATCCCACTGGCTATCCATAGCAGAGTAAAGATTGGAACATCAAACAAGAAAACACCTAGTTTTTTGTTTAAATCAGTTGAACAAATGTCAGATGTATAATCTCAAAGAACATTTCATTCTTCTATAATTTGCTTGAAGATCACTTGAAGGGGAACCAACAACTCATATTTCCCCAACCTCATTCCACTACACCTCACCCAGCCTTCAGCAAATGCACTCGTTACAGACAGGAGGAAATCTGTTAATTATTCTTACTGCAATTCCTTTGAAAGAGCTTCAGACTAAAATGAGATGTTTCCAAACATCAACAAACAAACTCCAACAATAACTCTAGAGTACATTATTTAACAGAGGTGATAAGATGAACTGGCTGGATATTTACTGTTTCTACAGTATTCAAGGCTCTCTTTCCAATGGATGAAGAAAGAGGGAAAGGAGAAATAGCTGCAGGACCCATTTGTGAGCATTGGCATTCATAAAATTGTTTGCACGCAGTAGCTGAATCTGAACATCTGAGTTTCTTAGAGTTTTGCATGTAAACATGAGTATCAGTGCCAAATCTGTACCATGTATAAAGAGAAGAGAAGAGCATAAGATTAAATGACTTCTGGATACACTCCATTTCCTCAATAAGTACTTAAGGTATTCTAGAAAATCAGATATTTAGAATATTTAAACATTTATATAAGCCAACCAGCTTTCCTTCCTTAGTTCAAGAAAGAAATATTAAAAGCTGGGAAACTAAACTCTTCCAGCAGTAGAACATAGGCTCTGGAGCCAGACTGCCCAGTTTCATATCCTAGATCTATCATTTATGACTCACATATCCTGTGTTGGCCTCTAAACCTCAGCTTTAGTTGCCTCATCTATCAAATGGGAATAGTAATAGTACCTTCCTGATAGGATTGTTGGGAGGGTTGAAATGAGATCAACCAGTTAAAGTGCGTAGCATAGAGTCTGGAACATCATAAGCCTGGGCTCTTAGCCGTTGCTGTTATCCACTTCACCATCACAGGACCCAGTACTGGTGGAGAAGGAAGAATGAGGAGAGTGATCATTCACAATCAACCTCTTATATAACATCAACAGCAATAACTGCAGTCTGTGCTAATCTATGTTTCTCCACTATCAATAAAAATAAAATCACCTTAAAGTCTGTCCACAAGAGTTACTAAATAAAGTCCCTCCACAAGGTGAGAGATTTTGTGTGTACTGCTCCCAATTTATAGGACACTCATTTAAAGTTAGGAAATTGAATCATAGGTCTAATTGTTCCAAAAGGATATATATTGCCTAAACAAAATAATAACTGTATTAGAACTCAATATCACAGTGAAATTGGTTGTTATGAACACTTTCATAAGCAGTAGATAATAAACACATTTCTCTGCTTTCAAAGAATAAGATGCTGTGCTGTAAATAAATCATTACATTACATCAAAGGTACTAAAATCAACAATCACCTGATTATCATTGGCAAGCCTTGTTTGAACTCCATTTTTTCCCTAATTAAATGAGAGGAGAGAGTAAAAGAAATCTTTGCAAAATGTCCCTCGTACAATAGAGTTTCTAACTGTAGGGGGTAGAATGATGCATCCATTTCCACTTACTGTATTAGGGAATGACTAAATTACTTGTAGCTCCCTTTCTGCACACACACTTACGAGTAATGATATAATCTTCTAAATCACATAAAAATACATAAACAGGATTCTGTATCATTCTATGCCCATTTTTATGAGAATTCATGTGGATGCTAACTTTATAGAATATTTAAGAGAATATTTAATTAAGCTTTCTTAGTTCTGTTACAATTCAGGCTATCTATCTGCATTATACATATTTTTAGCTCTGAACTAATAGAATAGTCATGTTTTGCTGTGTTTTGTCATCTATATTCAAAACCTGAAATCTTAAAAATTCACTGCTTCTCAGCTTGCTCTTAACTTTCTCTTATAAAATAAAGCTTTTATTCCAAGTCTTAATATTTGAGTCATTTTAAGGTTCCTTTTTAAATGTTGAGTAGCCATCAGGCTAGCAATGTAAATTTTATTTAAATTGATTTTATATCTTCATCACCACTCCTTATAAAAAAATCTCATCTTATTACTAGAGATAATGTATGTGTCAAAAAAGAAGCCTCAAATGCACTTCCTGTGCACTTGACAGGGTGACAAAATATTTCTCCTATCCTTTCCTAATTGAGCTTCAGTACAAAGGAGGACATTATAATAATATTAATAATAGTTACATGGATATTTGTAGGTACTGTGTAACCCTTCAGTCCATTTTCCCAGACAATAGTGGCTACAAAGAGGCTTCAAAATAGAACATCGCACAATATGAATGCCACTTTTTTCTATCTTACATTTTAAAAACATCATTGAAATCAGAAAGTTCATTTACAAAGGACTGGCAGTTGCAATCACAGCAATAATGTAGTGCTGAGAAAAAAAGGGTAATTGGTTTGGTAAAGATCGCTTTCCATTACACCATAAAGCACTACACAATAGGAAAGGTCGCCAATTAAGCAATCATGAATACCAAGTACTGAAGCTGATGAAAATAGGGCAGTGGTTTAAATAGATTTGCAAGCAATTTACCTTTTCACAATGTTGGCAATCTGATGCAATTTGCTTGCAATTTTGTCTGCTTTCAGTAGCACTCGAAGCTGACACTACACAGACCAAATGGCAAAGAGGCCCTGCATAGAAAATGTAAAACTATCTTGGCTGCATCAGGAAACCAGAATGGTGGTTCATCAGGAAAATTACAACAATTAACATAAGTGCTGCAAAAATCAACACTTTAAATGTCACACTCACTAGTCTGTCCAAAGACTGTAAAAGTACCATCCCCATTGCCGGACTAACAGTAAATATGAAGCAATCACCACCAAACCTTGGGGCTGATGGCTTTACAATTGATGTGACATTCTCTGAGTGATAAAATAGCCTCTCATTTTACAAAAGTAAGTATTTTTCTTTTCTAGACTTAACCTGGATTATGTCAACACAAAATTTACGTTTAATTTTTTTTCAACTTTTTCGACAAAGCCATTCCATGCCAGTGTGGTTATAGTTGGTCTTGACATTTAAAAAATAACTTTATATTTCAGAGAATTAGGGCCAAGTTGATAAAAAATAATCCTTCCTCAAATATCGATCTGCTGCTTTCAAATGTAAATCATGGTCCAGATTTATGTCGAAAGCTGTTACACTATGTGAGGTACAGTGTCTGACTAGAACCTATTTTATCATCTTAGAGAAGGCTCCAAAAAGGCATTCGTGGATATTCCCTTGAGGACTGACTGGAATTCCAGATGCCATCACATATCTATATCGATGTATTCCCAGCTAAAAGTTAGACACTTTGAAAATAATTGATAACTTCTGCTTTGGCCTCCATGTTTTGAGAAGCTATAAATTTGTCAGGCTTTGAGAATTGGCTTATAGTGTAAACCTAATGATTTCTCAGTGAACTGGGAGGATCCAGTGATGAGAAAACAAGAGTGGAGTGTCAGAAAATCTAAGTTTAATTTTCATCTCTATACTGGCTGACTGTGAGAATTATTTTAGGGCTCTGTCTACTGAGGGCCCATCTTTTAGTTTTGAGTGAAATGACTGATTGTTTGGGTATAAGAACAAAGTTGGATTTCTCCCCTCATGAACATTCCTGCCTTTGCTTGGGTTTAGACACCAAAATTTCCACAGTAGCAAAGAAATAAGAGTATCAGACACACATGTACATGATATACTCACAGTTAAGAGCAAATATTTTTACTATGGATTTAGTGAAAAGATTCATTGTGATAATAGCTACTACAGCTTCTACTGCACATCGGGGCTCATACTTTACTTTTACCCTGTAGAAAATCATTTCTTAAACAGAAATTCAAACTTGGCCTGTAGAACCCAGATGTGTCCTTAACTATGCGACCTAACATTCTGTGGTGACTCATGTCTCTGGGATCCCCTGATGATTCCTCATGTCATCACTAATGAGGCATTTCATTCTGTTGAGAGTTACTCTCCCCAAAAGTTTTATCAGCTGCCTCTCACCATGATCATCTTAAGCAACATCAACAAGCAATACTCTGCTGACAGGGTCTCTGGGGCTGTTGTCCACACTGCCCAGTGAAGGTTGTCTCCAGGAGCCAAGGCACTGTCCAGAGTGCTGGGGCCCAATGACGGCCATGCTAGCTCTGGAAGCTGATGACTGCTCAGCTGAAGGTTGATAGGTTAGCCAATCCTCTTATAAGGGTTTACATATTCTGCAAAGTGAAGCTTGAAGAAAGAGGTAATGATTCTCTACCTGGTTTTAGGTGGCTTGAGTGCAACCATTTTCTGAAGGAATGCATGCATTTGATATCTTTTCTCTGACAAACTTGGAAAGTAAGTCACACCAGGAAGGGAGTGACCTTCTGTTGCCATCTGCAACATGACAGGAATGATTCTATGAAAGGATGGCATCAGCAATCTCCAGAGTAAATTACAGGCTTGGAATAGCAGTAAGACATTTGCTGTCTCACCAACACAAAATACTCAAAAGTTTGTTAAGACTGCTTCCAGAGAAACAAACATTGAAAAGAATTAGCTATTTTCTCCTCTGTGTGTGTGTGTGTATGTGTGTCAAATGCAGCATGATCAAGGGAGTGGTATACAGGAGGGTGGAGAGAGAAACTATCGTCAATTTTGATAAATGTAATGACCTGTGGGTTTTTTTTTTCTCAGCTGTTGATTGGTACCACTGAAAACAATTATTACTGGTTAATTTAGTTGTTGGCATAGTGCATAGTAAATATTTCTGTTGTATCATTCTTTATTAACTGCAGAAAAAGCCTTTGATTTTATTTATCAAGTTAGTCAAAAATCACACACAGCAACCAGATGACCATAAAGCAGATAGTGTCAGAATCATCAAAACTATTTCCAAGTCTTCTATTATAATCCTCATGATCTATCTCATAGAAAGATTAGAATTTACTGGAATCCAGGCCTCAGAAACTTGGATTTAAAAGATAATATTTCCTAAAGAGGTTTCAGAAGCCTTACTAGTTTGGGTTGAACTACATATATACATTGAGTAGATTTGCCCAATCAAACATAAAAACATGAATCAAATACCATGCAAATTCTTGTGAAACTATTGGACTTGCCACCATCAAGCAAGCAAAATGCATAAAAATCATAGTTCCTTTTGGGAAACAATACCATTTATCCAAATAAATAATCTTAGTCTTCCAAGTATTTTTAAAAGACAAGTAATAATATTTATAAATAAAATAAATATGAAATATGTTTAAAATATGAAAAGAGATTTCCTTAAATGGCAGTTATGCAACTACTTTGAGGTCAGATATGAATTGAATTTTGGCTCTGCTATTTACTAGCTGTGTAGCTTCAGGCAAATTGTGTAATCTCTCTGAGTATAAATTCTATCATCTGTAAAATAGAAATAATAAATCTTACAGAGCCTATGAGCAGTAACAATATTGCATGGGAAGTAACATATACTAGATGTTTAAATAAAGATCATCAGCTGTTATTTAGTCAGGGTTTTTTTTCTATGCATTTCAAATGCAGACACTGTATTCATTGGATAAAAATGGAAAATACCTACTATATTCAAATGAACAACGTAACTTGTATTAAAATATTTAATGTGCTGTAAAATTAAAATCTTTTAATGTGTCTTTTTTTTTTCAAAAAGAAAATAACTTACTCAAAAGGTATTTTTCAAGTTAGTGAAAGCACATTGTAATTCTCTTTTGGTGATTTATTATTACAAAGTAGTTTTCAAAATAGAATAAACACAATTCCAAAACCTTACCACATGTATAAAAATGTAAATTCTTTATTTTTTTTTAAATCCACAAAATAGAGCATAAAATTTCTGTTCTTATAATACTTCCTATACTCTTGGTTCTTGACAAACCTACACACCAGTGTGGAAAACTCTAGAGAATGCCACGTGAAAGCACAGGGAGACAGAAGAAGTCAAACATGAAGAAGCCTAGTCTGTTCCAGAGCATCTCTGAACCTCCAAGCAGGATGGCAACCCAGATTCACATCCTGAACAAGCTGGGACCAGTCCAAGACCAGCAGGACTTACAGTGTCTTCCTGGGATCACAATTCTGAACACTTTAGGGTAGTTCTATTAGGAGTTTGGCCATTCTGCACTTTAGTGTGATGCTGGAAGATGCTTCCAAGGCCATCCCATACCTACAAGACACCTCAAATCTCTGAAACAAGCCTTTCTCCCAGCTGACCTGTGGTGGCTGTCTCGAGGTAGCTGGAGATACCAGTAAGTCCTCATGGTTCATGGAACTTAGTCCTAGTGCATACTTGCACCCAGAGACCTATCACTGCTTTGGAACACTTCTAATCTGAGCCTAATTATATTCATTCAAAAAACAGTTATTGAGTGCCTATATGAACTGTACTTTATGGGATACATAGTAATGAATTGCCTCTGTCTCTAAGGAGCTTATAGTCCAGTATAAGAGATAAGAGGTATTCTGGTATACAAATATCTAAATAAAATATTAGAAATGGCAAGTACCATAAAAGAAATGCAAAATGTCAGTTGTGGAGAAGAGACAGATGATGCAAGTAAAATCATAGTATTAATATAAAGTATACTAATTTCACTAAATTTTGCTCTTTCCTTTAAACTAGGGTTGATACTATTAGAAAAGCTGTTGTTTGAGACCGTACTTAAAGACCTTATAAGGTAAGCTTTGGATGGATAGGCAAAGTATTTCAAGGTGAAAGAAAAATCATAAGAAAGAAGAAAAGGAAAGGAAGGGAGGGAGGAAGCCCACCTCAATCAGAAAATTCAACTCCAGTTTGGCTAGAAACATTCAGAATTCTACATGTGATCCTGTGTGAATTCATCTAGAAAATATTGAATTCTCTGGGTAAATAAGTCCCCCCATTTATAACTTTATGCATCAAGCATTTTATAAAGCTCATCCCCAATTACTAAATTTTAGCATACATTGTAATTATACCTCACATATGCTTGGGAATAATAATAATCCTGCACTTGAATTATCTTGAAAGGATGATACCAAGTCAGAAAAAAGCTGATTTTTCATTCTTCATAGGTCAAATCACATTCTAAAATCTGATGTTGTAATCTTATATATTCTTAATCTTTCAGGTTGAATGTGAACTTGTCCCCAGGCAATGCAGCTCATATAAAAGGCTGTAACAGAGCAAATGAGGATTTCACCAGCCCAGGAACACTTTGAACTGCACTTTCCAGTTTACTGCTAGCTTGAACAGAAAGTTATGATTTGTGTCCATCTACAGGTCAGTGAAAGTTTTTATTGATATTGGAAAACCCTATGTATGCTAGACTAATAAACCCGACAAAATCAGATCTTTTGGTTTCAATTGCATCCTGTATCTGTCTATAGCCACAAAATATTCAGCTATGAAATTCCCACTTTCAGAACACTTTGATCCTTTTTAGTACCTAATCATACAATATATGTCACATCTGCAAAATCAGCTGAGAGCTACCCTTATTCAAAACAAACGAAACAGAAACGAATTCTTCAGAAGCTACAGATAACCCTTTGTCACCACAGATGGTGACTTCAGGATTCTAAGAGTCTTTCAAATAAGATCTCCGTGCCGAGATTATCGAATGTCATAGACCTAACAGGTCTCACAGCCTCACTGCTGTTGAACTACTTTATGTCTCAGCTCCCAAGTTTGGTGGGAATTAAAATATTGCACAGATGGGACTATAACTGACCATAGCCTGCTCCATTGTATGTCCAACCATCTCTAATTACAGCAACACACAAGAGGAAGAGATTTGAAAGGGCAGGTGACGGGAGAGGAGACGAACCTGGTTTGACTTAAACAGCACAGGATCCCTCACCATCAGGCCTGATGTACATCAGCCTGACAGCTAATTAGGGTAGACATGAATTTTTCCAATGTAACAGATGTTCGCTAATCAGGCCAGATTTGGAGCCCTTGCGCCAGCAACATTTCATGCACAATTTAACTATCTAAAAGGAATAAACTACTTAATGCATTGTACTGAAGGCACAGCTGTTTCACAATCAGAAAATTTGCTGTCAAAGATGTTCTCTTTAAAACTGACATGTTTTTATATAACTCTGATGGGGTGTTTATAATGTATTAATAGTTGTCAGCAAGAGCTGCTGTCATCATCAAGAAGTAAAATATTTCTGAAGGTATATTAAAATGAACAGACTCTTTTCTCTTCCCCCAAAATCCATTCAGATAATTTAACTAGGTTGAATGTGGTCTACTAAGTTCCAAAATACATTTGAAACAAAGAATATCAATGTATTTTTTTCAATTTATTCTAAATTTGAGACAAAAACCATGTCTGTGCTTTGTTTTTGGTTTAAAGACTTAAAACAATTATAGGTCCACATTTAGTTACAAAGCTGGAATTTTTTATCATTCTAGTTTTATGTAAATACACTAGGGGGACCATCATTACCACATCAAAAATGTTTTATTGGGTAAAATGAAGGTTTGACATCTTCATAAGCACAGATTAATTTGGTTAAGAATGAAACGGGGATTCCTTTCTCTCTCTACCCCCTTCTTTACTCCTTAAGTACTAACTGACCTTTTATTATAAGAAAAGTCCTAAATATGAATTAAAACTTTATTTTCTTTGACAGTTTAGTTTTATAACTTATTTTTATTTTTAAAATGATATAGCAAAATAATATTTACTACTCTATAAAATGGGCTTCCCAGGTGGCATCAGTGGTAAAGAACCCACTTGCCAATGCAGGAGACATAAGAGATGTTGATCTGATCCCCAGGTCAGGAAGATCCCCCAGAGGAGGTCATGGCAACCCACTCCAGTATTCTCGCCTTGAGAATCCCATGGACAGAAGCCTGGTGGGCTACAGCCCATAGGGTCACAAAGAGTCAGACTTGACTGAAGTGACACACCTTATAAATATTGAAAAGTTCACATCATTTAAAAATATAGCTTTGTAAATCTTAAAAGTCTGTATTTGAAAGAGACATTAAATAGCCAGTGACTTAAAAATCCCACAATGTAGACAGTTTTTAGGGTAATGTATATTGTCTACTTAATTTAGCAATTTGCTTATTTTAGTAACATTTTTACCAGTTTTTCCAACCATTTTATGACACAGTTTGGGTACATTCTTTTCAACCAACATTGGTATTGGTTGAACTCAGTATCATGAATTATGCTTTATCTGGGGAAAAAAATGCTTTATCTGAAATAATATAGTTTCTATGGTGACTAGTGTACTGTTGACCCCTTCTCCATGTGCTGGCCCAAGTGCATCTGTGACTCCTTAAAGGTACTATATTGAATTAGTGGCATCGATAGCTCAGATCTCTGGCTAAATTCAAGAATAATATCTTTAAAATCAAGTTAGGTAAAGAACTACTTTCAGGACTGGTAAGGTTGTCTAGAAGTCTCTGCTGTGACTTGAGCACATAATTTTTGTATTATGTTTTCCTGATGTGATGACTTATCCACGGGAAATTGGCTATAGACCAAACGTTTAAAAAGAGTTTTCATATTTGTGTTTCATAACTGTGCAATTTAGCCCTGAGAGATATTAAAAATTAACTTCACCAAAGATTAAAAATTAAATGCCTTGATTCTAAATATTACTCTCCTTTTGGACATCTATGTAAGTAGATTGTTTGCTATTCGTGATTCTAATACCTAAAGGACATGATTATTTGAATCTTTAAGACAATTTCATAACTACTATCAGTTCTTTAACATGGGACTCTTTTTTAATTAAACTGTACAAAAAAAGCTCTTAAAAATAAATCTCCAAAATATCACCTATTTCATCCTTAAATAATTCAACTTTGCACATAAATATTTTATAGGATAATCTGATGTTTTAAATATTATCTATAAATTTAGATTTCACTTAGAATAAAATCCATACTCTTTACTACAGTCTACAAAGCTCCACATTACCTGGCCTACCAATGTCATTGCACATTGCTTGCTCTTTGTTCACCATGACCTAACTAACATTGATCTGCTTACTGAAATTTGAACACACCAAAATCTTTCTCTCTGCAAGCCATTTTTACTTGCTTCTTTCAGTTAGAATGTCATTCTATTCTTGGCATGTCTGGCTCCTTATCCTCACTCAGGAATCAGTTTAAAAGGAATTTATTCAAAGAAAACTTTCCTGACAACCCTAATTAATCTCGCCACTCCTCTAACCTCTACCATATCACCCTGCTTATTTTCCATAGAACTCATCCAAGTAAAAAAATAATCTGCTTATTTATTTTCTGTCTATCCACCTCCTCAAATCTGCTAGAACTGTGACAATCAATACAATACCACTAGCCACTTTTGGCTATTTAAGTTAATTTAAATTAAATAAAACTTCACAAAATTAAAAAAATACAATTAAATCAAACTTCATTCCTCAGTTGTTTCAAAAGCACAAATACAGAAGATTTTTATTCCATGGAAATTTCTATTGGACTTGCTGGTCTACAATATAATTTTAGAGAGCAAAAAAAGCTCTGGTCAATGACTAGAATAGCAACTGATCCATAATAGTTCTTAATTAATTAAATGGATGGATGGATGGAAAGGTAGATGGACGAGCAAACTTCAATTTACATATAATCAGTGAGAAGTATGACATTCCAGCTAATATAATACTATGGTTTCTATTCAATCTTCTATTCCTAATATTAATTATTTTAATAAGATGAGATAAAGCAAGATGACACTAAGGTGTATCTAATATGGTTTCATCTTTTTTTGAAAGTACTCAATAATGAAACTCCCATGTTGACCTGAAGTAGAACCATAGGACCAAAAAGGTCCCTTTAGAATCAAATGAGCCTTAAGCTTTAGACCACAGCTAATTGAAGAGTAGAAATAGCAGGAGCTTGAACTCTGGTAAATGCAAAGTGGAAACAGTGGCAGATTTTATTTTCTTTGGCTCCAAAATCACTGTGGATGGTGACTGCAGCCATGAAATAAAAAGACACTTGCTCCTTGGAAGAAAACCTATGATAAACCTAGACAGTATATTAAAAAGCAGAGACAACGCTTTGCCAACAAAGGTCAATAGACCCAAAGCGATGGTTTTTCCAGTAGTCATGCACAGATATGAGAGTTGGACCATAAGGAAGGTTGAGCGCCGAAGAATTGATGCTTTCAAATTGCGGTGTTGGAGAAGACTCTTAAGAGTCCTTGGACTGCAAGGAGATCAAACCAGTCAATCCTAAATGAAATCAACCCTGAATATTCACTGGAAGGACTGATGATATAGCTGAAGCTCCAATACTTCAGCCACCTGATGCAACGAGTCGATCTGTTTGAAAAGACTCTGATGCTGGGAAAGATTAAGGGCAGGAGAAGAAAGGGCAACAGAGGATAAGATGGATGGATGGCATTACCAATTCAATGGATATGAGTTTGAGAAAACTCTGGGAGATAGTGAAGGACAGAGAAGCCTGGCATGCTGCAGTCCATAGGGTTGCAAAGAATTGGACAGGAGTTAGTGACTGAACAACAATGAATGCAAGCTCAAATCATAACTCTGATATTTACCAGATGATGATGATGATCATCATCATCATCATTTTGAAGAAATGATCTTTATTTGCCCCATATGTAAAACAGAAAAGGATATAACTTCACAGGATTTTTCGAAGATTAGATGTCTTGTGAATGCTTGACTTATAGTAGGTGCACTAAATGGCAACTATCATTATAAATTTCCTTGAATTAATGGCATGATAGCAATTAGACCTTTGGAAATCCTGGTATATCTTATAGCATTATAGCATAATATCTAATAGCATGTAGCATTCTCTGGCATTATTCTTCAACTCAGAAATTTTAGAACTGAAGCCCTACTCATAAATAAACACTATCATGAATTTTAGAGGCTTGTCACAAGTGTTGCACTCGGAATGGGAGGTAGAAAGTAGTTAGGGCTGTGGATGAAGGTTATGGGTAGAAGAGAACATGCTGAACAGAGAAGCAGCTACGGACTAGACTGCTCCTGAAACAGACTGGCTCATATTTAAAAAAATTTTTTTTAATCGTTGAAAGTATAAAGGAGTTCTAAGGTTCAATAAGTATGTAATTTGTATATAGTATCTAACTCTTCACTTAATTTCAATAGTTAGCCACTGTTATCTTAGGAAGCAGAAAAAATGGAACCGATAAGATCAACAGAAGGGCAGTCCCAGTTTTTATGTGTTTTTCTGTTGATTTGAATAAAGGGTAGTTTTATAATGTCATCAGAGACAATGAAACTCTACAACGTTTATTACAGTTTCCCTTAGAAAGAGTGTTAGTGGAGGATCAGTCTGCAGTATCAGAATCAATGTCCTCTTAAGCTTAGAAAAAAAAATTAGTAGACGGTACAAACTTGGAAAGGACTAAATTTTAAATTAGAATATGAGTATAAAATGAGAACTTCAATTGCAATTGTTATTTATCTGATTTTCTACATTTCCAAAAGATTGCAGGTTTTGTTTTTAGTCTCTCTTTAGAGCTTGATCTTATTCCAGGGAAGGAACAGGAAAAAATTCCACCTTAGAGCCCTAAAAGTGATCACTCTTAAGTACCCATGATTCTTCAGGGTATTTGAAATTTATTTAGTTTAGAATGAAAATATAAAACATTAAATATTTTCTTGAATGGCAAATTAAGTAGCATCTTTTCTGTTTGTTTGGTTTCTTCTGAGACTTAAGCCAAAAATAAACAGAATGGTCTATATTACAACAATCTGGAATCAATCAGTGTTATTAAGGACTCAATATTATCGCTAAATCACATTTAAAGACTGAACATCTCTGATGTGAACTTTTGTGTGATGTAGGCCAAGGAACTGGAATAGAAAAATACTACTTTCCTGTCAGGAGCTAAGAGTTCATATTTGTGTGACATCCTCCTATTTCTGGAACAAAATTTTAAACACTTCTTGGCCTACTATAGAGGAAAACATACATGAATAATAAACTGATTAAACAGAAATTTGGAGGTAAAACTCTGCCTTAAGAATTTGTTGAGGAATATTTTGGAAGAATTTTTGTAAGATACCTGTAGCAGAGTATATATTCTACAGCAAAAAAACCCTGAGGGGCAATTCATTCCTGTTTGATTTATAGGCATTAAGAAAGGATGACTTTTTTAAATGCTTTACCATCATTTTTACAAAAAACCTTGGAAGAAGAAAGACACAGAGCCATGGTCATGCACCTTTTGCCCTTTGTTTCCAGAGCAAGCTTTTCTGGGCCCACTTTTAGCACAAATGATATTTTTTGTTTATTGATTTCATATGCATGTCCACTACTTGCTGTTATCACTTTACATTCATTTGCAAGATTTAATCTCTCTCCTCCTAGCCTCCTCCTCACTTTCCTCCTATTATCTGAAAACATATACAGTGATTATGCATGTTAAAATGAGGGCCTCCAAATGAAATAAAATGGAAAATTATCAAGAGACACAAAATAAACAGGCAAGTGAAGAACAAAGCAAAACAAAAATGCTAGGCTGAAGTCTCAGACATGGTTTGGTGTGATACTAGATTGTTCTCTTCACAGTCTAAGGGCTTGTCTTCCTTGACTATAAAATGAGGGCATCTCAATATCACAGCCGAATGGTTCAGGTCTACCCCTGAGGGATCTGTCGGGTATTTCTCAGTCATGACCTCTAGATAAATCAGTGTTAACAGCCTCTTTTCATTTGTATTTCCCTGCTGATGAGTTTCCTCTTTCCCTTCCCCTATTATCCTTTGGGTAGCTAGTTTCTTTGGACTTTCCTCTATCTGCACATGGGGGTTAATTTTGGCATTTCATTCTCCCTTCTCATTTCGTTAAGTATCTCATTCTCTTTTTAAACTTACTTCCAGCATTTTTTCTCTGTGTGTCTTCTAGGAATATTTAGCTCATTTTAAAAGCAAAAGCATGTTGACCTTGAATAAGAACACAATCGTTTTAATGTCCTGGAACTTGTACTCCACACACAGCAAGTATCAAAGCTTTGACCACAGGGCAGAGAACACATCAAAAATACTATTCCTCCTGTGATTTCCAATTCTTCCCTTATTGCAATGCGTGGAAAATGCTATGGGCAGAGACTCCCTTAGTGATTTTACTCTAGGACCATAGCTTACAAAATCAACCGCTGGCAGAGGAGAAAAAGAAGCAAACATAAAACCCAAATGCCTGCAATGAATTAATAGCTAATAACTGAAGTACTGAAATGCTGAATGAGGTAGAGGCAAATTCTTTTTAAAAAATTATTAATATATCTTTATAATTTAAAAATCAACAAATATTAAAATATATACAGTGAAGGCACTTGCTTCTATCACTGTCTCCATTTGTCACTTCCTAAAACTTTCCACAGAGTACAGTTTTTATTATTTGCATAATTCAGTTGTATAATTCTTACATAATTCTTTATATAAACAATATTATGCAAGATAGAATATATATTTATATTCTTTCTCCTAGAACAAAGGTTTATACACACTGTTCATATACACACTGTTACACACTTTGCTTATTTTTCACTTCATATATTTTAGAACTCTATCCATACCGATACACAGAAAGTTTGCCTAATTTTTTTTTTTTTTTTTAAGTGAAAGTGTCAGTTGCTTAGTCATATCTGACTCTTTGCGACCCCACGGGCTGTGCCCCATGAATGGCAGCCCATCAGGCTCCTCTGTCTGTGGAATTCTCCAGGCAAGAATATTGGAGTGGGTAGCCATTCTCCTCTCCAAGGGATCTTCCCAACCCAGGGTTTGAACGCAGGTCTCCTGTATTACAGCAGATTCTGAGCCAACTTCATTGCATATTATTCCAAGGCATAGATATACCATGATTAATTTAACCAGTCCCCTACTGGTGAACATTTTAATTGAGTCAGTCTTTTGCCACGAAAATCAATGTTGCAGGACATAATCTTGAATATATGTGACTTTACATATGTGTAAGTTTATCTATACGAAAAATTCCCAGAAGGTGGATAGCTAGGTCAAAGCACATATGATTTGTTATTTTGAAAGATAGTGCCAAACTTTTTTTCACAGATGATGCATCACTTCATACTGCTATCAGCAATATGTAAAATGACCCATTTCCCCACAGGCTTGAAAACAAAATGTTAATAAATTTCTGCATTTTGGAAGTTTGGAATTTTGATTACATACTCTTATAAATTGTGATCATCTCACATGCTAGTAAAGTAATGCTCAAAATTCTCCAAGCCAGGCTTCAGCAATACGTGAACCATGAACTTCCTGATGATCGAGCTGGTTTTAGAAAAGGCAGAGGAACCAGAGATCAAATTGCCAACATCCGCTGGATCATGAATAAAGCAATAGAGTTCCAGAAAAACATCTATTTCTGCTTTGTTGAGTATGCCAAAGCCTTTGACTGTGTGGATCACAATACACTGTGGAAAATTCTGAAAGAGATGGGAATACCAGACCACCTGACCTGCCTCTTGAGAAATTTGTATGCAGGTCAGGAAGCAACAGTTAGAACTGGACATGGAACAACAGACTGGTTCCAAATAGGAAAAGGAGTACGTCAAGGCTGTATATTGTCACCCTGCTTCTTTAACTTCTATGCAGAGTACATCATGAGAAACGCTGGGCTGGAAGAAGCACAAGCTGGAATCAAGATTGCCACGAGAAATATCAATAACCTCAGATATGCATATGACACCACCCTTATGGCAGAAAGTGAAGAGGAACTCAAAAGCCTCTTGATGAAAGTGAAAGTGGAGAGTGAACAAGTTGGCTTAAAGCTCAACATTCAGAAAATGAAGATCATGGCATCTGATCCCATCACTTCATGGGAAATAGATGGGGAAACAGAGGAAACAGTGTCAGACTTTCTCTTTTTGGGCTCCAAAATCACTGCAGATGGTGACTGCAGCCATGAAATTAAAAGATGCTTACTCCTTGGAAGGAAAGTTATGACCAACCTAGATAGAATATTCAAAAGCAGAGACATTACTTTGCCAACAAAGGTCCGTCTAGTCAAGGCTATGGTTTTTCCAGTGGTCATGTATGGATGTGAGAGTTGGACTGTGAAGAAAGCTGAGCGCTGAAGAACTGATGTTTTTGAAGTGTGGTGTTGGAGAACTCTGGAGCGTTCCCTTGGACTGCAAGGAGATCCAACCAGTCCATTCTAAAGGAGATCAGCCCTAGGATTTCTTTGGAAGGAATGATGCTAAAGCTGAAACTCCAGTACTTTGGCCACCTCATACGAAGAATTGACTCATTGGAAAAGACTGATGCTGGGAGGGATTGGGGGCAGGAGGAGAAGGGGACGACAGAGGATGAGATAGCTGGATGGCATCACTGACTCGATGGACGTGAGTCTGAGTGAACTCCGGGAGTTGGTGATGGACAGGGAGGCCTGGCGTGCTGCGATTCATGGAGTCGCAGAGAGTTGGACACGACTGAGCGACTGAACTGAACTGGTGTGATTTTAATTCACTTTTATTTTGAGTGAGGTTGTGCATTTTTTTCATGTTCAAGGGCTATTCCTTTTCTATAAAATGCTATTCAACTCTCTGTTTTTAAAAAAAAAACAGTTTTAAACCATTTGTAGTGTGTCTATACACATTAGGGCAATAAGCTATTTCGTTGATGTGAAATTATTTTTCTGTTTTGTTGTTTTTCTCTGGATTTGTTTATTGTTTTTGCTTTGTTTACATTCAGAAGTTTAACAATTATTTTCTAAAAATGTATCCAAATTTTTACTATGGTGTAAAGGCTTTCAGATCAGATCAGAACAGTCGCTCAGTCGTGTCTGATTCTTTGCGACCCCATGAATCGCAGCACGCCAGGCCTCCCTGTCCATCACCAACTCCCAGAATTCACTCAGACTCACATCGATCGAGTCAGTGATGCCATCCAGCCATCTCATCCTCTGTCGTCCCCTTCTCCTCTTGCCCCCAATCCCTCCCAGCATCAGAGGCTTTAGTCATAATTAAAAAGGACCTTTCCATTCCAAAGTTGTAAAGGGATTTTTCATGCTGTTCTCTCTATTATTATGGCTTCATTTTTTAAATCTTTGAAATTTTGATTTCAAAATCAAAAAAACTTTTGATTATCTTTGAAACTTTTGATAATCTTAGAGTATGATATGAAGAAAGGATTATATTTAACATTTTTCAGATGGCCTTACCATTGTCCCAGCATTACTTACTGACTAATACACCTTTTCTCTCAATGACTTGAGAGAATAAGTCATTATTCTTTGGCAAATAAGCTTCTTATATTATTGGGGGGGCAGTCTTTAGACTTTGTTTTATTGGTCTCTACAACTACTTTGTATTTAGCTAGAGAGAGTTTTCATGCTTTTTCTCTAATTGTCCATGAGTTAGTCATTGGCTCAGATGGTAAAGCATCTGTCTACAATACAGGAGACCCGGGTTTGATCCCTGGGTTGGGAAGATCCCCTGGAGAAGGAAATGGCAATCCACTCAAGTACTATTGCTTGGAAAATCTCATGGACAGAGGAGCCTGGTAGGCTACGGTCCATGGGGTCACAAAGAGTCAGACACAACTGAGCAACCTCACTTTCACTTTAGTCATTCAGAACTACAGTTGACCCTTAAATAACCTTGATTTGAAATAGTATTTTTCAATGTGTGTGTGTACGTATGTGCATGTGCTCAGTTGTGTCCAACTCTTTGGACCCCATGGACTGCAGCTTGCCAGGCTCCTCTGTCCATGGGATTTTCCTGGCAGGAATACTACAGCAGGTTGTCCTTTCTACTCCAGAGGATCTTCCCAACTCATGGATTGAAACTATGTCCCTTGTTTCTCCTGCATTGGTAGGCGGGTTCTTTTATCACTGTGCCACCTGGGAAGCCCAGTATTTAGCCAAATTTATTGATGTGGAAGAACTGATAATATGAAGGGCCAAATAAAAGTTACACATGGATTAACCAGCTCACCCCTGATTCTTCAAGGGTCAACTGTACTCACCCTTCCACAGCAAGCCTTTCACCAATGGAGTATCCCAGTTACCTCCACGTATTTGAACATGCTATTCACCCTGCATGGAATGCTCATCGTGCCATTCTCTGCCCAGAAACCTTGACTTTTAAGACCCAGAGAACCTATAACACTTCCAAGAAATTAAGAACAGAAATGTTCCTATAATTTAAAAGTTGCTGCTGCTGCTGCTAAGTCACTTCAGTCGTGTCCGACTCTGTGCGACCCCATAGACAGCAGCCTACCAGGCTTCCCAGTCCTTGGGATTCTCCAGGCAAGAACACTGGAGTGGGTTGCCATTTCCTTCTCCAATGCATGAAAGTGAAAAGTGAAAGTGAAGTCACTCAGTCGTGTCCAACTTTAGCGACCCCATGGAATGCAGCCTACCAGGCTCCTCCATCCATGGGATTTTATAGGTAAAAGTACTGGAGTGGGGTGCCATTGCCTTCTCTGATTTAAAAGTTGGGAGAGGATAATTATGTGAGATGTAAGAGATGTGGGTTTGATCCCTGGGTCAGGAAGATCCCCTGGAGAAGGGAATGGCTACCCACTCCAGTATTTTTGCCTGGAGAATCCCATGGACAGAGGAGCCTGGCAGGTCAGAGTCGGAGCCAGTCCACGCAGAGTCAGACATGACTGAGCAACTAACACTTTCACTTTGGGTCTCCCTGGTAGCTCAGCTGGTAAAGAATCTGCCTGCAATGCAGGAGACTGTGGCTCAATTCCTAGGTCAGGAAGACACCCTGGAGAAGGGACAAGCTATCCACTCCAGTATTCTTGGGTTTCCCCGGTGGCTCAGAGGGTAAAGAATCCATCGGCGATGCAGGAGACCTGGGTTCAATCCCTCAGTTAGGAAGATCCCCTGGAGGAGGACATGGCAACCCACTCCAGTATTCTTGCCTGGAGAATCTCCAAGGACAGAGTAGCCTGGTGGGCTACAGTCCATGGGGTCACAAAGAGTTGGACACAACTGAGCATCTAAGCACACATAGTACTCTAAGGATGAGGCTCAAATTCCTTACTATCTGCTCCAAAATCTGACTCTTGCACATCTGTCTGTCTCTGACCTCAACAGCCACCTTTACCCCAACTTCCAACCCTACCTCCTCCACCGTTACTCTGTTCCATCACTAATGACTTCTTTCAGTCCCTTGAATGCTTTTGTGCTCTTCAACATGTTATTCTCTGCAGCTGAAATACTTTCATTATCACCCTATTCCAATTTGCCTGACATCCCCATTCACCCTTAATCTTTCATCATAGGTCTTTTTGAGGGAAGACTTCCCTGATCACCCCCTCTTGCCTCCCTATGGGGACCCTCTGTTTTGCTCTTATGTAAGCCTGTGCTCTAGGATTCCTTCTTCCTTCTCACTATACATGGTCCCAATATGAGTAGGTCCAGCCATGTGCCAATCCCTTCTAATCTCTGTGTGACCTCTCCCTGAACTCTGGCCTCAGATGTCTGATTGCCAACTTGACAACTCTGTATGGAGGCCAAATATGTCCGCATCACTATCTATCTGTCCAAATCTATTATTTAATTCTTTTGTTATTAACATTCTAACATAACTGTCCTCCAGGGGATCTTTCCAACCCAGGGATCAAACTCAGGTCTCCCCTATCACAGGTGGATTCTTACATTCTGAGCCACCAGGGAAGCCCAAGAATGGAGTGGGTAGTCTATCACTTCTCCAGAGGATCTTCCTGACCCAGGAATTGAACTTAGGTCTCCTGCATTGCAAGCAGATTCTTTAACAGCTGAGCTATCAGGGAAACCCAGGGAAGTCCATATAGTCAAAGCTATGGTTTTTCCAGTAGTCATGTATGGATGTGATAGCTGGACCTTAAAGAAGGGTAAACGACAAAGAATTGATGCTTTTGAAGACTGTTGAGAGTCCCTTGGACTGCAAGGAGATCAACTCATTCAATCCTAAAGGAAATAAATTCTGAATATTCATTCGAAGGACTGATGCTGAAGCTGAAACTTCAATACTTTGGCCACCTGATGCGAAGAGCCAACCCATTGGAAAAGACCCTGATGCTGGGAAAGATTGAAGACAGGAGGAGAAGGGGATGACAGAGGACAAGACGGTTGGATGGCATCACTGGACATAAGTTTAAGCAAACTCCAGGAGATGGTGTAGGTTAGGGAAGCCTGGCGTGATGCGGTCCATGGGGTTGCAAAGAGTTGGACATGAAAGAGCAACTCAACAACAACAACATAATCCTGCAGCAAGTCTGATGAATCCTGTCTCTAAAGAATATTCCAAATCTATCAACTTCTCCATTTCCCTTGCTTAGAATGTCAGTAGCCTTATAATTAGATGCCATGCTTCACCACTCGCCATATTCAGCAAACAAAAGTAAATTTTTAAAATGCAAATTAGATCATGCACTGTCCTCAAAACACGGCTTTCCAAAATGGTTTTCCATCATACCTTGAACAAAACTCGACTCTTACACTGCTCAGCTACTGTACTTCATGTATTTGTACATGTTCTTGTACTTGTACATGTTCTTGTACTTCTTGTACTCTCTCCTTGCTACTATCCCCTAGTCATACCACCCTTCTTTCTGTTTCTTCTGTCTTAGCATCTGGATCTGATAAGTTTGGATTCATCTGCAATGACAGAAAACCTCAAGTAAAGATGACTTTACACTTACTGCTTATTTTGCTCTCAAATAAAAGAGATCCATGGGTAAGTAGTTCAGGCTGGTATGGTGGTTCCATAATCACTGGACTCCCAGTCTTTTCCTACCTTGTGGTTCTCCTATCCTCTATACAGAGTGCAAACCAGGTAGACTAAGGTATTACCTTGAGCTCCAGCGACCACATTCACATTCCAGGCAGCATGGAAAGTTAAAGGCTCCTTTAAAGGTATATATATTTTTGTCCCATGGGCCAAAACATAATGACGTGGCAACCTCACCCTTCAAGAGAAGTTGTATCAATAGTTCCTTTTTATTGCTAAGTAGTATTTCATGATACAGATCCACCACCAATCCCTTAACCATTTACTCATTGAAGAACATTTGAGTGTCTTGTAGATTCTAGCTATTAGAAATAAAACTGCTATGAATATTCATGTATAGGTTTTAACATGATTATAAGTTTTCATTTCCCTAGGATAAATGTCCCAAAGTATAATACAATTGCTGGCTCATATGTACTTGTTAAGTTTTGCAATAAATTGTCATGTGTTTTTCTAATATAGCTGGATCATTTTACATTCCCACCAGCAAAGTATGAGTGATCTAGTTTCTTCACATCCTAACCAGCTTCTGAGTTTATCACTATTTTTTATTTTAGCCATTCTGATAGATGAATAGTAACATTTCATTATGGTTTTAATATGTACTTTACAAATGCTAATAATGTCAACCATTTTTCCATGTGCTTATTTTCCATCTGTATATCCCCTTCTTTGAACTGTCACGTCATGTCTTTTGCCTATTTTCTGTCTTGCTTCTTTTTTTACTGTTGAGTTTTGAGAGCTTGTACATTTTAAACACAAGCCCTTTGTCAAATGTGAGGTTTGCAAATGTTTTCTCTCAGTCTGAAGCTTGCTTTTTAACCTTCATCATAGAAACTTCTCCAGAAAAAGAGCTTTTAATCTTGATATGCTCCAATTGATTAATTTTCCCTCTTTTGTATCACCCTAGTCCTAGGTCTCCAATGGCACCCCACTCTAGTACTCTCACCTGGAAAATCCCATGGACAGAGGAGCCTGGTGGGCTGCAGTCCATGGGGTCGCTAAGAGTCGGACACGACTGAGTGACTTCACTTTCACTTTTCACTTTCATGCATTGGAGGAGGAAATGACAACCCACTCCAGTGTTCTTGCCTGGAGAATTCCAGGGACGGTGGGGCCTAGTGGGCTGCCATCTATGGGGTCGCACAGAGTCGGACACGACTGAAGCGACTTAGCAGCAGCAGCAGCAGGAGCAGCAGTCCTAGGTCTCAAACTATGTTGTCTTTTTCTCTAAAAGTTATATAGTTTTACATGTTACATTTAAGTCTATGACATATTTTGAGTCAATTTTTTTAAGAAGTTATGAGAATTAGATCAAGTTCCATTTTTTTTTAATCTATGGATATCCAATTACTACAGAAAGAAAATATTTTAAAGGGAATATTATTTATATATAATTATATATAATCAATAATATAATAATAATTATATTATATATATATTATAACATTTTAAAGATGGTTGTCTACAATCTTCTTTTTAAAAATGGTGATTAAAAGGAGCTAGAATGGGTTCACTAAAATCAAGTTAGTCTAAACCAACTTTTCTTCTTTAAAAACATTAGATTTCTAGGGAGATTTGGAGCATGATGGGAAAATAAAACAAACTTAACACACATACCCCTTAGATTGAAATACAGGATTCAGGGAGGGAAATATAACAGTCCCACTATATTTAATACTTGTCAAAGCATTTCTCAAGTAGGGTTTTGACCAAGGGTGACAAACATTAAGAGTGCATCAAAGCATATATTGAGAAGAAAGGACAAATGATGAGGTCTGCAATTATGACATTTGAGGACTGCTGGAGGACCATGTATTGCTTATTTCGCCTTCAATGGACAGTGAAATACTGGATAGTGAGCCTGGAAAACAATAAGCATAAAGAAGACATGAAGCAAATTTGAAATGTTTGGCAGGCTATCTCATGGAAGAAGAAGAAGAGGAAGGGTTATGTACAGCTTTGGGAAGACCAAGCAAGGACAAAAGGCTATGAATAACGAAAAGCTTGATTTCAGCTCAGTGCAAGGGAAATCTTTCTAATACTTGTGTTAATCACAAGGAATGATTTAATTTAAATATAGTGAGCTCCTTGTGACTATAGCTACATGAGCTGTCATGAGAAGTTGATACAGATGACCACACCAGTTCACAGCCAAGATTAGAGATCTTGAATTTGGAAGGAGAATTTTCTTACTGGCTGGAGAGATGAGGTAAGAGTTCACAGAGTGCACAGTGCATTTTAGGTTTCTTTTTCTTTTTTTGTGTGTGTGGAGTATAATTGCTTTTGCTGTTGTTGTTCAGTTGCTAAGTCATGTCCGACTATTTGCAACCCCATGGACTGCAGCACACCAAGGCTTCCCTGTCCTTCAGTATCTCCCAGAGTTTGCTCACACTCCTGTACATCAAGTCAGTGATGCCATCCAACCATCTCATCTTCTGTTACCCCCTTCTCCTCTTGCATTCAATCTTTCCCAGCATCAGGGTCTTTTCCAATGAGTTGGCTCTTCTCATCAGGTGGCCAACGTATTATAGCTGCTTTACAATGTTGTATTAGTTTCTACTGTACACAAAGTGAATCAGCTATATGTACACATATATCCCCTCTTTTGGGGATTTCTTTCTCATTTAGGTCACCACAGAGCATTGAGTAGAGTTCCCTGTGCTATATGGTCGGTTTTCTTAAGTTCTCTACTTTATACATAGTAGTGTATGTTTGTCAATCCCAGTCTCCCGATCTATCACACCATCTTCTCCCCATCCTCAGGTTTCTTCTTAGATTGTTAGAGACTTTGTACTTCAAATACATGAAAATAGGAATCTTGGTCAAAAAGATATACTGAGGTGTTTATTTTAACTGAGGCAGAGATTTTTTTTGTGGGCAAGTATCATCTAAAGCAGCTCTGAACCACCTACTGGGTCACAACTGGGCTGTGACTGTCTAAAGGAATGTTATTCCCAGACATAATATTCAACCTAATGGTTGTGATGAGGACATATATGATAGACTAAGATATCAACTTGAGTCTTTTGCTGTGGAGTCAACATGCATGCACTCTTCCAACTACATTTAAAAGGAATTATGAAATGTTAGAATAAGAGCCTCAGATACCATCACTTCTAATAAGCCCACTTCATAAGAAAAAAGCAAGCTCAAAGACATTTAAATTTTTTTACTTGAGAAACACTCTATATATCAAACAGATATTTAGGCCTCCTTATTCCAGAAAGTTGATGTTTATTGTTTAGTTTCAATGTGCAGAGCACTTCATGTGGATTATATAATTTAATCCTCTAATGAGTCTAGAATCTGCATATTATCATTAACACCATGTGTAGATGAGGAAATTGAGGCTCTAAGAAGAAAAATTACTAGTCCCAAATTGCATAGCTGGAGAATAGAGGAGCCAGTATTTGAAGCTAAGCTATTTATTTATAAGACTGTATATGTTTTTTAAAAAATGTTTCAAATGTATTTTATTACTAATTTTTGGTTAAAAAGGTTATTTGAGTCCAACGATACAGAGACATATAAAGTAAAAGTTAATTATCTGCCTTTCTCCTCTTCCCAGTCACTCCTCTTGGGGTCAACAAATTTTTCCAGTTTGGTGCATATTATCTTAGACTTCTCCAGGCAAACCTCAAACGCTTGATCATCATGGTGTGTGGTCTCCATAGTTCTGCCTCTATCATTCTAGTATAGCAAACTACCTCCAAATAAAACAGAGAGAGGGACATAGCAGAAAGTATCTACTACGCATATTCGTTTCAGTTAAGTTCAGTCGCTCAGTCATGTCCAACTCTTCACAACCCCATGGACTGTAGCACGCCAGGCCTCTCTGTCCATCACCAACTCCTAGAGTTTTCTCAAACTCATGTCCATTGAGTCGGTGATGCCACCCAACCATCTCATCTTCTGTCATCCCCTTTTCCTCCCGCCCTCAATCTTTCCCAGCATCAGGGTCTTTTCAAATGAGTCAGCTCTTCATATCAGGTGGCCAAAGTATTGGAGCTTCAGCTTCAACATCAGTCCTTCCAATGAACACCCAGGACTGATTTCCTTTAGGATGGACTGGTTGGATCTCCTTGTACTCCAAGGGACTCTCAAGAGTCTTCTCCAACACCACAGCTCAAAAGCATCAATTCTTCGGCGCTCAGCTTTCTTTATAGTCCAACTCTCACATCCATACATAACTACTTGACTAGATGGAACTTTGTTGGCAAAGTAATTTCTCTGCTTTTTAATATGCTGTCTAGGTTGCTCATAACTTTTCTTCTAAGGAGTAAGCGTCTTTTAAATTCATGGCTGCAGTTACCATCTGCAGTTACTTTGGAGCCCCAAAAATAAAGTCTGACACTGTTTCCACTGTTTCCCCATCTATTTCCCATGAAGTGATGGGACCAGATGCCATGATCTTTGTTTTCTGAATGTTGAGCTTTAAGCCAACTTTTTCACTCTCCTCTTTCACTTTCATGAAGTTCTATTGTTCTTCTTCACTTTCTGCCATAAGGGTGGTGTCATCTGCATATCTGAGGTTATTGATATTTCTCCTGGCAATCTTGATTCCAGCTTGTGCTTCACCTAGACCAGCGTTTCTCATGATGTACTCTGCATAGAAGTTAAATAAGCAGGGTGACAATACTGCTTGATGTACTCTTTTTCGTATTTGGAACCAGTCTGTTGTTCCATGTCCAGTTCTAACTGTTGCTTCCTGACCTGTATATAGGTTTCTCAAGAGGCAGGTCAGGTGGTCTATTATTCCCACCTCTTTCAGAATTTTCCAGTTTATTGTGATCCACACAGTCAAAGGCTTTGGCATAGTCAATAAAGCAAATAGATGTTTTTCTGAAACTCTCTTGCCCACATTAAATTAATATTTAACAAACTAAACTAGACGCTCCACAATGTGAGGATAAAGATTTTCTGGTAAGATTTAATCTGATGACTACATGCAACTAAATTGAAAACAGAAGGTCTCACCATGTGACTGTGCTATGGAAAACCTTTCATTTGTCCCGAATAACAAACAATTGTTCCTTGTCTGAATGTCAGATTTGGATGTTAAGTTTGACTCTGGAAATAAATGATCATGGATAATTGTAGGCAACTCTGAAAATTTGTCTTTTGGAAGGAGGAGCCTGGTAGGCTTCAGTCCATGGGGTTGTGAAGAGTCAGACACAACTGAGCGACTTCACTTTCACTTTTCACTTTCACTCATTGGAGAAGGAAATGGCAACCCACTCCAGTGTTCTTGCCTGGAGAATCCAAGGGACAGCAGAGCCTGGTGGGCTGCCGTCTATGGGGTCGCACAGAGTCAGACATGACTGAAGTGACTTAGCAGTGGAGATTTAATGGGGTAAGAATACAGTATATACCTCTCTCTCATCCTATCAGGAAACAAGGTGCCCCTTTTACTTTCCAGGTAAAAAGATTTCCATTTGTCATGAGACAACTGTATTCAAATACCTGTTTTTCTTCTTAAGAAGTGACAGATTTAAAGGGATGAGATTAGTTCATTCTGTATAATCAACTGTTCAGAAAACAGTACACAATATAATCTCACAAAAATACATTTATCCAGAATCTGTCCTATTTTGATTTATCAACCTATGTGGCTTTTAAAATCTGGGAAAAAAAAAAAAAAAAAAACCTGTCACAAAATTATTCTGACTATATGGCACAATTCTTCCAATCTTTCTAGTTGCAAAGTTTTCCCGTAAAACTTTGTGTAGAATAATGTCTCCTTTCACAGTTTCAAACAGCTTAACAGCAGATCAAAATACAGGCTCCACATCAGTATACTGAGATGCATCCAAAATAGGAACATTTTTCTTGTATCTAAAAATAAACTATGACTACTTCATTTTGTGGAACAAATAAAATGGATAGAGAAGATAGCTTATAGCACTACCTACAATATGACAGTTCTTTTCATTTCTTCTCTGTAAATTTAACAATGCAAATTCAGCAATGGTTTTGCCCAATGGTTGCAAATTTAGGCACCAAATTTCTCAAAGAAATAGCCTGATTAGAAAATAATTGTGCTTCTTTCTCGCTACTGTTACCACACCTGCACTTTTCATTTCCTATATGGTACAGTGGCAAAACTGCATCTTTCAACTCTGCCTCTTTTATCTGATGTAGTGGATGACAGGTAATCTAGCTGAAAGTTCCGACAATTGCACCACCAGAAAAACACTGGCTGATGAAATCTGAGCAGTTATCACACTAACCATCACCTGTCAAGCCTCTTGCTTCAATTTAAGGGCGCATCAATTTTCTGAAGAGGAAATCAAGGGCAAAGAATAAAAGCGCTTCAGATAAACACTGACAAAGGCCCTTTCTGCCTTTTTTTTTTTAATTTATGATGGGATGTACTATCATAGGTTGCTCCGTGAGGTTTTATCAACTGTCCTGATACATCCCAGATAGCTCAGAATTCTTTGGCCATTGATGAAGTGCTATACTTGCACTTACTGAAAGGGCAGAAGATTTCCAACTGAAAATTACTTTCACTAAATACCACAAAGATATTGAAGGCAGAGAGAGCCGGGAGATGGAACAAATGACAGCTGCATATAACAATGAACCTCTCAGTTCTCCAGACTGGCAGACAAGACTGATTAGAGTAAGAACATGAAATAATGTTTTCCTAAAGCCAAGGAGCATATTGTGTAAAGTGTCAGGCACAAAGAGTTCGTATGTTCTTTGTGGTGAGTTGGGAACAGAGTGCTGCCCACTGTACTTACACTGTGTCCTGTCACCACTTCCAGACAAAGATTTTTTTCTAAATGTATCTGGTTACCACATTCAAAATACACATGCAAATAATGGTATTTGGTGAGAGGAAAGATAAGAGCTAGGGAAATAGAAGATAAGGTGACAGAGATTTTGTGAGGCACTTGGAACTTGGCCCATAGCAAAACAGAATTGTTTTACCTTTGGAGTTGAAAGTCATAGGGTTGAGGAGCTGAGCCTTCTATGTTTAAGAGCAGAGGATCCAGAACCAGGCAGATCTGGAGTTAAATGCTGTCTATGTCTTCACTAGCTGTGTGGTCTTAGCAGGTCAGTAAACTACCTACACTTCCATTCCTGCTTTCTAAAACGGAGATAATAACAGTATCTAACTTGTAGTGCAGTTACAAGGATTAAATTAGATTAAACAAACTACCTGGTGCAACATAGGCCTGCAGTAAATGTCAGCTGGAGGAGGACACAGCAACCCACTCCAGTATTCTTGCCTGGATAACCCCACAGACAGAGGAACCTGGTGGGCTACCGTCCACAGAGTTGCAAAGAGTCAGACATGACTGATGTGACTTAGCACACATGCACACAAATGTCAGCTATCATCACTCTAGCACTCAGCAATGCATGTTGAGAGGCTATTTGACCCTGAACTTACTTCTTCTCGAATAGAAATAATTCCTAGAAGACCTTTCCCACTTTTTGAAACTTGCAGTTTGTCCCCAAAATATAGTTCTTCCAGGTTAAAACAATTAAGAGATGTATTCTAAACTCTGGTTTAACTGGTGAAAAACTATTGCTCATTTTTATTTGTTTATATAACAGGTTCCTTATTTGCATTTTCTATGAGGACCTGAAACCAAACCACAAATATGTTTTGCTATCTGCTCTTAAATAATGAGCTTGTTTTCATTATTTTTCAAATGTAAAAGCAAAGTATGGACTTCTTAGAACCTCACAGTTATTTTTGGATTTGTTTATATCTTTTTAAGAAGGCTGAAGCTTCTCGATTTGTACAATATTCCTGTGACTAATGAACGAGAAATGGTAGCTCAGCTGGTAAAGAATGAGCCTGCAATGCAGGAGACCTGGGTTTTGATCCCTGGGTTGGGAAGATCCTCTGGAGAAAGAAATGGCAACCCACTCCAGTATTCTTGCCTGGAGAACCCCATGGGAGGAGGAGCCTCATGGGCTATAGTCCATGGGGTCACAAAGAGTCGGACATGACTGAGCGACTAAGCACAGAAATAAACAACAAGGCTGAAAAAAAATGAGGTGTAGAGACAGCTGATACGGTGCCCACATTACTCGAGGAATCTATGCCAAGGTGACACAGCTGCCAGAACTGGGAGCAATCAGCCTGATCCCCACTGTTGCTGTGCTTCCTGAGTGTGTCAAACCCTGTGGCTCTCTGGTTTCAATATTCCTTATAGTCCTCTTTAAGATGGAACTCCTTCTGTCTATGCTTGCCACTCTTTAGGCTGATGATAAACATTAAAAGGCAGGAACTATTATTATTTCCCCCAGCACACCATCTAATAAGCTAAAAATGTTTGTTTCATCTGCTTTTACATGATGAAAAAAGCAAATTCACAAATGTGCAAATTATCGGATAGATTGTTCCTCATCTCTCTAAACTCTTGGAATTCTTATACATTTTATTTTTTCTGAAAAGCAAGGAAAGAGAGGGTTTTTGGTTGTTGTTTTTGTTTGTTTGCTTTTCATTTTTGCTGTAATTTTCCAAATCTCTCTTATAAGGCAATCTTGAATTTTCTTCTTATTTCCAGTCTCCCAATTCCAGAGGTACTAAACAAGAATGAAATGAGGAAGGCAATTATATCTAGACCAAACTAGAGCCAACTGCCACCACTGGGCAACATTCTTAATTGTTCTAACATTTGCTTTACCTTTTGGGGATTTAAAGTCTAAAATAATTTTATTAATACATAATTTAAAAATATACAGTAATTATTTCAAGCAAACAATTTAATAAGATTTGACCTATGTACATACTTGTGAAGCCACTGCCATAATCAAGATAATGAACATTTGCATCAACCTGAAAAGTTTCCTGACAGAATGTGATCCACTGGAGAAGGGAATGGCAAACCACTTCAGTATTCTTGCCTTGAGAACCCCATGAACAGTATGAAAAGGCAAAATGATAGGCTACTGAAAGAGGAACTCCCCAGGTCAGTAGGGGCCCAATATGCTACTGGAGATCAGTGGAGAAATAACTCCAGAAAGAATGAAGGGATGGAGCCAAAGAAAAAACAATACCCAGCTGTGGATGTGACTGGTGATAGAAGCAAGATCCGATGCTGTAAACAGCAATATTGCATAGGAACCTGGAATGTCAGGTCCATGAATCAAGGCAAATTGGAAGTGGTCAAACAAGAGATGGCAAGAGTGAATGTTGACATTCTAGGAATCAGCAAACTAAAATGGACTGGAATGGGTGAATTTAACTCAGATGACCATTATATCTACTACTGTGGGCAGGAATCCCTTAGAAGAAATGGAGTAGCCATCATAGTCAACAAAAGAGTCCGAAATGCAGTACTTGGATGCAATCTCAAAAACGACAGAATGATCTCTGTTCGTTTCCAAGGCAAACCATTCAATATCACAGTAATCCAAGTCTATGCCCCAACCAGTAACACTGAAGAAGCTGAAGTTGAACGGTGCTATGAAGACCTACAAGACCTTTTAGAACTAACACCCAAAAAAGATGTCCTTTTCATTACAGGGGACTGAAATGCAAAAGTAGGAAGTCAAGAAACACCTGAGTAACAGGCAAATTTGGCCTTGGAATACAGAATGAAGCAGGGCAAAGACTAATAGAGTTTTGCCAAGAAAATGCACTAGTCATAGAAAACACCCTCTTCCAACAACACGAGAGAAGACTCTACACATGGACATCACCAGATGGTCAACACCGAAATCAGATTGATTACATTCTTTGCAGCCAAAGATGGAGAAGCTCTATACAGTCAACAAAAACAAGACCAGGAGCTGACTGTGGCTCAGATCATGAACTCCTTATTGCCAAATTCAGACTTAAATTGAAGAAAGTAGGGAAAACCACAAGACCATTCAGGTATGACCTAAATCAAATCCCTTATGATTATACAGTGGAAGTGAGAAATAGATTTAAGGGCCTAGATCTGATAGATAGAGTGCCTGATGAACTATGGAATGAGGTTCATGACATTGTACAGGAGACAGGGATCAAGACCATCCCCATGGAAAAGAAATGGAAAAAAGCAAAATGGCTGTCTGAGGAGGCCTTACAAATAGCTCTGAAAAGAAGAGAAATGCAAAGCAAAGGAGAAAAGGAAAGATATAAGCATCTGAATGCAGAGTTCCAAAGAATAGCAAGAAGAGATAAGAAAGCCTTCCTCAGCAACCAATGCAAAGAAATAGAGGAAAACAACAGAATGGGAAAGACTAGAGGACTCTTCAAGAAAATTAGAGATACCAAGGGAACATTTCATGCAAAGATGGGCTCAATAAAGGACAGAAATGGTATGGACCTAACGGAAGCAGTAGATATTAAGAAGAGGTGGCAGGAATACACAGAAGAACTGTACAAAAAAGATCTTCATGACCAAGATCATCACGATGGTGTGATCACTCACCTAGAGCCAGACATCCTGGAATGTGAAGTCAAGTGGGCCTTAGAAAGCATCACTACCAACAAAGCTAGTGGAGGTGATGGAATTCCAGTTGAGCTATTCCAAATCCTGAAAGATGATGCTGTGAAAGTGCTGCACTCAATATGCCAGCAAATTTGGAAAACTCAGCAATGGCCACAGGACTGGAAAAGGTCAGTTTTCATTCCAATCCCAAAGAAAGGCAATGCCAAAGAATGCTCAAACTACTACACAATTGCACTCATCTCACACGCTAGTAAAGTAATGCTCAAAATTCTCCAAGCCAGGCTTGAGCAATACGTGAACCATGAACTTCCAGATGTTCAGGCTGGTTTTAGAAAAGGCAGAGGAACCAGAGATCAAATTGCCAACATCTGCTGGATCATCGAAAAAGCAAGAGAGTTCCAGAAAAACATCTATTTCTGCTTTATTGACTATGCCAAAGCCTTTGACTGTGTAGATCACAATACACTGTGTAAAATTCTGAAAGAGATGGGAATACCAGACCACCTGACCTGCCTCTTGAGAAATTTGTATGCAGGTCAGGAAGCAACAGTTAGAACTGGACATGGAACAACAGACTGGTTCCAAATAGGAAAAGGAGTACATCAAGGCTGTATATTGTCACCCTGCTTCTTTAACTTCTATGCAGAGTACATCATGAGAAACGCTGGGCTGGAAGAAGCACAAGCTGGAATCAAGATTGCCGCGAGAAATATCAATAACCTCTGATATGCAGATGACACCACCCTTATGGCAGAAGGTGAAGAGGAACTAAAAAGCCTCTTGATGAAAGTGAAAGTGGAGAGTGAAAAAGTTGGCTTAAAGCTCAACATTCAGAAAACGAAGATCATGGCATCTGGTCCCATCACTTCATGGGAAAGAGATGAGGAAACAGTGGAAACAGTGTCAGACTTTATCTTTTTGAGCTCCAAAATCACTGCAGATGGTGACTGCAGCCATGAAATTAAAAGATGCTTACTCCTTGGAAGGAAAGTTATGACCAATCTAGATAGCACATTCAAAAACAGAGACATTACTTTGCCAACAAAGGTCCGTCTAGTCAAGGCTATGGTTTTTCCAGTGGTCAGGTATGGATGTGAGAGTTGGACTGTGAAGAAGGCTGAGCGTCGAAGAATTGATGCTTTTGAATTGTGGTGTTGGAGAAGACTCTTGAGAGTCCCTTGGACTGCAAGGAGAGCCAACCAGTCCATCTGAAGGAGATCAGTCCTGGGATTTCTTTGGAAGGAATGATGCTGAAGCTGAAACTCCAGTACTTTGGCCACCTCATGCAAAGAGTTGACTCATTGGAAAAGACTCTGATGCTGGGAGGGATATGGGGCAGGAGGAGAAAGGGATGACAGAGGATGAGATGGCTGGATGGCATCACTGACTCGATGGATGTGAGTCTGAGTGAACTCCGGGAGTTGGTGATGGACAGGGAGGCCTGGTGTGCTGCAATTCATGGGGTCACAAGGAGTCGGACACGACTGAGTGACTGAACTGAACTGAACTGAAAAGTTTCCTCATGCCCATATCTTTGTAATCCTTCTCTCAACCCTCTCCCCACCTCCTGCTTTCTTTTTTATGCAACACTTCTGTAACAAATTAGTTTGCATATCTTATAATGCACACTAAGTCACTTCAGTCATGCCCAACTCTTTGAGACTCTATGGACTGTAGCCTGCCAGGCTCTTTAGTCCATGTTCTCTTCCAGACAAGAATACTGGACTGGGTTGCTATGCCCTCCTCCAGGGGATCTTCCCAATCCAGGGATCAAACCCGTGTCTCTTACGTCACCTGCAAGCAGGTTTTTTTTTACCACTAGCACTACTTTGGGGCTTCCCTGGTGGCTCAGAGGGTAAAGCGTCTGCCTGCAATGCAGAAGACCTGGGTTCGATCCCTGGGTCAGGAAGATCCTCTGGAAAAGGCAATGGCAACCCACTCCAGTACTCTTGCCTGGAAAATCCCATGGACAGAGAAGCCTGGTAGACTACAGTCCATGGGATCGCAAAGAGTCGGACACGAGTAAGCGACCTCACTCACTTCACTACCTGGGAAGCCCTCACATTTCATTTCTTGTCTTAAACTTCACAAGTCTGTTAGGCTGGTTAAATAAGTGCATCTAAAAAAATCATTGAAGAATTTTCCCTTCATCTGTTAATTTTCCCCTCTCTATTCAGATATCAGTGTTTATTATTTCAACAGTATTTATACTTGGATAAATCCATCTGAAGGCAGTATTTCTGATATTCTGTTTTGTTTAGCATAGAAATTTTTGATGTATTTAAAGTGGCACTGCTTTCCTACAAAACCCATGCAGAATGCCAGTGACGTGGGCTTAATCTATAAACAGGAAATATTTATTTTGGAACAGTAGTGTTTACAGTATGATTTGACTCTAGGCAGTCTTTTACAACAGTCATTTTACTATTAACTTTGCCATAATTTTTAACAAAAATATAAGGATCACCTCATTCATGAGCAGAGTCATCTGAGAAAGTATTGTTCTTTTTCATCCTGGAGAAATATTTTAATGGTAGTAACTAAGGATAGGGTGGCATAAGGCCTTTTGTCATGGTGAATTATTTTACAGATTAACAAAGACTCAAGAATCTGTTTTACAGTAAACAATACACACTCTTGGTCACAGCTAGCAAGAATGAAGAACCAAGTATTTGAATTTGTATGAATATGTAAGAAAGCAATAATTTCCAGGGGAAAATGACTAACTTCTTTCCCTTGGACAGTGTCCTCCTTTGGGAATGAAGGTGTTAGCAGCCTTAAAATAAAGGAAGAAAACTGTTCTTTATATAGTGAGATGTAGAAAATAAGACAGCTTTCTCACTTCTGGGGCTTTGCAGGGATGGGGGTACTCTTTCCATTCAGTGCAAGTTGAAGGAAGTATTTTTCTTACAACATTGAATTTCCAGCTCTAGATTAAAGTTGCTTTGTCAAGAGAATTGATAATATAATCCAAGGCATTTAGTCCTATCACTTCAAATTTCTGTGCATGTCTCCCAGGAAAAAAATTAATCTGCATTTCCATTTTTAAAGTGCTTTTAATGTACTTTAGTTAATTCCTCCATTCTTGCAACCATAATATCCCCACTGTTGTTCAGGCAATCCTACTTTCCCCTCATACAAGTAATCTGGGGCACAATGGAAAAATTGAAAACAACCTTGGTTTTCAGAATTTTTTTAGAGAATGGTATTATCGGTTCACAACTGATAACCATGGCAGAGAATCTTATCTTAAATGAATTCAAACTAATTTAAATACTGTTGATAACAAATAAATGATGGTGGATGCCTTTATTTCAAGAAAGACCAATCAATTGAAATGTTCAGATTGGGTGGAACTAACCTTTATCTAAAAATCAGTGAGATCCTCTTTCCCACGTGTATACTCTTCTTCTCTGATAAGGAATGGTATTAAATGTACAAGTTCTATTCTAAGGAAATTTCCTCTCATGCTTCTGTCAACCCAAAGGGAAGTGGTTTCTGATCGGCATTGCTGGAGCCCATTGAAATCTTGTTTGCTGCCAATAGTCATTATGACAAAATCTGTGACTAAGATGTGGAGGTTTAACTGCCTCATTTTCCTTCAGCTGGGAAACCCCTTGGTTCATATAAAAAGCCTTGGTCAGGAAATTCTACCAACAGCGCAAATCAGTTGGTGAAAATCACAAGATTCTGGCCATAGAATAAGCTATTTCTAAATCCTTGGCTCAGTTAGGCCATATACAGAATCTGGATACAGACATGTACTGGATTTCCTTGACTTGATAAAAAGAACTACTCTCTTAGAAATATGAAATGTATGACTTCTTTTTCTTTCTTAGTCACAGAAAGAGTTGTAGTACGCTTGCACATGTGCCTGTTTCCTCCTGGGCCTGTGTTACACCTGCTTGCTCCTTATTTCTCTCCTCAGGCTGCATAATTAATTCTTTTTTTATTCAGGGAAATTATTATATTTTTGTATTCTAAAGCCCCATTTCAAATAAGAGATGCTAATGGTGTTCAGAATTGCCTAAACTAAGCTCTCATGCACATTAACACAAGCAGTACAAAATGTATATATAAAAGGAGTTTCTTGGCTAGGAGTAATATTTGAATAATTATTAGCAAATCATTATACTGGGTGCCATTAAAGTAAACTGCATTAGCAAACTATTAAACAGTTTAAATAAAAGAGGAACCAATATATTAATACAACATGTTTAGAAACTTAAAGATTATATTTTTAAAAACCGTATATTTTTATGACATCATAAATAAAAATTTCAGTTTCCTTTCACCATAAAACTATACTTTTAAGATTTTTTGTGAAGAAAATCTGGAATGAAATTAGTTACCTACAAATACAGGTTGCAATTACTCATTAGAAAATTATTTTTCTAAGCCTTCAATTAAAGTCTCAGAAAGTTAGAAATCTTTCAAAACTGATTTCTGGTTGAATTATATTTCATTTGGTATCACAGCCTTGCTGTTCAGTCAGCTAGCTATCCACTTTTAAGTATACAACATTCTGTGATAGAAACAATTATTTGTCATTTAAATCCCAAAGCCATTGTGTTCCATTCAAAGTAAATTATAAAACTAACACTTTTAGAAAAAGACTGTTGCAAAACGTAAACTTAAAAATCCTTTAAGGTTAGGGAATTTGTCCTCTATGAATCTTTGACATACTCTGTGGCATACAGTAGATGGTTTGTGAAAGAGAAAAAAAAGGTACCTAAGAGATCCTGATTCCATGATTCTAAAATTTAAGGAATTCCTATTTTTAAAAGCACAGCACTAAATTATATGCTTAGACTGTACATTCATCTGAATAGTAAAAATGATACGACTTCCTTTTAAAAATACAAAACGTTAGTGAATTGTCTTCTGATTGTATGGGATAATATCTAAGCTACAATAATGGATTTTATCATAAACTTCATTTGTACTACTGAGATAGAAATTTTGCCTAGTACTTAGAGGTTATTACTTTTAAGTTAATAATGATAATTTTTAATTCTAATATCGTATTTCCAATGTATAAAATTCCTCTTCAAAGAGCAACTAGATATACAGAAAGTGATTTCAGTGGGATTTCAGTAGATACAAAATGAAAGAATAAATAGATGAAACACTCTGCAGAAAAAACTGAGAGATCTGGTTTTAACTTCTGTTGGTGCTTTTATTTTTTCATTTCTGAACTAGTTTCACATCAGTACCCCTTACACACACACATACACACACACACACTAAATACATAGAGGATGAGAAGGCAATTGGTAGTTTAACAGGAATTACTAATTAGTTCATTTTTCTGTGATACTAGTTGTACATATTGAGTTGCATTCTGTGAGTATGAACATGAAATTGCCTAGAGAGCACAAGAACCTTGGCAAATATTCACAGAGTAGAGCACAATGCTCTAATACAACTAAATGGCTTAATGACAAGTAGGGAATTACTGTAAAATAAGATGCCTGCGAAAGGCAGCAAACAGCGCCTGCTGGCTAGTCTAAGAAAACCAAAATGGATTCCAGGAAGAGAGCACAATGCCCAGCTGCTGCGGTGGTTGCCTGTTCCTCCTATACTGTTATTACTGTTCAACGGTCCTGAAATCTGAATGACAGTGGCCTGAGCCCTTTCAAACAACAGAAAGAAGGTCAATTTTTGTAATGAGGAAATGGAAGTGGTGGCACCGAAGATCACTGACCCTTACAGTTTCCTGTGTGATGAAGGAGCAGTGAAGTGCCCGGGGAAATTATGGTGTAGAAAAACAGTGACACCACCATCATGAAACACGTAACTAAGGAACAAGTAGCAAATGCATGAAAATGTGCATAAATCAAGTATATGCTATCAACCTTGGGCTTATCCTATTCTCAAACTGTGAAAAATTGGGTCCAACTGTTCTGCAAAGAAAGAAAAAGGCAAAGGGCCAAAAATCAAGTTCAAGAGTATAGAACAATACTTTAAACCATGGGTAGTATTTTAAATGTTTAGCAACTTAAAGTTCTAGGTAGTGACCAATGAGAACAGATGCTGCTTAATGTGTTGGAGCAGGATCGTGAGACTAGCTGTCCTACCAGGGTCTACCTAGTTAATTCCCAGATCCTGGGTGGGTGCAGGACTCCAGACTGAAGCCAAGGAAGCTCAGGAAAAGAGGTGAGATAGGAGCACTTGGGGCTGGGCCAGTGGTTGTCTTATCAACTGATGCAAAAGTATTTCATTATTTTAACATCTAGTGCAGGCTACCAGTGTATCCTAGTGCATTAGCACTGCTCTTAACTCTGCTCATTCTACTGCCATCACCTCTTCACATGGTATTTTGTGGTGTAAAGAGAGAGAAGAGTAGCTTGTTAGCAGGGCTAATAGAAAATCTGTCTTTGATGTTTGATGGCCCTTTTATTTTTCACATCCTTCAGTATTATGTCACTAGATCATCCTCACATTCACAGTCCAGAAGTTTCTGAATTAAACAGGAGATATGCTAAGGTCACTAATGTAAATAATGAAGTTTATGCTAAGTCACTTCAGTCATTTCCGACTCTGTGAGACCCCAGAGACGGCAGCCCACCAGGCTCCCCCGTCCCTGGGATTCTCCAGGCAAGAACACTGGAGTGGGCTGCCATTTCCTTCTCTAATGCATGAAAGTGAAAAGTGAAAGTGAAGTCGCTCAGTCGTGTCCGACTCTTAGCCACCCCATGGATTGCAGCCTAACAGGCTCCTCCTTCCATGGGATTTTCCAAGCAAGAAATGAAGTTTAGGGACTAGCAGATACAAGCTACTATATATAGGATGTATAAACAGCAAGGTCCTCCTGAACAACAGAGGAAACTATATCCGTATCCTGTGATAAACCATAATGGAAAAGAAGAAGAAGAATGTATGTATATGTGTAACTGAATCACTCTGCTATACAGCAGAAATTAATACAACATTGTAAACTAACTATTATAAAATAAGCTTTTAAAAATAAAATAATTAATACTAAATTTTAAAAAATGAAGCTGATCCCACTGTGTAATAGTGGTTGTTATCTAATGATTCAAGGAGCTTGAAAGATTTTTAATGATGACATCCGAGACCTCCCTTTTGCAATAAAGCTGTTTTGCAACTCTAAGTTAGACCAGATCTACCAAACAACTTTTATGGACTCAAGAACTTTGCATTTATATTTAGGATGTATCAGTTTAGAACTGATAATGATTTTAAAGAACAAAATGTGAAATATAAGCAAACAGGATATAGAATAAAGAGTTGGAAGTATCAAGACTTCAGAGGGACACAAGGACCAAGTGTTAGTTATCTTTTAATACAGAGTAAAAGTGATCAACTTAAAGAGGACTCAACTGACAATTGCTTAGGAAGAAAAACAGCACCTGGAAGGACAAAGAAGCTATAACAAAAGCACTTACTTTCATGAATTTTTTTCTCACATGTGACAGTGGAGGAAATGCCCATCCTAGTAAAGAAGAGGAGACATCTAGTTGCCAAGAGGACGCCAGGAGGCACGGTAACAGATGAACATGACACACTCAGTTTGCACAGTGCACAAGGCTGGAATGTCATTAACCTATATCTATTTGAACACATGAGCTGAGCTTCTAAGTAGGTAATTTATCATAGAAAAAAATCTTTTTCAGGCCATAAAGAAATAAATATTTCAGAAAATTTTCAAATAAAACTATTAAATACTCCAAAAGTGCCACTGCTGAGCCAGACACTGTCTTTGATTTCAGGTGCTATGGGGAGGCAATAAGCAAATGCAAAACCAGGCCAGGGATTGGTGGTAGAAACAAGTAAAGAAAACATGCTTGTCTATATTCTACCTGGCAATTTTGAAGCTTGGGTTTTTTTCTACCAAAATTGAAGTTTGGGTTTTTTTTAATAGTCAAAAGAAGATAAACTGAAGTCTAAATTTCTTTAAAGTCTTAGCCTTTAAGGGGCGTCTTCTTTGAGGCTACACATATAAGGAGACAGAAGAAAATGACCATAAATTTGAAAAACTGTGTCCCTCGTACATTTCAAGTTGACATCTTAAATTAATCATAAGTGAAAATAGTTGTAAAGGATGTAATATTGACATTTTAAAATACAACTTTACATCACTCTTTTCAATGAATTCAATGGGACATAAATGTCATAGTGATATTACACCCACCATCATCCACTGAAAAATAGATTCAACCAAGTCTTCTTAAATAGTTGCAAATTTTACATGATTCTTTTATCCCATTGAAATTGTGTCTCCACTTCTCTTTTCTTGTACAATTTTATCTTACTATAATAAGTGTTTAATATTTGAAAGTCCTTTATCATAATTCTCTGCAACAAAAAAGTAGATAAATTGAATTTTTTAACTTAAAAATATCATATAGTCACAAAGTCCCAAGTATTAAAAATTATTCTTCTGCACGCAGGGTTTTTCTAAAAGCATTGCATGTGTGCTAAGTCACTTCAGTCATGTCTGACTCTAAGAACCTAGGAACTAACTGTAGCCCACCAGGTTCCTCTCTCCATGGGATTCTCCACAATACTGGAGTGGATTGCCATTTCCTTCTCCAGGTGATCTTCCCAACCCAGGGACTGAACTAGCCTCTCTTGTGTCTCCTGAATTGGGCAGTGGGTTCTTTATTACTAGCAGCCACCTAGGAAGACCTTAAAAGCATTAGTATAACACAATTTAACAAAACAATATAAATACTTAAAAAATGTTTGATAAAGATCACTAAATATAAAGGTAAAATATTACTGGAAATATATCTTCCAATGAGATGGGGGAATAATTATGGTGTTTTAACTAGGGGCAGTTTCTACACACCAAAAGATAAATTGTCCCTTTGTTTGGCATCCTGGGCAGTTTTAAACCCTGGAACTGCTGCAAACATTGTGACAAAGTGGCTAACTTTGGGGTGTAATGTAAACCTAACACTGTATAATTGAGCCTTCCACTGTTCAGCGCAGCTCCCAGCACCCTACAATACTCAGTGAATGTTTTCTTGGTCTTCCCTTTTCTCATCTTTCCAGCTGTCAACCTTTGCTGGGGCCTAACAAATGAAGCCATCCCAACTCCAAGAGCTTCGTTTTAAAAAGAATCTCCTCAGATACACTGGTATAAATACAACCTTCCTTGATGTCACCATGTTCTCTTCATAGCAGGAAACAAATATAAACCTATAAAGATAGGTTTATATGTGGGTAAACATTTAATCAAATGGCTTAATGTAATATATACACATATAACACTCTAAAAGCAATGTTACTGAAAAATTAAGTTATATGTAAGAGCATTAAAACTATAACATTTACTGAAAAAAATACAACAACTTAAAAAGCTATATTTCTTTTCCAATATTAAATACTTACAATATGTAAAGCAAGTAGAAACTGTACTTGGATACACAATACCTGGAACACTTGAGTCATTTTTAAAAATACAGATGGTGTTTTAGCAGGAGTCGACCTTCCTATTAGCATAACATGTAATGACTTCTGTTTCTACCCCCTGCCTGGGTGTACCACCTACTACTGCACAGTCTGACTCCACACTTCCCCACTGGTCTCCTTGTACTTTCTTACATGAGGAAAACACTCTCCTCAGCAGCTACTTTTTTTCTTTTTTTTTTTTTAAACAGATAAAAATGTTAATGGCCCCTTTCCCCCCCCATAGATTGTTTATCAGTTTTTGTTTTTAGCTAGAATATTTCTGCTTTTGTTTCAGAGAAATGTGCAAAGGATTTCAAAACTACTTTAAAAAATAAAATCTTGTTTCAAAATAAAGATTTTAGGAGAATGTCTCTGTAAGAGCAAACTATTGCATTTTAAGTGTTTTTTTGTTAGCAAGCCCTAATATAGCAACTCAGCGGTAATTGCTATTTTATAACCTCCTGAATATTGAACTATTTATTATGCAAATTAATACTCTTTGGAGTATGCACCCGCCTAGCCAAGGAGTTCTTTTTTGTTTACATATTTTACTTCTGCAGCTTTTGCCAGTCAGTGTAAAGAGGCATCTTGATATTTACTAATTCCAGGCATAAACAGATTTCTGCCCGACATGTGGCAGCTACACTTCATGTCTTTGTTTTTAATTAAAGAAACACATATGGCAGATTTGCAAAATTTGAGGAAAACATTTTTTGGTAACAGCTAGGAGTTCTCTTTGGCAGAATTTTATTGTCATCATGTCATCGTGACTACAGAATCCTGGGACCAGTCTGAGTCCATAATCCCCAGCAGACTGTGAGGGAGGGGGTGGTAAGAAGAGGTATCAGGTTGAATTTCATATAATTGTCATTTTGGGGGTCAAAATGGTTGAATATTGCAACTTCATGTGGTTCAACAAAATAATTGCTGCATATAAGCTCTTTTCTCAAAGGAAGCTCTACAGCATAGACCCCCTCAGGAACATGCTATAGAGATATTCCCCAGGAACTATTTCCTGAATTTGATAAAGCTTCATAATACAATACTTACTAGTTTCAATATATCCTACCAAGTCATTTTGTGCAGCACAGACTTGGTGGGCATGTGTTTTGCTATTCAGGTGGATATTTGCTCAATCCACCACAGCCCTTCTTCTCTTGGGAGCAACAAGCCCCATTCCAGTCCTAGAAGCATCAACAAGGAAAAGGGGATGCCCATGTTGGGCTGAAGTGTGAGGCAGGCAACAGGAGAGAATGGTCTGAATACACAAAAATATGTTGACCATCTTGAAAACTGCTTCATGATCACTGGCCCCCCAACAGTTCTACCTTGCATTTGCATGAATATACCCATAAGAGAAGCAGAATGTATTATTATTCCCATTTTATAGATTAGGAAACTAAAGCTCCAATATATGAAGCAACTAGCTCAGGGTCACCAGTGAGGAAATGACATATCTAGATCAGAACTCTGTTCTGGTTCATAGTCTATTTCCTTGAGAGATAGTATTTGAACATTCAGGATACTGAGCAGAATGTCCCTGTAACTTCTTCCTCTTCTTAGTGCCCTACACACATGCTAATGAGGTAAGATGACTAGGTGCAGTGGGCTGAATGTGACTCCACAAAGAATGAAACACTTCTCTACTTCTGTGATACGAGATGAATATAGTGAAAACAAACATACTCCTTAGGAGAGAAGAGATGGTAAAACAGGGAGTGAGCATTTCAAAGATCTATGAGAGTGGAGATCTAGAATCTTTGCATCAATGTTGGGCAAGAAGAAGGAGAAGGAAAGAACCCTCTTCCATGACAGAGAGAGCCATAGTGTTGGTTGTAGGCTTTATTTTCACTGTATCAACATGAGTTGAATATTACCTGTGGACAAAGCACAGTAATATAAAAAAAAAATCACATACTAATTCACTGACCTTATGAAATTTACCATCTGAAGAATGAGCTTGGACAAGCAAATAAAAAATATGCATGGCAAAGATACATGTGCGTGCTAATATGTTCAAATGCTTAGAATGATAAATGTCATAAGAGAACAGCTATAAAAACCTTGAATAGAAATTGGCCCTGGAAAAGCTGGGAATTCTAAAGAGATGCTTGAAACTTCATATAATTGCCAAATGCTGGAGCAGAATAAGATCAATATATAGCACACTTCTCTTTTAGAAAAAGTGCTTACATGTTTGAGGTGCCAAATGGCCTGGAAATATGTAGCAACACTTGACTTTAAACTCTATTCATCTAGCTCCACTATAACATAGGAGTCAATAAAAATAACAAGAATTTGTATAGTAACTTTCTTCTGAGGACTCAAAGAAAAATATATGAGAACGTAACAGAATGTGTTAAAAGGAAAGTCCATTATATCTATCAAAAATATGCTGTGATAAATATTCTCACACCAGTGACTTTTTATGTTTGCAACGTTGTGAAAATTCTTGTTATATGTCATAGGTAAATTGATTTTTAAACCAGTTAATCCCAAATTCAGGAGTTTGTTACAACCTGTAACATTCTGTATATATTATAGCTTTCATTAGAAAACTCATCTTCCCTGAGACCTATGGTCCCTCTGAACCAGATTTTTTGTACAAGATCAGTTTGTGTAGCTGTATTTGCATGGATGTAGATACTGAACTTGAATCTTACAGAAAAGTAGGATATGAAAGCTTAAAAGTTTGTATGGGTGTACATACCGAACTTGAATCTTACAGAAAAGTAAGCTTAAAAGTCATGTAAGAAATCTGTTTAGAATGAGTCTTATACTGTTCGGAAAAACTCAAAAATCAAAACCACTGAAACCTGCAGAGAGAAAGCCACACTAGACCTTTCCAGATTGATCTCTGGGTGGGCACACGAGCTCAGGGGTTTCATGTGGATCACCTTTGTAACCTGGTATATAAACACCAGGAAATATGAGTATTCAAATATGCTAATCAGACTTAGACCAACTTCAGGGCCTGATAAACAGAGAATGTCCAACAATTAAAAATCATAAACATATGGTAACGTGTTTATGCTTTAAATGTTTTTAAATGCTTAAAGTATCACTTCTGATTTCCATTGTGTATGTCACCACATTATTCCTGGCTGGAGTATTTTGGGGACCACAAATCAAAGATGAAATAATGAATCAGGATCCATCATGATAGGATTAATACAAAGGCCACTAGATGACCAAGCTTATATGTCATCTCACATTTAAGTCCTTTTCTCTCCTTATTCACTGGATCCTTCTAATGCCCCCTTGTGGGAATCTTTCTATTCCTTTTTATCTCTATCAAGGCATACATATCATTGTATTTTCCTTAGTTAGACCTATCTCCTAGCTTAGTGCATTAGCTTCCTTGGGCTGCCATAACAAAGTACCACAAACTGGGTGGCATAAAATAGAGATTTATTGTCTATAGTTCTGGAAACTACAAATCTGAAATTAAAGTATCAGGAAAGCTGATAAACCTGTAAACCCTGTAAACCCTGATTCACTATAAACCCTGTAGGGGAATCTTTCCTTGCCTCTTTCTGGCTTCTGGTGGTTTGCTGGTAATCACTGGCATTCCTTGGCTTGTTGGATGTATTACTCCAATCCTCCATCTTCACATGGTATTCTCCCTGTGTCTGTGTCCAAATTTCTCCTTTTTAAAAGGATATAAATCAGGGGTGGTCCCTAGATGACAGAGGAATAGGATGGGGAGACCACTTTCTCCCCAACAAATTCATCGAAATATCATTTGAATGCTGAACGAGTTCCACAAAACAATTTCTGAACACTGGCAGAGGACACCAGGCTCTCAGAAAGGTAGCCCATTCTCTTTGAAAGGCAGTAGGGCAAAATATAAAAGAAAAAAAGAGAGACAAAAGAGTTAGGGAGGGAGACCCATCCCTGTGAGGGAGTCATGAAGGTGGAGAAGTTTACAAATACCAGGAAACCCTCCCACCGGCGGTTCTGTGGGAAGTTTTGGAATCTTGGAGGGCAACATAACAGGGAAGAAAAAAAAAAGAACCCACAGATTACGCCCCTAGCCATGAAGCCAAGCAGAGAGGTAGGCTGGACACTCGCATCCGCCAGCAGTGAGTGGGGGCTGAACAGGGAGGCACAGGCTGCATGTATAGGGTGAGGACTGGGCCTGAATGCCCTGAGGACAATCTGAGGGAGCTAACGTGAGATAGCAACCCAAACTCTGGGAATAGCTAGAGAGAAAAAAAAAGAGAGAGAGAGAGAGAACTTTCCCAGGAAAAGCTCTGAGGCACAGCCTGGCCTGCTCACAGAACAAAGGATGGCATGAATACCAGAGGAGAGCTAGGCGTCTGCAGATCGGCCCCTCCCCCTGCCAGAGGCAGAGAGGCAGGCGGGCAACAGCCAGAGCCAGAAGGTGAGGGGCAATCTCGGCCCCAGAGATGGCATCCTGCACCAAACTGTGAGCAGGCTCCCAGTTACTAACGAAGTCTTCCTGGGATCCTGGATGGTTTACATCCACCAGGAGGGTCACAATCAGAGATCAGCTCCCCAGAGGAGACACATGGCATACCTGAGATGGCGGCCTCCTGGCAGACCCAGGAAACTGAGGGGCTAGGACCAGCGAGGTGATAAGATGCACCGCCTAGCTGGGAGAGTGCACTCACTCACCAACCATCTGGTTGCCTGAGCCACTCACACCTGGCAAGGCCACAAAACACAGGCCCAACCGAGTCTGGGCCTTTATGGAGTACCCGAGAACCTGAACCTGAGTGGCTTAGACCTGCACACAACCCAGGGCCCACTTGAGACAGTTCCCCTGCAGAGCAACCTGGAGACTGAGCAGTGTAGACGAGGAAAGCACACAGGCCGTGAGCAGGGGAAAACCCAGTGTGACCCAGACACTGTGAGCACTCCACACACACGCCAGTGATATTTGTTTGCAGTGTTGCTCCCCCACCCACAGCACAATGGGACAAGTTAACCTAAATAAGTGACCACCTTCACCCCCTTGTGTCAGGTCAGGGTGAAAATTAGACACTGAAGAGACTTGCAAACAGAAGAAGCCAAAATAAACAAAGAAGAAGGAACTGCTCTGGAAGTGACAGGTGCAACAGATTAAAACCCTGTAGTTAGCACTGACTACATTGGAAAGGGCCTATAGACCTTGAGAAAAAGTAAAAGCTGGAAGAAGGAACTATCTGAAACTGAACTGACCCCACAGTGCCTTCAACAGCTCCAGAGAAATTCCTAGATATATTTTACTATTATCATTTTGTAATTTTTTTTATTTTTTAAAATTTTAAGTTCTTTATTACTCCTTTAATTTTCATTTTTATAACTATTACCTTGTAAAAAAAGACCCTATTTTAAAGTAAATTTCATATATATTTTTAATAATTTTTGTGATTTTTTTAAAAATACTGTATTTTTGAAAGTCTAACCTCTACTGTAGATTTTTAATCTTTGTTTTTTGGTTTTTGTTATCAATTTTGTACCTTTAAGAAACCAATATTCAGTAATTATTTTTACTTAGGAGTGTGATTACTGGCTTGACTGCTCTCTCCCTCTTTTGACTCTCCTTTTTCTCCCCCAGGTCACCTCTATCTCCTCCCTCCCCCTTCTCTTCTCTATCCAAATCTGTGAATCTTTTTGGGTGTTCTGGGCTGTGGAGAACACTTAGGGAACTGATTACTGGCTGGATCTGTCTCTCTCCTTTTGACTCCCCCTCTTCTCCTCCTGGTCACCTCTATCTCCTTCCTCCCTCTTCTCTATGGAATTCTGTGAACCTCTCTGAGTGTTCCAGACTGTGGAGAGCACATAAAGAATTGATTACTGGCTAGATTGCCCTTCCCTTTTGATTCTCCCTCTTCTCCTCCTGGTCACCTCTATCCCCCTCCTCCCTCTTCTCTTCTCCATGTAACTCTGTGAACCTCTCTGGGTGTCCCTCACTGTGGAGAACCTTTTCACCATTAACCTAGATGTTTTATCATTGGTGTTATATGGATGGAGAAGTCTTGAGACTACTGTAAGAATAAGACTGAAAGCCAGAGGCAGGAGGCTTAAATCCAAAACTTGAGAACTCCAGAAAACTCCTGACTCCAGGGAACATTAATCGACAAGAGCTCATCCAAAAGCCTCCATACCTACACTGAAATCAAGCTCAAACCAAGAGCCAACAAGTCTCGGAACAGAACATACCAAGCTAATTCTCCAACAACACAGGAACATAACCTGAGCATTAAAACACAGGTGGCCAAAAGTCATGCCAAACCCATAGACACCTCAAAACTCACTACTGGACACTTCATTGCACTCCAGAGAGAGGAGATCCAGCTCCACCCGCCAGAACACCAACGCAAGCTTCCCTAACCAGGAAACCTTGACAAGCCACTCCTCCAACCCCACCCACAGGGAGGAATCTCCACAATAAAGAGGAACCACAAACTACTAGCATACAGAAAGGCCACCCCAAACACAGCAATCTAAACAAGATGAAAAGGCAGAGAAATATTCAGCAGGTAAAGGAACATTATAAATGCCCATCAAACCAAACAAAAGAGGAGGAGATAGGGAGTCTACCTGAAAAACAATTCAGAATAATGATAGTAAAAATGATCCAAAATCTTGGAAACAAAATGGAGTTACAGATAAATAGCCTGGAGACAAGGATTGAGAAGATGTAAGAAATGTTTAACAAGGACCTAGAAGAAATAAAAAAGAGTCAATCAATAATGAATAATGCAATAAACGAGATCAAAAACACTCAAGAGGGAACCAACAGTAGAATAACTGAGGCAGAAGATAGGATAAGTGAAGTGGAAGATAGAATGGAAATAAATGAAGCAGAGAGGAAAGAAAAAAAAAGAATTAAAAGAAATGAGGACAACCTCAGAGACCTCTGGGGGCAATGTCAAATGCCCTAACATTCAAATCATAAGAGTTCCAGAAGAAGAAGACAAAAAGAAAGGTCACGAGAAAATACTTGAGGAGATAATAGTTTAAAACTTCCCTAAAATGGGGAAGAAAATAGCCACCCAAGGCCAAGAAACCCAGAGAGTCCCAAACAGGATAAACCCAACATGAAACACCCCAAAGTGAAGTGAAGTCGCTCAGTTGTGTCCAACCCTTTGCGACCCCATAGATTGTAGCCCACCAGGCTCCTCCATCCATGGGATTTTCCAGGTAAGAGTACTGCAGTGGGTTGCCATTTCTTTCTCCAGGGTATCTTCCTGACCCAGGGATTGAACCCAGGTCTCCTGAATTGCAGGTAGATGCTTTAGTGTTTGAGCCACCACATATTAATCAACTTAACAAAGATCAAATACAAAGAACAAATATTAAAAGCAGCAAGGGAAAAACAACAAATAACGCACAAGGGTATTCCCATAAGGACAACAGCTGATCATTCAATAGAAACTCTTCAGGCCAAAAGGAAATGGCAGGACATACTTAAAGTGATGAAAGAGAAAAACCTACAACCCAGATTACTGTACCCAGCAAGGATCTCATTCAAATATGAAGGGGAAATGAAAAGCTTTACAGACAAGCAAAAGCTGAGAGAATTCTGCACCACCAAACCAGCTCTTCAACAAATGCTAAAGCATCTTCTCTAGACAGGAAACACAGAAAAGGTTTATAAACTCAAACCCAAAACAACAAAGTAAATGGCAATGGGATCATACTTATCAATAATTATTTTAAATGTAAATGGGTTGAATGCCCCAACCAAAAGACAAAGACTGGCTGAGTGGATGCAAAAACAAGGCCTTTATATATGCTGTCTACAAGAGACCCACCTCAAAACAAGGGACACATACAGACTGAAAGTGAAGGGCTAGAAAAAGATATTTCACACAAACAGAGACCAAAAGAAAGCAGGAGTAGCAATGCTCATATCAGATAAAATAGACTTTAAAATAAAGGCTGTGAAAAGAGACAAAGAAGGACACTACATAATGATCAAAGGATCAATCCAAGAAGAAGATATAACAATTATAAATAAATATGCACCCAAAAAAGGAGCACTGCAATATGTAAGGCAAATGCTAACAAGTATGAAAGGGGAAATTAACAGTAACAAAATAATAGTGGGAGACTTTAATACCCTACTCACACCTATGGATAGATCAACTAAAGAGAAAATTAGCAAGGAAACACAAACTTTAAATGATACAATAGATTAGTTAGACCTAATTGATTTCTATAGGACAGTTCACCCCAAAACAATGAATTTCACCTTTTTCTCAAGTGCACACGGAACCTTCTCCAGGATAGATCACATCCTGGGCCATAAATCTAGCTTTGGTAAATTAAAAAAAAAAAAAACTGAAATCATTTCAAGCCTCCTTTCTGATCACAATGCAATAATATTAGATGTCAACAACAGGAAAAAAACTATTAAAAAGACAAACATATGAAGGCTAAACAACATGCTTCTGAATAACCAACAAATCACAGAAGAAATAAAAAAAGAAATCAAAATATGCATAGAAACAAATGAAAATGAAGACACAATAACCCAAACCTATGGGATTCAGTAAAAGCAGTGCTAAGGGGAAGGTTCATAGTAATACAAGCTTACTTCAAGAAACAAGAGAAAAATCAAATAAATAACCTAACTTTACACCTAAAGCAACTAGAAAAAGAAGAAATGAAGAACCCCAGGGTTAGTAGAAGGAAAGAAATCATAAAAATTCGGGCATAAATAAATGAAAAAGAAAGGAGACCATAGCAAAAATAAACAAAGGTAAAAGCTGGTTCGTTGAGAAGATTAATAAAATAGACAAACCATTAGCCAGACTCATCAAGAAAAAAGGGAGAAGAATCAAATCAACAAAATTAGAAATGAAAATGGAGAAATCACAACAGACAACACAGAAATACAAAGGATCATAAGAGACTACTATCAGCAAATACGCAAATAAAATGGACAACTTTAAAGAAAAGGACAAATTCTTATAAAAGTATAACTTTCCAAAACTGAACCAGGAAGAAATAGAAAATCTTAACAGACCCATAACAAGCACAGAAATCAAAACTGTAATCAGAAATCTTCCAACAAACAAAAGCCCTGGAACAGATGGCTTCACAGCTAAACTCTACCAAAAATTTAGAGAAGAGCTAACACCTATCCTACTCAAACTCTTCCAGAAGACTGTAGAGAAAGGTAAACTTCCAAACTCATTCTATGAGGCCACCATCATCCTAATACCAAAACCAAAGATACCACAAAAAAAGAAAACTACAGGCCAATATCACTGATGAACATAGATGCAAAAATCCTTAACAGAATCCTAGCAAACAGAATCCAGCAACATATTAAAAAGATCAAACCTCATGACCAAGTGGGCTTTATCCCAGGGATGCAAGGATTCTTCAACATTTGCAAATCAATCAATGTAATACACCACATTAACAAATTGAAAGATAAAAACCGTATGGTTATCTCAATAGATGCAGAGAAAACCTTTGACAAAATTCAATGTCCATTTATGATAAATACTCTCCAGAAAGTAGGCATAGAAGGAACATACCTCAACATCATAAAAGCCATATATGATAAACCCACGCAAACATTATCCTCAATGGTGAAAAATTGAAAGCTTTTCCACTAAAGTCAGGAACAAGACAAGGGGGCCCATTCTCACCACTACTATTCAACATAGTTTTGGAAGTTTTAGCCACAGCAATCAGAGAAGAAAAAGAAATAAAAGGAATCCAAATTGGAAAAGAAGAAAACTCTCACTGTTTGCAGATGACATGATCCACTACATAGAAAACCCTAAAGACCCCACCAGAAAATTACTAGAGCTAATCAATGAATATAGTAAAGTTGCAGGATATAAAATTAACACAAGAAATCCCTTGCATTCCTATACACTAATAATGAAAGAACAGAAAGAGAAATTAAGGAAACAATTCCATTCACCATTGCAAAGAAAAGAATAACATACTTAGGAATAAATCTACCTGAAGAAACAAAAGACCTATATATAGAAAACTATAAAACACTGATGGAAGAAATCAAAAATGACACAAATAGATGGAGAAACATACCACATTCATGGAGCAAAAGAATCAATATGGTGAAAATGAGTATACTACCCAAAGCAATCTATAGATTCAATGCAATCCCTATCAAGCTACCAATGGTATTTTTCATGGAACTAGAAGAAATAATTTCACAATTTGTATGGAAATACAAAAACCTCGAGTAGCCAAAGCAATCTTGAGAAAGAAGAATGGAACTGGAGAAATCAACCTGCCTGACTTCAGACTATACTACAAAGAAACAGCCATCAAGATAGTATGGCACAAAGACAGAAAAATAGATCAATGGAACAAAATAGAAAGCCCAGAGATAAATCCACGCACCTATGGACACCTTATCTTTGACAAAGGAGGCAAGAATATACAATGGACAAAAGACAATCTCTTTAACAAGTGGTGCTGGGAAATCTGGTCAACCACTTGTAAAAGAATGAAACTAGAACACTTTCTAACACCATACACAAAAATAAACTCAAAATGGATTAAAGATCTAAATGTAAGATGAGAAACTATAACACCATTAGAGGAAAACATAGGCAAAACACTCTCCGACATAAATCACAGCAGGATCCTCTATGACCCACCTCCCAGAGTAACGGAAATAAAAGCAAAAATAAACAAATGGGACCTAATTAAACTTAAAAGCTTTTGCACAACGAAGGAAACCAGAAGCAAGGTGAAAAGACAGCCTTCAGAATGGGAGAAAATAATAGCAAAGGAAGCAACTGACAAACAACTAATCTCAAAAATATACAAGCAGCTCCTGCAGCTCAATTCCAGAAAAATAAATGACCCAATCAAAAAATGGGCCAAGGAACTAAACAGACATTTTCCAAAGAAGACATACAGATGGCTAACAAACACATGAAAAGATGCTCAACATCACTCATTATCAGAGAAATGCAAATCAAAACCACAATGAGGTACCATCTTACACTGGTCAGAATGGCTGCTATCCAAAAGTCTACAGACAATAAATTCTGGAGAGGGTGCTGAGAAAGGGAACCCTCTTATACTGCTGGTGGGAATGCAAACTAGTACAGCCACTATGGAGAACAGTGTGGAGATTCCTTAAAAAGCTGGAAATAGAACTGCCATAGAACCCAACAATCCAGCTGCTGGGCATACACACCGAGGAAACCAGAATTGAAAGAGACACGTGTATCCCAATATTCATCGCAGCACTGTTTACAATAGCCAGGACATGGAAGCAACCTAGTTGTTCATCGGCAGACAAATGGATAAGAAAGCTGTGGTACATAAACACAGTGGAATATTACTCAGCAATTAAATAGAATACATTTGAATCAACTCTAATGAGGTGGAGGAAACCGGAGCCTATTATACAAAGTGAAGTAAGTCAGAAGGAAAAACACCAATACAGTATACTAATGCATATATATGGAATTTAGAAAGATGGTAATGATGACCCTATATCCGAGATAGCAAAAGAGACACAGATGTAAAGAACAGACTTTTGGACTCTGTGGGAGAAGGTGAGGGTGGGATGATTTGAGAGAATAGCATTTAAACATGTATATTACCATATGTGAAATAGATTGCCAGTCCAGGTTCGATGCATGAGACAGGGTGCTCAGGGTTGGTAAACTGGGATGACCCTGATAGATGGGATGGGGAAGGAGGTGGAAGGGGGGTTCAGGATGGGGAACACATGTACACCCATGGCTGAGTCATGTCAATGTATGGCAAAAACCACTATAATATTGTAAAGTAATTGCTGCTGCTGCTGCTAAGTCACTTCAGTCGTGTCCGACTCTGGGTGACCCCAAGACGGCAGCCCACCAGGCTCCCCCATCCCTGGGATTCTCCAGGCAAGAATACTGGAGTGGGTTGCCATTTCCTTCTCCAATGCATGAAAGTAAAAAGTGAAAGTGAAGTCGCTCAGTTGTATCCGACTCTTGGGGACCCCATGGACTGCAGCCTACCAGGTTCCTCCGTCCATGGGATTTTCCAGGCAAGAGTACTGGAGTGGGGTGCCATTGCCTTCTCCGTGAAAGTAATTAGCCTCCAACTAAAATAAATAAATTAAAAAAAAGGGAATAAGCCATATTGGTTGGATCAGTCACTCAGTTGTGTTCGACTCTTTGAGACCCTGTGGACTGCTGCACTAGAGGCCTCCCTGTCCATCACCGACTCCCAGAGTTTACTTAAACTCATGTCCATTAAGTCAGTGATGCCATCCAACCATCTCATCCTCTGTTATCCCCTTCTCCTCCTACCTTCAGTCTTTCCCAGCATCAGGTTCTTTTCAAATGAGTCAGTTCTTCCCATCAGGTGGCCAAAGTATTGGAGTTTCAGCTTCAACATCAGTCCTTCCAATGAACATTCAGGATTGATTTCCTTTAGGATGGACTGGTTGGATCTCCTTGCAGTCCAGGGGACTCTCAAGAGTCTTCTCCAACACTACAGTTCAAAAGCATCAATTCTTCGGCACTCAGCTTTCTTTATAGTCCAATTCTCACATCCATACGTGACTACTGGAAAAACCATAGCCTTGACTAGATGGACCTTTGTTGGCAAAGTAATGTCTCTGCTTTTTAACATGCTATCTAGGTTGGTCATATCTTTTCTTCCAAGGAGTATGCATCTCTTTATTTCATGGCTACAGTCACCATCTGCAGTGATTTTGGAGCCCCCAAAAATAAAGTCTGACACTGTTTCCATGGTTTCTCCATCTATTTCCCATGAAGTAATGGGACAGGATGCCATGATCTTAGTTTTCAGAATGTTGAGCTTTAAGCCAACTTTTTTCACTCTCCTCTTTCACTTTCATCAAGAGGCTCTCTAGTTCTTCACTTTCTGCCTTAAGGGTGGTGTCATCTGCATATCTGAGGTTATTGATATTTCTCCCGGCAATCTTGATTCCAGCTTATGCTTCATCCAGCCCAGTGTTTCTCATGATATACTCTGCATATAAGTTAAATAAGCATAGTGACAATATATAGCCTTGATGTACTCCTTTCCTGATTTGGAACCAGTCTGTTGTTCCATGTCCAGTTCTAACTGTTGCTTCCTGACCTGATTGCAGATTTCTCAGGAGGCAGGTCAAGTGGTCTGGTATTCCCATCTCTTTCAGAATTTTCCACAGTTTATTGTGATCCACACAGTCAAAGGCTTTGGCATAGTCAATGAAGCAGAAATAGATGTTTTTCTGGAACTCTCTTGTTTTTTCAATGATCCAGCAGATGTTGGCAATTTGATGTCTGGTTCCTCTGCCTTTTCTAAAACCAGCTTGAACATCTGGAAGTTCAAAGTTCATGTACTGCTGAAGCCTGGCTTGGAGAATTTTGAGCATTACTTTACTAGTGTATGAGATGAGTGCAATTGTGTGGTAGTTTGAGCATTCTTTGGCATTGCCTTTCTTTGGGATTGGAATGAAAACTGATATTTTCCTGTCCTGTGGCCACTGCTGAGTTTTCCAAATTTGCTGGCATATTGAGGGCAGTACTTTCACAGCATCATCTTTCAGGATTTGAAATAGCTCAACTGGAATTCCATCATCTCCACTAGCTTTGTTTGTAGTGATGCTTCCTACAGTCCACTTGACTTCGCACTCCAGGATGCCTGGCTCTAGGCGAGTGATCACACCATCCTGATTATCTGGGTCATGAAGATCTTTTTTGTGTAGTTCCTCTGTGTATTCTTGCCACCTCTTCTTAATATCTTCTGCTTCTGTCAGGTCCACATCATTTCTGTCCTTTATTGAGCCCATCTTTGCATGAAATGTTCCCTTGTTATCTCTAATTTTCTTGAAGTGATCTCTAGTCTTTCCCATGCTATTGTTTTCCTCTATTTTATTGCACTGATCACTGAAGAAGGCTTTCTTATCTCTCCTTGCTATTCTTGGAACTCCACATTCAAATGGGCATATCTTTACTTTTCTCCTTTGCTTTTGGCTTCTCTTCTTTTCACAGCTATTTGTAAGGCCTCCTCAGACAGCCATTTTGCTTTTTTTGCATTTATTTTTCTTGGGGATCACCCTAATGACATCATTATAACCTGGGTAGATTTGCAAAGGCTCCATTTCCAAATAAAGTCACATTTTGAGGTACTAGGGATTATGACTTCAACCTATCTTTTTGAGGGCACACAAATCAATTCATGACACCTAGAATCAAGTGTTCAAGTGCTTGATAAGAAGCAACTCACTAACTAAATAACCTGTTGTGCCAGATAATGGAAAAATAATGTCCTTGATGGCACAGTTAGTATCTTCATTTGTTATCCTCCATGTCCAGTATAGTAGATAGCACAAAGTGTGTGTATTAGAAAAGTTTGTTGATTGCATTAAGAATGGGCAAAGGAAGGAAAAATAATTCCAATGTTGAGATCCTACACTCAAACTCTATAGGATGTCTCCTTCTTGAGTTCAGTATCTATTTTCAAACAAGTCAATACCCAAAAGGGCTAAAGAAACAGGGAAGAATCAATGTCTTGTGTTCTCACTCAGTCAATGTGACCTTCGTTTCTCATAAAGGCAAAAGTTGTAACTACCCCATGTTGCTTAATGTGTGTGCATGCTCAGTCATTCAGTCATGTCTGACTCTTTGAGATCCTTTGGACTGTAGTCCGCCAGGCTCCTCTGTCCATGGTATTTTTCAGGCAAGAAATCTGAAGTGGGTTGCCATTTCCCTCTCCAGAGGATCTTCCCAACCCAAAGATTTAACCCACGTCTCCTGTGTCTTCTGGATTGCAAGTGAATTCTTTACCTACTAAGCCAATCAGGAAGCCCAAATCCATTAATATTAAATGCAAATATTAAGTGCAAGATATCAATTATCCAAGTCCTAGATTTATATTTATAAAAATAGAGAAAGTTTTACTTATATTAAATCCCACCAAAGTCAAATTTCCAGAATTTCTTCTGGACTTTCAAAAGGTCAAATAAATCCATCTCAGTATCAGATGGAAATTCATGGAGTAATTCAGCCCAAATTCTATGTCCAGGCAAGACCTTCTCTCCAGGTTTCCAGAAACATGGATGTTCAGCCTGTTCTCCCGGTTCTGCCAGAACTAGGTCCTACATTCACCCTTGTTATCTGGTTGTAGTACTTAATCACTCTTGTTGTCAAGTCTCTTTCTTCTGGCTATCCTGTGGCATTTGAACCCATCTTCTCTGCCACACGGCATTGAACTGCTCAACACCTCCCTAAGGATACCATTTCCCCTTCTGTGTCTGTTCCTGTAATATGTAATCTAACATCTTTCTTAGATGACTATGTTAGTCTAAGTTCTCCAGAGAAACAGAACCAATAAAAGAGAGAGAGAGAAAGAGATTTACTGTAAGAAATTGGCTGGCACAATTATAGAGGCTGAGAAGTACCAAAGTCTGTAGTCCATAAGCTAGAGACCTGGGAGAACCAATGGTGTAATTCTAGTCCTAGTCTGAGTCCAAAGGCAGAAGAAGACTAATATCTTAATTCAAAGACAGTCAAACAGAGAGAAATAATTTTTTCTTACTCAGGCTTTTACTCTATTTAGGCCTCCAATGAATTGAATGCAACCTGTTCACACTGGAGAGGACAACCTACTTTACTCACTCTATGGATTCAAGTATAAATCTCATCTAGAAACACCATCACGGACACATCCAGAAATAAAGTTTAACCAAATATCTGGACATCCCATAACCCAGTGAAAATGACACATAAAATTAACAATCACAATGACACACTGCAACCCTCAAAACAGCATGGTCCTCCCTGAACCTCTCAAATATCTCCACAATCTCCTTAAACTGTGGAGGCCATCACTGACAACAGCATGTGATGACAGCTTGACCCAGCTCAGAGGCAGGAAGGATCACTTCCTAAAGAGGCAGATCCCTGTTTACACAACCTGCCACCAAAGGTGAAGCTGTGAACACAGAGAGGAAAGCAGTCCTTGCTAGAGGGAACCCGTTAGCTTGCTTTCAGACCACTGCAAGCCTGTGGGTTTCCCTTTCACTCCATAAGGCTCCAAGAGACCTATATGTTTCAGATCTGGACCTGGGATCGCATTTGGGTGCTACTGATACTAACAATAGTTAGTATAGTAACAATAGTTAGTATCAGACACTGCAGCTACCATTTATTGAATACATACTCACTGCCAGACATTTTACTTAATTATCTCACTTACTGCCCCAGTCAGCCTGCATGGTTGATATTTATTACCTCACTTTGATAAAGGAGAAAAGTGACTTTCAGACAAATAAATAATTTGGGCAAGTAAAAAGTTCTCTAATTCATTCCCAGTCACAACTCCAAAGCCTGTGCTATTCTCACAGTCCGCACAGCTCCCAGGCTTGGCTGAGCAGAAGGATACCCACTGGGTGGCCTAAGTTCGGCCAGTCCTCTCAGAAGATTCTGGACTATGTAGACTATGTCAAAGGCTCATATTCAATCTTAGGGAGCTTCTCCAAACTCCAGCCCAGGATTATAATTGGAGAGTTGGTTTCCAGGGATGAAAACGGCCAACTGATCTTGGCATCCTTCACAACATCTGACAAAGACACTGTATACTTAATTGGCAACCAAAAGATATTGATTTTTTGATTCATTTACGGGGTATGTGGAACAGGTCCAGTGTAACAATTCTAACTCCTCTGACTCTGTGGATCAAATTAAACAAGCCATCCTGACATTTCATCTTTGTGGGGAAATAACATGATATTTAGGGTACTTACATTCTAGTCTGGTACTGCCAAGCTCAGGCCAGCTACGTAACTCTCTAAATCTTGTTTTCTCCTTTTTATAGAAAGAGATGGAACTGCATATGTCCCTTTCCTCACAAATGCTCTTTAGTCAGATGACATAGTGAAGCTCTAACAGTTGATGTTAGAGTTCCAAAGTTACATGGTGACCATGGAAAAGAAGACAGAAACTAGTGTCTCTAGCCTCTCAGCCCTGGTAGGAGCTTATGCCATATATACAACTGGGTTAAGACTAGTCACAGACCATTGACACTCTGGAAACTGAAGATCTAAAGAGGAAGTTATTAGGCCTTAGCTGGAGGCAAAAATGGTAGGGGATCAACTGAGATCAGTGCCCCACGGGGCTCAGCAAGAGGGGTGGTGCTTCTGTTTTAGGAATATGGTTGCTACAGCCCCAGTTTATGCAAGGCCTAGGTTACCAGTTAGGGCAGCTTCTTTGAAAAGGGTCTAGATAGAGCCCTGCAGGTCCAAGGTGGGGCTATTTCCAAGCATTAAGCAGTGTGCATGGTGGGCTGGAGCACAGGCAAACAGACCTGTGTTTTCATTCTGACTCCACTTCTTACTAACAGAGAAGTGTGGGGTCTTAGTTTTTTCTTTGAAATAAAGGGGGACAGTAATAATATTATTATTATTACTATTACCATTTCTCCTGCCTAGAGCTATTATAAAGATAAAATATGATACTAAATAGTGGTGCTTATCACAATGCTTGACTCACAGTAAGCCTATGTTATGTGCTTAGTCATCCACTCATGTCTGATTCTTTGTGACCCCATGGGCTGGGGCCTGCCAGGCTCCTCTGTCAATGGGGATTCTCCAGGCAAGAATACTGGAGTGGGTTGCCATGCCCTCCTCCAGGGAATCTTCCCAACCCAGGGATTGAACCCAGGTTTTCTGCATTTCAGGAGGATTCTTTACCATCTGAGCCAACAAGGAAGCCAAGCATATGTTAATAGTTAGTTATTAATATAGTTGATACTGACCATGATTATTCTGTATTTATACACTATCATATACATCACTCAAACTATGGAAAAGCACAACTCAGAGAATTCATTTCCTTGGAGTTGAGGTCTAATCACAAAATGCTTTACCATATACTTCACTATTTTTCAAAACCTACTATTTGTGTCTTGTGCTTCACTGAGGGATCTTTCATGGAGGAAAAACTTACACTGAATTAGTGTCTCTTGTGGGGAGGAGGGTTAGCATTCCCCTTGGGTCTTCCAGAATCTCCATAGAATGACAAGGCTGAAGATGAGAAATATCCTTGGCACAGCAATTTTCAAGCTGTACTTATAGGACAGTAGGGTTGTACTTTAAATTTTTCTAATAGACTAGCTCTTCTAACCACCTTTGTCCATTATTCTATTCATGTAATCCATCATCAATGAATATATGAATATTTATGGATAGCTCTAATATGTATAGCACTTTGGCAGGCAATTCCTTTAAAGACTACTGCAGTGTTCTGTGGACAAATATCAGTGGATTCCCATGATCCTTTTCTAGGCCAACTTTTAACCTGATTAATTGGAATTATAATATCACCAGGCAAGCAATAGTTAGAAAACAAAATTTAAGGCAGATTACCAAGACAGTGAGTTAGAAACATGAGTATGCACCAGAATCCCAATGACTGTAAAAAGAGAGTGAGGTTTGTAGACCTGGTTGGGCAGAGGGGAGGATAAAGAAGGGAGTGGTACAACAAACTCAGCCTTGACACTGATGAGTTATTCTAGGAAATTCTCAGGACTTCTTTGTTTTCATTTTCTGTCTCAGTGAACATTTACAAACTTGCCACAACCCCAAAAGCCTAAGACTTATGCCTCCCAACATTTTTTTGTACTTCTATGATGTTTCCAAAAATTATATTATATCAAGAGTTACATGGAGACCTTGGGAAGGGATTATATGTGTGCCCTCTGTTCCTACCTTCTCTATCCGGTGCTGGAGAACAAGACAGAAGTCCAAGGGACTGAATTAGGGTTTGCTTGGTAGAGGAAGGGGTCCAATGTATTATTCCCTTTCCCCATCCATGGTCTTAAACAATTAAGAGAAATATAAGGCATCCCAGCAAAGGACAAGCAGACTGTCAGCTTCATGACTGATCAAAAGCTGGTAAACATGGCTTAGATGTGTGAGCACAAGTGGACTGCAAACTGCAATCTAAAATCCGGCTAGACTTACCCCCAGGTCCTGGTGTAGGAGCTGACTGCTTCATTGCACTGCAGAGAACAGCCAGATGTATTCAGCCTGCAGAAGGGAAACCCCAAAAAGGGCTCAGCAGGGATGGAACTACATGGGCCTGCTCCTCCTCTATAATCCACCAATCCCATGTGTTCTGGTCTGCGACACTTCCTTCCCTCCAAGGAAGCAAAAGTGTAAAGCAGTCAGGAGTGTATCACTAAACCAGTAGATCTCCAAGTGTGCCCTGATGACCAGCAACATTGGCAGCATCTGAGAACTTGTGAGACGTGCACATTCTCAGGCCTCACCCTTGACCTACTGAATCAGGAATTGTTGCTGTTGTTCAGTTGCTCTGTTGCAACCCCATGGACTGCAGCTCGCCAGGCTCCCCTGTCCTCCACTATCTCCCAGAGTTTGCTCAAATTCATGTCCATTAAGTCAGGAATGCTAACCATCTCATTTTCTGTCGCCCCCTTCTCTTGTCTTCAATCTTTCCTAGCATCAGGGTCTTTTCCAGTAAGTTGATTTTTCGCATCAGGTAGCCAAAGTATTGGAGTTTCAGCTTCAGCATCGGTCCTTCCAATGAATATTCAGGGTTAATACTGAGGCAAAAAAAATCTGTTTACAAGCCTTCCAGCAGATCCTGCTGCTCTCTACTCCAGAGAGTAAATCTAAACCTAGAATCACCTGGGGCATTTTTAAAATGTCAAGTTGTCCAGGTCTTCCTCCAGATCAATAAAACCAGAATCACTGGGGTGCAACCGATATTATTTTTAATACTGAGGTAATGATTTAAAATGAGGGCTTTCTGGATATTGTAGATATTTAACTCTTTTCATGGATATGTTTGTGACTGAGGAGACCTCTTCCCACCTCCACTCAAATTGCTGGGGATTACCTTCCTGTAGTTTCCTGGAACAGTAGTTCTCAACTCAAAGCAATTTTGTCCCCCAGGGTACATTGGCAATGTCAGGAGACAGTTTTGATTGGCAGGATGGGGAGAGCGCATGTAATTAGCATCTAGTGGGAAGAAGCCAGGGATGCTCTAAACGTCCCACAATGTACAGAATAGCTCCTCACAACAAAGAATTATCCAGTACAAAAGGTTAATAGTCCCAAGGTTGAGAAACCCTGCTCAACAGCATTTATTTCTGAATCTACTATATACACTAGTTTTATATACTATATATATATATATAACTGGCTATAATAAAACTGCATTTTTAAAATGATTTACAAAACTCTTTCTTATAAATTAGATGAACTTTTCTCTTCTCCATTTATAATGAATGAGGGAGGTTCTGGATCCTTGATCAACATTTCTTCCGTTATATCCTTTATGGCTGCATTTCAGTATAGATGTCTAGATTACAGGCTGACAAAGGCTATCTGCCATGTCTGTTTTCTCACTTTGCAAAACACCTAGGAGAATGTCCCATGCAGACAGGGACTTGATTAATGCTATTTGATGATGACTGCAATAGCTTTTCCTAGTTGGGAAAGACAACTTTTAAATGCAAGTAACACCTTATTTCCTTTTAGTATAATCTCAAAAGCATTTTATTATGTGAAACTTTTCTATCCTTAGTTCTATAATTCTGCATTTAAGATTTCTTGCCATATTACTAGAATTCCAGAGCAGCTTTTTGTCACATATGTTCAGGTGATCTCAATGTGCTGGGCTCCTTTCTACTCTCTTTTGTTTAACATTTTCAATAGGACTGATAACATTTCCTGCTAAATGCATTCTGTTTAGGGCTGCGAGATAAAATGCAGGGCTCTTAAATTTGAATATTAAATAAACAATGCATAATGTCGTAATATAAATTTGTCCCAAATATTTATTTCAATATACTCACATTGAGAAATTTGTTACTTATCTGATATTCAAATTTCACCAACATTTCTAATTTCATGAGCACTTCATGAACATTTTCTTTTAAAATATGCCATCTTTTTGAGAAAGTTTATATTCTTTTTTTTTTTCAGTAAAATTACTAGATAATTTTCTATTAGAATGAGGACTGATATTTAGATGGTACACACTAGAAGAGCCATACTGCTTGCTAAAATATTAATATCTTCCATATATGCTAGAAAATGGTCACTGCTCTGAGCCCCCCAAGTGGTCTTCCAACCCCACTTCTAACTTTTTACCGAGTTAGCAACTAAAGAGTTAACACCTGGTCATTGGGTGAGGTAACCAAGACCAGGTTCGGGTACCTCCAATGAAGACCAGGCTCATGTGCCTCCCCTGACATCCATTCTCAATGGTCAGTGTCTGGATGAATGCTATCAAATGCTTTTAATAACAGTCCTAAGTATGACTCTCCATTTAGAGTACATAAATTATTTCTCAACAAATCAAAATACAGATATAATTACATCTTATGTATATATCTTAATAAATATATTTTTATAGTCAAGCACATTTTCATCTCATTTTACAATCCTGTCTTCTCCCCATCTTCCTACTTCCTAAGTAAAAAGGGATGATGCCTCCTTTTTCGAGGTTGCTTTTGCTACCATAACAATTCTTCAGCTTTCCCAAGGGATTAGCCATGGTGCGATTTACTTTTCAAGGAGGGCCCATTTATCTTCCCCCTGACAAATTTCAACACATGCACAGCTCTAGCATGAACATTTCTGCAGATTAATCCCTCACCCTTCTCAAAAGAGAAGAATTATTCTTAAACAATCTATTTCAATACAGAGTTCCTGGTGTGAAGTTAATTTCCACAAACCTTGTGAGGATGCTACCAAACACCATCTCAGTTATTCACTGAGAACAACAGAAGCCCTCCAGTTTATACTTTTACATCCTATTGTTTAAGATTGTAAATGGGAAAGAAAGACCGTCCAAACCATGTTTTTCTAAAATATCAGTTTCCTGCAAACTCTTGAAATGGTTTCTGTGTACAACAGTCTGTGGCCATTAACTATCACTAAATATTTATGCAGCATCTACTATAGATAACGTACTATGAAAGATTATATTTTACATATATAGGTGAACAGACATTATGTGGTTTTGAAAAAAAGCTATGCAAAAACAACCATGTGTTCAGATCAGCATTTTATAAAGCATGCCCATATTTTACTGCTAGAAGAAATTAACACTTGACTATTAAGAACAGCTAAAAAATATTTAATAGGGCAAGAACAGAGTAATATACCCTGGAAAAACTATCAGGCATCACAAAGACATGATGGGGAAAAGCAATTAAGAACAAATAAAACAGAAAGAGAGTGGGGGGATGGCCAGAAGCTGAATATGAATCACCAATTCAGTGCTATTGTGATAAAAGTCAATATGATACCAGCACAAATCAATAGGAGTAGAGCAGGCAAGGCTGAAACATAATTCTTCTTCTCTCCTCCCCATTAGTCAGAGGGAGAAAGTATCCTGTTTTGAACAGCACACTAAAAAAACCGTGCAGAACCCAGTCATATTCAAAGAAGAGAAAGCCAACTAGCTAAAGCAATGGAAGAAGGAGCCTGACAAGGAAAAGTGAAAACATTTTCAAAAAGAGGCTCCAAGGTGACCTGAATGCTATTTTTAAGCACCTACAGTATTTTAGGATAATTCTGGCCAGCGACTCTGATACTGGAAGTTCAAATAAGAAAAAAATCAGTCTAAAATGAACATTGTAGTCATTTGTTCTAAACATTAGTTTGGCCAATAGGATAATAAAACAATAGAATAGGTGGTGCTCCAACACAAAGATTGCCAGGTGTCTCTCTCTTAATTTTTCTAATGTAAAAAAATTTAAAGGTAATCTTTATGAGTTAAATCAATCATTCATATGAAGATTAGGGGATCCCTCAAAGTCATGTTCAACTATATCAAAATTATATGCAGACTACAAGACTCAAAAATACGCATGTTAAATAAACATTTTATTACAATGGCCATAGTCTAGTGTGACAAGAGCAATCTGGGAAAAGTCATAATATATTGTACACCTATTTCTCAATAACATCACTAATATAAAAGCAAACCAAGTCCCTCTCCCATTGACAACTACATATACACAAATTCTTCCTCTATTCCTGGCTCAGGCACACGGCCATTCTAGAACTGCATAAGACCTGAGAGTCTAACTACATTCTTGATCATCTTGCTAATTTGCTAATGATTAGGGAGACTGTGTATGATAAATACTGATATGTGGCAGGCTCGTTTTTGTTGTTGGATATAGAAAAACTATACTCATTGATTTCATAAAGTTTCTGACAAACTGGTTTCTTAAGGCTCCATTTTAATTTCAAGGATATGTAGATCACATTGAACTTGGTCTCTAGGAGGTAGTCTGTTATGATGTGGATACAGCTTTTTCGCTATAAAAGTGAAAGTGAAGTCGCTCAGTTGTATACAACTCTTTGCAACCCCATGGACTGTAGCCTACCAGGTTCCACCATCCGTGGGATTTTCCAGGCAAGAATACTGGAGTGGGTTGCCATTTCCTTCTCCAGGAGACCTTCCCACCCAGGGACTAAACTCGGGTCTCCCACATTGTAGGCAGATGCTTTACCATCTGAGCCACGGCATATTAAAAAGCAGAGACATTACTTTGCCAACAAAGGTCCATCTAGTCAAAGCTATGGTTTTTCCAGTAGTCATGTATGGATGTGAGAGTTGGACCACAAAGAAAGCTGAGGGCTGAAGAATTGATGCTTTCGAATTGGGGTGTTAGAGAAGACCCTTGAGAGTCCCTTGGACTGAAAGGAAATAAAACCAGTAAATCCTAAAGGAAATCCTGAATATTCATTGGAAGGACTGATGCTGAAGCTGAAGCTCCAATACTCTGGCCACCTGATGAGAAGAACTGATCACAGGAAAAGACCCTGGTGCTGGGAAAGATTGAAGGCAAGAGGAGAAGAGGACATCAGTGGATGAGATAGCTGGATGGCATCACCAACTCATTGAACACAAGTTTGAGCAAGATCCAGGAGTTGGTGATGGACAGGGAAGCCTGGAGTACTGAAGTCCATGGGGTCACAAAGAGTTGGACATGACTGAGTGACTGAACTGAACTGAATTGAATAATAGCACTTTCAGCTTCAATTTAACTTTTCACTCTTTCCTGAAATTGCCTTACTTTTACAAGTTATTAATAATATTATGCTTATGCATAATTGTCACTTCAGTTGTGTCCAACTCTTTGCAACCTTATGGACTATAGCCCACCAGGTGGCTCTGTCCATGAGATTCTCTAGGAAAGAATGCTGGAGTGGGTTGCCATGCCCTCCTTCAGGGGATCTCCCTGACCAAGAGATCAAAGTCACATCTCTTATGTCTCCTGCATTCTTTACCACTACCTAGGAAGATATTTTATTATCCGATATTATAGAAAAAAATATCTTAATTACCCAGATAACCATGATGGTGTGATCACTCTCCTAGAGCCAGACATCCTGGAGTGCAAAGTCAAGTAGGCCTTAGGAAGCATCATTACAAACTAAGCTAGTAGAGATGATGGAATTCCAGCTGAGCTATTTCAAATCCTAAAAGATGATGCTGTGAAAGTGCTGCACTCAATATGCCAGCAAATTTGGAAAACTCATCAGTGGCCACAGGACAGGAAAAGGTCAGTTTTTGTTCCAATACTAGAGAAGAGCAATGCCAAACAATGTTCAAACTACCACACAACTGCATTCATTTCACATACTAGCAAGGTAATGCTCAAAATCCTCCAAGCTAGGCTTCAACACTATGAGAACTAAGAACTTCCAGATGTACAAGCTGACTTAGAAAAGACAGAGGAACCAGAGATCAAATTGCCAACATCCATTGGATCACAGAAAAAGCAGGAGAATTCCAGAAAAACATCCACTTCTGCTTCATTGACTACACTAAAGCCTTTTACTGCATGGGTCACAAAAACAGAGGGAGATTCTCAAAGAGATGGCAATACCAGACCACCTTACCTGCCTCCTGAAACCGTATGTGTGTCAACAAGCAACAGAAAGAACTGGACATGGAACAACAGACTGGTTCAGTATTGGGAAAGGAGTTCGTCAAGGCAGTATGCTGTCACCTTGCTTATTTAAATTTTATGCGGAGTTGTTGTTGCTGTTCAGTCACTCGAATGTGTCTAACTCTTTGCAACCCCATGGACTGCAGCACACCAGGCTTCCCTGTCCTTTACTACCTCCCGGAGATTGCTCAAAGTCACATTCATTGAGTCAATGAGGCCAATCAACCATCTCATCCTCTGTTGTCCCCATCTTATCCTGTTTTCAATCTTTCCCCAAATCAGGGTCTTTTCTAATGAACTGGCTCTTCATATCAGGTGATCAAAGTATTGGAGCTTCAGCTTCAGCATCAGTCCTTCTAATGAATATTTAGGACTAATTTCCTTTAGGATTGTCTGGTTTGATCTCCTTGCAGTCCGAGGGACTCTCAAGAGTTATGCAGAGTACATAATGCAAAATGCCAGGCTGGATGAAGTACAAGCTGGAATCAAGATTGCTGGGAGAAATATCAATAATCTCAGATATGCAGGTGACACCACCCTTATGGCAGAAAGTGAAGAGAAACTAAAGCCTCTTGATGAAGGTGAAAGAGGAGAGTGAAAAAGCTGGCTTAAAACTCAACATTCAAAAACCAAAGATCATGGCATCCAGTCCCATCACTTCATGACATGGGAAACAATGGGAACAGTGACAGACTTTATTTTCTTGGGCTCCAAAATCCCTGCAGATGGTGACTGCATCCACTGAATTAAAAGATGCTTGCTCCTTGGAAGAAAACAATGACAAATCTAGACAGTGTATTAAAAAGCAGAGACGTTACTTTACTGACAAAGGTCCGTTTAGTCAAAGCTATGGTTTTTCCAGTAGTCATGTATGGATGTGAGAGTTGGACCATAAAGAAAGCTGAGAGCCAAAGAACTGATGCTTTGAAATTGTGTTGCTGGAGAAGACTAGACCCTTAGACTGCAAGGAGATCCAACCAGTCCATCTTCAAGGAAATCAATCTTGAATATTCATTGGGAGGACTGATGCTGAGGCCAAAGCTCCAACACTTTGCTTACCTGATGTGACGAGCTGACTCATTGGAAAAGACCCAGGTGCTGGGAAGGATTAAGGGCAGGAGGAGAAGGGGAAAACAGAGGATGAGATAGCTGGATGGCATCACCAACTCAATGGGCATGAGTTTGAGCAATCTCTGATAGATGGTGAAGGACAGGGAAGCCTGGCATGCAGCAGTCCATGGGGTCACAAAGCATCAGATATGACTGAGTGACTGTTCAACAACAAAAATGCTTACATGAATTTTAAGACCGCTATCTGGGCTTCCCTGGTGGCTCAGCTAGTAAAGAATCTGCCTGTAATGCAGGAGACCTGGGTTCACCCACTGGGTTGGGAAGATCCCCTGGAGAAGGGAAAGACTACCCACTCCAGTACTCCGGCCTGGAGAATTCCATGGACTGTATAGTCTATGGGTTGCAAAGAGTTGGACACAGCTGAGCTTCACTTTTACTTGGGACTTCCCTGGTGGCTCAAATGGTAAAGTGTCTGCCTACAATGCGGGAGACCCACGTTCAATCCCTGGGTCGGGAAGATCCCCTGGAGAAGGAAATGCCAACCCACTCCAGTATTCTTGCCTGGAAAATCCCATAGACAGTGGAACCTGGTAGGCTACAGTCCATGGGGTCGCAAAGAGTCAGACACAACTGAGCAACTTCACTTTCGCTTTTCATAGCACGAAAGGTAGTTCTGTGGTCTGGATTATATGTTTTTAGGATGAGAAAGAACGTACTTTAGTTATAGAAGATTATAATGCTGATGGTGCTCAGCACTGCTTACTAGAACCCTAAGAAGTTTTACCAAGTACATACTACCTCTAAAAACATTTTTTGTAGTATTTGAGAATTGCTTATAGTCTCAAATTGTAGCTGCATTAAGACTTCAGCATCTTTCTGTTTATCTATTGTCAGACATGCACTGTTCCCCCAGTGGTCTCATCATACTCATTAGATGGTCCAAGGAACACTCCCTCCCTACCCATCCCCAGTGTGGCTCAGAACAATTGAGAATGAAGAGGCGGAGGAATGAGAAATGTCCTATTCTTCTCCCATTTATATTACCCCTCTTGTTTTCCTGGGACTTCTTCAGGAAACATCCTAGAAACACCCATAAATCAATTATTCATGAATATTAAAGAGAAATCAAAATTAAAACAAGTGACTGTGGGTACAATGACTGTATGTATAAAGCGAATATAGACTGTATGTAGTGAGCAAATGCTTACCAAGGTTTAGACACTGTATTAAAAACTCTGTGAGCATCTAAAGATAAATCAGAAACAGATTCTATAGGAAAACCCAAAGTTTAGGATTTAAAACACTGATTTTCAAAGTTAGCCTTTTATTTTCAACCCAATTCTCTACAGAATATTTTTGTCTTGCACGTGTGTGTGTCAGTTGCATCCAACTCTTTGTAAGCCCACGGACTGTAGCCTACCAGGCTTCTCTGTCCATGGGATTTTTCAAGCAAGAATACTGAAGTGGGTTGCCATTTTCCTCCACCAGGAGACCTTCCTACCCAGGGATCAGACCTGTGAGTCTCCTGTGTCTCCTGCACTGCAGACAGATTCTTTACCCAAGATAGTTTCAGTTTCCTAACACAGAGGATATTTCATGTATTTCAAATCAAAATGTACACAAATCATAAATATTTAGAAAACACTGTGAGCAAATGATGCTACATGATCTTCTTATAAATGGAAATACCTTTCACATAAGATCAAATTGTGGGATTGTATTGATAGGGAGAGATATTTACTTTTATTCACCAGCCTTGAATCGTGACTTTCACTTGAACAATGTATGGTCGAAATAGCCTAACATCTGTTTAAGCATTGATGGATAAAAATTGCCAGAGAAATGTCCTGGTATTGTCCAAGGTCTTATATCTTATAGCAAAGTGGCTGATCAAGGGGACAAACACTATCAAAAATAACTGAGTTACAATATCTCGGGTCAGAGACTGAAACATGAGTCCCTGTATTTCAGCTCTTTCCCTTGTATTAATTTTTGCATTTTATCTCTCTTGATATATATTTTAGAAATTGATACAAAACCATAATTTAGGGCTCAGTTTCCTCAATTAGTTCTTCTATACTTGCTTTGGGAAGCTCTTTTAAACACTGAAGCATTAAGATCAAAGTTCTGGTCAACAATCTATTATACTTTGATTTTCAGAAAAAATATCACACAGTGATTAGGCAGCAAATTCTAGGTTGTAAGTCTGGGTTCATCAGCCTGAATGCATACATACATAGGAATAGCACTAAAATTCAGTGCTGTTCAGTCCCTCATGGCTCAGCCAGTAAAGAATCTGCCTGCAATTCAGGAGACCCAGGTTCGATTCCTGGGTTGGGAAAATCTGGAGAAGGAAATGGCAGTCCACACCAGTATTCTTGCCTGGAGAATTCCATGGACAGAAGAGCCTGGCAGGCTATCATGGTCCATGGAGTTACAAAAGTTGGATATGACTTAGTGACTAAATGACCAAACCACAGCACTAAAATTCAAGTTTTGTGTTTTGTATGTACAAAATTTTAAAAATATTTGGCCTCCAAATGATTTAGAGAAATCAATGGCACCTTTAAAAAAAAGCAACATTTTAAATACACATTGCAATCTCTATCTCTCAATCCAAGTACAAATTTCCTTCATGGTCTTCTGGTGGTTCTGACTGGTATCAGATTTTTATCTAAAACCCTTTCTCCTAAGAGACTCACAGACTTAGAAAACAAACTTATTTGCCAGGGGGAAGGGACAGTTAGGGACTTTGGGAAGGTCATGTACTCACTGCTGTATTTAAAATGGATAAGCAATAAGACCTACTGTATAGCACAGCAAACTCTACTTAATGCTATGTGCCAGACTGGATGGGAAGGAGGGTTTGGGGGAGAATGGATACATGTATATGTATAGCTGAGTACTTCGCTGTTACCTGAAACTACCACAACATAGTTAAACTGGCTAAACCCCAACACAAAATTAAAAGTTTTAAGTCTGGGGGGAAAAAAGAAACCTTTCTCCTGAAACCAGTTCATCTAATCACCATGTATTAGTTTCCTATTGATGTTGCAACAAATTACCAAAAACCTAGTGGCTACAAACAAGAAAAGTTGTTTATCTTAACAACTGAGGCTTCCCTGGCTCAGCAGTAAAGAATCCGCCTGCCTATACAGGATATATGGGTTTGATCCCCGGATCAGGAAGATCTTCTGGAGAAGGAAATGGGTAATCCACTTCTGTATCCTTGCTAGCAAAGTGCACGGACAGAGGAGCCTGGGAGGGCTACAGTCCATGGGGTCGCAGAGTTGGACATGACTTAGTGACTCATCAACACTAACAACAACACAAGGGACGTCCCTGGTGCTCCAGTGCTTAAGGGTTCATCGAGCAATGCCAGGGATACTGGTTTGATCCCTGGTCTCAGAAGATCCCGACATGCAGCAAAACAACTGAGTCCATTCTTCACAACTAATGATCCTGTAATCTAGAGCCTGCAAGCTGCAAATACTGAGCCCACGCGTCACAACTACTAAAGCCCGTGTGCCCTAGAGCCTGTGCACCATTACAAGAGGAGCCACCACAATGAGAAGCCAGCGTATTGCAACTAGAAAGGAGCCCCTGCTTGCCACAACTAAAGAAAGCCCAGAGTGCTGCAAGGAAGACCATCATAATATAAATATTTTTTTGTAAATAAATAAATTTTTTTTAAAAAACTTAACAATAACTTGTTATCTTAACCCTAAATTTCTTACAGTTCTGGAAAGTTAAAGCCTTAAATGGGTTTTGGGGGCTAAACTCAAGGTGTTATCAGTGCTATGTTCTTTCTGGAGGTTCCAGGAAAGAATTTGTTTCCTTGACTTTCCCATCTAAAGGCTGTCTGCATTTTTGACTCATGTTGCATTCTTCCATCTTCAAAGTTTATCACTTTGGCCTCTATGTTTCAATTATATTGCTCCAAAGTGTATTTGTCTCTTCCAGGAACCTCAAACCATCTCAGCCTCAGTTCAGTTCACTTCAGTTCAGTCGCTCAGTCGTGTCCCACTCTGTGACCCCATGAATCGCAGCACGCCAGGCCTCCCTGTCCATCACCAACTCCCGGAGTTCACTCAGACTCACGTCCATCGAGTCAGTGATGCCATCCAGCCATCTCATCCTCTGTCGTCCCCTTCTCCTCCTGCCCCCAGTCCCTCCCAGCATCAGAGTCTTTTCCAATGAGTCAACTCTTCGCATGAGGTGGCCAAAGTACTGGAGTTTCAGCTTTAGCATCATTCCTTCCAAAGAAATCCCAGGGCTGATCTCCTTCAGAATGGACTGGTTGGATCTCCTTGCAGTCCAAGGGACTCTCAAGAGTCTTCTCCAACACCACAGTTCAAAAGCATCAATTCTTCGGCCCTGGATACCCAAAATGTACATTATCCATGTGAGTTTTTGTTTTGTGTGGTAGTATGAATCTGGGACCAAACTCTTGGAAGAATAGGCTTTGAGAACCAGTCCTCAGAGGAGACTTTCTGTTTAAACTCTTTACCCAGAACCAATGTCAGTAATGGGCAAGAATCTACATGCTTTCTCCCTCTGGGAGAAAGCAGTTCCAGGTCACTCTCCGAGCATTCAAACTCCCACACAATTCCAGCCTCAGACTTTGTTTCCTGTGCACTTGCAGATGGAGTTCAGGTGTTAGGGTCAGTCTTTGCTTAACTCGCTCCATTCTTACTTTCTCCTTGTTTCTAGTCTCCAAAAATTATCCTTAGTTTCCATTCAATTCAGTTGTGTACTTAAATTATAATTTTTAAAGTTTTATCCAAGGATTCTTAAAAGTTCTGTACTGAGAAAAATTTATCTGAATATTCAGCCTACCTTAAGCAGACTCCCTTAAAATTAAACTTTGATCAAAGGATCTTTAGACTTTCAAAGCCTCTTACATTCAGAAGTACAGTAGATATTCTTAAAAAATGGTTTTCAACGTCACCTTTTTATCTGTGTAACTTAGCTATAAAGCATGGATATGCCAGAGAATCATTCTGATATTCCCAACCTCTTCTATAGTTGGATCCATATATTGTTATTGGTAGCAATTAAAAACACTGAAGATTATTAAATTAATTCAACTTTGATCTTATGTACCACCTAAAAGAATATATACGTATAATATGCTTATCTCCTATTTCTGTTCTTCACAGTCACTATGAATCAACAAAATCTTTTTTCTTAAAAATCTAGAAAGAGAATATAACTTAGGGAATTTATATTCCCTCTTACATATAAATATAATGGAATCAGGTCCAAATATGAGATGTGAAATCGTTTCCCAGTACTTCAGGATGTACTTAATTCATGAGCAGTGTGCTTCAGTGCAAAATCTTGAGGTTTTTGTTTTCTCTTTTGACATCAAAACTAAAATATCATTGAAAATGTTTGCAAACATTTTTGTTTCCTGAAATGCTCCTACTTTCATTGGCTTTGTACTTTTCTGGGATTTCATGGTGTAATAAAGAGAGCTTCAAATATTAAAAAAAAAAAATAAGATACCCACAATTGTACAAAACAGTTTTATTATAAAAGTCATAAAGTGAAGCAGAATCACCTAAGTCAAGTTAGGTTGTATTTGCTTGGTTTTACCTCTAAGAAAGCTATTAAGATGAAAAGAGAGAAAGAGAAGATATTCAAACAATTACAAAATCACTCAACAAGGAATTGAGTTCTAAAATAACTTGTTCAATAGATAAATTGGTCATAAGGTAATCTCACTGTGGATTATATATGGCTGTTCATGAAATGACAGCTGGTCTAGGTCTCTGTCGCATCTTTTTTCTTTTAATTTACTAACTTTTATCTTAGTTTATATTTTTAAAATGAATTCATACAATTAAGCTGAGCTGAGTGGCATGTGGGCCTGGCTCACTTTCTATTGAATAAAAGTGTCATTTTCTTCACAAAATACAATAGGCACTTGGGAATCCCCATGGGAGATATCAATAAAACAACTGAATTGAAATATTTTACTTTTCTTTGGTTTATACATGATAATTATTGCCTAAAAAATATTTCACACTAATCAGGTAGCTTCTATAATATTTAATTTGATGAAAACATTGTTAGAAATACATTATTGCCATCAACAGAGACATATTAACATTCACAATAACCAGCATCATAAAACAACTGCCAAGTAGCTATGCTGGTCAATGATTCTGGCATCTTCATTTTGAAACTGCATTTAAGTACTCAATGTTGAAAGATGATTGACCACAAGAGACAATGAAATTTAAAATACATAATGCAATTGAGTCATAAAGCCAAGGTTGCTAATTGGGTAATATTGTGCTTGCCTATGAATTGGCCATCATGAATTTGACTAAGGCACCTTAGGATATTACATGAATTCTTTCACCCATAAAGTATATTTAATTAAATCGGATATTGCCTGGCACATTATATATATTATAGTTTGAACAAAACAATTATACCACCACAAAACAGTTTCTTGAATCACTTAACCATCTAGCATAAAATCCATGGACACAAAATAGGAGTTATTACAATAGGAAGCAAATAACTAATTAAAATGTCACAGTTGTGTGCCAAGTTTGTTCCTAATGACAATACTAGAGACCTAACATAACTTTCTTGTTTAAAAAGAATAAAAAAATATGTTTCCTCTTACCTACTCTCGCATATCCTGGAGGAGGAAATGGCAACCCACTCCAGTTTTCTTGCCCAGGAAATCCCATGGATAGAGGAACCTGGAACGTTATAGTCCATAGGGTTGCAAAGAGTCAGACACAACTGAGCAACTGAGCATACATGCGCTCAGTTCAGTTCAGTTCAGTCACTCAGTCGTGTCCAACTCTTTGTGACCCCATGAACCGCAGCACACCAGGCCTCCCTGTCCATCACCAACTCCCAGAGTCCACCCAAACCCATAACCATTGAGTCGGTGATGCCATCCAACCATCTCATCCTCTGCCGTACCCTTCTCCTCCTGTCCTCAATCTTTCCCAGCATCAGGGTCTTTTCCAATGAGTCAGCTCTTCGTACCAGGTGGCCAAAGTATTGGAGTTTCAGCTTCAACATCAGTCCTTCCAATGAACACCCAGGACTTATCTCCTTTAGGATGGAGATAAATTAAAAATAAATTAATTAAAATTAAATTAAAAATCATTTCTAAATAACAAGGAGAAATTACTTGCTAGTTTAATAGGATATTTTACTCTTTGTTCACTCATTAAATATTGGTTTGTACACTAATTTATTCTTTTGTGCCAAAGGAAGTTATGTATTAATACCAACTGCCTATGAACTGGCTATAGATATGGCATTTCCACATTACCAAGCCACTTCTAGGACTGATGCTGAAGCTGAAACACCAATACTTTGGCCACCTGATGTGAAGAACTGATTCATTTGAAAAGATCCTGATGCTGGGAAAGATTGAAGGCAGGAGGAGAAGGGGACAACAGAGGATGAGATGGTTGGATGGCATCACCGACTCAATGGACATGAGTTTGAGTAAATTCTGGGAGTTGGTGATGGACAGGGAGGCCTGGTGTGCTGCAGTCCATGGGGTCACAAAGAGTTGGACATGACTGAGTGACTGAACTGAACGGAAGCCATTTCTATAGCTACTGTTCAAATGCATATGTACATCCAAATACAGAGTACTATCATTAGAAACAAATAGCTTAATGCAAAAGGCAAGAACAGACAACATAAATCTACTACACTTGAGATCCTTGGGAGCTAAGAATGTGTTTCCTTGGCCACCTTCAGCACAGTGCCTTAAACACAGTGGACATGTAATGCATAAAATGTTACAAATTATGTAATGTTTACTACAGAAGAACAAGTACTCTAAAGCTCACCATGTACATGTACATGACTGTGTGTACATGTGTACACAGACACACACTGGCATATCCCTTGTGAAGAGAAATAAGACTTCCTTTCCTTCAATTTTCTACCCCAGTTTCAGCTAATCATTCAAAACTAAACCAAGAGTGAGAAATATCTCCGAAATTTGTAAAAAAAATTCCATTCCCCCACATTCATCTTCCAACAGGTGGTGAATTCTCTAAGCTATAAATACCCACTAAAATAGCCCCAATGCCACAGAAATCTTGATGTGAAAACAAAAGATTAACAGAGCCCATTTCCTAGTGAAGAGACCTTCTTATGTTTTCCCAAGGTGGAGCACTTTTGGCTGTTCCATGTTTTACCACACTGCCTTTTTACTTGGGGAGAGATACACACTGATGACTGCTTATTTAACTTCTATGCAGAGTACATCATGAGAAACGCTGGGCTGGAAGAAGCACAAGCTGGAATCAAGATTGCCACGAGAAATATCAATAACCTCAGATATGCAGATGACGCCACCCTTATGGCAGAAAGTGAAGAAGAACTAAAAAGCCTCTTGATGAAAGTGAAAGAGGAGAGTGAAAAAGTTGGCTTAAAGCTCAACATTCAGAAAACTAAGATCATGGCATCTGGTCCATCCCTTCATGGGAATTAGATGGGCAAACAGTGGCTGACTATTTTGGGGGGCTCCAAAATCATTGCATATGGTGATTGCAGCCATGAAATTAAAAGACGCTTACTCCTTGGAAGGAAAGTTATGACCAACCTAGATAGCATATTCAAAAGCAAAGACAATACTTTGCCAACAAAGGTCCGTCTAGTCAAGGCTATGGTTTTTCCAGTGGTCAGGTATGGATGTGAGAGTTGGACTGTGAAGAAAGCTGAGTGCCGAAGAATTGATGCTTTGGACTGTGGTGTTGGAGAAGACTCTTGAGAGTCCCTTGGACTGCAAGGAGATCCAACCAGTCCATTCTAAAGGAGATCAGTCCTGGGTGTTTATTGGAAGGACTGATGTTCAAGCGGAAACTCCAGTACTTTGGCCACCTCATGAGAAGAGTTGACTCATTGGAAAAGACTATGATGCTGGGAGGGATTGCAGGCAGGAGGAGAAGGGGACGACAGAGGATGATATGGCTGGATGGCATCACCGACTCGATGCACATGAGTTTGGGTGGACTCTGGGAGTTGGTGATGGACAGGAAGGCCTGGCGTGCTGCAATTCATGGGGTCGCAAAGAGTCAGACATGACTGAGTGACTGAACTGAACTGAACTGAACACACTGATGCCAACAAAGATCCGTCTAGTCAAGTCTATGGTTTTTCCAGTGGTCATGTATGAATGTGAGAGCTGGACTATAAAGAAAGCTGACCACCGAAGAATTGATGCTTTTGAACTGTGGTGTGAGAGAAGGCTTTTGAGAGTCCCTTGGACTGAAAGTAGATCCAACCAGTCCATCCTAAAGGAGATCAGTCCTGGGTGTTCACTGGAAGGAGTGATGTTGAAGCTGAAACTCCAATACTTTGGCCACCTGATGCAAAGAGCTGACTCACTGGAAAAGAACCTGATGCTGGGAAAGAGTGAAGGCAGGAGGAGAAGGGGACAACAGAGGATAAGACGGTTGGATGGCATCACCGACTCAGTGGACATGAGTTTGGGTAAACTCAGGGAGTTAGTGATGGACAGGGTGTCCTGGTGTGCTGCGGTTCATGGGGTTGCAAAGAGTTGGACATGACTGAGCGACTGAACTGACTGACTGACTGACACACTGATGATTGGAGCCATAGATGTAGGGACAAATTGAAGATAGGTTATTCCTTCCTCACAGAAGATCTAGTAGTCACAGATTTTAGAATGGTGTTGTGAGAATCTACCTTGAAAATGAAAGAATGTTTATTGAACTCTCAATATAATAACTGTTTTTTTCCTACCAGTTCCTCAATGGTGAGGAACTGAATATCTCTTAAATTCAGTGCTTGTGTCCAAATGACTCATGAGTCTGGAGATAGGAATATCAGTATCTTAAGAACCACTTTTTGAAAGTCTCCCTGAGGCTACCCAAGCGTATTAATAGCCAAGACATGTGCTGGGATATTGTCAAATGAGAATTTAAGGTGAAAAGGATCTTATTTATCTTACCTAAAAAATGATTTTAGAAGGCCAGTATTTAGTTTCATTTATTGACTTTTTGAACTTTCTAACAGCTGGTAGACTTCTGCCTAGTTTCGCAATCTTCTGCTTTTCAAACACTGTATTTTTATAAGACTATTATTTCTCTGAGCTGAGATTGGAAAATCTTTAATTTAAAGGCATTTTCTGTTGCCTACAACTTGGTAAAAAGATAGTTACTCTTGTTGAAATTTTGTACCACTGTGGTGTTTGAAGAAATACTGATTAATACAGGCATATTTTAAAACTGCTTACTTAAGGATCACCAGTCAACTATCAACATTTCTTTAGGTTGCACTCTCGTAGCAAGATGCACTAAGGAATGGAGTGGTCTTTGCTTCTACTTCTCTATCTTTCCTCCACTTGAAAATCTCTTCTACTTAAAAAAAAATTTTTTAATCTTTTTTTAACTTAAAAAAAAATCTTAAATTCTTACATTTAGAGACCCAAAGCATTCTGAAACCACAACCACTAGAACAATACAAATATAGAAAAATGACAAGAAATGTAAGTAGGTCATCAATATATTTCAAGCATTTCAAGCACACTTATTTCCCTGTGATTAACAAATATATAAGTGAACTACACATGTGTAAGTTGGGAAATTGAGATGGGTTATTCTTGTGTATAAAGTCTCTGGAAATATCAATCACTATTATTGTCAGTCTTCAAGTGATTTAATTCTCATAATTTTCAAAGAAAATAATTTTAATTTCTACCACTGAAAAAGATGTTGGACATAGTATATTTTCATGGACAAACATTGTCAAATTAATAGTAAGGTATGAACCTTAATCTTATAATTTTTTTTAGACTGATGCACTGTACTAACTGAAATAGCTGTCATTCACTGCTAAGTGACTCATGTCTTTCTCTGTATCACAGAATTCATATCCTTTTCTAAAATGACCTGGAAATTAACAATGCCACCATGTTCTTTATCTTTCTATATGCTCTCTCAACAATCTCACTTTGAGAAGCTATTTCCTCACTGTCTGGGTTATCCTTTGCTGTATAACAAACTACCACAAAACTTAATGGATTGAAACAACAATTCCTGTGCTGGTTTTGCCTAAGCTCACCCATGTGGGTGCTTCAGATCAGACAGTCTGGAAGGTCCAAGGTGACTGTATTCACATATCTGATACTTGGTTCTAAATGTTTCCTGGGAAGCCGCAGTTCACCAAATGGCTTCTCATCTTCCTGCAAGCCAAAATTGCTTCACATGGAGGTCTCAGGGTAGCATTCCAGGAATGCAAAGGCAGAAACTGCAAATCCTCTAGAGTTCTAGCCCCTGGAATTCACACATTGCTTCTGACAAATTCTATCAGTCAAACAAACCACATGATCAGTCCAGACTCAAGGTATAGGAAAGATTCCACTTCTGTAAGGAAAGAACAGCAAAGTCATATTGCAAAGGGGCCAGGTACAGAAATTAGAGGTATTTGTGGCCATTAAACAATCTAGCACACCTGGTTACCAGTTCAGAACTGGCCATCTTCTCAGTTCATAGGGAAGGTGGACATCTCATTCCTGGTATTTGAAATAGCAAATGTCTAATATCTCTGTGTGTCACGCATTTGAACTGAGTGCAACACTAGGAATATTAAACATTCCACACAATTTTCAACAAGAAAGAAAGAGTACTCTAGAACTATGGTAAATACTTTTTTCCTGATCAAACAAAGAACTGATGTCATCAGCCTCATGTTTCATGCTCCAATCCAACATTTCCTGTTGTGTGACAACTACCTTAGTATCTTGTAAGAAAGATCACTGGCTCAGAACTCAGCAAGTGTTCACCATAGGCCTACTGGGTTGCCGTTACTAAATCATGCTTTAAATAATCTTTTGAACAGGTATTATGTTTACAGAATTGTGACATAGGCCTTAGATGGAAAATATAGGTAAGGGCATACAGAAATGGTAGAGATCTGTCCTGGGTACATTGAAAGAACAGAGGAATCTCATCCATCTTAATCTGGAAGACAACAGAAATAATGATTTGACCATTTAAAGACATATCCTCTTTCTCTGTTATCACACTTTTTACTATATTTTTCAAGTATCAGATTATGTCCTAGAGACACTACAATTAAAAGCATACATCTTTTTCAAAGCAATTTAAATAGTGAAGGTTGGGTAAAATTTAGATCCACTTTATGTTATTTAAACTCCAATGACAACATCTACATTTTATAGCCTAGTAAGCTTTCACAAGCTGTGCCTAGATATATATAAAGATAAATAAATAACAGAATTAATAGTATTTCAAAGATCTCCATTATTTGGCCATAAATTAATACTAGTCATTAATACTTGTCTACAAACTGTGAATATATATTTTAATTATATCTCATTACAGCAAACACCTATAAAATATAGCTTCCTGATCTTTTCCTTCAGGGTAAAGAATCTCCATATTACAAAGAGGTTCATTTCCTACATATTTGCATATGTCTTTGTGCACTGAATGTGGAAACTTTCATTCAATTTTAAATGTTTCCCTTGGACAATGATCAATTTTTTTGTGAGTGGCATTTTATCTTTTAATTTATTTTAACTGTCTGAAACAGACCAGCTGCAGAGTGGAAAGTGTGTTGACATTTATCTGAAGTCTTATCTTTATTAAATCACTTGTATTATTATACTACATAAACAACTTAATAAACACAACAAATACTTATCTAACTGGACTCAGTAATTCTATTGAACCAGCCAATTTACTTTTAATTTTCTGAAAAAGATAAAACCTCCTGTATCAGTTGAGTCACCAGGGAAATTAAGTCTTCAGTTATCAAATCTGTTACCAAATCTGAAGTACCACCCCAAGAGTACCTAGAGGGCTTTGATTCTTTCTTTCCTATTGACACCCAATGGAACTTCTAGTGACCTTTCTCCTCATTCCAGTTTACAAATGTAAACAGTTAGGAAGTTTTCTTTTTCTACCTTCCCCTAATACCCCAGTAACATTCAGTTGCCCTTTGCCATACTAGCCATTAACAAGAGATTATTGAGTTTTCTTCAAATATTCACATTCAAATTTGTATTAAAAGAATAATGAGACAGGGTCTGCACAAAAAGAAGTCAAATGGAAGGATTTAAATCTGTGCTGTCAAATATGGTAGCTATTGGCTGCAATAAAATTTAAGTTAATTTAAGATTTAGATTAATTAAAACTACACACATTTAAAATTCTGCTTGTATGTAACACTAGCCACATCTCAAATTCTCAGTAGCCATATGTGGCTAGTGGGTCCCTGATTAGACATCATAGAGACAGAACATTTTCATCATTGCAGGACGTTCTATAAGACAATACTAACCTAAATAACACAGAAAATTACTATTAGTCTAGTCTAAACAGCTCCATTTTTTTAATTGTAAGGGTATTATTTCCAATTGTATTTTAAAGTAACTTTATTGTATTTTTTTAAGTAAAAAAGTATGCTGAAGCATCCTTTGTTTCTTTCCTCAACACAATTCCCTTCATCTCCAAAGGGAACCACTATCCTTAAGTTAATGAGCATATTTTCCACATGCTTTTTAAATATGTTTTTCCTAAATTAGAGTATAGCAGCATTTTATAATTTTATATTAATAACAACAAATATTTCATTCAAAATTTTAATTAAAAATATGCTTGCATGTTAATAGCTTGTTTGGTATTCCTTTGCAGTTAAGTCTCAGTTAACTTTTTATGCCATTGAATGAATATGCCCTATTATTCAGTCATATTTCACCTCTTATGTATTTTAAAAATATTTCTCTTCTCAGAAATAACCACCAATTAGGTGATCAGTATAGAAAAAAATAATGGAATAAAAATTACCATTTCATTTGACAAGTATATTCTACTCTCTTATTCCTCAGAGTCAAATAAATCCCCTCTACCAAATAAAGGACTGGGTTGCTGCTGCTGCTAAGTCACTTCAGTCGTGTCTGACTCTGTGTGACCCCATAGACGGCAGCCCACCAGGCTCCCCCGTTCCTGGGATTCTCCAGGCAAGAACACTGGAGTGGGTTGCCAATTCCTTCTCCAACGCATAAAAGTGAAAAGTGAAACTGAAGTTGCTCAGTTGTGTCCGATTCAGTGACCCCATGGACTGCGGCCCACCAGGCTCCTCCATCCATGGGATTTTCCAGGCAAGAGTAAAGGCCTGGGTAGTCAGGGGCTATTAAACATAAAAGCTTCTGTGCTTCTCTTACCTAAATACTGTTTATTTAAAAGAAAGAAAACAACTGCAGAGATTAAAGTATAAGATAATTAAATGAAAAGCAAGAACTGACAATATTATCTTTTCATTGTTTTAAATACTTATTACACTTATTTTTGACCTGTTAGAGGACAGGAATATAGGCTTAAGGAAAAATCATCCTGTAATCAGTGTGATCCAACTCACCTTTTTGGGGAACAAAAAAAGCCACTTATTTCTTTTTAGTATTCAAGTTAAGTCACTTGAGTTCTTGTAGTATTCAGGTTAGACTCTGTCACCTCCCTGTGATTCACAACAATTAGGTGAACTTGCTTAGTTTCAAGATGGAAGAGCTGTCTCCAGTTGTCTCTCAGACAGAGCTGGAGAATATACCAAGCCCACTTTAAGTCCTTGTTCATCTCCTCATGGCTTCTCTCACCAGTATTTGGTAGTCATATTGAAAACAGGCCATCCATATAATCAGAGGTTGTCTGTTGTGAATTCCTGTGTCCTCAATTCACATGACAAAACTGAGGCTCAGAAAAATTAAGAAACTGGCAAAAATTGTGCAGCTTGGAAGTAATAGACATCACATTCAAATCCAGAAAAACTAGATTCTAGTTCCAGTTTTGAAAAAACTAGCTATGTGAACCTAGCAACAGCTCCTTCCAATATTTTATTTAAAAAAATTTTATCACCCAGAGTCTCCACTGTCTCACCTATACAATAAAAGGATTAAATTAGATGATCTCTAAGGCATCTTCCAAGGCTAAAATTATGTGAGTCTAAATGACAAAATCATTAACAAACATTGATTAAGATACATCAGTTATAAGCAGGCCTCCACCAGGGACAGAAATAGAAAAATCCCTATTCTTGAGGATCCAATAATCTAAAATAAATACCAATTTCACAAATACAGAAGATGAAATAGAGACAAGAAAAATATATATACAATATGCCTTTAAAACCTAGTGAATGCTGAACATATAAATAAATATTGAGAAATATGAATTATTTACTTTCAATAAACATTAACAAATTGCCTTTTTAAAACACATTTTTTTTTAATTGAAGGGCAATTGCTTTACAGAATTTCCTTGTTTGCTGTCAAACCTCAACTTGAATCAGCCATAGGTATACATATATCTCCTCCCTTTTGAACTACCCTCCCATCTCCATCCCCATCTCACCCCCTAGGTTGATAGAGTCCCTGTTTGAGCTTCTTAGCCATATAGTAAATTCCCATTGGCTACCTATTTTACATATGGTGATATAAGTTTCTTTTTGTTTGTTTGTTTATTTATTTATTTTTTATTTTTATTTTATTATATTTATTATATTTATTTTATTTCATATGGTGATATAAGTTTCCATGTTACTCTCTCCATACCTCTCACCCTCTCCTCCCCTCTCCCCACGTCCATAAGCCTATTCTCTAAGTCTGTTTCCCCACTGCTGACCTGTAAGTAAATTCTTCAGTAGCATTTTTCTAGATTCCATATAGATACGTTACAACACTATTTATCTTTCTCTTTCTGCCTTACTTCACTCTGTATAATAGGTTCTAGGTTCATCCACTTCATCAGAATTGATGAGGAACATCAAAGATGTTCCTTTTCATGGCTGAGTAATATTCCATTGTGTATATGTACCACAACTTCTTATCCATTCATCTGTCAATGGGCATCTAGGTTGCTTCCATGTTCTAGCTATTGTAAGTAGTGCTGCAATGAACAATGGGATACATGTGTATTTTTCAATTTTGATTTCCTCAGGGTATATGCCTAGGAGTGGAATTGCTGGGTCATATGTTAGTTTTATTCCTAGTTTTTTTTAAGGAATCTCCATACTGTCTTCCATAGTGGCTGTATCAATTTAGATTCCCACCAACACTGCAAGAGGATTCTCTTTTCTCCACACCCTCTCCACCGTCAACAGTCTCCTGCTGTTTTGTAGACTGTAAACAGCAGTCTACAAAAGTCTGCTGTTTGTAGACTTTTTGATGATGGCCATTCTGACTGGTGTGAGGTGGTATCTCATTGTAGTTTTGATTTGCATTTCTCTAATAGTGAGCGATGTTGAGCATCTTTTCATGTGTTTGATAGCCATCTGTATGTCTTCTTTGGAGAAATGTCTGTTTAGGTCTTTTGCCCACTTTTTGATTGGGTTGTTTGTTTTTCTGGTATTAAGTTATATGAGCTGCTTGTATATTTTGGAAATTAATCCTTTGTCAATTGTTTCATTTGCTATTATTTTTTCCCACTCTGAGGGTTGTCTTTTTACCTTGCCTATAGTTTCCTTTGCTGTGCAAAAGCTTTAAACTATAATCAGGTCCCACTTGTTTACTTTGGTTTTTATTTCCATTACTCTAGGAGGTGGGTTATAGAGGACCTTGCTTTGATTTATGTCATCAAGTGTTCTGCCTGTTTTCCTCCATGAGTTCTATAGTTTCTGGTTTACATTTAGGTCATTAATCCATTTTGAGTTTATCTTTGTTTATGGTGTGAGGAAGTGTTCTAATGTCATTCTCTTACATGTAGCTGTCCAGTTTTCCCAGCACCATTTACTGAAGAGGTGGTCTCTGCTCCATTGCATATTCTTGCTTTCTTTGTCAAAAATAAGGTACCCATAGGTGCATGGGTTTATTTCTTGGCTTTCTATCTTGTTCCATTGGTCTATGTTTCTGTTTTTGTGCCAATACCATACTGTCTTGATGACTATAGCTTTGTAGTGTAATCTGAAGTCAGGAAAATTGACTCCTCTGGTTCCATTCTTCTTTCTCAACACTGCTTTGGCTATTTGGGGTCTTTTGTGTTTCCATATGAACTGTGAAATTTTTTGTTCTAGTTCTGTGAAAAATGTCATTGGTAATTTGATAGGGATTGCACTGAATCTGTAGATTGCATATGGTAGCACAGTCATTTTCACAATATTGACTTTTCCTACCCAGGAACACAGAATATCTCTCCATCTGTTTATGTCATCTTTGAGTTCTTTCATTAGTGTCTTATAATTTTCTGTGTACAGTTTCTTTTTGTTGCAATGGTGAATGGGATTGATTCATTAATTTCTCTTTCTGACATTCTCTTTCTGACATAGTTAGTATATAGAAATGCAAGTGATTTCTATGTATTGTTTTTGTATCCTACAACTTTGCTAAATTCACTGATTAGCTCTAGTAATTTTCTGATACCATCTTTAGGGTTTTCTATGTACAGTATCATGTCATCTGCAAACAGTCAGAGCTTTACTTCTTCTTTTCCTATCTACATTCTTTTTCTTCTCTGATTGCTGTAGCAATCAGAGCTGCCAAAACTGTTGAATAATAGTGGTGAAAGTGGACATCCTTGTCTTGTTCCTGCTCTTAGGGTGAATGCTTTCAGTTTTTCACCATCGAGAATGTTTGCCATAGGCTTATCATATATGGCCTTTACTACGTTGAGGTGGGTTCCTTCTGCGCCCATTTTTTAAAGAGTTTTAATCATAAATTGGTGCTGAATTTTGTCAAAAGCTTTTTCTGCATCTATTGAGATCATCATATCATTTTTATCTTTCAATTTGTTGATATGGTGTATCACATTGATTAATTTGTGTATATTGAAGAATCCTTGCATCCCTGGAATAAACCCAACTTGATTTTGGTGTATGAGCTTTTTGATGTGTCGCTGAATTCTGTTTGCTAAAATTTTCTTGAGAGTCCCTTGGACAGCAAGGAGATCCAACCAGTCCATCCTAAAGGAAATCAGTCCTGAATATTCATTGGAAGGACTGATGCTCAAGCTGAAACTCCAATACTTTGGCCACCTGATGTGAAGAACTGACTCATTTGAAAAGACCCTGATGCTGGGAAAGACTGAGGACAGGAGGAGAAGGGGACGACAGAGGATGAGATGGTTGGATGGCATCACCGACTCAATGGACATGAGTTTGAGTAAGCTTGAGGAGTTGGTGATGGACAGGGAAGCCTGACGTACTGCAGTCCATGGGGTCACAAAGAGTTGGATATGGCTGAGTGACTGAACTGAACTGAAAATTTTTTTGAGGATTTTTGCATCTATGTTCATCAGGGATATTGGCCTGTAGTTTTCTTTTTGTTTGTTGTCTTTGTCTGGTTTTAGTATCAGGGTGATGGTGGCCTCATAGAATGAGTTTGGAAGTGTTCCTTCCTCTAAGGATAGGTATTAGCTCTTACCTAAATGTTTGATAGAATTCTCCTGTTAAGCCATCTGGTCCTGGACTTTTGATTTTGGGGGAGACTTTTGATCACAGCTTCAATTTCAGTGCTTGTAATTGGGATGTTCATAATTTCTATTGCTTCCTGGTTGAGTCTTGGAAGATTGAACTTTTCTAAGAATCTGTCCATTTCTTCCAGGTTATCCATTTTATTGCCATATAGTTGTTCATAATAGTCTCTTATGATCCCTTGCATTTCTGCATTGTCTGTTGTAACCTCTCCTTTTTTCATTTCTAATTCTGTTGATTTTATTTTTTTCTCTTTTTTTCTTGATGAGTCTGGCCAAAGGTTTGTCAATTTTGTTTATCTTCTCAAAGAACAAGCTTTTAGTTTTATTTATCTTTACTATTGTTTCTTTCATTGCTTTTTCATTTATTTCTGCTTGGATCTTTATGATTTCTTTCCTTCTACTAATTTTGAGGGGTTTTTATTCTTCTTTTTTGAGCTGTTTTATGTGTAAAAAGCCTCTTGATGAAAGTGAAAGTGGAGAGTGAAAAAGTTGGCTTAAAGCTCAACGTTCAGAAAACGAGGATCATGGCATCCAGTCCCATCACTTCATGGGAAATAGATGGGGAAAGAGTGGAAACAGTGTCAGACTTTATTTTTCTGGGCTCCATGGTGACTGCAGCCATGAAATTAAAAGATGCTTACTCCTTGGAAGGAAAGTTATGACCAACCTAGATAGCATATTCAAAAGCAGAGACGTTACTTTGCCAACAAAGGTTCATCTAGTCAAGGCTATGGTTTTTCCTGTGGTCATGTATGGATGTGAGAGTTGGACTGTGAAGAAGGCTGAGTGCCGAAGAATTGATGCTTTTGAACTGTGGTGTTGGAGAAGACTCTTGAGCGTCCCTTGGACTGCAAGGAGATCCAACCAGTCCATTCTGAAGGAGATCAGTCCTGGGATTTCTTTGGAAGGAATGATGCTAAAGCTGAAACTCCAGTACTTTGGCCACCTCATGTGAAGAGTTGACTCATTGGAAAAGACTCTGATGCTGGGAGGGATTGGGGGCAGAAGGAGAAGGGGACGACAGAGGATGAGATGGCTGACTCGATGGACGTGAGTCTGGGTGAACTCCGGGAGTTGGTGATGGACAGGGAGGCCTGGCGTGCTGCGATTCATGGGGTCGCAAAGAGTCGGACACGACTGAGCGACTGAACTGAACTGATGTGTAAAGTTAGGTTGTCTATTCTACTTTTTTCTTGATTTTTGAGGTAGGACTGTATTGCTATAAACTTCCCTCTTAGAACTGCATTCACTTGCATCCCATAGGTTTTGAGTTGTCATGTTTTCATTGTCATTTGTCTCTAGAAAATTTTTTATTTCCCTATTGATTTCTTCAGTAAACTGTTCGTTATTTAGAAACATGTTGTTTAATCTCCATGTGTTCATGTTTCTTACAGTTGTTTTATCTTGTAATTGATATCTAGTCTCATAGCATTGGGGTCAGAGAAGATGCTTGATACGATTTCAACTTTCTTAAATTTACTGAGGTTTGATTTGTGACACAAGATGTGGTCTGTCCTGGAGAATATTCCATGTCCACTTGAGAAGATGTATCCTGCATTTGGATGGAATGTCCTGAAGATATCAATGAGCTCCATCTCATCTAATGTATCATTTAAGAGTTGGGTTTCCTTATCAATTTTCTGTTTTGATTATCTGCCCATTGGTGTGAGTGGGGTGTTAATGTCTCCTACTATTCTTGTGTTACTGTCAGTTTCTTTTTTTATGTCTGTTAGTGTTTGCCATATGTATTGAAGTGCTCCTATGTGGGGTGCATATTTACAATTGTTTTATCTTCCTTTGGATTGATCCCTTGATCATTATGTAGTGTCCTTCCTTATCTCTTATAATCCTCTTTATTTAAAGGTCTGTTTTGTTTGATATGAGGGTTGCTACTCAAGCTTTCTTTTCCTTCCCATTTGCATGGAATATATTTTTCCATGCTTTCACTTTCAGTCTATATGTGTCTTTAGATCTGAAGTGGGTTTCCTGTAGACAGTATATATACGGGTCTTGTTTTTTTATCCATTCAGCCAGTCTGTGCCTTTTGGTGGAGAATTTAATACATTTACATTAAAGTAATTATTGAGATACATGTTCCTATTGCCATTTTCTTAATTGTTTGCTGTTGATTTTGTAGATCTTTTTCCTTCTCTTGTATTTCTTGAGTATATAAGTCCCTTTACCATTTGTTGTAAAGCTGGTTTGGTGGTACTGAATTTTCCTAACTTTTGCTGTCTGAAAAGCTTTTTATTTCTCCATCAATTTTGAATGAGATCCTTGCTGGTACAGTAATCTTGGTTGTAGATTTTTCCCTTTCAGTACTTTAAATATATCCTGCCATTCCCATCTGGCCTGCCAGGTTTCTGCTGAAAGATCAACTGTTAAATGTATGGGGTTTCCCTTGTATGTTACTTGCTGCTTTTCCCTTGCTGCTTTTAATATCCTTTCTGTTTAGTCTTTTTTAGTTTGATTAGTATGTGTTTTGGCTTGTTTATCCTTGGGTTAACCCTGTATGGAACTCTTGGAGTTGATTGACTTTTTCCTTTTCCATGCTGGGGAAATTTTCAACTATAATCTCTTCAAAAAATTTCTCAGACTCTTTCTTTTCCTCTTCTTCTTCTGGGACTCCTATAATTTGAATATTGGTGTGTCTGATACTGTCCCAGAGGTCTCTGAGACTATCCTCAGTTCTTTCCATTCTTTTTACTTTATTCTGCTCTTCAAAAGTTATTTCCACCATTTTATCTTCTGGTTTACTGATTCTTTCTTCTGCTTCAGATATTCTGCTATTGCTTCCTTCCAGAGTATTTTTAATTTTAGTAATTGTGTTGTTTGTCTCTGTATGTTTATTCTTTAATTCTTCTAGGTCTTCATTAATTGATTATTGCATTTTCTCTATTTTGTTTTCAAGGTTTTTTTTTTTTTTATCATCTTTACTATGATTATTCTGAATTCTTTTTCAGGTAGTTTGCCTATTTCCTCTTCATTTATTTGGACTTCTGTATTTCTAATTTGTTCCTTCATTTGTGTAATATTTCTCTGCCTTTTCATTATATACATATATATACATACATACATATATTTAAACAGTGTTTGAGGTCTCCTTTTTCCAGGTTTCAAGATTGAATTTTTTCTTCCTTTAGGTTTCTGCCCTCCTAAAGTTGATCCAGTGGTTTGTGTAAGCTTTGTATAGTGTGAGATTTGTGCTGAGTTTTTGTTTGTTTGTTTGTTTGTTTTTCCTCTGATGGGCAAGGCTGAGTGAGGTGGTAATCCTGTCTGGTGATGAATGGGTTTGTATTTTTGTTTTGTTTGTTGTTTAGATGAAGCCTCCTGCACAGGTGCTACTGGTGGTTGGGTGATGCAGGGTCTTATATTCAAGTGGTTTCCTTAGTGTGAGTTCTCACTATTTGATACTCCCCAGGGTCACTAAGAGTCGGACACGACTGAGTGACTTCACTTTCATGCATTGGAGAAGGAAATGGCAACCCACTTCAGTGTTCTTGCCTGGAGAATCCCAGGGACAGCAGAGCCTTGTGGGCTGCCATCTATGGGTCGCACAGAGTCAGACACGACTGAAGCGACTTAGCAGCAGCAGCAGGGTTAGTTCTCTGGTAGTCTAGGGTCTTGGAGTCATTGTTCCCACTCCAAAGGCTCAGGGTTTGATCTCTGGTCAGGAACGAAGATTCCACAAGTGGTTTTTTATGGTATTAAGTGAGATTAAAACACATACCCAAAGACAAGAAACCAGAGATGAATCCCAGACAAATGGCAGTTACAAAATCAGGCAAATAGAACTGATTCAAATGTATTCTTTTTAATGGCTGAGTAATACTCCATTGTGTATATGTACCACTGCTTTCTTATCCATTCATCTGCTGATGGACATCTAGGTTGCTTCCATGTCCTGGCTATTATAAACAGTGCTGCGATGAACATTGGGGTACACGTGTCTCTTTCCCTTCTGGTTTCCTCAGTGTGTATGCCCAGCAGTGGGATTGCTGGATCATAAGGCAGTTCTATTTCCAGTTTTTTAAGAAATCTCCACACTGTTCTCCATAGTGGCTGTAGAATACATTTGAATCAGTTCTAATGAGGTGGATGAAACTGGAGCCTATTATACAGAGTGAAGTAAGCCAGAAAGAAAAACACCAATACAGTATACTAACGCATATATATGGAATTTAGAAAGATGCTAACAATAACCCTGTGTACGAGACAGCAAAAGAGACACTGATGTATAGAACAGTCTTATGGACTCTGTTGCAGAGGGAGAGGGTGGGAAGATTTGGGAGAATGGCATTGAAACATGTGTAATATCATGTATGAAACGAGTTGCCAGTCCAGGTTCGATGCACGATACTGGATGCTTGAAGCTAGTGCACTGGGACGACCCAGAGGGATGGTATGGGGAGGGAGGAGGGAGGAGGGCTCAGGATGGGGAACACATGTATACCTGTGGCAGATTCATTTAGATATTTGGCAAAACTAATACAATTTGTAAAATTTAAAAATAAAATAAAATTAAAAAAAAAAAAAGAAAAGTGAAAGGGAAAAAAAATCAGGCAAATAAGAATTAAAATAATGGAATATACACGTATGCATATACACCCATAAGCAAAGTCAAAACAGTCCAACTAAAATAAAGTATTGTAGGTTGATCTGGCAAACAAAGGGAACAGAAAAGTATATCTACTAGTTAAGAACAAAACTAAAGCAAGGTGCCAAATGGGGAATAAAGTAATAAAAATAAATGAACAAATATGTTGAGAGGAAAGAAAAGAAAGAAAGAATATATATGCAAAGTTAAATAGATGTAGATAAAGATTTCTATACATTGAAGGTTAACTGCAAGGGGAAAAGAACAATAGGAAAGCAAACAAGGGAATAAATGTAGAAAAAATAATAATAGTTTTAAAAATTAAAATTAAAAAAGAGTAAAGAAAGAAAAAAAAAGGAAAACTCCATAGACCTGCAAAAACCCAACATGGAGGTAGAGGTTTATAACAACAATAAAAAATGTGACTGAGGATAAAAAAAGCTCTAAAGTTTAATTAGATTTCATAGTGCCAATAAAATTGACAACTACAACAGAGGGGTAAAACGGGGGGGGAGGGGGCGGGGAAATCCAAAAGAATCTGTAGAATAAGTCAAAACATAAAAATAATAAATGTTTTTCTTGAGTCACTGTTGTCAGAGTCCCTTCCCTCGCTGGGAGTCACAGTCCACCTCATCTCCCTAGGATGCCCTCCAACATTGTGCTGATCTCTGAATCTGCTGTAGGGGCAGCTCAGATTCTAATCTGAGCTAATCTAATCTACTCCTGTGTGTCCTTGCCTCCAATGTCCACAGTTATCAGAACTAGTACATTTTCTTTTGTGGGAGCTCTCAATGACCTTTTATATATTCCGTAGACAATATATAAAACTGAGTCTGCCTAGTTGATCATGTGGATGTAATCTTCAGCTTGTACACCTGGTGGGAAGGTTTTGAGTTTTCTTCCTTAGTCACACTGCCGGTTTCAATTGTGGTTTTATTTCCATCTCTGCATGTGGGTTGTCCACTGGAGATTGCTCCTGAGGCTGCCCGGAGCACTTGGGTTTGCCCCTATGATGGTCAGGTGTGGAGGTGGTGCAGCTGTTTGGGTCAGAGGAGTTCTGGAAGCACCAGGTATTCAAGGGAGTTGGTGGTTAGGGCAGCAGGAAATACAGTGCTCTAGAAGGATATGGCAACCAGTATTGGCCAATACACTCCAGTATTCTTGCCTGGAGAACCCACCTGACAGAGAAGCCTGGCAGGCCACAATCTACAGAGCCGCAAAGTGTTGGACGTGACTGAAGCAACCCTGGGCACATAGATGCAAAATTTTTGTTTGCCTGTGGCATCTCTGTTCCCATGAGAGTTGAGTGTGAATTTGGCACAGCTGCTTGGCTTGCAGGGACCCTGGTGGCACCAAGTGTGCAGGGACACAGACTGCCTCTGCCCAGGAGTTATGGCCTTATCAGAGTCTTTTTTCGAGCCTCTTGTAGCTGGCAATCAGAAGGCCTCTTTGGCCAGTCTTTCCCCATAGCTCCACCCATTCAGGCACTTAGAGGGCTCCCTTGCTTGGGGTCCTTCTCTGCTGCTCGGGGCATCAGGCACAAAGAGGGGCTTCCCTGGCTGGGGTCCTACTCTGTAGTTCAGTGCCTCAAGCATTTGATGGGCCACCAGGATTTGATGGGCCACCAGCGTTTGATTGTTCAGCTGCTGATGCTGGCTGACCTGTGAGGAGAGGCTATGGTGATGGCTCCACCCACTATGTGTGACTCAGCAGTATCACCTTGCTTCCATGGCTGCCTGGCTTTCCTCCACAGGCATGTTCCACCACAACCTCCTCCCTCACATCCCCTCCATCCGTCTCTCCACAGACAACAGCAGCCCTCACCCTGGGATTGCTCCACAATCCCTAAAACTCCAGCCTCTAGCCACTGTGCCTTGCAGGGGGGACCTGCATCCCTGTCCAGGGTATGTATAGCTACAGCAAGAACTGTCTGATTCTGATTTCATTTAGGCTGCCACAGATAAGCTGCTTTATTCTCAGTCTTAAATGCTTCTCCTCTGACTCAGACAGTTGCTCCAGTGTGGGAATCAGACCCTTGCTTCAGTTCTCCCACTTGCTGAGGGCAAGTCCAGTCCTACTAACACTCCTGTTTCCCCCTAGTTCCTTCCTCCTACCAAGTTTTGCCTGGTTCTATATATTCTTTTCCACTGGTCAGGTACTCCTGTCTGCTCTCAGCTGGTGTTCTGCATGCACTTCTGTGTCTGAAGGTGTATTCCTGATGTATCCATGGAGAAAGATGTACTCCACGCCCAGCTACTCTTCCACCATCTTGTTCTCTCCTTCAAATTGCCTTGTTTTTAACAAACAAGTCCATAGGCTCCATGGGGGTAAGAAATGGTTTGCTCTTCCTCATTGTTTACCTAGAATTGTGATTCACAACAAAAAAATACTTGTTGACTAGAAAAAGTGAATGAATGAATGAATGGGCATCATCAAACAATGGGGAGTGGGGGAATTGGTGCCAGCTCAGCCAAGGGGCGGTGAAGGAGGAGTCCAGGAGATCACAAGGTTGTCAGCTTTCTTTCCACCAAAGAAAGAAAACCAAAAATAACAACAGGAAAGGTTAATTTTTCATGCAAAAACAAAAGGGAATAGGAAGGAAAAGGAAAAACAGGCTGAAGTATGAAACTAAAGATTAACCTGTAGAACATGGATAAATTAAAAACAAGGAGAGTCCAGCCTGTAATGATGAAGAGAAAGAAGCTAAGTCTGATTGATATCAAATGTCAGGTCTTACTCATGATTCCTGTCTTCCTTTTTATATAATCCAGAGAAATAATTTTAGTCAACTATCTTCTAAGTGGGATTTTTTTAACAGACACACTTTTAATAAAAAGAGAATTCTACCTCATCCCATTTGTTAAGTGTAAATGCTTTTTTTTTTTTTAAAGAAGTGAAACTATTTGTTACTTGTCTGTTTCTTAGTACAACCAGAGAACAATGAAATATTGAATTATGAAAGGTTTAGGTCTTCAGTGTCAGCCTAACATTCTGTAGAAGGAGAGGGGGTCATTTTATACCTTACACAACAAAGCCCATGTGCATGGTAAGCATGCTTCACTCATGTCTGAGTCTTCATGACCCTATGAACCATAGTCCGCCAGACTCCTCTGCTGACGGGATTCTCCAGGCATGAATACTGGAGTGGGTTGCAATGACCTCCTCCAGGGGATCTTCCCAACCCAGAATCGAACCCTTACTTTTTATGTCTTCTGCACTGGCAGGCAGGTTCTTTATCACTAGTGCAACCTGGGAAGCCCAGTACAAAGCATACCAAATGGCAATTTGTAGTCACAGTTGTGCATTTAATATGTCTTGAACATTTTAAATTAATTCTGTTTCCATGTAGTAGAATTTTTCCCTAAAGAAAACCACTCTTTGACCTTGGCTTTCCCTCATCACAATTGTGTGGCCTCTGTCATATAATGGTAGTAGTAGTTGTCCAGTTTTCCTAATAACTCTGTTAATGTATAATCAGCTCAGTTCAGCCTCCTGGTTGTGTCCAATTCTGTGACCCCATGGGCTGCAGGACACCAGGCTTCCCTGTCCATCACCAACTCCCAGAGCTTGCTCAAACTCATGCTCATTGGGTCAATGATGCCATCCAACCATCTCATCCTCTTTCATCCCCTACTCCTCCTGCCTTCAATCTTTCCCAGCATCAAGGTCTTTTCTAATGAATCAGCTCTTCATATCAGGAGGCCAAAGTACTGGAGCTTCAGCATCAATTCTTCCAATGAATATTCAGGACTGATTTCCTTTAGGATTGACTGGTCAGATTTTCTTGCAGTCCAAGGGACTCTCAGGAGTCTTCTCCAACACTATAGTTCAAAAGCCTAAATTCTTTGGTGCTCATGAAACAATGTACGATGTATGATGAAAGACTGAAATTTGGGGTGTGAAGTGAATATGATATTATACTGTGAGTCAGTGGGACTTATCCTTGTTAGAAGATATTGATACTTGGTATCCTCTTAAGGAAAATTTGCCTCCAAATTTTAAGCTGGAAAAATCACTGGAATAACAGTGTAGCAAAAGAATCAAAGCTGCTTAAACAATAAACATTAATTTCTCATAGTTCTAGAGGCCAAGAAGTACAAGATGAAGATTCTGACAGATTGAGTTCTTAGTGAGTGCCCTTTTCCTGAACTGTCATCTTCATATAGAAACTACACATGGTGGAAAGCAGAGAGACATAATAAGCTCTCCCACATCTCTTTCATAAGAGCACTAATTCCATCATGAGGTCTTCACTCTCAAGATCTAATTACTTCCCAAAGGTCCATCTGCAAATACCATCATGTTGGGGATTAGTGTTTCAACATATGAACTGTGGGGGCACTAAGCATTCAGTCTCTAGCACTACCTTAATGGGCTCTTATTTTGAGGTCTTGATGATGTGTTTGTTACTAATAAGTCATCCTTCTCCAGCCTGACCTGGAGAGAAACTGGAAGGAATAGCATGATTTGGGGAGATTGGAGGAGAAGGGTATTACTAAAAGAGAGCCTACCTGAAAGAGCTACAGAGAACTAAGAACTATTACTATAGAGGCACTCATAAGCACTCTCGGTGTCTCATAGATTTCTGTAAGCAGGCTTTTCTTCTGGCCATTCTGGGGGTGTGGCAGTTGTCCTCTTGAGAAGTTCTTGCCACTGTGGGGTGAGGGCTGCTTTTCCAGCCACCCACCTATATTGGCACAGTCTAATGGAAGGACCTGCATCCCTCCCAAGACTTTGCTGAGCCCACCCTAACCACACAGAATACAACTAGCAAGCACCTTACAGAAAAGAGTGGGGTAGTACAGCAGTTCATTCTACACCCCAGGTACTAAGTGGGAACTGATCCCAGTTACATTAGAGTCTCTAGATCTGAGATACTTCAACAGATAATCTGTACCATGTGTTTCAAAGTAAAAAACAACTCATTCCCATAGAAGCTCTAAATATCCATTTCCCACTGACTGACATTAAACATAGTGTTAGTAAGCAAAAATGTCTACCACACACACACACAAAAGAACATTTAGCAAAATGGAATAATGGTGAGTGTTAATTCTAAGTTGTTTATTTGCACTTATGGCTAATTGTAGTCAACAGTTTCAAAACTTTCAATACTATTCGAACCCTTTTAGAAGCAATAATTTGACTTGGAAAATACCTTAAGAATCTTGACTCATTTCTAGATTTTATGAATGAGAAACTGAGGTGTAAGGAGGTTAAATAAGTTGTGATAAGGTTGGAAACCTAATTCTCCCTTTCACCATATAGCCTGACCATTTCTCTGGCCAGGAGTTCTGTTGCCCAGGAAATAAAGTTGCTGGGATTCTCCAAAACGCTGGAAGATTTCTGACTATGAATAATATTTTGCTTCTCTTTAAAATTTACATGTATTTGATTCTCTTTGAACTCATCAAGTCATCTCTAGGGCTTCCCAGGTGGCGCTAGTGGTAAAGAACCCGCCTGCCAATGTAGGAGACATAAGAGACGCTGGTTCAATCCCTGGGTGAGAAAGATCTCCTGAAGGAGGGCACGGCAACCCACTCTAGTATTCTTGCTTCCCATGGACAGAGGAGCCTGGTGGGCTGTAGTCCATAGGGTCGCAAAGAGTTGGACATGACTGAAGTGACTTAGCACATACGGGTAAATCATGAGAGAAAAAAGGAATTCTTTCACTACTTTTGAAAGTACACAGCAGTACCACACAACCGTTGAACATATAAAAAATTCTGGTTGTGTTACTTTGATTCCAGCTGTATTAAAAAAAAAATGTCTGTGTAAGAAACCTGAACCAGAAAATTTGGGGTAATTTAAAGTAGAGAATTAGTAAGACTATTAGAACCACCTGAATGTGACTACACACACAAAAAACAAAACTCTAGAATGGACACTTTAAGTGTCACTAATTACCAAATAAAGTTTAAGAAATGATGTCCATAAAGCAGTTCAAGAAATCTTGAAGGAGAATTAAGATATGGGTGATAGAAGTCCTTTGTCTTGATTCTTACAGAAAAAAAGCTCTAGCTATTATTATAGTGATAGGCATAAGAAGACAGACTAACTCACTTCCATCATAATTAAATATGTGTGTATAGGGGTCATCAGACCTCAGCTGGAATTATGGAATCCTAGTGCTAGACTGGCTCAGTGATCTCAGGCAATCATTTTCTGAGTCTCAATTTTTTCAACTGTAAAATGGGGATAATAACTTTTCCTGGGATTATTGTGAGGCTCAAAGGAGCCATTTGTAAGTGCTGTGGGTTGAACTTTGTTTTCCCCACAAATATGTGGCAAATATGTGGAAGCCCTAACTTCCAGAACCTGTGAATGTTACCTAATTTAGAAAAATAGAGTCTTCGCAAATACAATAAAAATTTTAAGATGAGGCTATATGAATTAGGGTGAGTTTTAATCAAATTTAATTGGTTTGTCTACAAGAAGAAAAGGCACAGAGAGAAGAGTGCCATGTAAAGACAGAAGCAGAGATTGGAGTTAAGCTGCCACAAGCTAAAATGCCTGAAGCTACCAGAAGCTGAAAGAGGCAAGAAAGGATCTTCCCTTAGATGCTTTGGAAGGAACTTGGCCCTACCAACAACTTGATTTTAGACTTCTGGTCTCTAAACTGTAAAAATGAATTAATTAGTTAAATAAATAAAAAATTTAAAATATCTGTTGTGGTATTTGGTTACAGCAGACCTAGGAAACTAATATAGTAATGTTTTAACATAATGCTTGGCACACAGTAAGGGCTCAATAAATTATTATTATTTCTCAAGAGTGATATGTATTTTGTTTTATACAGGAGGGATAAATCATACATTTTGTTATGAATTATAGCATAAGCCTCAGGGCCTTTCTTTAGCAAAGACCACTTTAGAGGCCCTATATTACGTCTCACTTTCTACTTCTAAAATTGTATAAGTTTCAGTCCCCACAAAACCATGATCCACTCTTGCCTCTGAAAAGAGTTTGAAGTTTCCAGCTTTGAGTCTTGCTGTGTTTCCAGTAAAGGCCTGGGCATGCTGCCTCAGCTCTCCTTTCAAGGCATATTGACTTCTGCAGCCTTAACCTGGCCCTTGCTCTCTCTCATGAAGTTGTAGCTCTTTAATCATTTACCTCCCTACTTGGTGTCCTTGCCTCTGAGTTTCATGAACCTGCTTCACTGCTTTACATGAAGAGAAAAGTAAAATGACCCACAGAGAAGTTACCTTCTAAGCTTCCAGGGCTCTTAAGAGTTCTCTCATACCATTGAGGAAGTTCTCCTTTTTGTCTTGTTACATAGTATCAATGTAAAAATGGAAAAATACCAATAAGCAGATGACACCAGCCTTATGACAGAAAGAGAAGAGGAACTGAAGAGCCTCTCGATGAAAGTGAAAGAGGAGAGTGAAAAAGCTAGCTTAAAACTCAACATTCAAACAAATAAGATCATGGCATCTGGTCCCATCTCTTCATGGCAAATAGATGGGGAAACAGTGAGAAATATTATTTTCTTGGGCTCCAAAATAACTGCAGATGATGACTGCAGCCACGAAATCAAAAAATGCTTGCTCCTTGGAAGAAAATCTATGACCAACCTAGACAGCATATTAAAAAGCAGAGACATTTCTTTGCAAACAAAGGTCCGTCTAGTCAAAGCTATGGTTTTTCCAGTAGTCATGTATGGATGTGAGAGTTGGACTATAAAGAAAGCTGAGGGCCAAAGAATTGATGCTTTTGAACTGTGGTGTTGGAGAAGACTCTTGAGAGTCCTTTGGACTGCAAAGAGATCCAATCAGTCAATCCTAAAGGAAATCAGTCCTGAATATTCATTGGAAGGACTGATGTTGAAGTTGAAACTCCAATACTTTGGCCACCTGATGCAAAAAACAGACTCACTGGAAAGACCCTGATGCTGCGAAAGATTGAAAGAAGGAGGAGAAGGGGATGACAGAGGATGAGATGGTTGGATGGCATCACTGACTCAATGGACAGGAGTTTGAGCAAGCTCTGGGAGTTGGTGATAGACAGAGAAGCCTGGTGTTCTGCAGTCCATGGTGATGCAAAGAGTCAGACACAACTGAGTGACTGAACTGATAGTGTCAATTAAAAGGGCTGACGAATTCCTTCTGGCCCATAACCCAACCCAGGGAATCTGTTTCTAGCTAACTTTCAAATCCTCACAACTGCCATGTCCCTCAACCCTCAAATAACCAGCACCATCTGACAAGAAGCATTGGATTTCCATAGTTGTGTGGAAAAGCCAAATATCTGCTTGTGGTTGCAAGTATTCAGCTTAAACAAACTGAAACATACCTTGCTCCCCTCACTTCAGAGTATGCTTAGACAATTTTAAATGTAAAAAATCCTTCAGAACTAAGCAAATGTATATACATTCTTCAGGTTATTAACATTACTCACAGTCTCTCAAGGGATTATTCTTTTGTAAAGAGCAGGTCAAATTCGGATTTTCATAAAATGGATTGTCTCAAAGCAGGTTACATCTGCTCAGAAGCTGTAAGGAGAAATTGATTGATAAGAAGAACTATATAGTTCTTTCTGCTTATTAAAGGAACATCTATGGATGCTGTCAAAAAATATCTAAAAAGGCACTTGGGGGCCAGTGTTAAGTCTTTATTCCTTTACTTGTCACAATTTCACATCATACAAACCAGTAGCCTTAGGTTGGAGGGATGAAGTAAAGTTTGGATGCAGTACTCCAAGGAGATCCCAGTCAATTAGCTTCATTAACCAGTTAACACAGAGAAGGCAATGGCACCCCACTTCAGTACTCTCGCCTGGAAAATCCCATGGACGGAGGAGCCTGGTAGGCTGCAGTCCATGGGGTCGCTAAGAGTCAGACACGACTGAGCGACTTCCCTTTCACTTTTCACTTTCTTGTGTTGGAGAAGGAAATGGCAACCCACTCCAGTGTTCTTGCCTGGAGAATCCCAGGGACGGGGGAGCCTAGGGAGATGCCGTCTATGGGGTCGCACAGAGTAGGACACGACTGAATCGACTTAGCAGCAGCAGCAGCAGCAGCAGCAACCAGTTAACAAGGCTGTATCTTCTGTGTGGGGAGAATTCAATACTTTTCTCAACACATTCTGCAATATTCTGAGAATCCATGGGAACTGCTAAATCACGTTTGACATCTCTCCTTCTAAGGAAGTGTAAATATGATTACTAATTCAAGTTGGAATTCCCTTTTCTATGAATAAGAAGGTATAAGGTAATGAGGCATAATCATGAAGAAAAACAGTTCTAGGAACATGATGTAATATCCAGAAGTAATGCAAACTTGAGAGCTCTGGTACATGCATTTCCATTTTAGGTCAGAACATTAAAATGAAGTTCTAACAGTGTTCCAATTCATTCTGACCTTAAATAGATTAGCAATTGGATTTTGAAAAATGTGTGCAATGCAACATTGTTAAATCACTGTAAATCAAGGGATGATGAACTAACCTGATGTTAATTGTGAATATTGCTTCCAGACCTCATTTTTTAACAATGTAGAACTATGCTTTATTTTCAATAGTTTTTCCAATATGCTTAATTGCATATTATAACAGAAAGCTCTTTGTAAAATTCTAAAGCCTCATCTATTAAACATGCTTCCATTATTTATCTACATTCAGTTCTCACAGAGAAAATCTTCCCATTTACTACCCTCAAACAAAACTTTAGTAACTGTCAGTTTTCCTAATATAAAGATCTTTACAAAGCTCAATAAATCCAATCTCTCTCTCTTTTGATTCTGAGATTTTAATTTGATAATACAACTCATCAGGTATCCACTTTAATATGTTCTGAATATAAAACACAGAAACATTCATGGTTAGAATATTCCTAAATCCTTTGATTGAATAGATACGAATACTAAAAGCATTTTCAAAGGAAAAGGGGAAAGACACAGTCCCATTATTACATTATTTTCTTGGCAATTGAAAAAAGTTCCATGACCCACTTTATTAGCAGTTTTCCAAGTCAAGCTTATAATGATTTCTGGCCTCTGCCCTTGGGTGCTTTCCAAGGGATTTAGAGGAATATATCACCTTGACTGATATGTGATATAACTATTTAGTACAGCTATGAAATTAACTGTTCACCCCTTAGCCTGGGGCTTAATGGGATCCAGGCTTGATATCATAGGCATTATTTAATAACTCAACACTCACTCAACCCCTTTGTCTCAGGATGTTTAACACTTTAACAAATGCTGACCACTTGCTGCTTTTATCAAGAATCCCCTCACTTAGTCTCACAAACTAAGAATATTCTTCCTATTCATCTAACAAATATTTGTTGAGTACCTACTGTGTGTCAGGTGCTAAGTGCTGAAATCTGATAGTGAAACAAATAAACCCAGTCCTCATGGAAACTTTCCAGAAAATTACATAACATTCCTGTTCTGTAAAAGTAATTATACATACTTAATATTAGGTTGGTGCAAACATAATTGTGGTTTCAGACCATGAATTTTAAATCATTATAACAAGGCTCAAAGACATCTTTATTAATTAGAATAGGAACCATTACAATCAACACACTTTTGCCAATGAATATTGAGTTTATTCCTGTAAAAAAAAAAAATCCATGCTTCAGGATTTGATGAACTCTTGGAAAGTATTTTCTGCCTCCTGCTGGTTGTGAAAGCATCTTCCCTGCAAAAGGCTGTTGAGAGGCTTAACGAAGTGGTAGTTGGTTAGCAAGAGGTCAGGTAAATGTGGTAGATGAGGCAAAACTTTGTAGCACAATTGACTCAACTTTTGAAGCACTGGTTGTGTGATGTGCGGTTGGGCATTGTTGTGGAGAAGTGAGCCCTTTCTGTTGACCAATGCTGGCCGCAGGCATTGCAGATTTTGGTGCAACTCATTGATTTACAGAGCATACTTTTTAGGTGTAATGGTTTTGCCAGGATTCTGAAAATTACAGTGGATCAGACTGACAGCAGACCACCAAACAGTAACCATGACTGTTTTTTGGTGTAAATCTGGCTTTGGGAAGAGCTCTGGAGCTTCTCCTCAGTCCAGCCACTGAGCTGGTCATCGCTAGTTGTCACGGTTGTCTTATAAAATCCAACTTTCATTGCACGTCACGGTCGGATGAAAAAATGATTCGTTGTTGTTGTATGAAAGTGAAAGTGCTAGTTGCTCAGTCGTGTCTGACTCTTTGTGACCCCATGTACTGACCCCATGCCAGGCTCCTCTGTCCATGGAATTCTCCAGGCAAGAGTACTGGAGTGGGTTGCCATTCTACTGGAGTGGGTTGCCATTCCCTTCTCCAGGGATCTTCCCAATGCAGGGATTGAACCTGGGTATCCTGCATTGCAGGCAGATTCTTTACTGTCTGAGCCATTAGGGAAGCCCTGTGTAGAAGAAGGGAAGACAACACTTTAAAAATAACAATTGTTTTGATTTGTGGTCGTTCACGAGGTACCCACTTACTGAGCATTTATATCTTTTCAATTTGCTTCAAATGTCCAAAGACCATACTAGAGGTTGATGTTGAGTTCTTTTGGCAACTTTTCCTGTAGTTGTAAGAGGATCAGCTTTGACGATCCTCTCGATTGTTGTCAACTTCTGATGGCCAGCCACTATGCTCCTCATTTTCAAGGCTCTTGTCTCCTTTGCAAAACTTCTTGAACCACCACTGCTCTGTACATTCATTAGCAGTTCATGGGCCAAATGTGTCATTGAAGTTGCAAGTTGTCTCTGCTGTTTATGATCCATTTTGAACCAAAATAAGAAAATTGTTCAAATTTGCTTTTTGTCTCACATCATTTCCCTAGTCTAAAATAAATATAATGTCATTAACAAAAAAAACATGAAGAGAGAAATGCACATTAAAATGATGTATAACACAACCACATTTATTTAAGAATGCATTCCAATATCAAATGGCAAAGTTTCACAATGCAAAACTGCAATTACTTTTGCACCAACCTAAGACTACATTTAGCTAGTTCTTGCTCATCTGAAATTCTGGACAGTTTTTTTTTTTTTTTTTTAAGTCATCTCAAGTCCCTGCGTATTATATTTACATGGGAGAAAGGCTGAATAAGTCCACATAATTCAGTGTGCTGTAAAGATATTATATTATACATAACACTATATATCTAGATCATGTTTTCCCCAGACAATCTAAATTGATGATACACCATTGAATTCCATGTTAATACTGTAGTGTTGTGGAATCATCACCTTGTCACATGACTTTGCCTCATTGTTCCTCATGAATTGGAGGTGGAAGGGAGGCGGGAGAGAATTAAGAAAGTTAGCAACTGTGTTTTAAGGTATTGCAAGCATTTTTGTTATGTGTCCCCACAGTACTCAACACATAAATCTATATATTGCGTATTATTTTCTATAACCTGCCTTTTCCATTCCAATTTCCAATTTCTACCCTATAATTTCTAAGTACACATAATTACTACTTCAGGTGTTAAATTCTACATTCGAAAGTATCTACACCCCAGCCCTCCAAAACAAAAGACGTCAGCTAGCTAAATACAATTACCACATTATAAAATGTGCAAATTTTAGCTATAATCATGGTCTAAGAATATTCAAACACAGACACTTCCTCAAGGAAATGAATTAAAAGGCCTAATGGTAAAAATCTAAGTTTTGCCTTCAGTATTTCTGACTTCAGGATACACCAATAAGTGACCAATTTCCAAATCTTAGGAATAAGAAAATAGGTATAACAACAAAAATCCTATGCAAATATTCACAACCTTTCTCAACCTTGTTTTCCTTGTAGGGAAGATTATCTCCCTGATACTTTGTTCAATGTTAGTTTATTTAAATCAGTAGTGAAACCTATTTTTTCAGCTTCAACTCAGAAACAGCAGGCATTTTTCTAGGTGTTGAAGATACTGCTGTGGGAAATAAAAACAACTTATTCCCTCATGAAGCTGACCTTCTAATCGGAGAGGGAGATAAGCCCTCTGCTCTAGTCACCTACACTTTTCACTTTCCTGCATTGGAGAAGGAAATGGCAACCCACTCGAGTGTTCTTGCCTGGTGGGCTGCCGTCTATGGGGTCGCACAGAGTCAGACACGACTGAAGAGACTTAGCAGCAGCAGCAGTCACGTGAGCAGGAAGCCCTTCATGGCATTAATTTTGATAGACAATTCTGAACTTGGCTTTGTTATAATGTACTACATTTATAATGTAGGCTGAATATAGCACCTTTTCCCTCCAGTCCACCTGTGTCTTCAGGTAATGTTTTATTGGCAGTAAATCAATAATATCAAAAATGATTGAGATTTAGCAAATTCTATAAATGGAAATAGAAGAAGTAGAAGAATACAGTATTTATTCTCATAAATATGATTCAAAGCAGACTGATCAATTAGTATGTCTTTGGGCAGTTTGACAGTGTTCACATTTGATATCCAGATTTTACCAGTTGTCTAAAGCTGGCATCCATCCTGATTGACTGGAGCTTTAACTGTTAAATATTCAAATATCACCCTGGCAATGCTTGCCAAAATTTTAGTTAAACATGCCCTTTGACCCAAAAAATTCCACTCATGAGTGTAACCTAAGATATACTTACACATGTAAGAAATAGTGCATGTAAAAAGATATTCATTATAATATCATTCAATACAGCAAGGGATTAGAAATGACCTAAATGTCCATCAACAGAGTTCTGGTTAAATAAATTGTGGTACATCTATAGAATGGATTATTATGCCAGTTTTTTAAAAACTATGAGACAACTCTGGGTGTAATGATATGGAAAACTCTCTAAAAAGCACTGTTAAATGAAAAAAATCAAGGTAGAGAACACTGTGCAATGTACTACTGGTTGTGTACACATCCACACAAACAGATACACACTGACAGTTCACTGAAGGTGTCTCTGGTGGTATATACAAAAAAAAAAAAACAGGTAACTAGTGGCCTGCAGGGAGGGGATTAGGCAGCTAACTATTGGATGGTAGAGGGGAGGCTCACTTTTACCTCAAATCTCTTTGCTACCTTTTGAATTTTATACTGTGTGCATGTGTAGACTGCTTACATTATTTTTTAAAGAAAATCAAATAAACATAGCGCTCCTTATTTTCTCCATACCCAGGAAAACTTTAACTTTATTGTAGATATTAAAATGAAAGACATAACTACAAATAAATGCTGGAGAGGCTGTGGAGAAAAAGAAACCTTCCTACACTACTGGTGGGAATATAAGTTGATGCAGCTACTATGGAAAACAGTCTGGAGCTTTCTCAGAAAACTAAAAATAAAATTATCATATAATCCAGCAACCCCACTCCTGGGCATATACCTGGACAAGACTATAATTCAAGAAGATACATGCACCCCTATTTATTGCAGCACTATTCGCAATAGCAAAAACATGGAAACAACCTAAATGTCCACTGACAGATGAATGGATAAAGATGTGTAACAGATATACAATGAAATACTACTCAGCCACAAAAAAGAACCAAACTAATGCCATTTGCAGCAACACGGATGCAACTAGAGATTATCATACTAAGTGAAGTAAGTTAGAAAGAGAAAGACAAATACCATACATTATCACTTATATGAGGAAACTAAAATATGGCACCAAATAACCTAACTGCAAAACAGACTCATACACATGGAGATCAGATTTGTGGTTGCCAAGTAGGAGAGAAGGAGGCAAAGGGATTGACTGGGAGTTTGTGGTTGGTAGATGTAAGCTATTACATTTATAATGGATAAACAACAAGGTCCTACTGTATAAGCACAAGGAACTGTATCCAACATCCTGGGACAAATCATAATGATAAAGAAGGTATATATATGTGTGCAACTGAGTCACTTTGCTGCACAGCAAAGACTGGCACAATATTATACATCAACTACACTTCAATTTTTTAAATTCAAAAAATAAATAAAATGAAAGACATAAAAATCAAACATTCCCAAGTTAACTTCTACTCTAACCAGAAAGTATACCATGCATATATATGCTGTATGGATTTTTCCCTTTTTATCTTATAATTCTAATAAAATGCTACTAAGCTGTATGTTTTATATTTTTCCATGATGTATAATTCAGAATATAGATACACAACCCACATGTACCTTAGGTCTAGTTCCCAATTTTTTCTTTGGGCTTAATGTTGTTAAATAGGGCAGAATGTTGCTTGCAGGGCCTGCAAACTTTTGATAAAAGCTGTTTCCTAGGACTCTGAGTCAAGATCATATTCACTATCCATCCTTTAGCATATCACTTGTCAATTTCTACTCACTCACAGGTATACAGAAAGATTTAAAACTGTTGAACTTAACCTTTTACTTTCAGAAAGTTCAAAATTCCTTTAGAAGGCACAAAGGTAGATGACTGCAATGGTTATAAAAAAGAAGAAACTTACTTCGATTATTTTAAGGACAATGTCTTTAATTTTTCACTTTACTTATCATCTACTGCTGATACATATTGATATAAGTACAAATTATTTTCAAAGACTGCCAGGGAGTATTTTTCTGTAATAATCAAAGAAAAGTATGCATCTCTAGAAAAGTCATGAAATTCTGTGTCAAGATAAATTTAGCACTTAACATTTGCTGCAAATTTAAATCAATGCAGATAACACTAAATAAAACAAAACAAAAAGGTACAAGAGAAGATTCAGAAACATTGATCATGGCCAAAGTACACCCGTACACTGTTAAGAGGTTTACTTCAGTAATATCTGTGGTCACTGACTAAATCAATGAAACTAATTCTTTCAAGATATCCAGTTATAGTTTATAGTAGAGTGAGTGTTCTAGTAAATCAGCACACTTTATATAGGATTAGACAAAGCCAACTGGAAGTTAACAACAAAGCACAAAAAATCCAGGATCAACACTCAGTAGGCCCAGAAAATAGTCTTGTAATAAATTATTTAACTTTGAGTCATGGAATATAAACATTTCAAGGCTATACCTTTCTGACAGATAGCATATGGCTAGCAGTATTAACAGAGTTTGATTAAGCACGTAAGAGATCAATATACCTCTGTCATAGTTACACAATTAAAACAACAACAACAACCAGCATGTTCAGTGAGTGAAAACCAACAGGAATTGTAGTACTATATTACTCAGAAAATTAACTAATATTTTTCACAACTACTTTGATGATTTGGAAAATAGGCCTTCTTAACAGAATTCAAGTGCTTAGAATCAATGGACTAAAACAAGAGTGAAGTAAGAGAAATATAAGAAATCAAGTCAGTTAATATTGGCTTGGATATTTTTCCCCAAGAAATATACACTTATCATGGGTAAAAAAATATTTGATTGATATCTAAGCAAAATACTCGTAACAAACGGCTTAGTGTTTTTTGGCCACTGGTGGTAAGAGAAGAAATTTAGACTCTGAACCAAACTTGCCCTGGAACAACACAGGCTCTCTTGAATGATGCATTAACAATTACAGCTCAATAAAGTTGAAATCTGATTTTTATCCAGTCAGAGTGCTGAATGTAGATAGCCAATCCTGACCATTAATATCCCAAAGTGGACTGAGACATAATATGCTACTGAATTTAATTGCTATTGATTCACAAAGTATTTCCAGAAGCAAAAAGCATATCTAGGTTTATAAATGCATATCAAGAAGCTCATGGGACTCTCCATTGTTCCTTTGGATTAGAGGCACTGGAATGCTTCAAGAAGCTAAAAGCACTATATTATTATACCTTCAGGTACTATATTACTGTACCCTCAATACAATAGGGCTTGAGGATTTAGGCTGCTTGACACTGACTTGATTCCAAAAATTTGACCAGTAAGGCTTGATTACGACTGGATTGAGTCTTAAATTTAGGAGCTGGAGCATTAGTCTTGGAGAGACAGAAATCTAAAGTTATTTGTCTTGGCTTTGCTCTGTATCATTAGGGAGTAAGAATCAGGTATTGGGATGTAGACAAAAAGAGTTGAAAAGCAGTTCGGTAGAGATGAAAGACTATGAACTTTGGAGCTCAAGAACCTGAGTTTGACTCCACTAATTACATTCCTGCCTAGGCTCAATATTCTCATCTGTAAAATTGGGGATATTAATTACCCTTTGCTGTAGTATTATAGGAATTTAATAAAAGCAGAAGGAAAATATTCAAGACAGGACTCAAAAGTGGGTATTATTTAGGAAGGTCCATATGTTTTTCTCATAGTATAACTCAGAGGTACAGGTTTCATTTAGTCTTTAAATATTCTTATAACAGGAAGTGCAATGGGAAACTAAATAGAGTTCAATTTGTTTTAAAATTTGGTTATTTCAAAAGTTCAAACCAGTGATTCTCATTCATAGCTGCTGTTGAACTATTATAAATACCAATGGTCTGTGTCACACTTGACCAGTTAAAGCAGTATTCATGGGTGTTGATCCCAGACTTCAGTATATCAGCAAGAGGGAGAACCACTGGTTTACAAGTCTCTTTGGGGCACTTTTTAGTCATCTGGAATAACTATAACTTACTTAAACATTCAAAACTCATCCCCTGAAGCTGGGCTCAATGGTTGTCCCAAAGTCTGGATTCTGTTAGCAAGATTAGAAAACAGTTGTCAGGTAAAACCTGTTGGGTAAGCAACGACGCTGTAAGCCACACTTGCTAAAAAGATTTCTAGTGTCCTCTAGTATTCAAAAGTGTCTTCATGTTATTGCTAAAACTGTTCTCTTTTGCTTTTGGAACAATTTACCTCATGACATAATCTTGGAGGACTTAGAAGTTTACAAACATGAAATAATAAAGAAATGAAAGCATATCAATTTAATATTTGCAAAAGTTTATTCCTTACACACTATTTTACTACCAACAATGGGCAACTTGGCCACAACTGTTGCAGCTGGAGCCTGCATTTGTGTGCATATGTGCAAATAAACACATATAAGCACAATTTTATTCCTTTTCTCCTTTATTCTGCTCCCCTATTTCCTCTGACATACTATGGGGGCAGTGCGTTATTTATAGATGCAATAGTTGCTGGACAGTAATATGCATTTAGAATGGGAGTTAAAATTACAGAGCATCAGACTCTAGTTGCTATTCTGTCAAGCATTAAGAAAGAATGCCAATTATTTAAAACATGAACAATCAATTAAAATTGATTCTGGTTTGCTCCCCATTGATCCTCTGGCTGAAACTTGAACAGGGATTGCTTCTAGAAGACAAAAACTGTAGAGTTCCTCCGGTTCATATTCTTACATGCTGCGGTATATTGAACTCCCTTTCTAAGTGGCAGGTACTTCAAGATTCAGATCATTTAAATGTGAAAAACTCTTATGTGGAAAAAAATGCAAGAAAAGGAAATGTTTCCTACCAGCCAATATTCCACAATAGCCCATTCTATTAGTAATCTATCACTGTTATTCCTATTACAGAAAACTAGAGGGAGTATTATGAGTTGAGAAAGGTATAAATTGATGACAGCTGATATTTGACTCTGGTGGCTTCTTCCCTAGGCTTAGCTACTACATCTCTGACAGTCAATTTCCACAAAGATCACCTTCAACTATTATGCTTTAACTTCCATATACTGTGTTGTACTACTTCACCACTCCTTGGATTAGTCTCTGTAGAATATTCATTGCCAGCCCTATACCTGTAATCATCACTCTTCACCTCTCCTTACAAAAGCTACTTAGCAACTTGTTGCTAGCTCACCATTCATTCAAATGGAAGATATGGTATGATTACAGTGAAGAGTGCTTCAAATCCAGTAGGCCAGTGATTTTCAAAGTCTGATCTTTGCACCAGCATTATCAGCCCATCTGGGAATTAGATAGAAATGCAAATTCTTGTGCTCCATTTTAGAGCCACTGAATCAGAAACACTGGGGATATGGTCCAGCAACCTGAGTTTTAACTCAAGATACACACACACACACACACACACACACACACACATATGTATAACTGAATCACTGTGCTGTACAGAAGAAATTGACACAACATTGTAAATCAAGTACACTTCAATAATTTTTTTTTTAAGTACACATGGTTCTGATGCATGCAAAAACTTGAGAACCACTGCGGTAAAACAAACTTTGCTCTGAGATCTTTCTGTCAGTGGTCGTCCCTTTCCATCAAGTGGGACAGTGGATGGCCCAGTAAGTACTGCTCTTGTTCTTAGAAGAAATGTTAGCAGTACCCAGTGTCATAGCTATATGATAAGCTGACTACAATTGCCATCCTGTAAACCTTTAATTTTGGCTGATGATCAAGGCCAAATTAATACTCTATTCCCCTGCCTCATGCTCCTAAGGTCATTTTGAACTTTTCCACACAGTTTTGTGTTTGCCCATCAGATATCATTTGTCACAGAACAGACAACAAAATTGATGAGTGGGCCTTAGTGGAGAGTTGCAGTTCTCCTTGTACTGACTGCAACATGGAAGGTTTGGGTTATAAATGTGCAGAAGCTTACAGATAACTGTCTCTAGAACTTTTCTTGGAGATTGTGATACACAGAGCTGAAAGAGTTTGCCAGAGAATGGGAGGCAGACTTAAATGAGACAGTCAAGTAACTCAGTTGGTACTTCCTCAAGTACAAGCTGCATGAACTAGAACAACTAAGACTCAGCTTCAGTTCAGTTCAGTTCAGTTCAGTTGCTCAGTCGTGTCCGACTCTTTGCGACCCCATGAATCGCAGCATGCCAGGCCTCCTTGTCCATCACCAACTCCCGGAGTTCACTCAGACTCATGTCCATCAAGTCAGTGATGCCATCCAGCCATCTCATCCTCTGTCGTCCTCTTCTCCTCCTGCCCCCAATCCCTCCCTGCATCAGCGTCTTTTCCAATGAGTCAACTCTTTGCATGAGGTGGCCAAAGTACTGGAGTTTCAGCTTTAGCACCATTCCTTCCAAAGATATCCCAGGGTTGATCTCCTTCAGAATGGACTGGTTGGATCTCCTTGCAGTCCAAGGGACTCTCAAGAGTCTTCTCCAACATCACAGTTGAAAAGCATCAATTCTTTGGTGCTCAGCTTTCTTCACAGTCCAACTCTCACATCCACACATGACCACTGGAAAAACCACAGCCTTGACTAGATGGACCTTTGTTGGCAAAGTAATGTCTCTGCTTTTGAATATTCTATCTAGGTTGGTCATAACTTTCCTTCCAAGGAGTAAGCGTCTTTTAATTTCATGGCTGCAGTCACCATCTGCAGGGATTTTGGAGCACCAAAAAAATAAAGTCTGACACTGTTTCCACTGTTTCCCCATCTATTTCCCATGAAGGGATGGGACCAGATGCCATGATCTTCGTTTCTGAATGTTGAGTTTTAAGCCAACTTTTTCACTCTCCTCTTTCACCTTCATCAAGAGGCTTTTTAGTTCCTCTTCACTTTCTGCCATAAGGGTGGTGTCATCTGCATATCTGAGGTTATTGATATTTCTCCCAGCAATCTTGATTCCAGCTTGTGCTTCTTCCAGCCCAGTATTTCTCATGATGTACTCTTCATAGAAGTTAAATAAGCAGGGTGACAATATACAGCCTTGATGTACTCCTTTTCCTATTTGGAACCAGTCTGTTGTTCCATGTCCAGTTCTAACTGTTGCTTCCTGACCTGCATACAAATTTCTCAAGAGGCAGGTCAGGTGGTCTGGTATTCCCATCTCTTAAAGAATTTCCCACAGTTTACTGTGATCCACACAGGCAAAGGCTTTGGCATAGTCAATAAAGCAGAAATAGATGTTTTTCTGAAACTCTCTTGCTTTTTCAATGATCCAGCGGATGTTGGCAATTTGGTCTCTGGTTCCTCTGCCTTTTCTAAAACCAGCTTGAACACCTGGAAGTTCATGGTTCACGAATTGCTGAAGCCTGGCTTGGAGAATTTTGAGCATTACTTTACTAGCGTGTGAGATGAGTGCAATTGTGCGGTAGTTTGAGCATTCTTTGTCATTGAAAGAACAAGTTAATCTGTGCTCTCCTCTGCAAATAAAGGATGGCTTTGATGGGATGCTGACAGCAGAAATCCAATCAGCCACATCTTTAGAAAGTAGCCTTTCTCCAACTTCCAAACATAAAATCTTCCAAATATTAAATCCGAGAATTTGGGGACCATAAGGAATCTTAGTAGATACAATTTTATAGATTCCCTCACTTTATAGAATAGAAAACTAAGGCACAGAGATGTTAACATTGATGAGGTCACACAAGCTGATGGTAGAAAAGCTGAGACTAGAATCCAGGAATCCTGTCTTCTATGCAACGTCCTTGCATTATCCTGTGTTGAACCACCTGAGACCTGTGCAGATGCAAATCTACTCATGCTAAGAGATCCCCTGGAGAAGGAAATGGCAACTCACTCCAGTATTCTTGCCTGGAAAACCCCATGGATGGAGGAGCCTGGCGGGCTACAGTCCACAGGGTCACAAACAGCTGGACACGAGTGAGCAATGAAACCACCACCACAGGAGATGCTCTTACTAACTAATGACAACTGTTCTTGATGGGCATCCTGTATGTCATGAACTGAAATTAAGACAAAAGTTTTATCTCCTACATTTCCTGATTGTTTTGATCATTTTGGTAAGAGCAGGGGTGACAGACCAAACGCTAAGTCAATTGGTCTTCAGTAATTTCACTTCCGGAAGTGGAGTCTGAGGAAATTATCTGAATTGTAAACAGCAGTTAATATTTTTAAAAACTGTAAAAAACATAATTTTTAGACAACAGAGGAACTGTTGCATAAATTTTATAATTTCTGAATGATTGAATGCTATAAAAATATTAAAATTATAAAATTTTTTCATTATATGACTTAAACATGCTTAAGCATAATGACAAGTGAAGAAAAGCAGGATACAAAAGACTATCCAGTTCAGTTCAGTCCAACTCTTTGCAACCCCATGAACTGCAGGACACCAGGCCTCCCTGTCCATCACCAACTCATGGAGTTTACTCAAACTCATGTCATTGAGTCAGTGACGCCATCCAACCATCTCATCCACTGTTGTCCCCTTCTCCTCCCACCTTCAATCTTTCCCAGGATCAGGGTCTTTTCAAATGAGTCAGCTCTTCGTATCAGGTGGTCAAAGTATTAGAGTTTCAGCTTCAGCATCAGTCCTTCCAATGAATATTCAGGACTAATTTCCTTTAGGATGTACTCGCTTTGATCTCCTCGCTATCCAAGGGACTCTCAAGAGTCTTCTCCAACACCACAGTTCAAAAGCATCAATTCTTGGGCCCTCAGCTTTCTTTATAGTCCAACTCTCACATCCATACATGACTACTAGAAAAACCAAAGCTTTGACTAGACAGACATTTGTGGGCAAAGAAATGTCTCTGCTTTTTAATATGCTGTCTAGGTTGGTCATAGCTTTTCTTCCAAGGAACAGCGTCTTTTAATTTCATGGCTGCAGTCACCATCTGCAGTGATTTTTGGAGCCCCCCCCCTCAAAAAAACCAAAGTCTGTCACTGTTTACAATTTCAACTGAATTTTAAATTACATAAATTTCTGCTTTATATTTATTTAGAAAACTCCTGAAAAGAAATATATCAAAATATTAATAGTGCTAATAACAGTTGTTTAGGAAAAGATTTTATTTTCTTTTTACATGCATGTATAATCTACATTTTATAATCAGAGAAAGTATTACATTTATTTTCAGAATAAAAAACTAGAGAGGAAGAAAATGTGAGTAATTATTTATATTGGTGTCCGGTTAAATTTCCTTATTTACAGGAAAATAAAGCAAATGTGTTTTCAATTTTTATGTCTCTATATCCACCACAAAAGCAGCTGCTGCTGCTGCTGCTAAGTTGCTTCAGCAGCTACTTTTGAAGAAAATAAACTTAAATTATCCTCAAGAATGTCTTTTATAAGTCCACTGAAGAATTTAGTTAAGCTTTAGTTTTTGAAATAATTCAAATTCCCAAACTCAGATGGATGAGTAACTATGATAAGATGAACAGCCCTCAGGAGCTTCTGATTAACCTTAGGAATCACATTCCTCTAAAGAGATATATAAAATTTTGGAAGCCAAACAATGTGATAATCTGTAGTATTGAAGATGACTTTTTAATTAAGTAATAACACATCTAGTGTTTTAGCAACTATTTCAAGATTAAAGTGCTTCTGATAAATTTGTCTGGTGTATATGTATGAGTTTGTGCGTTCATAATTTAAAACATTCCTCCAATATTCTGGCCAGTCAATAAATAACTTTAATAATCTTACAGTTAAGTGCCTAGAATTCCCTCTGAAATGAGCTAGAGTGTAAATAATAATTTATTAAAAGAGAGCCTTATATTATAACTGAGAAGGGATGAGTTCCTGAGAGGGGTGATTCTAGGGAAGTAGAGAAATATTCAAGATAGAAACATCTCCATATTCTGAAATCTGTTACCATCCAGGAGTAGGGGGGAAATCAGATTCATCAGACTGATGAGAAAGGGAGCTCAGAGAGAGGCTGGATTCAGAAAGAGGCAAGATTTAGAGCAGGAAAAGATAAGATTATTGTAAGGTCACCTAGGCTTTCAAATAAGGGGTGGCTCAAGGAAGAAAAGGTGAGTCAGCTTCAGAGACTGAGTGAAATGAAGAAGAAAACCTATTAAAGTTGCTCAGCATTGTTTGAGTGACCACTCCAAGCAAGGCCAAATGCTGAAGCTTTGTATGTGTGACGGGGGGCAATTTGGGCAAGAAATGGGGAGGTGGACCAAAAAGAGTGGGCTTCTTCAGAGTTAAAAGAACTGAATGTGAGAGATCATGTTGGAACTAATAAGAACTAAGAGACTCAGCCTGATGTAGCTATTTAGTCACACAGCTATGGCAAGTGATGAGAAAGACCTCTAAACACTATAGAGGAATGAGCAAGCCCCTGGATGTATCCTTAAGTAGAATAAGCTAGAGACAGAAGCATATGTGTCTCTTATAGGCTGCGTCCATGTGTGCTAACTAGCTTCAGCCATGGCCAACTCTGTGCGACCCTATGGACTGTAGCCCACCAGGCTTCTCTGTCCATGGGATTCTCCAGGGAAGAATACTGGAGTGGGCTGCCGTGCCCTCCTCCAGAGAATCTTCCTGACACAGGGATTGAAACTGTATCTCTTAAGTCTAACCTGCATTGGCAGGCAGGTTCTTTACCACTAGCACCACCTGGGAAGCCTTTGTGTAAGACAAATAAAGGGGGATTCTGTGTTGTGAGTGTGTACATATGTGTGTGTGTGTGTGTACATATGTACATGTATATTTACTAAAGAAACTATGGAGGGATAACCAAAAAAAAAAAATATATATATATTTATAAAAGTTACCCACACAGCAAGAGAAAGGATGAAGATTTTCAGTAAAGAGAAAAGAGAAAAAACATAAAATCAAAAGTATTATATAAAATAAGCTACAATTTTATATTTGACTTTAAAATAACAGTACACACTCATAACTTATTTCTCTTTTTTAAAAAAATATATCCGCCAAATAAAAAAATTTAAAACCACTGACAACCCAGGAGCAATGAGCTCCCCTAGAGCCCAGAATACAACATTTAATATCACTTCTCACTTAAAGGAAATCACCACTGATTCCAGGGACAGAGAAGAAACTAAACAGAATGTACTTAGGATACCTAATAGCAGTAATGCTATCAAGGACTACTAGAGTCATATCAAATGAACAACCAACTTCAAGTGGTTCTTCAGTTGAGGGACAATGTAAGTATCAAGAAGAATGACTACAAGCATTGAAAGCTGTAAGTTTATAATGGCACCAAAATGCAACAAAACCCTGATTTTTTTTTTTAAGTTGTCAGGACACCAAATTCACTCATCTGAAACTGATACATTTAAAATAAGGAATTCTACTGTGCTTCCTGTATGAACTGATTTCAGATTAATTAAATAGTTGATGAACAAAGCATTAGTGTTAGTTGCTCAGTCGTGCCCGACTCTTTGCAACCCCATGGACTGCAAGCCACCAGGCTTCTCGGTCCATGAGATCTTCCAGGCAAGGATACTGGAGTGGGTTGCCATTTCCTTCTCCAGGGGATCTTCCCAACTCAGGGATCAAACCCGGGTTTCCTGCACTGCAGGCAGATTCTTTACCAACTGAGCTACAAGGGAAGCCCAGTTGATGAGTAAAGTTCTCATCAATTCTTAGAAGAAAGTTGGCTAATAAAGGAAGAAGGAATGGTTGAATTAGAATATCACCATCTGCAACCCCTGATGACATAATTGATACTGCAACCATTTCAATGGCCAAAAGCCACTACGTAAAAGGCTGATTTTCAGTTTCCCCCACAGTCAGTCTCTCCCACCAGGAAGCTTCCATAAGCCTCTTAATCTTATCCATCAGAGGGCGGATAGAATAAAAACCACAATCACAGAAAACTAATCAAACTGATCACATGGACCACAGCCTTGTCTAACTCAATGAAACTAAGAGCCATGCCCTGTGGGGCCACCCAAGAAGACGGGTCATGGTGGAGAGTTCTGACAAAATGTGGTCCACTGGAGAAGGGAATGACAAACCACTTCAGTGTTCTTGCCTTGAGAACCTCATGAACAGTACGAAAAGGCAAAAAGATAGGACGCTGAAAGATGCACTCCCCAGGTCAGTAGGTACCCAATATGCTACTGGAGAAGAGTGGAGAAATAACTCCAGAAAGAATAAAGAGACAGAGCCCCAGTGAAACAGTGCCCAGTTGTGGATGTGACTAGTGATGGAAGTAAAGTCCGATGCTGTAAAGAACAATATTGCATAGGAACTTGGAATGTTAGGTCCATGAATCAAGGTAAATTAAAAGTGGTCAAACAGGAAATAGCAACAGTGAACATCAACATTTTAGGAATCAGTGAACTAAAATGGACTGGAATTGGTGAATTTAATTCAGATGGCCATTCTATCTACTACTGTGGGTAAGAATCCCTTAGAAGAAATGGAGTAGCCTTCATAGTCAACAAAAGAGTCTGAAGGCAGTACTTGGATGCAATCTCAAAAACAACAGAATGATCTTTGTCCATATTCAAGGCAAACCATTCAATATCACAGTAATCCAAGTCTACGCCCCGACTAGTAATGGTGAAGAAGCTAAAACTGAACAGTTCTATAAAGACCTACAAGACCTTCTAGAACTAATATTCAAAAAAGATGTCTTTTTCATCATAGGGGACCGGAATGCAAAAGTAGGAAGTCAAGAAATACCTGGTGTAAACAGGCAAATTTGCCCTTGGAGTACAAAATGAAGAAGGGCAGAGGCTAAAAGAGTTTTGCCAAGAGAACACACTGGTCATAGCAAACACTGTCTTCCAAAAACACAAGAAATAACATCTGGTGATGTAACCAGATGATCAATACCGAAATCAGACTGATTATACTCTTTGAAGCCAAAGATGGAGAAGCTCTATACAATCGGCAAAAACAAGACCAGGAGCTGACTGTGGCTCAGATCATGAACTCCTTATTGCCAAATTCAGACTTAAACTGAAGAAAGTAAGGAAAACCACTAGACCATTCAGGTATGACCTAAATCAAATCCCATATGATTATACAGTGGAAGTGACAAATAGATTCAAGGGATTAGATCTGATGGAGTGCTTGAAGAACTATGGACTGAGGTTCATGACTTTGTACAAGACCAACCCTAAGAAAAAGAAATGCAAAAGGAAAAACAGTTGTACTCAGAGGCTTTACAAATAGCTGAGAAAAGAAGAGAAGCTAAAGGCAAAGAAGAAAAGGAAAGATATAGCCATTTGAAGGCAGAGTTCCAAAAAATAGCAAGGAGAGATAAGAAAGCTTTCCTAAGTGACCAGTGCAAAGAAATTGAGGAAAACAATAGAATAGGAAAGACTAGAGATCTCGTCAAGAAAATTAGAGATACCAAGGGAACATTTCATGCAAAGATGGGCTCAATAAAGGACAGAAATGGTATGGACCTAACAGAAGCAGAAGATATTAAGAAGAGGTGGCAAGAATACACAGAAGAAGTACACAAAAAAAGATCTTCATGACCCAGATAACCATGATGGTGTGATCATTCACCTAGAGCCAGGCATCCTGGAGTGCGAAGTCAAGTGGGCCATAGGAAGCATCACTACAAACAAAGCTAGTGGAGGTGATGGAATTCCAGTTGAGCTATTTCAAATCCTAAAAGATGATGCTGTGAAAGTGCTGCACTCAATATGCCAGCAAATCTGGAAAACTCAGCAATGGCCACAGGACTGGAAAAGGTCAGTTTTCATTCCAATCCCAAAGAAAGGCGATGCCAAAGAATTTTCAAACTACTGCACAATTGCACTAATCTCACAGGCTAGCAAAATAATGCTCAAAATTCTCCAAGCCAGGCTTCAACAGTATGTGAACCGTGAAATTTTAGATGTTCAAGCTGGTTTTAGAAAAGGCAGAGGAACCAGAGATAAAATTGCCAACATCCACTGGATCATCAAAAAAGCAAGAGAGTTCCAGAAAAAACATCTACTTCTGCTTTATTGTCTACACCAAAGCATTTGACTGTATAGATCACAACAAACTGTGATAAATTCTTAAAGAGATGGGAATAACAGACCACATAACCTGCTTTCTGAGAAAACTGTAAGCAGGTCAAAAAGCAATAGTTAGAACCAGACATGGAAAACAGACTGGTTCCAAATTGGGAAAGGAGTATGTCAAGACTGTATATTGTCGTCCTGCTTATTTAACTTATATGCAGAATATGTCATGCGAAATGCCAGGCTGGATGAATACAAGCTGGAATCAAGATTTCTGGGAGAAATATCAATAACCTCAGATATGCAGATGACACCAGCCTTATGGCAGGAAGAGAAGAACTAAGGGGCCTCTTGATGAAAGTGAAAGAGAAGAGTAAAAATGTTGGCTTAAAACTCAACATTCAAAAAACTAAGATCATGGCATCTGGCCCCATCACTTCATGGCAAATAGATGGGAAAAGAATGGAAACAGTGAGAGACTTTATTTTGGGGAGGCTCCAAAATCACTGCAGGTTTGATCCCTGGGTTGGGAAGATCCTCTGGAGAAGGGAAAGGCTACCCACTCCAGTATCCTGGCCTGGGGAATTCCACGGAATGTATACTCCATGAGGGCATCCATGGAGTCGAACACGACTGAGCGACTTTCAGTTTCACTTTGATTATCTTAACTCTGAACACTGTCATCAAACAGTGATATTCAGAGGAGGGAGCAGTCTGTAAGTAGAAACCACAGAGACACTGGTACCGTAAAATGCAATTCACATTGTACGCTTTTTAGTTAGTTACCGTGTGTCTCCAGTTTTCATGTACCCATCACCATAGATCCTGCATAAAATGTGGCGTGTTTGCAGATGGTTTGTTCCCTAAGTTTCACTATATGCTCAACTGGAACATTTCTTTTTATTTCAGCAGCTATATAAACTTTGTTTTTCTTTTCAATCACATCACAGTCCTCAGACATGAAAAAAATTGTTTGGAAACTATGAGTTCACTGCTTACACTTATTTTTAAATTTTAAATGAATTAAACTTAAACCTGAGTAGAAATTGGATTAATCTTATATGAGAAAAGCTAACAGTCATCAATAGAAGTGATTCCCTGGTATATATTTTACCTTTGATGATTTGTTGATTTCTTCTGTGGTTTGTTTTACACAACACTCTACAGCATGTTAGAAAATGACCTAAGCATTATTGATTTCCTATGGGGAATCTACACTGAATGCAGGCATAGCACACCTTGATAGTTCCCTGAGCATCATTAGCAGAAAGCAGTGACTCTGTAGAAGAATAACTAGGAAGAAGAAAATCAGATTAAATAATTAGTGTCAATTAGCTCCAGCAAAATCATTCTGTAAACAATTGGTCTCCAGTGCCCTGCTTAATTATGTGAGACTTCCATGTTCCTTACCAAGCCTGCTTTGATTCCTGTTGACTCTTAAGCTTCCCAGAGGTATAATTAATTATTGTCTTGTAAATAAACCCTTGGTAATTAATGGTGGCAGAAAACAGTCTTAAAAAAAAGTATTCAAGAAAAAGACCTTGCCTATGTGAAATGACCTTTGCAGCATTTTTCAGGAGGAACCCATCATATAGCTACAATAAATGCTGGGAGTTTGACTGAGAGCTGACAAGTAAACTCATCCTCTCCTCTTTACATACCAGGAAAGAAAACACTTCATGTTGTGTTCCCTTTGAAAATGTTTGTAATTCACTAGACATCATTCTAATTTGGTCTTAGACCTAATTAAAATACATTTTCAAACATCCAATTATAAATAATCAAATAGTTTATTTTGAGAGTATTGTATATAGTGCATTCACAGTCCAACAGGGGAAAAAAAAAGACAGAGACTAAAACAGAAATAGAATTCCATTATTCAGGTATGCCTTTAAAATCTGGCATCTGGTCTCTTCAGCTCTAGATGCCAATGAGGTTATCATCCCTCATAAACATACCTCAGTATTTTGTACATAAGTGATAGTAGTTTCTTTCATATGTATATTTGTGCTGTGCTAAGTCGCTTTAGTCATGTCCAACTCTTTGCAACCTTATGAACTGTAACCCACCAGACTCCTCTGTCCACGGGATTCTCCAGGAGCAAGAGTACTGGAATGGGTTACCATGCACTCCTCCAGATGATCTTCCGGACCCAGGGATCAAACCCACGTCTCATATGTCTCCTGCATTGGCAGGCAGGTTCTTTACCACTAGCTCCACCTGGAAAGTAGTCCTATAAATTATTTACCTAGTTTGTTTTTGTTTTTGTATCCTAAAAAGCATTACAGTATCATATGGGAGTCCATGTTTTAAAGAACCCATAGAGGCTCCAATTTATAAGATATTAGATATACAAATCAAGAAACAGGGAAATTCCAAAACACAGTCATCAATAAACAACTGTCATACTAGGACATTTTAGGAAGTTTTAGTTCTCTGTCTAGACTACCAATTTGCATATGCACTCACAGGATTCTAAAAGAAGCATAATGTGAAACTGATTCACTAAATTCTAGCTGCCCAAAATTTTAATATTAAGATTGCTTCCAACCATGGTCATATTTCCCTTGCCATGTCCTTCCTTGTAACAGCCACTGATGTTATGGCTGAGATCTTGGCCTCTAGTTAACTGTATCCCATAAATCTTTGGTAACCAGGAGAGTCTATTTTTGAATGAGAATGATGAAGTATGATTGTATTGAATTCCATGTATTAGATAACAAATAATGTAAAATGATAAATCATAGTTTTTTTAGTCTTTTACATGGAAATACTTTGTTTCTTTTATAAGCTGTCAAATTATATTTAATACTAATATCATTAGCAAATTTAATTTTGAAAAAAATTAAATAAAAACCAGAAGTCAAAATTATAGCTTTCATAAGCATTTTAAATAAAGGACTCATCATCTCTAAAAAAATTAAGATCATTGAAAAAATCTCTGAAACATATAAACACAAAACATTCCATCATTTATCATGCTTGGTATGTTTTCTAAAATGACACAGAGGTATTTGCAATGACAATTATGTTTTAAATAACATTTCAATATATAATAAAATCACTAATAATGTACTTGCAGTTAATATTTGCCCAAACCTAAAGCTCAGAGTGTAAAGAATCTGAAGTGCAAGAGACCCGGGTTCGATCCCTGGGTCAAGAATATTCCCTGAAGAAGGGAATGGCAACCCACTCCAGTATTCTTGCCTGGAGAATTCCATGGGCAGAGAAGCCTGGCGGGCTACAGTACATGTGGTCACAAAGACTGAGCAACTAACAAACAACTTTTTGGAGTTGGAAATGGTAACCCACTCCAGTATTCTTCCCTGAAGAATTCCATGGACAGAGAAGCCTGGCGGGCTACAGTCCATGGGATCACAAAGAGTCAGACAGAATTGAGCGCAAACACACACACAATCAACTTTTTAAAATGAGTGCTAGAGAAGCAAAAAGTAATAAGAAAACCACTGTGAATGATGAAAAAAACTTTTCTGGTAAATTTGTATTGTGAAAGTATTAACTACAGGACACAAATAAGAGTATTCAAAAGGATTCAGTTAAAAATTTCAATAGCTTTTCCCGTCACATCAGATTTTAAGACATATATACTGATTATGTCAATAATTAATATGATTAAGTGAATAGAAAAATTCAAAAGGAGAAGAATTTTCTAATAAGTTTTACTATGTTTAGTGTGAGGGGAACCCATTATAAAAACAAAATATGTTTTTGTCCCAAAACATATTAATAATTTATGTGAAATGTTTAATGTGTCTATAAAAAAGTATGCATAATGAAAAATGCACAGCAATGAAGTATGAGGAATGCTTCTATATAAAATTCAGTGGGTCAGAGATACAACTTTGAAACTCAGGGCTGTGCACAGTCAAAGCAGACAGCAGGCACAATGACATGTTAAATTACCTACATGATGTATAGCTTAATGAACCCCCTTGTGTTGATCACGCTTGGCATTAATCAAGAGCCATGAACAGATTCCCTTTTTTTCTCAATGCAGTTCTGATAAACTGCAATTTCATTTAACCTTGGACAGCAACTTTAATAGCTTCCACAGGACAACTGTCGATACCTTCCTGGGTATACAGTGATTAAAACCAACCCAAGATGCATGTTATGAATTTTCTTCATTTGAAATTAGAATTTTTATTCTTAATAACTATTTGCATAAAATATGCTAAACATACTGAGATGTATAAAGATTTGCATTAATCAGAAGTTTAGATTTGTCATGTGATATTATAGAATATTAATTAATAACATATTCATGAGCATGTTTATTGATGTATTTGTTTTACTCCTTTCAAATAACACTTGTCCTGAACAGAAACAACAGAAGAAAGAAATTCAGAGTTGAAGTTAACTATAAAGCAAATCTCCCCAACTGTCTATAGTATGTACCCAAGATATACACTCCGAGTCAGTCAGTCAGTTCAGTTCAGTCGCTCAGTCGTGTCCGACTCTTTGTGACCCCATGAATTGCAGCACGCCAGGCCTCCCTGTCCATCACCAACTCCCGGAGTTCACTCAGACTCATGTCCATCGAGTCAGTGATGCCATCCAGCCATCTCATCCTCTGTTGTCCCCTTCTCCTCCTGCCCCCAATCCTTCCTAGCATCAGGGTCTTTTCCAATGAGTCAACTCTTCACATGAGGTGGCCAAAGTATTGGAGTTTCAGCTTTAGCATCAGTCCTTCCAAAGAACACCCAGGACTGATCTCCCTTAGGATGGACTGGTTACTTGGGTACAAATAGAAACATTTTCCCATTAGGTCCAGTTAGGGAGCGAGTGATGCCTTCCCTTCATTAACACTGTACATGTAGTGGGGATGGGGCAAGATAGTGATATGGTATTAAGAGATACAAACTACTATGCATAAAATAGATAAACAACAAGGATATATTGCACAGCACAGACAAATATAACCATCATTTTATAGTAACTTTACATGGAGTATAATCTATAAAAGTACTGAATCACTACATTGTACACCTGAAACTAATATTGTAAATCAACTACACTTTAATTAAAATAAAGTATATTCAAGAAATGAAAACAGTGCACATGTAATAGTCAAATAATGTGACTAAATTCAACTATGAAAGCATTGCTAAATAAAACAAAACCATCCTATTTCAATTTTCTTCCTATAACTTAAAAGTATTCATTTGCTAAACACTGCTAATGTCTAGTCAATTTCCTAAATTTTAAATACAACAGCTGGATCAAAAACAAGGTGATTTTCTTTACATATGATGATCTATAATGCTAAGACACTTCCACCAGGTCAGTTCACTTGACATTAGATTCTGTGGAGTTTTACCTTGACAGTCCATAACATCTCTTATGTTATTCCACCCTCAGTAGAGGGTGGAATTAAGAGTAAGAGGCTAAGATTCATAATAGCATATAAATGCCAGAATTTATTTCCCTCTGAACAAAAGGAGACAATGAGCCAAGAGGTAAACAGAATGAACAGGATGGGAGGCAGGGAGACAGAGTAAAGCTACAGACTGACTCACACACATACAATCCTCTATTTTATGAGAAAATACTCCTGACAATCAGTGTGATGTGACTACTATATTTTAAAACCCTGAAAATTGGCATCAGTGACTACCAATTGCATTGATGAGAGATTAAAGGTGACATGATCAATTGGAAAAATACACCTTGTTCGTAAATTAGAAGAAATAATAGTTTAAAAGGCCACATTATTTGAAGGCAATCTACAGACTCAATGCAATCCCTATCAAACTACCAATTGCATTTTTCACAAAACTGTAACAGATAACTCTAAAATCTGTATGGAAACACAAAACACCCTCAATTGTCAAAGCAATCATGAGAAAGAAGAACAAAGCTAGAGCTACAATATGCCCTGATTTCTAACTATACTACAAAGCAACAGTAATCAAAACAGCGTGGTACTGGCACAAAAACAGACATATAAATTAATGGAACAGAAAAGAGAGCCCAGAAATTAACCCCATTTATATGGTTATTTAATCTATGACAAAGGATGCAATAATATACAAGAGGGAAGAAAACGACTTCTTCAGTAAATGGCTTGAGAAAAACAGATAGCTATAAGCAAAAAAATCAAACTAGACTACTTCCTCATACTACATACAAAAATAAACTCCAAATGGATGAGAGACTTGCACATAAGACCTGAAACCATAAAACTCCTTGAAGAAAACATAGGCACTACGCTCTTTGACATCAGTCCTAGCAATATATATATATTTTTTTAACATTTGCCTCCTCAGGGAAGGGAAACAAAAGCAAACATAAACAAATGGGAGCATACCAAACTAAAAAGTTTTGCCTGATGAAGAAAATTATCAACAAAATGAAAAGTTGACTTTCAAAAATGGCAGAAGATATTCACAAACAATATATCTGATAAGGGGTTAATAGGCAAAATACACAAAGAATTCATACAACTCAACATAAAAAAATGTTTTAAAACATAAGCAGAGGACCTAAATAGACATTTTTCAAAGAAGACATATTGTTGGCCAGTAGACACAGGAAAAGATGCTCAACATCACTAATCATCCTAGAAATGCAAAACAATGCTACAAAGGGATGCCACCTCACACCTGTCAGAATGGCTATCATGAGAAAGACCACAAATAACAAGTGTTGGAAAGGATGTGGAGAAAAAAGAACTCTTGTGCACTGCTGGAGGGATTGTAAGTTGTTGCAGCCACTATAGGAAACAGTATGGAGGTTCTTCAAAAAATTAAAAATAGAACCGCCATACGATCTAGGAATTTCACTTCTAAATATTTACCCCCAAAAAACAAAAGCACTATTTCAAAAAAATACATGCTTGTAAATATTCATTGCAGCATCATTTACAATAGCCAGGATACAGAAGAAATGTAAATGTACATTCAAAGGTGAATGGATAGAGATGTGATACATACATAAAATGGAATATTACTCAGGCTTAAGAAAAGTAAAATCTTGTCATTTGTGAAATCGTGGATGCGTCTAGAGCAGTGGTCCCCAACCTTTTTGGCACCAGACTGTTTTTGTGGAAGACAATTTTTACATAGACAAAGGGTGGGGAGGATGGTTTGAGGACGATTCAAGCATATTACATTTACTGCGCTCGTTGCTCGCCTCCTGCTATGCAGCCTGGTTTCTAACAGGGCGTGACTAGTACTCGTCCCTGGCCCAGAGGCTGGGGACCCCTGATCTAGAGGATATTATGCTAAGTGAAATAAGCATAAACAAATAAGCTGTATTTTAAAGAAACAAACTAGTGAAGTTTTTTCCTAGAGCTCATACAATGATTTGAACAGGGAACTAAAGACTAATATCCATAAAGTAAGGTCACCCATTTAATATTAAAGTAACTCAACGAATATTCACTGAGTCTGTAGTCAATGATAGCCAGCATAAGGTATGAATTAGTCCTGCCTTTGGCTTAAAATACTTAATACAAGTTGCAGCCCACATTACTTGAATCATAATTTTGATTTTTAGTTGAGGTCAATCAAACACAACTGAGTGATGCACACAGTGAATCAAGCTCCAAGTCATAACATACAATGTTCTAAAATTTAGATGTTTATACAAACACTCAATAATTAATTCTCCTGATAGAAAACAAAGCTTAGATTCCTTGGATACAGTATTAGAAACACTATAAGGGTTTTGTGGAAGGGCTTTTTCTTTTCAACTAAGATGAAACCTCACAAATGTGTGCTAAACAGAAAGCAAGATAAAGAAGGAATTTTTTAAAATTTAAGTCCAGAAATAACAGCAATATATTTATTACAATAATTTAAGCTAAAATTTAAGTCATGATTGCTGGAGGAATCTAAAATACATAAAACAACAACAACAACAAGAATTTTCTACTTCTGGTTTTAATAAGAAGTTATATTTATTGTGCATTTTCAATGTGTTATGCACTGTACTCTATAGATACTTTATAATCAATAGTTTTATTTCCATAAGAACTCTATGATATAGATGCTATATGATGTAGATATATCTCTCTTTCTCATTTTTTTAATAGTTTTAGACTATTTAAATACTTTCCCAAGATCACATGCTTAATAAGGTTTCAGAGTCAAGATTTCAGCCTGAGCTCCTCTCTCTAAAATCAGACCTCTTCATGATAAGCAGTATAATGAATCATCTCCATTCTACCATTGGGTAAGAGGAAGAATAGGAAAAAATCAGATAGAATTTAAATGGCTACTTAAGTTATCATACATTATGATTTAATGAAATACAAATAATGCTAATTTGCTACATAACTAAAATCAACAAGGCAAAGTTTAGAAGGGAAAACACTAGATCCTAAGAATCAAAACACAGAATTTCTTGGATATATGTATACATATAACTGATTCACTTTGCTGTACAGCAGAAACTAACACAACAATGTAAATCAACTATACCACAATAAAATTGTTTTTAAAAAAATGTAGAATTTCTGTTCTCACTTATCCCTACTGATATATGAATTAACCTCAAAGAGCTTGACTCTCAGCTTGTGTACTTGCTTTTCAATTCATCCAGTAGGAATTGTGATAAATATCTCCTACCTACCTCAAAGAAAATTTCTGAAAATCAGTAATGTCTGAAAAGATTTAATTTCTCTTGAAAAAGGTGCTGTGAGATATTTTTATCCCTAAAACTAAAGTGAGTACCAATGAAAACTCATTTAAAAGGATTATAGCAGTTACTGCTTTATAGCATGTAAAATTAAGAATTAAAAATTAGAAGATGAAAGTCATAACCCATTAGTAACAGATGCTCAATGCTGGGCTAGTAAAGCTTAAATACCAACCACATTCAAAGAATCTGAAAGAAAATTTGCTTGAAAGGCAGGCTATAGGGTATTACAATTAAATATCTAAGATATAGATTTTTTATACTATGATATTTACCCCTGACCTATATTTACATTATAGGATGTGTTAATTTTTTTTTCTATTGACTCTATTGAGACTTTAGCATTACCTTAACTTTGTTAACAAAGGGAAGATATTCTGCAAAACAACACATATTTCTGTTTTTGCATGCTTAATTATAGGAATCTATTCTTTCACACTTTGTTATAAAATAATTTTTAAGGCCGAACACTGAAGAATTAATGCTTTTGAACTGTAGTGTTGGAGAAGACTCTTGAGAGTCCCTTGGACTGCAAGGAGATCCAACCAGTCCATTCTGAAGGAGATCAGCCCTGGGATTTCTTTGGAAGGAATGATGCTGAAGCTGAAACTCCAGTACTTTGGCCACCTCATGCGAAGAGTTGACTCACTGGAAAAGACTCTGATGCTGGGAGGGATTGGGGGCAAGAGGAGAAGGGGACGACAGAGGATGAGATGGCTGGATGGCATCACTGACTGGATGGACGTGAGTCTCAGTGAACTCCGGGAGTTGGTGATGGACAGGGATGCTGCATGCTGCGATTCATTCATGGGGTCGCGAAGAGTCGGACACGACTGAGCGACTGAACTGAACTGAACTTACATTTTCTTCTCTGATTCTAAATTTTCCCATTCAAAATCTCTATTAAGTTTGGAGTTCTAAGAAAGGAATCTTACACCAAGACAATGGAATGTAATTCAGCACTGAAAAGGACTGATCTATCAAAGCTATGAAGAGATGGAAGAAACTTAAATGTATATTACTAAGTTTAAAAAAAGTCAATCTGAAAAGACTACCTACTGAATGATTCCAACTATATGACATTCTGTAAAAAGGAAAATCATGGACTCAGTAAAAAAGATTAGAGATTGTCAGAGGTTACAAAGGAGGGAGGGATGAACAGGTAGAGTAAAGAGGATTTCTGGGCAATGAAAAAATCATTCAATATACAGTAATGCTGGGTATATATTATATATTTGCCAAAAACCATAGAATGTGCAATACCAAGAATGAATCCTAATGTAAACTAGGGACTTGGGGTAATAATGATATGTCAATATTGGTTCATCAGTTTTAACAAATGGACCACTTTTGTGGGGGATGCTCATAGTAGGAGAGGCTGGGGGGAGGTTATGGAGAGGTATATGGGAAATCTCTTGTACCTTCCTCTCAGTTTTGCCAGGAACCTAAAACTGCTCTGAAAATAAAGTCTATTAAAGGACTTTTTATAGGAATCTAAAACAAGTCTTGTGCTCCTCATTTAGATGATCTGTCTTACTTTTCACTTTTATCATATTACTTTATTAAAAGTGAATCAAAATGCTCTGGCTCTAAGCTATTTTCAGCAGAGGTGAAAAGAAACTGGACTCCTCCTTTCTTTATGTATTTAGTGAAACAAATGAATAAACGGAAGTAAAGTTAAGAAAACCTACTATCCATCAAAGTGAATGTGCTGCTCACCTTTTAAGGTGCAACAATTTGGGCTGGTCACTAGAGATCCACTTAGTGTCCTGGAAGAAGTAATTAAATAAATGGGTCCTTGTGGCCCAAAGAAGCTAATAGAGCTGCCTTTTCAGTAATAAAACATACCATTTCATCCTGACAACATAGTAGTTAATTTCTAATCCGAAAAATAGGAACTGCCAGACTTGGCTGTGTTGTTCCTTTCAGATATGCTGTTGATGACTCAGAATTATAGTTTTTTAGCCTACTTACCTATATTGAATTTTAAACTCTTCACTGAGTTTAGATGAAATGGGAAATGTGAAGATGAAAGAGATCTGCTTTTTCTAAACTTTCAACTCCATTCTCTTAATATTGTACATGATAATTTTTGCTTTTATATCTCTACATATTTAATTGACTCTGTTTTACAGAGTAGCAGTCATCTCTGCATTCCAGTCTTGGCTAATGAAACTTTGGGGGGCCCTCAGGAGGACTAGATGAGTTATTTGGTTATTTCCAAATTTAAAACTATCAGAAAACCCTATTAAATCCTAAAAACTGCTTCTGGAACAACATTCTATGCCCTTTTATGTTACTGATCTCTTCTCATTCTTCAGGTCTATATGATACTCTTCAGACAGAACTTCCCTGACTACCCAATCTACAGTATCACATACATAAATACAGTCAACGCCTGAACAACATAGGTTTGAACTTCACAAGTCCACTTACACAAAAAAATTTTTTTAATAAATCTACTGGGAAAATTATTGGAGATTTGTGACAATGTGAAAAACCTCACAGACCAACTATACAATCTAGAAATATAAAAAAAATTTTTTTAAAACGTCATGAATGTATAAAATATGTAGATAGATATGAGTCTACTTTATCATTTTCTACCATAAAACACATACAAAACTCTTGTAAAAAAGTTAAAATTTATCAAACTTATGCACACAGAGACTATAAGTGGCATCTTTGCAATTGAGAGAAATATAAACAAAAATAGTCATTATTAAATCATAACTGCATAAAAGTAACTGTTGTACATACTGTACTACTGTACTCATTTTGTACCCACCTCCTGTTGCTCTTGAGGCAAGTTCAAGTGTTACAAGTATTCACTTAAAATGCCATGTGACACTAATCATCTACACATGAGCAGTCTGTCTCTCCAGTACATTGTCTATCACAGTAAAAAGTGATCACTTATGGTTCTTGCTTATGTTTTGTTTAGTCCAATACCATGAGCCTTGGATAACACCCATATGGCCCACTACTGGGGCTTCCTTGGTAGCTCGGCTGGTAAAGAATACATTTGCAATGCAGGAGACTTGGGTTCAGTCCCTGCGTTGGGAAGATCCACTGGAGGAGGGCACGGCAACTCACTCCAGTTTTCTTGCCTGAAAAATCCCATGGACAGAGGAGCCTGGACCGCTACAGTGCATAGGTTCACAAAGAGTCAGACACGACTGAGTGACTAAGCACAGCACAGCCTAGCCCCACTATTTGTGAAGCTGGAAGTACTCCCAAGAAGCAGAAAAAAGTCATGATATTACAAAAAAGAGCTGAATTGTCTGATATGTACTATAGATTGAGGTCTGCAGCTGTGGTTGCACACCATTTCAAGATAAATGAATCCAGCATAAGGACCATTGTTTGCTTATTTGTTTTTTAAAAAAATAAATTTGTGAATCCATTGCCACAGCTATGCCAGCAGCCATGAAAACTTTGCACTTTTTTGCAAAAATATCTTTTAATCTTGTACTGAAAATGTAGACTTAAGTGGGTGCAAGATTGCTATATGAAAGATATACCTATATATACTAATATAACTCTAGAAAAACAATATCATTATAATGACAATTTAAAGCAAAAGGAAAGTGAAGGATATAAAACTTGAGAATTTAATGCCAACAAAGGATGGTTTGATAATTTTAAGAAAGAGGTTTGGCTTAAAAAATGTCAAGATAACAGGATAAGCAACTGCTGTAGACCAAGAGGCAGTAGATGAGTTTCCAGATGCCATTAAGAAAATCACTGAGGAGAAAGGCTTTCTGACTGAACAGGTTTTTAATGCAGACCAAAGTGCCCTACTCTGGGGGGGGAAAAATACCACAAAGGACATTTATTAGTCACAAAGAGAAGCAAGCACCAGGATTTAAGGCAGGAAGGGATAGGCTAACTCTATTGTTTTGTGCAAATGTAGTCACGTTTGTGATCAGATCTACCCTTATCTGTAAAGCTACTAATCTCTAAGCCTTGAAGGGAAAAGATAAACAGCAGCTGCCAGACTTTGATTTGTACAAGGCCTGAACAGTGCAAACCCTTTTTCTGGGGATCAGTCCCATCGATGCTTTTATTTGCTAAAGTTAGAAACTATCTTACCAGTAACATATTGCTTTTTCATGTTATCTTGATACTGGACACACAGAACCCCATGAATTCAACTGAAGATGTCAAAGTGGTCTGTTTGCACCAAATGCATCTTTAATTCAGCTTCTAGACCAGGAGGTCGTAAGGACACCTGGTTTTCTCTGGAAGGATTTTCAATGCTATGAAGAAAACCCCGATAGAAAGAACATTGTAAAAGTCTGGAAGGATTACACCACTGAAGATGTCACCTTTGTTAACAGAAAAAGCCAAAAAATAATAATAAGCCCAAAATAATAAGTTACTGCTAGAAAAACTGTTTTCAGAGGGTATGCATGATTTCACAGGATTTACAACAGAGCCTATCAAGGAAATCATAAAAGAGATTTTATGATTATAAAATCTGGTTATGGCAAAAAGAAAAAAGCTGGTGGGTGAAGAATTTCAAGAAATTGAAGAGCTTTTAGAGGCCACACCAAAGGAATTCAACAGTTTATAGAAGCCACATCAAAGGAATTAACAGAGGATGACCTGATGCAGATGAATGCTTCTGAACCAATGGATGAGGAAGAGGAAGAAGATGTAGAAGAAGCAGAACCAGAAAAAGATTTACATTAGACAATCTGGCAGAAGGGTTCCAATTATTCAAGATTGTTTTTGACTTCTTTTTATGTCAAGAGACCCTTCCATGGCACAGGCACTGAAAATGAAGCAAACAGTGGAAGAAGGACTGGAAACATTTTCAGAAAAATGAAAAAGAAAAAAAAGTCAGGCTGTAATTACAGTGTATTTCTATGAAGTAACACCAAGTGTGCACTCTCTCCTTTACCTCTTCTGCCTCTGCAATCCCTGAGATAGCAACACAAACGTCTTCTTTTTCTACTCTTCCTCAGCATACTCAACATGAAGATGATGAAAATATTTAAATGATCCATTTCCACTTGAGAGTAAAAACTCATCATACCATAGAGTTAATAAATATACCTGCCCTGTATGTGTGTCTTCATATGGAAATCTAGTAACTCTACAGCCAGAACTGTATGAGAGATTTTGTGCCATCATCATTGCCTAAGTACTCATCATGTACAGCAAGGTGTGTCAGACTGTATTGAAGTGGATAGCCAATCCTGATATAGGCACAAGCTGAGTGATATTTAACATAAAATTAATGTGTTAGTTTTCTTACTGTTTTATAACTTTAAAAGAATTATATTACTATCCTGTATGCCTCTCTCTCTCTCATAATAGGAGAAACTGTATATCATCACTGGTAAGTGGTTTTTGAACAATGTAACCATGTTTCCAAAATTGTATTGTGAACATGATGGTAATAATGTATTCCATTAAAACTCTATTCAATTCATTCAGTGTGTATAGGCTAGGGTACCATGAAGAAATTGTATTGATTATACCAGCAATCATACTGCTGCTTCTTCATTATCAAGGCATGAATTGTTATACCTGTAAATAAGTATGAATTTATTTTTTACATTATCATTTTTTGATGTCTAGTATTAGTAATACATATTGGAGAAGGAAATGGCAACCCACTCCAATAGTCTTGCCTAGAGAATCCCGTGGACAGAGGAGCCTGGTGGGCTGCTGTCCATAGGGTCGTACAGAGTCGGACACGACTGAAGCGACTTAGCATGCATGCATGCATGCATTAGTAATACATATAACATCTAGAGCGTTTTGTACCTTATAAGACAATATTGACATAGATACTGACAGAATATTCATCTGATTAAACAGATGATACAAAGTTATAGTAGAAATACAGTACAGTACCATAAATGTATGTTCCTTATGATTTTCAAATATTTTATTTTCTCTAGCATAGTTTACTTGGAGAAGGCAATGGCACCCCACTCCAGTACTCCTGCCTGGAAAATCCCATGGACGGAGGAGCCTGGTGGGCTGCAGTCCATGGGGTCGCGAAGAGTCAGACACGACTGAGCAACTTCACCTTTACTTTTCACTTTCATGCATTGGAGAAGGAAATGGCAACCCACTCCAGTGTTCTTGCCTGGAGAATCCCAGGGACAGGGCAGCCTGGTGGACTGCCGTCTATGGGGTCGCACAGAGTCGGACACGACTGAAGTGACTTAGCAGCAGCAGCATAGTTTACTATAAAATATAGCATATATTATATATATTACCATACTAAGTGTCTGATAATCTACTGTTTATGTTATAGTATGTTTCCAGTCAACAATAGGCTATTAGTAGTTAAGTTTTGGAGGAGTCAAAAGTTACATGCATATTTCTGACTACGTCAGGGGTCAGTGCCCCTAACTTTCTCATTGTTCAAGGGTCAATTGTACATATACATGTAAGCACACACACAAACATATATATATAATATATATCCATATTAACATAGATTTTATATATATATACACATGCATACACACCTGTATGTATGCACACACATCCATACATATACATATATACAAACACGCAGGGGTATGTGGACATGCATACACACACATACTTAATTGCCAAGACTAATTACTCTGGGCACTTTTCCTTTGTAGAATTCTTGAAAATATCTAATTATGTTATTTACCTGTTTATTTGTTTCTTTTCTGTCTTTCCTACAAAAATATAAGCTCCCTGAAAGCTGATGGTCCATGTATCTTATCCATAGATGTATTGCTGAAGACTAGTACAGGGCCTGGCTAATGGAAGGTCCTCAAATAATTATTAAATGCATGAAATAAACGTAAAACTATATTGCATATATTATAAAAGAAAATTTTAAATTTTAATCTATGAGGAATTCATGTCAGCAATATACATATGCATTGCAAATAGCTGTGAAAAGAAGAGAAGCTAAAGGTAAAGAAGAAAAGGAAAGATATACCCATCTGAATGCAGAGTTCCAAAGAATAACAAAGAGAGATAAGAAAGCCTTCCTAAGTGATCAGTGCAAAGAAACTGAGGAAAACAATAGAATGGGAAAGACTAGAGATCTCGCCAAGAAAATTAGATACCAAGGGAACATTTCAGGCAAAGATGGGCTCAATAAAGGACAGAAATGGTATGGACCTAACAGAAGCAGAAGATATTAAGAAGAGGAGGCAAGAATACACAGAAGAACTGTACAAAAAGATCTTCACGACCCAGATAACCATGATGGTGTGATCACTCACCTAGAGCCAGACTTCCTGGAATGTGAAGTCAAGTGGACTTTAGGAAGCATCACTATGAACAAAGCTAGTGGAAGTGATGGAATTTCAGTTGAACTATTTCAAATTCTAAAAGAGGATACTGTGAAAGTGCTGCACTCAACAGGCCAGAAAATCTGGAAAATTCAGCAATGGCCACAGGACTGGAAAAGGTCAGTTTTCATTCCAATCCCAAAGAAAGGCAATGCCAAAGAATGTCCCAAGTACCACACAATTGCACTCAGCTCACATGCTAGTAAAATAATGCTCAAAATTCTCCAAGCCAGGTTTCAGCAATACATGAATCGTGAACTACCAGATGTTCAAGCTAGATTTTAAAAAGGCTGAGGAACCAGAGATCAAATTGTTAACATCCGCTGGATTAAGCAAGAGCGTCCCAGAAAAACATCTATTTCTGCTTCATTGGCTATGCCAAAGCCTTTGACTGTGTGGATTACCACAAACTGTGGAAAATTCTTAGAGACGGGAACACCAGACCACCTGACCTGCCTCTTGAGAAATCTGTATGCAGGTCAGGAAGCAGCAATTAGAACTGGACATGGAACAACAGACCGGTTCCAAATAGGAAAAGGATTACATCGAGGCTGTATATTATCACCCTGCTTATTTAACTTATATGCAGAGTACATCATGAGAAATGCTGGGCTGGATGAAACACAAGCTGGAATCAAGATTGCTGGGAGTAATATCAATAATCTCAGATATGCAGATGAAACCACCCTTATGGCAGAAAGCAAAGAAGAACTAAAGAGCCTCTTGATGAAAGTGAAAGAGGAGAGTAATAAAGTTGGCTTAAAGCTCAACATTCAGAAAACTAAGATCATGGCATTCAGTCCCATCCCTTCATGAGAAATAGATGGGGAAACAGTGGAAACACTGACAGACTTTATTTTGGGGGAGCTCCAAAATCACTGCAGATGGTGACTGCAGCCATGAAATTAAAAGACGCTTACTCCTTGGAAGGAAAGTTATGACCAACCTAGACAACATATTAAAAAGCAAAGACATGACTTTGCCAAAAAAGGTCCATCTAGTCAAGGCTATGGTTTTTCCAGTACTCGTGTATGGATGTGAGAGTTGGACTATAAAGAAAGCTGAGTGCTGAAGAATTGATGCTTCTGAACTGTCGTGTCGGAGAACTCTTGAAAGTCCCTTGGACTTCAAGAAGACCCAACCAGCCCATCCTAAAGGAAATCAGTCCTGAATATTCATTGGAAGGACCGATGCTGGAGTTGAAACTCCAATACTTTGGCCACCTGATGCAAAGAACTGACTCATTTGAAAAGACCCTGATACTGGGAAAGATTGAAGGTGGGAGGAAAAGGGGATGACAGAGGGTGAGTTGGTTGGATGGCATCACTGACTCAATGGACATGAGTTTGAGTAAACTCCCGGAGTTGGTGATGGACAGGGAGGCCTGGCATGCGGCAGTCTATGGGCTTGCAAAAGAGTCAGACACAACTGAGTGACTAAACTGAACTGAACTGATATGTATAGATGTGTTTAATGCATTAAAAACAATAAAATAACTACTTATTAAACAATTTCTATCTGTCAGCCCTAAATAAATGTTCTAGATGAATAAATAAAATGCAGTTCACCACCATAATCAGGTGAACCAAAGCAGAATTCCAGACTAAGCTGTAATCAAACTATGTTGCTTAATTTCAGCTTAAGTTTATCAACATGAAGTCATCAATTTTTACTTTTGTTTCCTTTCATGTACATTATGTTATAAATATGAACAAAAATGTACAAGGCAGCTAATCAGATATATTATACGAACTCTAGGGTAAATGGGCCATTCTCTTTGGTTATATATTTTTAAGGCTAAAAATCCATATTCATAATGTTTTAAACTTATCTAATAAAATTTAAAAAATTTAAAGTATACACATAAATGCACAAACCAAAAATGTTAAGAGGCCAAAAATAATCTCTGAAATTATATAGAAACAATGATCATAAAACCATTAATGTTATATAATGTTATATCCCAGGTTTATTCTCACATAGATTGAAAGAGAAAGGAAAATATATAGTGAAATAATGAATAAAGAGGACACTCAGAAAGTAACAATTTTTCATCCCATCACTAAACTCATCAATAGCTGAATACACAGATTCACTGATTATTTTATGTGCACTTAAAAAAAATCATTTAAAGTATTTTTATTGCTTTCTATATCAGAGTCATTTTATAGAGCAAGGAGAAGTCACTCGGTTTCTAATACTTTTATATCACCTTTCACAGAAACAAGTCTCTTACTATCCTATTTTTGCTTCCAATGAGAACACAGCTGTCTTTTATTAGAGATGTTTAGCTTACTGACTCTATATATGTGGAATTTTACATGCTTAACAGAAGATTTTAATACAGTTTTAGCTCCTGCTTGAGATAAATCAAACTCAAAATGACAAGCAAGTGTGTCTGCGAGAAGTGGGGGGTTTTCTGATTTAAACCTCCAACAAGCTTCAAAAGCCTTCAATCTCAGGTTGCACAAAATACACATTTTATTCGGCAAGACATGATAGATACTTTATGGGAGAGTTGTTCTTTTTTGAATTCACTAGATGCAACTGAGAATAACCTAAAGCTATACTTTATTAATAAAATTAGCCAGAAATAGAGAAAGAAAAACTAGTAATATAAGTAAATATCATTTATCAACTGCTTTATATATTTTATGTAAACATCTTCTAATCTTAAATGCCTTACCTGACTCCCTTGTTTTCATATTTCTCTTTTATTATACTTGGTGCCAAGCTCTTTTTTTTCTGTACAGTCCAAACATTTTCCTGATTATCACTGTGCATGATTGTGTACAAATGCAAAGCAGTCTAAGATTATGCAGGAGGAAATGGTCGATGCACACATTTCACTTCAAAGACCTAGCTTATTACCATTCTACTGCTTGATGAAAAATTCAGAATATTTGTTGCAATAGCTTTATTCTTCATTGGGGTTATTCTTTACTTTTGCCTTTCCAAATTAATTACCAGTAGTACTACTGTACCCTTCTGCTTGTCTACAGATGTATTAATACCTTGTGATAACCTCTTTTACACTCTTTTTAAAAAAAAAAACTAGTAAAAATTTCTGCTTGATCGAAATTTTTTAATAATTGGTAACTAACATTGTAATAACTGATTTAGGCAAAAATTATTAGCAAATGCTACAACCTTTAGGCAAAAGTTAGTTGGAGAATAGGACCTAAGTGTCTCCTCTTGGTTTATATATTAATTAGCAAAAGGAATGGTATTTTAAAGTAGAGATAACTGCAGACACCTCCTTATGAAAGTAGTAATGTTAGCATCACCAATAATGAGATAAACTGACATTGTGTGACAGGGGGTCATATGCTTGAGAAGAACGGTCCCATGTAGACAGTACTCCGGTCAGAAATGCACAACCTGAATCTAATCATGAGGAAACAATCAAAAACAAATTCAGTGATGTTATAAAAATTTCACGAAATTTTATGCTGCTGCTGCTAAGTCACCATCAGTCGTGTCCGACTCTGTGCGACCCCATAGATGGCAGCCCACCACGCTTCCCCGTCCCTGGGATTCTCCAGGCAAGAACACTGGAGTGGGTTGCCATTTCCTTCTCCAATGCATGAAAGTGAAAAGTGAAAGTGAAGTCGCTCAGTCGTGTTCGACTCTTAGCGACCCCATGGACTGCAGCCTACCAGGCTCCTCCGTCCATGGGATTTCCCAGGCAAGAGTACTGGAATGGGGTGCCACTGGCTTCTCCATACAAAAATAACAGGCCTGTTATTTTCAAAATGTCATGAAAAAAAAAAGGATTGATGGGTTGATCAAGATTAAAAGAGACTAAACAGACACAATAACTAAAGCACAATATGTAATTCTGGATTGATGCCTGGATAGGAAAAAAGGTTTTTGTTTTGTTTGCTTTTCTCTAAAGAACATTATTAGGATGAAAAATCTAAATGTAAATGTGGACCATATATTAGGCAATTTGTGTTGTGTTAATGTTAGATTTCCTGAATTTTATAATTAAACTGTATCAAATTAAATTAATATATGAGGCTGTAATGACATATAAGGTTCGAGTATTTAGAGGTGAAGTGTTATCTGCAACTTATTCTCAAATAATTCAGCATGATTAGATAGATGATAATTACAAAGAAATTAAACAAATGTGAGAAAATATTAATAAATCTAGGTGATGTGCATACCAGTGTTCTAGAATTCTATCAAGTTTTCTATAATTTTTCTGAATGCTTAAAATTTTTCTTCAAAATTAAAAAGTAAAACTAACTTGAAGAAATTCTTATTTCTGCAAATTATATCACCATGACAAATGTATCAATATTCATAAAAAAAAAAAGAAAGGTTTTTAAAAGTTGAGCATTCCACAACTGAGTGGACTTATTACCTTCCTTTAACACAACTATATTGGTCAATGTGCTTGTTTTTCTGTAGGGGTTGAAGAATATTCTGTGTATCATCTAGTGTATATATATGTCTATCAGTCTAAACTAAGGTAACTTCTTGTTTTGAATTTATTTATTTTTTACTTGAAGAATAATTGCTTTATAGACTTTTCTAGTTTTCTGTCAAACATAGTTTCAAGAGGGAGGGGACATATGTATAGCGATGGTTGATTCATGTTGACGTTTGATGAACTAACGTAACTTCTTAACTGCTGCTGTGCCTCATTTAATTTTGCCATAGTTAGCCAATTACAGATTATACTTTAGAGTTACAAACTTGAATATCTGATATACTTTACAAATTTTTTTTCTTGCTTATAATTTAGCTTAATTAAAAAGAAAAACATTTTTTTTTTCTCTCATGGAGAAAGCACTACTTCCAAAATAATGAATTTAAATGTAAAAATAAAGTTTAGTTATCAGTTTTATGTCTTTATAGAATCTTTTACCCCCACACATTCATTGCTCAATCTCAATTGTGTATGTCTGTGTCAGAGTTTAGCATTAATATTCTCTATCCATTTAAGGGGAAGCTGTTGATATATTCCTGGTCTGCTTTATTCTTCCACTTTAATCTTCATTTTAACCTAAGTTTCTGAAGAAAAACACTTTTAATAATTCTACTACTTCATTTCATGCAAGAATGGGAATGCTAAAGGACAAGAATAGTAAGGACTTATCAGAAGCAGAAGAGATTAAGAAAAGGTGGCAAGAATACACAAGAGAACTATACAAAAAAGGTCTTAATGACCCGGACAACCACGATGGTGTGGCCACTCACCTAGAGTTAGACTTGTGAAATCAAGTGGGCCTTAAGAAGCATTACTATGGACAAAACTAGTTGAGGTGATGGAATTCTAGCTGAGCTATTTCAAATCCTAAAAGATGATGCTTTTAAAGTGTTGCACTCAATACATCAGCAAATTTGGAAAACTTGGCAGTGGCCACAGGACTGGAAGAAGTCAGTTTGTATTCCACTCCCAAAGAAGAGCAATGCTCTCCAAAGAATGCTCAAATTACTGTACAATTGCCCTCATTTCACATTCTAGCAAAGTTATGCTCAAAATCCTTCAACCTATACTTCAGCAGTAAATGAGCCAAGAATTTCCATATGTACAGCTGGATTTAGAAAAGGTAGAAGAACCAGAGATCAAATTGCTGACATTCATTGGATCAAAGAGAAAGCAAGGGAAGTGAAAAAAAAATCTACTTCTGACTATACTTCACTGACTATAGCAAAGCCTTTGACTGTGTGGATCACAACAAACTGTGGAAAGTTCTTAAAGAGATGGGAATACCAGACCATCTTACCTGTCTCCTGAGAATCCTGTATGCAGGACAAGAAGCAACAGTTAGAACTAGACATGGAACAATGAACTGGTTCAAAATTGGGAAAGGAGTACATCAAATAATACATTAAATAAGCAAGTGTCATTTTGCTTATTTAACTTTTTTCCAGAACACATCATGTGAAATGCCAGGCTGGATGAATCACAGGCTGGAATTAAGACTGTCAGGAGAAATATCAATAACCTCAGATGTGCAGATGATACCACTCTAATGGCAGAACGCTAAGAGGAACTAAAGAGCCTCTTGATGAGGGTGAAAGAGGAGAGTGAAAAGCTGGCTTAAAACTCAACATTCAACAAAGAAAGATCATGGCATCCAGTCCCATCACTTCATGGCAAATAGAAGGGGGGAAAGTGGAAACAGTGACAGATTTTATTTTCTTGGGCGCCAAAATCACTGCAGATGGTGACTGCAGCCATGAAATTAAAAGACACTTGTTCCTTGGAAGGAAACCTATGACAAATCTAGACAACATATTAAAAGGCAGAGACATCACTTTTCCAACAAAGATGTGTATAGTCAAAGCTATGGTTTTTCCAGTAATCGTATGTATGGATGTTAGAATTGAACCATAAAGAAGGCTGAGTGCTGAAGAATTGATACTTTTGAACTGTGGTGTTGGAAAAGACTCTTTAGAGTCCCTTGGACTGCAAGGAGATCAAACCAGACAACCCAAAAGGAAATCAATCCTGAAGCTGGTGCTGAAGCTGAAGCTCAATACTTCAGCCACCTGACGCAAAGAGCCGACTCATTGGAAAAGACCCTGATGCTAGGAAAGATTGAGGGCAGGAGAAGAATGGGGCGACAGAGGATGAGATGGTTGAATAACATCACCAAATCAATGGACATGTTGCTGCTGCTAAGTCTCTCCAGTCGTGTCCGACTCTGTGTGACTCCATAGACAGCAGCCTACCAGGCTCTGCTGTCCCTGGGATTCTCTAGGCAAGAACACTGGAGTGGGTTGCCATTTCCTTCTCCAGTGCATGAAAGTGAAAAGTGAAAGTGAACTCGCTCAGTCATGTCCAACTCTTCACAACCCCTTGGACTACAGCTACCAGGCTCCTCCGTCCATGGGATTTTCCAGGCAAGAGCACTGGAGTGGGTTGCCATTGCCTTCTCCATCAGTGGACATGACCTTGAGCAAACTCTGGGAGACAGTGAAGGACTGGGAAGCTTAGGGTGCTGCAGTCCATAGGGTCACAAAGAGTCAGACGTGACTCAGCAACAAAACAACAACAATAAAACTCTTCTATTCAAGTCTAACTCCTGTCATTTCTTTGCTAACTTTTCTGTGAATCCTTACACATACATCATAAAAAGCAAATATTTTATTCTAGGAAAATCTCTGTTATTTTATTTTTTTGCATTTTGGGGTCAATAAAGAATGGACAGGAAATATGCAAGGAGAATCACAATAGGATCTCTTCCCAAAAACTAATTATTAAACTAGGATATTTTACTTGATAAAGGCAAAAGGAAAGGATTTCAGTTTCAGCTGGATTCATTATAAAGATGGAAACTGTCCCAAACAGTAATACTCATGCAAATAGGAAATGGAGTAAATGACCAGTAGACTCCAAAGTAACCTACACTTTTCTATAATCTCCAACCTCCAATCAATGGTGTCTGAAAAGAGAATCCCTAATCCTGAGCATAACGTAAAAGCGTTCCCATTATATTGAGAGCAGGTTATGCTCTCTAGATCTAAAAGTAAAAAGTTCTTCTTAATTTCCTAATACTAATTTTCCTATTTTTAAAAGATATGACATAATCCATGAAAAGCTTCCAGCATAGTATCTGGCACATGACCAACATCTTGTAAATGTTAGATATTTTAATTTTTGTTATTTTTCACTCTGTTTGCCTACCCTCAGAAGCAATGTTCTTTCCATACCCTTGCATTTTTGGTAGCTCAAGCTCCAAAAGCATAGTGCAGAAATCCTTATAGTCCTAGTATTTAGAAAGTATCATTTACCGAATTTAGAGCCAAAACTTGAATTTTCCATGCTTGTATCAACTAGCTGCATAACCAGTCACTCAAAATTTGCAATTTCAGCAAACTCAGTGACCTTTTAGCAAGCTGGCAGCCCTTTTGCTACCAGAGAAACTTGGCAGGCTATCTACGTGTCAGATTGTAGTCTGTTCTATTTAGCATAAGACTAGTTTTACAGACTGTAGCCTCAATAGCCCCAAATATGTTCATACCTTTCTGAATTTATCCCTTCCTTCAGTGTATGCCATTGGATAATTCCACACTCACTTTGGAATGGCCATGTGATTTGCTTTAGCCAATGTGACAAAAGTACATGTGACACAGCAGAGACTTAAAAAGTTCTTGCATATCAGGACTTGTAATTTCTGGCTGATTGGAACCCCTGCCAACACCACTGTGTGAACAAGCCCAGGCTAGCCAGCTTGATAATGACAGACACGTGGCCCAGTCTCCCTGTTGCCCCTCAGCAGCCAGCCAACACCTGAAGTCAAACCTCTTCTCTAACCATCAAAGACTGCAGATGTACAAGTGAACCTGGCAAAGACCAGCCAAATTCTGTCCTGCTGAGCCCAGTTCAGGTTTTCCAGCACATATGTGTCATATGTTATGAGTGACATAAATGATTGTTTTAACCCACTAGGGTTTGGATGCTTTGTTCTGCTGCAACAACAACTCATAAAGAAATCAGTACAAAGAAGTACAGTGCTTCTGTAACAAAAGCCCAAAATTCGAGGCATTAACTTTGGAATAGGTGGCTGGTGGAGGCTGGAAAGGATGCAAAGAAACTGTTAGGGCTGGAAAAATGGTGAGCACACTGTTAGCAGGGGTTATGAAAGTGATAAGGAAATCGTTATGCATGTGTGTGTGCTAAGTCACTTCAGTCGTGTCTAACTTTTTGTGACCCCACGGACCATACTCTGCCAGGCTACAATGTCCATGGATTCTTCAGGTAAGAATATCATAGTGGGTGCCATTTCCTCCTCCAGGGGAATTTCCTCACCCAGATATTGAACCCGAGTCTCCTGCGTTGGCAGGCAGGTTCTTTACCACTGGCGCCACCTGGGAAGCCCAAGTTAAGTTAGTTAGTTAAGTCGCTCAGTTGTGTCCGACTCTTTGCAACCCCATAGACTGTAGCCCACCAGGCTCCTCCAATGGGATTCTCCAGGCAAGAATACTGGAGTGGGTTGCCATTTCCTTCTCCAGGGGATCTTCCCAACCCAGGGATCGAACCCAGGTCTCCCGCATTAGAGGCAGACGCTTTAACCTTCTAGCCACCAGGGAAGCCAACTGCAAAAGCAGACTAGAAAAAGTGACCTAAGTTATGTAGTTGTGAAATAATTAATAAAAATGTTGCCTGTAGTAACTAATAAATTTAGCTAGGGAGATGACCTCACAAAAAGCTAAAGTCAATTGGCTTCTTTTAACTGCCTATGATAAGGTACAAGAAAGGAGAAATGAGCTCAAGAAAATTCTGTCTGCAAGCAGAACTTAGGGGGAATGTAAAGGGATCACAACATGCTGGGAAAAAAGTTAACTGTTCTTTATCTCCAATCTCCCCAGTCAGGAAAATACTGTCAAAGTAATAAATGGTTTCAGGATAAAGATCGAATCATAGTGTGACTCAAAGTCCCTTTGTTGTTGTTTAGTCACTAAGTCTTGTCTAAATATTTTGCGACCCCATCACCTATAGCCACCAGGCTCCTCTGTCCATGGGATTCTCCGGGCAAGAATACTTGTGGGTTGCCATTTCCTTCTCCAGGGGAGCTTCCTGTCCCAGGGATCAAACATGTATTTCCTGCATCAACAGGTGGATTCTTTATCACTGAGCCACCAGGGAAGCCCAGATCCCTTTGTTAAGAGCTATACAATTTTTAAGGACATATATAGCACTCTCAGATGAAAAGAAAAAAAAAAGACTTCAAATTCTTCAGGGCGGTTCCCCAGAAGCCTGACACACCCAAGTACAAAGAAAACTGCCTCTATATGAATTATGAAATTGGCTTCCATACCTGAATCAGAGTCATAGGAAGCTCTCAAAATGTTGAAGTCAACTACATTGATAAAAGCCCAGACATCCTGCACTGAAAGAGACCACATCATCTCAAACCATAAAGAGCCTCTGGGACCCCAACACTCCATAAAAATGAAGAAGGCTGAGAACGATATTCAGCTATATATACAGTACGTTGCTTATAAATAAGGAATGATGGGGCTTCCCTAGTGGCTCAATGATAAAGAATTTGCCTGCCAATGCAGGGAACACAAGTTCGATCCCATAGTCCAGGAAGATCCCACATGCAGCAGAACAACTAAGCCTGTGCACCACAACTACTGAGCCAGTACGCTATAGCCCATGAGGTGCAACTATTGAGCCCGTGCAACACAACTACTGAAGCCTGAGCAACTAGAGTTTGTGCTCCAAAACAAGAGAAGCCACTGCAATGAAAAGCCCAAGCACCACAACTAGAGAGTAGCCCCTGTGTGCAACTGGAGAAGGCCCCTGCACAGCCGAGAAGCCATGAATTAAATACATAAATCTATAAATCTTTTTTAAAAATACAAGGAATGTCATCTCAGAGGTCAGAGACAGAACTGTGAAAAACGATGGACTAGGGTACCACTCCCTGAGATTTGTTTAAAAAACAACAGACTGGAGAAACACACCCAGAAAGCAGTTTCAGTCTAATCAAGGAAAACTTCTTGACCATGGAGTACAGAAAGTGAAAGTCGCTCAGTCGTGTCTGATTCTTTGTGACCCCACGGACTGTACAGTCCATGGAATTCTCCAGGCCAGAATACTGGAGTGGGTAACCTTTCCCTTCTCCAGGGGATCTTCCAAACCCAGGAATCAAACCCAGGTCTTTGGCATTGCAGGAGAATTTTTTACCAGCTGAGCCACAAGGGAAGCCCCAATATACTGGAGTATTCCCTGATAGCTAAGCTATCAGGGAACCCCTGGAGTACAGATGGTCTGGCAACATATGCCTGGCTGGATTTCAGAATTTTTGTGAACCAGTGACTGCTTCTGCTCTCAGTCTTCCCCTTTCAAATGCTTCTTTCTATTATAGTTATCATGTTGTCTTAAGTTACTTATGTTGTAACTTAGCTTTTTGTGCAACTAAATAAATAGGAACTGCATTCAAAGGTACTTTCAGGCATGATTCTATATCAAGAGATCCTGGACTTTGAGCCTGATGTTGTAACTAGATGAAATCTAGGGGGTTTTAGAAAGGAAGGAATGTGTTTAGCCTATGGAAAGGATATAAATCATCAAGTCAAGGGCCTTCTACGGTAGATTGTGGCAGTAAGACTCCAGCTGTTCACACTTGCCTGGACCCATACCTAGTCCTCCTTCACCTGCTGGACTTGGTCATGTGACTTGTTTCAGCCAATGAGACAATGAGACAGTAGCAAAATGAAACTCACAGAACCTTGCAAAGTTCTCCCAGGTAGGGGGTTTGCCTATTTTGGCTGCTCTTAGAACCACCATGTGAACAAGCACAGGTGAGCCTGCTAGATACATGACCTTTAATATAATAGCCTTGATTACCCCAGCCAAAGGCCACTAACCCCTAGAAGCAGAACCAACTACATGACCAACAACTGACCACAGATATATACTTGAAACTAGTCAAGAACTACCCAGTGGAGCCCATCCAAATTGCCAACCAACACATAAACAACTACATAAATAACAGTTGTTTTAAGCCACTAAACTGGTGGTGTAGAATAACATGGCAAAGAATAATGTTCTAGTTCACATCCAGCAAATTACAGCCTGTAGGTCAGTTTAGCCTGCTCCCTATTTTTGTACAGCCTACAAATTAAGAATGGTTTTTACATTTGTAAATGATTAAAAAAATCAAAAGAAGAATTTATTTCATGACATATAAAAGTTTGTGAAATTCAAATTTCAGTGTTCAGAATTTTACTGGAACACAGCCACATCCATTTGTTTATCATTATCCATGGCCGCTTTTGCATTGCGAGAGCAAAGTTTAATAGAGACTATATCACCTGTGTTGAAGAAGAATGTAATCTGCCATATCAGTGAACAAAGGATTCTAAAGCCATCAAGCTATCAGCCACACTGCAGCCACCCCCAACTGTGCACCCTTAGAAGATTCAGGATAAAGAAAAGCAGGATATAGGCCCTAGATAGTTAAGGTGCATATCAAAGGAATGATTTCAATGAGCCCAGACTCTTGCATCTTCCCATGCAAAGAAAAGCACTAAATTTAACTTGAGATGTTCATTGCCCTTCAAATCATCATCTTCTTCCAAAGATTAACAGTAATTTTTTGATACTCTGATCACCTGGTTGTTTCTGCAAAAACTCCTATATATCCTGACTCCTCCCTGACCTCTTTAGAACAGTCCCTCAGAGTTAGCTGAGAGCCTCTCTCCCCAGCTTGAGTCCTCAGTAAGTCCACTGAATAAAATGGAATTCTCAACTTTTAGGTTACATTTGTTTTCTCACTAGATACCTGCAAAGCCTAAAATATTTACTATTTGATTCTTTATAGAAAAAGTTTGATGACATCTGTTTCAGTTATAATTCACACTTGTTTACATATGTAAACACACAAATAGTACAGCCGAAGTTTGGCATTAAGAAGGAAAGAAGCTGTTTCATGTCTCAACAGCCCAGGACAGGTTTCGGCCACCATCCACATCGGCACGATGCCATCCACACGTGGAGTTCAGCGAGATCCTATCAGAAGCGCAAAGGTGCACTACAAATGATGAGGACCTTTTGGCAGGAAGTGAAAAAATAGAGTGAAAAAAAGGAAACAGGGCACAAGTGACTGAAAAGTCCATGAGAGGACTCTGTGTTTGCTGTCACCACCTTTTTTCCCTTCCTTATAATATTGCAATTGAAACATAAGTAGAAATAATACTACAACTTCAACAATTCAGCAGTTATCTACTGTGGAAGGAAATCTAAGTTTACACCAAAAAAATAAAGCAAGCAAGTAAAATTTCTAATCTCATTATAAATATTTTGCAAGCATAGACATGGTAAAAGAGAGCACAGTAGATTGGAAACAAATGACTAACAAAACTTTTATGGCCTTACCCTCATTATTTTCATGGTAGTATTTTTGCTTAGTCATTTCCCTTATGTTCTTTCTCCCTGGCTCTTCCTTTTAACTGCCCCAATAAAACAAAACCAGTAAATGAAGCTCATTAAGTTTCAGTCTGACCAGCGATGAAGAAACCAGAATATTCACCAGTAGGTGCTCTTAACTATATCCCTCCATAACGTCACTGATCTCTGATGACCCCCTATTTTAGAAATGGAAATCAAGAGTCAGAAAGAAGGGACAGGTAAACATGAAATGAGAGAAAGAAAAAGATGAGGGAAATGAGAAAAAAGACAAAAATTTAAAAACCCAAAAACCTACTCTCACTGCTTTACATGTGATAAGAAATTGTACAAAGGAATTGCAGTTATAAGGAGGGCAGGAACATCATTTTCCACATTTCTTATTTAGGGAACTGCCTCTGGCCTACAAATATTATTATGACAGAACAGCTACAAATTAGGACCGAACTCACCAGAGACTTCAAAGTACATTGGTCACTTAGGTTGCTGAGATGTCCTCTAAGTTGGTATAGAACAACTAAAAAAAAAAAAAAAATAAGTGGTAAGTTTCTGATGGAAATTCCAACATATGCTGTATTTTGAATTAGAGCTTTTCACTTATTTCTAATGAGAGACCAAGGTAGGAAAGTGGGAAGAACAGTCTGCCCGGATGCCTACAATCAGGGAGCACATTCACAGCAAATTCAAAAACAAAATAAAAGTGAAAAAAAAGGTCTGCTTTTTATCACCCTACACAGAAAATTCTAATTGATGTCCATGATAAAATAATCCTCCCTACTCGAGCAAACCGACTTCTGCCTCTTGGTACACCACAGCTTATTTTGTCCCTAACTGTAGAAAGTTTCTACTCTTTTCACATCCACAGACACTTTAAAACCAGCCTTGAACATATATCCAGAATTATAAACATTCCAGAAGCATGGACCAACAACTGAATTTTACTAGAGGTTTTGTGGGGTGGCTGAGAAAGGAGTTACGTAATAAATGCTACAACAAATCTTAAATTCTCTTCTAAGCTTTGATCCCTTTTATCTTTCTTTGAAATCTCTCAGATTATCTGTTCCTATCACCTGAAACATCTTCCTTTTTCTTTTCAAACTCTATTCCTCCTTTAGTATCTCTGTCCCTTTCTTACTTGAAGAAATCTTTCCAATTTATATCTTCACCTATTAAACCCTCCACAAAACAAATAATAAACTTGCTACTGGGATACTCTAGCCTAAAAAAGGACCAAGCATGAAGAGGCTGTAAATAATCAGTACTACTCTAACACAAGAGTTGATGCTTTTGAATTGTGGTGTTGAAGAAGACTCTTGATAGTCCCTTGGACTGCAAGGAGATTCAACCAGTCCATCCTAAAGGAAATCAGCCCTAAATATTCATTGGAAGGACTGATGCTGAGGCCGAAACTCCAATACTTTGACCACCTGACACAAAGAACTAACTCATTGGAAAAGCCCCTGATGCAGGAAAGATTGAAGGCGGGAGGAGAAGGAGATGGCAGAAGATGAGATGGTTGGATAGCACCACTGACTCAGTGAACATGAGTTTGAGTAAGCACCAGGAGTTGGTGATGGACAGGGAAGCCTGGCGTGCTGCAGTCCCTGGGGTCGCAAAGAGTTGGACACAACTGAGTGACTGAACTGAACTGAACTTTGGTTGATATATACATTGAATAACAATGTGGGTGACTACATTTTTAAATATATTTAGAGCAAACTGTAACAGCTATTTAAACACTGATACATTATAGAAAAACACAAAAATAATAAAGTATAAAAGGGTAATATTTTCTAAGGGTATTTTTACAATTTATATTATACCATCCACTCCAGTACTCTTGCCTGGAGAATCCCATGGATGGAGGAGCCTGGTAGGCTGTGGTCCATGGGGTCGCGAAGAGTTGGACACGACTGAGCGACTTTGCTTTCACTTTTCACTTTCACGTGTTGGAGAAGGAAATGGCAACCCACTCCAGTGTTCTTGCCTGGAGAATCCCAGGGACGGTGGAGCCTGGTGGGCTGCCATCTATGGGGTCGCACAGAGTTGGACACAACTGAAGTGACTTAGCAGCAGCAGCTATAAAGAGAACAAATATTTTACCCAAATTAGTTTGGTATTTGTAGTTTTCAAGTTTATAACATCTATAATATCAAGGGGAAATTCCAGATGAAGAAAGAAGACTTGCATTTCGACATTATACAAACCTTCTAAAGTGCTTGCCCCTAGTGTATTTTTATATAGTCTCCCTCTTTGTAAAGTTGCTTATAGTGAAATTTTCCAAAAGTGAAGTGAAATAAATGCTCTAAACTGCTTTAGCACAATTCAGCAAGGTTTCATTCCACTTACTGAAATATATTTTTGCCTACAAGCATGTGCCAGTGTTAAGTGATGTATTTGTCATGCACCTGCATGAGTGAAAAGTACTTATACTAAAATGTTCCCTCTCTGTTCTCCTGGAGCGCAAGAATAGGAAACAAAAGTGGGTTGCCTTTCCAAAGGTTAAAGTGAACAAAAAACTCTGCTGGATGAAGTTTAACTTCTCCCTGATAATGCTTCCCTCTCGCTAACCTCCCTACCCAGCAACACGCTAAAAATAGGGCGGTGGGGGGCGGGGGGAGAAACAGAACAAAAAAGTCAGTTTGGGGACTTCACTGGTGGTACAGTGGATAAGACTCTGTCTGCCAGTGAAGGGGACACAGGTTCAATCCCTGGTCCAGGAAGATTCCACATGTTGCAGAGCAACTAAGCCTGTGCACCAGGCTGATAGAGCACAGGAGCTGCAAATACAGAGCCTGTGTGCTGCAGAATGTAGAATCTTCTTTGGCAGCAATGAAGACCCAGTGCAACGAAAAATAGAGAAAAAAATAAAACTTTTAAAAAAGAATCTGTTTATTTTTAAAAAATCAATTTTGTCAGGTTTTCACTGTTACTTGGTCTATTTTCAAGATGGAGAAGAAAATATTAATTCTAGACTACAGGAGTAGTAGCTGACCCATTCAGAAATGTGTTGTCCTTTGTAGTATATGCAAAAAATAGAATTGTCATAAGGTGCCAAATATGCATATCTACATTATTTTAGAATAGATGCTAAGAGTACCAAATCCAAGTGATCTGCAAGAAGATAAATCTAAGCCAGATCCCCAGTCTCTTATCTATGAAAGGGCTAAAAATATATTCCTGCTCTGTAGACTTTTCATCAATGAACAATCAGAAATACATTATTTTCCACATAATAACATGTATGGAAGATACTACAGAATATCTTTTTGAGGTCTAGAATGTTGGTTTCCAAACTATTTGGATAGTACAATTCAACAATAAAAAATGTTCAAACATGAACTTCAAATAATCAACATTTATTTTTAAATTATATATATGTACCGTATTATCTAAATAACATGCATCTAAAACCCCAAAATTAGGAAAATTCATAGAATAAGATAATGAAGCACACAATATTTTAAAATACTTTATTGGTCATTTGTATTTTTATAAAATGATTTCCACTAAAAACATAATATTAATACAATAATACACTTCAATTGTTTCACAAATTTTAGTTTAACATCTGATGACAGGAGCTTAAAGTTTGCTTCTAAGTTGTTTCTTTTGATACATAATTTTTATAAGTGAAAAATATTTCTCATGAACATTTGTATTTCCCACATAGGAAAAGTGCCAACATTTGGTTGCACTTACTAAATTCTGATGTTCATTTTTCAATGCCACCCAAAAATTTTATATTTTGGTGAAATTCACCTAGTAAATTTCCAGTTGTTGCACACTAATCACAAATGGATTCAAACACACAGAAACTCTACGTTGGAAGATTTCTAAATGGATTTTAATTTTTTTTCAAATTTCTTACAAGCCAAAATAAGCATTTTCTTAGGTAACACATCATATTTTCTGCACTACTATATAACAGTAGAAATATTTCCCAATATTTGTTTTTAAAAGACTTCATTTTAAGAAAAGAAAGGAATTTTCTAACTAATTATGAAACTGCCTCTGTTTTGCTGGCACAGAGAAAATGGATGAGTAAGGGTGTGTGTGTTAATTTTCTACTAGGTAGCAGTCTACTCCGGAGAAGGCACTGGTCACCCACTCCAGTACTCTTGCCTGGAAAATCCCATGGACAGAGAGCCCTGGTAGGCTACAGTCCCTGGGGTTGCTAAGAGTCGAACAGGACTGAGCTACTTCACTTTTAATTTTCACTTTCATGCCTTGGAGCAGGAAATGGCAACCCACTCCAGTGTTCTTGCCTGGAGAATCCCAGGGACGGGGGAGCCTGGTGGGCTGCTGTCTATGGGGTCACACAGAGTCGGACACGACTGAAGTGACTTAGAAGCAGCAGCAGTCTACTCATGGTTACTTATCACAGAAAGGTCAGCAAACTTGGAACCTTATATTTCATAAAATAAATAAGCACCATTTATCACTAAATATGACAACTCCCCCAAGTGTTTTATTTCAAAATAACCATTGAACTTCTGTAAGGCATAAGAGAAGCCTGAGGTCACTCCCGTCTTAGTACTAAAAAACATTATGGAACAAAATAGAAAGCCCAGAGATAAATCCACACACCTATGGACACCTAATCTTTGACAAATGAGGCAAGAATATACAATAGAGAAAAGATAATCTTTTTAACAAGCGGTGCTGGGAAAACGGGTCAACCACTTGTAAAATAATGAAACTAGAACACTTTCTAACACCATACACAAAAATAAACTCAAAATGGATTAAAGATCTAAATGTAAGAACAGAAACTATAAAACTCCTAGAGGAAAACATAGGCAAAACACTCTCCAACATAAATCACAGCAGGATCCTCTATGACCCACCTCCCAGAGTAACGGAAATAAAAGCAAAAATAAACAAACGAGACCTAATTAAAATTAAAAGCTTTTGAACAACGAAGGAAACTATAAGCAAGGTGAAAAGACAGCCTTCAAAATGGGAGAAAATAATAGCAAAGGAAGCAACTGACAAACAACTAATCTCAAAACTATACAAGCAACTCCTGCAGCTCAATTCCAGAAAAATAAATGACCCAATCAAAAAATGGGCCAAAGAACTAAACAGACATTTCTCCAAAGAAGACATACAGATGGCTAACAAACACATGAAAAGATGCTCAACATCACTCTTTATCAGAGAAATGCAAATCAAAACCACAATGAGGTACTATCTCACGCTGGTCAGAATGGCTGCAATCCAAAAGTCTACAAGCAATAAATGCTGGAGAGGGTGTGGAGACAAGGGAACCCTCTTACACTGTTGGTGGGAATGCAAACTAGTACAGCCACTATGGAGAACAGTGTGGAGACTCCTTAAAAAGCTGAAAATAGAACTGCCATATGACCCCACAGTCCCACTGCTGGGCATACACACTGAGGAAACCAGAATTGAAAGAGACACGTGTACCCAATGTTCATCGCAGCACTGTTTATAATAGCCAGGACATGGAAGCAACCTAGATGTCCATCAGCAGATGAATGGATAAGAAAGTTGTGGTACATATGCACAATGGAGTATTACTCAGCCATTAAAAAGAATACATTTGAATCAGTTCTAATGAGGTGGATGAAACTGGAGCCTATTATACACAGTGAAGTAAGCCAGAAAGAGAAACATCAATACAGTATACTAATACATATATATGGAATTTAGAAAGATGGTAACAATAACCCTGTATGCAAGACAGCAAAAGAGACACAGATGTATAGAACAGTCTTTTGGACTCTGTGGGAGAGGAAGAGGGTGGGATGATTTGAGAGAATAGCATTGAAATATGTACATTATCACATGTGAAACAGATCGCCAGTCCAGGTTCGATGCATGAGACAGGGTGCTCAGGGCTGGTGCACTGGGATGACCCAGAGGGATGGCCTGGGGATGGAGGTGGGAGGGGGGTTCAGGATGGGGAACACATGTACACCCATGGCTGATTCATGTCAATGTATGGCAAAACCACTACAATACTATAAAGTAATTAGCCTCCAATTAAAATAAATAAATTAAATTAAAAATAAATAAATAAAAACATTTTGAGGATTCTATTATTTAGAATAGTATACTCTAATCCATAAATCTGCTTAAGGAGGGACACACAAACTGCAGTACCCTGAAAGAATACTCTGTGCATTGGCAGGACTTGTGGTCCACATGGTATCAGAAGATTTCATTTACATAACTGCATTCAGTTTGGAACTTTACCAGCCTAAATTATCCTCAGAGTTCTTATGCAGTCTGGTGCTGACCATAGATGGGGTGTCCCAGAGATCACCCCAGTACTTTGACATGATCCCTCATCATTCAGTAGCCTAGCCTAAGCTTCTTGGCATAGCACCTGGTTTCCAAGGCCACAGAAGTAGAAATCTCTTACACACTTGTCCCAAAACTTACTTAGATTATTCTGCTGCATTCTATTGGTCAAAGCAAGTTACATGGACTGCCCAGATTGAAATGAGAGGAACAAGATTCCATGTTTTGATTAAAGAAACAGCATGCATGTACAGAGAGAGAAAGAACCATTAGCAGTCACATTGGAGACAAGCTTTTACACAGATGAATTTACAGTTAAAATTTGAGAACAGCTCTTATAATGTGATAAACGTAGCAGCGACTGTTAGATTTAACCTAAGAGCAGTTTTCAGCATTCATAATAAATTGTCACATGGCTTTTGCATTGAACTAGCGAATACCAGTAAAAGTAACAACCCTAGATCAAAACACATATACACACAATGTAGTATATTCTAGGAGGGGTATTTCTTTTTCATAATGCTAAATTACATTGTAATAATCAGTTTTTAAACCATTCTTTCCTAAGACATCAGTTTTATCCTTGCAAACAAATAAATTGTAAATAAATAGACCATCTAGATAAAAAACAGTTTAATAATGAAAGAAAAAACAAACTATTTCAATTCCATTGTATTACCTTAACAAAACCAGCTACATGTATCAGCAGATTTGGCATAGCTTTCCTCAGTGCAAAATCCTACCATTAATAGAGAATAACCAAACAACTCTTTGGTTGTTTTTTCAGGGCTATGCTGGCACTGGACAAGTACAGAAAGGAACATAGATAGTCCTCCAAATCAACAAGGGTTAACTCAGTTTCCAAATACAAGAGAAACTTGGCTTCAAAGATATCATTCAAAGTTTCCATTAGATCTTGAGACCTCTGGCTTGCAGAATGTGTTACTTTCCTAAATCATGAATTTGAATCACATAATTATATAGAGAAGTGTTAAAGACTGAGCCAGTATTATCAAAAGGATAAGAAACAATTAGAGCTGGAAAGGATGTGAAGTAAAAGGAACCACCATACACTGTTGGTGAGAATGTAAACTGGTACAACTACTGTGGAAAAAAAAAATATGGAGATTCCTCAAAAAATTAAGAATAGAACTACCATATGATCCAGCTATTCCACTTTTGTGTGTTTATCTGAAGAATACGAAAATACTAATTCAAAAAGATTTATGCACCCCTAAGTTCATTGGACGGAGAAGGCAATGGCACCCTACTCCAGTACTCTTGCCTGGAAAATCCCAAGGATGGAGGAGCCTGGTAGGCTGTAGTCCATGGGGTCGCTAAGAGTTGGACACCACTGAGCAGCTTCACTTTCAGTTTTCACTTTCGTGCATTGGAGAAGGAAATGGCACCCCACTTCAGTGTTCTTGCCTGGAGAATCCCAGGGACAGGGAAGCCTGGTGGGCTGCCGTCTATGGAGTCGCACAGAGTCAGACATGACTGAAGCGACTTAGCAGCAGCAGCACGTTCATAAGAGGGGCTTTCCCAGTGGCTCGGAGGTAAAGAATCAGCCTGCAATGCAGGAGTTGCAGATTCGATCCTTAGATTAGGAAGCTCCCTGGAGGAGGGCATGGCAACCCATTCTGGTATTCTTGCCTGGAGAACCCTATGGACAGAGGAACCTGGTGGGCTACAGTCTATAGCAAAGAGTCCAACACAACTGAAGTCACTTAGCATGCACACATGTTCATTGCAGGGCTTCCCTGCTGGTGCTGGTAGTAAGGAACTTGCCTGACAGTACAAGAGATGTAAGAGACTCAGGTTTGATCCCTGGGTGGGGAGAATTCCCTGGAGGACAGCGTGGCAACCCACTCCAGCATTTTTGCCTGGAGAATCCCATGGATGGAGGAACCTGTCAGGCTATGGTTCACAGGGTCGCATAGAGTTGGACAGGACTGAAGCACGCATGTGCATTCCAGCATTATTTACAATAAGCAAAATATGGAAACAACCTAAGCACCTATCAATAGATGAACAGATAAAGAAGATGTGATATATAATACAATGGAATATTGCTCAGCTTTAGAAAATATGAAATATTGCTATTTGCAATGATATGGATAGACCTTTGGGTATTATGCTAAGTGAAATAAGACAGAAAAAGAAATAAATACACATGATTTCATTCATATGTACATTATTTTAAAAATGAATGAACAAACAAAACAAATTTAAAACAAACACAAATATATAGAGAACTGACTGGTAGTCACCAAAGGGGAAGAGAAACTGAGGGAGGGTGAAATGGATAAAGGAGGTCAACTGTACTGTGATGCATGGAAAGTAGACTTTTGGTGGTGAGCATGCTGTAGTATATACAGAAGTTGAAATAATGTTGTACACATAAAATTACATCATGTTATTAAACCAGTATTACCTAAAGTAAAACAAAAACAACAACAAAAAAGACTAAGCCTGACTAATCGCCCAGAATCTGCTCTCCATTGGGACTTGTTGCCCTCTACTTGTCATGAATAAACTTTAAAAGAAGAAATTACATGCTTTAGATCAGGTGTCAAAAACTAAATACTTATAGGCCAGATACAAGACAAATGTATTTAGCTTGGTCTGAACTTTTTTAAAAAACTAGAATTAGTTGCAACTTTGTATTAAAAATTAAAATCACAGCACTTCAAATTCTTTTTTTAAAAAAAGCATGGGGATTTGTGGGGGCTTCTCTGGTGGCTCAGTGGTAAAGAGGTTGCCTGTCAATGCAAGAGACACAGGCTTGATTCGTGATCTGGGAAGATCCCACGTGCCAAGGAGCAACTAAGCCTGTACAAGACAACTGCTGAGCTTGTGCTCTAAAGCCTGGGAGCGCCAACTACTGAGTCCATGCGCCGTAACCACGGAAGCCCATGCACCCTAGAACCCACACTGTGCAGCAAGAGAAGCAACCACCACATACCACAGCTAGACAGTAGCCCCACTCACCACAGTCAGAAGAAAGCCCAAGCAGCAGCAGGGGCCCAGCACAGCCAAAAATACATAAAGTTAGTAAAGGTTAAAAAACAAAGCATGGGCATTTGCAATATTGCTCTCACATTTCTCATGGCAGCACAGGACTGGAGCTGACTGCAGACCCATACAGACAGGTCATATGCATTCCAGTTTGCCACTGTCCCTACTGCTCTCTATAAACTTGTTCTAGAAGGCTTCCTTCATTTACATTATCTACCTGACCTTTGGAAGTAATTTAGTTTTTCTCTCCCATAGTGGTTTTGTTTGTTTGTTTTTTAAACAGGAATTTTAAAGTGACTGGAAGATGCCATTTGTAGAGATTTACAAATATAAAAGGCCTACTCTGGGCTTCCCTGGTGATCCAGTGGTTAAGAATTCGTCTCACAATACAGGTGACACATGTTTGAACCCTGGTCTGTAAAAATCCCACACATCATGGGGAAACTAAGCTTGTGCACCACGACTATTGAGCCTGTGCTCTGGAGCCCAGGAGTCGCGATTGCTGAAGCCCATGAGCTCTAGAGCCTATGCTCCACAAGAGAAACCCCCGCAGTGTAAAGCCTGTGCACCACAACTGAAGAGTAGCCTCCACTTGTCACAACTAGAGAAAGTTTGTGTTCATCAATGAAGATCCAGCACAGTCAAAAATAAATAATTTATCTACTCTATTTAAAGATCAGATTTCACTGATATACATCCTAGTACATGTTTGATACACAATGCATGTACGGTAAATTGAAACTTTTTATTTGTTCTTATCACAAAAAATAGCTAATATCATTTATTTAGAATAACAGTAGACTTTTTAGGGGAAAAAAAAATCAACCTTCTAAAACTTTTTTATATATTATCATTTTTTTTTCCCCAGTTGAAGAGAGAAAAGAGGAAAAATACCCTGGAATTATGTGAAGGGCAAAAAAAAAAAAAAACAGGAATGCAAAATGCAAAATATATTGGAGTTTTTTTTTCTATAAAACAACTATCCTACTTAGAGGTCATTATCATTATCATTATAAAATCTAAAATATTAACCCAGGAATTTGTCCACTTCTGTGACAGTTTTAAATATCTGGGTGCCCAAATATTTGGTCAAATATTATATAAAGGTATTTGTGAGAGTGTTTTTGGATGAGATCAGAATTTAATTTAATTTGGTAGACTGAGTAAAGTAAATTGCCTTGCCAATCCAATCCATTGAAGGCCTGAATAGAACAAAAGATGAAATAAGAATTCCATTTCTCTGCCTGATTGTCTTCAAACTGGGACCCTGGGGTTTTCTCTCCCTGCCTTCAGATTCAGACTTGGACTATAACTTACAACACTGGCTCTCCTAGTCCTCAGGTTTTGGACTCAGATACCTCGGCTCAAAATTGGGAAAGGAGTAAGTGAAGTCTATATCTTGTTACTTGTGGATGTCACTTGTCATCCACAGCTGGATGAACCACAAACTGGAATCAAGATTGCCCTGAGAAGTATCAACAATCTCAGATAAATGCAGATGACACTACCCTGATGGCAGAAAGCAAAGAGGAACAAAAGAGCCTCTTGATGAAGGTAAAAGAGGAGAGTGAAAAAGCTGGCTTAACACTCAAAGGTCAAAAAACTAAGAGCATGGCATCTAGTCTTCTCAATTCATGACAAATAGATGGGGCAACAATGGAAATAGTGACAGATTTTATATTCTTCAGCTCCAGAATCACTGCAGACGGTGACTGCAGCCATGAAATTAAAAGACACTTGCTCCTTGGAAGAAAAACTGTGACAAATCTAGATAGTGTATTAAAAGCAGAGACATCATTTTACCAACAATGGTCTGGATAATCAAAGCTATGGTTTTTCCAGTAGTCATGTACAGATGTCAGAATTGGATCATAAAGAGGCTGAGTGCAGAAGAATTGATGTTTTTGAACTGTGGGGCTGGAGAAGACTCTTGAGAGTTCCTTGGACAGCAAGGAGATCAAACCAGTCAATCCTAACAGAAATTAGTCCTAAACATTGATTGGAAGGATTGATGCTGAAGCTAAAACTCCAATACTTTGGCCACCTGCTGCGAAAAACTGACTCACTGGACAAGACCCTGATGCTGGGAAAGTTTGAAAGAAGGAGAGAAGTAGATGACAGAGGATGAGATGGTTGGATGGCATCACCGACTCAATGGACTAGAGCTTGAACAAACTCCAGGAGATGGTGACGGACAGGGAAGACTGGTGTGCTCCAGTCCATGGGGTCACAAAGAGTCATATACGACTTAGCGACTAAACAACAACACATACCTTGACTCTCCTGGGTCTTCAGCTTGCTGACTACAGGTCCTGGTGCAGACCCTGGAACTTCTCAGCGTCCATAACTGTGTGAGCCAATTCCTTATAATTTTAGATACATGTTTGTATATACATACACACATATGTACATGTACAAATATATATATATATATATATATATACACATATATGCATATGATCTCCTTTAGTTCTTTTTCTCTGGAAAACCCTAACTTTTTTTTTTAATTTTACTTATCTATTTAACACCACATGTGGCATGTGGGATCTTAGTTCCCTGACCAGGGATCGAACTCTCCCCTCCCTGCACTGAAAGTGCAGAGTCTTAACCACTGGACCGCCGAGGAAGTCCCCTCTTCTTAATGTTAAATATCTTCTTAATGTTAAATATCTTCTTAATGTTAAATATCATTTTGTCCACGCATGCACAGTCATGTCCACCTCTTTGCAACCCTATGTACTGGGGCCTGCCAGGCTCCTCTATCCATGAGATTTTCCAGGCAAGAATACTAGAAGGGGGTTGCCATTTACCGCTGCAGAGGATCTTCCTGACCCAGGGAGCAAATCCAGTCTTTTGTGTCTCCTACATTGCCAGGCAGAGTCTTTACCACTGCACCACCTGGGAAACCTAATATCACTCCTACTGGTGTTAATATAACTTCTATGCTTACCAGGTTTCTCTCACATAATATTAACATTTTTATCTAAAGGATAGTAATAGCACAAACAGCATTCAAACTAGAGTAATCAGAAGACCTGGATTCAAATTTCAGCTCTACCAGTTACTGTCTGCAAGACCTGGCAAATCAGTTTTCCTCCACTGATCTTCTTTATCAGTGGCAGGGCACATCTGGGGACTCAATATTTATGTCCAACTAATACTTAGGCTTTAAGATTTTATAATTTATTATCCCAAATAGAAACTTTCTGATTTGTGTATGAATCTTCAAGCCACGGTTTCACTGATATCTTTGAGGAACTGAATGCTATTACTGATCTCTTCTGATGTCCTCAAAGAGATCTCTTTGTAAGTTAGTGTTTATAATAGAAAGAGGCATTATATTTCAAAGATAAAGCGTAGGGGACAAAAGCACTGGCATTAGCATAGCATAACATTAAACTCCAGTATAAGATTTGAAAAGCACAGTCTAGGTAGAGGTTCCAGTGACTCAGCTGGGATAAACAGTCTTCGGCATTATCAACTTAGTAGTAACTGAAGAGTCATTTGGCTACATTTGATTTTTACACATCTGTCAACTAAATCAGCGCTCCAAATGAAAAATCTGGCACCTGGAAACATTATGTGGATTTGTGAGTCCCCCTGGAGAATTTTGGGTCCATAAACCAAAGAATAGATTACTATGACACATAAATAGAGTATTTTCATCTGTGACAGATATAATCTTGCTCTGGTACTCTCTGTGTCATGTTGTAGAAAACTATACTCACTGTCTTCAAACCAGCTTTAGAAAATGTTGAAAGATGAGCAACAACATTAAACATGGAATTCCATTTGGAAAAGACTCTGATACTGGGAGGGATTGGGGGCAGGAGGAGAAGGGGTCGACAGAGGATGAGATGGCTGGATGGCATCACTGACTCAATGGATGTGAGTCTGAGTGAACTCCGGGAGTTGGTGATGCACAGGGAGGCCTGGCGTGCTGCGATTCATGGGATCGCAAAGAGTCGGACACGACTGAGCGACTGAACTGAACTGAACTGAAATCCAATCTCTGTCAATACATCTAACTTCGTTCTTTGAGTTACTCCATTGACTTCAGTCTTAACATAAGCACTTTATATTTGAAATCACTTCAACAGTTAAGATCTCATTCATCCTTTCAAAAAAACCTGTGACATAATAAGTCTTACTAGGAAGAAAACCAAGACTCACTGATTTTACAACTTACCTAAAGTCAAAGATTTCTCTATTCAATTCTAGGTATTGTTTCACCATGTCATAAAATCTTTTTAATCCATAAAATAAGAATATAGCAACTCTTTATTAAGTTTTGCATTTCATTCATTTATTCAGAAAATATATTATTTATCATCCAGATGGATCAAAACATGGGTGATACTAAAAGTAGGGTAATTTATATGTCTCTAGAAAACAAATTTTGGGCTTTCCAGGTGGCGCTTGAAGTTAAGAACCCTCATGCAAATGCAGGAGACTTAAGAGACAAGGGTTCAATCCCTGGGTTAGGAAGATCCTCCGGAGGAGGGCATGGCACCCCACTCCAGTACTTTTGCCTGGAGAATGCCATGGACAGAGAGGCCAGGAGGGCTACAGTCCATAGGGTCCCAAAGAGTCAGATGTGACTGAAGCGACTTAGCACGCACACACGCACACAGAAAACAAAGATTACGAGGAAAATGGTGTTCTTTGTAAAGTACATTAGTAGCAAGCGCTGCAGAAGCACTCCTGAATGTGGCAGTATTAGCAAAACATGCACCGGAGGTTCTGGGAACACTGTTAAGGGAATTTTTTGAGGTCTCTAAAAATTGTCAAGGAATTGCCTGCTGCCGCTGCTAAGTCGCTCAGTTGTGTCTGACTCTGTGCGACCCCAGAGACGGAAGCCCACCAGGCTCCCCCGTCCCTGGGATTCTCCAGGCAAGAACACTGGAGTGGGTTGCCATTTCCTTCTCCAACGTATGAAAGTGAAAAGTGAAAGGGAAGTCGCTCAGTCGTGTCCAACTCTTAGCGACCCCATGGACTGCAGCTCACCAGACTTCTCCATCCATGGGATTTTCCAGGCAAGAGTACTGGAGTGGGGTGCCATTGCCTTCTCCGCAAGGAATTGCCTACATGATAATAATTCCATATATAAATGTCTGAAATGCTATCACATATTTTCTTATCTATATTTATTTTTTTTTTTTTTAAATTTTATTTTATTTTTATTTTATTTATTTTTTTTTATTTTTTAATTTTATTTTATTTTTAAACTTTACAAATTGTATTAGTTTTGCCAAATATCTAAATGAATCCGCCACAGGTATACATGTGTTCCCCATCCTGAACCCTCCTCCCTCCTCCCGCCCCATACCATCCCTCTGGGTCGTCCCAGTGCACTAGCCCCAAGCATCCAGTATAGTGCATCGAACCTGGACTGGCAACTCGTTTCATACATGATATTATACATGTTTCAATGCCATTCTCCCAAATCTTCCCACCCTCTCCCTCTGCAACAGAGTCCATAAGACTGTTCTATACATCTGTGTCTCTTTTGCTGTCTCGTACACCGGGTTATTGTTACCATTTTTCTAAATTCCGTATATATGCATTAGTATACTGTATTGGTGTTTCTCTTTCTGGCTTACTTCACTCTGTATAATAGGCTCCAGTTTCATCCACCTCATTAGAACTGATTCAAATGTATTCTTTTTAATGGCTGAGTAATACTCCATGGTGTATATGTACCACAGCTTTCTTATCCATTCATCTGTTGATGGACATCTAGGTTGCTTCCATGTCCTGCTATTATAAACAGTGCTGCAATGAACATTGGGGTACATGTGTCTCTTTCCCTTCTGGTTTCCTCAGTGTGTATGCCCAGCAGTGGGATTGCTGGATCATAAGGCAGTTCTATTTTCAGCTTTTTAAGGAGTCTCCACACTGTTCTCCATAGTGGCTGTACTAGTTTGCATTCCCACCAACAGTGTAAGAGGGTTCCCTTTTCTCCACACCCTCTCCAGCATTTATTGCTTGTAGACTTTTGGATCACAGCCATTCTGACTGGCGTGAAATGGTACCTCATTGTGGTTTTGATTTGCATTTCTCTGATAATGAGTGATGTTGAGCATCTTTTCATGTGTTTGTTAGCCATCTGTATGTCTTCTTTGGAGAAATGTCTATTTAGTTCTTTGGCCCGTTTTTTGATTGGGTCATTTATTTTTCTGGAGTTGAGCTGTAGGAGTTGCTTGTATATTTCTGAGATTAGTTGTTTGTCAGTTGCTTCATTTGCTATTATTTTCTCCCATTCTGAAGGCTGCCTTTTCACCTTGCTAATAGTTTCCTTTGATGTGCAAAAGCTTTTAAGTTTAATTAGGTCCCATTTGTTTATTTTTGCTTTTATTTCCAATATTCTGGGAGGTGGGTCATAGAGGATCCTGCTGTGATGTATGTCAGAGAGTGTTTTGCCTATGTTCTCCTCTAGGAGTTTTATAGTTCCTGGTCTTACGTTGAGATCTTTAATCCATTTTGAGTTTATTTTTGTGTATGGTGTTAGAAAGTGTTCTAGTTTCATTCTTTTACAAGTGGTTGACCAGATTTCCCAGCACCACTTGTTAAAGAGATTGTCTTTTCTCCATTGTATATTCTTGCCTCCTTTGTCAAAGATAAGGTGTCCATATGTGCGTGGATTTATCTCTGGGCTTTCTATTTTGTTCCATTGATCTATATTTCTGTCTTTGTGCCAGCACCATACTGTCTTGATGACTGTGGCTTTGTAGTAGAGCCTGAAGTCAGGTAGGTTGATTCCTCCAGTTCCATTATTCTTTCTCAAGATAGCTTTGGCTATTCGAGGTTTTTTGTATTTCCATACAAATTGTGAAATTATTTGTTCTAGCTCTGTGAAGAATACCGTTGGTAGCTTGATAGGGATTGCATTGAATCTATAAATTGCTTTGGGTAGTATACTCATTTTCACTATATTGATTCTTCCAATCCATGAACATGGTATATTTCTCCATCTATTAGTGTCCTCTTTGATTTCTTTCACCAGTGTTTTATAATTTTCTATGTATAGGTCTTTAGTTTCTCTAGGTAGATATATTCCTAAGTATTTTATTCTTTCTGTTGCAATGGTGAATGGAATTGTTTCCTTAATTTCTCTTTCTGTTTTCTCATTATTAGTGTATAGGAATGCAAAGGATTTCTGTGTGTTGATTTTATATCCTGCAACTTTACTATAGTCATTGATTAGTTCTAGTAATTTTCTGGTGGAGTCTTTAGGGTTTTCTATGTAGAGGATCATGTCATCTGCAAATAGTGAGAGTTTTACTTCTTCTTTTACAATTTGGATTCCTTTTATTTCTTTTTCTGCTCTGATTGCTGTGGCCAAAACTTCCAAAACTATGTTGAATAGTAATGGTGAAAGTGGGCACCCTTGTCTTGTTCCTGACTTTAGAGGAAATGCTTTCAATTTTTCACCATTGAGGATAATGTTTGCTGTGGGTTTGTCATATATAGCTTTTATTATGTTGAGGTATGTTCCTTCTATTCCTGCTTTCTGGAGAGTTTTTATCATAAATGGATGTTGAATTTTGTCAAAGGCTTTCTCTGCATCTATTGAGATAATCATATGGTTTTTATTTTTCAATTTGTTAATGTGGTGTATTACATTGATTGATTTGCAGATATTGAAGAATCCTTGCACCCCTGGGATAAAGCCCACTTGGTCATGGTGTATGATCTTTTTAATGTATTGTTGGATTCTGATTGCTAGAATTTTGTTAAGGATTTTTGCATCTATGTTCATCAGTGATATTGGCCTGTAGTTTTCTTTTTTTGTGGGATCTTTGTCAGGTTTTGGTATTAGGGTGATGGTGGCCTCATAGAATGAGTTTGGAAGTTTACCTTCCTCTGCAATTTTCTGGAAGAGTTTGAGTAGGATAGGTGTTAGCTCTTCTCTAAATTTTTGGTAGAATTCAGCTGTGAAGCCGTCTGGACCCGGGCTTTTGTTTGCTGGAAGATTTTTTATTACAGTTTCAATTTCCGTGCTTGTGATGGGTCTGTTAAGATTTTCTATTTCTTCCTGGTCCAGTTTTGGAAAGTTGTACTTTTCTAAGAATTTGTCCATTTCTTCCACGTTGTCCATTTTATTGGCATATAATTGTTGATAGTAGTCTCTTATGATCCTCTGTATTTCTGTGTTGTCTGTTGTGATCTCTCCAGTTTCATTTCTAATTTTATTGATTTGATTTTTCTCCCTTTGTTTCTTGATGAGTCTGGCTAATGGTTTGTCAATTTTATTTATCCTTTCAAAGAACCAGCTTTTGGCTTTGTCAACAAAGCCAAAAGCTGGTTCTTTGAAAGGATAAATTTTCTTATCTATTTTTAGATACATAGTTATATGGACATATTATATTAGCCTTTTGGAAAGCACTATGTGTAAGTCTAAGGTTTAATGAAATCAGACTGATGTCTCTCCTTTTTACTTAAATTAATGAGATGTTTGAAATGTTGTCCACATTCTACTGTGCCCAAACCCTGGGTCAGTTATTTGACTTGAAAGCCAAGCTCCTTGGATCTGTGACCAAAAAAGAGAAGCTTGTCACCCTGGATGAGATCAAATTACCACAAGCTACAGCCTCTTTCAAACCCCACACTGCTGAGTTGGTATATCTACTCCTGTGTTTTCATCATAGCATTTTGTAGCTGTGGTTTTGATCACCATAAAGAAACATTAATATTAGACCTGACAACTACAACAACCACGACCTAGGAAAAAATTAGAGCTGGGTGGAGAGAGTTACCTTCCCAATGTCTAGAGAACCCTATTTCATTGTGCAGAGTGTTTAACTGAATGGTGACATCTTTTTAGAAAGTCTCTGGAAGTGTGTCCAGGGCTACTTAAAGATGGCTGTAATCTCTGTACAAGTTTGAATATAGAAGCAAATTACTAGCATTTTAGAGTACAAATTCTATATTTGTCAAGAGAAATTTTATATGGATTTTATATCTTTCCTTGGAAATGTGTCCACAAAGAGATATGGAAGACTCATTTTTTTTTAAGTTTAAGTTAAACAACAACTGAAAATAAAATCTTCCCATTGGCAATACTCATATCTTTTGGCAATTTAACTATTATTGACACAGCTTAGCAATGACATATAGCTAACAGCAAAGTGCTTATGGTGTTACCCTCCTCTCCTCCCCTCCCTCCTGGTAAAGATCAAGACAATATATTTTCCAAGCTAACGGTCCCGATCTGAGACTGATTTTTTTTTTCACTTTCTATTTTTCAATAATTATAGACTCACAAGAAGTCACAAATATAATATAGCCTGGTTCCATGTACCATTCACCCATTTTCCCTCAAAGATAACATCTTAATATAACTATGTTATATAGTGTATATATTGGAGAAGGAAATGGCAACCCATTCCAGTGTTCTTGCCTGGAGAATCCCAGGACAGAGGAGCCTGGTGGGCTGCTGTCCATGGGGTCGCACAGAGTTGAACATGACTGAAGTGACTTAGCAGCAGCAGCAGCATAGTATGTGTGTTTGTGTGTATGTGTGTGTATATATATATATATATAATACCAGGAAACTAACATTGGTAACATTAACAACTTCATTTAGATTTTACCAGTTTTGACAGGCACTCCTGTGTGTGTGAGATTCTATACAATTTTATCACAGGCAGATTTGTGTAACTACCATACAATCAAGGTACAGAATCATTCCATCACCGCAGAGATCCCTAGTGGTACCTTTTATATTCATACTGTGTCTCTCCCTCCCCAGTACTGTCCCTAACCCCTAACAACCACTAAATCTCTTTTGCATCTCTATAATTTTATTTTGATAATATTATATAAATTAATTCTGTACATAATCTCTTGTTTGTACATTTATTCCTTTAGCATAATTATCATGAGATCCACCCAAGTTATGCATATATTTCAATAGCTGATTTCTTTTTGTTACTGAATAGTATTCCATGGTACAGATGCAACACAGTTTATTTAATCATTCATTCATAGAAATTTTCATATTACAAATACCAATGCTAGGAACATTTACATAGATATTTTGATCTGGACATAAATTTTCCTTTCTCTGGGATAAATGCCCAGGAGTGTCATTTTGGGTTGCATGGGAGAAGAATGTTCACATTTTTAAGGAACTGCCAAAATATTTCTCACATTTTTCATTCCCACTGGCAATGCATGAGTGATTTACTTTATCTGCATCCTTGCCAGTATTTGGTGTTAATTTTTTTTTAATTTTAGCCATTATGATTCAAAATGGATTGCTTGCTTTTTTCACTGTTAAGTTTTGAGAGTTCTTTATGAGATACATGGTTTGCAAATGTTTTCTTTTAGTCTGTAGTTTGCCTGTTCATCCTCTTTAAAGGGTCGTTCATTGAGAAAAAGATTTTGAGAAAGACCAACCAATTTAATAACTTTTTTCTTGTATGAATTGTGCTTCTTGTGTCATATCTAACACCACTTCATCTAGTCTGAGGTCCTAAGAATTTCCTCCTATGTTTTCTTTCAAATGGTTACATATATACCATACCTTACATACTAATACCTTTATCCAAATTCATATCCCATGCATTATACTTAGGGTCTCAGCAAAAACAAATGACACACATGAACAGACAATTGGAAAAAGCATAATAAAGTGATCATTTATGAGTACAGGAAAAGAGAAATCAACAAGAGTGACTCACCCCAGAATGTAGCAACAGTGGGACACTATTACCACTCCTAGTCTGAATGAGGCAAGAGGGAAAGCAGGTACAAGGACCCAGAAGGAATAGCTACAGCTCAGAAAGTCCGCCTGGCAGGCGCTGTGCCTTTCCTGTCAACCAGCAGGCAGGCACTAGGAGGATGCATACCTTAACCTCACTCTTCCTTCATACACACCGGCACTAAAGGCCAAAGAAGCTAATTTATGTAGTTCATAAAAGGCATGGCTATCAAGACAAATTGTATTTTAGGAAAGGTATCAGAAACCCTACATTTAGAGTCTTAAGATACAAACATAAATAGAACAAGCAAGAGATAGAGAGAAAGGAGAAATCAGAAACTCCAATCAATTCGTTAGACACTTCAGATCAAATCAATGCTGCATGTAGTCATTGCATTTAAAATAAAGTATTAGTGACACAAGAAATGCTTACTCCAAAAGCAAAGCAAGAACTTCAAGTTTCACTGAAGCTATTTACTATAAACTGTTTTTCTTCTCTCCTAAGGCAAGCACCTTTAAGCAAGGTTGAGTAATGATTGCATTGCTTTCCCCAGCCTACAGACACCTTCTGGATTGTCAGCAGTAATTAACCTGGGTGAGGGTAGGGGAATAGGCAGAGTTTGCTAGGAAGGAAAGCAAGCCAGTGGATGCAGATGGTTGTCATCTAGGCATTCTGTCCATGTGGAAGGGGCTTCTTGCCAAGGGCAGGGCTTCAGTTCCCATGCTAAAGACACGGGGATGTTAGAAAACAAGCAGCAGCATAGTCCTGAAGATTAGGACCAATAGAGGACGGTGTGACTGCAGGGTCTCACGGTCACTGGAGGACACAGATTTCCAGATATAAGAGCAATCTATAAGACTCTTTGTCATGATCAGAGAGGAGTCTGCAGAACCCTGTGCTGGGCTAGTGACCACTGCACCACCACCACCACCATGCCCGACCCTTCCCCATCTTGATCTGAAAGGGAATCTGAGGCTGTTTACATTATATCTGTTTAGACTGGTCTGGAAAATGAGAGCTTGGGCATGTAAGATCAAATGTGACAGCTGAGAAAAGCAACGATGGGGCAATGGCCCAGAGTTAAAGAGGATTACTCTGGATAAGAATGCATTTTATTCATTTATTAAACATTTATTTATCAGGTTCCTTCTAAGTGCCAGATACTCTTTTGGGTGCTAGTGATACAGCATTAAGTAACTAAGGTCCAGCTTTCATGGAGTTTACATTCTAGTAGAGAATGTCATCAAAGAAAAAAAAATAATAGAGAAATTTTCCAGAGTGATAAATGCTATGAAGAAAATATAACAGAGTAATGTTTTCATACGGAGAAGGCAATGGCACCCCACTCCAGTACTCTTGCCTGGAAAATCCCAGGGACAGGGGAGCCTGATGGACTGCCATCTCTGGGGTCGCACAGAGTCAGACACGACTGAAGCAACTTAGCAGCAGCAGGAATGTTTTCATAAATAGGGGTAAGAGATGGGTGGACAGCCACACAGAAGACCTTTCTGAGATGATTCAAGTTGAGACTTATTGGTGGGATAGAGTGAGAAGGCAGTAAGGCTGGAGCAGAGTGAGGTGGGAAGATATCACACAAGATGAAATGAGAAAGGTAGGAGGCTGGTACCAGATCTTACTATCAGAAGGGCTGGAAGTGCCCCTAGTTCCATCTTAAACCTCAGTTGCAACCCTCAGACTAGCTGCTGTCAAGTGTAACTCACTGATAATAATGTTCTGTAGCTTCTGAAAATTACCAAAACTAAGTTGACTAAATTGCAGTCAAGAGCCACCTGAACCAAAACTATCATGCCTCATTACCCTTAAGTTACTCAGTATAAAAAGACAGTGCAGATTATTGAGGATGAGTAGACTTAGGTTTGCTAGAAGACCACCCAAAGTTTGCCTGGCACTGGTGCAGATCATGTTCCTCTATGTCCACCCAATGGAGCCTGTCCTGTTTCATAATCACAGGGGCTCTGTTTCAAAGTGTGCCTCCATCCTAATCATCTACCCAGAACGAGGACTCAGCAAGAATATACTCTGAACGCTGTTCTTAAGAAAATTTACCTTAACACTTAGTTTTTGCTAGAAACTTCTCCCACTGTGACTGAAGGATAATGAAACTAACCAGCCGTGGACAGCAGATGTGCTGGCATCATGTTCACATTTATCCCACCTTAGGTATTGATTCCAGGGAGACACAGAACTGCCTCTAGAGTTCTCTGGTGGTATTTTTTTGACCAGGCTTCCTGAGAACTGCACAGAAGCAGAATACAAATTAAGAACTATGTCTTCCTTGACCACCTTCACAGCTCAATATAGTCACAAGACTATCACAACCATAGGGCAGCTTCTCAAATCCATACTGTTCTAATTGGCTTTAAAAAAAAAAAAAAAAAACAACTCTAGTAGAGTTCTGGTTTCACATATAAGGAATTTGGAAGATACCACTTGGTGCTAACATCATGTAAAAAGCAAAACATGCTAAAAATTCAACAACTCTTCTTGGATCCATAAGAGAGAGGAGGACACAGGTCAAATTGCCACCCCCAAAATTGGAGAGAGGCTGGCAAATTCAGGAAGTCACAGCTTTCTGGAGCAGAGACTCACAAGCAGAAACCACAAGAGGAACCAGTGCTGGGGAGGAGAGCCTGAACTATTAATTAATGAACTGCTGGAGGCTCAGTGAGAAAAAGTCTGAGATTTTAAAACTTCAAGGGGGACACAGTCACAAGCAGAACTCTCACAGTATTGTGAGACTTAACTCCACGAGCTCCACTAGGCTTTCAAAGTAAACAACAGAGGGAAAAAACCTCTCATTCTTTCATGACAGGAGAATGGGGAAAGGAACCCTGTTTAAGTATGCCAGAGCACTCAACAAGGCCTGAACTCAGGGGAAACTAACTAACCAGATCCTAACCTGTTTTGAAGGTTATCAGAGCCTAACTGACAGGAGGAGTGGGGGTGGGATATCCAACTCCAGCCCATTCTAGCTCTATTGTTCCACTAAAGGGGAGAGGGAAAAAACTGAGAATTAATAAATCAAGAGTTCTAATGGATAAAGAAGACAGCATGCAAGGACAGGCAATGTAAGCAGAAAAAGGGAAATCTTAAGAAAGACCCTATCTTGCTAGACATGATTTTTTTTTAATTGTAGCAGAAATGAAAAACATCTTTGATAGGCTCATTACTAGATTGCATATGGCTAAGGGAGAAATCTCTGAAAACTCAAAAACTGAAGCAAAGAGAACAAAGGCTGAAAGAAAACGACTGCAGGACAACTACAGAAGATGTAATGCATGTGAAATGGAATTATCAGAAAAGAAGAGAGAAAAGAACAAAGAAGAATTTGATAATGTAACTGAGAATTTCCCCAAATTAATGTCAGATACCATACTACAGCTCCAGGAATATCAAAGAACACCAAGCAGGATAAATTTAAAAAAACCTACATCTAGCCATATCATTTTCAAACTATAGAAAAGTAAAGATAAAGTTGTAAAAGAAGCCATAATCTTACCAACACAAGAACAAAGATAAGAATTACATCCACCTTTTCCTCAGAAACCATGTAAGAAGAAAGTGGAGTGAAATACTTGAAGTCTTAAGGGAGGAAAAAAAAAAAAATCCAGAATTCTGTATCCTGTAAAATTATCCTTCAGAAATAAAAGAGAAATACTTTCTCAGAGAAACAAAATTGAACTAATTTGTTGCCAACAGACCTGTCTTGCAAGAAATGTTAAAAGAAGTTCCTAAAGATAAGGGAGAAAAAAACTATATATATATATATAAAGAGAGAGAGAGGTAACAAACTTGGATCTACATTTTAAAAAAAAGAAGAGCAGCAAAGAAAGAATAAGTCAAGGTAAGGTAAAATTAAAACTTTCATTTTTATTATTCTTTATGGATCTAATAGATAACATTTTGTTCACAAAAACAATACCAACTGTGTACCCGATTATGAATGCTTATGTATATATCCACACACAAAAAATATTAATCTGGATAGACATTACACCCTTCACAATAATTAACTCAAAATGGATCACAGACTTAAAAATATAAACTCCTATACTATAAACAGATACAAAACTATAAAACTCCTAGAAGGTAACACAAGAGAAAAGCTAGATGGGTATGGTGATGACTTTTTAGAGATAATACTAAAAGCATGATCCATGAAAGAAACAATAAGCTACCTCATTAAGGTTAAAAACTTCTTCTATGAAAGACAATGTCAAGAGAATGGAAAGATAGATCACAGACTAGGAGAAAATTTTTTGCAAAAAACACAACTGATAAAATACTGTTATCCAAAGAAGAGATAAGAAAGCCTTCCTCAGCGATCAATGCAAAGAAATAGAGGAAAACAACAGAATGGGAAAGACTAGAGATCTCTTTAAGAAAATCAGAGTACCAAGGGGACATTTCATGCAAAGATGGGCTCGATAAAGGACAGAAATGGTAGGGACCTAACAGAAGAAGAAGATATCAAGAAGAGGTGGCAAGAATACACAGAAGAACTGTACAAAAAAGATCTTCATGACCCAGATAATCACGATGGTGTGATCACTCACCTAGAGCCAGACATCCTGGAGTGTGAAGTCAAGTGGGCCTTAGAAAACATCACTACGAACAAAGCTAGTGGAGGTGATGGAATTCCAGTGGAGCTATTTCAAATTCTGAAAGATGATGCTGTGAAAGTGCTGCACTCACTATGCCAGCAAATTTGGAAAACTCAGCAGTGGCCACAGGACTGGAAAAGGTCAGTTTTCATTCCAATCCCAAAGAAAGGCAATGCCAAAGAATGCTCAAACTACCACACAATTGCACTCATCTCATATGCTAGTAAAGTAATGCTCAAAATTCTCCAAGCCAGGCTTCAGCAATATGTGAACCGTGAACTTCCTGATGTTCAAGCTGGTTTTAGAAAAGGCAGAGGAACCAGAGATCAAATTGCCAACATCCGGTGGATCATGGAAAAAGCAAGAGAATTCCAGAAAAACATCTATTTCTGCTTTATTGACTATGCCAAAGCCTTTGACTGTGTGGGTCACAATAAACTGTGGAAAATTCTGAAAGAGATGGCAATACCAGACCACCTGACCTGCCTCTTGAGAAATCTGTATGCAGGTCAGGAAGCAACAGTTAGAACTGGACATGGAACAACAGACTGGTTCCAAATAGGAAAGGGAGTTCGTCAAGGCTGTATATTGTCACCCTGCTTATTTAACTTATATGCAGAGTACATCATGAGAAATGCTGGACTGGAAGAAACACAAGCTGGAATCAAGATTGCTGGGAGAAATATCAATAACCTCAGATATGCAGATGACACCACCCTTATGGCAGAAAGTGAAGAGGAACTCAAAAGCCTCTTGATGAAAGTGAAAGAGGAGAGTGAAAAAGTTGGCTTCAAGCTCAACATTCAGAAAATGAAGATCATGGCCGCTGGTCCCATCACTTCATGGGAAATAGATGGGGAAACAGTGGAAAGAGTGTCAGACTTTATTTTTGGGGGCTCCAAAATCACTGCAGATGGTAACTGCAGCCATGAAATTAAAAGACGCTTACTCCTTGGAAGGAAAGTTATGACCAACTTAGATAGCATATTGAAAAGCAGAGACATTACTTTGCCAACAATGGTCCGTTTAGTCAAGGCTATGGCTTTTCCTGTGGTCACGTGTGGATGTGAGAGTTGGACTGTGAAGAAGGCTGAGCACCAAAGAATTTGAACTGTGGTGTTGGAGAAGACTCTTGAGAGTCCCTTGGACTGCAAGGAGAGCCAACCAGTCCATTCTGAAGATCAGCCCTGGGATTTCTTTGGAAAGAATGATGCTAAATTTGAAACTCCAGTACTTTGGCCACCTCATGCGAAGAGTTGACTCATTGGAAAAGACTCTGATGCTGGGAGGGACTGGAGGAGAAGGGGACAACAGAACATGAGATGGCTGGATGGCATCACTGACTCGATGGACATGAGTCTCAGTGAACTCCGGGAGTTGGTGATGGACAGGGAGGCCTGGCCGGCTGTGATTCATGGGGTCGCAAAGAGTCAGACACGACTGAGCGACTGAACTGAACTGAACTGAAGTATACATAAAACTTTTAAAACTCCACAATAAGAAAACTAACAACCCAGTTTAAAAATGGGTTTAAAATGGCCCTTAGCAGACACCAACTAAAGAACATAAAACTTTTTTTTTTTTTTTTTTTTTTTTTCAGAAACATTTTGTGACTAGCTTTATATTAGAACCTAATGTACTGCTTATCCTAAATTGTTGACATTATGAAGCTAAGAAAAGCAGACTATTTTAGGATTGACCATGGATGGTATCTACATATTTTAGGCACAAATATTATAAATCATATATCTAATAAGGGATTTTTTTTTAGATGAGCTCACACTTTATTGGTTGCATCAACAATAAATCCAATAGTATGTCTAGAAGTGGAAAACCATGCTTATTTCCATTCTCAGAAAATGCACAACATGTCTAAGGATTTAAGGGTTCTTTGCAACAATTCCATGCCCTATTCCTCCCACACTGGGTCCTCAAGCTGAAAGTACAAGTTCGGGAAATGGTACCCATAGAGTTTCTCCTCTCTTATTTTTTTTTTTTTTTATGTCTATCACAGGGCTACCATTAGGATTAAATAAGACAAAGTATGTGAAATTGCCCTGCATATCACCTGCTCAATATGGGATTTCAGTGGTGATTTTTTTTTTTTTTATTGCCGTACCTCATTTTACTGTGCTTTGCTTTAGTGAGCTTTATAGATACATGTTGTTTTTTTTTTTCCTTGTTAATTTTCTGTTTAGTTGATCTATCCATAAGTGTGAGTGGGGTATTAAAGTCTCCCACTATTATTGTGTTATTGTTAATTTCTCCTTTCATACTTGTTAGGATTTGTCTTACATACTGCGTGTGCTCCCATGTTGGGTGGATATATATTTATAATTGTTATATCTTCTACTTGGATTGATCCTTTGATCATTATGTAGTGACCTTCTTTGTCTCTTTTTCACAGCCTTTGTTTTAAAGTCTAATTTATCTGATACGAGTATTGTGACTCCTGCTTTCTTTTGGTCCCAATTTGCATGGAAAATCTTTTCCAGCCCTTCACTTTCAGTCTGTATGTGTCCCCTGTTTTGAGGTGGGTCTCTTGTAGACAACATATGTAGGGTCTTGTTTTTGTATCCATTCAGCCAGTCTTTGTCTTTTTGGTTGGGGCATTCAACCCATTTACGCTTAAGGTAATTACTAATAAGTATGATCCTGTTGCCATTTACTTTATTGTTTTGGATTCGAGTTTATACACCATTTTTGTGTTTCCTGTCTAGAGAATATCCTTTAGTATTTGTTGGAGAGCTGGTTTGGTGGTGCAAAATTCTCTCAGCTTTTGCTTGTCTGAAAAGCTTTGATTTCTCCTTCATACTTGAATGAAATCCTTGCTGGGTACAATAATCTGGGCTGTAGGTTATTTTCTTTCATCATTTTAAGTATGTCTTGCCATTCCTCCTGGCTTGAAGAGTTTCTATTGAAAGATCAGCTGTTATCCTTATGGGAATTCCCTTGTGTGTTATTTGTTGTTTTTCCTTGCTGCTTTTAATATTTGTTCTTTGTGTTTGATCTTTGTTAATTTGATTAATATGTGTCTTGGGGTGTTTCTCCTTGGGTTTATCCTGTTTGGGACTCTCTGGGTTTCTTGGACTTGGGTGATTATTTCCTTCCCCATTTTAGGAAGTTTTCAACTATTATCTCCTCAAGTATTTTCTCATGGTCTTTCTTTTTGTCTTCTTCTTCTGGAACCCCTATGATTCGAATGTTGTAGCGTTTAATATTGTCCTGGAGGTCTCTGAGATTGTCCTCATTTCTTTTAATTCGTTTTTCTTTTATCTCTCTGATTCATTTATTTCTACCATTCTATCTTCTAATTCACTAATCCTATCTTCTGCCTCTGTTATTCTACTATTTGTTGGCTCCAGAGTGTTTTTAATTTCATTTATTGCATTATTCATTATATATTGACTCTTTTTATTTCTTCTAGGTCCTTGTTAAACTTTTCTTGCATCTTCTCAATCCTTGTCTCCAGGCTATTTATCTGTGATTCCATTTTAATTTCAAGATTTTGGATCAATTTCACTATCATTATTTGGAATTCTTTATCAGGTAGATTCCCTATCTCTTCCTCTTTGTTTGGTTTGGTGGGCATTTATCCTGTTCCTTTATCTGCTGGGTATTCCTCTGTCTCTTCATCTTGTTTAAATTGCTGAGTTTGGGAGTCCTTTCTGTATTCTGGCAGTTTGTGGAGTTCTCTTTATTGTGGCGTTTCCTCGCTGTGTGTGTGTATGTAGAGGTGGCTTGTCAAGGTTTCCTGGTTAGGGAAGCTTGTGTCGGTGTTCTGGTGGGTGGAGCTGTATTTCTTCTCTTTGTTCAGTCGCTATGGGGAGGGAGGGAGGGATGCTGCAAACAAATGACACTGGCGTCCGCAGTGCCTCAGCCACACTGGGTCTGCCCCAACGGGCGCTGTAGCCTCCTGCCCACACTGCTCAGGCTCTAGGTTGTTCCGCTGAACAATCCGAGGCTGGCCCTGGGTTGCATGCACCTCCCAGGTCCAAGCCGCTCAGGTTCAGGCACTCAGGTAGTCCTCAGAGGCACAGACTCAGTTGGGGCTGCGTTTTGTGCTCTTCCCAGGTCCGAGCAGCTCAGGTGATGAGGTGTTTGGCGGCGCCAATGCTGCAACTTATCGCCTCCCGCCACTTGGTTATCTGGGTGTAAAACCGGCACCTTCTCAGGCAGATGTTAACCGTCCAGACCCCAATAAGTTTTAGTTAGCAAAGAAGCCAGTTTTATAGATAATGTCTCTCTGGGGCTGCGATTGCCCACTTCGGCTCTGGCTGCCTGTCACCGGAGGGAAGGTTTGCAGCCGGCTACCTCTGTTTAGTCCTTTGTTCCGTCGGCGCTGGCTGGCGGTGTCTTAGGTTAGGGCTGGCTTTTCGCATGGTAGATATCCCACAGTCTGGTTTGCTAGCCCAAATTATTTCGCTCAGATAGTGCTCAAGGTATTCAGGCCAGATTCTTACTCTCAGCGATGCAGCCCGCGCTAAACCCCGCTAATGGCGGATGCAGGCGCTCTGCACTGCTTCTCCGCTGGAGGAGTTACCGTAGGGCTCGCAATCTGCGAGTTTTAATTGTTTATTTATTTTTCTCCCTGTTATGTTGTCCTCTGTGCTTCCAAAGCTCGCACGGATTCAGCAGTGAGAAAGTTTCCTGGTGTTTGGAAACTTCTCTCTTTTAAGACTCCTTCCGGGACGGAACTCCGTCCCTCCTCTTTTGTCTCTTTTATTGTCTTTAATATTTTTTCCTACCTCCTTTCGAGGAGTTGGGTTGCTTTTCTGGGTGCCTGATGTCCTCTGCCGGCATTCAGAAGTTGTTTTGTGGAATTTACTCGACGTTTAAATGCTCTTTTTGATGAATTTGTGGGGAGAAAGTGTTTTCCCCATCCTACTCCTCCGCCATCTTGGCGCCTTCCCCAACATAAAACTTTTAAAACTCCACAATAAGAAAACTAACAACCCAGTTTAAAAATGGGTTTAAAATGGCCCTTAGCAGACACCAACTAAAGAAGATAAACAGATAGCAAATAAGCACATGAAAAAATGTTCCACATCACACGTCATCAGGGAAATACAAATTAAAAAATGTTCTGTCATCTGTGAGGTACTTCTGCATTGCTACTAAAAGTTGAGAAAACTAACAACACCAAATGTTGGTAAGGATATGAAGCAACAGGAACTCTCATTCATTGCTGGTGGGAATGCAAAATGGTACAGCTACTTTGGAAGACAGTTTGGTACTTGTTTATAAGGCCAAATATACTTACCATATAATACAGCAATCATGCTCCTTGGTATTTACCCAAATAAGTTGGAAACTCAAGTCTTCACAAAAACCTGCACATGAATGTCTAGAACATCATTAATCATAATTGCCAAAAATTTCATAAGAAACCAAGATGTCTATCAGTAGATGAATGGATACACAAGTTACAGTACACCAGAGGATGGAATATTATTCAGCACTAAAAAGAAATGAGCTATCAAGCCATGAAAAGTCATGGAGAACTCTTAAATGCATATTACTAAGTGAAAGAAACCAGTCTGAAAAGGTTATATATTGCCTGATTCCAACTATACGACATTCTTGAAAAGCTAAGACTATGGAGACAGTAAAAATTTCAGTCATTTCCAGGGGTTAGAAGGGAGACGAGGATGAATAGGTGGAACACAGAGGATTTTGAGGCAGTGAAAACATCCCACAAAGATACCATAAAGATGGATACATATATATTATACATTTGTCCAAACCCACAGATTGTACAATACCAAAAGTGAATTGTAACATACTATGGATTTTGGACGATTATAATCTAAGTTCATCAGGTGTAACAAACGTGCCACTTTGGCTGGGGATATTGATAATGAGGGAGGCTACAAATGTCGGGGGCAGGAGGTATATGATAAATTTCTGTACCTTCCTCTCGATTTTGGTATAAACCTTCTTTTAAAAAGTTCTAAAATATAAAGCCTTAATTGTATCAAAAAAATTTAGGAAAAACAATTATGTTATAAAGCCATACAGGTCTACTGGTACTATGGTCTCAACTAAAGAAATTTTCCGTGGATTCCTATAGTTGTTGGCTATTAGTGGAATTCTTTCCATCTCTATCCCAAAGCTCCATAGTTACTGAAGGATTGTGTTTAACAGTTATCTCTTTGCTGTTATTTCAATCCCTCAGAATGTTTTTGTAGGATATTAAAATATTATTAAGTATATATGAATTGGCTTCCATTAAAGTATTTGGCACTATTCTTTAAGCAAATTTCTCCTGTTGTTTAAAAAAAGAATAGCATTCTCACTTGACAATCAGTAACTATTATACATATTTATAATTTTGAATATTTTTGCCAATATATTATCTAAATTATAAGCACCAGAAATAGGCTCATCAAAGAAAATTATGTGATTAGTAACAAGCCTAATAATATTTTTTTTAATTTAAAACTACAGTATTCTCTAGCACTAAACATTGGCAACATGTTCATGAAAAAATAAAAGACCTATGCAATCTAATATAATCAAAATACATTTCAAGATTAAAATCTTCATTTAAATGATCCATGTTGCCTGACCTTCCTTCAGAAAGTTCAAGGCTTTTTGTGGAAAAGCCCTTCTTAGACTGTCCCAAGTTGAATAGCCACAATTGAATAGCAATTTTCTACATTCCACTAGGAATCATGTTGGCCTGCCTTTTCCAGATGTCATCAGTTTATCTAGCTAAAACTCATGCCTCTCTTGATTGCTCTTCCTACCCCATGAGAATGTCAAGTCAAAGCCACTTTTCAAGGAAATGCCCTTCTTTGGAGAGGTTGGCCTGGTCCCTTCCCTGAAGTGCAGGACCATCACTTCTCAGGAAGAAAGAAGGGGATATGAGAGGGAAAAAGAAATTCCCCGACCACGTCCTATAAGTGGATGGGAAATTTTTCTCTTTTCTTAGCAATTCAGAGATCCTGACTGGCATCACCTCCCGGGACTCCAAATGCTTCCTTTCTTGTTATAATCCTCTTAAGTTCTTTTTTTCCATTTCCCCTGTTATTCTGTCAGTGTTTCTCACTCATTCTCTGCTGAGCTTGGTGCCCCTCCTCCACTCTGCAAGCCTCACCCAGGGACAGGGAAAGAGGCTGGAAGGCTTTCAAGTTTATGACCCATTATAGGTGAATGCTGGGAGGTGTTCAGCAGGGCTGCAGAACTAATCAGTTATCTTAACACTAAGGACAGTATTGGTAGGGCTTGTAGATGGCTAAATGTCACTGGTTATTTTAATTGTAAGAAAAAAGAAAATCATGTAAAATTATGTTTATTTCTTACATTTGGTCTTACTCTTTCAGAAAAAGCTTCTTTAAAATTTTCTTTTGTTTACTGTGATACTGGCTTTTTTTCCCAAGAGTTTCATAATTGTTTAGAATGTTGTTTGGAGAAGAAACCCTTAATTTTTTTTTATAATTCCATCAATATGTCTCCCAACAAAAAGGGGTTGTTTGTCTCGTGGCTGTGTGTCTGTTCTAGTAGATGAGAGGAAATCTGTAAACATTTTGCCTCTTCTTGGGAAAAGAAATTTTTTTAAAAGCCATTTATTTTTAAGATAACCAATTCTTTTTTTTCATATCATATGCTCTATTATCATTGATGAATGGATGTGATTGTTGTCAAACAATAATTACTTCTTATAATTGCCTATGATTTTCACTTTTGTACTCTTTGTGGTATTTTCTCTCAATATCCAGGAAAAGTGAATGGAAGAGGTACTTTACAGTAATAATCATACCTTAAGAGTGCCCAAGAATATAAGACAGTATTAGGAGAGTAAATTACTGATTTTTTTGAATCACTGATCAGTGCTTTGAAAAACAACAAAAACAAATTCCCCAAATTGCCCACCAATTAGGAAAGCAGGGTGGGGGGGGACTCAAAAGAAAATGATGTGCTTTAGTGAACAAAACTGAAGATGAGGTAAATCAATGCTATTGCAGAAATTCCAAATGAAACAAAGAGATATGCTTCAAGTTCAGATGAGGCTCATGAAACCTACACTAAGATTCCATATTCAGAGTTAATCACAAAACTATAAAATGTGGATTAAGCTTCTGTGAAAGGTAAAATACAAAGCAACAGGAGAGAGAAATTTTAATCAGGAACAAAAATTATAATCTGCAAATGGGTTTACTTATGAAAGAAGAGACATTTGTAGAGGACAAACATTCTTAAAACAAAAGGAGTGGTGTATCCTGAATATTCATTGGAAGGACTGATGCTGAAGCTGAAACTCCAATACTTTGGCCACATGATACAAAGAACTGACTCATTGGAAAAGACCCTCATGCTGGGAAAGATTGAAGGCGGGAGAAGAGGATGACAGAGGATGAGATGGCTGGATGGCATCACCAACTCAATGGACATGAGTTTGAGTAGGCTTCGGGAGTTGTTGATGGACAGGGAAGCCTGGCGTGCTGCAGTCCATGGGATCCCAAAGAGTCAGACACGACTGAGCGACTGAACTGAACTGAATATCTAGGCTAATGTTTCAGTAACTAAGAAGTACTTTCTAAAAGCAACACATTTTTCTATGAGGGGTAAAACTAACTTTGTTCATCTACTCAGATTGGTCCAATTTTTCTAAGATTACAATGTGAGTTTTTTGGAGGCAAGGATTTCATGCTTTAATGCTTCTAATCTGCAGGGATTGCCTAATTAATAAAAACTTAAGTAATTTGCTCTCCTAATACTGTCTTTTATTCTTGGGCACTCTTAAGGTATGATTATTACTGTAAAGTACCTCTTCCATTCATTTTTCCTGGATATTGAGAGAAAATACCACAAAGAGTACAAAAGTGGAAAACATAGGCAATTATAAGAAGTAATTATTGTTTGGCAACAATCACATCCATTCATCAATGATAACAGAGCATCTGATAAGAAAAAAAGAATTGGTTATCTTAAAAATAAATGGCTTTTTTTTTCTTTTATTTCTTTTCCCAAGAAGAGGCAAAATGTTTACAGGTTTCCTCTCACCTACTAACAGCCATGGGACAAACAACCCCCTTTTGTTGGGAGAAATGTTGATGGAATTGTAAAGAAAATTATGTGTTTCTTCTCCAAACAACATTCTAAACAATTATGAAACTCTTGGATAAAAAAGCCAGTATCACAGTAAACAAAAGTAAATTTTAAAGAAGCTTTTTCTGGAAGAGTAAGACCAAATGTAAGAAATAAACATAATTTGGGAAAACTAGTATATTAACAATAAAGGAAATTTTATGAGTTTAGTACAAGAAGGTAAACTGTATAAATATGTAGATTATGATAATGAAGACATAGTGTTTAGCTATATTGTTGATTTCTATGACAAAGTCTATTATATTTATCATCACATTTTAGTCACCTTTGCAGGGCACATGGAACTCTCTAAGATAGACTGGAAAAAAATAAACTGTAAAAATAAAGAACAAAATGTCTTTATAAGGAGCTCAATATTTTGGGGGCCAAATCACATAATATACTATGAAAAGCAGAACACTTTCACTTCTGTGATAATAATACTAAAATAATAACAGTCTTGCATTTGTACAAGTCTTCACACTTTCCAAAGTGCTTTTACATTTACTATATCCCCAAATAGTAAGCATTTATCTTTGGCCCCTGAGAAAAATATATTCTTCATTCAAAAGATTCTTGGAATATTTGACTTTTGTCAAGAAAACTCAGCCAAAATCAGTGGGTACTTTATTCCCGAGTGGGAATTTTGCTCTCTACATAGCATGATAAAATAGCAATCCAATGGAATATGAAAGCAGGTTTAAATTGCTATGAATGTGTAAAAGAAAAACTTTATTGAAATAACAAAATATTTATCTTGGAGATATAATTCTGCAAATCAACATAACAATATATTGGGGGAAACTGCTAGCAGTCTACCAAAATCTATTTTCTTTCTACTACTAGGCATGTGACTACAGAGCTAGACATTTTCCATCATCCCTTGTGGTTAGGTGCAGCCTCAGACTATGCTGCACCTTAGCCTGAACTTTAGGACAGTGGGCATGTTTCCTCATGTCTTCTTCTCCCTTTCCAGTTGAAGAAATCCCACTTTGACCAAGCAAATGGCAATAATGCCCTAGGGGATGCTTGTGGGGGCTGAAAAAAGGTACCTGAGTCCTTGAATGATCTCATGGAGCCAAGCTGCCTTTAACTGTTGTCCTTGTTACACAAAAAAAGAAAAAAATAAACCTCTGTCTTCTTTAAGCCACTTCATTTAGCATGTTTGTTAGATCAGCTTGGCTTCAGCTAACATGTTTTCCTTGAAGACTCAGATTTTTCTCATGATAATGAATGTCATATTTGTGAGTATACAGGTAATAGATGGAGGATATAGGCTGCTGCTGCTAAGTTGCTTCAGTCATGTCCGACTCCGTGAGACCCCATAGACGGCAGCCCAAGAGGCTCCCCTGTCCCTGGAATTCTCCAGGCAAGAACACTGGAGTGGGTTGCCATTTCCTTCTCCAATGCATGAAAGTGAAAAGTGAAAGTGAAGTTGCTGAGTCTTGTCCGACTCTTAGCGACCCCATGGACTGCAGCTCACCAGACTTCTCCATCCATGGGATTTTCCAGGCAAGAGTACTGGAGTGGGGTGCCATTGCCTTCTCCGAGGATATAGGCTATAACTGTTAAATGAGGGCAAAGTTCACAAACCCACAGTGGCATCCAATTACTGCTAATTCTAACCAATTAAGTTAAACACACATGAATCCTTATAAATGTTAGAAATACTAATAAATGAATTATGGTCATCTTGAGCAATTAAATAGGCTTCCCTAGGGGCTCAGCTCATAAAGAATCCACCTGCAATATGGGAGACCCAGGTTTGATCCCTGGGTTGGGAAGATCTTCTGGAAAAGGGAAAGGCTACCCACTCCAGTATTCTGGCCTAGAGAATCCCATGGACTGTATAGTCCATGGGATCCCAAAGAGTTGGACATGACTGAGTGACTTTTACTCACTCACTCACTGAGTAATTAAACACACAGTTCATTAAAAAAAACTGAAAAACAAAGGGAATAAGATGCCATCAATGTTTCACATATGAAAAAAATAAACCTTATCTGAAAACTTAACATGCAGTGTGTTGCTAGAACTAAATATTCAGACTTGGGTTGTTTACAATGATCTCCATGTTTCTCCAGAAAGTAGCATGGGAAAATGTAAAGCATACTTTCTATCTTATATCGGACATTCATGCACAATAGATAATTTTCAGCCTGATTCATTTATTATTGTCTGGGCAACAACTGACAACCCCGATTTTGTCACAGAGCAAATCTATGAGGCTGCTCAAGAGTAAATATAAACATTTCAGCTCATCTACTTGAAATGTTTATATTTACTCCTGAAATGCTTATTTGCTTGTGAAATCTGCTTCTACTTACTGGGAAAGGGAAATCATGGTGATTTTTTCTAGCAGAGAAGGGCTTTTACATAAAAAATAATAAAAGTTTAAAAGGGAAAGATTCTACCATGTCAGTCTACCTCATAACTAATAACTAATACTTATTAAGTGCTTATTATGTGTGAGGCACTATTCTAAATATTTCACATGTATTAACTCATTTTTTTCCTCACAATAATCTTGCAAGTAAGTGGCAGTGGTAATACCAGATGAGAGAGTGTAATCCTAATACCCATAACCCTTCTGTCTCATCTAGAGACAGATGAGTTAAAGAGTTAAAATAACAGTAATTAGTAATTTGTTGTTATATATTACAGAATGTTCCCATGTACATTATTAAAGTGAATTCTCATAGCTCCATGAGGCAGAGGATATTACAGGTGTTACACAGATTAGGAACACACATTTGAAGAACAGCATCACTTGCCCAACATTACATAATAAGAAATTGGTGGACTAAGGGCATGGGATTTGAAACTAAATTTTTTAATACTAATCACTTTCACTTTTCACTTTCATGCATTGGAGAAGGAAATGGCAACCCACTCCAGTGTTCTTGCCTGGAGAATCCCAGGGATGGCGGAGCCTCGTGGGCTGCTGTCTATGGAGTGGCACAGAGTCGGACACAACTGAAGTGACTTAGCAGCAGCAGCAGCAGCCTCTTTCATTTCTACAAGTTACCAGAACTTTATTTGTCCCAAGTATAAATAAGTATAAGGAAAGATATAACCCATCTGAACGCAAAGTTCCAAAGAATAGCACGGAGAGATAAGAAAGCCTTCCACAGTGAACAATGCAAAGAAATAGAGGAAAACAAAAGAATCGGAAAGAGTAGAGATCTCTTCAAGAAAATTAGAGATAGCAAGAGAACATTTCATGCAAAAATGGGCAGAATTAAGGACAGAAACAGTATGGACCTAACAGAAGCAGAAGGTATTAAGAAGAGGTGGCAAGAATACACAGAACTATACAAAAAAGTATATTTTTCCTGTGGTCATGTATGGATGTGAGAGTTAGACTGTGAAGAAGGCTGAGTGCCGAAGAATTGATGCTTTTGAACTGTGGTGTTGGAGAAGACTCTTGAGAGTCCCTTGGACTGCAAGGAGACCCAACCAGTCCATTCTGAAGGAGATCAGCCCTGGGATTTCTTTGGAAGGAATGATGCTAAAGCTGAAACTCCAGTACTTTGGCCACCTCATGCGAAGAGTTGACTCACTGGAAAAGACTCTGATGCTGGGAGGGATTGGGGGCAGGAGGAGAAGGGGACGGCAGAGGATGAGATGGCTGGATGGCATCACTGACTCGATGGACATGAGTCTCAGTGAACTCCGTGAGTTGGTGATGGACAGGGAGGCCTGGCGTGCTGTGATTCATGGGGTCGCAAAGAGTTGGACACGACTGAGCGACTGATCTGATCTGATCTGATCTGATACAAAAAAGAGATTAACGACCCAGATAACTGCAATGGTGTGATCACTCACCTAGAGCCAGATATTTTGGAGTATGAAGTCAAGTGGGCTTTAGGAACCATCACTATGAACAAAGCTAGTGGAGGTGATGAAATTCCAGCTGAGCTACTTCAAATCCTAAAAGATGATGCCGTGAAAGTACTGCACTCAATAGGTCAACAAATTTGGAAAACTCAGCAATAACCACAGGACTGGAAAGGTCAGTTTTCATTCCAATCCCAAAGAAAGGCAATGCCAAAGAATATTCAAACTACTGCACAACTGCACTCATTCCACACGCTAGCAAAGTAATGCTCAAAATTCTCCAAGTGAGGCTTCAACAGTACCTGAACCGAGAACTTCCATATGTTCAAACTGGATTTAAAAAGGCAGAGAAACCAGAAATCAAATTGCCAACATCCGTTGGATCATAGAAAAAGCAAAATAATTCCAGGAAAACATCTACATCTGCTTCATTGACTATGCTAAAGCCTTTGGCTGTGTGGATCACAACAAACTATGGAAAATTCTTCAAGAGATGGGAATACCAGACTACCTAACCTGCCTCCTAAGAAATCTGTATGAAGGTCAAGAAGCAACAGTTATAAATGGACATGGAACAACAGACTGGTTCCAAATTAGGAAAGGAATACATTAAGGCTGTATACTGTCACCCTGCTTATTTAACCTATATGCAGAGTACATCATGTGGAATACTTGGCTGGATGAAGCACAAGCTAGAGTCATAATTTCCCGGAGAAATACCAATAACCTCAGATATGCAGACGACAACACCCTTATGGCAGAAAGTGAGGAGGAACTTCTTGATGAAGTGAGCTTCTTGATGAAGTGAAAGAGGAGAGTAAAAAAGCTGGCTTAAAACTCAACGTTCAAAAAACTAAGATCATGGTATCCAGTCCCATCACTTCATGGCATATAGATGGGGAAGTAATGGAAACAGTGACAGACTTTATTTTCTTGGGCTCCAAAATCACTGCAGATGGTGACTGCAGCCATGAAATTAAAAAGACACTTGCTCCTTGGAAGAAAAGTTATGATCAACCTAGACAGCGTATTAAAAAGCAGAGACATTACATTGCCAACAAATGTCTATCTATTCAAAGCTATGGTTTTTCCAGTAGTCATCTATGGACGTGAAAGCTGGACCACAAAGAAAGCTGAACACTGAAGAACTGATGCTTTTGAACTGTGGTGTTGGAGAAGACTCTTGAGAGTCCCTTGGACTGCAAGGAGATCAAACCAGTCTACTTAAAAGGAAATCAACCTTGAATATTCATTGGAGAGACTGATGCTGAAGCTGAAGCTCCAGTACTTTGGCCCCCTGATGGGAAGAACTGACTCACTGGAAAAGACCCTGATGCTGGGAAAGACTGAAGGCAAAAGGAGAAGGGGACGACAGAGGACGAGATGGTTGGATAGAATCACTGACTCAATGGACATTAGTGTGAGCAAGTTCCGGGGGACAGTGAAGGATAGGGAAGCCTGCTATGCTTCAGTCATAGAGTTGCAAAGAGTCGGACATGACTGAGTGACAACAAATAAATAAGTTCTGGTAATAACTTTGGTTTTGTTGTTTCCTATTTTATTCCTGGGTTTCCTTGGTGGCTCAGTCAGTGAAAGAATCTGCCTGCAATGTGGAGACTTGGGTTCAACCCCTGAGTCGGGAAGATCCTCTGGAGAAGAAAATAGCTATCCACTTCAGTATTCTTCCCAGTATTGGCTTCCCAGGTGCTGCTCGTGGTAAAGAACCTGCCTGCTAATGCAGGAGACATAAAAGACGCAGGTTCGATCCCTGGTTCAGAAGATCCCTTGGAGGAGGGCACAGAAGCCACTCCATTATACTTGCCTAGAGAATCCCATGGACGGAGGAGCCTGGCAGGCTACAGTCCACTGGGTCACAAAGAGTCAGACCCAACTGAAGCAATTTTCTGCGTTGCCAGTATTCTTACCTGAAAAATCCCATGGACAGAGGAGCCTGGTGGGCTATAGTTCATGGGGTCCCAAGAGTCCGACACAACTTAGCAACTAAATCACCACCTCCATTTCATCTCTAGGACACAGCACTGTGTCTGGCACATAGTAGGGACTGAATAAATAGTGAATGCATGAATGAATGAAATAGGCCTTGAGAATTGACTAAAATTTGGGCTTACACTGTCAGGTTTAGAGTCAGAGGCTCAGGGAGATAACCCTAAGAACTTACAAAAGGACCTTGGCTATATATGTGGAGACTGCCTGCTGAGCATCTGGGAAAAAAGGCCTAGGTATATACCTAAAAGAAATGAAAACACATATCCTCAAAAAACCTGTACCTGAATATTCAGAGAAGCATCATTCACCATAGTCAAAAGGTGGAAATGAACTTATCCAACAACTGATGTGGGATAAATAAAGTCATCTATCCATACAATGGAACAGTATTCATTGATAAAGAATAAATCTTGAAAACATTATGCTAAGGGAAAGAAGTCTATCACAAAAGCTACACGTTACATGATTCCATCAATATAAAATGTCCAGAATAGGCAAATCTACAGAGACAGAAAGAAACTGTGTCAGGCAGGGGTGAGGGAGAGAGGTAAAGTTTCAGGAGTGATAGCCAAAGGGCATGGGTTTTCTTTGAGGGGGTAACAAAAATGTTCTATAATTCAATGTGGTAATGGTTGAACAACCCTGTAAATACACTAAAACCCACTGAATTTTACACTTTAAATTTCTTGTTGTTCAGTCACTCAGTCATATTCAACTATGTGACCCCATGGACTGCAGCACAGCAGGCTTCCCTGTCCTTCACTATCTCCTGGAGCTTGCTCAAACTCATGTCCATTGAGTTGATGATGCCACGCAACCATTTCACCCTCTGTCACTCCCTTTTCTCCTGCCCTCAACCTTTGCCAGCATCAGGGTCTTTTCCAGTGAGTCAGCTCTTCCCATCAGGTAGCCAAAGTACTGAAGCTTCGGCTTCAGCATCAGTCCTTCAAATAAGTATTCAGGATTGATTTCCTTTGGGATTGACTGGTTTGATCTCCTTGCAGTCCAAGGGACTCTCAAGAGTCTTTTCCAACACCACAGTTCAAAAGCATCAGTTCTTCGGCACTTAGCCTTCTTTACGGTCTCTCACATCTGTACATGACTACTGAAAAAACTACGGCTTTGACTATCCAGAATTTTGTCGGCAAAGTGATGTCCCTACCTTTTAATACGCTGTCTAGGTTGGGCATAACTTTTCTTCCAAGGAGCAAGTGTCTTTTAATTTCATGGCTGCAGTCACCATCTGCAGTAACTTTGGAGTGCAAGAAAGTAAAGTCTGTCACTGTTTCCATTATTTCCCCATCTATTTGCCATGAAGTGATGGGACTGGATGCCATGGTCTTAGTTTTCTGAATGTTGAGTTTTAAGCCAACTTTTTCCCTCTCATCTTTCACTCTAATCAAGAGGCTCTTTAGTTCCTCTTCACTTTCTGTCATTAGGGTGGTATCATCCACATATCTGAAGTTATTGATATTTCTCCTGGCAATCTTGATTCCAGCTTGTGCTTCATCCAGCCTGGCATTTTGCATGATATACTCTGAATATAATAAGAGTAGTATAAGCAAGGTACTCCTTTCCCAATTTTGAACCAGTCTGTTCTTTCCTGTCCAGTTCTAACTGTTGCTTCTTGACCTGCACATAGGTTTCTCAGAAGGCAGAGAAGGTGTTCTGGTATTCCGATCTCTTCAAGAATTTTCCAGGTGTTGTGATCCACACAAAGACTTTAGCATAGTCAACAGATAAATATTACAGTGTGTGAATCATATCTCAGTAAAGCTATTATTTTTTTTAAGAGTTGATTAGAAAACGTCTGGAAAATAGTACTAGAAATAATCCTTTTCTTTCTTCCTTGTTCCCTCCCTATCTTCCTTCCTTTCTTGATTGCTTTCTTTTCCACTGTCATTCAAGAGAGCCCCTTTCTGAAGAAATGCATGACTTGTTTCCCTTTTCTTTAAAAACTCTTGTAAATCTGTTTTTTCTGACCTCTTTCTACAGCTTCTAAATCCCAGGGAATTCGTTTCCTTAGGGGAATGATTTTTAACGGAAAGTCCTCTGCTGATGCTCAGTGTGTTCTTTGGTATTTGACAATGGGGTCCAACGGTTTGGGCACTGGCCAATTCTTTCTCCCAGATACCAACCAAACAAGTTTATGCATTTCACAAAAGAATATAGTTCATATTCATATGCTACTTTTTAGGAAAAAACTTACTGCAGTTCAGTCCTTTCTGTTTTCTCTGGAGATATTTAAATAACTATTTATCAGTTCACTATAAGAACATCGATCATATTTAGCTTAAAGTGCTGCACTCAATATGCCAGCAAATTTGGAAAACTCAGCAGTGGCCAGAGAACTGGAAAAGGGCAGTTTTTCTTCCAATCCCAAAGAAAGGCAATGCCAAAGAATGTTCAAACTACTGCATAATTGCAGTACTCACCTCACACGCTAGTAAAGTAATGCTCAAAATTCTCCAAGCCAGGCTTCAGCAATATGTGAACTGTGAACTTCCAAATGTTCCAGCTGGTTTTAGAAAAGGCAGAGGAACCAGAGATCAAATTGCCAACATCTGTTGGATCATCAAAAAAACAAGAGAGTTCCAAAAAACATCTTCCCTCGTGGCTCAGATAGTAAAAGCATCTGCTTGCAATGCAGGAGACTCGGGTTCGATCCCTGGGTGGGGAAGATCCTCTGGAGAAGGAAATGGCAACCCACTCCAGTACTCTTGCCTGGAAAATTCCATGGATGGAGGAGCCTGGTGGGCTACAGTCCATGGGGTCACAAAGAGTGGGACACAACTGAGTGACTTCACTTTTACTTAAAGGATATTCAGTATTCCACTAAGCAAGAAAGGAAGTGAGAAGAGCACAGGTCAGGGCTTGGGCTTGTTTGCACATTCCCTACAAGGCAACATAGAGTACCAATGGTACAGTGCCTCAATCACCCTCTTCTTTGGTATTTACCCTGTGCATATTTTATCCCTCTCAGTCTCATCCAGGTTGCCAAAGCCTTTCCTTCTACCTCATATAACAATTCAAAACGGGAACTCAATAAAGTGGATTCATGCTCTACTTTATATGCTCCTCATTTTCATGTACCCATAATTTCATTTAAAAGGAATTGCATTCCTGCCATTTGTCCAGCTCCAGAGTAAAGAAATCAGAGATGGCAAAACTTAACCGGGGTTGATGCTTTACCATTCAGGTCATAGGTTTTATAAGGGTCCCATAAAAGCTCATTACCAGAGAAGCATTTGAAAGTATGTGGCACAAGTTGACACAGAAAGTATGCTGGAAACGTATAAGGGTGAGGCTGAGGTAGCTCTAACACCATATTGGAGCAGTGGGCTAGGACCCCATTGTACTGTCCAGGTAGTGATGGCATATACTGGCTTCAATTCTGCAGCAGCCATTCTCCAAGAACATTCTTCAGTATCAGGGCAATGAAACTAAATTACCTGAGGCCCCTAGGCCTCCATCTCTGATTCTCTGGTAAACTTGATGGCAGTAATTCCACTTGCACTCCCCCAAAGATCCTTATCCTTGCTTAAGCATAATTACTTCCCTGTTTACTTTGTTTGGTAAAATCAGGGATGCCTAGTTTAAACCCTGCATCTGAGCACCTTCTTAGCAGCTACACCACTGGATCAGATCAGTTCAGTTCAGTTGCTCAGTCATGTCCCATTCTTTTCGTCCCCATGGACTGTCCATCACCAACTCTTGGAGCTTGCTCAAACTCATGTCTATCAAGTCGGTGATGCCATCATACCATCTCATCCTCTGTTGTCCCCTTCTCCTCCTGCCTTCAATCTTTCCCAGCATCAGGGTCTTTTCCAGCGAGTCAGTTCTTCGCATCAGGTGACCAAAGTATTAGAATTTCAGTTTAAACATCAGTCCTTCCAATGAATATTCAGGACTGGTTTCCTTTAGGATTGACTGGTTTGATATCCTTGCTGTCCAAGGGACTCTCAAGACTCTTTTCCAACACCACAATTCAAAAGCATCAATTCTTCAGTGCTCAGCTTTCTTTATGGTCCAACTATCACATCCATACATGACTACTGGAAAAACCACAGCTTTGACTAGATGGAAGTTTGTTGGCAAAGTAATGTCTCTGCTTTTTAATATGCTGTCTTGGTTGGTCATAGCTTTTCTTACAAGGAGCAAGCGTCTTTTAATTTCATGTTAGATGCTTAATCAATAATTAAACTCATATAGTCCAGATTCTTAAAATGCAACAGTAATTGAATATTAATATAAGACCAATAATTATAAGCATTAATATTAAATAGACAAACTTGGGAAATTTTAATTTTTCTTACACTGTAAAAATAAAGTTGATTCAAATATGCAAAACAATTATTTTCCCAGTCACACATCAATCAGGCTGTTTATCATTCCTTCTACAGAAATAATATATTGAAGTCAAAGGTTTATGGAATCTCTTTAAGAAATAAATAATTAATTGAATGTAGGAGCCGAAGTATTATAAACTTTATGAAAATCACCTGTACCAATCCTTCCTTCTCATACTAGTTGAAAAACTTTAGTCTTTTAACAGTTTTATGGAATTATGTTTTATGAATGGATGGATAAAGGGTCAAAATGGAAGATACAAAATTACATGTAAGAGAAAGAAAACGATTTATAAGACCATGCTAAACTGGTAGTGAGAGTGATAATTAAATGACATTTATTCAAAGATTAAATAATAAATTAGTACTTGGATTACTTTAAATTTAAAAATTGCAGAATAAATTGTGCTCAGCTTTTTAAGTATTCTGATTAGTTTTTTTAAAGCTATTTCAAGTTCTGGATTTCCCTGGTGGTCCAATGTTTAAAACTCTGTACTTCCACTGTAGCTGGGCACAGCTTTGATCTCTGACCAGGGAACTAGGATCCTGAATGCCTTACAGTTCAGCCAAAAAGAGAATAAATAAATTAATTAATGAAAAAGTATTAAATAAATAACGATATTTAAAGTTCAATGATCAGAGTAGGACACAAATTATGTACATCAAAGTCAACTGACCACATAAACTGGCATCCTACTGCTTTGCGGATGTAAAAGGGCTAGGATAAATTGTGATGAACCTGTACACTACCTTTGAAATGACAGTACTGTGGTTAATGTGAAACCACAATGTTCACTGACTTCTATAAGTCACTATATAAATGCAAAATATTAGCCTTTCAGCAAGAGATAGATGGTATAGTGAAAATAGATCAACACTCCCTCTGTGTCACTGGATGAGGCAGGAAGTTCTGATATTCTCCTCCAAAGGTCTTATGAATTGATTAGCTGGGATTGCGAAATCATAGCCAGGGATCTGGCAGTAACTCAAAACAGCTTTAAGAAGGATTATACAGGAGGACCAGGCTGAATTTTTTGAAAGATTTTTTTTTTGATGCTGAGATATCCTCAGTCACTTTAATCTAGTATCTATGTCTTAGAATTTGATTTTTGTGGTTGCTGTCACTTCATTATAAATGAGAAAGGTATTCAGTCCTGCTGAATGAGGATATTTATATGTAAATAGAAGATGTTTTGCTTTGGCAATACCACTATTTCTAGGAATGAAGTGTATATGATTTTTCAAGTGCTACAGTAGCCATTTTTTTAAAAAAAGAAAAGGAAGAAAGAAATAAATCAAGACGTTAAGAGAACCAAAGACACTATATTTTTTGAATATTAATTTCATCCTATCTTATGTCTAATACTTAGTGTTTCAAAAAAAAAGAAGAAGAATTAGAACAGTCTGTCTTACACAAATGATTCCATATGTTCATCCAAGCCACTATTTTACAGTGATTTTTGAGAAAAATTCTCCAAAGTATTTTACCAATCATATCTTATTTACAAACCCAGAGTTTTATTAGTTTTTATCATTTTTTTTTCAAATGATAAACCCTGTCTACCATTGCAAATTAACGCAAAGTTTGATCTTCTACAACCGAATCAAATGTTCTACTGATATGGATAAGAATTATTAGACCCAAGTTAAAAATTAGAGTTCATTCCAAAACGTTCAGACCTCAATTTCATCATGTTCGATATTCATTTAATTCATTTGAGTATTCATTTAGTATTTTCTATGTGCAAGGCAAGATAATGTATGTTGTTGTTGTTGTTGTTCAGTTCCCCAGACACGTTTGACTTTTTGTGAGTCCATTGGACTATCGCACACCATATTATAAAAAGATAATGTATACTGGAAGGGAAATAAAGAGGCCTAATATACTGTCGTTGCTCTCAAAGAACTTTCAAACTGATAAAGGAAGTGATTAATTTTAACCTCTTAGTAAACCAGCAAACACCATCTTTGACTCTTGAACTTATATGTCACTGAGACCTCAAGTTGATTACAGATCTACTTTCAAGGAGAACAAGTATTTCAAATTTTGTATCAAATATCCTTTCCTTAAGACATGAAGGGACTTCCCTGGTGGTCCAGGAGTTAAGACCCCACACTTCCACTACAGAGGACACAGGTTCAATTCCTGATCCAGGAATTAAGGTCCCATATGCCAAGTGGTATAGCCTTAAAAGTGGAGGGGTGGATAGGTTGAAGAGTTGTCTCATGAAAAATTCTGTTTTAAAAAATTCTAAAGCTTAAAACCACAAAGAGATAATTACCTCATGCCTGTTAGAATGGCCATCATCAGAAAGGCAAGAGACAACAAATGCTGACATGGATATGCAGCAAAGGAAAATCTTGTGCACTATTGCAGGATTATAAATTTATATCTCCAACTATGGAAAAGAGTATGGAGGTTCCTTAAAAACTTAAAAATATAACTACCATATGATCCAGCAATTCCATTGCTGAAAATCTATCCTAAGGAAATAAAAACACTAACTGAAAAAGATATCTGTGTTTCCATGCTCACTGAAGCATTATATACAATAACCAAGACCTACAAACAACCTATAAACTCATCTATGAATGAATGGATGAAGAAGTTGTGAGACATACAGATATATATATATATACACACACTACTTTTTGTAATACCACACAATTGCACTCTTCTCACATGCTAGCAAAGTAATCCTCAAAATTCTCCAAGCCAGGCTTCAACAGTATGTGAATCATGAACTTCCAGATATTCAAGCTGGATTTAGAAAAGGCAGAGGAACCAGAGATCAAATTGCCAACATCCGTTGGATCGTTGAAAAAGCAAGAGAGTTCCAGAAACACATCTACTCCTGCTTTATTGACAATGCCAAAGCCTTTGACTGTGTGTATCACCACAAACTATGGAAAATTCTTCAAGAGATGTGAATACCAGATCATCTGACCTGCCTCCTGAGAAATCTGTATGCAGGTCAAGAAGCAACAATTAGAACCAAACATGGAAAAACAGACTGCTTCCAAATTGGGAAAGGAGTACGTCAAGACTGTATATCGTCACCCTACTTATTTAACCTGTATGCAGAGTACATCACGTAGAATGCCAGGCTGGATGAAGCACAAGCTGGAATCAAGATTGCCAGGAGAAATATCAATAACCTCAGATATGCAGATGACAATACTCTTATGGCAGAAAGTGAAGAAGACCTAAAGAGCTTCTCGATGAAAGTGAAAGAAGAGAGTGAAAAAGCTGGCTTAAAACTCAACGTTCAAAAAACTAAGATCATGGCATTCACTCCCATCACTTCATGGCAAATAGATGGGGAAACAATGGAAACAGTGACAGACTTTATATTCTTGGGCTCCAACATCACTGCAGATGGTGACTGTAGCCATGAAATTAAAAGACGCTTGCTTCTTGGAAGAAAAGCATTGACCAACCTAAACAGCATATTAAAAAGCAGAGACATTACTTTGCCAACAAATGTCCGTCTAGTCAAAGCTATGGTTTTTCCAGTAGTCATGTATGGATGTGAGAGTTGTACCATAAAGAAAAGTTGAATGCTGAAGAATTGATGCTTTTGAACTGTGGTGTTGGAAAAGACTTTTGAGAGCAAAGTCTTTTGATCTCAACGTGAATAAAGAAGTTGTGAGATAGATATGTATATACCCATACTACTTTTTGTACTACCTCACAATCGCACTCATCTTGGCACTCCACTCCAGCACTCTTGCCTGGAAAATCCCAAGGACGGAGGAGCCTGATAGGCTACAGTCCATGGGGTCGCAAAGAGTCGGACACGGCTGAGCGACTTCATTTCACTTCACACACTAGCAACAGTCCTTTAACAGTTTTATGGAATTATTAATCCAAATTACTGATCCAAAACTGTTAAAGGATGGACTGCAAGGAGATCAAAGCAGTCAGTCCTAATGGAAATCAGTCCTGAATATGCTCTGGAAAGACTGATGCTGAAGCTGAAGCTCCAGTACTCTGGCCACCCGATGCGAAGAACTGATTCATTGGAAAAGGCCCTGATGCTGGGGAAGATTGAAGGCAGGAGGAGAAGGGGACGACAGATGATGAGATGGTTGGATGGCATCACTGACTCGATGGACAAGAGTTTGAGCAAGCTCTGGGAGTTGGTGACGGACAGGGAAGCCTAATGTGCTCCAGTCCATGGGGTCACAAAGAGTCGGACATGACTGAGCGACTGAACTGAACTGAACTGAACACATATACTACCCAGTCATAAAACACAAGGAAGTCCTATAATTTGCAACAATACACATGGATCTTGAAGGCATTGTTACAAAATGAAATAAGTCAGACAGAGAACAACTAATACTATATAATCACATTTATATGTGGAACCTAAAAAAACAAATAAACAAACACCACACTCATAGGAAAAGAGATTAAATTTGTGGTTACCAAAAGTGGGAGTGGCGGGGGAGGGACTGGAGAAAGGTGGCCAAAAGGTATAAACTTCCTCTTATAAGATAAATAAGTACTAGGGATATAATGTATTAATATTACATGGTGACTACAGTTAAAACAGCTGTACGATATACGGAAAAGTTAAGAGTAGATCTGAAGAGTTGTAATCAAGGGAGAAATTTTTTTTAATCTTTGTGAGATGATGGATGTTAACTAGAACTACTGTGGTAATTATTTCATGAAGTGAAGTGTTAGTTGCTCAGTCATACCTGACTCTTTGCGACCCCATGGACTGCAGCCCACGAGGCTCCTCTGTCCATGGGATTTTCCAGGCAAGGATACTGGAGTGGGTTGCCATTTCCTTCTTGAAGGGATATTCCCAACCCAGGGATCGAACCCAGGTTTTCTGCACTGTGGGCAGATTCTTTATCAACTGAGTTACAAGGGAAGCCCAAGTATTTCATAATATATGTAAATCAAACCACCATGCTGTATGTGTGTTAGTTGCTCAGTCATGTCTGACTCTTTGCAACCCCATGGATTGGGGCCTGCCAGGCTCCTCTGTCCATGGGATCTTCCAGGCAAGAATATTGGAGTGCATTGCCATTCTCTTGTCCATCATGCTATAAATCTTAAACTTACACACTGATATACTAAATTATTTCTCAATTAAACTGGAAAAACCACTAAGCAGATATTTAAAAAATTATCTTGGTGGTTAATGCTTTAATAAAATTATATTATTAGTAAGAAATAAGTTTAAGAGAAAAATTCTTAAAGAGACATAAAATATATATTATCAAAATATAAGTTAGTAAATAATCATTTTGTAGCTGAAATTTTAGGATTAAAATGTTGGGATTTTTCCCTTATATGTGGAATCTAAAATACAATGATACGAATGAACTTACTTACAAAACAAAAAGAGACTCACAGTCTTAGAAAACAAACATACAGTTGCTAGGGGGAAGGTTTAGGGAGTTTGGGATGGACGTGTACACATGCTTAATCAGATACTCAATAAAGGGCTATTATATAGCACAGGGAACTCTGCTCAGTGTTACCTGGCAGCCTGGATGGGAGGGGAGTTTGAGGAAGAAGGGATATATGTATATGTATGGCTGAGTCCCTTCCCTATTCACCTGAAACGATTACAACATTGTTACTCAGCTGAGCCACCAGGGAAGTGCTACCCAAGCTATCCTCCAATACAAATAAAAAGTTCAAAAAAAGTTAGGGTTTTTATGGAATCTATGATTAAGATACATATTATGATTAAATAAAAATATTCCACACTATTTTTACTTGCAAAATAATTACTTCTATATCTTAAGTCACAACAATCCATTATTTTTGTTTATATTATAGAGAAAAAGCAATACTTCTCATACTCTTAAATTATTAGGTGCTCCAAACTATATGATATTTAAACACACTCCTTTGGAAATAATGGTACTAACCCATTTACAATCTTGAAGCTCTGGGAAATAACCATCAGTTATTTCAGGTATAAGTGAAATTCAACCAGTTCCCAATACCCCAATTAATATATCCCCTCAACTTATGAAATCTCACAGTAGCTGCAATTTCAGGGATGGAAGGAGAGTAGGAAAGGCTCCATCTGTAGATCCAGTCTCTGGAAATGAAGCAAATACCAAAGTGAGATATGATGGAGAAACGGCACGATCCTCTAATCAACCACAGTAGAGGGAAGATGCAGAAGACATGCTGGCAACCTCTCCCTACTTGTATTTTCCTCAAATATTCACGCCAAGCTAGGACAGAGCAAACAGTAAAGCTAAACAGTCTGATTTAGGTACTTACAATGATTTACTCTTCACAACTGTATGAAATTACTACTACTATATTCTCCTTTCACAGATAAGGAAACTGAGTGTTAGAGAGTTAAGTAATTCACCCAAGAGGGCCATAAACAAGAGCCAACACTCAAATCATTGTACTCTTAGCCAGTACAGACCACCTTAAATTTGGGGGGGATATATCAGCCATTGTGGTCACACTATACCTGTCTGTTGTATTCCAGTATGAGGAAGTCACAAGGACAACACAAACAAGTTAATGAAAAGTCATTATCAGATCATTATGGAAATCCCATATTTCTGCTATTTATAGAGACACTGAAAATGTGTTTCAGAGGTAGTATAATGTAATGATACAGCATAGAATTTGCAGTCACGTTTGTCAAGTGCCTTCATGAACTGGACCTCAGAAAACGAATCCCTGTTATTCACTTGAAAATTGGTATCCAAAGCCAAGAAGCCAACCGTTTCAGCAACTAGAGGTCCATTCATTAAGATAAAGATTGAGATTAGAATACTGTCCCTCATAGTAAAGGATCTTAGAGAAACTGAGAGGGTAGTCAAAAGGATCCTGCAAGAAAGGAGAAGTAAATACCATGGCCCTTTCCATGAGAAAAGTTCTTTGAAAGACTAATGTCAATACGATCTGCCTGAGGTCTCCTCTCAAAGAGAGGAGGACAAGTTCCAGAGGAAAGGTCCTGTGCCCCTGGATAGTGTAGGTGGGACTGGCCTAAACCAGTTTGACGTTCTCTGGATATCAGTTAGGTTCAGTTCAGTTCAGTCACTCAGGCGTGTCCAACTCTCTGCGACCCCATGAATCGCAGCACGCCAGGCCTCCCTGTCCATCATCAACTCCCGGAGTTCACTCAGTCTCACGTGCATTGAGTCGGTGATGCCATCCAGCCATCTCATCCTCTGTCGTCCCCTTCTCCTCCTGCCCCCAATCCCTCCCAGCATCAGGGTCTTTTCCAATGAGTCAACTCTTCGCATGAGGTGGCAAGTATTGGAGTTTCAGCCTCAGCATCAGTCCTTCCAATGAACACCCAGGACTGATCTCCTTTAGGATGGACTGGTTGGATCTCCTTGCAGTCCAAGGGACTCTCAAGAGTCTTCTCCAACACTACAGTTCAAAAGCATCAATTCCTCAGCGCTCAGCTTTTTCACAGTCCAACTCTCACATCCATACATGACCAGTGGAAAAACCATAGCCATATACCTAGGTGCTATTTTTCTGGGAACTTTGTTCACATTTGCATTATGTCCTTGACAGCAATGTGTTAAAAATGCAAACAGATAGATCTCCCTGCTGAAACTGCTTGGGGTAGGTAAGAATCTACCTTTTCCACTACGGATGCCCAACCTTAACCACTGTGCCCATCATACAGAGAGCCCTGTGTGGTTACTGCCTGCATAAATGCACAAATAAACCAAAGTAGTTCATGGGGAAAAACCTTACTGACCCTGCAGCAATCAAGGACAGCCCTACAGCTCTTTAGGATTCAGAAATATTACCCAATTTGCGGCACAAAGTTATCACTGACTGCATATTCAAGTTTTGAAACATTGTATTATTACCTATTCAGTAACACTTATGATAGTGCTAAAATGAGGAAGTTAAAATGAATTAAGGCACATAACGTATTACAACAGGTCTTTTAAAGACAAACTATATAACCTATCAATCTATAACTTTTAAACCTCAGTTTTCTCATCTGCCAAATGGGGATCATAAATTACTCAAAGGTTTAATCAGATTTTATTTACATAGCAATTTAAGCTTGACACAAATGAAAGTTCTATACAATTGTAATTAATCTTAAATTTACTCCCTCAGGAAAAAAAAGAAAAAATTTACTCCCTCAGAACATCAGAAACTAGTTTACTTGTTCTCATATAACTTGTAATTAAGAGACTCATTAAGAAATTAGTTCAGTTGTGATATAATGGTCCATAATTCATGTGCTTATAAAAATAGATGTGGCTAGAGATAAAGCGATACTAATAGGACAAGTTAAAAAGCATCTAGTTGCTCAGTGGTAGAAGACAATGCATACAGAGCTGTTAGAGATTATTCTGTTTTCTAGGAAGAAAGAAGAATGATGAGTAATATCAGTTAGCATTAAGTAATGCCTATGATAGTCCAAACACTTTGCTAAGTAATTCATTTTATTTAATCCTCACAACTGCCCTATGAGATAGAAAATCTCATCATTAGATTTTTAGAGAAGAAACTGATGCTTAGAGAAGTTAAACTATTAGCCCGAGATCACCTAATCAGGAAGTAATAGAACTCGTTCAAACTCAGGAATGTTGATTCCATTGCACTTCGCCACTAAGAAATCAAAGAGGTGAAATAAAAATCAAAAGTAAATTATTTCCTTCATTGTTATAATTTGGTTTTGCTTTGTTTCATTAGAACTCTGAGCCCATTGAACTGAGTTTCTGAGGATTTTAGCATTCCCAAAAATAACAATCTGAAAAGAATATTTTGATTTGGGAAGACTTAAAAAAAAAACCCACACGTACATATTAACTACTTTAGGAGTGAAAGATTAGTTTGAGGGTGCTTCTTCAAACCACGTTTTGTCTTTTTAAAAGGTATTTCTTTAAATTAACTTTAATTTTTCCCTATGTAATACATGTACACGGTACTACTAAATCAAACCAACTATTCCTAAATCAATTACTATTAAAAATCAAATCAAATCGACTAGTATTAAAAAGTCTCCCCTATCCCATTCCCACTTCTGTCCACCATCCCCCACCCAACAAAATCCTACAGCCCAAAGCAACTGCTGTTAGTAATTAAGTACATATTTTCCAATTGTAAATTATAAAAATTTTTTCATATAAACTACTGATTTTCTATCACAGATGACATGAATGACAATTGAGCTCTCTTACAACACCTCACCTCCCTTCCAAAAAAAGAAATACACATTTATCTCCCCCATCCACCAAATATAATTACATCAAAAATTTTATTTAGATTAATAATTGATATTTACTATATTACAACTACATAAAAACTGTTTACTATTGGGTGAGCCAAGTGATATGTTTTACTATGTTTCCTCTCTCATTATACTTTTGTTTTTCCTATAGTTATAAATTTTAATGATTTCACATTGGTTTAGTTTTCTGTTGTTGTTATTTAGTCGATGAGTCATATCTGACTCTTTTTTGACCCAGTGGACTGAAGCCTTCTCTGTCCACGGGATTTACCAGGCAAGAATACTGGAGTGGGTTGCCATTTCCTTCTCCAGAGGATATTACTGACCCAGGGATTGAACCCACGTCTCCTGGTTGGCAGGCAGATTCTTTACCACTCTGCCACCAGGGAAGCCCAAGTTTTCTATGTACTTACAACTGTTTTTCCCCAAATGCTACTACAGATTTGTCAAATGTTCCTTAATTTTTCTAAAAGTTTATGTACACCAAACAATTCATTACTTTTACACTTTTTCCTAAAATCCTCCCTCCCATAGCCTCCTATTTCAATATGGGTTGGCGGCTCCCTCTAAACCCATTTGTCATTCTTTACTTCACTTCTTTTCTTTGACTGGATTGTTTCAAGGACTCCAAGACTATTCATTTCCTAGTTTACTTTCTGGTTCTACTTTGCTCTCTTATATTATTCCATTATGATGTTGATAGGTTTCTGAAGAGAAGTGAAGAAAGTATATATGTTCAATATGCTGTATTAACTATAAGTCCCTAAATCTCATTTTCTTCAGAAACTATTTACATTGAGATAGCTTTTTATAATGGAATTAGATTTGTTGTCTTTATTCTCATGAGGGTAAAAAAGGAGTGAAAAGCCTGGCTTAAAATTCAACATTCAAAAAACTAAGATCATGGCAGCTGGTCCAATCACTTCATGGCAAATAGATAGGGGGAAAATGGAAACATTGACAGATTTTATTTTCTTGTGCTCCAAAATCACTGATGATGGTGACTGCAGCCATGAAATGAAAGACCCTTACTCCTTGGAAGGTAAGCTATGACAAACTTAGACAGTGTACTAAAGAGCGGAGACATCAGTTTGCTAACAAATGTCCGTATAGTCAAAGTTAACGGTTTTTCTGGTTGTCATGTACAGATATGAGAGTTTGACCATAAAGAAGTCTGAACAGTGAATAACAGATGCTTTCGAACTGTAGTGGTGGAGAAGATTTTTGAGAGTCCCTTGGACAGCAAAGAGAGCAAATCAGTCCACAACTAACGTAAAGCAATCCTGAATTTTCATTGGAAGGACTGATGCTGAAGCTAAAGCTCCAATACTTTGGTCACCTAATGCAAAGAGCCATCTCACTGGAAAAGACCCTGATGCTGAGAAAGACTGACGGCAAGAGAAGAGGGGGACAGAGAATAAGAAGGTTGACTGGCATCACTGACTCAATGGACATGAGCTGAACAAACTCAGGGAGATAGTGAAAGACAGGGAAGTCTGGCATGCTATCATTCATGGGGTTGCAAAGAGGTGGACACAACTTAGTAACTGAAGAACAACAATAACAATCAAATTATATACTTAAACTGGTCACTTAACTACTGGTACTGATTATCTTAAATTGCGGTTATACCCATTATGCTGTGTTTTTGTTTTTGTTTTTTTTACTGAATTGTTCGGGAGTTGCTAAGTGTGTCTGACTCTTTGTTGGACACAGAAAAATAAAACAAAATCAGAATAAAATCAGAAATGAAAAAGAAGTTACAACAAACACCACAGAAACACAAAAATCATGAGATTACTTTTGAACAATTATATGCCAATAAAATGGATAACCTAGAAGAAATAAATAAATACCTACAAATGTTCAATCTCCCAAGACTGAATCAGGTAGAAAAAGGAAATACAAACTTACTGATTACTAGTAATTAAGCTGAATAAGATATTTTTAAATCTCCCAACAAACAAAAGTGCAAAACCAGACAGGTTCACAGGTGAATTCTACTGAAATTGGTGAGGGAGATCAAGAAGTACCAACTTCCAGCTGAAAAATAAATGAGTTATGGGGATGAAATATACAGCACGGGGAAGATAGTTAATAATATTGTAAAACTTTTTTTGGTGATAGATGCTAATTAGACTTACCATGGTGATAATTTTGTAATGTATAGAAACAGAGAATTTCAGTATGTTGTACACCTGGAACCAACATATTATTGTAAGCCAATCACACTTCCTTTTAAAAAACTGTTTAACAGTAGTTTTAACACAAATGGAGTTATTTAGTGCAGGATATTAAGGTAATTAAATGAGAACGTGTTTAAACCACAGGGCTCTGAATCCTGTTTACTTTAGCCCCATTCTGAATTTATGTAACTTACCCTACCTACTTCTCTCCCCTAGATATTTGCGATTGTCAGCTATAACTGAAGACCTGCAGGAAAGACCTGGAGAGGAGATGCCAAACTCAAAAGCAAGTGCTTCAGCACACTCGATAAACAGTCTATCCTTGCGTCCGTGGTTTTCTACCTCAGCTGTAAGTTAGAATCAGGTGGCAAAATTCTTTGGAGGAGCTTTCAGAATCCCAACCCCCAGGCCACATTCCAGACCAAATAAATCAACCTCTGAGTCTCCGGCCCAGAAGTCAGGATTTCTGAAACCTTCTCAAGAGAGTATGATAGTACAGCCAAGGTTAAAAACAACTGAGACTCAAGGGAGAAGGCAAAAGGTGTGATCTTGCTATGCCTCAAGATTATGCATTCAAGTTTATGGCAATTGTGCAAGGACTATCACATAGCACACTTAGAGATGCCTCATTACAATGCTTCCTCCACCAAAATTTTTGGTTTGATTAAAGACTAATTCAAACACATACACATCCCAGCCAAGGAAAAGAAAGTGCAAATGAACTTCGAATTTGTCTCCACCAATTCCATCCAACTCAAAACTAGTTTAGCCAGAACCAGCCCAGTCACCAACCAATAGAAAATTCACCTGATTATTTATATTTGGGTTCCTCTGACAAATCCAAGACATTAATATTGAATTAGTAGACTTTGCTACTTTCAAACACAAAAGACTTTGCTTATGTCCACACGTCTTATTTAGGAAGTCAACACATTAGTCCTTATTTGGAAGGAAACCTAACCGGAACCTTCCAACTGCAGTGTTCTTTCCCCTTCCATTCACTATTCCTGGCTATGCAAATGCATGCATGTGCATGGTAGAACATAAATTACGGCTAACAGTTTGACACCATTGTTTTATTAACAAACACAACTCAAAGCAAAATAATTAAATAGGGACACATAGTAAAATAAACATTCCAATGACCTTTCAGAGTGAAAAGTTCTGCTCCACAAATAAAGGCGAGAACAATACAATTACAGGATAGTACTTGTACAGAATTGCTGAATATGTGATGAAGCCTTGACCAGCCAGCTAGTCATCTCATCTCTTCCATCACAGAAAAGGCTGAAAAGAACAGGACAGCTGTAGTGTCCTGACTTTGAGACTCACTGGCAAATGGAATGACAGATGTAGAGCCAGTGCCCCAAAGTGGGCAGGACCTCATCCCGGACAAACAAAAGAGAATGACAGTCTTGGAGCCCCATCTACTTCAATAAATTTTTTTTAAGCCAGCTGCCTTTTTTACATATACAACATACTGGTACAAGGCAATATTTACTGATTAAGCCTCAGAATACCATTTTTACCTAAGAATACAAGCAAACACCAACAATTGGTTTTCCCCTTATAATTACCTTTCAATTATATATATATGTATATATCACATATTTAATTATATATATTGCCAGGTGTATATTATATGCTACAGTTCCATCTATAGCTTTATAACATGTATCAAATAATAAGTGCAGCTCTAGATCTGTCTTAGTACATATAAAAAATCTGAAGGATAAAAATTTTAATCTTCAGAATATTCCACATCTGTTACATGTTATCGTCTTATAATCCACTCAAGACCCCTAGGTTTTGTCTTCTTGCAACTCCCTATTGACCCTAACTAATGATTTGTACAAGTCATTAAACACATATTCAATTCTCTACCTACCATATGTGCTAGTGACTTCTTGCACTTTTGCTCTTCTACTCAGGTACTCTAAATAATCTGAAATCAGGCATCTATTGCTTATGTTTTCCTTTCTTCCTACAGTAGGTGCTCCATAAATAGGAAGATTCATATACCTTGTCTCATTGGAGCCTCAGAGCCGTTTTGTCCAACTTGTGGAGTTGGCAGAGCAAGTAATACCCCTGTTTTAGAAATGAAAAAACTGAGACTCCGCAGGTTCAGTGATATGTCTTCTAACCAACACAGAATCAGTGAAACTAGAAATAGAAATCAATTTTCCCAATTTATAAGTCAGTACTCATTACAGGTATAGTTTCTTCAAGTGTATGTACAAGTATATTAATTCTAAAAGTACTTTTATTCTCAATTGCCTTCATTGACTACTATTAAGAAATTTCCCATGGACAGGGACAATAACCATTACTAGTTGTCAAAAAACATGTTTTCTAATTTAGGTTGTACATTTCTGATGCTTAAGTTCTGATTAAAACTAATCATACTGCAGTTCTCTGCTTAGTAGGATTAACACAACCATCAGTACTTTTGCTTTGCCTTAACAGCTTTAGAAGCTTAAGACTTTATTGTAACATGTTTTAAAATGTGAGCTACATAAGAATAAAAGAAGACATTATATTTAAATAGTCAAAGTAGCAGTGATTCTAACCTAAGGAGGTAACTGTATGTAAAAAATTTAAAGTTCCCACTAATTTTTACATAAAGCTGTATGAATTTCACACCTGAAAAACTGCAAAAATTCATTAACATTTATTTGTAAAATGACTTTAAGCTCTGGGAATTTCATGCAGTTAGAAGTTGACTTTCCATAGCAGAGAGAATAATGCTAATGACTGAATATTAAGTATAAGGCAGTAACACTATGGAGATAAATATGTAATTACATACGTTTCCAAAAGTGGGATAAATCACACATTAAGTTATGTCATAATTCAAGGATTTGTAAGAGGCAAGAAGATGCACTTGATAGTCTTTGGATAATTACTCTTAATTAACATGCCTAAATAATAAAAATATGAGAATATTTTAAATTAAGAATGTAAAAATATTCAATACAAGAAAAATATGGATCTTTCAAGCTAGCGGCGAACAACCATTGGAAAGAGGAGTGGTTCTACTTCTGCCTACCCAATAAAGGCCAAGTCTAGACATTCATAATTACACCAATTAATTGGCCATTTTGGCTAAATTATGTAAATTGTCTGCATGCACTTCTCAAAGTACGTAACTGCCAATGCTATTTTCACTTTGGTCAAGTCTACACTAGCTAGCAAAATGAAGTGGATAATTAAGACAATTATTCTGATAATTTAGATCAAACATTAATTAAGGTAAAAGCAGATTAAATTTAGTGGGGGGTGGAGGGATGGGGATGGGCTTGGATTGGAATATAAATGTTCCTCTTGTTTCATAAGCTTGTTAAAAAGATTTTCTGTTTCTTGAATTATTTTTGAAATTAGATTTCAAAACACTTAGTATATATTGTTTCTATAATAATTATTTAATTGGATTCTTAAGTTCCCAAGATACCTAGGTATTTTAGATCATTTACACAAGCATTGGCTTAAATCTCTTTTCAGAATTCATAGACAACACTGACAAAATTCTGAACTCAAAAATGGAATTCTTTTTAAAATGGAATTCTTTTTAAAAATCAACAATAAGAATACATTCTTTATAGGCATTATAGTTAGGTAGAAGAATCAGGAGGAGCATTTAACAGTGAAGCAATGATGCTCATAAGTTAATCAGGAACTACAGAACTATATGCAGGTACATGAATAAACAAACAAGAAAACAAATAATTTTATTCTATATCGATGTCTACCTATATAGATACAGTATGTCAATATTTACCTATCTACAGGGAGAGAGAAAGAGAATCTAAGAAATTGTCACAAAATGTTAGCACTGTTAACCTAGAAGAAAGGAATATGGGTGTTCACTGAAATGGTTCATTGTGCTATTATTTCAAACTTTTCTGTAAGTTTGAACTTTTTTCAAAATAAAAAGTTGGGGGAAATATATGCATTTTAAGTTTCACAGAAAATAACTAACAAATATTCAGTAACCATCAAACGCCCATGAATATGATACCCTTGAGATTGAAAATTCTGCAGTACCTCATTTCTTAAAACCACACTGTGAAATCTATACTAAGGATTCTTTCCAATAAGCCTTAAGTGAGCACTTTAAAATATTCTCAAGGTTTCCCATGCAGGGTGTAGTTAAAGAGCATTCCACTTGAGATCCTTGCCTGAAAGGCCCTATAGAATTGCAAAGTATCATTATTAAGCAAATGTTCCTGGGTCCTTGGGTGGTTCACTTAAAACACATTTCACTGTATTGAATATTCAGTGCCAAAAGCACACAGTTCACTGTTAAGATTTGCAATTTAAACCCAGTTGGAAGAAGTAAAAGGTTCTTTTAATTTGCCTATACTGTATTGCGTCGATGTAGCAGCTTTCATTGATAATTAAGTTCCAAAAATATGAGTTAGAGAGTGTGAACAATGGAGAAAAGCTAACCTTTCTATTACAGCCTTAGCTCTTGACTTCTTGTATTTAAGATTACAGATGCTCCATTAAATCGATTTTGTGTTTAATCTCCTCTTGAAAAACAGTGAATGCAAGTCCCCAACTTTCTTTCCTTTGAGAGAACCCAAGTATTGACAATGAAAACTACAAGGCTCAAATCAGATGACTAACAACGTCCACTGGGGATAAGAAAACTTTGGCATGTCTCTTTTTGGGGGGAGTTTCCTCAACTAACTCTAACTGGATTGAAATGACAAAATATATCTCACACTAGATTTAAAAAAAAATTTTTTTTGAGAAATCAGATTAGAGATGGCAGGGGATGCATTTAAAATAAGATGAATTATTATTTAATTCATAATTAAATAATACAAAGCTTTAAATACATAGCTATGCTCTTTTAAAGCATCAGAGAAAATTTCAACAGTAATGTTGAAATAAAGTTTCATATTTATCTCTTTCCTGTTTATCTAGTCCTTGTGCCGTTTTAACATTTTTAGGTCCTTCAGTAAGATATAAAAGTATGAAGAACATAGGACGGAAAAAAATTAAAAATTTATAAATAAGAGCAGGTAGGAGATTGTCATTATCAGAAGGGAACTACTTGATTCCCTTTTGAATTTGTGCTGGAGCGACAGGATTCATCTCCCTGGTTCCGGTTTTGAATGTGGGGAAATGACCAGCTGAACTATGGCTTTCTCTGGTTCATCTCCATGCAGCCTCTTTCTCAAGCACCACTCACACTAGGATTGGTGGTGGTTTAGTCGCTAAGTCGTCCGACTACTGCGACCCCATGGATTGTAGCCTGTCAAGCTCCTCTATCCCTGGGATTCTCAAGAATACTGGAGTGGGTTGCCATATCCTGCTCCAGGGGATCGTCCCAACCCAGGAATCGAACCCGAGGAAAGCCCTCCACACAAGTATTACACTCCAGCATTTGGTCAGTCTGAAATTTAGAGCCGCTGGCAAGAGAATCCAGTTCATACTCTCTGTACAGCTTACCTTCAAAAGAGGGAAAACTACCTTGGCAATGACAACACATGCAGTGCATTTGGGAATTCCTGTGGGAGAGCCTCTCCACATTTCTGGAGGGAGTGGTGAGGAAAGAACGGTGTAGCAGTGATTCTCAAGTGTACCCGAATCAGCAGTTCAGCATCACGTGGGAACTATTTGGAAATGCAAATTATCGGTTCCCACCCCCCCCCCCCAAGCCTACTTAGGCAGGAACTCTGGCGTTGCGGCCGAGCAATCTGCGTTTAACTAGCCCTTTGGGTGGTTCTAATGTATTATCACTGACAGAAAAACGAGAATATAAATTTTCTAAAGGAGCTTTAAAGTCCAGTCCAGTCAAAACCTGGAGGGGGAGACGAGCAGAACAGGAGGTTCAATTCCTGCCCTGGTGGGGTGGGGGTTAGTCCCAGGCCCCGTGACCTGTCCGCGACCCGCTTCCGCACACACGCCCCCCGCGGTCCCGGGGGTGGGGCGGGGGGAGTGGGGCAGGCACCCCGCCCCCCGGCCTCACCGCCCGCCCCCCTCCGCCCCCAGGCCGCGCCGGCCGCCCAGTGGGAGTCAGGTCGACAGCCTGGGACTCGGAGCCCCTCCCGCGACCGCGCGTGCCGGCCGCAGCCCCCTTCCGCCCGGCCTGCCCCTTTGTCCGCCCCGAGGGCGGCACCTTCCCGCCCGCGGGGTGTGCGAACCCTCGGGGGGCGGGAGAGGAGGAGGGACCAGGGAGGGAAGGAGGAGGAGCAAGGCGGGCCGCTGAGTGCAGGGGTGGGGAGCCGCCGCCGCACACCCGACTCCCGTCCCGCCCGGCCCACGAAAAGGGGCTTTTGTGGCCGGCCCGGGAGTCCCCGCGGAACGCCCGCCCCGAGGCGGGGTGGCGCCTCCCCCTTGGCGGGAGCCAGCGCGGCCTTCCCGGCCGGGGAGCGCGGCGGCCGAGCGGGGCAGAGCGCGGAGCCGGCGGCGGCGCTCGGCAGGAGAGCGGGGCTAAGCGGAGGGGAGGGCCGGAGGGTGGGGCGGGGCGGGGCTGGGCCGGGCCGCGGCTGAGCCCAGCGGCCGCGCCTCCGCCTTCCGCCGCTGCCACCGCCGTCCGCACCGCGCGGGCGGGCGGCGTACGCCCGAGACCAGGAGGTGCGAGGCGGCGCGGGCCTGCGCGCCGGGCCTGGGGACGGGCGGCTGTCGAGGTGGGGGTAGGGCGAGGGGAGGGAAGAAAGGGCTGTGCAAATATTGTGACTGCTGGGTGCGGAAACTCTCCGCCGTGCTGTCGAAGATCCCGGCTCCGAGCCCTGGAAACTGCGGGGAGGCCCGACGGGCTGTCGTTTGGAGGGTCTTGGTGACCGCCTTCCAGACAACCGTCGCCCATTTCATCCCAACCTGAGACGGGTGGGGAACGTTGTCCACTACTCACCTTTTATTCTAGAGTCCCAAGGACAGGACACTAAATGACTTCTTGGGGAGCTTCAGCTCCAGGAAAGCGCTGGGCGGTTACCACCTTGGGAGGCGGATGTCAGGATGCCTCTCCTAGTCTTTCTAATCCCCCTACCCCACCCGTCGGCTACAGCCTTGAGTTTTCCTTGCCAGTCTCCTGACTTCTTAGATGGCATAGCACAGAGAAAGAACATGAGACCACCGGTACACCCTGGAGGGCAAAAAAGGGAAGCACCTTTGAGGTGGCTCGGACAACTAATCGCGGGAACTCGCGGATGTTCGCGTCTTCGCGCGGCGACCGCGGCCTCGCGAGTCTTGCCTGTCACAGAGCGTGGTGGCTGCTGGTGCTTAAAGTGATTCTGGAACCGTCTGTCCGCAAGGGTCTACCCTGCTGCTGAATTAGGAACTTGTACATACCAGGCCTTTTTAAAGTCAACACTGGGTTGACTTTTCTCCCGCAGATTTCCTACAGTTTCTGGCCGTTTTGGAATTTCGGCCCTTAATTCCTAGTACTTAAGGGGAAGGAAATTCGAATGACCGAAGCTTACGAAAAAGAGTAGTTTTGACTTGGTCAATCAGCAGCATCCCCTAGCAAAATTAGTTGTGTATATCCATCTAAGGTTTATTTAGGAACTTTAGATACCTATATTAATAGGCCTATTTTCTGTTAAATCTGCTAACATCTGTTAAAGCACTGAAATTGAGCAAAACACTCTTTTTAATGCTCTAATACCAGTCAATAAAGTCAGTAGTGCAGGGTGTCTTTCAGCAACAAGAAACACTGCTGCTTCTGGTTTGACTTTGGCTTTTATTAGTTTGCTACACACTTATTAGAGTTCCAATGGGTAGGTATGCCGGAATTGTGGAAATCACTTTGTCTTCCTTTTGTTCTCTAAGCTTCTTGAAGCAGACCAGAGAGAGTTTTGAAGAGGATTCCTTAGTTCTTCCAACACTTTTATCCAGAAAACTTCAAATAAACTGATCTTGGACAGTACTTGTCAAATCGTTTCAATTTGCAGCAATTGTGTGTGTGTGTGTGTGTGTGTGTGTGTGTGTGCGCGCGCGCGCGTTTTCCCGCTTCAGGAGGATGAGGTGGGATAAGGAGGAGATTATGCCTATATATTAGGACAGGTGTAATCTTGAAAAAAGTACCATCTACAGAAAAATGAGAACGCTCTGCCGTTAATAGCTGCCCCTTTGAAGGTAATGGACATTCCATCTCAGGGCTGTAAATGCAGAGTGTAGACTCCAAAGTAGTGGGCTTCCGTCCTTCCAATGTTTGCTTTCTTCAGTGTTGATCAAAGAGCTACGTGTTTGTCTTATGAGGCCCCTTTGGAAGATGTTTTTAGAGCAATTACAGACATATCAATTCAGCTTATTTGTCTCAAATGCTGCGAGAATTTTTTAGAAAGAAACCTTTAAAGACAACGGATAAGGAAAGAAGGACTACATTGGCTATTACGAGTTAGTGCAGCTACTTCAAGAGGAAAAAGCTCGAACCTCGCTCACCCACTCTCTAAACCCTGCAGTCCTGCTCTTGTTTTGAACTAAAATGGGGCGGCAGCCTTCTTTAGTGGCCAGCAAGATCCTTGTCATTTAAGAGGGAGAATCTTCACAGCGACGTTGGGGGAGGGGTGGTGCTAAGAGTTCCAAAGAAACCGAGCTGCAAAATGAAATTCCGTTAAGTTGGTTTGTTCCGGTGAGGCGATTGTGGAAAATTGCGTTCTCAGTATCTGGGCAAACTTTATTACTTTTCCAGAATCCATAAGCAAGATTCAAGGTTTTATTTCCTCTTAAAAAGTAACCGCTGCTGAGTAAAGAAGTCAATACTTGTCAAGCCTTAAATGAAAACGTGCCCCTGTTCAGTCTAGATGGGCGTTTCTGTTAAGGATTTGAAAGGGGAACTTCGCACCGGTTATGGTAGACGCCCTTGAACTCAAAAGTTTAGCGCATCACGTCACGACTTTCCTAGAGCTAATGTAGATATTTTATTTCGAACACCTTCTAAGGTGGGGGCGGTGTGTGCTAAGTAGGTCCCCCTCTTATTACCCTTATATCCTTCCCGCTAACCCCGCAGCCCTGAGCTCCAGGAAAGGAGCCTAAGGTGGCTAGCGCCCATCTATTTAAGAAGGAGGGCTGCATAGACGTGAAGCCATAAACAGCAGTAACTCAATTTGTAGACTAGGTTGACTCAGTTAATTACGGAGGTTCCTTGCGTTTCCATCTAGAACTCCCCAATCACCAGTCTGTCTTCTCAGAAGCAGAAAACTGGGCATAGTACGACTGGTCTGGCCAAGGCCATTGAGAAGTCTTGCAAAATTCAGTGAAAACAGGCGTGAAAGTTGCTCACCAATGACCTGGGCCGAAGCTTTCTATGTGTAGGGCTGAGCGGGGTATATGTGTGGCGGCGCTAGCCCTAAGCCACTAGGGTCGCGGGGGCAGAACACACCCTGAGGACTGTGCGCCCAGGCTGCTCCCGGATTCACAAGCTACCCTTTGCAGTGACCAGGGCGGACGTCCAGTTCGATTACCACGGAAGCTCTCCAGACTGATTCAACTTGACCCAAGCGTGTGACCCATCTCTTTCACCAGGGAAAGAGGAGCCCGTGACTCCCTTCACTTCGGCGGCACTGGAAAGCGCGCGCGCGCGCGCGTGTATGTGTGTGTAGGTGTTGGCATAGGTATTCGACTTCCAAACATCTTTGGAATCTGCTCATCTGTGATTTACAAACACAGTAAATTTCGAAGAGCTTGATAGTGTTTGTTATCAGGCACGTAAATGCACGGTCAGCTTTCCTCCCAAATTAGGTTTTCCCTTGACTTAAAACCTTTTGCTTAGTTATGTGTGAACTCACCATATAGATTTCCTATAGGAAACAATCAAGAGAAATTATATATATATATATATATATATATATATATATATATAACAATATGACTGAGGTAGACTTTAAAAAAGTTAAAATGAAGCACATCAAAATATTCCAATATACCCGGCAATCTCATTCAGGAAAGCAGGTCTCTTTCACGGCTCCACAAGAATTCTTCGCTCTAGTGGCCTCAGAGTGACTTCTGATAGCACTACTTTTTAGGGAAAAAAAAAAGTTAGAGAAAGCCTGCACCCAAGTTTTGGGTGAGATTCAGTATTCTAACCAAAATATGCTCAACAGATGATAGTAGAGATGAAGCCAGAAAACAACTCCAGCTATTTAAACTGCCAAATGAGACATAAAGCTGCATTGTAAAAATCATCTGGAAAACAGGTTTTCCCATTGAAGTCGCTATGTGTTAATTACTGTGAGCTGGAAGGCTGGAGATCGAACGCCTGGAAGCCGACTTTCACCCCGCATACGTAAACGGAAAAAGTGCTGAACAGCAGCCAGAGGGTTCCTGCTCGGACTCATTGCCATGCATGCCTAGACATTAATATGTGTTCATGGAGGGCTCGTACAGTACGAGGTGTTATTTCCTTATAAAGAAACACCAGGTCTCGCTTTCCATTCTTCTTACAAAATTATTCGCATTATTTATGCTACATTGAGCGATCTAATTTCTTCGTGATAGTCAGCTAATTGCTCTGGCAGGTAATTAGAAGCAGTTTACAACGCAAAGGGCTTTTGCATTGCCCCTCGGATTATTAAGTTGCGCTGTAAATTATACCATATTTGCTAGGGAAAATTCTTTTGAGCAAGTTCTCTTCCTGAGATCCTAGATGAAATGGGCTCCCCACCCCACCTCCCCTTCGTACACACCCCTCCCTAGCCACCCCCACTGCCACCACACCCCCTGCTTTTCCTGGACTCAGAGTCGAATGATTCTAAAGCACGCGATTTTGTTCGTGTTCACTGGGCCGAAATAACGTGGCCATTATGGCCTGAAATGGGCCAGGTTTGAAGCGAGCTTCCTGCGCGCCTGCAATATCCAGCAGGCATGTGGGAAAGGAACGGCTTAAATGGGGACATCTGTTCAGTGCTGCTCATCTTACTCTTACAGCCAGGTCAGGTTAAGAGAATAACCTGTTCGCCACCTTTTTTCTTGTTAATAAGACTATTAGAAAAAAAGCGAACACACACACAAACAACACTAATTGAGCTACCCTAGAAGCAAGGAATCAGACACACAAAGGTAGCAGCTGAGTTACAAGAGGAACTGTAAAAAATAACCATTGGGCTATTTCAATGAAAATCTACAGGACTGTGAGGAAAAAAAAACAAAATTGAATATATGAATTCAGAAATGCTGTCTACAAAAATGGTTTTACATAAGAGATTTTAAAGACTCAACAAAGACTGGTTTATTTTCAGGTTTTCATTTTAATAAAATTGATCTGAAGGTAAACTTCACTGGAAAAAGCTTTCTTAAGCTTTCAAGTACTCTGAGGCCCCACACTTTTTGTTATCAGTGTTTTCTGGTCTATGTTATCTCTGAGCCAAACCCCAAGTGGGGGCATCCTAGTTTGCACCTTGATTTTGCAAAAGTGAACTGTATCCCCTTTCACAAATATCACCCATTTGTAAATCTTGTACAATGATGTATAAGTGTGGTTAAACCTAGAGACTGGGTGCAGCTCCTAGATTATTTGTAATTAAACACAATTCCCAAAGTAACATTTATCTTCCCGAAACTGCGATTGCAATTGTCAACCGTCTGGAAGAGACCAAGGAGGTAATCTGGGAGCATTACCTCCTCTAGTAACAGAACAGAATGAAAAGAAATCAATAGTGTTGAGGATAAGAATTCAGTAGTTTTTAACTCTGCATGTTAGCTGTGATAAAGTGATATATAATACCAAAAGAGAAAACAGCCGAAACAAATCCACTCTAGGAAAAAATCAGAGGCGAACTTGTCTGAATGTCTAAGCCTCTCTCTTTCTTGCCTTGTTCATCTAGAATATACACACACACGCACACACACACCCCACCACAAATGAGCAAACTCTCTTCCCTACGTGTGTTTCCTTCATTTACATGATGAAAGAGGAATATGAAATGCTGTAGAATTAATTATCAATTTCATCTTTGGGGCAGCAGGGAGATGAATATGAAATATACCATTGAGTACACGCCTGCCTGTAGAACTAGCACGCGATCGTATCAACATGCTATGAAGATATGAACATTATGCATGCACACAAATAAGGAATTATTATCTTCCTTTAATATATGCAGAAATGCCTATTTGGGTAAATATCTTCATGTTTTTCCTATCTATGAATTTGCCAACACATTCATATGTTTGCTACATTAAAGTCTTCCTTGTCTTTCTGAATATCTGCAATTTGACTGCCCTAGCTAAAAGGAATCAAAGCATCGTAATATCCTAAGTTAGATGAGTCCCTTTTAATTAAAATGTCCCTAACTTTTGAGTGTTTCTAAGTGGTAGAGAGAAAGAAGAAATATTAAGCAGCGTGATACGGAGTGGGGGTGGGGGGAATCTAGTCAATTAAGAAACAATATGCTTTCTCAAGCGACCCTATTTATTTAAAAGAGTCGCCAAGGCAATGCTTTGCAGGAGATCCTTGCACGTAGATCAAGAGTCACCACTGCTTCGCTGTGGTCAACAAATGCATCCAATTAAGCAGAACCAGGAAAGTAAGGACTCGGCTGTAAATGTGGCCGGATAGTTTGAAACCGAATAACCTCACTAATAGGGGCTATTGTTCAGTATGGAAGTTCCCATTTTCCAATCAGGAAAATACAGCCCTTTCTGGACTCTGGCTGACTGATCCCTTCCCACCTACGGCTCAACAATCTGCCACCAGCGAGGGGCTTTTATTACCTCCCTTCCCAGGAAATGTTAGGCAACTTCCTAGTAAAGCCGCCCGAAAGCAAAAGGATCCCCTCGGGAATCCAGAAAGCCTGGCCAGGTTTTCTTTTCAACAGGAAAGAAACTTTGATCAAAGAGCTCCGGGCGAGGAGATACCCCCAACCTGGGCCAGACTGCTTCTCCTTGCAGCCGATGGCTGCGCTCGGCTCGCTCTCCACCCTTCTTCACGCTTTATTTAGTAGCCAAGGAGTCCGCGCGCGAGGTCCCTGCACAGTGGCCACAGATTGGGAGCTGTCTCCCTCTTTGAGGAGGGGCGCCCACCAGGTCACCTGGGTCTTCAGCGGGCACCGGCCACATCAGCTTCCAGAGCTTGCGCGTTCCGCCAACGCTCAGGAAACCGAGAAGCCAAGAGCCCTGTTTAAACGTATCCAGCAGAGGTACTCGCCTATATAGTTCATGTGCGGGTTTTTTTTTTTCTTATTAGGCTTTTTCAGCTCTGTGTATTTACCAGACCACACTTGACACGTTCAAAACCTTATTTGGTGTAGATCTGTTGCTGGACACTTGAAAGCCTGGGTAACTTTGATGTTTTCGACTATAAATCCCCAATGCGTACTCAATGGTTACAAATGGCTTTATTTACTTGTCCTTCTATCTACACATTTTAATCTGTTTAACCAAACAGCAGAGGCATATTTCACTTCCCACTCCACGAAAAGAAAAATCATGGACCGAGGCCTCTAATTTGCTTTTAGGACCTTCTATTTCTTTGGTTGTGAAAACCTGAGAACTCCAAATCACAGCATTGATTAGTCTTCAAACCAGCCAGCAAAAAAGCTCCCCTTTTCCACTCTATCTAAAGAGATGTTGATGTATATTGTAGCTGCAAGGTGTTAGATATACTTGAGCAAGTTGTTCCCAGGATGTAAATTAGGTCCCAAAAGCTGTTGTCCAAATCGAAGAAACAGAGAAATTAATCTGGGAGACTATCCATCATCACCGGTAATAAAGAGAGCGACATGGATGAGACAGATGATATGATTAAGGGGCTGTGGTCGTTTTAATTAACTTTTTGCTGTCCTGTAATGATCAAACTGGTCACCAGACCCGGTCAATAAGCATGTTAATATCAAACAAATAAAACCAGGGATGATTAAAAACCTCCTGGTTTATTAAATTTGAAATTCAAATGAAATTTATGCTGCAGATGCATACAGAATGCTAATAGATTTTAGCTTTATTGAAAGTGGATCTCACAGGTTTGCAAGAAACAGCAGAATATCCATCTACTCCTCTCCCAGGCAGCACTTAAACTTCTTATGAGGTGGGGGAAACTTTTAATTGATGTTAGAAAGCCTGCACTTCCTATCTTTCTTCCTCTTCCCCTTCCAAACCTCCATATTATTGCAGTTTAATACTCAAGAGCAGTCATCAATATCACAAAAGGTAAACTGAACTGGATGTGCTATGACATGCTTTCCCCGGCAGACTGTATCTACAATGGATTACAGATGTTCCCTCCTGTGGGGGGATTCAAAAATAATACAGTCACTTCTGCAAAGTGGAGAAAGAGCTGCCATTAAGACCAGTTTCATTGTTGGTCTGGTTGGTTGCTAGTCACTGTTTCAAGATTATTGTTGTTTCAATTGTTGGTCAATTATATAATTCTCTTGCCTTTCCTTTTTAATTCTTCTGTCTTATGCCTTAGGACAAACACTAACCACTTATTTTGGGGTGAGGGGTAGGGTGAAAAAGAAACTTTGACAATACTAGTATAAAATAAACACCTGATTTTAAAGTGGGAGTAAATGGACTATATATATATGAAAACATATTTTTTCATAATGAAGATGCACATACAAACCTTTGTGAAAATCTGCAAGTCAACCTCATGCAAACTGAAGAATCCAGTATACTCATTATATCTACAACAACATTGTGACCCATTGTCCTAGGCAGAATTACATGATCCTTAAGTGAATTTATATAAATACAATCTTAGAAGTAGATACTCAAATTTGTAATCACATGATGTGTGTTTTTCTAATTCCTGCATTTTTTGAGGAAACAATGGTTAATGTTTGTTTACTCTCAGAATCAGCTTTTAACTTTTCAAAAGTCCTGCCTCACTTCCTACTAGAGATAGGAGGATAAAAAGGTAAAATAAATAACTATTCATAGAAGGGAGTCTTCCCTAAAGCTTTCTTTCTCCACCTTTGAGGGTGACGGTATTGATTAGAATTAAATCCCAAATTTGAACAACTGTATATTAGGTCTTTAAAATGAATATCATTATAGAAGGAGACCAAAGCAATGAAGTTAATTCTCTTTTATTTGTTAAACGGAGTTCCCTCCTTTCCCCCACCCCTTCCTCCTTCTGGGCTGGCCTGTCACGCCTTCTCAACACGCTAAAATCATTCAGAGTGGCTTGCAGGGAGAAACACGACATTTATGGTAAGCGTCAGCCTTCAGAGAAAGAAAGCAGTTCATTAATTTACTTCACACTTACTTCAAAGTATGAGAATGTACCTTATCCCCTTAATCAATAGATATGATGTACAGTCAATATCTCAACACTGTTATAAAGGGGTCAGAAACACTCTCACACCACAAACATCAGCCTCAACTCTGTTCAATGAAACTTACACAATGCTACAACCTGACTTTGGACTTCAGTAAACCCCCGGAGGATTTTTTTTTTTTTACATCCCCAGAAGCTGTGATGTACTTGAGGAAGGTTCAAAACAACAATAAAATGAAAAGGTTTCCTCTGTCAAAACAAAACACCTCTCTCAGCTAGTAACATTTTTTTAAATCAATTCTGACTTAAAATTAGATTTCTGGGAGCATTTGTAACTGCTTAAATATGTGAATTACTTTTTAAAAACATATGGATATTCAACAGGGCTCCAAAGGCTGTGGACTTTTTGTTACACTGGTGTGGTGCTTTCTGTAGTTTAAGATGTTTCCTTGTGGTGGCAGTGAAATTGTAATTACATTTCTGTAGGCAACTAATAACACAAATGGCAAGCAAGTTCTAAAATCCACCAAATTTGAACTGTTCACATGCATACACTTAACAGATATCTGGCCTAAACCCCACTAGACACAGAAGCTTCCAATACACGTGGTCCAAGATTTGTTAAAAGCTTGTTTCTCTTCTCAGATAAATAAAACCCCCAGATTTCAATCAAAATCCCGATTTTTTTTTTTCCCTCAGAAAGAGGCGCTGGGATATCCTATGAAAACTCCTACATTCTATAAAATGCTCAATTTCTCACCCCTCAGGAAAAAAAAAAATACTCTTACCCCTTTTTTTTAATCTAATCCTTTTGTATTGAAATTTACTCATCGCCACGGGACAAACACACGGTCTCCCCTACAGTGAGACTTGCACTTCCAAAGCCGAATCCCACCTCAGAAGAAAAAAAAAAAAAAAAAGCTACCGCATCAAAGTAACAGCTCTTTGACGCAGGCGCACACCCTCCAGAACGCTCTAAAAATACCCGTCAGCCTCCCTAAATTTCTACCCTTCCGCTGTAAAGCCAGGAAAGGAGAGGATGGTATTAATATGATTCTGTTTTAAAATTTAGTGACAGTATCCGAAAAATTAAGGGGAAGAAAACCAATCAAGATTTGAGCTACAAGAAAACCTGAGGAAGTTGGCGACAGTGATAGCATTTGTGAATATTTATTCAACCTCACTCAACTTCGCAGTCAGTTTCACTCTTCAAATCGCCATGTCTCTCTTTTACGTATGTACACTTTACTGCACCGGTCCTATTCTCCATCACAGTTTCGTTGCAGACACACACACGAGCACACACGACCCCCTCCCCACGTTTGTGACACACTGCCCTTGCCTCTCCCATGTGAAGCGAACACACACTCATCCACTCTCCCTCCTTTTTCACACACACAAACCCACATATTCACTCTTTCTCTTCTCCAAACACACTCAGACACCACCTATCACACTCCCCGCCCCCCGCCCCACAACACACACTCTATACTGCACTGTCCCTCTTCCCTCCCCAGGTTTATCACTCAGTCACACTACACTCACCCTTCCCCTCAACAATTTACTGGTCTGCTCCCCTTAGTCACACATACAGTTAAATTGTCACTCACAACCCCCTCTCCCTCTCTGCACTGTCCCTCCCCTCCCCCCGTCACTGTTACACTGCCAGACTCTAGTCCCCAACCTCTCCGCATCCCCCCACCCCCTCCCCCGGCTGCACTGTGTTCTCCTCAGCTTGGTTGCACTCGCACATAGTTACATACACACACACAAAACCGCTTTGTAACACACACGCAGTCACGCGCGCCCCTCCCGCTACCGCTCCCCGCAGCCCCCCCACGGCGGCCGGCGGCGGCGCCGATGACCTCACGGCGCGCGCGCGGCGCGGCCCGGCGAGGCCGCAGATTGGCTGGCCGCGCCTCCGCGGCACTTCAAAGCCGGAGAGGGAGCTACAATTGTGGTGGAATGGGCGGAACTGATCATTGTATTGCACACCTCTAAAAAAAACACTGCCTCTGATTTATCAATATAAAAAAGATCCTCTGAGAGGAGGAGGGCACTTTTGTGTGATGGCAACTTCACTTCTAGGGGTGAGTCTCAGGATTTTCTCTTGCTGGTTTAATTAGTTTTCTTTTATTGCCGATCGGAGGGGGTTAAAGTCGCCCCGGCCAGGCCACGGGCTATCGGTCTCTATTGAGAGCTTTTTTCCTCCCCCCTTTAAATACAAGTGAGTTTAGAGAAAAGAAAGAGGGGGAGGGGGGGGCAGAGTCACTTTTTTCAGCGCAGGAAAAGGTTCGGAGGGCATTTAGACAAGCCACCTCGCAGCGCCCGGCCGCTCCCCGCCCCGGAGACGTGCGTCCAGCCTATTTTACGTGAGACGATTTAGGGGGTAAAGAGAGCAAGTTTTTCCTCCTGGGCAAATTGCAGGTTTTTCTCTCTTCCCCTTAAAAAATTCCTCAGCCCGCCTTGTCTTGCAGGTACGTTGAACCCGTCTCTCTCTCTCATTTTCTCTTTTTTAGTATTGTAGACTTTTTTTTTTTTTTTTTAAGAAAATCAGGAAGAGCGATCGAGCCCTACAGTTTGACGTCTTTTGGCCTGGGAGAAACAACCCAGGATGGGTTTCTGGGAACTGCAACAGGATTTTCAAAGCTCTTCTGTGGATTTCAGGAGTAGCTCTTAAAACCAATCCAATGGTTTTTCCCCAGGCTTCTCCGCAAAGGAATCTTCCTTCCTCCCTAATCTGGACTTTCTGCTTGCTTGTTTGTTTCGAAGTGCCTGGGGCCTTGTGTGCATAAGAGTGTTGTTTTAGGTGAGAATACTTGTCAAACTCTTCTTTAGCGTGGCGCTTTACTCCCGAATCAGACGCCGGCAGCCAAACTTGTCCCCTCCCGTAGAGTAGGAAGCAGCCGGGCGCCGGGGCTGTTGGGGGAGCCAGGTGAGTTGGTGGCGCCGTGCCGCAGCGAGAAATGGGGTGCACTGGGGGCGTTTTGGAGGCTACTGGAGGACTGATGCACATTTCCTTCCTCCCTCCCCCACCGGACCTTTGCCCACCTCCCCTCCCCCACCCCTTCTCCTCTCCTTCTCTCAGGAAGAACCGAGGTTGGGATCGACTCCTTTGGCCATGCTTGCTGCTACCTGTAATAAGATCGGCAGCCCCAGCCCGTCTCCCTCCTCCCTCTCGGACAGCTCATCTTCCTTCGGCAAAGGCTTCCACCCCTGGAAACGGTCCTCGTCCTCTTCCTCAGGCAGCTGCAACGTAGTGGGCTCCAGTCTCTCAAGCTTCGGCGTGTCAGGGCCCTCCAGAAACGGCGGCTCGTCCTCGGCCGCGGCGGCGGCAGCGGCGGCGGCGGCGGCGGCGGCGGCTCTGGTGTCCGACTCTTTTAGCTGTGGCGGCTCACCCGGCTCTAGCGCTTTCTCCCTAACCTCCAGTAGCGCCGCCGCCGCCGCCGCCGCCGCCGCGGCCGCCGCCGCCTCGAGCTCTCCCTTCGCAAACGACTACTCGGTGTTCCAGGCCCCTGGCGTGTCGGGGGGCAGCGGCGGCGGAGGTGGCGGCGGCGGCTCCTCGGCACACTCGCAGGACGGCTCCCACCAGCCCGTGTTCATCTCTAAGGTGCACACCTCTGTGGACGGGCTGCAGGGCATCTACCCGCGCGTAGGCATGGCGCACCCTTACGAGTCGTGGTTCAAGCCCTCGCATCCCGGCCTGGGCGCCGCCGGCGAAGTGGGGTCGGCAGGCGCCTCCAGCTGGTGGGACGTGGGCGCGGGCTGGATCGACGTGCAGAACCCGAATGGCGCGGCGGCGCTGCCCGGCTCCCTGCACCCCGCCGCCGGGGGGCTCCAAACCTCGCTGCACTCGCCCCTCGGAGGCTACAACTCGGATTACTCAGGCCTGAGCCACTCAGCCTTCAGCAGCGGTGCCTCTTCGCACCTGCTCAGCCCCGCGGGGCAACACCTCATGGACGGCTTCAAGCCAGTGCTGCCCGGCACCTACCCGGACTCGGCCCCGTCGCCGCTGGCCGGCGCTGGGGGCTCCATGCTGAGCGCGGGGCCGTCGGCGCCTCTGGGGGGCTCCCCGCGCTCTTCAGCCCGCCGCTACTCCGGCCGCGCCACCTGCGACTGCCCCAACTGCCAAGAGGCGGAGCGTCTGGGCCCGGCCGGGGCGAGCCTGCGGCGCAAGGGCCTGCACAGCTGCCATATCCCGGGTTGCGGCAAGGTGTACGGCAAGACGTCGCACCTCAAAGCGCACCTGCGCTGGCACACGGGCGAGCGGCCCTTCGTGTGCAACTGGCTCTTCTGCGGCAAGCGTTTCACGCGCTCCGATGAGCTTCAGCGGCACCTTCGGACCCACACCGGCGAGAAGCGCTTCGCCTGCCCCGTGTGCAACAAGCGCTTCATGCGCAGCGACCACCTCAGCAAGCACGTGAAGACGCACAGCGGCGGCGGCGGCGGCGGCTCGGCGGGGTCCGGAAGCGGCGGCAAGAAGGGCAGCGACACCGACAGCGAGCACAGCGCCGCAGGCAGCCCGCCTTGCCACTCCCCGGAGCTGCTGCCGCCCCCCGAGCCCGGGCACCGAAACGGCCTGGAGTGACGTGCACCCCGCCCCTGCCCCTCTCCCCTTCCTCCTCCCACCTTGGTCCGTTTGGGCTTCGTGGGTCCTGGCTTTGGCTTCAGTCTCTTTCCACCCTGCTCACTATGTCTTTCTGTCTCTGCCCTTCTCTCTTTTAACTCTCTCTGTGACAACTTTGTAAAGGGAATGTGGACATGTAAGTAACACGCGTTGCTCTCCTGGGCCCTAGCTGTCTCTCTACCGGATTACACCGTTGGGGCCCAAAACAGCCCCAGCCGGCCCCTCGGCAGGCCTTTAATTCTTGTCCTCTCCTTGTTCTCCCTTCACCATCCCCAGTTGGGACGGGCACATCTTTTAGAGGGAAGTGGCCGCTGGAGGTAAGGCTGGACCGATCCAGTGCCTGGGACCCCGGGCCTCCGAACGCGCGGTTAACCACTAGGCTGAGCAAGTTTGAGCGCCACCCAGGGCCTCCGGGGCAGGCCAGCCGCCGACTGGCTAGGTACCAGTACCAGAACCGCGTTTTCGGGCGTCTGAGTTGCTGAGCGCCCTGCCCTGCAGCCGGGCGTCGCGGCCTGCCCTTCGCAGAGCTGTCGGGTGCCCATCTTGGACACGGAGACCCGGAGTTTGTCTAGTTCAGCTCTCCAACGCCAGCCCTGACTCTTTCCCTTTGTTCCCTGGGGTGGAACCGATGCAAGTTTTAGCTAAGGGCAGTTTTGGTGAATCGATGCAACAGCCTTCTTTAATCTTTATAACTTTTTTAAACGGAAAATCTAAAGAAAACACAACAGCATCCTTCTATTTGGTTTCCCTTGTAGGTAGTTTTTCCTCTATCAGTAAGCAAGTCTTTCTCTCAAAATTGTGCTAATATTGATCCCAAAGTTATTTTGATCGCATTAACTTAACTTATGGGGTTGGGGGTGGGGGTGAGGGTAGGTGTCTTTTTCTTATGCAAAAATACCCTTTTCCGGTGAGACCAGATTAACTATCTCTGTGTTTGTCCTTTGCTACCTCGTTTTCACCACTCCCGAGCATAATCTCTCTCTCTTTTTTTTTTTTGCTAGTCCAGCAGTCAATTTGTATAGTACCCATTTCTGTAAATTCTTGCAATTCGTTGAAGATTCTTAGGGTTTAACTTTTTTGTGTGTGATTTAAACTTATAAACAAGTAAAGAAGCTATTGTTTATTTCGGACCAGGCTGTAGTTTAAGTGCCAAAAGGGAAAAACAGAAAAAAATTGTAAGATTTATCTGAACCTAATGGTTTGTACAACGGGAGAATAGTTCTAGATTAGGTATCGATTAACTATAACTCCACCAGTGTATGGGTGCGAGGTGCAGTTGTCCAGGAGACGATTTTGTATATTATTTTTCTTGTACATTACTTCCAGTAAATATTTGAAAATATATTGAAGTAAACTTGATTTTTTTTTTTTTTTGGTCACAAGAAAATATTAAGAGTTATTCTTGCAGTTCTGATGAGCTGCAGATTTTTTGAACTCACTTCTGGAGGTGCAGAGCCACAAACGCACTTTCGGGGCCTAGTTTTGCTCGAATATGAATTTAGATAGGTATCAAACTGTAACTAAGACAATATTTGATAAATGTGGGATGACACTTAATTTAATGAAGCATGTACTTACTTGCATTTGCTGGCAGTTCAGGCATAGTTAAAGTGAGAGTACTCTTATATTTCATAATAACTGGGTCTGCCAAAAACCCATGTGTTAAATAAAATGTCCAAGTGAATCTCAACTAACTTTGGCCTCTGTGTATTTCCTGAAGGTAATATTGTTAACTGTTAATAATAAACACTCCTGACACTACATTTAAATGTTTGCAGATTCTGCAAACTAATTGCTCATTGTAATGTTGAAATAATTTGGATATTTCACATTGAAATGAAAAGCCTTTCTCTGGAACATTTTAGACTTGCATTTTAAATGCATGAAATGTAATTGATTTATTTGTAATATTTTAAATGGTATTAATAAACTCAGATAAAGACTAGGTTAGTTAATTTGTATTTTTTTTTTCCTTTTTAAACTATGGACATTTGCATTTTATCTTCAGTTAAATGTCTAATTTAAACAAAACATAGCCCTGTTTTGAGGTAATATTTAAAGAATTGTTTTTAAGCTATTACTTAGATGGAATGATATATTTGGGGAAGCTGTGTTTTCTCTATTTACCAAGATAAAGACTGTAGTGTGTAAGAAATGTAATTATTTACCAGTAGATTTTAGCTCCAAGCATCAGGATTTACTGAGCTCTTAAAATTTATACAAAGTCACCAAACAATTGAAAGAAATTTCTTCGTTCTGCTTTCTTCTCATTCTCCAGAAGGAGTCAGGTTGTTGGCCATTGGTTGCATTTGGTATTTAAAGGCCAAGCCTTACACTAGAAGATCAGTACATCTAAAATAAAAACATGGGTTTGGGAATAACTTTTTGTTGTTAGGGGGTGGAGGAGGTCAAGCTAACAAAAGCTTGTTTTTGGCATTCCATGTCTTAGCTAAAGATTATGTAGAGGTAAATATCAGTAGTAGATTCCTGTTGAAATGACTTATCTGTTCTTTTAAAGTCTCTAAACAGCCACCAAAGAAAAGGAAGGTTAAACCTTAATCTATCTACTAGGCTATTGTTCATAGGTGTCAATGATGCCAATAAAAAGATACTGTCTTGTTATGTCTAAGTGCATTTAAGCAATGGGTGTTCCTTGAGCCATACTTTGAAACATAAAATACTTTAAATGTTGATTGCTGTTATATCAAAGTATTTCACTATTAGATTAATATTATTTTGAAACAAACTGAATAAAAAGTTAGTGTGTTCAGATTCTTTTAAGTTTAGCTTCTTTCTTTCCGTTTGCATTTCCCCACCCTAAATTCAGTCTTGGTGTGCATCTTGAACTGACAATTTTTCAATGAAATTTATATAAAGTCATTACTATCCATAGAAACAAATGAAAATACGGAGTATAATTAAATACTGTAAATTCATAAGGAAAAAACAGGGATAAAGTATTTTAGAATAATGTGGTTTGTGCCCAAGTAACAGCGTGCCTTAATCCTGTTGTCTGTGCTGACGTTTGAGAACTCCAACCCCTATGACTTCAGGCAAGCAAGTAAGCTCTAATTCTTTGGTATACTACAGCTCTACATAATGGTTTTAAAAAGTAAAACAGTCTCTTTCTGTTACTTTCTTCCTAGGAATAACACGCAGAACACAATTTAAGTGTTGTTCCTTTTTTATTGAAAGTTGCAGTGCTGAGGGATTCAGAGAAAACGGTTCTGAAGGAGTTAAATGTAGTGGCAGGTAAGAAAAAAGCTGCTTGGTACCTTCATTATATCAGTTGCATTTTACCCAGGATCACATTTGATTTACAAAGTGATTGATGATAAGGATAGATATTGTCTGGAAGAAGCTTCTGGGGTGGGTAAACGGGACAGATTTTTCTGTAGTATGGATGTTCAAATTTTCACTTTCTTCCTTGGGCTTCTCCCCATTTTAGCTTTGGTTTATTTTGTATTGTTGGCTATAGCCAACATATTCATTTCTGCAGGGTGGCCAGGATTTCCTTTTGGGAGTGCACATCTTTTTGGAGGATAGAGGATGAAGTAAAAAACTGGTTTCTCCCCGTTTTATTTATGCTAACGCACCCCATAACAGTGCCTGCAGGCTCACTCAAATGAAGCCAAAGGGTTGGTCTCACTTTAAACCAAGGGACAAGCTTCCAGTCTTGCAGATCAAGGTAGAGTTAAACTAGTTGTTGACCCACAGTCAGGCCAGCATATATCAGTCCACCCTCAGGAGACTGGAATAGGGCTGCAGCTGAGTCCAGCTTTTCTGTTAACCTGCTTCATTTCGTCCCCAAACTTGAGTGTTTCTTCCTTACCCTGCTTTCTCCTGTTCTGGTTCAATTTCTTTTTGGATGATGTCTTTTGCTTAGGAACATGACTATGATTTGTTGAGATGGACTATCAGAAAAAAATTTGTTTAAGCTAACACAATTTAAGCAAATGTGATGAGGTACTCGTCTTTATTAACTGATACTAGAAAAAGTTCCTGGATGGGTTTGTCCTCCTTCCTCTCTCATCTTACCCCAGTCTTGGCATAACTTCTCAATGGGGCTCCCATTGGGGACAGAATGCTGAAGTTAAAAATTAATGACAAGCATATGATGAGACTGGACTCCTGAGCGGACAAATCGATAATCCTGCCATCTACATTTTCATCTCCCCATGGATCTTTTGTTGAGATTATTGAATGGAATGTTACAGAGGACCTGTGGAGGAATTTTTTAAAAATAAATATTCTATTTTAGAGGATTAGCTCAAAGGTCAGTTAATCTTTTAGGCTGGTAAATTAAGGCAGGAACTTTGGGGGGAGCGAGAGTGTAGATTTGATTTTTCTCTGGTTGCCTAAACTGGTAGAGAAATTCTACATTTTGCTCAATTTTTCAAATAGCCTCAAAGAGGGGTTAATTTGAGGTAGATATTTTGAATAAACTGGGGTTTAAAATTTACTGCTGACTTTTACAGCTTCTGTCCAAACAGGCATTATTATTCTCCCTACACCCTTAAGAAAAACTCAGGTATGATCAAGCCCCTCTCTCTTTTAAAAATATGATTTTTATGTTGTTCCCCCCTTTTTTTTCTTTAAAAAGTAGACAAGCAGATTAATTCTATCACTGTCTTGAAAGAAAATCGTGTTAAGTAAAGGATCAGTGGGAGTGAAGTGTACTCATTTTTAAGTTAGGATTGTTATTCTGGGTGGTATCTTTTGAAGACTTTGCTCGATATACAATTGTTGCTGTTGTTTAAAAATTAAGATTCAGAATTTGCTTTCGCCCTATTTATTCCCTGCTTCCGGATTAAAGGAAAGCCGATAATTCCTTGCTCCAGCCTCTAAGGTTTAAGGGGATGCGCGTCAGTGGCCATCTCTAGGTTCGCCGCATTCCCTGTACGCTGAAGTGTTGATTTGCTTAGCGGGGGGAGGGGGTTTGGGGCTGGTATCTGTTTTCTTTGGTCCCTGGGCGCGTGTTAATTTAATTTAATTTCCTGCGGAGTCTCCTGGCGGTGAGGAAGCAGCCTTAAATACATTTTGCTTCGATTCCTAACGACAGTCGGGGCTTCTAGAGCTCCAGAGACAGCGAAGGGAGCTGGAGGATGACTGAGAACCGGGAATGAAGCGCCCGCTCAAAACTGCTGCTTTTCACTGTTGTTCTTTCCTGTCCATTTGGGGAATTTCTTCTAAGCCCATTCCCTAACTTTACTTCTCAGACAAGCCATTTCTTGCGCGGGAGGGAAGGTGGAGACACCCGCTGCTTCTCTTGCGGGGCTCGAGGCTGAGTTTGGGCTGCCCAAAGTTGCCATTATTCTGTTTCAGTGAATTCAAGGCGATGTGTTGAGCCCAAGAGAGTTTTCCAGCCTCTCTAAACGCTACTTCCTCTTTCCTTTCCCTTCTCGACTTGCCAGCTGCTCTCAAAAAGCCTCTCCGATTCTCCGGAAGCTTTTGAGCGGACGAGCTGCGTTGTCCACCCAAGAGCTGCAGCGAAGGGTAGGGCGGCAGTCGGGTCTATCCCGGACCACCGTACCCGCCCGCATTCCCCCTTGTGCTGCCAGCCGAGCCGCCGCAAGCGGCGCCCGCGCACACAAAGGCACCGCGGCCGCCTCCTCCCGCTGCACGGACAGCGAGCGCCACCCTGTGCCCCGTGCGCGTCCTGCAGCGCGCCAGCCGCGGCCGACACAGGCCCAATCAGCCCGCGCTTCCCGGAGCCTCTCTGGCCCCGCGCGAACCCATCGCGGGAATCGCCGGGTGAACTTCTCCTGCGCTCACTTCCCGGCTCAAAAGAAGCCGGCCGGCCTGGGATGGGCGGATTCCCTCCTTTTGCTCGCCAAATCACCAGCATCCGCCCACTGCCTTTGGCCATCCGAGCGCCGGGACCCTCGGGCCTCTATCCCACCCTATCCCGGTATGGCAGGCCAAGTGCCGCGTCCTGCCGGTGCTACCCGGGCCTACCGCGGCGTGGCGGGCCAAGATCCTTCTTCCTGAACCTGTTGGATTTCTTTGGTATAGCATCGACTGTGCTCTTTTCTGGCTAAAGTACTCTGTTCACTTTTGCTTGTCTCTTACCCGTTTCTGGCCCTGTAGCAGTTTAACAAACTGCTACTCTTGTCTTTTTATTAAGGGTTTGCCGGACTCAAATGAAGGAATTTGTGCACCTTTTCTCACACTATTGGCATAAGGGAAGCAAAATCAGGACCGATTGACTGTGATTTTTGATTTCAGGAATCAAAAGAACAGTTTAGCCACTTAAATGACGACCTAGAAGAGAATCTTATCGACAGGTATATATAGATACATAATCACTGTACCTGTTGAGCTGATTGAACTTGTCTTTGCTGCGTTGTACCTAAAACCCAACAACCTCTTTTGGGCTTCTTCCTCTCCCTTCTTGCCCGTCCACGCTTCTGGCAGCTGAATAATTGAGGAGTGCCAGCAGTATTCTCCCGGCCCCGTATTTTGGTGACATCTGAAGGGAGGAACGGGTCAGTCCTTCAGAAAAAGTACCATACTTCCTTTAAAGATCATCTTTACTTTGAGAATGTACCTGGTGCTCCCTGGGGCGGACTGAGGAACAGAGGCCCCTCTCAGTAGGTTTGGATCTGAGTTCCACTTTGTACTCTCTAGATATGCCAGGGATTAAATTTGGAGTTTATTTTTGGTTATGCATGCACCATCTACAGGCTTTTAAAGTGCCCTGTGATGTGCTGCAATCTAAGCGTCTGCTTCAATATTCAAGAGTTCGCAGAGCTGCACACCTGCGTGTGCTATGGCTCCAATCTTGTCCAGTTTGTGGTTAAATCCACCGGCACCACTGACCCGCAATCCCAGTAGCAGGGAAGGGAGAGGAATGGCTTAACTGGTCTGCAGTTTGGGCCTCTCTCGAAAAGCCCCTGAAGCCTCAGGGTAGAAGCAGTCTGGCCTTCTGGAATTCAAGGGTGTATTTGACACATCCACCTCCGGAGTCCTTCCCTCAAACCAGCCGGTGTGGAAGCCCCCACCTCCACCCCTCTCTCCAGGGTCCGGAAAGCCGGAAAGTGCTGGAATGTCGCGTTCTCTCACCCTATTGTGCCTAGGTGTTGCAAACCACTGGAGGACAGAGCTTCCGGCTTTGATCTCGTGTCTCGGTCATTCTTTACCACCGAGGGGTGAGTTTAAATTAAATTTCTTTCTCTGCTGATAAGTTCTAATGGGCCTCAGAAGGTGAATAATTATGCAGTAACATTTCATGGGTTGTTGGAGTGGGAATTCCCACTGCGCTGTCACCAGGAACAGCATTTCCCCTGTACCTCAATGCTAAATGAAGCTTCACAAGTAAACTACAAGTGTCTTTCAAAGTCCCCGTCTGGATGATCTAATCTTTCCCTGCTCTCACCTTTCTTGTGCCTGCAAAACAGTTTGGCATCACTTTTTAAATTTAAGTTTTATTTGTGGCTTAAAAAAACTTTAAAAATCTCTACTAAAGGATCTTATGTTTGAGTGTAAAAATTTTTGCTTTGATGATTAAATATGCATTCCTATCAAGACAAAATATACATTCATGAAAGCTGAGGCCACATTTTTCCTGGAAAAAGGCAGACAAGCCACCTGGGATTTGCCTGCTTTCTCTTGTCACTTATTTTAGTGAATTTGTGCGTTTTTTGCTTGGTTCTTGAGAAAAAGGCTCAAGACCTGGAACTGCTGCAGTCAGTGGTCTGAACATACCTGGTTTGCGGTTCAGAAGTGCACTTTCTGTGCCAGAGGGGGAGGATAAAAAGCATACTACTTTGTCGCTTCATTCAAAATAGCTATTTACCTATTTGAAAATGTGGGCTTCCTTAAGATTTTGATTTATATTTAATTTTTCCCCAAGATAGGTAAGAAATAGCATCAACAGTTTGAATATTTAAATGGATCAGGACATTCTGACACATACTTTAAAATCAGACTCAGCTTAAATCAAAGAAATCCAAATTTGTAATTTAAAAGCACAATGGAACTCTTTATAGCTTTTTCTTTAAAGAAAATCCTTTATACCCTGTTCACATCAGTGTTTCACTGCTTAGCATTTTCCTTGTTTACTTTTCTTCCTTTTAAATTTATTGTGCTCCCACAGTTTTAAGATTTCTTAACACATGGAAACTGGAGCCTGCTTATCAAGTTTTCACTCCTTTCTTGGCAACTAATTTGAAAGTGCCCAAACAATGAGTTGATTTACATTACGTTCATTTCACTCTATACTCCTTGTGAATGTTAGAAAAAAACTCAGTAATTTACCTAGGGTTATCTTTATATCTTTGAAGGGGACTGATCCTTCCAGTTTTAAGATTTTTAGCCACTCCGTTTTAAGCACTAAAACAGAAGAAAGAAAGAAAGTAGATGTTATGCCCTCCACCTCCCCCAGAGTTCAGGTGATTGTCTACTTCAACTGAAAATAAAGATTGTACTGCCCAATTTTGCACCCAATTTAATATCCCTAATTATTCAAGTACCCTATCATCAGGTTTCCCATCATTTCAGGAAGTTTTGTGCTCATTCTTCTGTACCGATCAATATTTCGTTTCTCTTTTACATACCTGTCCCTTATTTTGGCTTTTTTTTTTTTTTTTTCATAAGCACTTTCCCCTTTCAATTAAACAAACAATGACCTTTGTAAGGAGAGGGGAACCAGTAAGTGGAAGTGAATTTAAGAGTTATTCACATTGATTTAGTGAATCAATATTATCAAGTTGTGTATATGTATGTATGTATGTGTGTGTGTGTGTGTGTGTATATATATATATATACACTCTTAACAGAATTTGACTACAAATATATGAAGTCTCAGTTTAAGGAAAAATAATCATTTTTCTAATATTAAATTCTGTTTCTCTTAAACCTTTAAGAAAGTAAGATGCTTGCAGATGACAATTCAGTGTCCTTTGTACTGTTAGGCAAATTGAGTTTTTCTCTTTTTCCCAATACATAACTATTTGGTTTAAAACTGTAGTTGTTATGTTGGAGTATGATATACATGTATCATATTTTCTATGCCCTCAGTAGTGACATACTTTAGTTTATTATCACAATTGACTGTTGTAATAGTAAGGAATATAAGGCAATAAAACAGCCTTGAAAATATTTTGGCAATAGAACATTATATATTCTTTAGTTGCATATACTTTGTAGAAAGTATATGATATAATTTATTTAGTATATGGTGTAATTATTAAATGTGAACATACTTTGCTTAGTGACATGTTCACTTGAATGTTTTACTATGTATACCCAAGAAAATCAGAGTCTGTGAAGTGTTCCATTCTTAAAATTCTGCCTGTTGTTTTGCAGAGAAAATGTTTCAGAAGTGGAATATAATAGTGATTCCTATTGTAAAGAAATAGTATTTATGTCTGTGAAGAGGTTTAGAATGACTTTTAGTATTTTTATAATCCAAAAGCAGTGGCATTTTTTTACTTCATTTTTTTTTAAAATAAACTTTTCATTTTGGAATAATTTTAGAACAGTATAGTGAGCTCTAGTAGTTTTCTCTATTAATAACATCTTACATTATGATGGTGTATTTATCACATCCAGGAAATCAATATTGGTATATAATTTTTTTAAATAAAGAATTAAAGTCAACAAATGTCGCACTGCATATCTGTCAGTGATAGATTGCAGCTTAGGAAAATGCTGACTTCTTTTTGTTCAACTTCTTACAGTCAACTTGTCTATGCTGCTGCTGCTGGTAAGTCGCTTCAGTCGTGTCCGACTCTGTGCGACCCCAGAGACGGAAGCCTACCAGGCTCCCCGGTCCTTGGGATTCTCCAGGCAAGAACACTGGAGTGGGTTGCCATTTCCTTCTCCAGTGAATGAAAGTGAAAAGTGAAAGGGAAGTCGCTCAGTCGTGTCCGACTCCTAGAGACCCCATGGACTACAGCCCACCAGGCTCCTCCATCCATGGGATTCTCCAGGCAAGAACACTGGAGTGGGGTGCCATTGCCTTCTCCCTTGTCTATGCAGAGGCTATATACTACATTAATAAACAAGTTACGTAGAAAGCTACTCTACAGGGGTGTGTTTTTAAAATATTGTTTCTTAGAATAAAAAGATTTTTAAAAATTCTTTAATAGTTAAAATCTATGAAAATATCTAGTTCAGTTTTCATTTTTATTTCATGTATGAAAACATCAGATTAAATTTTCACAGTTGATGGTTTCACTTAAAATTATAATGCAATTATTGTTAGCAATGTTCTACTTGTAGCCTAGAACTATTTTTTGTCCTGCAATTTAAAATTACTTATTTACTCATTACTTGTAATAATATACTGATTCTATTTATTTCCTGTTTTCCAAGTTAAATTTTAGGAACACTTTTACTAAGGAACTGAGTTTGTCAGCATATAGAAAGCTTTGAAACTTAATGATTTTTCTTTCTTCTTTTTTTAAACACAGATAAATGTGTTTCCATGGAGCAATGCATTTGCTTGGATCTTTGTCTCATTTAAGTGAGATTATAAGCAGTTTCATAAAAAGGAAGTATTCTTTATTTAATATATATTTTAATTTTATATAGAGTTGCTAGATAAAATACAGGAAATCCAGTTACACTGGTGTTTTAGATAAACAACAAATAATTTTATTAGTGTAAGTATGTCCCATGTAATATTTGGGACATAATTATACTAAGCATGATTTGTTGCTTTTTTAAAATTCAGATTTAACTGGGTGTCCTGATTATTTATTTTTCCTTTTTTTAAATGAAATTCATGTATTTATAAGGATAAATCTAAAAATAAAAGGCAATATAAATATAAAATAACTTCTGCTTGTTCATGAAAATGCTAAAGATAGCATTCCGTACTATTTAAAATGGAAGTACATGACATAATAAAGTTAAAATTTACTTGTTACGTGTAGGATGAAAATATAAATATAAAATTGGTTTTCCTCTTTTCTGTTTTTTATTTTTCAGCTTGTTTGGCTTCAAACTGGACTTTCCTTATACATTTAGAATAATGCGAGTACTATTTTGCCATACTAAGAATCTACCTTTACCTAGCTTTCAAGAAAGTAATATTATGCTGATGTGTGCACTCTTCTTTCTAATATTAATGTTATAAAAAGGAGATATCTAAAAAATCACCCTAACTTCTAGTCATTAGATTCATGCATTTAAGACCCTATAGTAAACTTTTGCTCTTGCAAATTCTGCTCCCCAGGTACTTTACACCTACTTAATTGCTCTTACCTAAACTGTATAAGGAGAAGGAAATGGCAGCCCACTCCAGTGTTCTTGCCTGGAGAATCCCAGGGACGGTGGAGCCTGGTGGGCTGCCGTCTATGGGGTCGCACAGAGTCGGACACGACTGAAGCGACTTAGCAGCAGCAGCAGCAGCAAACTGTATAAATGTGGATTCCTGTATCTCCAGAAGTCATGTATAAGTTGTAGCAGCAGTACTGCATATGGAATTCATTTGCCAGGTGGTCTATAAATTATAAGTAACTAGAAGTTAAAGTTCTTCCTACTAGGAGAGTTTGTTTTTCCTTCTGTGGAAGTATTGCTGTAGGACATAAAAGTAATATCCACTTATTTATTCATGACATTTTCTCCAGAAGCAATCCATTATCCTAATATAATAGTTTTCCTCGTTGTGATTCATTTATACTACTAATTTTTCTAACAATTTCCTATCTCTTGGCAGTTATTATTTGTGATTATTCCTAAAAATAATGAGTAAAATTCTATGTAGCTTAGATACAATACAGGCTAATAATAATAAATAAGTGTGAGGGGGGACAGTGAACCTGGCATCTGGTTTATCCATGTTGCTTTCACACAGCGCAAAGAGTAAGTAAAGACAACATTAACAGGCCATGTATACCAATGAGATAAATCATTAAGAACAATACAGGCAGTCTTTTATTCATAAACAAGGAATTTATCAAAAGCCCAGACTTTAAAGGTAGCTGCTTTTATCAGACAGTTAAGCTATTACTCTAAAGGTCGGGAAGTAATGGCTAAGTGGGAAGTGTAGGAAAATTTATTTAGGAGGCTGCCTTGATGGTAGCACTCCCTGAAAATTAAATTGTAGGCAAATTTTCACAAAGTGCCCTACTTGCCCCTCCACTTTACTTTGTTTTATAAAGCTAATTAGATATTCATTTTGGTTAATTTTTTAAAATATAATTACCTCTGTGACTTTTAAGGGAGGCATTCATATACAAATGCAAATTTGTCAAAACATATTACCTCCATCCTAATCCAAAGACTTTCCATTTCAACAAAGTTTGAAACTTCAGTTTTTGGAGACTATTAGAGCCTCACGAAGAGTTGACTCATTGGAAAAGACACTGATGCTGGGAGGGATTGGGAGCAGGAGGAAAAGGGGACGACAGAAGATGAGATGGCTGGATGGCATCACCGACTCGATGGACGTGAGTTTGAGTGAACTCCGGGAGTTGGTTTTGGACAGGGAGGCCTGGCGTGCTGCAGTTCATGGGGTCGCAAAGAGTCGGACACGACTGAGCGACTGAACTGAACTGAACTGAATTGAGAGCCTCACTGAAGATATCCTAGAAAATACAAGAAATTGTGAAGAAGCAGAGAAAACAAATACCTTAAACCCACTTCTGAGATACATTATGTCTTATAATTTTTTTCTTTGTGATTTTTATATGAGTATAATTTACTTTTTCCTCATTAATATCAAAATTAATTTTCCTCACTATTAAAAGTTATCTGCAAATGCAATTTTCAGTGGTTATGGACCCCATATATCAAAATTTTACTCCTTCCCTAATACTGGGCATCTGGTTGTTCCCAAATGATTGAACATCCTTATGTATGACTTTTTGTTCTAATTTCTGATTATTTCCTTAGGATACTAAAAGAGGAGAGAATTTTTGGGATAAGAACATGTTAATGACTCTTGATAAGGATGACCAGATTACTGTCCCTGAAGTATATAGCAGTTTATACTTCAGGAAACAGCAGTTGAAAGAACTGGCCTTAAGTGCACTGAATTCTTTGTTCATTTAATAAGAAAGAAATGACTCTCATTATTGCTTTAAGTCATATATTTCAGATTCCTAAACTTTTCTTCGCCATGTGTGTTTGCTATTTTTATTCTCTCTTGTAAATTGTCCTTCCATGGCTATGCCCTTTCCTGAATGATCGTCCACGTGGTTGCAAAATCAAGCAGATGATCTGGGCCAGAGAAGAACACTGTGGAGAAACAGTGTTGGCTCTGGAAGCAGAAACTCCTTTTCAGTCTTTGCACCATACAGTTCCCTTAAGGTGAAACCTGCAGATCGGTTTCCTTTTGTTGGTACCAGCTTAATTGCAGTAAGTGGGCAGAGTGGAACATAAATACATGCTATCATTTTACAAAAGAATTTTGGGGAAACAACCAGTTGTATTTCCCAACTAAGTGTGAACCTTGTCTTGCACTGTCACATAGTACTAAGTATAGATTCACTTGAACATGTGAGCTGTAACTGTTTGAAAAGTTAAAAAAAAAAATGAGTCTATAGGATAGTCCCAAAAAATGACTTATAATTTTAATAGTTTACTTTTTAAGCTGAATTAGCTAGGGCCTCTGGCTGCATGAAGCCACAGATTTGATCTTTAAAGAGACTTATTTCATTCCATGGTGGCTCAGATGGTAAAGAGTTTGCCAGCAATGCAGGAGACCTGGGTTTGATCCCTAGGTTGGGAAGATCCCCATAAGAAGAGAACAGCTATCCATTCCAGTATTCCTCCCTGGAGAATTCTATGGACAGAGGAGCCTGACAGGCTACAGTCCATGGGGTTGCAGAGAGTCAGACACAACTGAGCGACTTTCACTCACTCATTCAACTAATTCATGGTCACCATAGATAATGAGTTTGATTTGAGTCAGCCATTTTAGCAGGACAGAAAGATCTATTTTAAAATTTTGATATTTTATGGCCACTGGAGAAATAATGTCCAAGAATAAAGTAAGGTCTACATAATCACTAATGAATTCTAAGTTTTTTAAAAAGTTTTTTACATAATTATTCCTTAACAAGCTTGAAGTAATAACTACATGACATATTCATTAGCCCTTGAAAGGAATGCTTAAATACAACCATTAAAGAGTCAAACCCTTGAGTTACTGGGAAAAGAGAAGGAAGAAGAGGGTGAGTAGATTGGACATACATCATATCTCTAATATAGCCTCAGCTTGTAGTAGAGATAACAATATCTCATAGTGATATTTTAAATGATACATTTGCTGTTGTTCAAAAATTTTTAAAAATAACAAATACCAAATGCCTACTTTGTGTTCAGTCTTTTGGGTTAAAAATAAGCCTTAAGCATTATTATGAATCACTGACATAATTTGAGAACTTATTGTAAACAGGAGTAAAATATTTCTTGTGTCCTTTCTTTAAGAAAAAAATAATCATTTGAAAAGAAATCGCCCCATCATTCTGACCATATGACTAAAATCAACTATTTAAAAATTTAACAGTATGAAGGCATTTTCACATTATAATTTCAAAATGGTCAAAGTGTTAAAATAGCTTAAACTTTAGTCTGTGTGTGTATATGTATTTACCCAGAATTATGCCCAATCTATTTTTAATCTAAAATTGTTATAAGAGGACAAGTTAATATTAGTTCATCCTCCAAATAAAGTTAATTGATTATTAACTAAATGTAAATATTCTTTTGTGTATAATAAACTGATAGTCACTGATGTTGCTAAATAGACTTTTGTAAAAGTAATTGCTCTCCTTTTTAAACTATATATAACAAATTTTGAATACATCCAAAAAAAAAAAAAATGGATCCAAGAGCTTATGCCTTTCTAAAACTAAACTTCAACAAAGAAAATAAGGTAACACTTACTGGATTTAATTAATTGTTCTATCCATGCTCAAGTTTACAACTTTTGTTTATGAATCCTATATTTAAAGTGGCTAGTTTTAGAGACAGTTTTTGTTCTGTTTTGTCTTTTTTTTTTAAATTCTGCTCTAGAACAATGGTTCTCAATTTTGTTGTTAACAAACCCCTTTGAGAATTTGATTCAGGTTATGGATCTTATCTTAAGAATATACTTATCTCAATACCTCTCTGATACCTGTAAATTGACTCAAGATTTAGAGGTAGATGTATACTGTTGAGTCCTTAGTTTGTATGTTCTACTAAAATGCACATGTTTTTAGAGGAATTTTACTTGAGTAAGTCAAAGAAAGTGTCTTTTATCTTTGACTCTGTTATCTAACCTTGATAAAAATGAACGTGGAGAAAGGTTGGCTCTTTTCCAACAGACTGGAATGTCTCTAAAGATCCCAATAAAGAAGAACTACCAGGGTGTTGTCCTTCACATTTCAGAAGTGTATGATTAAAATTTTGTGATGTTTGTACTTTTCTATGCTGGGTCTGTGATATACTAGTGGTCACTCCAGATGTTTTAATTTTGTCTAGGCTAATGTCTTAGGCCTTCTGTTAATATGGAAATAGATGGAATTTTATAGTACATCATTTAATGTCCCACTTTAAAATAATTTTATTACTGAAGCAGTATTTATTTTCTAATATTTGGAAAGTCATTCATATGAATAGGAGCCTCAGTACAATTGAGCAAACCCAAACCACTTCTGATGGACTCCACCTTAGCCAACACTTTATCCAATGCGTATGTTACTTTCTTTTTTTTTTGTCAGTTACAACATTTGTAAATCTGTCTTAGTTTTTGCATGATACAGCTATCAACATCTTTTTTATCTTAACCAAAGAGAAGAATGATACATCAGCAAGTGGGCTGTAAATGGAACAAAAGAGTTATGATAAACACCCTGAAAATAAAGATAGAAGGGGTGATTCAACAGTGAGAGAGACAGTCTATGTACACCTTGGGTCTAATCTTCCTCTACACTTGTGAGCACTGGTGTCTGAAGGTAGAGAAGACTGAACAATTGTGGGGAGAATGTGCTATTGCCATAGCAGCTTTATTTCTAAGCCTTCCAAATCATAATTAGGTTGTGCATGAGAATTTTTTTCAGAGTATGGGTTGGCAGAAAAAAAAAAATCTAGATTCACATCAGATGTTAACCAGGGAGGAACCATGCACCTTTATGTTTTTTTGCTGTGTAAGGCGGAGGCACATAGCAAGCTATTTTCTATGTAAATGATTCAAAAGTACGACTTCCAGTTCCATCTTAGAAGGGTAATGTGTTAGTTGAGTGTGGGTTATAGAGTCAGATTTTCTGAATTGAATCCTCATTCTGTTACTTCCTTGGTGTTTGCTTTGAGAAGATTCCTTAATTAATCTGTGCCTCATTTGGTAAAGTTTGAATAAAAGAATCTTACTGTCAGTAGGTTAATGCCTGTAAGGCTCAATCGTAGTGCCTGATGGATGAGTGCTTAATGAATGTGAACTTAATTTTATAAGTTCTGTATAAAAAGTATGTATGGTATATAAAAACTGAAACTTATAAATTAGCTTATTTTGTATTATTGATCTTATTATTGTGGATACTAATGACAGGAGCATTTCATTTTATAATGGAAGATATTCTCTTTGTTACTTTGGAGGTTCTTTTCCCTTTCTCTTTGAGAGCCCTATTGACCTAGCTCTTATTTGGTGACCCCTTCTTGCTCCTGATTTCCTTTGGTGTTCTGTATATACCATGCTTTAAGAGCCAGACTTTTCCTTTTGGGCTTGTATGCTGGTCTTAACCCTCTCTTCCCAGGGGATTTAGTTCTAGGAAAGTGGGGGCTAAAGGAACTTATAAAACTAATATAGGCAAAGTAATTCTGCTTTAACTAGGGCCATGAAACTACAAATTTAAATTTGTAGGGTTTTTTTGTTTTTTTTTTTTACATTTTCTGAGGATTTCATGGTGGAATATTTTTTTCCTTTCAGTCCTAAGCTGATTCCTTGAGTCTATTATATTCTTTACTGTTTGAGTATTTTCAAATAGTTTTTTCCCTCTTTTTCTAGTTCATTCTTTCTCTTGCTTGCTCTCCTTTTCTTTTTTGCTGTACAATTGTCCAGAATGTTCTGGTAATTTAACAACTTCAACTATCTTCCTAGAATCTTTTCTTGACTTTCAGCTGGGGAGAAAATATTTTAGCCATGTATTACATTACTGGATTGTAGTAAAGCTGATGGTCAAACAAAATACCTCCATTCAATAGAAAATTTTACTTGGCTTATAAAGAATAGCATTCCATCATTTACTACATCTACAGAAGCACAGATCAGTTTACGAGACCATTCTTTCCTTCAGTTTAATAATGCAGCAGTGATTGCTTTCATTTATAGTTTTTCACACTGAATTGTCTATAACTTTTGCTTTTCTAAAATCTCAAACATCTTTAAGGAGCTCCTCAAGTAGTTTTAAAAGTAAAATATTTTAATAGGATTGAACTGCACCTTTATAATTAAGTATAAATCATTAAGGAAACATGCCTAACAAATTCAATTACATTGGTAATGCTTTTCAGTGTATTTCGATAGACATTGTATTCACAGATACTATGCTTTTTTTTAAGATGGGAAACTTATCCTGGATTACCTACATGGGCTCAGTGTAATCATAGGGTCCTTATATAAGAACGAGAAGAAGGGCAAAGGCAGAGATGGAGGTATAATGAAGTAATCAGAGATCTGAGGGATGCATGCTGAGGTACGTGGGTAAAGAACAAGGAATGGATTTGTCTCTGGAGCCTATGGAGACTGATTTTAGACTTCTGTTCTCGAGAATTGCCAGATAACAAATGTATATTTTTTTAATCCACTACATTTGTGGTAATTTGTTACAGCAGCAATAGAAAAGTAATACAGACTTTATTAGTGTGCTTTTGCTAAAAGGAGGCAAGCTGTGTTGCTTGAGGTTACTATGTAGACATTTGATGATCCATGCATTTTTTTAAAAATAATTCTGTCTTTTAAATGAGCTTTTAAGTTTCTATTACTTCCAATTTTCCCAGTTTCCTCCCTTGGCTAGTTCTTATGAGTGAATTTTCTAGTCAACTTATGATTCCACTTCAGTAATCCTCTGGAAATAAGAGCTCAAATTAAAACAATGAACACACAAGTGGACACTAACAGAAAATATTTTCATACAATAAGTCATATGCAAAGCACTCTGTATATACTATGAAACCGATACATTGAGTAGGCTAAAAGCCAGGTTATTAGCTATGACCTAAGATTACTGAACATAAAAACACACCACCGTTTGTTTTAAGGAGTGGTAAGATAAAAAGTGAGTTGGTTGGGTTATATTTTAAAACCATTTTTAAAATAATACAGCAATTTAAAATTTTTAAATTGTGATGTTTACTAAAAGCAACTGGTCTCTACTTACTTTCTGCCTTCATCAGCTGATAACCCCACAGATCCTTGTATACTATCCAGGACCCCAGTTCTCAGCCTGGTTACTTGTTCCAGTGAAGGCAGTAGCTTTAAGAGAATTCTGCCTGTGGAGTACCCTTTAAAATCTTTTGAAATACAATATTAGACGGGGCTATTAATTAGAAAGTGTTTCACTGACATCTGTAGGTATGACTGTGGAACTGCTGTGGCTAAGCCCAAGGAGAATATAGGCTTGGCAGGTATTTCTAATCTAGGAGGCATTACAGAATTGAAGCCTGGACTGCTCCTGCTCTGAGAAATTAGCATATCCAATACCATACTGCTCTCTCCCTCCTTACTCAGGAAAGAGAAACCACCAAGAGCTCGACATCCACACATAGCAAAGCGGCCACAGGCTTTCATGCCAATGCCTTTAAACAATAATCTGGTTCTCAATCCCCCAATCCTATTTTTATTTTGCATTTTCTAAAGTGTGGCATAAAACACAAATGGTTTTAGTTTTTTTCACATTTCAGATTACTGGCAGAGTGCACTTTAGGGAGGCTGGTTGTAAGTATCACTGTAAATAGAAATACAATGAAGAATAGACATAAAATCACTGGATGAAATTACATATTTAAGTAAATGTAAAACATGACTCAGTTTATCAATACTGTTATTTATGTGGAATTTTAAAATCATACATGTGTTACATATAAAGTTTAAACAAATTAGTTGATTTAATAATAATAAAGGCATTAAAAATTTTTTTCACCATAGTAAAAGCAGCTCTTATTTTAAGTAAATAAGTGTTCATATATGGAGTAAGCTTGTGACTTACTCTGCCAAACCCAAAGCTTGAAATAGTGGAATCTTCAGAATGGATCATGTAAACCATTTCATTTACTGAAGTGGAAGATAACTTCCCAATTCTGCCAAAAATTTTACATTCTTAATTACATTATAATTCTCTCTATCCTCTTGACAAAAGGATATAATGAAAGTTTGGGTAATAGTGGATATTCATGACAAAAGGTTATAATGGAATTTTGGGTAATAGTGGATATTCACTGAGAGAAGCATTGAGAGATACTGTGAGAGAACATCTGATGGTTTGGAGAAAAGGACCAGCTCAAATTACTCTAATATTTGCTAGAAAATTTGGGATGTTCCAAATCATTCTTCCTGCAATGCCACAGGTCCAACTACATCATACTATTTGCTAAAATCTTTTAATTTAGTTAGTTGGGTAATTTTTCCCTCTAGGAATATATTCCCAATTTTATAGCAGAAATTGATAGGAAAATACGCACTTTGCAGCAAATTGCTTTATAAGCAAGTGTGCTTTTTACAAATTGAAGGATATATGCATTATCTCACTTAAATGAATTTTTGTTTCCTTTTAAGAATCTGAAGGGTAGATGGTGTGTGAACAAAACGTGTCTACTTGAATAGCATGATTCTATTGATACATGCAATAAACAAGATCAAAGCATACCAAATAATTCTTAGGCAGTCTTTCTTTGCATACACAAAGATCAAAATATGTGTTAACTCCAACAAAATCATTGCACTGACTGTGCGTTTACTAATTTAAAATATATGTCTCGATTTCTCAGGAGCTCTTGATGAGTTCCTTGTTCCTTTATTTTCCCATTGTGCAGAACCACTATCAAATCTGCGTTCTGTATCGTGGAGAGTCTGTGAGCCACCACTAGGCATGTCCTCCCCTTACTGGCCTTATCAAGGGCATGTTGAACCACCTGAAAGAGAGAAGGACCTGTGATTGCTAGCTTTGGTTAAATGCCAGTAAACTTGCCCAAGTCAAATTGATTAAGGAAATCTAATAACATTCATTGTCTATTTGCTTATCTTCAAGGAAACTACCCTTCTTTGTGGAATATCTTAATAGAAATCTAGAAAAAGTAATTACAGACACTAATTAAGATTTTTATTTGGAGTAGCTTTTGTGACAATAAAAGTTAGATGGTTATTTGTATGTGAAAGTGAAAGTGAAGTCGCTCAGTCGTGTCCGACTCTTTGCGACCCCATGGACTGTAGCCTACCAGGCTCCTCTGTCCATGGGATTTTCCAGGCAATAGTACTAGAGTGGATTGCCATTATTTGTATTTAAGTGGTTTCAAAGTCAAACCCAGAAAGTAGTATTTCCATACTCAATTGTCTGTTTACTTCATTTCTTCTCATAGTTTCTTTTGTTTGTTTTTCTTTTTAGAATTTAGTTGTAAAACTGTCCTAGCTAAAACAGCATCTCAGCTACAAAGAGGTAATAATGTTGTATGTATATGAGAAATAAGGGAATTCCCTGGAGGTCCAGTGGTAGGATCTGTGCTCTCACTACAGGGAACACAGGTTCAGTCCCTGCTTGGGAAACTAAGATCCCACATGCCTCGCGGTGCAGCCAAAAACAAAACAAGAACAAGCAAGAAATGGAAGCAGAAGGTAAAATCCGATTATTTGCTGAATATATAAAATATTCTAATGATGGTTATCTCATTTAAATCATTTCAGTATCTCTGTAAGGAGTATTTTCATTTTCCTGATAAATAAACCAAGATTCGAAAAATTCAGGTCACTTGACCTAGGTCACACTGCTAGTAACTGATGAATCCAGAATTACAGCCCAAATATGTTTGATTCCAAAAGTCCCATTTTTTTCTTTCATAACACACTGTCTCTTGGAAATCAAGAATGATAATCATCTACAAATAGTAGTTGTGTCGTGATTAATCTCATGGGATCTTAGATCAGATGCACTTTATTAGAATTTAAAGTGAAAGTGAAAGTTGCTCAGTCATGTCCGACTCTTTGGGACCCATGGACTATGGGATTCTCCAGGCTAGAATACTGGAGTGGGTAGCCTTTCCCTTCTCCAGGGGATCTTCCCAACCCAGGGATCGAACCCAGGTCTCCTGCATTGCAGATGGATTCTTTACCAGCTGAGCCACAAGGGATTTAAGGAAGTTACTTAACTTTTTCTAAGCCTTAGTGTGCTGATCTGTAAATTGAACATAGTAAAAAATAATTAATCAAACTGTTGTGAGGATTGAGATAGTAGTGTATAATAAGCACTTAATAAATATTGAACATTATTATTCATTTAACCAGCTTTCATTTAACAAGAACATACTGTATATGCAAGAACTTCTAAGGGACAAGAATATAGTAAAATTAAACATGAGAAGAAGCTTGAACTGTACACCTGTTGTTACATGTCTATTTGCCCCCTTGTTTCCTTTTCAAGGGGGCAAATAGAGGAGGAAATGACAACCCACTCCAGTATTCTTGCCTGGAGAATCCCATGGACGGAGGAGCCTGGGGGGCTACAGTCCACGGGGTCGCAAAGAGTCAGACACTACTGAGCGACTTCACCCACTCACTCACTTCCTTTTCAAACTGAGCAAATATTCTAAAGAAGGTAGAGAAACTAGCAGGCTCCAACATTGCTGTGTAGATCACTCTCTTACATATGTAGATTACCTTATTATTTTGTTTGGTATCATTAGAATAATAATAAAACAGGAAAGTAATCTTCCTTGGGCTTTTTTCTTGAGTGGAGAAGCATTTCAAGAATTGGGACCCTTTTGATGATGAGACCAATTCTAATGAGAAAACCTTTCTAACACACGAGATGCTTTGTGCCCCAACTCTCTCCCCCCTCCCCACCAGCCTCTGACCTTTACATAAAGGTCAAAACCTTAATTACAACTGGTGACCCTATGACTACAGTTCTCTCCAGGCCTTTTTTTTCCCCACCAACTGACCTTAATTTCTTCCAAAATACTCCACTCTCATATTTCCTATTAATCCTGAGATGAAAGAAGAGAAAGTTACCTTTTCACTCTCATTGTCAAGAGCTGAAGTGGCCTCATCCAACAATAAAATTTTTGGTTTACGGAGAAGAGCCCTTGCAATAGCTAGTCTTTGTTTCTGGCCGCCAGAAAGCTGTGTTCCTTTCAGTCCAACGTGTGTGTTGTATTTCTATTACAGGAACATGCAATTAAGAAAGCAAGTCTTGGTTATTTAAATTAACATGGCAACTGTGGGCGAGAGCCATCTAAATATTTCAGATTTTGCTACTCTAAAATTTGTGTCCCAACAAGTGCTGAAATCTATTCTTGGGCTTTGTTGCAAATAAATGCTAAACCAGCAGTAAACACTACCATTTCATTTACATATCTAATCTGATCACAAACAGTAGACCTTTGCCATTTTGCTTCTACAAAAGAATTGTTCAAATTAAAGCATTAAAAAAAAAAAAAATTAGGGAAAAAGTTCCCAGTAAACACAAATCTTTCCCCATTAAGTTAAATTATCTTCTGTTTTCAGGTCAAAATGATTTAAAGTAACATTTTAAAATAAGTCATTGGGTTCCCTAGCTGTGGCTCTTACTAAATCTCTGTGGGCACATTTCTCCAGGTGTCATGATGCCATTCTCAGTGGTGCAGGTATCATCCTAGGAATAAGTTAGGCCGGCATCTTAAGACAGTCCATTCAACTTTTCAGGCCATGATAGTGATATTTAGCACTTCACAAATTGCTACACTCTCCTACTTACTAATGACTACCTTTTCAGTATTACACTCCATGGAAGGGTAAAGGAAATTTCTCACATATCTAAATCATAATGGATCAGCAAGCAGGCTCCCACTTGTTTTCTACATTATTCTGTTGACTCTGCTTTCCTCCAGGGTTTCATACTGCTCTCTGTTAGCCCTTGCCAGTTGTCTGAGAAATACATGCCATTGGTACCCAAACAAGGATGTGTGGGTGGATCAGCTCCACTGGGAAAGTAAGTCCAACTGTACAACCTTCTAAAGGTGGGTCCCGTAGCATCATCATAGAGAAACGCAGCACGTGATGATGTACTGTTTAGCTTAGGACCCTGGAGAGGCCTGATTCAACTGCCTTTCCCTCCGCACCTTGCTGCCTTCAGGAGGTGTTTCTCCAGCAGAGGGGGTTTCGACAGAGCTTCTGAGTAACTTTAATAACAGATATGTCTCCTTAATCTCAAAGTTCATTTTTCAACTTAAAATGCTTAGTTGCTTACTTTATATCAAACAATGGGTGTCTGAATTATTGAAGCCCAGTAAAAGTGTCCTTTGTGAATGGTCTACAAAGGAAACAGACTTCAGCTATCTCCTTTGTGATTTTGGGAGATTCCCTGGTGGCTCAGATGGCAAAGTGTCTCCCTGCAATGCGGGAGACCTAGGTTCAATCCCTGGGTCAGGAAGATCCCCTGGAGAAGGAAATGGCAACCCAATCCAGTACTCTTGCCTGGAAAATCCCATGGATGGAGAGGCCTGGCGGGCTAGAGTCCATGGGGTCGCAAAGAGTTGGTCGCGACTTCACCTTCATTCTTTTTTCTTTGTGATTTTACCTGAGACTGCTAGCCCACTGGGCCTTTTCCTCCTAAAACACATTTTATTAAAACTGGAATCACAGGGCTGTAGATAATTAGGTAAAACTCAGCGGTTCATATCCACACACCGCAAGTTTCCCATCTAAATTAGAGGATTCAATCTTAAGCCAAAAACTGGATTTGGTGGCAATGATAACGGACTTTTAGTTCTTTCTGCCAGTCTAGATTAACTTGTACGTGGATTCTTCTCTTACAGCTGAAGAAGATATAATACTAGCTTAGAAATCACTTTGCATTTCTTGGCTTTCTTTAGCTTTCAGGAAGATGTAAGCCTCAAAGAATGAACTGGATGAAAATACAGTTCAGATGTTTTTGCCCATCATTAAGCCCTGGTGGCTCAGATGGTAAAGAATCTGCCTGCTATGCAGGAGACACAGGTTCAATTGCTGGGTGGGGAGGATCCCCTGGAGGAGGAAATGGCAACCCACTCCAGTATTCTTGCCTGGAGAATTCCATGGACAGAGGAACCTGGCAGTCTACAGTCCATTGGGATCATAAAGAGTCGGACACAACTGAAAGACTAACACTTTCAAGCAGAACAGATTATAAATATAAATATACATGTTGTCTCAATAGTAATCTAAAAACATTTTCAGACACTTAAACGGAAGGTTTTTGTCTTTTTGTTTGTTTCTAATGAAGAACTACAGGATTTCATTCTTTCCTGTTTCAACTGAAAATCTAAATCAGTTTTCTGGCAAACACTAGGATGGTGAGTGCCCTGAAATCACCTGTTTTATGAGATACTCAAGAAGCAGAAGCTGTTCAATGTAAACCTGGGTCTAAATACCAACTGGATCCTGGAAGGAACATCAGATAGAGTCTAATCCTAAACCAACTGCATGCTGGAGATTCCTTGCAGGCCCTTTAAAGGAGTTTCAGGGTGGTTCCAATGGGAGCCAGGAAGTGGTTCGAGAGCTGACTGTGTGAAATTGTGGGCACTAGGGGATTTCTACATCTGATGTTTTTCTCAGGGATCCTCAAGACCAAGCCAGTGTTATCTGAACTCCTCTCCCAGGCTGATATTTCCAAATGCCTGGAGGTTCTATTCATGGCATACACCATAGATTTGTTACCCTTAGCACACTCTAAAGTGAAGTCACTCAGTCGTGTCCGACTCTGCGACCCCATGGACTGTAGCCTACCAGGCTCCTCTGTCCATGGGATTTTCCAGGCAGTAGTACTGGAGTGGATTGCCATTTCCTTCTTCAGGGGATCTTCCCGACCCAGGGATCGAACCTAGGTCTCCTGCATTGTAGGAAGACGCTTTACCATCTGAGCCACCAGGGAAGTTTAGCCTTGATCTGCCAGACAGGTCCATAATCCTTTACCTGAAACCCACAGGGCTATAGTTGCTTAACAATTCTATTTTTCTTTACTTTAGAATAAAATACTATAAATTGTACACATCATACATTATTTATATTTAATATGCAATATATATTATTTTGGGCTTCCCAGGCTTTGGGGGTAAAGAATTCGCCTGCCAGTGCAGGAGACACAGGAGACTCAGGTTTGATGCCTGGGATGGGAAGATCCCCTGGAGAAGGAAATGGCAACATGCTCCAGTATTCTTGCCTGGAAAATTCCATGGACAATGTAGCCTACCAGGGTCTCAAAGAGTCAGACATGACTGAGCAACTGAGCACACACACATATATTATTTAAGACCCTCAGAAAGGGCTGGGTAGCAATCAGTAATCAAATATGTGAATACTTATGTAGAAATATTTGACAATTCATTCTAAGTAGGATTAATAAAGACTACATAAAACCTCACGTCATTTTGACCACCCAACAAATTTACTTCAAACATATGGTTTTAAGAACTTTTGGAAATTGGAACTGGGGGAAAGAAAAATATGGACCTGAGTTTCTCTCATCCAGGTTGTAATGTACCAAGACTTGCCCCTTTCATGTAGTCTGGGCCATTGCCACAGAGGTCACAGCGTCTCTTGAATGAGCAAACAAAAGGCTGAGCTTCACATGATTTTTTTTTTTTTTCCTTTAAAAATTCGATCATGTCACTTCTTTGTGTAAAAAGGTCTAGCGGTTTCCTCTTTCCAATAATAACAGAGTCCAAACTTAGTCTGGTAATTCAGAACCTTCACATTTAGTCCATGCTCATATTTGTGTGGCTTCTTCTTAATTCCCCACTTTATGCTCAGAACTTTAAACTTATTTTCCCTCAAACACATAAAACCCTTTCACATGTATGTGTTTCTGCATGAGCTTATTCTGTCTCCTAAAAATGGTGTTGCTCCCTGTGCCTAGTGAACTACTCATTCTTCAAAACCCAGTTCAAAGCAATATCCTCTGTGTGGTTTTCTGTGAAACTTCGTCCTTCCTGCTTTTGTACTCTCATCATATGCTCTTTGTGTTTTCATGCCAGAAAGCTGCCCAGTGTATTATGTACTTTCTTGCTCACTTTCTACAGACAACCTGAAGCTCAGTCCTGACAATTCCACTTTTATGATATTTTTTACATCCTTTTCCTTGTTTTATTTTACTTTATTAATTCAGACCTTCATAACTTAACCCTGGAAATAGCTCCGAGTTGATTTCCCAAAATCCCTGTCCTTTCTCCACTCCAAATGGTCATTTACATTACTGCTAGACTAGTAATTTCCCTGTCCTATTCCAAAAGGATATTTTGGCACCAGATTTCTTTATGGTTCTATATATTTTGCAGGTAAGAGTGATATGAAAGTAAACTACAGTTTTATTTTAAAACACTTAGAAACAAGCTATTCTTTCTTTTGGAAATGACATTATGATTCTCAAAGTTGATTGTAAAAAGAATGCTGAATCTCTGCAGTATATAGTTCTGGGTGAATCTGAGAAATAGTACAATGAAAAGAATGAAAGATAAAAAACAATTTAACGGTAAAAGTCAAATGGTACAAATATAAAGTGGATAGCATTTTACCATACATAAATTAAAGAAAAACCCTATTAGGATTATGTAGATAATAATCTATCCTTGAATCAATAATTCAGTGAGTGTCTTGGTTAAAAAAGGGAAAGCTATAGGGTCACAATATTTTGTTACTCCTTCTATTATAGTTAGTAATGCAGAACCGTACTGAAGTTAGGGAAACTGTATTAATGGCCCATTTCTAGTTAGAGGAACCAATTAATGTGGACAGGAGATGGTGAGGGATGATCTAGTAGTATAAAAGAGAGTATCCTTCTCCCAAAACAGGGCATTAGATTATTGTTTGATACAATGCTTACTAACCTTTGGCATTTCCTTTTAAAGTGAGCTAGAAAACCACATTATACAAACTTGTTTCTAATCAAAAGTAAGTGTGTGTGTGTATATATATAAATGTAGGTATACACATATACTTTTTAAAAATTTTTTTGCTGCACTGTGCAACATGTGGGGTCTTAGTTCTCTCACCAGGGATCAAACCTGTGCCCCTTTTAGGAAGTGTGGAGTCTTAACCACTGGCCCACCAGGAAGTCCCTATATTTTTATTTTATCTATGTGTGCATGTAGGTATAAATAGTAAGAACTTATAAGTTGCAATCAACATTAGTGTCTCTGTGCACTAAGTCTGGATTTGTATCAATGCTTGCTATGCTAAAGCCCTCTTGACAGCCAAGATTTTCAACTTTTCTGAGATTTTGTGTCAGCTGCCACAGCCAATACAGAGAGATGACAAAAATGGCAGACAAGGACCTAACACTCTAGTGGGAAAAGGAGACCCTAAGCAAATTAATAAGCACCAGCATAATTTTAGACTGTGGTAAGCACTCTGAAGACTATGCGATAGGCTATAAGGGCTGGTGGGTCCTCTTTAAAATAAGATGGCCACGGAAGACTTCTGCAAAAGTGACATTTGAAAGAGCTTGAAATTTAAGGAACTGGCTCTTCGAAGAGTCATAAGAAGGGAGAACCCAGCTGAATAAATATGAGTGTAAATGTCCTGCAGTAGGGAATAAAAAAGTTCATGAGACAGAAAGAAGTCAGTATGGCTGGAGAGAGTAAGCACATAAAGAGATCAGGGCCAGATCACAGAAGGCCCTACCGGTCTTATAAGAAGTTTTGATTTCATTCTTAGTTCAAAGGGATGACTTTAGGAGGTTTTAGGCAGGGAGGGGTATGATTTACTTTATGTTTTTAAAAGATCCAATTGATGTGAGGAAGAATTATAAAGAGGCAAGACTGGAAGCAGGAAGACAGATTAAGAAGGTACTCTCTGATGTCTCAGACAGTAAAGAATCCATCTGCAATGTGGAAGACTCAGGTTCAATTCCTAGGTTGGGAAGATCCCCTGGAGAAGGGAATGGCTACCCACTCCAGTGTTCTTGCCTAGAGAATTCCATGGACAGAGTCCATGGCATCACAGTTAGATGTGACTGAGCGACTAACACTTTCACTTACTTTCAAGGTGGTCCAGAGGGGGATGATGGTGGTGTAGCCATAAGTAGAGTATAAATGAATAGAAGTATAAAATGAAGTATAAATGAATAAATGAGTAGAAGGTATAAAATAAAAATATGAAAATTAATTGATATTCAGTGAATATTAATACAGTTGGTCTTGGAAAAAGTCACACAAACATAATTTCAAATTTTGCTTTTTATATCTCACTTTACATTAGATGCCAGCAATAAATAAATTGTGTAATCCAAGAAGCACATAAAAATAACCACTTAAGCCCAATAAAATACTAGACAGCTTTTAGTTCAAGATTTCAGACATTTTCTTACCTCAGGGAGACCCTCAATAAAAGAGTGGATGTTTGCTGCGTTTGCTACTTCTTTTATCTCATTCAGTGACACAACACGGCTGTTATCACCATAGGCTATGTTCTCAGCAATGCTACAGTTGAAGAGCACAGGTTCTTGAGAAACGATTGCTATCTGGGAACGGAGCCACTGTACGTTCAATTCCTTTGCATCCACACCATCAAATAGCTGCCAAAAGCAGAATGGAGAATGGTATGTGAAGATCCAACAACTGCATCATGTTACAGCTCACTGCATTCAAACGTATACAAATCATAACAAGAAGGTTAGGAATCCAAGCTATTCCGTAGCATAAATGTTACCCGAGAAGGGCTCATAAATCATATGTTGTATAGAAGCAGACAGCATGTATTAATAACTAACTGAAGTACCAACTCTTAAACTTACTTGACATTTCTGGGAATGGCCATATATTCTAGAGACCTGCCCAGAGTTTAGAATGAAGTCTGGTGTTCTGGACTAAAGTCAGATGAAAAATGACCAACCTCCACTGTAAAGGACCCTGTTTTATTAAAGCCTAGTGAGGTAACAAAATTCAACTGACATCTGATGAGCATAAGCATACCTACTATGTGATGAGGACTCTTCAGGCACTGGGGAAAGAGTAATAAACAAGACAAAGGTCTTACCCTCCTGTAGCTTATACTGTAGTGGAGAGAGGCAGGTAATAAGCACACTAACAAACAACGTCAGAAAAATAAAGTGTCATGATAACATGATAAGATAATGGGATAGAGAGTGACTAAGAATGTGCTGAGGATTTGGGAAGGGGACAGGTGAATGCATTATATTCTATCTAAGAAGTCCCCTCTAAGGAAGTAGAATTTTTAGACTGAGATATGAATGATGAGAAGGTATTGGCAAAGAAGTTATAGTAAGAACAAATTTTGATCAGGGGAACAGCAAGAACAATGTGTGTTCAAAGAACACTGTGTATTTAAAGAACATAAAGAAGTCAGTGAGACTGATACACAGTGTATAGTGAGGTAGGAGTGATAGGAGAGGAGTCTGGAGGGAGAGGCAAGGGCTAGATCACAAAGGACCTTGATTTGATAGTATGGACTCTCGTTTATTCTAACTGCGATAGAGAATCATTGGAGAGTTTAAAAGAAGGAGTGTGCTATGCTGTATGCAAACAGCTGAGTGTTACCTTATTTTGGTACTCATTGTTCATTGTTTTCTGTGAAGGCAGCCATTTTGCAAATAATCTTTGCGACTGTGATGGGCAAAAGACTGTAAATTGCAGCAGAATGATGACTATCAGGACAATCTTTGACTTTTATGGGCTTTTTGTTTTTTGCGGTGGTAGGGGAAGGAAGAACAGGAAGTTGTCTTTGTGTGTTTGTAATGTGGTGGTGTTTGAAGGGACAGAATAATTGAAAATCTGAATATAAGTTAGAGTAAGAAAAGTGCCAGGTAAAAAAAACCATCCTTGGAGTTCAAAGGAGGGAGAGGTTGCGTTTTTTTGAGATCAGGATGCAGAACTTAATGGAGCTGATTCAAAAGAGCTCTAATCATGCCTATGGTTTTGAGAACTGTGGTGTGGAGATGGCCAGAGTGAATAGCAGGAAGCCTGAACTTAAGCCCAAGGGAATGTTTAAGAACAGCTCTGCTAACCTCCAGATAAGTTGTATTTGAATTCAGTCTTACCACTTGTCCTTTGACTGGGTCGTAAAATCTCTGCAGAAGTTGGACAGAAGTGCTTTTCCCACAGCCACTGCTTCCAACAAATGCTACTGTCTTCCCTTTCTCAATACTGAGGGATAAACTGCGAAGGATTAGGACATCTGGGCGACTTGGATAGAAGAAAGAGACTTCTCGGAACTCTATATTCCCTTCACATATGTCCTGTGAAAGAAAGTTGGCAGTGTTTAAAAGGATGACTTAGAAAGTCTGTAACATACTACAGCACACTCTGGCTGAGTGCTTTCTGAAAACTGTGTCTGTTCCACAACCATTTTAATTTTAAACATCATGTTCCTCTCTGTCGCGTTGCTGACTGCACATTGTTGTCGTTCAGTCACTAAGTCGTGTCCAAATCTCTGCGACCCTGTGGACTGCAGCATGCCAGGCCTCCCTGTCCTTCATTATATCTTTCAAACTTATGTCCACTGAGTTGGTGATGCCATCCAACCATTTCATCCTCTGTCGCCCCCTTCTTCTCTTGCCCTCAAACTTTTCCAGCATCAGGGTCTTTTCCAGCGAGTTGACCCTTCACATCAGGTGGCCAAAGTTTCAGCTTCAGCATCAGTACTTTCTGTCATTTTGCTTGAGATTTTTATATCTGTAGTTGTTGTGGTCTTAGCTCTCAGACTTCCTAAAAACACTGGTTTTCTTTGGCTTCAGTACCCAGTCACAGTCTGATCTGCAGAAGAGCTGTTTGACCACCTGCTCTAAATAAATACATCTTTTAAAAAAATTAGTTTGTGTTTTACAGATATTATTTGTGCTTTATAGGTATTATTGCTTAACTCAGAATAGCTGGAGCCCTCATAAACTATGTATAAATGTTGTTTTTATAAGTTGGACCATGATTTACAGTTTATATACATCTCTATTTTAAATTCAGATTTATCTGTGTTAATTGATCTTTTGGCAGTGACATTTGCCTATAAATTTATTTTTCTCTTTATGCTTCAATCTCTTTAGTGGTTGATAATTTGTAAACCAATACTTATGTATATCATAAGTATGATGTTTATAAAAGACTTTCCAGAACAATCACTAAATGATGATTAACTTTCTCTTTATATATTTCGTTCTTAAGATTTTAGGTTCTTTTGAATTCCATGTTTGCCCTCAATCAAATGCATTTTAACTAGTGAGGTTTAATAATCATGCTCAGCATATTCTGAGCCCAGTATATAGGTAGGAGGCAGAGATAGGTAGAGGGGAGGAGTATCAAAAAATATTTGACAAATTATTCTGTTGTCAAAGGAAAGAAATGTTAACTTGTGGTTAAGTATTGTAGAATTAGGAAAAAAAAATCCTGAAACGATATGTGCCAAAATATTAAGTTTAACAGCAGCTTATTTTTAGCTTTTTCAATGCTTTCTGTTTTGCCCATTACAGCACATGAATATTATTTGTGAAAAAAAAATTTTAAAAAAACCTTAGAGAGTACAATTATTTCTGTATGCTCTGATGCCTTTTGGAAAGGTATAGAAAGATATTCTAGACTTCCAGACTTTAATACATTTAAAATTTTACTATTTTAGATATTTTGTAATGGAAAAATTTCAAACATCTATAAAAGTAGAGAGAATAACATGTAATGGACTGTTTGCATATATGCCTATCTCCCAACCTCAGTAATAATCGTTGTTTGCCAGTTTTGTTTTTATCAGACTTTATTTTTTTAAAGCATAGAGAATGGGCTTCCCTGGTGGCTCAGTAGTAAAGAATCCACCTGCCAGTGCAGGAGACAGACTAGATCCCTGATCTGGGAAGATCCCATATGCCACAGAACAACTGAGCCTGTGTGCCACAACTATTGAGCCTATGCTCTAGAGCCCGGGAACTGCAGCTACTGAAGCCTGCTCAACCTGGAGCCTGTGCTCTTCAGTAAGAGAAGCCACCACAGGAGAAGCCTGCGTACCACAGCTAGAGAGAAGCCCCTGCCCACCACAACTAGAGAAAAGGCAGCACAGCAACAAAGACCCAGCACAGCCAAAATAAATGAATAAAAATTAAAATAAAAAATAAAGCATAGGGAGTGATAGAAGTAAGTGTCTATTAAATACAGTAGAGATTAAATAACTTAATTTTATAGTCTTTATAAGAAACATTTCCACAATCTATCCCTTTGATACAGTTCTATGGGAATATTTATCAGTGAGATGCTCAATCCCTCTATTGTAACATTTAGAAAGAAATGACTAGTAATATTACTAAATATCTAAATCCTAAGATTTAAAAATTTTCCTATATTACTTTTCAAAAGACAAGTATGAAATTTTATTGTGACACTCATGTATCTTAAAGCATTCTATTTTGAGAATGTTATGATCTTTTTATTTTTAACTCTCATTTCTTTTAATAATTATGAAGTTTGAGTGATAATGTACTATTTTAAGCTATCATACATATAAATCTACTGTTAAAATTCTAGAGGGAAATACATTTAAATGAAAATTTCCTTTTAAGTGTATACCTAATAGTTATTCTTTTAAATTTAAAATGTCTAGAAAAACTGAATATATATTTAATGTATGTATCTTTTAGAGTTTGTGACTAAATGTGTACATGTGTTTTAATATTAATAATTTAATATAGTTCCCATTTCCTATCTTCTGTTTACACATATATTTTCCATGAAAAATGGCGTCTGAAGTAGCAGGATACTATTTACTTTGCATATGTTATCAGAGAAAAAAATGAATAAATCTTAATGCAAAGCTTTATCCAATATTAAAACTTTTGCAGTCTAAATAAAATCAAATGTATAAATCAATCCTGTGTTCAAGAACATTCTCATGGCATCAGGCAAATAAACCAGAAGCACATATTTTTTAATATAAAATCTGTACATTTTAGTAGGAGAGGTGAAAATTTGATTAAGAAAAGATCCCCTTTCTCCTTTTGTAACCATAACAGTTATTTATACAAGCTTTTAATTATTACAGCACTCATTTGCAGTTATTGAATAATGCCTTAATTTAAGTCTAATTAGAGAGCATGCATATGAAGAATTAATAATAAGTGGACATTTAAAATCATAGTTGTGCTTACTGTTTTTTTCCCTTCTTGACTATAGCTGTCTATAGTTGGTTTCTTTTCCAACAAAGCAAACAGATGCGCAGCCCCAGATTTGGCTCTCGAATATTCAGGTGCCAAAACAAGTGTTTCTCCAATGGCCATAGCTCCATATGCAATTGCAGTAAAAACTCTATCAAAAGATAAAACATTTGAATCTCAGTTAGGTATATTTTCAAATAAGAGCTCCAAAAGTGAAGGAAAAATCAAGCACTGGAATATAATCTTTTGAACCAGATAGAGCCATTAATGCTCAAGGCCCAACAATGATACAGCTCTTTTGTAATTTTCTACCACATATTGATTATCCCTTTCCTATACAACAAAATAACTTTGGAGCTCAGGTAATCTTAAAAATTTCTCTTCCAATTAGAAAGACAGGTCAAAGGCTCTAACTAGTGAATATAAAACTTCTTAGCTTCTTTGATATAAGGATCATTTGCTTGGAGATTTGACAGAGAATTCAACTAACAAGGGAAGAATGGACTCCCCAGTCATGAGGTCGGAATTTACACAGTAGATATGAATGTTTTTTTTTCCCCCTTTTTTTGCATATAATGTAGTTAGAACAGATAACTGATGCCAGATGATTGGTTATCTGCCTGAAGTGCTACAAGATTTAAAGAGAGCAAAGCATGGAGACTGTGCTTTGTTAAGATCCTAAAAACAATATATGAGTAAAGTACAGCTTAGCCGGACTGGAAGAAGTGCTGTGATCTTTGGTCTGCTACAGATTATGATCTCAGTTTTAAAACATATTAATTCTAAAATGGTAAGTATGCAGATGATAGCACACAGGATAATAGTCACAGAAATGTGGCATATCATGTGGCCATGGTTAAATATTTTTCCTCTCATTTTTCATTTTAGTCATGAAAACACATTATTGGAATGAAAAATACTGCATCTCAGTGACAGAGCTAAAGGTGTAATTCAGCTAACAATTATTTAAGTTTCACTGGCAGTATTTAAACATTAGGCAATAAAAGGACACATAGAACCCAGCTGCTTGTTTGCTGTGCTGGATCGCAGCAAGGTAAACACAAACACACTGGTCCCCTCATGAATTTCTCTAGCGATGGGACCTATCAAGGGGTGTTTTTGATGCAATCTCTTCAGCAACATAGACTTCAAATCTTGAACCTTGTTTTCTTTATAAAGGTCAAACACCATATAAGATATATAAACAACTGGTTTACTGGAATGTGTGATGCTAAAATTTTATAGTTACTAGCTCTGTGATGTCAAGGCATTTTTAGTACTAATATTTACCGAAATTTAGAGCTTAAAATGCCATTCAAAATACTTAATACTCAGCTATAAATATCAGAAGTGTGTACTGAATTTAGGTAACACATGAGAGTAGGCTTCTCAGAACAACTAAGAACATACCTTAGTATCTGAAATGTGCCAAAATATCTTACTGTCCTAAAATTTGCATAATTAAAAGTCAATTTAATTATTTGACGTAAGTGTACCGAGGCTAATGTCTTTGTTAGGTCTCCCATAAGATGAATTTACTGAGAAGGGGAGAAGGGAAAACAAAGATGCAAAATAGATTAAGAAGAAAAGTTTTAGTAAGAAGGAGAGCACCAACTGAAAGCTCTGTGCTGTCTTTATTGTGTTTATGTTGAAGGGAGGCTAAATGGAACGGGGATTGATGTTGATGAGGATTAGATTGAGGAAACTAACTTTGTGGTGATGGGACTGTCTAGGGGTTTCAGTTCAGTTCAGTTCAGTCGCTCAGTCGTGTGACTCTTTGCAACCTCATGGACTGCAGCACGCCAGGCCTCCCTGTCCATCACCAACTCCAGGAGTTTACTCAAACTCATGTCTGTTGAGCTGGTGATGCCATGCAACCATCTCATCCTCTGTCGTCCCCTTCTCCTCCTGCCTTCAATCTTTCCCAGCATCAGGGTCTTTTCCAATGAGTCAGTTCTTCGCATCAGGCGGCCAAAGTATTGAAGTTTCAGCTTCAGCATCAGTCCTTCCAATGAATATCCAGGGATGATTTCCTTTAGGATGGACTGGTTGGATCTCCTTGCAGTCCAAGGGATGCTCAAGAGTCTTCTCCAACACCACAGTTCAAAAGCATCAATTCTTCGGTGCTCAGCTTTTTTTATAGCCCAACTCTCATATCCATACACGACTACTGGAAAAACCATAGCTTTGACTAGACTGACCTTTGTTGGCAAAGTAATGTCTCTGCTCTTTAATATGCTGTCTAGGTTGATCATAACTTTTCTTTCAAGGAGCAAGCGTCGTTTAATTTCATGGCTGCAGTCACCATCTGCAGTGATTTTGGAGCCCCCAAAAATAAAGTCTAGGGGTTTAGTCAGGGACATTATTCTCCCTTATACTTTTCTCCCAGTGGGTGCTGTATAAAGAGACCAAAGCTACGGAATCTGTCCTAACCTCATCTGGCCCAATTAGATAGAATGAACTAAAGTGCAGTTCACTTCCACTTAAGTATTTATTGCACAATAACCAGTGCTCTAACTCCATGAGAGTGTTAGTGAAGTGAAGTCGCTCAGTCGTGTCCGACTCTTTGCGACCCCATGGACTGTAGCCCACCAGGATCCTCAATCCATGGAATTTTCTAGGCAAGAATATTGGAGTGGGTTGCCATTTCCTTCTCCAGCAAACTTCCCGACCCAGGGATCGAACCCAGGTCTCCCGCATTTCAGGCAGATGCTTTACCGCCTGAGCCACCTGAGCCCTATGAGAGTGTTAAGTCTCTTCAAATTGGTCCCAGCTCCTGGAGGCCTCTGAACCAAGAGCTTACTCCAGGAAATGTTCAGGCTGACTTCCCATGCCAATATTGGTCATGGGAATTTTGCCCATTTAAGATATATAAAGAGTAATTTGCTGTAGTGGAGAAGGCAATGGCACCCCACTCCAGTACTCTTGCCTGGAAAATCCCATGGATGGAGGAGCTTGGAAGGCTGCAGTCCATGAGGTCGCTGAGGGTCGGACACGACTGAGTGACTTCACTTTCACTTTTCACTTTCATGCATTGGAGAAGGAAATGGCAACCCACTCCAGTGTTCTTGCCTGGAGAATCCCAGGGACGGGGGAGCCTGGTGGGCTGCCGTCTATGGGGTCACACAGGGTCAGACACGACTGAAGCAACTTAGCAGCAGCAGCAGCAGCAATTTGCTATAGTTTTAAAGTCACCAATAACACATTCATCAAAGTATTAATCAATGATAAATACTTATACAGCCTCTTCATGCCTAAATAAGATTACAAGAAACATTGCACAGTTCAGAAATGATTTGCATGCAGAAAAAATTCTTGAGCCACAAATATGTAATGTAAGAATTCAAAAACCTAAAATTTAACTTCCATAACTTTCTTAAATTTAAGTTGTCCATGGAAGAAGAAATCTTTATCTACAGCTTATCCTTACATGGATTTACTCTGAATTTATACTGCTTTACTGATTTTATAGCAAAAATCTCTGGGATGGCTAGAGTTGAGGAAAGAGAATATTGAACAGAGAGAGATCTGGAGAGGGTTTTCACGTGCTGAGCTTCTTTTCTAGTTATATGGATTCTTCATGGGTGCATGGGGTCATTGTCACTGCAGCCTCGCTACAATGATCCTTTCAAGCATTTCCAAGCAATGGAGAAATCTCCTTGCCCATCATTGCTGCTGAAGTAGAATTCAAATTTTTAAAAGATCTTTTGGCTAGGAACAAGAATAAAAAAAGCATAGAAATGAACAAACCTGATTTTAATACAATTGCTCCAAATAGAAATATCTAGCATAGTAACTAGTTCATGTCTGTATATCTCCCCTTAACCCTGCTCCCATATCCAGTGTGTATACCTTGGCGACTTACTTCAAGAGGAAGTATACTAGGGGGTTCTGAGACTGACTCTGCAGCCAGACCACTGGGACTACATCCAAACTCCGTCCTTTCTGTACTAGCTCTGCGACCCTCAGCATGTTCTTTGTGGTTCTGCTTCTGCATGACAATCGGAGATAACAAGTCTATCTGCATCTTACAGGATTGTTGTGAGAATTGAATATGTTAATAATGTAAAGTGTTTAGTATAGTGCTCAGTGAATGTTTAAGTTGTTGTTATTCCTCTCACAGAACTGAAAGTTAATGGGACACTTCCTGCTGGAAAATAAGCTCACACATTTCTATGGATGTAGATTAGTGCAGCAGGTCAAACCACAACTTCTGAAGTCCCTACCCAGTAAGTTTCTGTTTTTGAATTGGAAGATAAAGTATTTTTCCTCACACAGGTGGCCATTACAATTATTCCTATACTCATACTCTTTCTCCCTGTATCTAGGTAACAATACAAAGATCCTTTTCTTTTTACCCTAAATCCCTTTCTCAGCAGAAGGGAGAAAGAAAATATACAACTTATATTTATTTGTTTCCTTAGGTTTTATAGAATATTTTCATATATATGATACCATTTGATCACTTAGGAGTAAGGTAGGAAAATTTATCCATTTTTAATAAATCAGGAGACTCTTAACTCAGAGAAATAAGCAATTTGCCCAGAATCACATAGCTATGAAAACTTTAGGCCTGGAACTTGAACTTCCTTGTTTACTGTATTTTCCCTTCTACAGTGCTCCTTTCCGTGGAAAGCTGACCTGAACTATGTCCTGCATGTTGGGGTTTGTTACCACTTGTTTCCCATTTTAGAATCTTCAGACAACCTTAGATATCAAATCTCCCTTGATTTGTCTCCTTTAGATCCCTTCACTGCTTGATCCCTCTATCTGGTCTCCTTATCTTGTCCTCCTCTCTTCTGGATAATCTCTGGGGAGAAATTGGGCAGCTGTCTTGGCAGTAAACACTGAAAGAAGACTTTCCTGTTTTCCTTGTTTTGGCTAATCAAGATTGTTTTCCTAACTATCAATATAATGTTAACTCAGTTCCATGGCTGCCTGGCTTACCAGAGCAAAGATAATAGTGAGGATCTAGCTTGCTTTCTGGGCTTGTGCTCAGTTGCTAAGTTGTGTCTGACTCTTTGTGACCCCACGGGCTGTTGCCCACCAGGCTTCTCTGTCCATGAGATTTTCCAGGCAAGAAAACTGGAGTGGGTTGCCATTTCCTCCTCCAGTGAATCTTTCCGACCCAGGGATCAAACCTGTGTCTCCTGAGTGGCAGGCAATTTATCACTGAGCTACCTGGGATTGAATATTTAAAGTCCCATATGATTTCCTGTCATGAACTGTATTTTTGATTTTTGGAGGACTAGGCTGCAACACATATGCTGCTTGGCTCTGCTTGTCAGGCAGTTTTCAAAGCTGTGGCTTTTATTTTAACTATTCTGAAGGTGTCATGCCTTGATTCTTTCTTACCCATCTGCTCTGCTTAGCTTCCTGCTAATATGCATAACATAGAAGGAAGAAACAGAGAGAGAGGCAAGTTCTGAAGTCGGAGTATGAAGAGCTACAGAAACCTCTGCTGGACACTAAGGTTTCTGGACTATATTGCACAAGACAGGTCAGCTAGAAACTAACCTAAAGACACTAAAATTCAGACAGAATAAACATGTTGTATTTCTCAAAGTCTGTACGTTTATATTAGAGTAAACCCAAAGTGTTACAAGGACTAACAGTGGCAGAAGTGGAGAGTTTTACTACACATATGTGTAATGAAAACCTAAGCAAGAAATTTTTCTAAATGCTTATGCATCGGCTGCAAGGCAACAGAGTGAAAATGTTTAAAACCTTTTAAAAAATGCTCATTTCAGAGAAACTTTTACAATAATAGAGACAGCTTCTACCATAAGAGATCTATATGACCCCCTTTTTTTAAGAAGAAAAAACTAAGGTTGATAGGAGCTTGGCTGATTAATACTATGAGCACATCAAGGAATTCTGCTGATAAGACTGTCTTTGTGTATCTCCTTTTATAAGTGAAGTGAAAGTCGCTCAGTCACGTTTGACTCTTTGTGACCCATGGACTATAGCCTGCCAGGCTCTGTCCATGGAACTCTCCAGGCCAGAATACTGGAGTGGGTAGCCATCCCTTCTCCAGGAGATCTTCCCAACCCAGGGATCAAACCTGGGTCTCCTGCATTGCAGGCAGATTCTTTGCCATCTGAGCCACCAGGGAAGCCTTCTAAAGGCACACTGTCATTTCTGAAAGAGAGACAGCTTCCTCATCCTGGTGGCCATACATCATGAAAATACATTCACATTTTACAGAGTGAATAAAACATTTTTATTTTATACAGTAAATTAAAATATGAATTTCCCAATTTTTAGATAATTCTAGGAAAATTTTCTGAAATGATCAAAAGAAAACTCTAAGGTTTTAAGGAGCTATGGAGAGCAGCCTGGGATTCAGTCCCTATACTCATATTTCTTAAAGAGTGATCTTCAGATTCTGTGCCTCAGAATAATCTGGATGTTTGTAAAATGTAGGTTCCTGGCCCTACACCAAATCTACATATCTCTGGATTAGATCTGTGGGGTGAGCTCCAAATATCTTCATTTTTAACCAGTTTCTCGATTAATGAATCAGGAAATCACTGATTTAGAAAACACCACAAAGTTCTTTTTACCTAAAGAGGGTTCTAGTAGAAAGTGGTTAACTTTGTAAAATTTTCCATTCACTTAGCTGATGAGGTAGAAAGCTGTCCTACTCTGGAAAGTGCAGCATCCTTCAAGCTAGGTATAATTTAGTGTTGATAAAGGGACACTCATGACATGATCATGGTTGTCAGAGACCACTTTGGATTTCCAAGAAAGCTGAAGATTTTGCTATTGAAGACAAATCTTATCTGTTCACATTTTGCACAGTCCCATTCCCATATTTTTCAGAGCCCATCTCCTATGTCCACACTATAAAAGTATCAGTATCCTTAGTCTGTTTGTAGTCTGGTTGAATGAAACAAATCAAAAATGATACTAGTGCTCCTAGTTCAGATAGCTCCTTGTTTCTTCCTTCCCTCAGGGCCCTGGGAAATACCAATGTGATGCTGTTCATTAATCAATGCTCTCATGTTAATAGTCTTAACATATATTCTGACAGCTAAAAAGTTTATGTCTCCAGAAATTATCCTTTTTAATGAGTTTAATAAAAAAGAAATTCAGGAAATGTGGTAGGCCAGCAGGAGGAGGAGTTTTTGTACGGGGGCCTTTTGATTCTCCTACTTTTTAGGGCCATAAAATAACATAAGCAAGTTACTTGTTTCATTTATGGTAATCATTAGCCCGACTCTAGATATTTAAATGTTCAGAAAACTACATAAGAATTTAAAAATAATAATTTTATAGAAATATTCTATGCAAATTTGTCACAGAGTTAGTAATAATAATAACTAATGATTAATAATAATAAATGTCTACTAAGCAAAGCCCCTAGCATCTTGCATCATGAACTTGAATCTGTGCTCTGCCACTTACTGATTAAGTGACTTTGGCCAAGTTAGGTAACCTCCTTGAGTCTTAATTTTCCCCACCTGTAAAATGGGAATCATAACATTTCACAGGGTAGTTGAGAAGATTAAGCAAATCATGTATTACAAATCCTTAATACTGAATAAGGACTCAATCAAGTTTGTTGTTACTGTGATTATCATATGAAACAGAATGGTTGGCAGTCTTGAGAGGCCCCATTCAAGAAATATCCTGCCTGATGTCATTTGCAGGCATGAGAGTGATGGTGTGATTTTGAGGTTGTATCATTCTTTAACTAAGAAGATTGTTTGCTTAGTTTTTATCTAAACAAATCTCAGGGCAGCTCTAAATGTTTAGCAATGACATCTATGATATAGATTAATAACATTCTGACATTTTAGGGAGACTTAAGAAGCTCAGAATTAATACTCAAAATTAATTTTTCTAATTTCAGAAGTTGAATTTAGGTATTTGTATGAAGTAAAGAAATTCATATCTATGTGAACAGAGTTTCAAATAGAAGCACCAACAAATGCTTTGGGAAGAGGCAGCCTCATTGGGATGCCAAGATCGATTCTCAGTGTGACTTTTCTGAGGAGAAATACTCATTTACATGTGTTTCTTCTGGAGTGTTTGCTTAGCAAGGAACTCACCTCGCTGATTTACAATCATACTTGTTAAAGCCATCTCTACCTGGAGAGATAATGGATAACAAGAAGACATATTTTACCTTACATTCCCACATCTAGTAAACTGAAGTAGTAAGTGATTCATTTGAGAGTTTAATTCAGAGTACCTGTGTTGGACAAGGAAATGGCAACCACTCCAGTATTCTTGCCTGGAGAACCCCATGGACAGAGAAACCTGGCGGGCTACAGTCCATAGGATCGTAGAGAGTCAGACACGACTGGAGCAACAACACACACACACACACCTGTGTTGACATTGAAGTTGCTCAGTCGTGTCTGACTGTTTGCGACCCCATGGACTTTAGCCTACCAGGCTCCTCCGTCCATGGGATTTTCCAGGCAAGAGTACTGGAGTGGGTTGCCATTTCCTTCTCCAGGAGCTCTTCCTGACCCAGGGGTCGAACCCAGGTCTCCCACATTGTAGGCAGACGCTTTACTGTTTGAGCCACCAGGAAGTCCTGTGTTATATTAGTATTTTACTGACGTGACTGTACTTATTAAATAACAATTATTTTTAAATTTCCCAGTATCTTTTACACATATATATTATTTAAATGATAATGCACTCTAAACTAGATATCTTTCTGGTTACTTTAAGTACATAACCCATTTACAGAGTTTATATTTGCATGACTTACATGAACATGCCCTCTGGGGTCATTCGTCCTGCTTGAATTAAGTAAGTTCCAAATCGAAATCCCACTGCATAGGCAAAATATACGAAGGCATGGCTGAATGCATAACAGATTCCAATGATCTGTGCTTTCTTCAAGGTATTTCTGAAATGCACAAAATTTACCAGATAATGGGGCATGAGGTATAGCAAGGTCTTTTAAATAAATGTAGAGTAATGAATATAGAAAACAAGATGGATTATTATTTAGAATTTTAGAGAATTTTTTCTAAGAATTAAAAAAAGAATTCACCTTTTTAACTACTAATAATTATTACAGAGAAAACAACAAAAAAATAATGATTTTCCCTATAGCTCTATGTCTCTATAGTTCGATGTAACAAAACTGACTCCATGTATTTTCAAATGAATGGGCAAGGTCTGTTAAAGCAGACCTAATGAAAGAGTTAAAGAGAGTTGGTTTAAAAATATTTTCTATCCTAATCTTGCACTAAGAGAACAAATGGTGGAAATTAAAGGGCATTACTAACCAAAGAAGCATGAGTGTGAAAGAATACAAAGCTGTCTTTCTGATAAAGTAAGGAGGGCTAGTTTAAAATTAAAAGAAGTGATCACATTTGATACGTATATATTTGTTTTAAAATGTGAACTATTTTAGAGATTCAATATAAAGGGCTAAGCAATATTATTTTCTTTCTTAGATATTATTATTTCCTCAACCTTGTTTCATGGAAATAATAAAATGCTCACCCAGTTATAGTTCATGGCAATGTGAGAGGACCTAAAACATATGTTCTAAATGTGCTTACTCTCAACTCCTCTTTCTAGTCTCCTCTTGGTGGACTTATGTGAGAAAGTCTGATATGCCATTATTAGGAATGATTCCAGAGCAAATGAATTGGCAGGCAAACCACTGCAGTCACCCGGGAGTACTGCCTTTATAGGAACAAACTATAGTTAATACAGTCAGTATGAATCTACAATCACCTGTGCTGAGTCTGAAGCGTCTCCTCATACATTTGCTCAAAGGCTTTTTCTCTTGTTAATGACATTATAGTACGTATATTCTCCACAGCTTCAGTTGCTATCTTATAAAACAAGATAATAAAAGAGAAATAAAATTAGTAGTGGTTAAACTTCTGATTGTGAATTACAGTCACATCGAAGACATGTTAAGTACATCAAGTCAATAAGTTTTTCTGATGAGTTTTCTTAGCTTCTTTTTTCCTTTCCCCAAAATAAGATTGTTGTTGTTTAGTTGCTAAGTTGTGTCTGACTCTTTTTGCAATCCCATGGACAAAATAAGATAAGAAAGTAATATATCAGGATAATACACTCAAGGAAAATTCCTTTGGAAAAGATTTAGTCCACTGATCTAAATTTAGCCTTCAAGTCTTCATTGAATTTCTATTTAAACTAGTTCCATAAGCAGAGGGATCAAATATTAGTCAACATTATATCCATATGTAACTATGCAAAGGAGCTGTCTTATGAATTATGAGCTAATTCAAGAAAAAGACAGCAGAGAGAATCAAATAAATAATTATTTCATTCTAGCACAGAAATGCAAACAGCAACCTGTTTGCAACTTAGGAACACTGCCATAAAGTAACATAGAGTGTGGCTTTTCAATTCTGTATAAGATATTTTATGGCTATTTTAAATTTTGATTTCTTTAACCTTAAAAGGATATTTATTTATTCAATTATTTGCTGCACCACACAACACATAGGATCTTGGTTCTCCAACCAGGGATTGAAGCTGTGCTCCCTGCAATGAAGCATGGGTTTTTAACTACTGGATTGCCAGAGATATCCCTTAAAAATGATATTTAGTTTAATTGTATTAATGCTTCTTCATAGTTACATAGTTTTCAAAAAGAAGAGGTATCGAAAATGGAGGAGACTTTTGGCTTAGAATAATTTGGACATGAGAACACATGTTGATCTGAAAGAGAAATTTCCTGCTTTCACAGTCTGTTTCCAGACTGGCAGAGTGGACTGTGGAACAGATGAAGACCTAGGTAGACACTCAAGGTTATTTGAAGGGGACTTGGGTTATGGGAGAGAATTGGATATCTGGACCATGGTCAGGACACCTGGATTCTGCTCTAAAGTCTTGTAATTTCAAAAGAAACTCAAAGAAACCTCCATTTGTAATATTTTGTGGATAAGATAATGGATAAGAATGCTGAAATCTTGAGGAAAATAAAGAGAAATGAACACAAAATCTTGGGTTCACTTTTCACAAGGGAGAAAGGACTAATAAGAGAGACTTAGAAAATAACCTTCATTTTTTAAAACTAATATGGTCATTTTAAATCTGAAAAATAAAACATTTGATGATTTGTCCAAATCTATACATGCAACCAAAGAAGGACCATATTCTTACTGGTCCATATTCTAAGTTTTGGTGTTTGGTAAAGTGACAGATTAAAAAGCCAGTAGGAAAAGGACACGTTGCCTATTTGACTGGAATTATTAATTGTATAGTTTGAGGTTACTCTAATAATGCAAAAAGGAAAAAAATCAAAGATTTTTGATTTATAACTAAAGCTCATGATGTGCTCCCTCATAGCTCAGTTGGTAAAGAATCTGCCTGCAGTGCAGGAGACCTGGGTTCAATTCCTGGGTTGGGAAGGTACCCTGGAGAAGGAAACGGCAACCCACTCCAATATTCTTGCCTGGAGAACCCCATGGATAGAGGAGCCTGACAGACTACAGTCCATGAGGTCGCAAGAGTCAGACACAACTTAGTGACTAAATCACCACCACCATGACGTAAAAATTAAGATGAATAAAATACAATTAATTAGGGCCAGATAAACTTGGAAGTAGTGATAATTTGCAAACACGTGGAGGGCTGAACAAAATTTCAACCCTCGGAGTCAAATACATGCTAAACAGTTCAGTCTTTGCTCAAGTAGACATTCTAAAGGTCCTTATCTAGTGCAGGAAAGGTGGAAAGGTCCAAGGGTCATGAAAACTAGATTTATTTGAGCCCTGTGCTTCATTGGATCCCTATTCATGAACAGGTGACTGTATCATATTAGATACATATGTAATATGATATTTAATATGATACTATATCTAATTTAATATATTAGATCTATATCTATATCTAATCTATATCTAATATGATCAGTCACTGTGATTCAGACCATAAGGATATTAAAATCATTTTCATACTCAGGCATGTTCACCAACTTTGATATAAATCTTTAATACTATATCTTGGGCTGGATGGCCAAGAGAAGACTTGACATTTACATGATGCAGCTTCCTAAAGTCATGAGAAACAGGTTTTGGACCTCTACTGAGATGAAAACTGAGAAGGATAGAAGGTCCCCAAAAGCAAACAAACAAAAAAGTAGACTATCATCTAAGGGATAGGCAACAGCCTGGGAAAGTAATATACCACCTGCAACTACAGAAAAGGGAGGATAGAAGATGGATAGACACTCAAGAGGGATGTTACATAAGAGATTCTTACTTTGGGTGAGTGGCTGGATCAAATGACATCTCTTTCAATTCTTAGATATTATGGTACTACATTTCCAATATTTCCCTAAATCTCTACTACAATGATAATTGTTATGAATATGACTGATCTTGGGAAAGTTACATGTGGGTTTAGTTGCTAAGTCATGTCCAACCCTTGCAACCTCATGGACTGTAGCCTGCGAGGCTCCTCTGTCCATGAGATTTTCCAGGCAAGAACAGTGGAGTGGGTTGCCATTTCCTTCTCCAGGGGATCTTCCCATCCCAAGTTGAACCCTGGTCTCCTGCATTGCAGGCAGATTCTTTACTGACTGAGGTACTAGGGAAGAAAGTTATATATGTCAAAGCATTTTCTAAGTAAATACATTGTTCATTTTGACCAGTATAAAGTTTTGTTTTAGGCACTCCCAATAGCAGTACCTTGCCTTGCATTTAGTAAATATTATATTTCCTCTTTATTTTGAAAAATGAAACAACTGTAATTATTCAAGAAATTTAATTATTCAACAATTAGAGAGTGGGTAATCACAATGTTAACAAATTCCCCCACAATTTGCTAACAGTAATAATGACTGACATTATTGAGTGCTTACTGCCTTCCAGATACTATTGCGTATACCTAATAAGACTGTTTTCTATAATACTCATGAAGATGTATAAGTGGATAGTATTTTATTTCTACTTTACAAAAGAAGAAATTGAAGTCCAGAAATGTTGATATAACTTGCTCATATCACACATTTGTTAGTGATAGAATCTGGATTCTAATTCAACCAATTCGACTGCTAGCCCATGCTCTAAATTATGTGCCCCCCTATTGCTATGACATATCTATACCCGTCCTAAACTTATTTGTATGGATTTCAATACATATACACCACTTTACAGATTCTTAAGAAAGGAAGTTAATGTTAAATATGGAATCTCTTATTGATTTTCTCTTAAAATGTTATGATGGTAGCAATGGTCTTTCTTTTACCTTTCCAGCACGCAGAAGTTCTTGCTTATCCTTGTTGGCAAATCCAGTCATTGCTGTTGTTTCAATCATTCCCGTGAGAGCAAGTACTGGAGCAATACTCAAAATCAGCAGTGTCATCTCCCATCCGTATATGAAGGAAATGATAACTGAAAGTCCCATATTAATTGCATTTTGTGTTAAGACACCAACTCTTGAACCTGTTGCCTATAATCAGACATAAATTGGGGAAAAGCCAGTCAATTTTAAGTTTATAAGAATTGCTATGATAGTTTCTTGCAAAATAAGGGGTTTTTTTTTATTTATACGTAGATTTTTATTTTGAATATATTCCATAACATCTTACAGAAAACCCAAATGAACTTTTGGGTCAACCCAATAATTAGAGATTGTTTTTTAGTCCCTCAGTTGTGTCTGGCTGTGATCCCATAGACTGTAGCCTGCCAGACTCCTCTATCCATGGAATTCTACAGGTAAAAATATTGCAGTAGGTAGCCATTACAGATTCTTAACCATCTAGAACACCAGAGAAGTCCATTTAGAGATTAAATAATATTTAGAGTTTAAAAATGTCCTCTACTATGGGGTCACTATGTTTTATTTGTATGCCTTATGTCCAATATTATTGTCCTTTGAATTGTTCCTATTATTCTTTGAATGTATTATTGGTTTCTGATACAAAAATATTTTCTAGGCCCTACACCTTAAATTTGTCATTTCTTCAAGGAGTCTGAGTTCCTGTTAGTAGAGGATGTTATTTAGAAGTCAATATATAGTGCTAGTTGTGTTCATTATCAGTGGAATGTTAGTGGATATAACGGTGGAGTGTGTGTGTGTGTATGTGTATAGATGCATGCACATATTGAAATCTATATTTATTTCTCTCTTTACATTTCTTGAAATCCATGGGTTTATATCAATACATCCAGTTCCAATTAAAAAAACACAAGGTTATTATTTCTGGCTTTCTCCCTTCTAATATTTGTTATCCACTTCTTCAATAGTAAGAAACCTAGCTCCCATTTTCTTTAATAGAGTTTCATGATCAGTCTCTCTGCTATCATGCAGATCATGACCAATCTGCTATCATGACCCCTGTCTCTGCCCAGGACGCATACCCTCTCCTCTGCATGCTCTGGCTTTGCTTTCCTACATGAGCTTGGTGCCTCATATGAATGCCCGACTCACCATATGTGGTCTCCAAAACCCAGTCCTGCCCCTTCCTCTTACACTGAAAAAGGGCTGGTACTCTTAGCTACTGTACTATAGTATGCTGAATTGAATGAAGATATTCACTGAAGTATATCCTTTGTATATAATATCTTCCCTTTTCTGCACTTTATAACAATTTACCTCAGCAAAGTTCTACAGAGGCAACATCAAGATAGAAAAGGAGTTGGAAACATTATGATATAAGATAACGTAAAAGAAATTTGGGGAAAAAAACTTAAAATAGGTAGAAATATCTTCATCATTGTTTTATGAGAACTACAGGTCTTGAAATTTTAATCTCCTTTATACTGGGATGAAAAAAGGAAACCCCTATTTACCTAGAAACATAGCTACAATCAACTGAGATATCAATTCACTTTTTAGAACATATGTTTTGCTCTGATCATGAAAACATGGTCATTGGAAAAGGTCTAAATAATGTTTAAAATGACATCCTTCCAGACATAAATACATACACATTCAGATTAGGATTATTGTGTGTATTCAGCATTGTATCCTGCTTTTATCCCTTTATATTATACTGCAAGCTTTTTCATCAGTCATTAAATAGTCTTCAAAAATTTTTTAGTAAATTGCTTCCAGTTTTTCACTACTAAAAACAAAGACGTAATGAGCATCTTTGTGCAAAATCTTTGTGCTCATCTTTTATTTCCTGATATTAAATTCCTAGCCTGGAATTATATGTTAAAGGGTATATACCCTTTCATTCTTCATAAATATTGTCAAATTGCTTCTCTAAAAAATGATATTACTATTCACTGACGTACCCCACTCCCAAATTAGTATCATCATTAAAATAACATTAATGAAAAATCTTCTTTCCCCACAGGGCTCTGTGAAGTAAAAAGTTGCCCAGCTGTGTTCAACTCTTTGTGACCCCATGGACTATCCATGGAATTCTCCAGGCCAGAATACTGGAGTGGGTAGCCATTCCCTTCTCCAGAGGATCTTCCTGACCCAGGAATCGAACAGGGGTCTCCTACATTGCAGGCAAATTCCTTACCAACTGAGCTATCAGTCAGGGCTCTGACTTACTCCTAAAAAATTTTTTATGGTTTTAGTTTCAAGACTGCATTTCATAATGATTCACTATTTTCCCATTTTTCACTGAACAATCAAAAAAAACTCCCCAAAGTAAAAACAAATAACAATAGCAAATACCAAACAAACCACTAAATACTGAAAATTCAGGCAGACAGACAGGTAACATTTTAAATATGCCTTAGGGTATTTATTACAGACTGACTCTAATCTATGAGCTTAAAATAAGAACATCATTTGGTACTTAACACTTGCTCACACTCTGTCTCTTGAGGGTTCTGGATGATGCAGAGATATATGATGTGTATATTATGACTGAATTGTCCTACACCTCCCACCCAAACTCATATGTTGAGATCCTGACTCCCAGTTCCTCAGAATGTGACTGCATTTGGAGATAAGGTCCTTAAAGAGGTGATTAAGTTAAAATAAGTTTTTTGAGGTTGAACCCTACTCCAATATGATTGGTTTCCTTATTTTAAAAAAAGGAAATTTCAATGTGGACATGTTTGCATGGAGGAAAGACACAACAAGAAGAAAACTATATATAAGTCAAGGTGAGAGGATGCAGAATGAAACCAACCATGCCAACATTTTGATCCTGGCTTTTAACCTCTAGAGCCATGAGGGAATAAATTCCTGTTGTTTAAGCCACTCAGACTGTGGTACTTGGTTACAGCAACCTAGCAAACTAATATACTGTCAACTTGCTCCTTTCCTCCCACCCTCACCATGAGTTTCAGAGTTATATAGATCATATAGTTGGATGAAGAGGCTGTGGAACTTAAGCACTTGTAATGTTGAAGGTCCCACCCCCACATCAAATTAACTGTGGAATGCCCCTACAGCCACATAAACTGTATATATTTTTCTATAAAATAGAAATATTAAAAAAAATTACAATCAGGTTTTGTTAAGAATAAGATATTCTTTTAATATAAAATTCATCTATATATTACTAAGAAATTACTTGCCATCAATTACTTGATAGCTATGATTTGTAGGCCTTTATACATTCATTAATTTCCACTTTGTAGTTTCTTAGTTTGAAGTCAATGACTTTTCCTTTTTCAGATGACAGTTCTTAGCACTATATCTATATTAACAAAAGTATGAAATATATCCAGTGGACAGTTATTCTTTTCTGTTTGGATATTTCCTATTAGGTGGCCATAATATAGTTCTTTTCTTTACTGCCTTCCTCTGTTTTTATCCTATTTTCTTTAAAAATTACAATTCTTGACAGTAGATCAAAAGGAAGTAAAGAGGTAGAAAACCAGAAGAGGAAAGACAGAAAGTATGCTGAGGATTGTAGCTTTTGTGTATAAAATTATGCAGTGTGCTGGAAAGAGAGATAGAAGTACAGTAGATGAACTGAAGATGCCACAGTAGATGAACATTTGAGAATCACTGACAATTAGGCTATACACTACGCATACCAACCTCATGTCTAAAAACATTCAAGTGTAAACCTGCCAAATTTTTGATGGAACAGTCTTGTGTTTGAACTTTTCATTTAGGACATAAGACCTTTCTATAAACTGACTTGTACTTGCATATCCTTGTTTATTCAACAAGCTTGAGTTATCCACTTTTGTACTAATCTGCTTCTTAAAAATAAGATCATATACCTTTCTATGTGGCATTTTAGTTTAAGCTACCAGAAACTTATTGAAATATACAGTCAATGCAGCCATGGACAGGCCACAATCCCTGCCTTTTGGTGATGGTAGCAGGATAAGAAGGATCCAAATATATCTTTCTTATTCCAGAAAGAATTAAAAAAAAAAATTCAGTCTTGAAAAATACTATAAGAACTAAAGGAAAATAAAAAATTGCCTTTAAAGCCTAGAGTAATAGTGTAGTTCTGGAAAGAATTTAGAACTGGAAATCAGAAGAAATTTAATTAAACTTCTTTAGATTCTTTATCAATGTGCAGAAAAATAGAATTTTTCCTTGAGAATTAAAAGCAGAAAGTCATAAATAGTTCTGCAGATAACCATTATGGAGCATCTACTATGTCCAAGGTACTGTAATAAATGTGGGGAATACAACTTTGATAAGAAAATTCCAGAAAATGGCTACCGTAAGAAGATAAATGGAAGTAAACTCAGTATGTAATTGTAGAAATAAAATTCCATATGGCAGGATTCCTGCTTCTGGCTAACATGAACAGAAGGAATGAATTTGTCCTTTCAGCTGAAACAAATAAAAAATAGACAAAATATATGAAACAATAAGTTTCAAGATACTAGACCTAAGGCAACCAAGGGAAATGGGAAACAAACAAGGTAAGCCCTATGATTGCCCCAGCTTACGCCTTGAAAGAGCTTCAAGGCTGTAGAATAGAAAGGGTGAACTCTAAGACCTCTAAGACAGAGCCCACCAGACTAAGTGGAATAGACAAAGCTGAGAGTCTGGAGAGGCCAAGGAAGCTAGAGTTTGCAATACAGAACACTAAAGGTATACAGAAAGAAATCTACATATCCAGAAAGGGCCCCTCTTGAGTATTCAATTGAACAATGCATGTGTGAAGGCTAGAAATAGTGTTTGGTCATACCAGCCTGACTGGAAAACCTCATTATTCACCCAGCATTGGGTAGCGCATGTTCAATGTCTTGCCTCAGTAGTTGACTCCAGTCTTGCTTAATAAATCTTAAAACCAAGACCCGCCTCCCAAAGATCAAACTGTTTCCAGGTAATTTAACTGCATCCCAGAACAAGACAAGAATATTTATAGAAATACAAAAATATTCAGCACCTAAAAATTTATATTCACAACATGTGGCATCTAGTCAAAAATTATCAGGTATGCCAAAAAGCAGCAAAAAAGGACCCTTAATGAGCATAAAAATCAATAAATTGAAACTGACTCAGAACTGACAGAAATGTTAGATGTAGCAGATAATGGCCTTAAAAGTTATTATAATTGTATAGCATACACTCAAAAAGTTAAGAGATAAGGAGGATAAATGAAAAAGACCCACATCAAATTTCTACAAATCAAAACGTCAGTGTCCATAAACAAAGTTTTATTGAAACACAGCCATGTCTCTTTGTTTACCTATTGTCTATGGCTATCTTAGCGCTAAAATGATGGAAGTTGAGACATTGCTAGAGAAACCTTACGTGCCCCTCTCCTCACTTTGTATTGCTGCTCAGTGTGAGACAACTGTAATTTGGCAGCATGTGGAGTGCCACGTGTGTTGCTGTACTATGGTATTTTATTCAAATTTTAAAAATTACCATTGATGTCCATCATCTAAAGACAAGAAAGGAAGAGAAAAGTGGACTTTGGGAGGTCTGCTTTTAAGGATCACTTTGTGTTCTAATTAGATGCCACAGTGTTGTGTTTATTATGCTATGATACTGTATAGTTCTAAAAAGAAACAGAACACGTCAACATTAGGAGACAGCACTCATCATAAAATTCCTAATTCACAGGAAAGTAACATTTATCAATATTAGAAAATTAAAATGGAATAACACATCTTAACAATTTATTCATAAAACTAAAAAGTGAAAATGAGGCTGAATCTAAATAAGTTTCTGAGCAGCTCATTTATTAGCTAAGTAAAGAAAGTCACAGATAGTGAGTTAATTAAATCATGTTTGATTGCAGTAGTGGAAGAGATGTGTTCAGAGAGCATAAATTTATATCAGATGATATGAAAACTATTGCTCAAAAAGTTGAGAACAACAAAAATGTCAATGATCAATTGAAAATCAAGCTAGGTCATTTTAAGTAGTTTCCCTGGCTCTTGATGGATTGACCTAAACAGTTATACTGCTTAATTGTTGTTTTTTTTTGATGAGTCAATGTCAAGTTTGAAGTGACTGAAAAATTAGCTGCTATGGATAATCTATATGCAACAACTACAGTTGAGAATATTTTCAAAGAAGTTGAGACAAAAACCTAGACGAGTACAACCTAAGTGTAACCTGCTAAGATGTACTACAACCGATGGGGGCAAAAATATTTGTAGAGGAAAAAAAAAGGTTTAGTTGGACAAATTTATAAAGTTTGTGAAAATGAAGGTGTTTAAGGCTTGTTGTTGTTCACTGTATTCATATTATTCATTAATAAAGTATTTTGTGAAAAATAAATGAATTTACTAAAAGAGATGGGAATACCAGACAACCGGACCTGCCTCTTGAGAAACCTATATACAGGTCAGGAAGCAGTTAGAACTGGACATGGAACAACAGTCTGGTTCCAAATAGGAAAAGGAGTACGTCAAGGCTGTATATTGTCACCCTGCTTATTTAACTTATATGCAGAGTACATCATGAGAAATGCTGGACTGGAAGAAACACAAGCTGGAATCAAGATTGCTGGGAGAAATATCAATAACCTCAGATATGCAGATGACACCACCCTTATGGAAGAAAGTGAAGAGGAACTAAAAAGCCTCTTGATGAAAATGGAAGAGGAGAGTGAAAAAGTTGGCTTGAAGCTCAACATTCAGAAAACGAAGATCATGGCATCTGGTCCCATCACTTCATGGGAAATAGAAGGGGAAACAGTGACAGACTTTATTTTTCTGGGCTCCAAAATCACTGCAGATGGTGATTGCAGCCATGAAATTAAAAGATGCTTACTCCTTGGAAGGACAGTTATGACCAACCTAGATAGCATATTGAAAAGCAGAGACATTACTTTGCCAAAAAGGTCCATCTAGTCAAGGCTATGGTTTTTCCAGTAGTCATATATGGATGTGAGAGTTGGACTGTGAAGAAAGCTGAGCGCCGAAGAATTGATGCTTTTGAACTGTGGTGTTGGAGAAGACTCTTGAGAGTCCCTTAGACTGCAAGAAGATCCAACCAGTCCATTCTAAAGAAGAACAGTCCTGGGTGTTCTTTGGAAGGAAGGATACTAAAGCTGAAACTCCAGTACTTTGGCCACCTCATGTGAAGAGTTGACTCACTGGAAAAGACTCTGATGCTGGGAGGGATTGGGGGCAGGAGGAAAAGGGGACGACAGAGGGTGAGATGGCTGGATGGCGTCACCGACTCGATGGACTTGAGTTTGAGTGAACTCCGGGAGTTGGTGATGGACAGGGAGGCCTGGTGTATTGTGATTCATGGGGTCGCAAAGAGTTGGACACCACTGACCACTGAACTGAACTGAACTGAACTGAACTAATTACGCATTTGGACCAGTATGCTCAGTGAAGTCCATTTGTCCCTATAGCTTTCTCTTAATTTTTTGGTCAAAAGCGGAAGTTGAATTTCTTGATTTGTCTTCCCAACAGTTTGTGGGTTTAGCAGCGGTAAAGTTTTACTATGGAGTATTGAGTTCAGGACTGAGATTGAAATTTTTCTTTATAAGAAGAACCACCTTGAACCACTATATTAAGTTTTGCTATAGACTTGATAATGTCTCAAGGAATTCAACCTAAAATTGTAAGGCAAACAGCAATTATACACTAACATACTGTGATAAAGTGATTTCAGTGACTACTCACATTGTTAAGTAATGTTAAGCTGTTTTATACTCTTTCCATGTCAAAAAATTTAATCAAGAAGTGAGGTCACCATTGTCTAGGCAATGATAGCAGAGCTCTACCTAATCAATTCATTGGGCTCTTGGAATTAATAAATGAAATTTCTATTTCTTGGGGGGCAATGTAACTATAGTTCTGATGAGGAGAATTTTGGAACTAACATTGTGTCTGTCAGTGGTATATCAAGTGGATGTTGTGGGCTTCTTAAGGACAAAAGTGAGGTAAGACTTCTGGTTGGTGAAGAGGAGTTGCTAAAATATACAGAAACAGTACCTTGTAATTCTGTGAAATTCAGTCTCCCAAGAATTTAAAATGGCTCTATACCTTTAATAAAACTACATTTTACACAGAAAATAGTCTGTTGACAGCTGTACTGGCAGTAAGCCATTACCTTGGGCTGAAATAATGCCAGTTAAAATGGTTGTATTCAATCAACTGTTTCATGAATCATTTTGTCCTATAAGCTTATTTCACTAACATGTTTTTCTCAAGACTCTCAGAGTATCAGAACATCTAAAAATGACCTGGAGCTTAGACTTTTGGTCAGTAGTAAGGGTTTCATAATAATATTTATGTTATTAAGGGGCTAGTTCATGAACATTCACCCTATTACATTTGATAAAAGTAACATGTGACTGAAATTGCATGATGAAGAAACTGAGATGGAAATATATCTTCCTCAAGTTGATAGGAAATATGACCCTGAATTATTGTTTTCTGATTCATCTCTAGTGTGGTGTATCTTTGTGAGAAAAGAAATACTGGTCAAATGGGATTTGGAAATAATTCTTCCTTTGATAGAGAATCCATTCAAGTTGATAGAGAATCCATTCAAACCTTGGCAAAGCAAGGGTTTATGTGAATTATATGCTAGTAGACACAGTCTCCGGAGAAGACAATGGCAACCCACTCCAGTACTCTTGCTTGGAAAATCCCATGGGTGGAGGAGCCTGGTAGGCTGCAGTCCATGGGGTCGCACAGAGTTGGACACGACTGAAGCGACTTAGCAGCAGCAGCAGCAGCAGATACAGTCTCATTCTTTGTATCCTTCTTTTGTTGCTTTGCTTTTCAAATTCTGCAACTTTAAATGGGTCATTGAGTATTCTAGCCATCTAGTCTTTAGCTGTGGAGAAGGCAATGGCACCCCACTCCAGTACTCTTTCCTGGAAAATCCCATGGATGGAGAAGCCTGGTAGGCTGTAGTCCATGGGGTCTCTAAGAGTCGGACCCGACTGAGTGACTTCCCTTTCACTTTTCACTGTTGGAGTGAAAGAGGGATTGGAGAGGGAAATGGCAACCCCCTCCAGTGTTCTTGCCTGGAGAATCCCAGGGACAGGGGAGCCTGGTGGGCTTCTGTCTATGGGGTCGCACAGAGTCAGACACGACTGAAGCAACTTAGCAGCAGCAGTCTTTAGCTACTACTTCTTATTCAATGAAAATGATTTGACTTGCCCAGAAGTTATCATGAGAACGACATTTACTAACTGCAACAGGAAATTTTCAAATGATCAAATGGTATTAGTCAAACGCTTATGAGGAACCACACTGACAAATATTCTCATTAATTTCTCTTGATAAGAGACAACATTATCATTTGACACAACTAAGAGATTTTAGGAAAGCAGTGTTGGTCTTTAGTACTAATTTGTTCTTTTCATTCAAGTAAATACTTACTAAAAGAAATGTCTTACTTATAAAGTATAGCTGGTAGTAAGAATTCCTACTTCACTGAATTCTTAAAAGATCTGAATGATGATAGGTAGTAAGAGAAAAACATTCACACAGCAAAGGAAAAAAAAAAGTTTTGTAGAATGGAGATCCAAATGGAATTATAGGGACTGATATTTCTGCCAAATTTAGTGAACCCTTGAATTTCTAAATACAGATGTTGCCATTCATCTCATTCTATTGTGCTATGGAGGATTATTGCTATCCTCATTCCTTAATGACTAAGTGAAATTCTATCCATCATTTTTTTCCCATTTATATCAGTAAAATCTAGCTTCTCAGCCTTACTTTAAAATTTAAATGCTATTCAATGAAATTTAGAGCCTTGTTTTAAAAATTATAAAAAAGAGTTTCAGGAAGTGATGAAGATGATGCCCCCTTTCCTTTTTAGGTCTTTCTACATCATAAAATTAGTTTTCTAAACCAATACAGAAGCATGTGAATGTTTATAATTGTAACCAACTTGCTCTATTCTCTAGTATTAGAAATCTATTTCCTTGAATGTATATATTGAAAAAGAGGTTTTGCAAAAGTTACTAAAATTAGAATAGTGGCCATGTCTTGTGGAAATAGCTTCCAAAAGAAAATACAATTTTGAAGAGCTGTTTTAGTTGACAATTTGTTGCTCTGATAGCAATGCTGTAATCAACATTTCAGCATTTCTAAACAATAACAACAACAACCAAAAACTGTTAAGATTTTTCTGTCCTTCAGAGGTGCATCATTGACTTTCCTTTTCTCCACATACATAAGGAAAAATGAAAGTTTATAACTGGTAGAATTCTTATTTTAACAAAGAGAGCAAAAACTTTATCTCACTTAAATTCAAAGTGGAAAAATTTTGTTTTACATTTCTTTTCTCAATCGTAGTTGAAACTCCGCTTGTAATAAAAGATTAATTTTATTAAAATAACAGGATGAAAGCTAATAAATTACTCTTTATCTTCCATACTATCCTACTCCCCACACTTATTTAAGCATCACTTTGACATACGTTATGCTAGTCATTCTGTCATTGATTTTGAATATTGTGCATCAGTGTACATTTTGTTTACACCTATTGTGACCAGTCATGATTACACATAACTCTTTAACTTGATCTGTATAACAACAGCACAGAACCATTTCCAGATACACATGAATTTAACTTGTTACATATTACTTAAATGAGATTTTATTTTCTGGGGGGAAAGAAAAATTAAACTTTCTTCTTTTAAAACTTCCAAGTTATTTGTGTGTTTTAATTTTGTTACTCTATCTTATATTACTATCTAATTCTGAGCTTTTTTGTCTAACTCATTCTTGGTATTTTCTGTAGTCCTCTGGTTATCCTATTATGTGTCCTAAATGCCCCTTATTTTTAGTTAAAAATGTCCAGAACTGAAACGCTTCCTTATATCTTTCATTGAGAGCTTCCTGTTAGCCCTGAGACTTAGCTGGTTTCCTTAATGATGTGGGTCATCTCAGCATAGCTCACATATATGCAAAGACACATATGTGTACATGCACTCATGTGTAACACAAACATACACCATTTAAAAATAAAAGCAATATACATACTCCTTGGATTTGTGCTATATCTATGGCTAATATTGTTGTCAAGGCTCCTGTGGTGTTTTCTTTATCATCAAACCAGGAAATATCCTAAAGAAAAAAGAGAATTAAAATGGTTATCAAAAAATTCTTTGACTTGTGATTGTGCTGTATTAACTTGTGCTGTGTGCCTATTTGCTCAGTCGTGTCCAACTCTGCAGCCCATGGACTGCAGCCTGCCAGGCTCCTCTATCCAAGGGGATTCTCCAGGGAAGAATACTAGAGTGAGTTGTCATGCCCTTCTCCAGGGGATCTTCCCAACCCAGGGATCGAACCCAGGTCTCCCGCATTCCAGGTGGATTCTTTACTGTCTGAGCCACCAGGGAAGTGCTATATTAACTTTGAAAGCATTTATTTGCCTGCATCTTTACTCACAGGCATTTAAATTTGTGGAGCAAATAAATTTTTTTCTTAACTTCATGAAGATCTGTATGTAGATACAAACTGAAGAACTTAAACCCAACAGCTTGGACTCTACCATGCTACAACACTACATAGTAATTGGTGTTTAAAATGATCATTTTGAACCACCAAGTAATTTATAATTTTACTGCACAAGTAATTTTTGTGGAGAGCAGATTTTACTAAAAAAGTAAGGTAATGCACAAGACACCTTAGAAATATTTCCAAACTTTCTGTCTAAACTTAGAAATGATTTTTTAAAAAAATCTGTTTCCTTCTCTTCAGGACCTATATAGGCAAGATTTTCCCTGACACTTTACATTCCTACCTAGATCTTATAAGTACTGGGCATTGTGAGAAACTAAAGAGGCAGAAAGCCTGCTGTAAAACCCCTGCAGCCAAAAAAGCATGCAATTTGATAGGTCAAAAATACACACAATAAAAGAATAATGTTATAACCAATTTCATTTTCAACATCAAATACAGATAGCACTTAGCACTTCTCAACTTTGAGGAATGCTGATTTTCTTTCCTTAGCTATTGAATGTTTCCTCCCATGCACTCAAACTACTTAAACCTCTTATGGCTTAAAACTATGTGGAGACTGGCTCTAAAAATGACTGATTTTTAGTGAGTGAAGAGCAAAAGAATTCTTGAATTACTTAACCCAGCCAGGGCCCTGATGCCCAGGTAACATGTTTCTGCCAGCTAAGGAAACAAAAACAAGACAGATAGAAGGTGGTGCATTAATCATGCTGCTATGTAAGAAGAGAGCCCCTGTGGAGGAATATGGGAGGGGTCAGGGGGATTGCAGTCCTAGCATGACATCACTACTCTGTAAACCTCTGGATTGAGAAGGTGTCCCAGACAACTTAGGGTCTAGATGCTCAAAGGGCATTTTATAGAGATCACGATCTGCATGATACAGTAGTGGTGTTGAGAACAGAACCCCAGTCAAGAGCCTATCTTATTGTGAACACACATGAGCGGTAATTTTAACTACAGCACTCCTGATCTAGAAGACATTACTTGGTTTTTATTGTATACTAGCAGGCTTGATCCCTGGGTTGGGAAGATCCCCGGAAGAAGGAAATGGCAGCTTAACTCCAGTATTCTTGCCTGGTAAATCCCATGGACAGAGGAGTCTGGTGGGCTAGAGACCATGGGGTTGCAGAGTTTTGGACAGGACAGTGCATTCTATGAGCATGCACTCATAGAATATATATATATATATATATATAGTTTACACTGCATAATTATTTCTATATTTCAACATGACATGGAATACCCAAGGAAGTTTTAGATACAATATAAAGTAAAAGTATAAAAAATAATTTATTATTTAATATTACATTCCTGATTCTGTTGTTGTTGTTCAGTCTCCCAGTTATGTTGGACTCTTTGTGACCCCATGGACTGCAGCGTACCAGGCCTCCCTGTCCCCCACCGTCTCCTGGAGTTTGCCCAAGTTCATGTTCATTGCATCGGTGATACCGTCCAGCCATCTCATTCTCTGATGCCCTCTTCTCCTTCTGCCTTGATCTTCCCCGGCATCAGGGACTTTTCCAATGAGTCATCTGTTTGAATCAGATGACAAAAATACTGGAGCTTCAGGTTCAGCATCAGTCCTTCTAGTGAATAATCAGAATTGATCTTTAAGATTGACTGGTTTGATCTCCTTGCTGTCCAAGGGACTTTTAGGAATCTTCTCCAGCACCAAAGTTTGAAGGCATCAATTCTTTGGTGTTCTGCCTTCTTTATGGTCCAACTCTCATAACCATACGTGACTACTGGGAATACCATAGCCTTGACTATATGTACCTTTGTTGGCAGAGTAATGTCTCTGCTTTTCAACACCCTGTCTAGTTTGTTATCGCTTTCCTGCCAAGAAGCAATCGTCTTCTGATTTCATGGCTGCAGTCACTGTCCGCAGTGATTTTGGAGCCAAATAAGAGGAAATCTGTCACTATTTCCACCTTTTCCCCTTTTATGTGCCATGCAGTAATGGGGCTGTATTTTATTGGTTTTTTAAAAAATATTTAGTCTTAAGCTGGCTCTTTCACTTTTCTCCTTCAGCTTCATCAAGAGGCTCTTTATTTCCTCTTCGCTCTCTGCCATTAGAGTGGTATCACTCGCATATCTGAGGTTGTTGATGTTTCTCCCGCCTATCTTGATTCCAGTTTGTAACTCATCCAGCCTGGCATTTCTCATGATCTGCTCAGCATATAGGTTAAACAATCAGGGTGACAGCAGACAGCTCTGTTGTACTCCTTTCCCCATCTTGAACCAATCAGTTGTTCCATACAGGGTTCTAACTGCTGCTTCTTGACTCAAATACAGTTTCTCAGGAGACAGGTAAGACAGTTTGGTATTCCCATCTCTTCAAGAGCTTTCCATATTTTTCATGATCCACACAGTCAAAGGCTTTAGTGTAGTCGATATAACAGAGAGAATTTTTTCTGAAATTCCCTTGCTTTCTCTATAATCCAGTGAATGTTGGCAATTTGATCTCTAGTTCCTCTTCCTTTTCTAAACCCAGTTTAGACATCTGGAAGTTCTTGGTTTGTATAATGCCGAAGCCTAGCATGCAAGATTTTAAGCATGACCTTACTAGCATGGGAGATGAGTGCGATTGTCTGATGGTTAGCACATTCTTTGGTACTACCCTTCTTGGGAATTGGGATGAGATTGACCTTTTCCAGTCCTGTGGCCACTGCTGGGTCTTCCAGATTTGCTAACATAATGAATGCAAAACCTTGATGGCATCCTCCTTTAGGGATTTAAATAGTTCTGCTGGAATTTCATTGCATCCACTAGCTTTACTAACAGCAGTGCTTCTTAAGGCCCACTTGACTTCACACTCCAGAATGTCTGACTCTGGGTGACTAACCACATCATCATAGTAACCTGGTTCATTAAGATCTTTTTTTATACAGTTCATCCATGTATTCTTCCCATCTCTTCCATCAGTGGTAGGGGAATAAACTCAAATTCCCGTGATGGTGAATGGTTTGTCTTGAAAACGAACCAAGATCATTCTGTCCTTTTTAAGGTTGCACTCAAGTACTGTATTTCAGACTCTTGTTGATTATAAGGGTTACTCTGTTTCTTCTATGGCATTGTTTGCCCACAGTAATGGATATAATGATCATCTGAATTAAATTTGCCTATTCTTGTCCATTTTAGTTTGCTGATTCTTAGGATGTCGATGTTTTTACCCTCTCCTGCTTGACCATATCCAGTTTTCCTATACAATACTGTTCTTTGCTGCATCAGATTTTACTAGCGTCACCAGACACATCAAAAACTGAGCATCATATCCACTTTGGCCCAGCTGTTTCATTCACTCTGAGCTATTGGTAATTCTCTACTCTTCCCCAGTAGCATATTGGACACCTTCAGACCTGGGAGACTCATCTTTAAGTGTCATATCTCTTTAAAAGGCCTTTTATACAGTTCATGAGGTTCTCATGGCAAGTATACTGGGGTGGTTTGCCAACTACTCTTGCCTGGGAAATCCCATGGACAGAGGAGTCTGGTGGGCTACAGTCCATGGTGTCATGAAGAGTTTTGGACATGACTGACTGAGCATGCACAAACGCAATTATATGTGTATATATATGAGTGTGTGTGTGTGTGTGTGTGTATATATATATATAGTTTACACTGTGTAATTATTTCTATATTTCAGCATGACATGGAATACCCAAAGAAGTTTTAGATACAATATGAAGTATAAAAAAGAATTTACATTCCTGATTCTATAGTATAGTAATTGCTCTGATACATAAGGCAAAGGATACATATATGACTAGTCTTAGTCCTTATGTGACGATGTTCAATCAGCAAGATATCCAAACTTGCTTTTCAACAAGTCAGCAATTATTCACTCTAGGGTTTGCTTTTCAACATAGGCACTGTATGCTGAAACACTTAGTATAGTTTCTGGAACACAGCTGGTATTGAGTAAAAATTAGCTTGCTTCTTATCTTCCTGATGGTGATATGATTATAAATTAGGTTAAGATCCCCTGAAGAAGGGAACAGCTATCCACTCCAGTATTGTGGCCTGGAGAATTCAATGGACTGTACACTCCATGGGGTCACAAAGAGTTGGACACGACTGAGCAACTTTCACTTTCATTAAGTTTTCCGATACTAGAAAACCCATTTTCCTGCCAATAATTCTAATAGAAGTAAAAATCTACGGTAGTGGCATTGTAAGTGCTTGGTATGTTTTTGCTCATTTAATCATCACAAGTATAAGACAGATACTATGATTATCCATATTTTATAAATGAGAAGAAGGAGGAACTGAGAGATTAACTTGCCCAAGGTCAAACAGCTGGAAAGAACTGAGGCCAGGATTTAAACCTAGGCAACCAAATGTCAGAATTTTTAATCAAGCCATCTAACTGAAGCATTACAGTTGAGTTTCATGATATGTTTTTCCTGCTTCAGGATTTGTTACCTCAAATCTTTTTGGAGATTCCTTAGTGATCTCCACTAACACAATCATCTAATGATTTAGAGCCCCCTCCCACCCCTCCGCACCAAAGCCCTACCCAAATCAGTTTAGAGAGAAATAGGCAAAAATAAGCTTTACATCTTTTAAAAAGCCAAATGGATCTATAGGCTAATATTTATCATTGTGTGCTCACTTAGTCATGTCCAGCTCTTTGTGACCTCCACGAACTGCGGCCCATCAGACTTCTCTGTCTGTGGGATTCTCCAGGCAAGAATGCTGGAGTGGGTAGGCTTTCCCCTCTCCAGGGGATCTTCCCAACCCAGGGATCGAACCCAGATCTCCCGCATTGCAGGCAGATTCTTTACCAGCTGAGCCATAAGAGAAGCCCTTAAACATAATAAACAGTGAGTTATTTATAATCACTGAAGTCAGCAACAATTTGAACATTCTTTTCAACTGGAAGGATCTCAAGTGATCAAATAAAATAGCAATTTTATACCTACAAAAAGACCACACCTGATTCCATAAATACCTCAACTTCAACTGAGGTTTCAAAATGGTTATAAAAAGCACTGCAAGTTTTAGCATGCTTTCTAAGACTTAAAAAAAAAATCGTATCTTAGGGGAAAAAAACAAGTAACAGGAGTTAGGGCAAAACTGTACATTAGGAATTTCCCTTACTAACAGACAAAAGTGAAACTTCTACGACATTTATGAAGAAAAGGCCAATTACATTACTCTTTTTTCCAATTTTAAAAAAGCAAATATGCAGAAAGAGTGCTGAAGAATGAAGAGGGAAAACAAATGGTAAGCTGAAAGGGGCTCAGTTGAATTTATGGGAGAAATGAATAATGTCTGCTGAATAGCACAGTTTCTATTTGTGTCTTTGTATGTTCTGAAGAAGGAGAGCTTATAGTTTACAGGTATGTGTATTCTCATGGGCAGACACATTAATCCAAGAATGTTACTCTCCTCATGGTCACATGGCTAATGCTAGGCAGAGGATTAATGTCCAGTATCAGCCATCAGATATTGTTGGATTAACAATATCTACTGGTTAAACTGGCTTGCGGCCTTAGGATACTCCACCAAAAGCATCCTGTAAACCTCTAGAAAGAAGTTCAAAGTAATAATTGGAAAAGTTAAAATTTATATTCTTCTATTTAAGATATTCAGAAATTCAGGGAACATTTTCAAAAGTTCCTGGAAATTGAAAATAAATGTCCTTGAATGTGGGAAAACATAAATACACAAAGAATGAAAAATGAGCAGAAATTTTCAACAAATGTGAAATATAGTATTAGCCAATTAAAATCACACCTAATTTCATCAAAAATCTGAGGTAAAAAAATAAACTATTCATAGAAAAAAAAAAAGTACAAGCTTAATGAGAATTACACAAGATGTGTAGTCTTTAGATCATTTTATGATCCATCAAGTAGATTTTTGTTTTTCTGGATTGAGTGCTTCCAATTGTCTCTAACAGGACATTTTGAGAGAGGATGTTAGGTACCAACTGCTTCCAGTTGCTATGGGAAACTCACTCATTTTTTTTTTTTTTAATCTGTAATCCTCTAACAGCACACAAAGGTGGAGGAGTTTTGTTACTCAGCAGTTCTTTGAGCACTATTGCTAAAAGTCACAAGATGTAAAAACTGGTTTTGATGACTCGGCTGGAGGGATAGTAACTCTACTTTTGAAAAGAAATGACCCTGGCAGGAAGCTATTTACTCCTGCATGGTGAGCTCCGGTGACAGAAAGTGTGGCAAAGGGCTTCAAACGATTACTGGCTTTCAGGGTAACCCAATATACCTCAGCCTCCTGAAAGAATTTTAGAGGTGCCAATCTGAGACATTCCTGCCATTTGCCCTCACGACTTACTTTTCAAGATTATTATTTGATTCAACTATTTTTAGTTATTGCATAGGTGTGAATGATTGTGTGTCGCAAGCTAGACATGTTATCTGAGTTCAGTACTCTTCTGATGCGGGCAGAAAGAATGACTGCTTTAAGAAGTCAGCAGTGAATGAGCACTATGAGAAATTAACTCCTCCTTTTTAAACATGTTCCTCGAGATACTGTAGTTCTTAACACTCCTTTTCAGTTTTAAGTTAGCCTTCCATTCTGATTCTAGAACACTATACATTGAAAGAGATTTGTCAAGATAAATGCAAGGAGCAAGGAGTGAACTCTACATCTTGTTTTCTGTAAGTTGCATTTTTGAACATAACAATTTTCGACTTGCTTCTGTTAGGAAAGTACACCACAAGAATTCTGATGTCAGATGCTGCTTGGGACACAAAAAGGATGCTTTTAAATGATCAAAGGAAAGGTTATGTCAAGAAAATGTTTATGAAGAAAAAACTAAAAACTAGAATATTTAAAAACACATTTTAAATAAAATAAGATAAAAATAACTAACCACCAACCTGATATAACATGGCTTTAAATGCCAAGTGTCTTAATCTCATGGTTAAGATTTCCCCTGCTCTGCCATAAAATAATCCCTGGAAAAGAAACAAACAAAAATTTACATTTATTCTTAACTGTCTTTTCCATTTCTTTGGAATATTTAGTTACTATATTTACTTATTTGTATTTTATTTAGTTATATCTAGTTACTATTTTTAACTCAAATAGGATGACACAAAACAGTAATCACATACACAGTTAATTCATTAAAAGCTTACCTGAATAAAATAACTGACAAAGCAAATAACACCCAAAATTACAAATATCATGGAATAAATTTCTGCATCATGTTTTAATGTGGTTTTATCATCATTTTCAAACATCTGAAAAGGAGTAGATTTTTTAAATCAGGTGATTGGAGGAGAATATAAAAGAAAGAAAAAACTAAAATATTTATTCATCAGAATTTTAAAAATGAATTTCAACATAATAATTTCCACATATTTCTGGGGAAAAAATGCACCTCATTCTATCCTCTACATTTATTACATAAAATAAAAAATAACACTACTTTAATGAAAAATAACTCATCATAAATCCTCTCACTTAAGATATATCAATAAGAAATCAGACAAATGAGTCCTCTATCTGCTATTAATATCACTGTATATATTCAAACTATTGAAATTAGTTTTCTAATTAAAATATTTCTAATAACTCAGGTTTCTTAATATTCCTCTATTCAGAGTACCACCTGCAATATGAGACCTTTAACATGTCTCTAGAAATTGTTCCTAAAATTAGTAACTATACATATATTGGTATCTATGTTGACACAGCGTCAACAGTCTTGGACTGTTGCTGTTGTTAAAACTGAAGACTTAACATGGCTCTAATAAGATCCTTGAATTCGTCAGCTCTCCTGGGTCCCCAGCACAGTCCCGAACTCCTTATTTCCTCTTTCTGACTGGTAATAAAAAATGGTCATTGTTCAGACCAGTTGAAAGAAAGAGTAGCCATATTTGTCTCTTTTATTACTTCAGTGTTTTGGAATGCTGACACAGCACTGGAGTCAGAATTAAAAAACAAAGCAATTTCTTTACTGATTGCCCAGTTAACAAGGTACAGCCCAACACTTAACAATAGAGGCTGGCTTATCCCCTGAGAACATTAGCTAACCTTTCTATCATGGATCCCACACGAGGGGTGACCCACCACACATCTCAATTTTCCCCTTGTTGAGTTAAGGTACCCCAGGTCTATTCTCTCAGGTCACACTTTGTTTAAAATGGTTAAAAATATTAGTGGGTTAGTTTTACTTACAGTTACAATTTTTGCAAAGATGATGGAAAATATTGGATGAACAGTTCCAGTTAGAACAGAAGCCAGTGTCCCCAGAACCACAGAAGGCCATTCAGACTTATATAATTTAAAAATTTTTAATAGAGAAACTTCAGGAAGATTTGTCTATAGATAAAATGAAATACTTTGGTTATAACCAGTTTGAGAGCATAATGGAATCTAAAGAAGTTAGCCCATCTTGATTAGATCTATAATATAAAATATCAAATATAATAGGTAATAGAGAAGAAAGCAGAATTTCTCTTAGAAAAAATTTACTGCCTATATTACTGATAATGGTATCAAAACATAAAATAAATTTTATACAAAAGTGACTGTGCAACTTATCACCTTTTGGCATTTCACTCAGTCACTATCATTAAAAAAGTATAAATTAACACACGTGTGCTGATAGCTAAGACTTTAGAAGAAATCACAGGCATATTTTCCTTTACACCTGTTAAACTGGATTGAATATCATGCCCTAGCATAGGACAAAATCTAGATAGGGACTAAGCATAGACAGAAGGTAAAAGTTTTTCTAGCATTTTAGCTTGAAAGTTTTCTAGTTTCATTACTATTTATGGAAACATTTTTCTAATACCTTGGTTAAAAGCTTATTTTGGGGTTCCCAATTATAAGTTAATTGCTGCAATATCTGAGTATGTTACTTACAATCACCATGGTTCACTTTCCTTATCTTTTCGAGGAAGATAACAGTTCCTATCTTACAGGACTGTTTTTTTGTTTGTTTTTTTTTTTTTAGTTTTTATTTTTATTGAAGGATAGTTGATTCACAAGGTTGTGTTAATTTCAGACGTACACCAAAGTGATTCAGTTATACATATATCCATTCTTTTTCAGATTCTTTTCTTGTGTAAGTTACCACAGAATAGTGAGTAGAGTTTCCTGTGCTATACAATAGGGCCTTGTTGATTATTATTATTATATATAGTAGTGAGTATATGTCAATGCCAGACTCCTAATTTATCCCTCCCCCATACATTTCCCCTTTGGTAACCATAAATTTATTTTCTAAGTCTGTGAGTCTGTTTCTGTTTTGCAAATAAGTTCATTTGTATCATTTTTTTTTTTAGGTTCCACATATAAGGGATAGCATATAATATTTGTTTTTCTCTGATTTACTTCACTTAGTATGATAATCTCTAGGTCCATTTGTGTTGTTAGAAATGGCATTATTTCATTCATTTTTATGCTGAGTAGAGGATTGTTTTCAGAATTAAGCTTAACTCAGTATTTGCACACAATAAATACCCAGTACCAACAACCTCGGATATGCAGATACCACTCTAATGGCAGAAAATGAAGAGGAACTAAAGAGCCTCTTGATGAGGGTGAAAGAGGAGAGTGAAAAAGCTGGCTTAAATTCAACATTCAAAAAACTAAGATCATGGCATCGAGTTCCATCATTTCACAGCAAATAGATGGGGAAAAAATGGAAGCAGTGACAGATTTTACTTTCTTGGGCTCTAAAATCACTGTGGATGGGGACTGCAGCCATAAAAACACACTTGCTCCTCAGAAGAAAAACTATGACAAACCTAGATAACATATTAAAAAGCAGAGATATCACTTTGCTGACAAAGGTCCGTATAGTCAAAGCTATGTTTTTTCCAGTAGTCATGTATAGATGTGAGAGTTGGACCATAAAGAAGGCTAAGTGCCGCAGAGTTGATGCTTTTGAATTGTGGTGTTGGAGAAGACTCTTGAGAGTCCCTTGGACTGCAAGGAGATCCAACCAGTCAATTCTAAAGGAAATCAATCCTGAATATTCATTGGAAGGACTGCTGCTGAAGCTGAAACTCCAATACTTTGGCCACCTGATGCGAAGAACTGACTAGTTAGAAAAGATCCTGATCCATGGAGGGTGCCATGGGGGAGGTAGTAGTCATGATGATCAGAGGATAAATAACATAATAATGCTCTCTCCTTTCTCTTGTCTGGAATACCTAGGGGATTTATTTAAGAAACTTCAAAAATCTTGTGAACAAATTCTGTGGTGAGTAATTCTTTTGAATAGGAATGTAGGTAGCAAACTACTAGGCATTTTATATGTTGAAACTTCCTCATGGCATTCACTGTTGAAGTAATGAAATTTATGAACCTGATAACCAGAGAAAGATTTCAGGTAAGATATAAAATAGTATATAATTCTTGTTTTAGTCTTAGCCTGGCAATTATAATACAAACTCTATTGTTTGAACAAAAGAACTTTTAAAATTCTAAAGCCTTTAAAGTCTTTTTTCAGGATGGCTAAACCAAATTTATATTGGGGGATTCCCTAGTGGCTCAGATGGTAAAGAATCTGCCTGCAATGTGGGAGATCTGGGTTTGATCTCTGGGTTGCAAAGATCCCCTGGAGAAGGAAATGGCAACCCACTCCAGTATTCTTGCCTGGAGAATCCCATGGACAGAGGACCTGGTAGGCTACAGTCTATGAGGTTGCAAAAAGTCAGAAACGACTGAGCAACTAACACTTTCACTTAATAATTTAATTATCTAGTATCTTCCTTTCTGAAGTTTTCTGAGGATTTTCATCATAAAGAGCTTTACTTTTCAGGTAGGTCACTGTCCAACAGAATATAGAGAAATTTTAAAAGTTCCATTCCAACTCTTTGTGAAGTCCTAAACATGGATTTTCTTTCTTGTCAAACTCTTTACAAAATTATCTCATTTTTAATGAAACTATAAGCATGTCCCAGGACACAATACCAGTACATTACAGAGCCAGCTAATGTAGGAGGTCTATCAGCTTCTGCAGAATACCTTTTTACCTCTAAACATATGAAAAAAGATTGAAAAAAGGGTATTACTTAAATAATGCTATAAAGAGAGAAAAGAATAAATTGAAATAAAAACAAAATGAAAAATTTTAGTAAAATCATGAGAGTCTGGACTACCTAACTGTGTTACAGGTTATATTAATAGCATGTTTTTAAGAGAACTTGGTATAAAAATATATGAAATTAGAGTCATTTTATAAAGAGATATGAAAGGATTTTTAAAAGTTAAAAAACTCTTAAAAATTTAAAGTTTAATTGGATATATTTTAAAGCTTTATTGAGTTATAATTTTCATACAAGAGACACATATATAAAGTGTACATTTTCATAAGATTAGACTTCATTACACACCCATGAAACTATCACCACAGTCAACATAATGAACATACCGCTTACCCTGGTAAGTTTCCTTCTGCTTTTCTAATCCCTTTCTTCCACACTTCTCAGCTGCCCGTGATCTTCCCCTACAACCACTGATATATTTTTGTCACTATAGACTGCTTTGCAGTTTCTAGAGTTTTTTTTTTTTAATATATATAAATTAAATCACATAGTATGTACTCTTTTTATCTGGCTTCTTTTTGTTCAAAATAACTGCTTTGAGATTTATTCATGCTATTCCATGAATTAATATTTCATTCATTTTCATTGCTGAGAAGTGTTTCATTGTTTGGATATACCACAATTTACCTCTTGACATAAACTTGGGTTATTCCAAGTTATGGGCTATCACAAATAAAGCTGCTATCATTCACATACAAGACTTTGTGTAGAGATATGATTTCATCTCTCTTAAGTGAACACCTAGAAGGGCTTCCCTGGTGACTCGATGGTGAAGAACTCTCCTACCAATGCAGGAGACGCAGATTTGATCCCTGGATTGGGAAGATCCTCTGGAGAAGGAAATGGCAACCCACTCCCCTATTCTTGTCTGGGAAATCCCATGGACAGAGGAGCCTGGAGGACTGCAGTCCATGGGGTTGAAAAAGAGTTGGACACAACTTAGCAACTAACAACAACAACAACAAAACCTAGAAAAAGAATGGCTGGATCATAGTAGGTGCATGTTTAACTTTTAACAAAACTGCTGAACTATTTTTCCAAATTGAGATTACTACTTTTTATTCCCACTAGCAAAATGTAGGGTTCCAGATGCTCTACATCACCACGAATACTTAGTAGTCTTTTTAGATTTAACTATTCTAAAAGGTGTATCATGACATCTCAATTATAATTAATTTTTTCTTCTCTAATGCCTAATGAAGGACAGGGAAGCCTGGCATACCGCAGTCCATGGGGCTGCAAACAGTCAGATATGACTGAGTGATTAAACAATAACAATGCCTAATGATGTTAGGCATATTTTCATATGCTCATTTCCCATATGCATATCTTCTTTGGCAAAATGTCTATTAAAATATTTTGCCCATTTCCCTATTGGGTTGTTGGTATTCTTATTACTGTGCTTTGGGAGTTCTCTGTATATTCTGGATACAAGTCCTTTATCACATATGTGACTTACAAATATTTTCTTACAGTTTATAGTCTATCTTTTCATTTCTTAAAAAGTTTTACTGGGAATTTCCTGGCAGTCCAGTGGCTAGGACACTGTGCTTTCACTGCCAGGGCCTGGGTTTGGTCCCTGGTCAGGGAACTAAGATGCTGCAAGCCTTGTGATGCAGGCAAAAAAAAAAAAAGTTTTACAAATAGAAATTTTCTTCATTTTGAAGTCTAACTTATCTATCTTTCTCTTTTACAAATTGTGATTTTGGTGTTGTAGCTAAGAAATCTTAGCTTAACTCAAAGTCATAAAGATTTTCTACTATATTTTCTTGTGAAAATTTTCATTTTTAGCTTTTCAGTAAGGTCTGAATTCCATTTATAGTTAATTTTCATCTGTGCTTTGCTGTTTATAATAGCCAGGACATGGAAGCAACCTAGATGTCCATCAGCAGATGAATGGATAAGAAAGCGGTGGTACATATACACAATGGAATATTACTCAGCCATTAAAAAGAATACATTTGAATCAGTTCTAATGAGGTGGATGAAACTGGAGCCTATTGTACAGAGTGAAGTAAGCCAGAAAGAAAAACACCAATACAGTATACTAACGCATATATGTGGAATTTAGAAAGATGGTAACAATAACCCTGTGTATGAGACAGCAAAAGAGACACAGATGTATAGAACAGTCTTTTGGACTCTGTGGGAGAGGGAGAGGGTGGGATGATTTGGGAGAATGGCATTGAAACATGTATAATATCATATATGAAACGAATCACCAGTCCAGGTTCGATGCATGATACAGGATGTTTGGGGCTGATGCACTGGGATGACCCAGAGGGATGGTATGGGGAGGGAGGTGGGAGGGGGGTTCAGGATAGGGAACACGTGTATACCCGTGGCGGATTCATGTTGATGTATGGCAAAACCAATATAATATTGTAAAGTAATTAACCTCCAATTAAAATTAATAAATTTATATTAAAAAAAGAAAATATTCATAAAGTGAAAACATTTAAAAAAAATTTCATCTGTGCTTTGAAGTATGGATTGAAGATGATTCTTTTGGATAGATAGGTTTTTCTTTCAGCATCTTTTCTTAAAAAGACTATATATTTTTGAGGCTTCCCTAGTGGCTCAGTGGTGAAGACTCTGCCTGCCAATGCAGGAGACACAGGTTTGATCCCTGGTTAGGGAAGATCCCACATGCCACGGAGCAACTGGGCCCATGCTCCATAACTAGCCTGTACTCTAGAGCCCCAGAGTCACAACTACTGAGCCCGAGTGCTACAACTACTGAAGCCTGCACACCCTAGAGGCTGTGCTCAGCCACAGGAGAGGCCACCGCAAAGGGAAGCCCAAGTGCAGCAACTAGAGAGTAGCTCCCACTGGTGGTAGCTGGAGAAAAGTCTCCGCCGGGCAACGAAGACTCAGTGCAAGCAAAATAAATAAATACAATTGAAAAAGACTATATATTCTGTATTGAATTGCCTTTGCACTTTTGTCTAAAGAGCTGACTGTATGTGTGTGGGTCTAATTCTTGGTTCTCTCTATTCTGTTCTATTGATCTATTTCTCTATTTTTGTTCTAATAGCACATTATTTTGATCACTATAGCTTTATACTACAAAATGGAATTAGTAATTATAAATCCTACAACTTTGTTCTTCTTTATGAAAGTTGTTTTCCTCATTTTATCTTTTTGAATTTCCATTTAGAATCAGTTTGCCAAATTCTACAAAAAATCTGCTAAGATGTTGACTGGGATTGCTTTGAATTATGGACCCAATTCGGGAAGAAATGACCTCCAAATAACGTTGAATCTTTTTATTCTGGAGCTCAGACCCTCCCCTGGCATCCTAAAGGACAGATTTCAAGTAAACTTCACCAGCAAGGTACCTTGGCATCTTCTTTGTTAGCCACTGAGTCATTTAGTTGCAGGGAATAAAGAGGGCTCTTCCTTGGGTCTCTGTTTCACCCCAGGGATAGCGGTTGGCACTTCTTATCTGCCACCTTGGCATTCTTTAGTGTTCTCTTACTTTTAACTAGCCAATTCCTATTACTTTAATTCCCTAATGATTCGTTACACTAAACTGTCGCTGTTCATATTCTGTGGTTTCTGTCTTCTGACTCAACCCAACCTCCTATTAATTCTGTTCTAAAATCCTACTTCATATTTTCCATTTCATTATTTATTTTTATAGTCTCTGTTCACTTTTCATTGCATTACTGTAGTCTGAAAAAAATATTTCAAATATGGCCATGGAGCTGAGGTTTGGCTTGCTTCCCTTCGTAAGACTATATCCTTCCTTCCAGGCTCTCAGTTTTCTACTCGCTATAGCAGCAGGCACTGGTAACCAAGTTTGTAGCCTTCTTTTACTACTACATATAAAATAGATAATTAATGAGAACCTACTATATAGTACAGGGAACTCTATACTCAGTGCTCTGTGGTGATCTAAATGGGAAGGAAATCCCCAAAAGAGTGGCTATGTGTATATGTATAACTGATTCAAACCAACACAACATTGTAAAGCAACTAAACTCTAATAAAAAAAAAAAACACAAAAGAGTAGATGCATGACTGAAGCCCAGCTGACCACTTGGTACTTCTGCTCTGTTTCTAGTAGGTAGAGATATTTATCTTGTTTTGGAGCTTGGATATGTCTAACTGTTTTTTCCCTTTTTATGTTTTATCTATCATTACTGTGTGTATGGAGCAGAGCAGTTGTATCAGAGTGTAAATTTACCCTATCATTTTCTCTGTAAGTCTGAGTTGTTTTTTAATTTTATGATTTTCACCTTTATCCGATTTTAAAATTCCACTTTATATACCTGGTGAATTTTCAGACTTCAAGGTGGACTTTTATTCTGTTTTTAACAATTACAGTGGGAGTAGCTATTAACTACCAGTAGCTATTAACAGATGTTTTAACATAGTGTTTTTTATACTGTTGCACAGCATTTCACAAATTCTTATACAGTATAAACTCTTATACTGTCTTCTTATACTCAGGCCTTTTGCCATAGAGAAAATTACCTATGCTATTATTTACTTAATATTGTTCTTTTAATGTTTACATAAATGCATTTTTTAAAGAAAATTAATAGATAAGCAAACATATAAATGTGAATGCTATGTAGGATCACATACCTAAAAAGGGAAAAAAAGCTGCATCTAGAATTAAAAGCAACAGACTGGCAGTGCCAGAGAAAGGCAGAGGAGGAGGTTTGAGGCAGGTCATCCCAGGGCTTCAGACGGATAATAGATGAGACTGAGAAGTGTGGGCAGGATGATGGTGGGAATGGCTAAGGGGTATTCAACCTCAAGTATCTGTCAACCCAAGGAGAAGAAGGGAACTCCAGTTTGTGAGAAATAGTGAGCCAAAGATAAGAGTGGATGATATGGGAGCTGGAGTTTAGGAAAACAGAAGCTAATATTCAGGGGCTGAGGTGAGAGACTTCATGGTGTATGAGTTTACAACTGGGAAGCAGCAAAAGGGCTGAGTGAGGTTGCCTGGGGTTGAGGAGAGAGCTGGACTTAGGGAATGAGGAGGCTGGAAGAATCACAGGCTGAGGTGAGATGGAACTATGTTTTATGAAAGAATGCGGAGGGAAAGAGTGAGAGTGGAAGTTGAGGTCCGAAGAAGGTGCTGGGAATTGTAAGAAAAGGGAGGCTGACTGGGAAAGAGAAATTAGACTTGAGGTAAGAATGAAGACTGAAGAGGTAGTACAGAGAGTTATGAGACATAAGGAGGCTTAAAGGAGACTGATCTGGACTCAGGAAGAGCCTGGGGGTAGGTGTAGGCGAGCAAGCATGGGAACAAGTACTCCTTGCCCAGATGAACAAAGCTATTAGGGTTGCACCCTGGGGTTGAAAGACTGGATCCTGTCTGTGCTAGTGCTTATCTGCACCCAGTGTGTGGAGTGGATTTGGGTCTTAATCTGACTTAGATTGACCTTGAACATCACTGTTAGTACCACACCACCGCAGCCACTGTTTTAACCCATGGTTTGCCATATAGGAAAGGATTCTCACAAGAGTTCTTGCCCCAGTAATGACCTCTGACGTTCAGTGCAGTCTTATTTTGAAGGCTTCTTTGTTACAGTCACAGTGATGTTAGAGTGAAGTTCGGCAAAGACTTAGGTTTGGTAGCCTAAGTGCTATAATAACATTTTATAATAAATACATTCTAAATATATTATAAGGATTGTATCAAAATTCATTGGAGAACATGTTGGTAACTTGTTGATAGTTGACCCATTACCTCTTTATATTGGGTGGATTCCTCAACCTTGTCAGTAAAATCTGACTTCATGCTATTCACAGAGCACAGAGGAATTGAGCTGGTATCTTTTTCAGCAGAATAAGCCACCGATTCTATCTGTTCATCAGCTTTTTTAATATCCTTAAATGAAGAATACCCATGTTACCACCAGAATAATGCCTTAAAAATTCAAAGCAACTCTATTAAGCATCCCTCTAAAATTGTACTGCCTTTGTTACTGAAAGTGGTATATTTCTGAGCAGTTCTTGCTGAAGTTTTTAGACTCAATACAGAACCAGTAAGTCCAATTCATACTAAAATGTTAGTGAGTGACAATAGCTTATTGTGTCTTTCCCCCCAAAGACCTGTATAATTAACCACAGAAAATAATGCCTTAATTAAAAACAATTATTCCACTAGCAAGAACAGATCTTAGTAAAATGAGCTTTGTGAGGGCAATGACTCAAATATACTCTCTCTCTGATTCCTTCTTCCCAGCCTTTTCTGGAGCTTACAAATTTATAACATATAGTTAGGCACTCAAATGTGAAGCTGGCCCTAGGTATGAGATAGATCTCAGGAGACAATAATACTTTGCAGGCTGGCCGCTGCTGCCCATTCCAAACAAACTAAAAAGCAAATTTGGTGGGGCCAGCTCCAAAAGAATGAGAAATTCCAAAGACATCAAATTAACCTTAAAGAAATTGCTTAAATCATAGAATAGGATAAAGTTCTAAACCAGATTCCTCTAAGTCTAGTTTTTGTTTTTCTTGGTACTCCAGAAAGTAAGGCCAGTTTTAGTGACTTCCTTATGAAGACATGGGAGGAGGGGTGAAGACAGAAACGAAGAGCTTGGTTAGGATGATGAAGGCCCAACCAGGTGGGGAGTGTAGATGATAAGACTTAGGTAACTTCAGATGCAAAGGAGAGTATGTACATGAAAGGCTTCCCAGGGACACTGTGATTCTTTAATAAGATTAGCAATTATTAATTAGTCATTTCAAGGTACATAAACTTTAACCAGCCTTATGCTATCTTAATGTCTTGAATCAGACATTCCTTTATGCTATCACTTTCTTTTTTCAATAAATTTCCCTACTAAGAAACAAAATTTTTATTTGGCATTTTTTTCAGGAGCTATTTACTTTGCGGCAAGCTTAAAATAAAATTTTGACTTCTCATAATAAAATTTTCTAGAGAGGTGCTTACAGAGCAAGAACAATTCTATTTGCTGAGAAGGCTGCTACACAAAATAACAATGGCAAGGAGTTTGGGTATGTATGTAGTTCTACCTGTTTTTATTTCATTTTCGTGTGGAAACTCACTAAAGGAAGCTCACAGACTCGCTATATATGTAAATAATTATGTGCATTCTAGATAAACAATTACAGCATTAATTGGTACATGGTTACAATAATAACCATGGTTTGAACTTTCCTTAAAAATTTGATTGCATAACAAAGAATAATAATATAATAAAATTTATTACGCCAATAATAGTTCTAAGTACTTTACATGAATGAACTCATTTAATGTTACTATTATTTTTCTCATTTTAGAAATTAGAAAACTGAGGAAAAGAGAATTTAAACAACTTACTCACGGTCCTAAAACTATTATGTGGAAGAGTAAGGATTTCAACTTGCTGTGTCTACAGAGTTCATGAGTGTAACCATTTTGCTGTGCTGCTTTAGCAGCAGTAACTTTGTAATACTTATGAAAATCATCAATTGTCATAAACTGATTCATTTGGACACTACAGGCAATGGTAGCAAATAAGTCCATCCAGAGTTTCAGAACTGTGTTACTGTTTATGCAGATATCATGTCTGTTATGTTTACTATATATAGTTCCCAGAATATTAGAGTTGTTCATTGAGTATTAATATTTAAAATTATATTATTATATCAGAATGAACATTATTTTAGATAATTAGAGAGTACTAATCCATTCTGAATAAGATTTTGAATAAAAGTTTTACACAGTTATACCATAAACACTCCATTTTTGTTTTCTCTACATTCTGGAACTCTTTAACCTAACACCTAAAAATGGAGTTTTAGTTTGGCTATAATGAAAAATGTGTTGCTTCAAAGATCTGGGTGTAATAGTTTTTAAGAATCTTAAAATAGGATTAGTTTGACTACAATGATTTCCTTTTATTTTTTACAATTATTAGTTTGAAAATATTGAAATTAATAAATTGTTAAATTTACTATGGAATGAAAATCAGACAAATTCAACTGGCAAATAACACATAAATTTTATTTTTAAAGAAGAATATGGCCTAACATGAAATAAAATTGAAATAAAGAGGCTTTAAAATTAATCAGTGTGAGATTACATTTTCAAACTTTTTATTTTCTCTCTCTCGTTTTTAAAACTATCTTTGCTTTATAGGTTGTGTTTAAAAATCCTTCATTCTAACATGGAGAAAGCTGGGGTTTGAAATTTTAAGTTTCGTGAGGTATAGGCTCATAGCTTTCCAGATTTCCTAATTTGTGAAATAATAATGTTGATATAAAAAATATAGTCAGAAAGTTAAAGAAGTAAAATAAACCAAAAAAAGGTTAATATTAGTTGCCTGCAGAAGACCCCTTGGAAAGAGGGCTGCCTTCTTGACCAAGAGAAGAAGGGAGAATGAAGATAGCTAGAGCCTAATCACTACCCCTTATGTTAATGTGCCCTAATAAAAAACTGAAATTCAGTAGGGTAGATCACATGACATGCAGAAATTTGGATCCCAAATTTGGGATTTGCCAGCTTGCCCCAGTATTGTCATGTATCTTCCTGATTACCTAACGTGAGCTTTCTGGTGTACCTGTGATAATGTGGTGTATACACAGTATGGACATGTATTATACATCCTTTCATTTAGCAGATATTTTTTGAGTGCCCATTTTGTGTTAGGCACTGGGTTAGGTGCTTCCTACACAGGAAGTCTTAATCTTTACATGGTCTGATCTTCATTATCCAAATTTTCCATTATTCTCCCAACACTCATTATTACTTTCTGGTCTCCTTTCTGTTGACCTGCAAACCAAGTTCCTTCTTACTTCCATATTACCTAGATTTCTCCTCCTTACCCGCCTGCTTGCCTTCAATATTTCTTCATGAATACTTTCATGGGATTCATGTCTCCAACAATCTTGCTTCTTATTTCTACAACTTGTAGCATCTGTATGCATGATTCTGCATTTTACCTCTGTAGCTAAGTTTTAAGCCTTTAAGTAGGGATTATGTGTTATAGTTCTTTGTGTTTTAACAAAAAGATCACAGTATACAGAGTTAGATTATTCTGGATCTGCCAGATACAAGCTTTTAAGCCTATTTGTTATCTGCATGGCAAATATTAGGTAAAAATACTATATGTGTGTGTATGTGTGTATGTGTGTGTGTGTGTGTGTGTATATATATATACACCAGTGTATATGTATATGTATATATACACCAATTAGTTCTTTAACTTTTATCATTATCTACAACAATGCTGAGGATATTAGACACACTGAATTTCTTAACTAAGGAACTATGAATATCCTTGATTGCCTCATGAAACATAAGATAATAATTCAGGACTTCTGTTTTCTAGCATGGCATGATCTCTGAAAAGTTAAAATATGCAAACACAACATATGTCATGTAGACATTACCTGTGACATTGCGAGTGAATAATATAGACCCTGTTTTGCCATTAATTCAGTATGTGTCCCTTTTTCCGCCACCATCCCATCTTTTATGGTCACAATCATATCTGCACTTCGAATAGTGGAAAGCCGGTGAGCTACTACAATTGTAGTCCGACCTTTGCTTGCCTATAAAGCAATAAGCAAAGAAAATGAATGTTAGTAGGAATGAAATAAACTTGGAATATTCAGGAAAACTTCTTATACTATTATTTAAGCATAAAAGAATCTTACCTTTGGATATAGAAATTTGAAAACTTTAACTGATTTGGAAGGCCAATAGAAATTAAAATTAAAAAGCAGGAAGTTAGATTCCAAATTGTTGAATTTATAAAACCATAGTCGGGCTTCCCTGGTAGCTCAGTGTTAAAGAATCCAACTGCCAATGCAGGAGACATGGGTTCAATCCCTGGTCTGGGAAGATCCCACATGCTGCAGAGCGACTAAGCCTGTGTTCCACAACTTTTGAGCCTGTGCTCTAGGGCCTGTGAGTCACAACTACTGAATCCTCACCCCCTAGAGCCATGATCCACAAGAAGAGAGGCCACCACACTGAGAGCCTATGCACTGCAACTAGAGAGTAGCCTCTACTCACTGCAGCTGCTCCACAGGAAAGAAAACCCAGTGCAGCCAAAAATAAATAAATAAGTACTTAAAAAACACCAACACAGGATCTTAGAGCTGAAAAGGAAACTAAAGACTATTTAATCTGAGCCACCTAACAACCGCATGGCTATCAGTAACTAAAAGTAAAGAATCATTTCTTATTTTTCATCTCTAAAATGAAGGTACAGATTCAAGATAATATATATTTTTAACTTTTAACAAGTACTATATATATACAGAAAAACTTAGCACAGCAAATATAGCTAAAATTTTATAATAAATTTATATGTAGTATAATCTATAAAAATATTGAATCACTATGTTGTACAACTGAAACTATATAATATTGTAAGTCAAGTATATGTCAGTAAATTTTTCTTTAATGGTTAGAATGGCAAATTTAATGTCATGTATATTTTACCAGTGTTTCTTCTTGTCATGACCTTAATAACATTCTAATAATCAGACTGTAATTATTATTCAAAGCATCTAAACTTGTATCACAGTTAATCCACATCTTCTGTCACATAGATTAGATAGAGTAGTTATTACTGCCCTCAGCAGGCCTACCTATATTTTAGATCTTTTAAAAAAATAATATGAGATAATATGACTGACACCAAATTGCCCTTGATTTTTTTAGTTTGAAAGCAGATCATCACACTGCATGAATAGCTAAGCAAGCAATAAACTAGGAATGGAGCCCACTGTTTCAATTAAAACTCACAATACAGTGACATATATACTGATGGACATAATGTTGTTGTTTAGTTGCTAAGTCGTGTCTGACTCTTTTGTGACCCTGGGGACTATAGCCTGCCAGGCTCTCTGTCCATGGGATATTCCAGGTAAAAATATTGGAGTGGGTTGCCAGCTCCTCCTCTAGGAGATTTTGCTGACCCAGGGATCAAACCCATGTCTCCTGCATTAGCAGGCAGATTCTTTATCCCTGAGCCACCTGGGAAGTCCAACTTACTGTATTACATGCTAATTAAGTACAAAAGGTAAACAATTTCATATATAGACTATAAAATATACTATGCTTATAAAGGAAAGTTTAATTTTCAATAATTTCCTCAACATTTGTGTTCTCTGGAGTCAACAGTTCCTAGTTTTCAGTCTTTTTTCTGTCACTTCTTGGGTCTGCGATCTTAAACTAGTTTCCTCATTTATTAAATGGGGTAAATTACGCTACCTATATTTTAGGGTTATCATGCAGATTAATATTCTTGGTGAAGTGAAGTGAAAGTGAAAGTTGCTCAGTTGTGGAAGTATACTAATGCAAGTTTTATTACTGTATAAGAGTTACCAATATTCTTGGTACCATGCCTCAAAGATGGAAAGTTTGCAGTAAATAATACCTTTTATACTATTAACTGTTTTCAGGCTGCAGACCCTTGACTATTTACTGAGAGCAAGCCCAGTGTATTAACAGCATGGGGTTTATAACGCATGTATAAGTGTACAATATATGTATATTATTATTGTGCATGCTCAGTTGCCCCAGTCATGTCTGACTCTTTGTGACCCCATGGACTGCAGCCCACCAGGCTCCTGTGTCCTTGGAATTTTCCTGGCAACAATACTGGAGTGGGTTGCCATTTTGTACATCAGGGGATCTTCCCAACCCATGTCTCTTGCATATCTTGCTAGAAAATAATAATAATAATAGCTTGAAGGCCAGAAAGGAAGGAATGGAAGTAAGTTTTTTTTACTATACATGAGGTGATGTAATGTCATTTGGGGGTAGATGGTGATAAGTTAAAGGTATATACTCTAAACCTTAAACCTGTCACTGAAATAAAAAAGTTATAGCTAATATACTTACAAAAGAGATAACATAGAATCATAAAAAGTATTCAGTTAATCCATGTAAAGGGACAACATGAGGAAAACAGAAACAAGTGCAGAGGAAAACAGAAACAAGAGTAGAAAAAACAGCAAAGATTCTCTATTTAAATTGGGTGGTTTAGTCTCTAAGTCATATCTGACTCTTGTGACCCCACGGACTATATCCTGCTAGGCTCCTCTGTTCATGGTGTTTTCCAGGCAAGAATCCTGGAGTGGTTTGCCATTTTCTTCTCCAGGGAATCTAATAATCACAGTAAATATAAATAGTCTAAATGCCCCAATTAAAAGTCAAAGATTGTCAGACTGAGCATAAAACCAAGACCCAACTGTATGCCAACTACAAGAAACACATTTTTTAAATCAAGACACAAATAAGCCTACAGTAAAGGATGGAAAAAGACATACCATGCTAACTCTCAGTAAAAGAAAGCTGGAGTGGACTGTATTATCAGTATCAGACAAAGAAAACTAAGGAGCAAAGGATATAACCAGAGTAAAGGAGCATATTCCATAATGATAGAGGGATCAATTAATCAAGAAGACCTGGCAATCCTGAATGTTTATGTACATCACAACAGAGTTCCAAAATACACCACACCAAAATGGACACAACGGCAAGGACAAGTCCAATCCACAATGAAAGGTGGATAATTCAATAACTCTCCCTCAATAATTTATAAAGCAAGTACACAGACTAGCTGTAAGGATAAAGAAGACTTGAATAACACTGTCAACCAATTTCCCATAATCAGTATTCATAGAACATTTGATCAACAGCAAATACATATCATTTCCAAGTTTACATAGAATATTTACCAAGACAGACCATATTCTGTGTCATAAAACATCTTAATAAATTGAAAATATTCAAGTCATACAAAGTATGTTCTCTGACCACAATAGTATTAAATTAAAATTTAATACAGAAAGATCTCTGGAAACTCCCTAAATACTTGGAAACCAAATAACATTTCTGAAGTAAATGACCTCAGAGTCAACCTAAGAAAACAAAAAGGGAAGAGAAAGTTAAACTCAAAGTAAGCAGAAGAAAGGAAATAATAAAGATCCAAGCAGAAAACAATTAAATATAAAAGGAGGAAAATAAGTCAAAAAGAGAGACATCAGTATAAGAGAGACCAAAGATACACCCATACATATATGGAAAAACTGATTTTCTACAAAGATGTAAAGGCAATTCAGTGCAGAAATAAGCAGTCTTTTCAACAAATATTGCTGGAACAGTTGAAAGTTCATGTGCAAAGAAAATAAAACAAACCAAAAATAAAACAAACTTCAAACCATACATGGCACCATGTACAGAAATTAACTCAAAATTGATCATAAACGTAAATGTAAAAACTAAAACTATAATACTTCTTGAATAAAAAGTAGGGAAATAATATTTTTGATCTTGAATTTGGCTAAAAATTTCTTAAGTAGAACACCAAAAGCTTGATTTATAAAGGGAAAAATGATAAACTAAACTTCAAAATCAAATACTTCTGTTCTTTGGAAGATATTAAGGGGATGGAAAGACAAGTCTCAGATTAAAGAAATATTTTCCAGTTATCTGATAAAGCCCTTATATTCAGAATGTAAAGAATATATAAAGAACTCTCAAAACTCAATGACAAGAAATCAAATGACCAATCAAAAAATGGTATAAGCATAACATGTGAATGGAAACTTTAAAAAAGAAGAGATATGATTCATGCTGATGTATTGCAGAAGCTATCACAATACTGCAATTATCTTCCAGTTAAAAATAAAATATAATTTAAAAAAAGAAGAGATATGATGTTCAAAAAGCACATAAAAATGCTCAACATCATTAGTCATCGGTAAAACTCAAATTAAAATAAAAATAAAGCACCGCTAAACAGTTCTAAAATTATTATGCCTGGATATACCAAGTGTTGGCAAGTATGTGGAGTAGCAGGAATTCTCATGTAGCTGATAAATATCTTTTACTATTGTGATTATGTAACTATTATTTGTTTTAATTCCATTGTATCATGATTGTTCAACAGAAAATAATAGAATTCTATACCACTAAAACTAACATTTAATACAAAAACCTATAGTGATTTTTAAAAATCTAGATGCACATTACAATTATCTTGGAATTTTTTGAAAAATGCAAGTGCCTGGGTATTGTTTCTTTTTCCAAAGCTCCAGGTATGATTCTAACGAGCATCCATGTTTAAAAACAACTGGATTATATGATAATCTTTTATTTTTATCTAGTTTGTTTTGCTTTTACTATTTGATATTCAGTGCTCGTATTTCATTTAGTTTATATTTTCCAATTTCTCCATCTTTGTTGTTCTTTCCCAAGTCTTTATTAAGTGTAGTAGAAAAGCTTTTGTATACCCACACGTGTATATAAATACTATGTATAATATATATTTTAGAAAACATGAAATTTTGCTTAGCTAAAGAATTTATGACATTTTACACTGGTTATACTAAGTACAAACAGAACGTTAGATTTCTAATTTATATTCACTCAAAACTTTGATATAGTTCCATTTATTCTGGCATCTAGTATGACTGCTAAAAGTCTAGAAAGTTTATAATTTTAGTGATTAAAAAATCTGAATGAGGCTAGAAACTTCTAATCTGATTCTGAGAATATAAAGAAATACTGTGTTGTAAAAAAAAAAAAAAACAGAAATTAATGTGATACAGTAATACTAACTAAAGCACAGATTTTGTTCAAATTTCACAAAATTTTATGCTGGTGTCCATTAATTGTTTTCATACCTTATTCAAGATTCCACACTGCATTTAGCTGCACTGAGCAGCTTCAGCTGCATGTGACTAATTCTAAGTTCTCTTTTCATTTTTATTCTGTTACAAATATTTTCTAATTTTCCTTGTTATGGCTCATTAGATGTTTGATTTGAAAGTGGATATTTAATTTCCAAATACATTTAATTTCCAAATTTCCAATAAGGGTTTTAAAGTATCCTTGATATTAATTTCTCATTTAAACGCTTTCTTCTCTGCAACTGCCCTCTTTGTTTTTTCAGTCTTTTAACTTTATTGAACAAAAGAGCCTCTTGATGAAAGTGAAAGAGGAGAGTGAAAAAGTTGGCTTAAAGCTCAATATTCAGAAAACTAAGATCATGGCATCCAGTCACATCACTTCATGGCAAATAGGTGGGGAAACAGTGGAAACAGTGGCAGGCTTTATTTTGGGGGGCTCCAAAATCACTGCAGATGGTGATTGCAGCCATGAGATTAAAAGACGCTTATTCCTTGGAAGGAAAGTTATGACCAACCTGGACACCATATTCAAAAGCAGAGACATTACTTTGCCCACAAAGGTCCATCTAGTCGAGGCTATGGTTTTTCCAGTAGTCATGTATGGATGTGAGAGTTGGACTATAAAGAAAACTGAGTGCTAAAGAATTGATGCTTTTGAACTGTGGTGTTAGAGAAGACTCTAGAGAGTCCCTTGGACTGCAAGGAGATCCAACCAGTCTATCCTAAAGGAGATCAGTCCTGAGTGTTCATTGGAAGGACTGATGTTGAAACTCCAATACTTTGACCACCTGATGCAAAGAACTGACTCATTGGAAAAGACCCCAATGCTTGGAAAGATTAAAGGCGGGAGGAGAAGGGGATGACATAGGATGAGATGGTTGGATGGCATCACCGACTCAATGGACATGAGTTTGGGTAAACTCTGGGAGTTGGTGATGGACAGGGAGGCCTGGCATGCTGAAGTCCATGGGGTCGCAAAGAGTAGGACATGACAGAGCGACTGAACTGAACTAAACTGAACTGAATTTTATTGAGGCTTTCAATGGCTAAATCAAAGATCTGTCTTGGTAAATGTCACATTGCACTTGAAAATATGTGGGTTATTTTCAAATATTTTTTGATATTGCTTTCAAACATAATTCCACAGTGATAAGAGAACAGACTATCATTTCAATATCTTTAGGCCATACATTTTTTGCATCTTGTTTTATATCCCTGGATATGTTCCAGGGTCTCCTGGTTTATAGTCTATGGGAAGTTGAATAGAATTTGTATCCTGCTGTTGTGTGAAAACTGTATAAATCTTAATTATGTTGAGTTGGTTCATAGCGGTTTTCAGGTCTACTATATCCTTTTACTTTTCTGTCTATTCATTCTATTAATTTTTGAGAGTTTGATATTGAAACACCAATAAAAATCTTAATTTATCTACTTAAAAATAATTGTAATATATAGTGGAACTATATGTAACTTTGTTCTGCTGTTTCCAAGTCTACTGTAAATGTGTTATATTTTCCTAACAAAAAAACAAAAAAGAAAGAAGGAAAAAGGTATCCATGAAAAGAAAAGAACATAAAAGGAAAATAGTTTGGCACTCAATGAAAAACTTAAACATACTCCTACTATAAGATTCACCCATTCAAATTTTAGGTATTTACCTAAGAGGAAACAAAAGTGTATGCCCACAGAAAAAAATGACATACGGATGTTCAGAGCTGCCTTATCCGTTAATATTCAAAACCTGCAAACGAACCAAATAACTCAAATGGGCATCAATACCAATAACTCAAACTGTGTTATATCTCTATAATGGAACACCATCGACCAATAAAAAAAGGAACTAAACATGGATGAGTCTCAAAACAATTACACAGAGTGAAAGAAGCCAGAAAAGAATACATACTATAAAGCTCTAGAAAACACAAACTTCTCTATAGTGGCAGTAAACAAATCAGTGGCTGTCAAGAGTCAAAGAAGGTTAGAGGGGTTGGGATGGAGGGATTACAAAAAGCATGTAAAAATATTTGAGAGTGACTGGTTGACAAATTTGATTATGGTGATGATTTCACAGGTGTACATATATGCCCAAACTTTTCCAATTGTATATTTTAGTATGTGCAGTAATTGTAAATCAAAAAACTGTTAAGAAAAAGAAAGTCAAACAAAAGAAGCATGTTTACAGCACCCCAGGTGGCCATTCTTGAAGTTCTGCAAAAATCCCCAATGAGACAGACATTTTAATGATATTATGCAAATATAATGAAAAAGTGAACTGAGTAGCAGCTAACTGCATTGTAGGTAGGAAGCTTTCTTTTTCTTAACTTCAGCAAAGTCTGAATATGGACATTGTGAGTTTCTATGGATGATATTTATGTAACATACTCTGTAGTAGAAGAAAGGTCTAAGTACTACAATGCTTAGTGCTTCCTTCATTTTTCATATTGCCAAATACATTGATTTTTTTATTAAATTAATGAGTGGATATATTTAGGCAATGAATATTTATTGTTTGCTTTGTTTTCCTCAGTCTCTTATTTACTTTTATGTGGTAATTCTAAACCTTCCTTATATGGAAGCATCCTTATGAATGGTATAAAAGGTGAGTAAAAATGTAATGAGACTGTTTTAGTTTCTTTAAATAAACTTTTGATTTTAGAATAGTTTTAGACTTACATAAAATTTGCAAAGGAAGTACATCCATGTACCTGCACATAGTATACTCCAGTGTCATCATCTGATATTTCTATAGTGCATGTGTCACAACTAATAAACTAATATAAACTATGTTATTTTTAACTAGACTCCAAATTTTATTCAGATTTCTTTAATTTTTACTTGTTTTCCTTTCTTTCTGTTCCAGGATATCGCATTGCATTTAATCATCATGACTCCTTAAGATTCTCTTGACTGTGACAATTTTTCAGATTGTTCTTATTTTTGATGAACTTGACAGTTTTGAGGAATATCTGTCACATACTTGGTAGAAGGGCCCTCAGTTTGGGTATGTCTGATGTGTCAAGTTTTTAGGGGCAAGGTATTCAGCCTAGACTGATCCCACTTCTCTCATTCAAACTGGGAGATCCTAGGACTTAACAACAGTGCCTTAAAAGACAATGTTAATAATGTTGTTAAGTGGATATGATTTAGAACTATCACCACAAAGGCGAACATACCCAGACACCCAGGCTTCTGCTCTATATTGCTCCCATTTATTCAATTACTTTTCCATGAGGTTACAAATGTTATTTCTTAAAAGCAACAGAGCTCAAACCTTATTGATAAAGCTATGTTATCAATTAGTTCAATGATTTTCACAGTACTATTAAATATTTCTTAAACAAATTAATGTGAATGAAATTTAATTAAAAATATGAAAGGGCACATATAACGCCTCATGTTCAAACGAGAATGTGGGGAGAGAGAATGTTGTAAAAATCAAACAATTGGGAGCTTGCAACTAGAAGAGGTCTGAGAATGGTGTGCAGCCTCTTGAGACAGAGTCAGAATCACAAGGTTTCCTTATGCAGGTTTGTCTAGTCCTTCTCTTCTTCAAAGAGGGACTCAGGCATTTTTACACACATATATTCTCGTATTTCTTCATATATTAGGCATTACACATGGTGTGGATGTACTTATTCTGAGAAAGTTCATACTGTTGTCAGATACCTGAAAACTGACACTAAGAGATAACCATTTCTGCACTGATGTTCCCCTGATAGGAATGGCCTGAGCTTACACATTTGTATCATCTTTACTCTGCCAGAATCCTGATCTAAACTACAAACATTTGATTAAAGTATATATTATGTTGGGGCTTGCCAGGTGGCACAGTGGTAAAGAATCCACCTGCCAATGCAGGAGACTTGAGTTCCATCCCTGGGACAGGAAGATCCCTTGGAGTAGGAAATAGCAACCTGCTCTAGTACTCTTGCCTGGGAAATCCCATGGACAGAGGATCCTGGCAGGCTACAGTTCATAGGGTTGCAAAGAGTCAGACATGACTGAGCACAAGTACATATATTATGTTACAATTAATTTATATCATGAATTAGAATCTGAGTATTTCAAACAAATTACAGAAATACATAATACTTTAAAGGGGAAAAACTTCTCCAAAGGCATATAAAACGGAGCCTGCAAGCATCAAGGTAAGCACTTAAGGCACCATAAAGTACACTGTGTATTTATGTTCAGTTGCTCAGTGGTATCTGACTGTTTGTGACCTCATGGACTGCAGCCTGCAGGCTCCTCTGTCCAAGGGATTTTCTAGGGAAGAATACTGGAGTAGGATGCCATTTCCTATTCTAGAGGATCTTCCTGACCCAGGGATCAAACCTGAGTCTCTTGAGTCTTCTGTATTGGCAGGCAATTCTTTACCACTGTGCCACCTGGGAAGCTCATAAAGAACAATTTCACTACAAGAATACAATTTCACTACATCATAAGTGTGACCTAAAACTCATATATGAACCATAGGGAACAAAAAAAAAAAAGTTTGGCACCAATCATTTCAGACTTAAAACAGAGAAGAGATTTTGGAAGCCAAGGCCTCTTAGAAAACTGATCAAAGAAGTGTCAGCTGATGCTTTGTCTTTTAGCAATAATTACTATAAAGATAAGGCTTCCCTTATGGCTCAGCTGGTAAAGAATCCACCTGTAATGTGGGAGACCTGGGTTTGATCCCTGGACTGGGAAGACCTCCTGGAGAAGGGAAAGGCTACCCACTCCAGTATTCTAGCCTGGAGAATTCATGGACTTGTATAGTCCATGGGGTCCCAAAGAGTCGGACACAACTGACCGACTTTGACTTCACTGTAAAGATAAGGAAGGTAGTGCAATTCATTCCACGTTTTTTTCAGATGCTTAGGTGTAGCAGATTTTCAATATTTCATTGTTGCTATTATTCCTTCTAGAAAGTACCAGTTTGAATGAATCTCCTGGCATTTCCTCTGCTCCTTCACATTTTGTACATGCTGAAAGACAAACCATTAGGTATTTGACCAAAGAAAGGTCAACAGAAAGATTTCTACTTGACACTTTGCTGGCATTTTCAGATTACTTCACAATTTCATGAACAACCATAAATCATCAGGTGATTAGCTTGGATTTTGAAAGACAGTGTGCTTTAAAACATCCCTCCCAGAATTGCTAGGGCAGAGATAAGGGCCTGAGGAGGTCAGCTAGCTTCTCATCATTGGCGGCCATAGGCCTTGAACAAGAGTGGGCAGCAGGAAAAGAAGGGAGAACAATAAAAAGCTGTAAGCATTTGAGAGGGCCTGCATTTGACTGCTGGGTCAATTAACAGGGGTAATAGACTCTCTGGAGAAGCCTGTAAACACAGAGTTCTAGTGTCTAACAGCAAGCGTGATGTAAGAAACCTATGGAACCACAAGTTCTCGCTGACTGCCTCCTAGAAGACTGCCTCAGGTGGACTTGGGGCCCACTCATGACATATGCTCCATGATCCAGGCCTGTGGTCTTCAAACTCTTTTTCTTTAAGATGAAAAATCCTTTCACCAAATGAAAGCACACATAGAAACTTTATATGTTTAAATAAACCATACAGATTAACGAGTAACTCCTCTGTATGAACTGTTGGCCGTAGCCCTGCCCGCTCATCCTACCCCACCTCCCCGCCTTCTTCCACACCTCAAGAGGTTTCTGGAAAACTCTAGTACTTCAAAAATAAAGTCTGACAAACCTCTCACTGCTGCTGCTGCTGCTGCTAAGTCGCTTCAGTTGTGTCTGACTCTGTGTGAACCCATAGACGGCAGCCCACCAGGCTCCCCCGTCCCTGGGATTCTCCAGGCAAGAAGAATGGAGTGGGGTGCCATTGCCTTCTCTAATGCATGAAAGTGAAAAGTGAAAGTGAAGTCACTCAGTCGTGTCCGACTCTCACTACTCTTTTGCAAATTTCTGTCTTTTTTAGCTACCAAATTTTAACTCATCTGCTATAAGAAACTCTATATATGAGCTTCCCTCATAGCTCATGGTTAGTAAAAGAGGTAAAGAATTTGCCTGCAATGCAGGAGACCTGGGTTCAATCCCTTTGTTTGGAAGACCCCCTGGAGGAAGAAATGGTAACCCACTCTAGTATTCTTGCCCAGAGAATCCCATGGACAGAGGAGTCTGGCAGGCTACAGTCCATGGGGTCACAAGAGTCACACACGACTTAGTGACTATATGTATATCGTAGTTATATGGGAAACACAGGATTTTGGAAGTCTTAACTACCTCATTATGATGTTGAGAGCCCATTGGCTTGGTGTTCTTCTGGGTCAACACTAGTTCCATAGGTGAACAATAAGAATTTACTGCCCCATCTCATCACCTGTCCAAGAATGCTTTCTCTTTTGTAAAATGTGGTGATGAAAAGAAAAATATTAAGGACTTAGAAGCTATATTTAATAAGGGACTCACCTCCTTCCCAATCTCTTTCTTTCAACTTGCATGTGAATATGTATGTATGCTTAGGTTAAGACCCTTTAGAAAGGAAAGCACTTTGAAAATCTAAACTCTGCTGAGTTGAAGCCATGTGGACTAACAAGTTAGTAAATTGGAATAGGACTGTATAGTACAAAATTTTCTTTTTATATCCTGGAATCTCTTCATTATCATTTTTAAATAACTTAACAAACAACTTGGCAATTGAAGATAATAAAATTATTTATAATCATTTAATACTTTTTTCCTTCTCTTAACTTTATTAACAAGCTAACATTTGTGGATAAACTTACAACAAAAAGTAAATGAAGAAGTAAATAGTGAATAAGAAGAGAAAATGTTACAATAGTTAGCTCATCTTTCTTCTAAGAGGAAATAAAGTCTAACCTAGCTCAGAGCGCTGACCAAAAAACAATACATTAAAGATGTCTTATTTGCTAACAGCTGTAACCAGAGAACAGTTGCCAACATCCATTGGATCATAGAAAAAGCAGAAAAACTCCAGAAAAACATTTGCTTCATTGACTACCCTAAAGCCTTTGACTGTGTGGATCACAACAAGCTGTGGAAATTTTTCAAGAGATGGGAATACCAGACTACCTTACCTGCCTCCTGAGAAACCTGTATGCAGGTCAAGAAGCAACAGTTAAAACTGGATTGGAACAACAAACTGGTTCCAAATTGCTGTATACTGTCACCCTGCTTATTTAACTTATACGCAGAGTACATCATTCTGAATGCCAAGCTGGATGAAGCACAAGCTGGAATCAAGATTGCCGGGAGAAATATCAATAACCTCAGGTATGTAGATAACACTGCCCTTATGGCAAAAAGTGGAGAGGAACTAAAGAGCCTCTTGAAGGTGAAAGAGGAGAGTGAAAAAACTGGCTTAAAACTTGACATTCAAAAAACTAAGATCATGGCATCTAGTCCCATCACTTCATGGCAAATAGACAGGAAACAACAGAAACAGTGACAGACTTAATTTTCTTGGACTCCAAAATACTGCAGACAGTGACTGCAGCCACAAAATTAAAAGACACTTGCTCCTTGGAAGAAAAGTTATGACAAATCTAGACAGTGTATTAAAGAGCAGAGATATTACTTTGCCGACAAAGATCCATCTAGTCAAAGCTATGGTTTTTCCAGTAGTCATGTACAGATATGAGAGTTGGACCATAAAGAAAGCTGAGCACTGAAGAATTGATGCTTTTGAACTGTGGTGTTGGAGAAGACTCTGGAGAGTCCCTTGGACTGCAAGGAGATCAAACCAGTCAGTCTGAAAAGAAATCAACCCTGAATATTTATTGGAAGGACTGATGCTGGTGCTGAAACTCCAGTCCTTTGGCCACCTGATGTGAAGAGTTGGCTCACTGGAAAAGACCCTGATGCTGGGAAAGATTGAGGCAGAAGGAGAAGGGTACAACAGAGGATGAGATGGTTGGATGGCATCACTGACTCCATGGACATGAGTTTGAGCAAGTTCCAGGAGTTGGTGATGGATAGGGAAGCCTGGCATGCTGCAGTCCATGGGGTCACAGAGTTGGACATGACTGAGTGACTGAACTGAACTGAACCATGGTAGTTACATGGATGAGCTGGAATGCTGACTATCTGGGTCCAGGTTCTGGCTTCACTACTACTGCTAAGTCACTTCAGTCGTGTCCGACTCTGTGCGACCCCATAGACGGCAGCCCACCAGGCTTCCCCGTCCCTGGGATTCTCCAGGCAAGAACACTTGAGTGGGTTGCCATTTCCTCCTCCAGTGCATGAAAGTGAAAAGTGAAAGTGAAGTCGCTCAGTCGTGTCCGACTCTTAGCGACCCCATGGACTGCCGCCTACCAGGCTCCTCCATCCATGGGATTTTCCAGGCAAGAGTACTGGAGTGGAGTGCCATTGCTTCACTGCTTCCTAGCTATTACGCAACCTCCCTGTGCTTCAGTTTACACATCTGTGAAACAGGAGAATAAATGTACAACTTTCATTGGATTCTTGTAAGGATTAGTTTTTCTTATTCATCTGTTCCATTATTACACCTAAAATAATGACTTATGAATGGCTTCAGGGGGTCTATGAACCTCTCAATATTATACATAAATCTTAGTATACAAGTGAATTTGCAGATTTTTGGGAAGATTTACAGTGGTTTATTTTTCTCTTTCTTAGATTCTCAATGGGCCCCTGATCTATCAAATGGGGAGAAACACTATTCTAAAAGGAGTTAGTGGCCTAACTCCTTACTCTAAAAGGAGTTAGTGTTGACACCAAGTTAACACCAAGTCTTATGCATGTGAGCTTGATTAAGCAAGCTTGTAAAATGTCCCATGATGCTTTGGGATGAGGTAGTATCTGTGTTACCTTTGTTCTCCTAATTAAATTCCAGCCAAGGAATTTCCCTTGTAGAAATTCCCTGTCTGTTCCCAACTATTAACAAATAGTTTTAAAAACAGGGAGGGAAGAAGGAAAAAGATCTAAAGTATTTCCAATTCCACATATAAAAAGAAAGATATTTAACACAGACACACCAAAACGTGTGTGTGTGTGTGTGTGTGTGTGTATGTGTGTGCATCTGTGTGTGTAATATAACCTCACTTCTTGGGGCTTAATTTAATAAAGTAGTCCACAGCTTAATGCAATATACCAACTTACTTATTAATTCTCCAAGTAGTATAAATATAATGTAAGGGACTTCAGAGGAAGACCAACAGAATGCATCATAGCAGAAACAGAAATGATGATAAAGAAAAGCCCATGGCTGTTGCAGCAAAGTAGCTCAGTCTCTTCAAAGAATAAAGCTGTGATGGAAACCCATCTTTCATAATCAGCAAAGGGCCTTTTTAAAGGTTCTCCACTGATGCGGTATAGCTGAACCTCCCTTAATAATTATTCCTTAGATTTGCATACAACTTTTAACATTTCAAAGAGCTTTCACAGGCTTAATCCTAAAATCAACATGGGCTTTCTCTGCTTCCCCAGGGGCTTGCAGGTGTTCACTGCCATGCCTCCTCATAGTAGGACAGCTTGGAAGCCTGGTGCATTGGCACACCAGGTCCAAACCAGTAGCAGAGTAAAACTCCATAGCTGCGATATAGATCTTTATCCACTGATCTTAAATCCTCCTCTTGAACAAGATTTATGAAGCAAAATTAGATGGTAGCAGGCCTACACTAAAAAAGTCCAGAAAAGAGCACTTCAGGCCTTGAAACTCTTCTGTATCACACTCATCCAAACACTAGTCAACAAATATATATTGACTAATGAGGGCCAGGTATTGTTCTATTGCTGAGTATGCTGCAGTTAAGCAATCAATGCCTTTGATAATAGACAGCAGATGTTTTAGTAGAAGAGAGTAGATATTTTAGTAGGGGAAGAGAGAAAATAAACAAATATGTGTATAATATATTAGCTGATATAAAGGGCTATGGTATGTCTAAGGGGTAGCCAATGTGGGACAGAGGGGTTCGGTTCCAGAAAGAGCTTGGTGCCAAATTCCATAGAACCTTATAGCTTCTGTAAGGAATTTGGTTTTTACTTAGAGTGAGAAGTAAGATAAGGAGCCATTGAAGGGTTTGAAGCAGAAGGGCAACACAATCAAATTTACATTTTAGTAATATTGTCTGTGTTCTGTGCTGAGAACAGACTGAAGTGAGCAGTATGCGAGATATGTTATGTGTTCGTCACTCAGTCGTGGGCAACTCTTTGTGACCCTATTGACTGTAGCCTACCAGGCTCTTTTGTTCATACGATTCTCCAGGCAAGAGTACTTGAGTGAGTTGCCGTTTCCTTCTTCCAGAGGGTCTTCCCAACCCAGGGATTGAACCTGGGTCTCCTGCATTGCAGGCAGATTCTTTACCATCTCAGCCACCAAGGAAGCCCATGGGAGATAGCTATTGCAATAATCCAAGTAAGGACAAGAGTGATATTTCCCTCATGCCCCTTTTCAGTCAAAATCCACCCTCTTCCCCCAGTAAACTATTGATTTGACCTTTTTTCTTTTTATCACTATAGATTAGTTTTGCTGGTTCTATAGCTTCATACAAAAGGAAGACGATGGGGTAATGGAGAGGAGGGGTTGGGAGGATATCTGAAGGCTGGGTATGGAAGGAGGTAGATGCTGCATTCACCAGTGAGAAAGAATACAATTTATTGTTCCCTCTTTGTTGGCTAGTGGTTTACATGACATTTTGAGCTATAAAAATTGGTTAACTACTGTGGGTTAGGCTGTATCATACCACAGGGTTCTAGAATTTATAGACAGATGTCTGAGCAGAAATGAGACCTGTTGGATGCCCTACCCTCTTTAGGTGGGGACCTCTTTAGAGCTTGGTTCCACAATCACCATCTATGTAGTGGGTGTACAGAACTCTCACAGCACTGGAGTGTTCATAGCTTTGCCTGTATTTTAACTTTTCCTTTCGTGTGTGTGTGTGTGTGCGCGTGCTAAATCACTGCAGTTGTGTCCAACTCAGTGCGACTCTGTGGACTGCAGCCTGCTGGGTTCCTCTGTCCAAGGAATTCTCCAGGCAAGAATACTAGAGTGGGTTGTCATGCCTTCCTCCAGGGGATCTTCCCAACCCAGGGATTGAACCTAGGTCTCCTGCATCTTCCGCATCACAGGCAGATTCTTTACCACTGAGCCAATGGGGAAGCCCCAACTCTCCTCTCCACCACACATCAATTAAATACTGAGGCATATATATTTAACAAGCTGCACCACTTGTCACCCCATAGTAACCATTTACCCTCACCTCACAAAAGATCAGCAAAGTCTACTTAAAGTAGTTTCACACCTATACATCTCTATAACACTGATTTAATTACACCCTTTAAAAACTGAAAAACAATAACAGTAACTGAATTTTAAAAATATATACTTGGAATAATCATTTACAAGCATTTTGTATTTTTATATTTTCACTTATGATATAGATTTCATATATTCATATTTTCAGGCAGTAGAAAAAAATATTGATTAGTTTATCATGACTAAGCAACTATCTACAGTAAGTTCCCCCTGCAAGTTGTGAACTTTCAAAGATGTTTCTCGTGTCTAATCACTTAAATTAGTTCACACGTCTGGTACACATCATCACTTGTGTGCATTCTCTGCAAGTGGTTGTGCTCTGGTGTACTTTACTGTACAATGCTATACAGAGTGCAGTATCTTTACTTCAAGCCAATGATGTCTGGAAGCAAGTGTAAAAGCAGAGGTGATATAGCTGGGACTGTACCATACTTTTCAAGATACTGTATTGTAAGATTAAAACTGTTTTATTTTTTGGGTTTGTTTGTTTTTAATGGATTGTTGTGTGAAAAGTGTTATACACCTATTACAGTACAGCACTATATAGCCAATTGTATTAGTTGAGTACCCAGCCTATCTTCGTTGGATTTACAAACAAATTGGACTTAAAAATGCACTCTCAGAATGGAACCTATTCATATGTTGGGGGCTTACTGTATTTTTAAAAGTCTGAACAAGTTTTGATTGCCTGAAGTGATTAACATATTGAATGAAAAGACAATGGGCACAATGTTTAACCTGTAAACAACTTCAGAGCCTAGTATAATATTAAAAAAAATCTTATATATGTATGTTGATTATATTTCAATAAAACTAAAAAATTGTGTAATTTGAGACAGTTAAATCTAATCATTTTTGAGTACATTCCAGCCTTAAGTAACTAAACATCACCATTAGTATACACAATTTGAGTGTATTCTATAAATAGAGCCCTGTCTTAGTTATTAAGTGTTAAGAAATGAATAGAGTATGAGTCAAGCTTTTGAGGAAATTATCATTTCTTCACCAAAATGAACCAAATTGGCAAAGCGTCTACAATGAACATGGATTTCCATATTATTTATTTTATGAAAAGAAATATGAGAAACTTGTGGTACTCTTATCATGTGAGATGGAAACAAGGTAAAATTTTATAAATCTGTAAAACTCTGATTTGCAAGTTGATAATAGTAAGTAATACACAGAAGAACTGTACAAAAAAGATCTTCACGACCAAGATAATCACGATGGTGTGATCACTCACCTAGAGCCACACATCCTGGAATGTGAAGTCAAGTGGGCCTTAGGAAGCATCACTATGAACAAAGCTAGTGGAGCTGATGGAATTCCAGTTGAGCTATTTCAAATCCTGGAAGATGATGCTGTGAAAGTGCTGCCCTCAATATGCCAGCAAATCTGGAAAACTCAGCAGTGGCCACAGGAGTGGAAAAGGTCAGTTTTCATTCCAATCCCAAAGGCAAGGCCAAAGAAAGCTCAAACTACTGCACAACTGCACTCATCTCACACGCTAGTAAAGTGATGCTCAAAATTCTCCAAGCCAGGCTTCAGCAGTACGTGAACTGTGAATTTCCAGATGTTCAAGCTGGTTTTAGAAAAGGCAGAGGAACCAGAGACCAAATTGCCAACATCCACTGGATCATCGAAAAAACAAGAGAGTTCCAGAAAAACATCTATTTCTGCTTTATTGACTATGCCAAAGCCTTTGACTGTGTGGATCACAATGAACTGGAAAATTCTGAAAGATATGGGAATACCAGACCACCTGACCTGCCTCTTGAGAAACCTATATGCAGGTCAGGAAGCAACAGTTAGAACTGGACATGGAACAACAGACTGGTTCCAAATAGAAAAAGGAGTACATCAAGGCTGTATATTGTCACCCTGCTTATTTAACTTATGTGCAGAGTACATCATGAGAAACGCTGGGCTGGAAGAAGCACAAGCTGGAATCAAGGTTGCCAGGAGCAATATCAATAACCTCAGATACGGAGATGACACCACCCTTATGGCAGAAAGTAAAGAGGAACTAAAAAGCCTCTTGATGAAAGTGAAAGAGGAGAGTGAAAACGTTGGCTTGAAGCTCAACATTCAGAAAACGAAGATCATGGCATCTGGTACCATCACTTCATGGGAAATAGATGGGGAAACAGTGGAAACAGTGTCAGACTTTATTTTTGGGGGCTCCAAAATCACTGCAGATGGTGACTGCAGCCATGAAATTAAAAGACACTTACTCATTGGAAGGAAAGTTATGACCAACCTAGATGGCATATTCAAAAGCAGAGACATTACTTTGCCAACAAAGGTTCGTCTAGTCAAGGCTATGGTTTTTCCTGTGGTCATGTATGGATGTGAGAGTTGGACTGTGAAGAAAGCTGAGTACCAAAGAATTGATGCTTTTGAACTGTGGTGTTGGAGAAGACTCTTGAGAGTCCCTGCAACTGCATGGAGATCCAACCAGTCCATCCTAAAGGAGATCAGCCCTGGGATTTCTTTGGAAGGAATGATGCTAAAACTGAAACTCCAATACTTTGGCCACCTCATGGGAAGAGTTGACTCATTGGAAAAGACTCTGATGCTTGGAGGGATTGGGGGCAGGAGGAGAAGGGGATGACAGAGCATGAAATGGTTGGATGGCATCAGCGACTCAATGGACATGAGTCTGAGTGAACTCCGGGAGTTGGTGATGGACAGGGAGGCCTGGCGTGCTGCAATTTATGGGGTTACAAAGATTCGGACATGACTGAGCGACTGAACTGAACTGAATAGTAAGTAATAGATTTTTCAATAATCAGTTGGGACTCTGGTTGCCAGTATCTATTTCTAGTCATGCTAAATCAGTATTTAAAAAGAAAAAGTCTGTGATTTTCGTAGAAAAACACAACCAATTTTTAGAGAAGCACAAAGTAAAAAGTGCTATTAAGCCTTCTAAAGGGTTTGAAAGCCATGATATCAAAGAGGGTTTGGTTATTGGAAAAAGTATTCTATGGTTTTTCACATTACCACCACTAACTACCTTCCCAGATGCAGTGCATTTTGGTGTAAGGCCAATTCTGCACTGTGGCCACGAAGCATATTCAGCAGCTTGTAGTGAGTAGGGTGCTTCCCTGTTGACTCAGCAGTAAAGAATCCACCAGCAATGCATGAGCTGCGGGAGATGTGGGTTCAATCCCTGGGTTGGGAAGGTCCCCTGGAGGAGGGCATGACAACTCACTCCAGTACTCTTGCTTGGAGAATCCCACGGACAGAGGAACCTGGCAGGCTATAGTCCATAGGGTTTCAAAGAGTCGGACGTGACTGAAGCGACTTAGCACGCATCCACACAGTGAGTAGGAAGGCAGCATGAGGGCCTTAGGGCTGTTGAAGGAGGATGGTTCAAGGTCAAGGCAAACCACACGGTATGCTTCTCCACTTGAAGTGAAATTAAAATGAGTACTCTGGGATTACCTTAGAGAGGAAAAAGTGGTCAGAGAAGAGAACCCCATAGCTGTATGTGGAAGAGACAAAGGGTGGATGTGATTATAATTGTGGTAGGGGTATGGAGCTACCTTGGGGGGGTGGAAAGTGCAGACCTGTTGGAATGGGATGTAGACCTGTATATATGGGATGATTGCTTGGTTATGAGCCTCATATATATTGTTAACACCAAGCATAGCATCTTCTTTTCTTCTCCAATTCACTTCCTATAAACATTATAGAAGTTTTTACAAGGATGAACACTCTGCATTCATAACTGAAGGAGGGCTCTGAAATAAATAAATAATCCACTATGGAGCCATACTTCCTTCTATTTAAAAATTATGCTGAACCAAGAATATTAAAATAATGAGTCTGCTTACTTACCTTCACCAGTGCAGCTTGAACTGCTGATTCGCTTTCTGTATCTAAGGCAGACGTAGCCTCATCTAAGATCAGAATCTTCGGGTTTCGAACTAAAGCTCGAGCAATTGCAATTCTCTGTTTCTGTCCTCCACTCATTTGAGTTCCTTTTTCCCCTACCAAGGTATTAAATTTCTAATGAAAATTAGGAAAGAAAACAGAAACAGAAGGCAGCATGGTCAGATGATTAGAACAGGAAATGGCAGTCACAGTTGTGGATTTTTTTTCTCATTTATTTATTTATTGAACTTTTTATTTTGTATTGGGGTATAGCTGATTAACAATGTTGTTAACAGTTTCAGGCAAAAAGCAAAGGGACTCAGTCATATATATATGTGAATTCATTCTCCCCCAAATAGTTGTGTTTTAATGCCAGATTAATCACTGCTACAGCCTGGATAGTATTTGATCTATGATTTAGCATAATCTAGGATTTTAAGGAAGATTAACAATAATTTGAACCAATTTGCAAAGTTCTAAAGACACTTTTATAATGCACTGTAGTGCACTGTAGTACAAATAATTTATTATTTAAATTATTTATTAGTAATTTAATGTATTACCCATAATTTCCTTTATATTCTGAAAAATAGTATGAAAAAGATTACTGCAAAAACAAATTTCTTCCTCAAAACGTTTTTTCAATCTTGGGAGACTTTTTGGGCCTTCTTTTACTCTTTTTTGATACATATATCTTTAAGAAAGTATATATTGTTAGATATTTGAAGTTGGAGGTAATTTCTAGAACTAATGAAGCATAATTAGTAATACTCTATTGTGCTAACTCCCTGATACAAACTTCATTTCTTCAAGGACTTACTTTCAAATACTATTTCTAAACTTTTAACTTCTAGAGTTTGACCTTTACGTTAAAAATGTGCATGCTAAGTCGCTTCATTCATGTCTGACTTTTTGCGACCCTATGGGCAATAGCCTGCCAGGCTTCTCTGTACATGGGATTCTCCAGGCAAGAATACTGGAGTGGGTTGTAATGTCCTTCTCCAGGGGATCTTCCTGACCTAGGGATAACCTGCATTGGCAGGGAGGTTCTTTACCACTAGCACCATCTGGGAAGCCCCACATTAAAAAAAAAAGTATATATATACACACACACACACCTTATTGATGAATAATTTTTCATGATAAAATGCGCCTGTTTTAAAAGAATAGTTGTATGAGTTTTGAAAAATGCATGTATCCATGTTATTACCACCCAAATAAAAACAGAAAATTTCCTTCATCCTAGAAAGGTTCCAAATGACCCTTTCCAGTCAAAACCCACACCTTGCCTCAGGTACCACTGATTTGATATTTATCACTATAAATTAATTTTGCTAGTTCTACAATTTCACATAAATAGAATCACAGAGTGTGCACTTATTTTTGAAGTTTGATGGCTTAAGTTTCATTTGGTCTGGGATTCATGGTAAATTATGTGTATAAAGTATGAGGTAAGGGCCACGTTTCTTTCTTTTTAACACATGGATATCCAATTTTTCCAGCGCCATTTGTTGAAAAGACTTTCTTCTCTCCCCCTGAATTACACTGGCTTTGTCAGAAGTCAATTCACTAGACATATGTGGGTCTATTTCTAGACTCTGTTGTGTTCCACTGACTTACACGTCCATTGCTGTCAATGCCTGTGTATGCTCAGTTGTGTCTTACCCTTGGCGACCCCATGAACTGTACCCTGCCAGGCTCTTCTGTCCTTGGAAATTTCCAGGCAAGAATACTGGAGTGGGTTGTCATTTTCTACTCCAGGGGTCTTTCCAACCCAGAGCTCGAACCTGCATCTCCTATGCGTCTTGCATTTCCATCAGCCACCTGGGAAACTCGCTGTTAGGTAATTATCACTGTATTAATTGCTGTCTTAAAATTAACTATTGTAGGTCTTCCAGTTCTGTTGTTCTTTTTCCACAATTGTTTTGACTATTATTGGTTCTTTAGATTTCTAAATAAATTTTTTAATCAGCTTGTTGACTTCTGCACATGAAAAAGACAGCTGAGATTTTGATTGAGATAGCATTAAATTTATAGATTGGTTTGGGGAGAATGCATATCTTTAAAAATATTCAACCTCTAAATCAATGAATAAGATATATCTTATTTATTATATTTAGGTATTCTTTAATTTCTCTAAGCAGCATTCTATAGTTTTCACATGGAAGATTTACAGATCTTTCATTATATTTATTCTATTTTATATTTTTAATGCTATTGTGAATGCCACTTTTAATTTCATTTGTAGTTGTTGCTACTATTCTGAGAACCAGTTTATTTTTTTTGTAGTTATACGTCTTATTAAGGTTACCTATCCACTTCTTTTTGAGTGAGTTTTTGTGGTTTGTGTCTTTCAGGGAATAGAACCTCTTCTCTGTTGTCAATATTATAGGCATATCTTTATTTGTAGTATTCCTATATCAACCTTTTAATGTCTTTGGGATTAACAATGATGTACCTTCTTTGATCCCTAATATTCATAATTTCTCTTCTCTTTTTTGTTTCTTCATCAGGTTTGCTATAGTTTTACTGATTTTACTGATCTTTTTAGGGAATCAGCTTTTAGTTTCACAGTGACTGTTTCTAATGTTTTCTGTTTTTAATTTCACTGTTTTCTGCTCTAGTCTATATTATTTCTCTTCTACTTGCTTTGCATTTGATTTGCTCTTCTGACTCTAGTTTCTCAAGATGCAAACTCAGTTAATGGATTTTAGATCTTTTTCTTTTCTCAAGTAAGCACTTGATACTGTAAGTTTCTCTTAAAGCAGTTGATCCTTGAACAACATAGGTGCTAGGAACACCAACCCCCATCCAGTCAAAAATCCAAGTATAACTTTACAATCCGTCCTCTGTGTCCACATCCTTGAATTCCACCAGCTGGGGGTCATGTAGTGCTACAGTATGTATTTTTTGGAAAAAATTCCTGTATAAGTGAATACGTACAATTCAAACCCATGTTGTTGAAAGATCAAGTGTATGCCACAAATACAGATACCTTTTGTTTTCATTTTTACTTCAAAAGTTTTTAATTTTTCTTGAAACTTCCTATTTGCACCATATATTATTTAGAAGTAGGTTCTTTAATTTGCAAATATTTTTGGATTTTCCAGGTATATTTCTGTTATTGATGTCTACATTTTAATTCTATTATGGCCCAAGGACATACTTTGTATGTTTCCTTTGAAATTATAAACATTTTTTCTTTCAATGTCGAGAATATTATCTAAGTGAACATTCCACATGCACTTAAGAAAAATGTTTTATGCTGTTATTGGGTGAAACTGTCTATAAATATCAGTTATATCTAGTTGGATGATAGTATTGTTGAGGTTGTCTATAACCTTAGATCTTTTGCCTACTTGTTCTATCAAGTATTAAAGCCTTCAGCTAAAATTGTGGATTTGCCTGTTTTTCCTTTCAGATGTATTGTTTTTGCTTCATGCATTTTGAAATTTTTTTTGAAACTTTTTAAAAAGACTTAAAAATAATAGATTAAAAAAAATAGTGTTATTTATTTATTTGGCCATGCTGGGTCTTCATTGCTGTGTGGGCTTTTCTTTAGTTGCAGTGTGCAGGCTTTTCATAGCGGTGGCTTCTCTTGTTGCTGAGCATGGGCTTTAGGGCACATGGGCTTCAGTATTTCCGGCGGGAGGGCTCAGTAGCTCTATAGCACAGGCTCAATAGTTGTGGTACATGGGTTTAGTTGCTTCAAGTCATGTGGGATCCTCACAGACCAGGGATTAAACCCAGGTCTCCTGCATTGGCAGGTGGATTCTTTACAACGGAGCCACCAGGGAAGCCCTAAAGATTTTTTTGATGTGAACCATTTTTAAAGTCTTTATTGAATTTGTTATAATATTGCTCTTTCTTCTTCTTTTATTAATGTTTTTCGTTTTTTGGCCCTGAGGCATGTGGGATCTTAGCTTCCTGACCAGGGATCGAACTTGCACCCCCTGCACTGGAAGGGGAAGTCTTAACCACTGGACTGACACAGAAGTCCCTTGAAATTTTGCTTAAGTGAATAAACATTGAGATTATGGGTGTTTTTTTTTATTTGCCTATGGATCATGGTTCCCTGTTTCTTGGCACATCTAGATATTGTAGAATATATATTGAAATCTATGCATAATATGCTGAAGAGACTCAGTTCTGTTTTCTTCTGAGGAAAATGTTGATTTTACTCTCATATGCATGTGTGTTTGCTAAGTTGCCTCAGTCATGTGCAACTCTTTGCGACCATATGGACTGTAGCCCACCAGGATCCTCTGTCCTTGGGATTCTTCAGGCAAGAATACTGGAGTGGGTTGCTGTGCCCTCTTCCAGGAGATCTTCTCAACCCAGGGATCGAGCTTGCGTCTCTTACGTCTCCTGCACTGGTAGGTGGGTTCTTTACCACTAGCACTACACGGGAAGCCCTTTAACTCTCCTAGGCAATTCAAATATTAACTGATCATCCTGGTTTTATGCTTTGTTTGGTGAATCTGTTGTTGTTCAGTCACTCACTCTTTGCGACCCCATGGACTGCAGCGCGCCAGGCTTCCCTGTCCTTCACCATCACCTGGAGCTTCCTCATTTAAAGAAAGCCTCAAAACTTGTCAGGACCTAATATCCAAGTTCTGTCTCCTTTAGGGTCTTGTCATCACTTGGTTTTAGGATTTGTTAGAGCAGATTATTTAGAGTCAGCCTTATTCTAAGGTGTGGTCTTTACTTCTAAGGTGTGATTTTTTTTTTTTTGGTGTCTCAGCTATATGCCCGAGGTATAAAGAGGTGTTAATGTGACTGACCTCTCTACTCTGGCTGGGTTGTGTTTTCAACAGCTCCACCACACTGCCTGACTTTGAGTATCTCTGCTCTACTATAGCTTTGTAGCAGCTGCTCTCCTGTAAGCCAGGGGTAATCTTATATCCGAGAAGGATTCCTAAAGGATGCTTACATGGTCATCTGCTCCCCTCCCCCACCTCATGTCCACAGCTCTTTTATTTTGGCTCTTCAACTTCTTAAGCTGCCCTGAAATTCTATCCTCAGTGGGACTGACATGTTCTCTTTAAATTCCATTTTACAGAGATGTGATGGGGTCATAATTTGTTCCCAGGAAGCATGCTGGACATTCATGGACTTTCTTCAAAAGTTTCCTTTCTCTCAGGAATCATAGTTTTGTGCTACCGCTTATCTAATGCTTGGAAACAATTGTCCTATGCCTCATATATTCTAGTCCGTTTTATAGCTGTTCATGGGGAAAAGCTAGCAAGTATCAGTTAATCCTAACATATTAATTAAAAAATATGTGTGTATCATAGTTGGCTTCCCTGGTGGCTCAGATAGTAAAGAATCTGCCTGTAATGCGGGAGACCTGGGCTTAATCCCTGGGTTGGGAAGATCCCCTGGAGGAGGGCAGAGCAACCCATTCCAGTATTCTTGCCTGGAGAATCCCCATAGACAGAGGAGCCTGGTAGGCTTACAGTCCATGGGTCGCAAAGAGTTGGGCATGACTGAGTGACTAAGCACATCATAGAAGGATTAATGGTATTTATTTATTTATTTTTCTTTTTAATTTATTTTTTTATTGAAGGATAATTGCTTTACAGAATTTTGTTGCTTTCTGTCAAACTTCAGCATGAATCAGCCATAGGTATACATATATCCCCTCCCTTTTGAACCTCCCTCCCATGTCCCTCCCCATCCCACCCCCTCTAGGTTGATACAGAGCCCCTGTTTGAGTTTCCTGAGCCATATAACAAATTCCCATTGGCTATCTATTTTGCATATGGTAATGTAAGTTTCCATGTTACTCTTTCCTTATATCTCACCCTCTTCTCCCTTCTCCCCATGTCCATAAGTCTATTCTCTATGTCTGTTTCTCCATTGCTGCCCTGTAAATAAATTCTTCAATACCGTTTTTTTAGATTCTGTATATATGTGTTGGAATATGGTATTTATCTTTCTCTTTCTGACTCACTTCATTCTGAATAATAGGTTCTAGGTTCATCCACCTCATCAGAACTGACTCAAATGCATTGCTCTTTGTGGCTGAGTAATATTCCAATCACTGCAGATGGTGATTGCAGCCAGGAAATTAAAAGACACTTATTTCTTGGAAGGAAAGTTATGACCAACCTAGATGGCATATTCAAAACCAGAGACATTACTTTGCCAACAAAGGTCCATCTAGTCAAGGCTATGGTTTTTCCAGTAGTCATGTATGGATGTGAGAGTTGGACTGTGAAGAAAGCTGAGCGCTGAAGAATTGATGCTTTTGAACTGTGGTGTTGGAGAAGACTGTTGAGAGTCCCTCGGACTGCAAGGAGATCCAACCAGTCCATTCTAAAGGATATCAGTCCTGGGTGTTCTTTGGAAGGAATGAGGCTGAAGCTGAAACTCCAATACTTTGGCCACCTCATGTGAAGAGTTGACTCACTGGAAAAGACCCTGATGCTGGGAGGGATTGGGGGCAGGAGGAGAAGGGGATGACAGAGGATGAGATGGCTGGATGGCATCACCGACTCAATGGACGTGAGTTTGAGTGAACTCCTGGAGTTGGTTTTGGACAGGGAGGCCTGGCGTGCTGCAGTTCATGGGGTCGCAGAGAGTTGGACATGACTGAACGACTGAAGTGAACTGAATATTCCATTGTATATATGGACCACAACTTCTTTATCCATTCATCTGTTCATAGACATCTAGGTGGCTTCCATGTTCTAGCTATTGTAAATAGTGCTGCAAAATGAACAATGGGATACATGTGTCTTTTTCAATTTTGGTTTCCTCAGGGTATACACCTAGGAGTGGGATTGCTGGGTCATATGGTGGTTTTATTCCTAGTTTTATGAGGAATCTCCATAATGTCTTCCATAGTGGCTGTATCAATTTACATTCCCACCAAAAATGCAAGAGCATTCCCTTTTCTCCACATCTTCTCCAGCATTTTTTGTTTGTAGACTTTTTGTTGATGGCCATTCTGACTGGTGTGAGGTGATGTCTCATTGTGTTTTTGATTTGCATTTCTAATAATGAGCGATGTTGACCATCTTTTCATGTGTTTGTTAGCCATTTGTATGTCTTCTTTAGAGAAATGTCTGCTTAGGTCTTTTTCTACTTTTTGATTGGGTTGTTTGTTTTTCTGGCATTGAGTTGTATGAGTTGCTTGTATATTTTGGAAATTATTCCTTTGTCAGTTGTTTCATTTGCTATTATTTTCTTCCATTCTGAGGGTTGTCTTTTCACCTTGCTTATAGTTTCCTTTGCTGTGCAAAAGCTTTTAAGTTTAATCAGGCCCCACTTGTTTACTTTGGTTTTTATTTCCATTACTCTAGGAGGTGGGTTATAGAGGATCTTGCTTTGATTTATGTCATCGAGTGTTCTGCTTATGTTTTCCTTTAAGAGTTTTATAGTTTATGGACTTACATTTAGGTCTTTAATCCATTTTAAGTTTATCTTTGTGTTTGGTGTTAGGAAGTGTTCTAATTTCATTCTTTTACATGTAGCTGTCCAGTTTCAATGGTGAAAAACTGAAAGCATTCCCCTAAGATCAGGAACAAGACAAGAGTGTCCAGTTTTGCCACTATTATTCAACATAGTTCTGGAAGTCCTAGCTTCAGCAATCAGAGAAGAAAAAGAAGTAAATGGAATCCAGATTGGAAAAGAAGTAACAGTCTCACTGTTTGCAGATGACATGATTCCCTAAAGACAGTATCAGAAAGTTACTAGAGTTAATCAGTAAATTTAGCAAAGTTGCAGGATACAACATCAATACACAGAAATCACTTGCATTTCTATATACTAACAATGAAAAATCAGAAAGAGCAATTAAGGAATCAATCCCATTCACCATTGCAACAAAAAGAATTAAATATCTAGGAATAAACTTACCTAACGAGACAAAACAACTGTACCCAGAAAATTATATGACACTGATGAAACAAATCAAAGACGACATAAACAGATGGAGAGATATTCCATGTTCCTGGCTAGGAAGACTCAATATTGTGAAAATGACTACACTACCAAATGCAATCTACAGATTCAATTTGATCCCTATCAAATTACCAATGGCATTTTTCACAGAACTCGAACAAAAAATTTCATAATTCATATGGAAACACAAAAGACCCCAAATAGCCAAAGCAGTCTTGAGACAGAAGAATGGAGCTGGAGGAGTCAACTTTCCTGATTTCAGATTATACTATAAAGCTACAGTCATCAAGACAGTATGGTCCTGGCACAAAACAGAAATATAGACCAATGGAACAAGATAGAAAGCCCAGAAATGGTATTTATTTTTGAGTATAGCTTTCCCTAAATTTTCACCTATATGAAACCACTTCTGTAACTTTTATTTATTATTATGTTTATTCTTATGTCCCAGTTTAACCATCATGGCTGTGGAATTTAGCTTCTATCATAATAAACCAGCAATTTTAATTTGTTCTTTGGATTATATCTTTAGAATTTACTATTAGATTTATATCAAGAAACACCTTTGTGTAAATATTGGTCTTTTAGTAAAAATAAGTCATAACTTACAGGGAATGACTTCAGTTCAGTTCAGTTTTGTCTCTCAGTTGTGTCTGACTCTTTGCAACCCCATGAACTGCAGCACGCCAGGCTTCCTTGTCCATCACCAACTCCCAGAGCTTACTCAAACTCATGTCCATCAATTAGGTGATGCCAATCAACCATCTCATCCTCTGTCATTCCCTGCTCCTCCCACTTTCAATCTTTCCTAGCATCAGGGTATTTTCCAATGAAGTTTCAGCTTCAGTATCAGTCCTTCCAATGAATATTCAGGACTGAGTTCCTTTAGGATTGACTGGTTGGATCTCCTTGCAGTCCAAGGGACTCTCAAGAGTCTGTTCCAACACCATAGTTCAAAAAATGACTTAAGAGGCACCAGAAAACTCCTTAATTCCAAGGGGAAAACTGAAGATCTTTTTTTTTTTGAAGAAAAGAAGTCAGTGAAAGTGTTGAATGAAGGTCAAAGAAAGGAAGTTTGTGTTTTCCCAAACCACAAGGCAAAGAATGACCTCAAAGAATAACTTTTCTGTCCTAAGTATGACCCTAAATAATGGGGAAAGGAGGTAATAAATAGCATAACAAAAATTTTATGAAAAAAACAAAAGAACAAAATTATTATGATCTATGGAATGTGGTTTGTAAAATATATTCATTAAAATAACTTTTTTGTTATTGCCTTCTGGGATATTAGAATTTTATTTGTGTTTTAATTTCACATATCATCCTTTCTTATTCCACAAGGTGCTCCCCATAATAATTTCAGGTGATACTGGGATGAAATTGAAAATTAAACGAAAAAATGAAAATGAAATGCTACTAATGAACAAATACTTTAAGAAATATAAATGTTTTTATAGCTCTCTGTCAATTTTAAATATCCATTAGGATCTCATATGTCCTAATATCCCAAATTATAGTTTACTGTATCTCTTTTCAACTATAATTTCACATTTCTTATCCAATAGTAGTTTCATATACTACAAAAACAAAATTTTTTCCTTTGCCTTAACACAGAACCAATCTGAACATTGCCTGTGACATTCCCACTCGTAGCCACAAGATGGACTTGCAAATCAACATTTTGCAGATACACATTTCTCAGGGTGGACTGATGATTTTGTTTCATATTTCTTTGTTATATTTTAACATATCCTTTATTTTTCTTTTCCATTAGCAGTGAGAACTAGTAAGAACAAAACAGATTTAAAAAATTGACCTTCAACGATGTATTCTTTGGGTTGTTATCATGCTCTCTCATTTATAGTTGTTTCATCTAGGACAATGCAAAAATTAATCACACTTACCTTACTCTGTAGATGTTATCATTATTTAACTTATTTTGGAATATTTCAGTGCTTTAGGTTTAAGCTAAGAATATAGGGTACATAGTGTACTTACCTTGGGAAATTCCATTATAAAATCATAAGCATTTGCTTCCTTTGCTGCTTTCTCAATGTCTTCACTAGTCACACCATCTTGTCCATATCTAATATTGTTATTAATGGTGGTTGCAAACAAAACAGGCTCTTGGCTGACCACTCCAAAATGTTTTCGATAATGTCGCACATTTAAAGTTCTGATATCGTTACCATCCACCGTGATCTACAAATCCAAAGGAATGAATCATTGTGATGCCTTTCACTGCATTGCGTTAAGACTGTTTTTACTACTCCAAAACATAAGCTGAGAAGCAGGTTGTTTCAGGAAACAAAGACTGACTATCTTTTGATAAAATATGTATAGCAAGTACATTGCCAATAGATTCTTTCTGGTAGTTGGGAACTAATAAAACCTAAAAAAATTGACTTAAAATTTGGTCAAACTATATGAATATCTTTACCCCATAGACTATAACCTGCAAGGCTCCTCTATCCATGGAATTTTCCAGGCAAGAATACTGGAGTCATTCCCTTCTCCAGGAGATCTTCCCGACCCAAGGACTGAACCAGGGTCTCTTGCATTACAGGCAGATTCTTTACTGTCTGAGCCACCAGGGAAGCCCTAACCCTATGGCTAACATGATCTACAGGCCCTAGCATGATCCACAAATTAGGTATTATGAGGCTATATACTCTAGGAGTCACAAATGTTATTATGTAGACACATGTAAAAAACTTCAGTTTTGTTATTTTAAGACTTATGTGACTTCTGCATTGTTTTCTAGGCAATTCTTTCCTTCCCTTCAACACCATAATCCTCTGCAAAAGATAAAAGTGCATTTTACTCCCTGCTATAAATAATCTTAAATGAACATTGTAGTCTCCATAGATAATGCCATTATCCATTATCCCAACATATTTCAATGACAGAAGCCAAGGTATGATAATCGTAACTCTGGTATTTCACACCAGCTGGTATTCTGTCAGGGCATGGGTAATCCATGCAACTGCTTTATATATGGGATACTTAGCCAATAATTTATTCAATATTAGCATGAATATGTAGGTCTAATGGCACCCCACTCCAGTACGCTTGTCCGGAAAATCCCATGGACGGAGGAGCCTGGTAGGCTGCAGTCCACGGGGTCACGAAGAGTTGGACACGACTGAGCGATTTCACTTTCACTTTTCACTTTCATGCATTGGAGAAGGAAATGGCAACCCACTCCAGTGTTCTTGCCTGGAGAATCCCAGGGACAGGGGAGCCTGGTGGGCTGCCATCTATGGGGTCGCACAGAGTTGGACATGACTGAAGTGACTTAGCAGCAGCAGCAGTATACTCCACATAAAGACTTAAGATGTCAAATTTATGTTTCAGAAGAGTATATTTTCTTTTAAAAGTAACAGCTGAAAATTTGAATAGAAGCATTACAAATTATGCTTCTGTGACTATCATAGTCTTGTTTTCTATGCTATTTACAGGTTAAAAAATTAAGTGCATCATATGGATGATGCAAAAAAATGAGAGTGCATATTTTCTACCGATGTTATTCTATTGGGATGTTTTGAGAGACTGAAATTCTTGTTAAGTTCTGGGTATTACAAATTACTAGTTATTTTCTTTACAGCATTTATTATCTTCTAATATTATATAATTTACTGATTTTATTTATGGCCTGTCTCTGCTTATTAGAATGTAAACTTGATGAGGGCAGAGAGGTTTTTTTTTTTGTTCAGCAGTGTATTCCCAACATATAGAACAATGTCTGGTTCTTGGTAGGTGCTCAATAAATACTTGCTGAATGAATTAATATGCAAGAGAGAAAACAATATGGCTTCTCTCCCAGCCCCACTGTTAAAAATTAAAAGTTGACATAGCTGTAAGTTCTCTGTAACAGGTGGGCATTTCCACGTCTCGTTGTGTGGTCTCTACATGTTCTTACTAGGTGCACTTACAAAGCCGTCATCAGGATCATATAACCTCTGCAGAAGCTGGACTGCTGTACTCTTCCCACTGCCGTTGGGGCCGACCAAGGCTACTGTCTCTCCAGACTTAATTTTGAGATTCAGACCTTTCAAAATCTATTGAAACGTATGGGAGGGAAATTCATAAAAGTAGGATAAGTAAGAATATGATTTTCCTATCTTCAGAAATTTAATATATAATTACAAACAGAAAAATTTTGGCACTTAACAACAAATTTAGATCTTGCTATGTTTGTTTCATGTATGTGTATAATTATCTACACAATTTTGGAAAGTAACAGTAAAAAACTAATAATCTCTCTATCTAAAAAGATCTAAGTTGAGTACTCATAGACTATTAATGAGCCACAGCAAACTTTTCAACTTTTCAGTCAAAATACTTCATGTGAATTTCATGACTACCAAGTTAGAGAAAGTTATATCTTCTAACCTGCAACAACAGGAATGAAACCTTGCCAGATATCTCTGTGAGCCCTTTAAGGAAGTTCTTTCTTAGAATATATTTAACACTGTTGCAAAATATATTCTAAAGTAAAACTGGCAGACTTCTTAGGGATTCCCAAGAATAGTATTTCACTACATCCTCCTATTCTAGTGGTAGATCTCAAAGGAACAATTTAACTTAGGGGGAGTAAGTACTTTTATACTTTTCTCAATACCTGGGGGTTGCTACCAGCAGTTAGTGTCCTGGAACCTGCATTATGAGAGAAACTCCAAAAAACTACCCTCTCAAAATGACAACAGTAATCCTGTTGAGAAACTCTCACCCTTACATATTCTCTTGAATTCTTTCACTCTGATCTCCACATTTGTAATGAAAGAGACTCTTTAAACAGACCAAAGGTAAAACCTTCAAAGGGCCAAGCAGAGAAAAATTCTCTAAAAGAGATGAGAAATAAGGGAACCCAGTGGGAGTACCTCCTCTCCCATCTGCAATTTTACTCTAGAATTCACTTCTGTTCTTTCTTTCAAAGAATTTGTGTTTTGTTTATTTAAAGTGGGTAGATCTTTTTTCCGGGGGAAATTATTATTCATTTTTAAATTTAACAAAAAAAGCTATGTTTCAAAGGTTCGTTTAAAAAATAGTTGTTTAAAACCCAGAGAGCTCTTTACCAAGCAATGTACCGGCAAAACTGCTGCTTAAGTCTCCAGGAAGCCAACCCAAATGTAGTTGCAAAATGGAATTAAAATGCTCTATTTATATTAAGAAAAATGATGGAAGACAACACTATTCCAATAATGGTAATTGAGTAACAAATTTTCTTAAAAATAGCGATCTTTGAAAAAAATAATTTCAATCAAAGACCTAGAAAAAAATAAGGTAGTAGGAGTAGGTAAATATTTTTTTCGATGCAAATTATGCAGGGGATATTTGGACACTGTAAAAGATAGTAAAGGTTGATGGCATTAGTAATTTTACCTATTTCACTTAAAATCATCCTTTTTCTATAAAACAGGTATTTTAGTAGGAATTATTCCTTGAAATCTTTAACAGTAACTCCTTTTTTTAGATAAATACATTAATAAGATGAAAGGATGAAAACAATAGAACAGACACACATATTTTTGCTAGAAATTGTCCAAGACTGAATGATAAAAGGAGAAGGATGCACTTTTGCTGAGTGGTGTGTGTGTGTGTGTGTGTGAGTGTGTGCTTGTGTAAAAGTAAGAGACAGAAAACTGAGGCACAAAAGCTGGTGTAGTAAAGGCTTTAGGGAAGGGAAAAGGGAAAGACACAACATATACACAATTCCCTCAGATTAGAAACTTCAAAAAGTTCACGGAGCTGTCTATGCTGAGTGGGAAAATATCCAGGGACCACCAGTAGGTGGCACCATCAATTCAAGACATTTTTGCTGTGCTCCCAAATTCAGAGTGAAGGAATTGCAGGGAGGTGAAAATACTTTAGTCAGTTGAATACAGGGAAGAGGCTGCAAAATGCAAGTAGTTTTTTCCAGAGTTATTTGTGCATTTGTGATCTTTCCTTCCTTCTTTCCTTCTCCTCTTTATGTGTCTCTATCTCCATCTCTCCCCTCAAATCTCTACACAAAGTAGCCAAATCTTGGTCAGACTAATTCTAAACAATTTCCTGAGAAGTGATCAAGCCAGTGGAAAGTAATATTAGAAAATTGTACATTTCCGTAATTAAATTTTACTTACCTTGATAGATGGTCTTGATGGATAACTGAAAGAAACATTTTTAAATTCCACAGTTCCTTCTATGCATTCCAATTTATAGCCTGTTGTTGAAAAGTTATCTATAGTGGGTTTCTTGGAAAAACAAAGAGGGCAGTATAAATCTTAGAGAAACTAAGCTGACACTCTCTATATTCTAAAAGTAGTTTAAAGATGTGTTTTCTTTTACAATATTTTCCTTTCTGCTTTAGAAGTGCATTGAGTTGGATGTGAAGCCTTGATAAAACACAATCTCCTTATAGAAGAGTTAAAACAATTCCTTTTTCTAAAGCCAATTGGTCAACATGGATTTTGTCCATCTTTTCATTTTAGTGAAATGAGTGTGCCTGTTCTTTGGTTTCCTTCTTGCAGTAATGATAGTTATCTTTCAAATCAATTGGGAGTCTTACCTTATCAATAATGTGGAAAATATTAAAGGCGGCTCCTCTGGCTATAGTGAACGTTTCAAAGTTAGGGGCTGCTGCTCCAATACAATAACTACTATGGATTACACTAAAAAAGACCTACAGAAACAAAAAATAATATTTATCCTTCACAGTTATATAAGAGGGACAACAGAATGAAGTGTATACTTGGTTGAGATTCAGAGGGATTTTAGAGAAATTAGATAGGAAAGATTGGAAGATGTTGTCAAACAGAAAGGAAATATTAGTTAATCCAAATGCAGTTGGCCTTTCCTTAATGTTGAACAATTTCTAATTGTCCCATAATCATCTTGTTATTACCTGTGGGGAAGCTGAGCAGAAAAATCTGCTTACTGAGGACTGCTAGCCATACATGAACCTGGATCGGTGAGGAGGTGAGCTGTACTGTCCCGCATGCTGGTTAACTTCTTAACTTTAAAGGGAAGGATGTTATAGATTTCATTGTCTTAGAGATGCTGTACTATTCTTCCCCAACTTTTCTGATTACTTGTATTAGTGGACAGTTGTCCATTTTCAGACAGACACATCTCTGCCAAAAGACAAATAAGCAAAGAGTCTCACAAGCTAAGTGCTAGTTTCCCTGTCTTATAGATGAGGAAGCTAAAGCTTAGCAAGTTAGTTATAAACCTAGAGCCACACATAAATTGAGGAGGAAAAAGGTGCTAAAAATTTCTCAAACTCAAGTTTTATTTACCAGAAATTAATGAATAGCTTAAAGTCTTAAAAGTAAAAGTCTAAACTTTAAAAGATGACTTTAGTTAACAAAAAAGAAATCTACATAGAATGGGAAGGCCAAATGAGAACTAAAGTATATCAGCCAGATCCATTTAGTTCATCAAGACAAATGAACTTAACCCTGAACTGATATGTTTATTATTGAAACTTAGGAGCGTAAGTGAAAAAATTATAATTTAATGTATAACCATTAAGAGTTTAAAAAACTCTAAGTTGTGATGCTGAACATAGCTGTATATAGTTTGTTTTAAACATTACCATGAGCTGAAAGGACAGAGGAAGAGTAGGAGAGTCCAATCTACAGAATATTTCCAGAAGAAGACATTTAGAAAGGTGAATGCAGAGCGCCCTCTTATCTCAGCAAGATGGAAAGAAAACAGTCTTACAAGAGACTGGTCTTTTTGACTCCTGGATTAAGATGACTCTAACTCCCAGTGAAGAATTCAATTATGATTCTTTCAAAAGCATCATGCCTTTAGAAGACACTAAATCATACTGGATGAGTAAATCCTGACAACATACAACTATAAAGGCGCATACAAATCATTTGAAGGAAAGAAATACTTGTTTATTAAAACACTCATCTCTAAATATTCACTATCATTCAAAGAGAAATTTTTAATAAACGCTAGGTAAGAAAAGATTATCTAAGCCAGTTACCTGTGTTCTCAAATAAGACTTACAGCAAGAACAGTTCCGATGGTATAATCAGGTTCTCCACTAAGAATCAAGGAGGTTCCATACCAAAAAGCAAGTCCATAGGTTCCATTCATAAAGAAGTACACAGCTCCAAGAGAGAGTTTTGAAGCAATAGCTTTTTTTATGCCAACATCCTTTGCATCTTTTAGATTCTGCGTATACCTTTAAAAGGCACAACAAAATATAATAATCTTGAGTGATAGTCACTCAGTCGTGTCTGACCCTTTGCAACGCCATGGACTATAGCCCATCAGGCTCTTCTGTCTATGGAATTCTCCAGCCAAGAATACTAGAGTGGATTGCCATTTCCTTCTCCAACCTTGATAAAGTGAAACAAGTTGCTGAAAAACAAAGATTCTAGCCATGAAATGAGTCCTTAATTTTCCTCTTCACTTTAGAGGAATAACTTTGGGATGACAATTATTTCTGGGAAGAGATTTGCTGTCTAAATTTTGAAAATTTCTTCAAATTCCATTTCCATTTAATTTTCTTCAGGTAAAAGTTAAAGTAATTATTTTTGTTATGAATAAGATGAAGAGCAGGCTCACACTTAGCAGAATAATTTCCATTGATCTTTGTATTGACCTCCCTATTCTGATGTCTGTGTATATATGTGAAAAGATGCCTGGAATGATAGTCACTAAATATTAATTGTTTTTCTGAAGAGGGTGAAACAAGGTGAGTTATTTTTCTTCTGTATATTTCTCCAATGGTTTGAATTTTTATAATATGGCTGCAACACTTTTACACAAATTATAAAGTTATTGATCTTATTTAACAAAACAAAAAACAACCACCAAAAAAAAAGTTGCAGCTGTGACGTCAGACAGAGATGTGTTCCCATTACAGCTGGACCACTGACTTCTGGTGGAAATAGCCTCAGGGGGAAATAAAAGCAAGTGTATATTATCATAATTAAAGAAACAGACCTTTGAATTTCTTTCTCCTGGGCCCCAAAGGCTATGACTGTTCGGATTGATGACAAGACTTCTTCTGCTACAGCGCCAGCTTTGGAATAGGCATTTAATTCCTTACTGGATAATGAAATAACTATCTATAATAAACAAAGACCACAGTTAACCTAAGAATAACTTAGGGTAGACAAATACCATATGATATCACTTACATGTGGAATCCAAAAGACGGCTACAAATGAACTTATCTACAAAACAGAAATAGAGTTATAGATGTAAAAGATACATTTCTGGCTACCCTGGATAAGGGTAAGGGGACAAATTAGCAGACTGAATTTGACACATGCAAACATATATACATAATAGATAAGTAATAAGGAACTACTGTAGAGCACAAGGAAGTCTACTCAACACTCTGTAATGGCCTATATAGGAAGAGACACTAAAAAAGAATGGATATATGTATATGTATAACAGATTCACTTAGTTGTACACCTTCAACTAACACAATATTGTAAATTATACCCCAGTAAAAAATAAAGTGTGATCGATTATCAGAAAAAAAAAAGAATAACCTGAGATACTAACAATGTGCAGAGAATTTAATTCAGGTAGAACCTAGAATGACAAAATTTTACTATTGAAAAGATACTTACAACATTCTAACTCAGTCAGTTTGCAAATAAGGAAATCAACGATGACAGATACTGACTTTTTAGAATCTCGCAGCAGTGAATAAGCTTAGCTTAACATAACCTAGAGTCTAAATCTCTGTTTTCCCTTCTAATGGAGCTTCACTGTTTTTTCTCTATATTTTTAAAAGCTTAGAAAATGAGTATCTATCTCAATACTGTTTGGAAAAATTTGATTTGGAGAAGAATATTAGGGACATGGCTCTTCTTAAGTGTATTTTGGAAATTAGTGTGCCTGATCTGACTTGATTTGATTTCTTACTATGTAAAAAGAAAAAAAGAAAGACTTCCCAAGGGTGAGTTAGGGACTTGTAGCAAGAAGAGGAATGAGAGAGAGAAAGACTACTTCTTGGTGACATTAGTCAATTTTACTTGATTTCTCAAAATTTTTAATCAGCATGTGCCTTTTTCTCTATTATACATCTCACTTACTATTCCTTTAATAAGTGAAGGATTTAATTTAGTAATTAGCATAACAGTTCAATGAAAGGAAGCAGGGAAATTGTCCTTAGGGTTATGAGTCTATAACTGTGGCTTGCTCCCATAACAAATCAATCCACTTTCAAAATACACTCCACATAATTGGAACTAATTTTGTGTAAGACATGTTCAGGTGTTTGCTAAAGCAGAAGGTATTACAAACTGAGTAATCCTCATTATTTATCGAATTCACTTAATAAAGATAGCTATTTCTATAATGTATCACTGAAAGGGAAGCTGCACATAGCAAAAAACCTTGTAGTAGGTTGGCCAAAAAATTCATTTGGGCTTTTCTGTAACATCTTATCAAAAAACCCAAACAAACTTTTTGGCCAACCCAATACATATCAACATTCAATAAATACTTGTCGAATTAAGTTGAATTAAAAGATGCTAGAAACCATCCAGCCTGGCTTCTTCAGTCATTTAGATAATTTTGACTTTGCTTCCTATTGCAACCAGTTAATAACAAGAGCAGACTTTAGTTTCCCCCACTGCTGTTCTTTTTAAACTCATTGTCCACTTCACTTCCTGGGAAGTTATAGCTCTGATTTTAGTAACATGGGTAATTTTCCTACTGAGGGGTCCTCATTTCTGGTAAGCTGGGGATGAAGATTTTGACAAGGGTTACAAGGTCAACACTAGAACTCACTAAATAAAGATCTGTTGTCTAAACACCCAAATCTATTGTGAAGGGATTTTTAATCAGAATATGTTTTATTGCTGAAAGTTCTTGTTTGGTTGAATTTGTATATAGCTAACAAATAAACTCAGTGAATTTTATGGTTTTGACTTCCATAAAGAACAATTAGCTTTGAAAAATTTTAAACTCAAAAAAACCCCAAAACAAAACAAAACTCATCTTTCAAGAGTACACTGTGCCTCCAATCTAGGAAATGGGTATACACATTGGTAGTATTGCCAAAGACTTAACATGGAGAGAGATATTAAGGATATATTGGTGCAGGGATATATATATTTTGCCCTTCACAAAGGGCACTGATTTCAAAACCAGGCTGTAAATAGGTTAATATCTTGTAAAGAGATTAATATTCACACTATAACAGTGATAAAATATAACTTGTGTAAATACATAATTTGTTTTAAAAAATTGAAACAGATTGACATAATATATAAACATATACATTAGCAGACATTTTAAGTGGTTATTCAGAGCCTAATAAAATATAAATTTGGAATGGTTGACATAAAATAGTCACATAACAGCTTAAATGTTTACTGTTTTAGGATTTCTCCATTCTGTTCTAGTGAAATTAATTGAAACACAATTATCTGGGAATTTAAAATACACAAGATTTTTCCAGCATTCAATGTATAGTGGCATAAAACTTTATCCATGCTAGTATTCGAAACTGCATTAAGTTCTAAATGAAAGTAATATTCTTCGACGTTAGTGAGATATTAAACCCAGACTTCATTGTAGTCAAATTACTTGAAGATAGAAAGGCGGTTAATGATAAACAAAATCAAAAGCATTTGTGACATATAATATTCTTTCTTATTTGGGGACACATAAATATAGAACTGCCTTCTTTTTATACAATCTCAGTAAAATATCTTCACATTCTTGCTTTCAGTCAACACTGCATTAGCCATCTTACCTACCCTAGAAAATATGGCTGCTGAAGCAATTATAAGAGGGGACGTGGACAGAGTCACCAGTGTGAGTTTCCAGCCCTTCACCAAACCGATTGCCAGGCCAACAGAAAAAGTAGACATGTTTTGAAACAACAGAGCAATCTTGTCTCCAATACCATCATTGATTTTGTTGATGTCCCTGAAGCAAGAAAATACATGAAATTAAGTCATTTGTACATCACATATAAGAACAAAGTTGATAAACTGCATATCCATCCTCTTACTCAGTCATGCGCGTATTAAGTTCACCGATGTCACAACTATCAAACCAGCTGATGTCCTGACCCAAAACTGAATGGAAAAACTGTTTTCGAATTCTCTTGGTCTGTCGTGCTGCAGTCATGACCCAAAACGAAATCTGTATGTAGCCAAAAATCAAGGCAGTAACTCCTATTCCAACATAATACAAGGTTAACCTGAAAAAAAGATTATTGGAAATTTTAGTGAGACTGAAGTACACCTTTTTTTCCTTTGTTACCAAAAAATGAAATTTGTCATATTTGATTAAGAGAGTTTGTGCTAAAGCACATAATTAAAAATAAACCACCACCAGAAAGGCTGAGTATGTTGATAGAGGAATCTAGGTTACCCTCGTATGACACTCAGAATATACCTCTCTTATTCAGCAATATGTGAACCGTGAACTTCCTGATGTGCAAGCTGGTTTTAGAAAAGGCAGAGGAACCAGAGATCAAATTGCTAACATCCGCTGGATCATGGAAATAGCAAGAGAGTTCCAGAAAAGCATCTATTTCTGCTTTATTGACTATGCCAAAGCCTTTGACTGTGTGGATCACAATAAACTGTGGAAAATTCTGAAAGAGATGGGAATACCAGACCACCTGATCTGCCTCTTGAGAAATCTGTATGCAGGTCAGAAAGCAACAGTTAGAACTGGACATGGAACAACAGACTGGTTCCAAATACGAAAAGGAGTTTGTCAAGGCTGTATATTGTCACCTGTTTATTTAACTTATATGCAGAGTACATCATGAGAAATGCTGGACTGGACGAAACACAAGCTGGAATCAAGATTGCTGGGAGAAATATCAATAACCTCAGATATGCAGATGATACCACCCTTATGGCAGAAAGTGAAGAGGAACTCAAAAGCCTCTTGATGAAAGTGAAAGTGGAGAGTGAACAAGTTGGCTTAAAGCTCAACATTCAGAAAACGAAGATCATGGCATCTGGTCCCATCACTTCATGGGAAATAGATGGGGAAACAGTGGAAACAGTGTCAGACTTTATTTTTCTGGGCTCCAAAATCACTGCAGATGGTGATTGCAGACATGAAATTAAAAGACGCTTACTCCTTGGAAGGAAAGTTATGACCAACCTAGATAGCATATTCAAAAGCAGAGACATTACTTTGCCAACAAAGGTCCGTCTAGTCAAGGCTATGGTTTTTCCTGTGGTCATGTATGGATTTGAGAGTTGGACAGTGAAGAAAGCTGAGCGCTGAAGAATTGATGCTTTTGAACTGTGGTGTTGGAGAAGACTCTTGAGAGTCCCTTGGACTGCAAGGAGATCCAACCAGTCCATTCTGAAGGAGATCAGCCCTGGGATTTCTTTGGAAGGAATGATGCTAAAGCTGAAACTCCAGTACTTTGGCCACCTCATGTGAAGAGTTGACTCATTGGAAAAGACTCTGATGCTGGGAGGGATTGCGGGCAGGAGGAGAAGGGGACGCCAGAGGATGAGATGGCTGGATGACATCACTGACTCGATGGACATGAGTCTGAGTGAACTCCAGGAGTTGGTGATGGACAGGGAGGCCTGGCGTGCTGGGATTTGTGGTGTCGCAAAGAGTCGGACATGACTGAGCAACTGACCTGATCTGATCTGATCTGATGTTATTAGCATAGCTTGGTATTTCAAAATACGTTTGTTAGTTATAGTTTCTTTCTATATTTTTAATACTTTCATTTGAAAGTGCTACATTGACATAATTATTTTAGTTGTATATGGAAAACATACAAAAAGGGAGAGTAAAGAAATGATAGTAGTCAAAAGTATTTTATAAAATGCTTTAAATATATATTTTAAATGCTTTAAATATATATATATATAATACACCATTAAATCCAAAATTATCCAACTTAAATAATTTACCCTGAGGAAATATGTACAAAGATTAATCTAGATGAATGTTTATTGTAGCATTAATACATAAAATTGTAAACATTCTAAATATCTAACAGTGGTAGACCAGATAAGAAATGTATTCATTTCATGCCAAAATCTATGGGACACAGCAAGTTCAGTACTAAGGAGAAGTTCACAGCAGGCCTATAAATAAGAAAAATCTCAAATAAATAATCTAACTTAACACCTCATGGAACTAGAAAAAGAAAAAGAAGTGAAGCCTGAAGACAGTGGCAAGCAGAAATAAATGAAATAGAGACTAAAAACAACAGAAAATATGAATGAAACTAAAAGCTGGTTCTTTGAAAAGATAAAATTGACAGAACTTTGGCTGAACTTACTAAGAAAAAAGAAAAGGCTTAGATAAAATCAGAAACAAAAGAGGAGAAATTACAACAGATACCAAAGAAATACAAAGGATTATAAGAGAATATAATGAACAGTTATTTGCCAACAAGTTGGACAACCTAGAAGAAATAGATCGGTTCTTGGAATCAGACAAGCTTTCAAATAAACAGATGGGATGACTTCAAACCAAAAAGTTTTGCACAACAAAGGAAATTATCAACAAAATAGAAAGACAATCTACGGAATGGGAGAAGATATTTACAAGTCATATATCTAATATTATATATATATATCAGGAGATGCAGGTTCAATCCCTGGGTTGGGAAGATCTCTGGAGAAGGAGACAGCAACCCATTCCAATATTCTTGCCTGGGAAATCCCAAGGACAGAGGAGCCTGGCAGACTACAGTCCATGGAGTCCTAAAAGAGTTGGACAGGACTTAGGGACTAACAAAAAGGTGAGTCAGGAGAGTTAGTGAAGATAAAAAGAGTGATTAAGAAAATTTCCTTTGAGGAAATGATATAATGGCTGGGATCCAAGATATATAAAAATTAATGAAAATCAACAAGGAAAAAACAGACAATCTAAATAAAAAATGGGCTGAGGATCGGGAGAGACATTTTTCCAAAGAAAGCATACAGATGGCCAAGAGACACATGAAAATATGTTGAATATCACTTATCATCAGGGAAATGCAAATCAAAACCACAATGAGATATCACTTCACATCTGTTAAAATGGCTATTATCACAAAAACAGGAAATAACAAGTGTTGGTGGGGATGTGAAGTGAAGGGAATCCTTGTGCACTGTTGCTGGGAATTTAAATTGGTGAAGCCACTATGGAAAACAGTATGGAGATTCCTCAAAAAATTAAGAATAGAACTATCATATAATCCAGATATTCCACTCTGGGTATTTATCTGAAAAATATAAAACCAATAATTTGAAAAGACATACGCTCCTCTACATTCATCACAGTATTATTTGCAATAGCCAAGATATGAAAACAACCTCAGTGCCACTGATGGATCAATGGCTATATATATATATATATATATATCAGGAGGTGCAGGTTCAATCCCTGGGTCAGGAAGATCCCTGAAGAAGGAAATGGCAACCCATTTCAATATTCTTGCTTGGGAAATCCCAAGGACAGAGGAGCCTGGCAGATTACAGGAGAGTTAGTGAAGATAAAAAGAATGATTAAGAAAATTTCCTTTGAGAAAATGATATAATGGCTGGGATTCAAAAGAAGAAATGGAACCAGCCATGAAAAAGCAAGAAAAGCATTGCAGGAACAGAGAAGAGCAAGTAATACAATCAGAGGCAGGAAAGAGCTTACCATATTCCCAGAACAAAAACAGTCCAAAGTGGTATGAAATTGTAAGGCTGGAGAATTTGGCAAGTCATAGGGCTCTTAGCTATGGTGCACTGCACAAGTTTTATTCCAAGAGATAAGAAGACCATTTAAACATACAATGTCCTTCTCTATTCAACTTTTAAAGATTACTCTGGATCCACTCTGGAGAATGGATGAAGGCAACAACGAAAGAAAAAAAAAAAAAGACAGTTTAGATAGGAGGCAATTGCAATGGTCACAGTAAGAAAGATGGAGGCTTGGATGTAGACGGTGGAAGCTGTTTGCAAAGAGGTAGACATATTCTAGTTATATTTTGGAAATACAACAACAAACAAGAATTGCCAATGTACTGGATGTGAGGAAAGCAGGAAGGGAAGAAAGGAAGCATAACTGCTTAGATTTTGTCCTGAGCAACTGAATGAATGGGGTGCCATTTACAGATGTGGGCAGGTGACAGAGGAACAGATTTGCAGGAGATATCAAGTGTTTTGATTTAGACATAAGTCTGACATGCCTATTAAACATCAAAGTGGATACCAAATAACAAGTTGAAAATGAGAAGCTGAAGTGCTGGAGATGGGTATTGGCTGGAGATGAAAATTTGAGTCAACAGCTGATAGGTGGCAATTAAAGTACTGGCTGAGATCATCCACAGAGACAGAGAATAAAGTGTAGATATCAATAAAAAAAAAGAGAATAAGACCAAGGACTGAGCTCCAGTACTCTCCAAACATGGTAGAGTTTAAGAAGAAGACAAAGAACCAGTAAAGAAAGAATTTCCTCTGTCCATGAAATTCTCCAGGCAAGAATACTGGAGTGTGTTGCCATGCCTTCCTCCAGGGGATCTCCCCAACCCAGGGATTGAACCCAGGTCTTCTGCACTGCAGGGGATTCTTTACTGTCTGAGCCACAAGGGAAGCCCAACAGTAGTATAAGGATAACCATATCAATAACTGCAACAAAAATGAGAGGACAGAAGCCCTTATATTTGTGGGCATTTGATTTTTAGCAAAAGTGCCAAGGCAATTCAATGTGGAAAAAACGTTTTTTTAAGAAATAGTCTTGGGACAAATGAATAGCCACATGCAAAAAGAAGTTAGACCCTTACCTCACAATAGTCACAAAAATAAACTCAAAATGGATCAAAAACCTAAGGATGAGCTAAAATGTTGAAATTTCTAGAAGAAAATATAGAAGAGAATTTTCATGATCCTATGCAAAGAATTCCTAAGTCCAAAAGGGAAATTCATAAACAAAAAACTTGATAAACTGTACCTAATCAAAATTTAAAACTTTTCTGCCTCAAAAGGAATCTTTAAGAAAATGAGAAAAGGAGCCACACACTAGGAGAAAATATATGCCAGTCATATATCTGACAAAGAACTCATATCTAGAATTTATAAAGAACTCTTACAATTCAATATTTAAGACAAACACAACAACCTATGCAAAATATTTGAATATGTATTTTACCAAAGAAATACATGAATGCTTAAAAAGCAAATAAAAAATGCTCGTTATTAGTCACTAGGGAGATGCAAATTAAAGTCACAATACCATACCACTTCATACCTACAAAGTAGCTATAATAAAAAAGACAATAACAAGTGTTGGTGAAGTTGTGGAGAAACTGAAACACACGTTGTTGGTGGGAAAGTAAAATGGTGTATCCACTTTGGAAAACAGTTTGGCAGTTTCTTAAAAAGTTGAAGGTGAACTTATCATATGACCCAGCAATTCCACTCCTAGGTATCTACCCAAGAGAAATAAAAACATATGTCCACACAGAAACTTACATATTAATGTTCATAGAAACATTATTTTTAAATTGCACACACTAAAAAGAAAAATCTAAACAGTCCTAAAGTCCATCATCTGGTGAACAGACAAACAAAATGTGATATATCCTTACTGTGGATTACTACTAAGCAATGAAAAGAAATAAACTACTAAACACATTATAATATGGATGAACCTCAAAAACATTACATTTAATAAAAGAGGCTAGGTGGGAAATCCTATATACTGTATGTTTCTAAGCACATGCAATGTCTGAATTATGCAACTCTTTAAAGATAGCAGAGAAGTATTTGCTTGGGGCTAGAAGGCAATGGCACCCCACTCCAGTACTCTTGCCTGGAAAATCCCATGGACGGAGGAGCCTGGTAGGCTGCAGTCCATGGGGTCGCTGAGGGTCGGACACGACTGAGCGACTTCACTTTCAATTTTCACTTTCATGTACTGGAGAAGGAAATGGCAACCCACTCTAGTGTTCTTGCCTGGAGAATCCCAGGGACGGGGGAGCCTGGTGGGCTGCCGTCTATGGGATCGCACAGAGTCGGACACGACTGAAGCGACTTAGCAGCAGCAGCAGCAGCAGCAGGAGTGGAAATGGGAACTGATTACAAAGGAGGAATCCTATTTTCAGAACAATTGTCTAATTAGTAAGACAAAGGCACAGACAACATTAAAACATTAAAATTACATAAAGCTATGAGTGATTGTCTTTGTAAAATGACTGAGGTAAAATAAAAGTCTTCAGTTCCGGATTATTACAGAGGTAAGAGGCACAACCTTATCCCTACCAAGAGTTCTATAAAAAACTGTTTCCCAGATAGCTGTTCATCAAAACATTAGCTCAGCAGGATGTTTAGTTTCCATAGTTAAAAAGGTTTGGAAAACTTGGGTTAAACTGAGCCTTAACTATGCTTATCTGTCCAAAGTGTCCAACAAGGGTGTCATATACAGTGTTTTCTAATTATATACCTCAAATATTTCCAAACTGATACACTAGTTTGAGAAACAATACCATAACAAATACTACATTATAAATGTTAGGAATATTTCCTCATAAATTTTGTAATCGCTTAATAACTGTGCATAGACTACATAGACATATCTTACTCTAGCCCTTTTATTATCTGTTTTTTAAATAGATGTCCCTAATTTTAAAGGTTCCAAACTTTTTTTGTAAGAAACTCATACTTCATGATTGTAACATCAGAGCCCTGTTCTAATACTGTTCGGTTCAGTTCAGTTCAGTGGCTCAGTTGTGTCTGACACTTTGCGATCCCATGAATCGCAGCACGACAGGCCTCCCTGTCCATCACAAACTCCCGGAGTTCACTGAGACTCAAGTCCATCGAGTCAGTGATGCCATCCAGCCATCTCATCCTCTGGCCTTCAGTCCTCCCGCCTTCAATCCCTCCCAGCATCAGAGTCTTTTCCGATGAGTCAGCTCTTCGCATGAGGTGGCCAAAGTACTGGAGTTTCAGCTTCAGCATCATTCCCTCCAAAGAAATCCCAGGGCTGATCTCCTTCAGAATGGACTGGTTGGATCTCCGTGCAGTCCAAGGGACTCTCAAGAGTTTTCTCCAACACCACAGTTCAAAAGCATCAATTCTTTGGCACTCAGCCTTCTTCACAGTCCAACTCTCACATCCATACATGACCACTGGAAAAACCATAGCCTTGACTAGACGGACCTTTGTTGGCAAAGTCATGTCTCTACTTTTGAATATGCTGTCTAGGTTGGTCATAACTTTCCTTCCAAGGAGTAAGCATCTTTTAATTTCATGGCTGCAGTCACCATCTGCAGTGATTTTAGAGCCCCCAAAAATAAAGTCTGACACTGTTTTCACTGTTTCCCCATCTATTTCCCATGAAGTGAGTAGAAGGAAGTTCCTGGATCCTAATTAGGAATTTTCAAAAGATCCAATACCAGTAAATTTTATGAAAAAATTGCTAAAAAAATTGGAAATGTTCCCTCAAAGAAAGCTGAGACTGCAGCAAAGCAAAACTTGAGGCAGTAGTATTCACATTTAGTTGCAGAACAGAACAGCCCAACTGAATGTTCTGTGATGAAGAAAATGTTCCATATTGATGCTGTACAATATGGCAGCCAGCCTTATATGACTTGTGAGCACTTGGCATGTGACTGAGGATGAGGAACTGATTTTTAAATTTTATTTAATTTAAATTAATTGAAGATTATGAAGCCACAGTCACATGAGGTTGTGGCTAACAGTGGGGAAGATCAACAATTATGGTCTAGAGAGTACCATTGCAATGTCCTTAGGGTTGTGTAACATGGAGGCTTCACTTCTGGGGGAAAAGAATAAGAGATCCCCTAGGTCTGATAAGGGCTTCCCTGGTAGCTCAGATGGTAAAGAATCTGCCTGCAATGTAGGAGACCCAGGCTCGATCTCTGGGTCAGGAAGATCCCTTGGAGAAGGGAATGGCAACGCACTCCAGTATTCTTGTGTGGAGAATCCTGTGGACAGAGGAGCCTGGTAAGCTACAGTCACGCAAAGAGTCCAACACGACTGTGCAATTAACACTTTTACTTTCACTTTAGGTCTGATAAGACAGATAGTTTTAGTGAGACACTACTGAAATCCAGTGAACATACCCAGTAAGTTTGCATTTCTCTAACAAACTCAACACATGCAACAGAGGAAAGCATATTGCTTAAGACACAAGCCTACAAAAACAAAATGTCCTTATAAATTATCTATTTCAGAATTTACAATTTTTAATCTGAATACAATTTTATTATAAATAGTCTGAGACTAGAGATCTCTTCAAGAAAATTAGAGATACCAAGGGAATAGTTCATGCAAAGATGGGCTCAATAAAGGACAGAAATGGTATGGACCTAACAGAAGCAGAAGATATTAAGAAGAGGTGGCAAGAATACACAGAAGAACTGTATAAAAAAGATCTTCATGACCCAGATAATCACGATGGTGTGATCACTCACCTAGAGCCAGACATCCTGGAATGTGAAGTCAAGTGGGCCTTAGGAAGCATCACTACGAACAAAGCTAATGGAGGTGATGGAATTCCAGTTGAGCCATTTCAAATCCTAAAAGATGATGCTGTGAAAGTGCTGCACTCAATATGCCAGCAAATTTGGAAAACTCAGCAGTGGCCACAGGACAGGAAAAGGTCAGTTTTCATTCCAATCCCAAAGAAAGGCAATTCTAAAGAAAGCTCAAACTACCACACAATTGCACTCATCTCACATGCTAGTAAAGTAATGCTCAAAATTCTCCAAGTCAGGCTTCAGCAATACGTGAACAATGAACTCCCAGATGTTCTAGCTGGTTTTAGAAAAGGCAGAGGAACCAGAGATCAAATTACCAACATCCGCTGAATCATGGAAAAAGCAAGAGAGTTCCAGAAAAACATCTATTTCTGCTTTATTGACTATGCCAAAGCCTTTGACTATGTGGATCAAAATAAACTGGAAAATTCTTAAAGAGATGGGAATACCAGATCACCTAACCTGCCTCCTGAGAAATCTACATTCAGGTCAGGAAGCAACAGTTAGAACTGGACATGGAACAACAGACTGGTTCCAAATTAAGAAAGGAGTATGTCAAGGCTGTATATTCTCACCCTGCTTATTTAATTTATATGCAGAGTACATCATGAGAAATGCTGGACTGGATGAAGCACAAGCTGGAATCAAGATTGCTGGAAGAAATATCAATAACCTCAGATATGCAAATAACACCACCCTTATGGCAGAAAGTGAAGAAGAACTAAAGAGCCTCTTGATGAACGTGAAAGAGGAGAGTGAAAAAGTTGGCTTAAAGCTCAACGTTCAGAAAACTAAGATCATGGCATCTGGTCTCATCACTTCATGGCAAATAGATGGGGAAACATTGGCTGACTTTATTTTTTTGGGCTCCAAAATCACTGTAGATGATGACTGCAGCCATGAAATTAAAAGACGCTTACTCCTTGGAAGGAAAGTTATGACCAACCTAGATAGCATATTAAAAAGCAGGGACATTATTTGCCAACAAAGGTCCATCTAGTCAAGACTATGGTTTTCCAGCAGTCATGTATGGATGTAAGAGTTGGACTATAAAGAAAGCTGAGCATCAAAGAATTGATGCTTTTGAACTGTGGTGTTGGAGAAGACTCTTGAGAGTCCCTTGGACTGCAAGGAGATCCAACCAGTCCATTCTGAAGGAGATCAGTCCTGAGTGTTCATTGGAAGGACTGATGCTGAAGCTGAAACTCCAATCCTTTGGCCACCTCATGCGAAGGACTGACTTATTTGAAAAGACCCTGATCCTGGAAAATTTGAGGGCAGGAGTAGAAGGGGACGACAGAGGATGAGATGGCTGGATGGCAATACCGACTCAATGAACATGAGTTTGAGTAAACTCCAGGAGTGGTGATGGACAGGGAGGCCTGGCGTGCTGTGGTTCATGGGGTTGCAAAGAGTTAGACATGACTGAGCGACAGAACTGAACTAAACTGATAATAGTCTGCATAGTTCGTTTCCAAAATTCATGTGAATAAAACTTTACTATTCTTTATTTTTTTTATTTAACTGTTTGTTGCACACATATTTTTGGCTTTTAAAGTTTACTGAGGTGGCACTTTTTCTGTAAGTTTTGTAAGAAAAACAACTTGAAGAAAAGGAAAAATTAGTCATTTAATATCTAGGATATGTACCTTCAGTTCCAGGAAACAAAGCTGATATAAAAATGCAAATTCCAATACATTTCTATTATGACAATTTTGTCAAAACTGAAAGCATATGAAGCTATACACCTTTCAAGTAGGAGAAAAAATAATATGTAATTATGTTTTATATATCTAATTAAAGAAGAGGACATGTTTACTTTACTTATTTATATGTAATATTAATAATCAGATAGACATTTCAGTTTTTTCCATACAAAGCAGCATGCAATGAATATAATATTAACATTTCATTTGTACTCACACAATCATATCTTCATTCACCTTCTCTTGAGACTGAGTACAGTTCCGATAATTTGCTGTAAAAAGGTTTTAAATTATAAAGGATATTAATCAATTTAGAATTGGCCATGATGTGTTTTATATATATATTATATAGTCCTCCAAACAAAACATAATGCCTTCTCAAGAAAATGGGCTTAACATAATGTCTTCTTAAGAAGATGGGCTTAACACGATAGCTAATGATCATCTTTATTTCCTATTCTTCAACCTAAAATTTGAAATTATTATCTCTTGTCACAAGAAGTACACATGCAACATGAAAAATTACGAGGAAATATTAGCCATGTAGCTCATACCTAGAAAGAATTATTTAGGATATCTCTGATTTCGGCATGTAAGTAATAGTAACAGAATTTCCTTTCCTTTGAGATTATGCATTTAGAATTCAGTTTGAAATACCCCAGGAAACAATTTAGAAAGTCCAGGAAAAGCAACAATACAAATGAAAGTTGTAGTAGTTACGGGAAAAATTTAAAAGAAGCTCATTGAAATTTGTTGGATACAAGAATGGCAACATCATAAAGTAGTATTTAAATAATCCTTGGTTTACCTGTTTCCATGTAAAATTTCTATATATATTCTAAAAAACCTACATCACACGTTAATTGGTATACCAAGGTTGTAATTTCACCAATAGCACAAAACAGAGGTTGATATCAACTATCATAATTTTCTTTCTTAAAGGGCCATAATGTGTGTGTTTGTGTTAGCCGCTCAGTCATATCCGACTCATGGACTGTAGCCCACCAGACTCTGTCCATGGGATTCTCCAGGCAGGAATACTGCAGTGGGTTGTCATTTCCTTCCCTGATCATAATAAACATTTGTAAAAAATCAACAGACATCATGCTCTTCATTTCTTACATAAACACAATAACATCCTATATGATGATGTATATGATCTTTATGTGCATTTTTCCTTTATTCCATTTTTGGAACTGATAGGAAACATTTTTAAAGCAGCTTATCACAAATATCAAAGTTGACATAGAAATGTTAAACCTCAGTACAAAGTTTTAAGGAAATTTAACTGAATTAACAAAGAGGTGGGTGGGGGGTTCAGGATGGGGAACACATGTACACCCGTGGTGGATTCATGTTGATGTATGGCAAAACCAATACAATATTGTAAAGTAATTAGCCTCCAATTAAAATAAATTTATATTAAAAAAAAAGAGGTCATGGGATGTAAGGAGTTTGTGGAGAAAGGGAACTCTGCATGTGGCAATAATTCACAAGCTCCTCCTCAGAAGCACTTGTTTAGACAGAACAAGGTCTCTTATTGAAGCAGAGAGGAGTCTTGTGAAAAATGGGGCCAATTTCTTAATTTGGTTTTTTGGAGACTTTGTGAAGAAAACTATTTCTGCATTCTGAATGAGAAATGCCTCTGAAGTCAGCTCTCTTCCCACAATATATCTTTTGGGAAAAAAATAGAATATATATTATTTCTAAAAATCATACCTAGAATCACATAAAAATGGTATAATTTCATTTTGGAGACTACATTAATAGAGGTAAAATGTGCAAAAGTTCAGTGCTGGAATAAAAATGGGCCTCTGATCAATGATAGTTATTATTTATATCATTAATTGTAGGAGCAAAAAATCCTCCTCTGTTTTCCTTCAGAAAACCAATGTTAGAAGGCTGAAGATATACTCCTTAATATTTCCACTTCTTTTTAATAATGTGTTATACCAATAATAGGATGTGTGCTTAGTCGCTCAGTCATGTCCAACTCTTTGTGATCCCACGGACTGTAGCCAACAAGGCTCCTCTGTCCATGGGATTTTCCAGGCAAGAATACTGGAGTGGTTGCCATTTCCTCCTCCAGGGGGTCTTTCCGACCCAGGAATCGAAACTGCATCTCCTGTATCTCCTAAATTGGCAGGCAGATTCTTTACTACTGAGCCACCTGGGAATCCCTATAGAAATAAAACCCATTATTTACCTAAATATTTCTCAACCTCTTTGTGTATTCATTACATTTGAAAAAACACACAATGAAAACCTGAATAACACAGCTCAAACAAAAACAAAATTAAAATTCAGCAATATCAGTCAGATACTCATGACTACAGGTTCGATCCCTGAGTTGGGAAGATCCCCTGGAGAAGGGAACGGCTACCCACTCCAGTATTCTGGCCTGGAGAATTCCATGGACTGTATACTCCGTGGGTTCACAAAGAGTCAAACAGGACTGAGTGACTTTCACTTTCATGCATGACTACCCTATCTAAAGTTAACAAAGTAATCATATACAGAGCAGATCTAAGACTGAAGCAACTTAGCACATATGCATGCAACTGAAGGAGTACTTGCAAAGAGATTGCTTTAAGTTGCTAAGTTTGTCCTTATTCCTTCCCTTTTTCCCCCTCCTTCCTTCCCTTTCTTCACTCACTCATTCAGAGACAGAGACAGGTAGACATAACTGGGAATCAACAAACATATATTCAATGAATTGGGAGTTCCATTTGTTTACCAAGTGAAATGACATCTTTAGACTCTATCATTAAAATATCAAAAAAATTAATAACTGTGTAGACAGGATGTCATCACATGGAAGGAAATAGAGATGGAAACTATGAATTTATTCCACTTGAACAAAACTGGGGCATTTAAAAACTAAACTTTGGGTGGAAAATAAGATGGTATAAATTAATATTTAAAGTCAAATAGGGAACAGAGGGTCCGCAGTCTGGCAACTTACCTTACAGATTTTGGACTTATGATTTCCCCTAATCATGTGAGCTATCTTTTTTTTTTTTTAATAAATGTCTCTCTTTTTCTCTACATAAACACACACACACATACACACATTCTATTGGTTCTGTTTCTTTGAAGAAGGCTGACAAATATGGATTTTGGTTCTTCAGTCCCTGGCAACACAGAAGAATAAATATTACATAGTTTGACAAGAGAATAATCTGTATTATGAGTTTGTCTGCTTTCCTTAATACTTTTGAGTCTGTAGCAACATAGAAAAGTAAATATTGTACTCACTTGTGTTGGTTTTGACTAGACATCCACTTATAAGGTTGTCACTCATTTCTCCTAATATCAGTGACATTACAGGAAGACAGGCCCCATTTACTAGTGATGCTAGTAATCCTAGGATCATGAGTGTGATATCCAGTCCATCAGCAAAGCGAAACTGAGGAAAACATATAAAACATGGTAGCATGATACTATTAAAAAAACAGACACCAAAAACCAACCTTTAGCTTTTGCCATTATTTTGGGCGAAATTGGATATTTGTACAGGTATTGTGTTTTTTTTTGTTTTTTTTAAATCTCTTATTACATCATTTATGGGTTGCTGCTGCTGCTGCTAAGTCGCTTCAGTCGTGTCCGACTCTGTGCGACCCCATAGACGGCAGCCCACCAAGCTCCTCCATCCCTGGGATTCTCCAGGCAAGAACACTGGAGTGGGTTGCCATTTCCTTCTCCAGTGCATGAAAGTGAAAAGTGAAAGTGAAGTCACTCAGTCGTGTCCGACTCTTCGCGACCCCGTGGACTGTAGCCTACCAGGCTTCTCCGTCCATGGGATTTTGTTACTTACATATATTTTTCCTGTTGGAAATAATAGTTTGGTAAATTATTTTCTTAAAATCCCCCGAACACAAAAATAAATTATGTTTGTATGAGACAAACACAATTATTCTATATTCTCCTGACAATTCCCTAAAATTTTCTGATACATAGACACACTTTCTAACTAATTTTACTTACTATTTCAAAAGGTCCAACAACTTGCTTTCTTACTTTAGGCAGTTCTTGCAGTTTTCTGGAAAACAAATGTTTAAAATGGAAAGATTACAATGTGAATATAATTTGTAGAATTTTCTAATTAAAACTGTGTTGAAGTATCAAATTTTACACTTGGTAACAAGTTTATATCAACACTGAGATTTTAAAATCAAACGATGATATACAGTACAAAGGAAAGGTTTTTAGTATAATCACTGGGAAAGTAATTTATCACTGGCTGTCTCTGCGTTATTAGTTAGGTAACAACTGAAAGACACATATCTGAAGTAGAATTTTTTTTTATAGTGAAAAAATACATATAACATAGGACTTACCATCTCAACTATTTGTAAGAATATAATGGTATTAAGTACAATCATACTGCTGTGCTTCTATCACCATCAAACACTCACAGAACTCTCATCTTGGCCAAAAGAAACTCAATCCCCAATAAATAACTCCTCCCGTATAGCCATTGCCAATCGCCATTGTACTTTCTTTTTCCAGGAATCTGACTACTTTAATAACTTCATTTTGGTGGAATAATACAGTATTTTATTGTTTTCTGAAGGGTTTATCTCACTTAACAAAATGTCTTCAAGGTTAACCCATGTTGTAGTACTTGTCAGAATTTTCCTCCGTTTTAAGTCTGAATACTGTTCCACTGCGTATTACCTCACATTCTGTTCATCCATTTACCGGCAGTGAACACTTGGGTTGCTTCTACTTTTTGGCTATTGTGAATAATACTGCTATGAATATAGGTGTAAAAAATCTCTCCAAGTCCTTGCTTTCAATTCTTTTGGGTATCCAACCAAGAGTAGAACTTCTAGATCATGTGGTAATTCTTTTAATTTCTTGAGGAATCACCATACTGTTTCCTACATCATTTCATATTCCCATCAACCATGCACAAGTATTCCAATTTCTCTATATCCTCAACAACACTTCTTATTTTCTGCTTTATATTATTATTACTATTTTTAGATAGGAGCCATCCTAATGGGCATGAGATGGTGAATTAGAATTTTTAACCCTTTGTAACAAATTGCTCAAGAGAAACTGTATGCTTTAAATGAAAGAAGTTCTATTAGGTACACATTAAACAAGTGTACTGAGAAATTTGTACCCATTGAAAATTTCATTTCTTAGCTCACTTTCAAGGAGTTTCAGATGAAGAATGTAAGTTTTTGTCCACTGATTTCAGGGAATCTGTAATCTGTCATTAAATACACACACACACACACACACACACACACACACGACAAGACTCTGAAACATTAAAAGAAGGGCGGCGGGGATCAGATTAAATTTCCTAAAAAAGATTTTACAGAAGGATGAACTCCTGATTCCTTTCTTCAGCTTCATAACATATTGTTCTGGCAGCTTTGATAAATGACAAGTCACTTAATTTTATTCCACCTGAAGTTAATAATTTACTAACATATTGGGCCAGTTTGCTCTGAGATAATTCATAGATGACAAAAATTATTGCTTCAAGATGATAAAGCCCTACAACCCCTTCTCCCAGCTCAAATGTGGACTCTTAAAGCTCTAGATCTAGTGAGCCCTATCTTCTTTTGATAAATTTTGTTTCAGGAATATATAACTAGTGACTAAAGCAAGCTTCTACAGTTTTATAGTTTCTACATTGAAATGTAACTCAATTATTATGGTAAAAATAGAAATAAAATATTTAAAATCATTTCCATTTTACATCTCTAAGTTAATGAATTACAGGTGTAGGAAAATTTTATAACACACATACAAATATACATATAGATACTAACTTATTGAAAAAATAATTAGAATCCAATATTTTCTTTTATTAACTGTACCACATTGAATGAAGGATTCACAAAGAATTAAAAATATTTAAGTATTTTCCCTCTACATGTTGGTAAGAGATAAGAAATTTAGAAGAATAAATATCTGAAATAAATACAAAATCAAAGCCTGTAGCAATTACACTTCCTAAATTTACTATTAATCCAGTTATAACACTATATTAAAGTCCAGCAAAATGCAAACAGCACTGTTATTTTTGGAAAATATTATTGACATTTTGCTACAGTTGAGAAAAGGATAAGATATAACTGAAGTTGCAGAACATGTTTTGTAGAATTTAGGCAAAACATACCCATTTCTCTGATAATTTTTTTGCATTTCTTCAGCTTGTTCAGAATTTGCCATCTTATTTACAACTTAATTCTTCTGAAATAAAATATTAACAAGTATATCATGACAATGTGAACTTTTATCATTTAATTGATATGAAGCATTCTTTACATCCCTAAGGGCTTCTGGAAAAGCATGCTTGCTGCTGAGTTTCACCATGTCCCCCCAACCTTGACACACCAAATGAAGTTTCTGTTACCTAGCTCACCTATTCAGAACTTAGCATGAATTTATAACTTCTTTGCTTCATTCTGGGCTTAGATTTGGAGCTAATAAAATTCTAGAAATAGAATAAAAAGGAGAAAAGACAGATTTCATGAACAATGCATGTTTTCCCAGGATATTGGATTTTATTCCTCCTCTAACACTGATCTTATTGTTACTGATAAAAACCTTTAAATTATCTAGTGCTTAGTTTTCTCTGTAAAAAAAAAAAAAAAACAATCACAAAACTGATGCAATAGTTTCTGTTAGCCAGTAATTTGAGGGAGCAGAGTTCTCTAGTTTACTAAATATGAGGAAGTTAGAGCTTCTACTATGTATGAATAAATAGCTCTTAAAAATTAGAATATTAAAAAAACCTCATTATATTAAATATAGTGTATTCTTCCTTTAGATGATATTTTAAGGTCTTAGGTGGTCATTTAGTCACTAAGTTGTGTCCAACTCTTGCGACCCCATGGACTGTAGCCCCGCCAGGCTTCTTTGTCCATGGGATTCTCCAGGCAAGAATACTTGAGTGGATCACCATTTCTTCTCCAGGGGATCTTTCCGACACAGGAACTGAACCCTGGTCTCCTGCATTGCAGGCAGATTCTTTACCATCTGAGCCACCAATGAAGCCCAGTTAGGATCTTAGCTAGTCTCAGGATTGCAATTATCAACATAAATTATCATTTCTTTGCAAATACACAGATGTTTTTGACTCAATCTGATTTGTTAGGCCATGCAATATCTATGGGCCTGATAGCTCAGTTGGTAAAGAGTCCACCTGCAATGCAGGAGACCACAGTTTGATTCCTGGGTCGGGAAGATCCGCGGGAGAAGGGATACGCTACCCACTCTAGTATTCTTAGGCTTCCCTTGTGGCTCAGCTGGTAAAGAATCCACATGCAATGCGGGAGACCCGGGTTCTCCCTGGGTGTGATCCCTGGGTCGGGAAGATCCCCTGGAGAAGGGAAAGGCTACCCACTCCAGTATTCTGGCCTGGAAACTTCCATGGACTGTATAGTCCACGGGGTAATATCTATATTGAGATGATTATAACATATATGGACTTAAACTCAAGAGTGGAATTAGTAATCAATTAAACACTACCTGAAAGTGTTAGTGCTCAGTTGTGTCTGACTCTTTGAGACCCATGGACTGTACTACCTAAGCATCTGTAAAAACCTGTAAAATACACTTTCAAATAGTAAGTTTCTCCATGAAGAAATGATTTCAATGGGTCAGAAATGGGTCTGTCCATGGGGATTCTCCAGGCAAGAATATTGGAGTGGGTTGCCATGCCCTCCTCCAGGGAATCTTTCCAAAAACCCAAGGATAGAACACAAGTCTCCCACGTTGTAGGCAGATTCTTTACTATTTGGGCTGCCAGGGGAGACCTTGAGAAGGAAAGCATGATACAAATACACTGGCATATTCTTCCTGTTTTGGAAACCAATGTTCATAACTTCATACAAGAAATCTTCATAATTGCTATACTGATGTTATACCATCTCCAGTTATTTAACATATGTATAAGTAATTAAATAGACTCTATCAAACACTGCATTTCATAGAAATTAGCAATTATATAATAAAACTCATAAATTCATTAAAAGAAATCAAAACAATTTAGGCTCACCTTGGTAAGTGCATGATCTGCTGATTTATACCAAACTCATGGGTTGTTTCTCCTCTTCAACAACAGAAAAAACCAATTGCACTTTCAGAACTGTGCTTTGCTAAAGCCTGTTTTCTGACCACACCTTAATATCTGATTACAGCAAGGGTGAATTTCCAAGTAAAGCACACTGTGTTCTTGTCATAGTGTACGTAGGAAATAAAGTGAGCAAAGAAAATTCATTGAGCCAAATAAACACTCTTTTTAAAGATGTGTAGTGCCTATAATCCCATGGACAGAGGAGCCTGGTAGGCTGCAGTCCGTGGGGTCCCTAAGAGTCGGACACGACTGGGTGACTTCACTTTCACTTTTCACTTTCATGCATTGGAGAAGGAAATGGCAACCCACTCAAGTGTTCTTGCCTGGAGAATCCCAGGGACGGTGGAGCCTGATGGGCTGCCGTCTATGGGGTCGCACAGAGTCGGACACGACTGAAGCGACTTAGCAGCAGTTGCAGGAGCAGCAGTGCCTATATACCCAGTTTTCTATTGTTTCAGTTCAGTTCAGTTCAGTCGCTCAGTCGTGTCCGACTCTTTGCGACCCCATGAATTGCAGCACGCCAGGCCTCCCTGTCCATCACCAACTCCCGGAGTTCACTCAGATTCACGTCCATTGAGTCAGTGATGCCATCCAGCCATCTCATCTTCTATTGTTTAGTCCCATATAATTTTATTAGCTGAATTAGTAATTGTAATAAGTAAAATAAATGTTTTTAATGTCAATGGCACATTTGCACAACAAATTTTTTCATTGACTGATATACATTATATATTTATCTGCTGGTGGCTGAACACTTAAGTTGTTTGCATATCTTGGCTAATGTGAATAGTAAGAAGCAACTGATTTTTGCATGTTGATGAACACATGTATTAGCTATGACAATTTTGTGTGTGTGTAAGTGACAGAGAGAGATATTCAGATTCACTGTATAAAAAAGATCTTGTCTGAGAACAGAGTTCTTTTTCTAATTTTGATGTTTTATGTTTCCTTTATTTGCCCAAGTGTGCTGGCTGGAACTGTGTTGAACAAAAGTGGTGAGAGTAGGCATCCTAGAATTGCTTCTGATCTTAATGGGAAAGTTTTCAGTCTTTTTCCATTGAGTATGATGTTACCTGTAGGTTTTTTAATAGATGGTCTTTATCATGTTGAAGAAGTTTCCTTTTATTCTTAGTTTGTAGAGTGTTATTATCATTAAATGGTATTGAATTTTTTCATATGTTTTTCCTGTATCAACTGAGATAGACACAAATTTTTATTCATTCTATTAATGAGGTGTATTAAATTGGCTGGGACTTTCCAAGGGGTGCAAGTGGTAAAGAAACTGCCTTCCAGTGCAGAAGAGACATGAGATGCAGGTTCCATCCCTGGGTTGGGAAGATCCCCTAGAGGATGGCATGGCAACCAACTCCAGTATTCTTGCCTGGAAAAGCCATGGACAGAGGAGCCTGGTAGACTACAGTGTATAGGGTGGCAAGGAGTTGGACATAACTGAAGTGACTTAGCAAGCACGTACACATTAAATTGATTGCTTTTTGAAAGTTCACATACCCTTGTAATTTGGCAATAAATCTCACTTTTTCAAGATGTAAAATCACTTTAATAAGCTGTTGAATTTGGTTGCTAGTACGGCAAGTCCCCTACATATGGACGAGTTCCATTTCAAGAGCGTGTTTGAAAGTCCAATTTGTTGTTAAGTCCAACAAAATTAGCCTAGATACCTAAACTAACACAATCGGCTATATAGTACTGAACTGTAATAGGTTTATAATACTTTCCACACAAATAATACACAAAAAAAACAAGCACAAAAAGTAAAGAAAACATTTTTAGTCTTATAGTACAGTACTCTGAAAAGTATAGTAGTACAGTGAAACAGACGGTGTTTCTTAGCAGTATCAGCCATCACCACAGCTTTTACCCTTGTTTTTGAACATCCTGGGCTTGAAATAAAGATTCCATACTACTATACTCTATACAGTACTGTACACAAAAGCACAGACACTTGTAGAGGACACATGAACATCATAATGTACATCAGACACATGAACTAACTTATGTGATTGGACATGTGAATGCATGTTCCCATCTTTGAAGGTTCAGAACTTTAGGTTCATATATAGGGAACTTACTGTATTTTGTTGAGGAATTTTACATAAATATTTATAAGGGATATTTGTTTGTAGTTTTCTCTTTTTTCTCTAAAAAGGAAATAATTCTGCTTTTAGACTGTCTTCAGGCTCAAGATATCAAATTCTTGCTAGAGTTTCTAACATTTATCCTTTCTTGAAGATTTTGGGCTTGCCAGCCACCACACTCACGTGAGCCAATTTTTAAAACTCAATGCTCCCCTTTTCTAATCTCTCTCTCTAGATATATAGATAGATACAGATAGACATAGACAAAACCAATAGGTATTTTCTGGAGAATCCTGACTATTATACCCAGCAAGACAGGAAGTTATATGATGAATAGTACATAGAGTGACTTTTCTAGCATCTAAGAAGAACATTATGACCTAAATTGTTTCACCACACAGACAGGAAGGGCCCTGAGGTTAATCTTTGAAGGATGGTTAATATGTCAATAAGTAGAGATGTGTGGAGGAGGAATAAGAACATAATTTCAGGAAAGCAAAGATGAATTATCTCACAATAAAGGAATGAGACCGGTCTGGTTAGAATGAACAGTTCATGCAAAAATCAAGAAAGAGATAAGGTAGATAAGATTGTAGAATGCACTGAACCAAATTTTAGGGCAACTGTTATAATTTTCTGAGAATGAGAGTGACAGGGCCATTGATATTTGATACAATTAACCTGATAAATGTTGATTGTAAGGACATGAGAAAAGATAAGATTCAGGTCGACCCATTATGATCTAGTTTAACAGCAGTAAGAAAGTAAAATCTGAGAAATATTTTTAAAGAAAGATTGACAAGATATAGATTCAGGGGACAAGAAAGAAGGAATCAGAACAAGTTCAATAACTAAACTTCAGAAACTGGGAATAAAAGAGTAGGAAGGATGGTAATAGGGAAGTCAGGAGAGAAAGTTGGCTAGGGGAAAAAGTTACATTCAGATTAAAAATGAAAGTTTGGTTAATATTTGTGTGTCCAAGTGAACATATCCTTTATACAGATGGAAATGTGGCACTGATAATTAGGAAAACTGTTAAGCTAGATATATACTTGTGATAGTCATCTGCACAGAATGAATAATTAAAAATTTGAGGATGTGTGCATGTGTGTGAAGTTGCTTCAGTCGTATCCGACTCTGTGACACCCTGTGGACTATAGCCCACCAGGCTCCTCTGTCCATGGAATTCTCCAGGCAAGAATACTGGAGTGGGGTGCCATTTCAACTTGAGGATAAACTTGCTTTAATAATCTGACAATGTTATATACAAGTACAGGTGAAGTGGTATAGTAGACAAGTCAAGAGTTTTGCTTCTAGTGTGGTGTTATCCAATGGAAGTTTCTGCAGAAATGGAGATATTCTCTATATCATCCAAGATGTAGTCACTAGGCATGTGTAGCTATTGGAGCACATGTAATGTGTCTATTAGGGCTATTCCTCATAGCTCAGTGGGTAAAGAATCTGCCTGCAATGCAGGAGACCCAGGTTCAATATGTAGGTTGGGAAGATCCCCTGAAGAAGGAAATGGCAACTCACTCCAGTATTCTTGTCTGGAGAATCCCATGGACAGAGGAGCCTGGCAGTCTACAGTCCCTGGTGTCCCAAGAGGCTGACATGACTTAGTGACCAAATCACCATCACCACAATGTGGCTACTGAGGGAACTAAATTTCTAGTGTTACATAATTTAACTAATTTAACTTTTAAAAACCACACATGGAGGCATTGCTGGAGGCGGTCCTAAGATGGCGGAGGAATAGGACGGGGAGACCACTTTCTCCCCGACAAATTCATCAAAAGAACATTTAAACACTGAGTAAATTCCACAAAACAACTTTTGGATGCCGGCAGAGGACATCAGGCACCCAGAAAAGCAGCCCAGTGTCTTCGAAAGGAGGTAAGAAAAAATATAAAAGACAAAAAAAGAGACAAAAGAGGTAGGGATGGAGCTCCACCCCGGGAAGGGAGTCTTAAAAAGAGAGAAGTTTCCAAACACCAGGAAACACTCTCACTGCTGAGTCTGTGGCAAGCCTTGGAACCACAGAGGGCAACATGCTGCTGCTGCTGCTGCTAAGTCGCTTCAGTCGTGTTCGACTCTGTGCGACCCCATAGACAGCAGCCCATCAGGCTCCCGTGTCCCTGGGATTCTCCAGGCAAGAACACTGGAGTGGGTTGGCATTTCCTTCTCCAATGCAGGAAAGTGAAAAGTGAAAGTGAAGTCGCTCAGTCGTGTCCGACTCTTAGCGACCCCATGGATTGCAGCCTACCAGGCTCCTCCATCCATGGGATTTTCCAGGCAAGAGTACTGGAGTGGGGTGCCACTGCCTTCTCCAGAAGTCAACATAACTGGGAGGAAAAATAAATAAATAATTAAAACCCACAGATTACATGCCCAACGGTAACTCCCCCAGCAGAGAAGCAGCGCAGACGCCTGCACCTGCCACTAGCAAGCGGGGGCTGGGCAGGGAGGCGCAGGCTGCATTGCTTAGAGTAAGGACCAGGCCTGAATGCCCTGAGGGCAATCTGAGGGAACTAACTTGGGCTAGCAAACCAGACTGTGGGATAGCTACCACGTGAAAAGCCCTAACCTAAGACACCGCCAGGCCTGCTAACAGAACAAAGGACTGAACAGAGCTAGCCCACTGCAGACCATCCCCCTCTGGTGACAGGCAGCCAGAGATGGAAGGCAGCAATCGCAGCCCCAGAGAGGCATTATCTACCAAACTGCAAGCAGGCTTCTTTGCTAACTAAGACTTCTTGGGGTTCTGGACGGCCAACATCCACCTGAGAAGGTGCGCTGGTTGTACACCCAGAAAACCGAGCGGCAGGGACGGGCGGGGAGGAGGTAAGTCACAGCGACCATGCTCGCCAAACACCTCATCACCTGAGCTGCTTGGACCTGGGAAGGGCACAAAACGCAGGCCCAACTGAGTTTGCGCCTCTGAGGACTACCTGAGTGCCTGAACCTGAGTAGCTTAGACCTGGGAAGTGCATATAACCCAGGGCCAGCCTTGGACTGTTACTGGCGCAGCAACCTAGAGCCTGAGCAGTGTGGGCAGGGCGGGCACACGTGCCGTGAGTGGGGGCAGGCCCAGTGTGGCTGAGGCACTACGAGCACACGCCAGTGTTACTTGTTTGCAGTGTTCCTCCCTCCCCACAGCACGACTGAACAAGTGAGCCTAAAAGTGTCCACCACCACCCCCTTGGGCCAGGGCGGAAATCAGACACTGAAGAGACCAGCAAACAGAAGAAGCTAAAACAGACGGAACCGTCTTGGAAGTGACAGGTGCAATAGATTAAAACCCTATAGTTAGTACCAACTACAAAGGAAGGGGCCTATAGATCTTGAGAAATATAAGCCAGACCAAGGAACTATCTGAAAATGAACTGACCCCACACTGCCCACAACACCACCAGAAAAAGTCCTAGATATATTTTTACTATTTTTACTATCATCCTTTTTTTAAATTTTTTTTTAATTTTTAAGTACTCTATTACTCCTTTAATTTTCATTTTTATAACCTACTATTACTTTGCAAAAAAAAAAAAGAGACCCTATTTTTTAAAGCAAACTTCATATATATATATTTTTTAATAATTTTTGTGACTTTGTTTTTTTTTTTTTTTTTCTTAATATTGTATTTTTGAAAACCCAACCTCTACTCTAGATTTTTAATCTTTGCTTTTTGGTATTTGTTATCAATTTTGTATCTTTAAGAACCCAATCTTCAGTACCCATTTTCACTTGGGAGTGAGATTACTGGCTTGACGTCTCTCTCCCACTTTGGACTCTCCTTTTTCTCCATCAGGTTGCCTCTATCTTCTCCTTCCCCCTTCTCTTCTCTACCCAACTCTGTGACTCTCTGTGTGTTCCAGATGGTGGAGAACACTTAGGGAACTGATTACTGGCTGGATCTGTCTTTCTCCTTTTGATTCCCCCCTTTATCTTCTTGGCCACCTCTATCTCCTTCCTCCCTCTTTTCTTCTCTGTATAAAACTCTGTGAACATCTCTGAGCGGTCCAGACTGTGGAGCACACATAAGGAAGTGATTACTGGCTAGCTTGCTCTTTCCTCTTTTGATTCCACCTCATGTCATTCGGGTCACCTCTAACTCCCTCCTCCCTTATCTATTCTCCATGTAACTCTGTGAACCTCTCTGGGTGTCCCTCACTGTGAAGAAACTTTTCATCTTTAACCTAGATGTTTTATCAATGGTGCTGTATAGATGGAGAAGTCTTGAGACTACTGTAAAAATAAGGCTGAAAACCAGAAGCAGGTGGCTTAAGTCAAAATCCTGAGAACACCAGAGAACTCCTGACTTCAGGGAATATTAATCAACAGGAGCTCATTAAACGCTTCCATACCTACAATGAAACCAAGCACCACCCAAGAGCCAACAAGTTCCAGAGCAAGACATACCACGCAAATTCTCCAGCAACACAGGAATACAGCCCTGAGCTTCAATATACAGGCTGCCCAAAGTTACTCCAAACCCACTGACATCTCATAACTCATTGCTGGACACTTCATTGCACTCCAGCGAGAAGGAATCCATCTCCACCCACCAGAACACTGACACAAGCTTCCCTAACCAGGAAACCTTGACAAGCCACCCGTACAACCCCACCCACAGTGAGGAAACTCCACAATAAAGAGAACTCCACAAACTGCCAGAATACAGAAAGGCCACCCCAAACACAGCAATATAAACAAGATGAAAAGACAGAAGAATACTCAGCAGGTAAAGGAACAGGATAAATGCCCACCAAACCAAACAAAAGAGGAAGAGATAGGGAATCTACCTGATAAAGAATTCTGAATAATGATAGTGAAAATGATCCAAAATCTTGAAATCAAAATGGAATCACAGATAAATAGCCTGGAGACAAGGATTGAGAAGATGCAAGAAAGGTTTAACAAGGACCTAGAAGAAATAAAAAAGAGTCAATATATAATGAATAATGCAATAAATGAGATCAAAAACACTTTGGAGGCAACAAATAGTAGAATAATGGAGGCAGAAGATAGGATTAGTGAAGTAGAAGATAGAATGGTAGAAATAAATGAATCAGAAAGGAAAAAAGAAAAACGAATTAAAAGAAATGAGGACAATCTCAGAGACCTCCAGGACAATATTAAACACCCCAACATTTGAATCATAGGAGTCCCAGAATAAGAAGACAAAAAGAAAGACCATGAAAAAATACTTGAGAAGATAATAGTTGAAAACTTCCCTAAAATGGGGAAGGAAACAATCACCCAAGTCCAAGAAACCCAGAGAGTCCCAAACAGGATAACCCCAAGGAGAAATACCCCAAGAAACATATCAATCAAATTAACAAAGGTCAAACACAAAGAACAAATATTAAAAGCAGCAAGGGAAAAACAACAAATAACACACAAGGGGACTCCCATAAGGTTAACAGCTGATCTTTCAATAGAAACTCTTCAGGCCAGAAGGGAATGGCAGGACATACTTAAAGTGATGAAAGAAAATAACCTACAGCCCAGATTACTGTGTCCAGCAAGGATCTCATTCAAATATGAAGGAGAAATCAAAAGCTTTACAGAGAAACAAAAGCTGAGAGAATTCAGCATCACCAAACCAGCTCTCCAACAAATGCCAAAGGATCTTCTCTAGACAGGAAACACAAAAAGGGTGTATAAACTCGAACCCAAAACAATAAGGTAAATGGCAATGGGATCATACTTATCAATAATTACCCTAAACGTAAATGGGTTGAATGCCCCAACCAAAAGACAAAGACTGGCAGAATGGATACAAAAACAAGACCCCTATATATGATGTCTACAAGAGACCCACCTCAAAACAGGGGACACATACAGACTGAAAGTGAAGGGCTGGAAAAAGATTTTCCACGCAAATAGAGACCAAAAGAAAGCAGGAGTAGCAATACTCATATCAGATAAAATAGACTTTAAAACAAAGGCTGTGAAAAGAGACAAAGAAGGACACTACATAATGATCAAAGGATCAATCCAAAAAGAAGATATAACAATTATAAATATATATGCACCCAACATAGGAGCACCACAATATGTAAGACAAATGCTAACAAGTATGAAAGGGGAAATTAACAATAACACAATAATAGTGGGAGACTTTAATACCCCAATCACACCTATGGATAGATCAACTAAACAGAAAATTAACAAGGAAACACAAACTTTAAATGATACAATAGGCTAGCTAGACCTAATTGATATCTATAGGACATTTCACCCCAAAACAATGAATTTCACCTTTCTCTCAAGTGCACATGGAACATTCTCCAGGATAGATCACATCCTGGGCCATAGATCTAGCCTTGGTAAATTTAAAAAAGTTGAAATCATTCCAAGCATCTTTTCTGACCAGAATGCAGTAAGATTAAGTCTCAATTACAGGAGAAAAACTATTAAAAATTGCAACATATGGAGGCTGAACAACATGCTGCTGAATAACCAACAAATCACAGAAGAAATAAAAAAGAAATCAAAATATGCATAGAAATGAATGAAAATGAAAACACAACAACCCCAAACCTGTGGGATACTGTCAAAGCAGTGCTAAGGGGAAAGTTCATAGTAATACAGGCATACCTCAAGAAACAAGAAAAAAATAAATAACCTAACACAACACCTAAAGTAACTAGAAAAGGAAGAAATGAAGAACCCCAGGGTTAGTAGAAGGAAAGAAATCTTTAAAATTAGGGCAGAAATAAATGCAAAAGAAACAAAAGAGACCATAGCAAAAATCAACAAAGCCAAAAGCTGGTTCTTTGAAAGGATAAATAAAATTGACAAACCATTAGCCAGACTCATCAAGAAACAAAGGGAGAAAAATCAAAACAATAAAATTAGAAATGAAAATGGAGAGCTCACAACAGACAACACAGAAATACAAAGGATTGTAAGAGACTACTATTAGCAATTATATGCCAATAAAATGGACAACTTGGAAGAAAAGGACAAATTCTTAGAAAAATACAACTTTCCAAAACTGAACCAGGGAGAAATAGAAAATCTTAACAGACTCATCATAAGCATGGAAATTGAAACTGTAATCAGAAATCTTCCAGCAAACAAAAGCCCAGGTCCAGAAGGCTTCACAGCTGAATTCTACCAAAAATTTAGAGAAGAGCTAACACCTATCCTATTCAAACTCTTCCAGAAAATTGCAGAGGAAGGTAAACTTCCAAACTCATTCTATGAGGCCACCATCACCCTTATACCAAAAACCCAGACAAAGATGTCACAAAAAAAAAAACTACAGGCCAATATCACTGATGAACATAGATGCAAAAATCCTTAACAAAATTCTAGCAAACAGAATCCAACAGCACATTAAAAAGATCATACACCATGACCAAGTGGGCTTTATCCCAGGGATGCAAGGATTCTTCAATATTCACAAATCAATCAATGTAATACACCACATTAACAAATTAAAAAATAAAAACCATATGATTATCTCAATAGATGCAGAGAAAGCCTTTGACAAAATTCAACATTCATTTATGATAAAAACTCTCCAGAAAGCAGGAATAGAAGGAACATACCTCAACATAATAAAAGCTATATATGACAAACCCACAGCAAACATTATCCTTAATGGTGAAAAATTGAAAGCATTTCCCCTAAAGTCAGGAACAAGACAAGGGTACCCACTTTCACCACTACAATTCAACATAGTTTTGGAGGTTTTGGCCAGAGCAATCAGAGCAGAAAAAGAAATAAAAAGGAATCCAAAGTGGAAAAGAAGAAGTAAAACTCTCACTGTTTGCAGATGACATGATCCTCCACATAGAAAACCCTAAAGACTCCACCAGAAAATTACTAGAGCTCATCAATGAATATAGTAAAGTTTCAGGATATAAAATCAACACAGAGAAATCCCTTGCATTCCTATACACTAATAATGAGAAAATGGAAAGAGAAATTAAGGAAACAATTCCATTCACCATTGCAACAAAAAGAATAAAATACTTAGGAATATATCTACTTAAAGAAACTAAAGACCTATATATAGAAAACTATAAAACACTGGTGAAAGAAATCAAAGAGGACACTAATAGATGGAGAGATATACCATGTTCATGGATCGGAAGAATCAATATTGTGAAAATGAGTATACTACCCAAAGCAATCTATAGATTCAATGCAATCCCTATCAAGCTACCAATGGTATTTTTCACAGAGCTAGAACAAATAATTTCACAATTTGTATGGAAATAAAAAAAACCTCAAATAGCCAAAGCGATCTTGAGAAAGAAGAATGGAACTGGAGAAATCAACCTGCCTGACTTCAGGCTCTACTACAAAGCCACAGTCATCAAGACAGTATGGTACTGGCACAAAGACAGAAATATAGATCAATGGAACAAAATAGAAAGCCCAGAGATAAATCCACGCACCTATGGACACCTTATCTTTGACAAAGGAGGCAAGAATATACAATGGAGAAAAGACAATCTCTTTAACAAGTGGTGCTGGGAAAACTGGTCAACCACCTTTAAAGGAATGAAACTAGAACACTTTCTAACACCATACACAAAAATAAACTCAAAATGGATTAAAAATCTAAACATAAGACCAGGAACTATAAAACTCCTAGAGGAGAACATAGGCAAAACACTCTCCAACATACATCACAGCAGGATCCTCTATGACCCACCTCCCAGAATATTGGAAATAAAAGCAAAAATAAACAAATGGGACCTAATTAAAATTAAAAGCTTCTTCACAACAAAGGAAACTATAAGCAAGGTGAAAAGACAGCATTCAGAATGGGAGAAAATAATAGCAAATGAAGCAACTGACAAAGAACTAATCTCAAAAATATACAAGCAACTCCTGCAGCTGAATTCCATAAAAATAAACGACCCAATCAAAAAATGGGTCAAAGAACTAAATAGACATTTCTCCAAAGAAGACACACTGATGGCTAACAAACACATGAAAAGATGCTCAACATCATTCAATATCAGAGAAATGCAAGTCAAAACCACAATGAGGTACCCTTTCACGGCAGTCAGAATGGCTGGGATCCAAAAGTCTATAAGCAATAAATGCTGGAGAGGGTGTGGAGAAAAGGGAACCCTCTTACACTGTTGGTGGGAATGCAAACTAGTACAGCCACTATGGAGAATAGTGTGGAGATTCCTTAAAAAACTGGAAATAGAACTGCCTTATGACCCAGCAATCCTGCTGCTGGGTATACACACCGAGGAAACCAGAATTGAAAGAGACATGTGTACCCCAATGTTCATTGCAGCACTGTTTATAATAGCCAGGACATGGAAGCAACCTAGATGTCCATCAGCAGATGAATGGATAAGAAAGCTGTGATACATATACACAATGGAGTATTACTCAGCCATTAAAAAAACAAAAAAAACATTTGAATCAGTTTTAATGAGGTGGATGAAACTGGAGCCTATTATACAAAGTGAAGTAAGCCAGAAAGAAAAACACCAATACAGTATACTAACGCATATATATGGAATTTAGAAAGATGGTAATGATAACCCTTTATGTGAGACAGCAAAAGAGACACAGATATATAGAACAGTCTTTTGGACTCTGTGGGAGAGGGAGAGGGTGGGATGATTTGGGAGAATGGCATGGAAACATGTATAATATCATATAAGAAACAAATTGCCAGTCCAAGTTCGATACAGGATCCTTGGGGTTGGTGCACTGGGATGACCCGGAGGGATGATAGGGGGAGGGAGGTGGGAGGGGGGTTCAGGATGGGGAACATGTGTATGGCCGTGGTGGATTCATGTTGATGCGTGGCAGAACCAATACAATATTGTAAAGTAATTAGCCTCCAATTAAAATAAGCAAATTTAAATAAAAAATAAAAACCACACATGGCTCTTGGCTATCATATTAGAAAGTACATTTCTAGAGTCAAACTGCCTAGACTCAAATGCTGCATTCCCCATGCATATAATTTTGGGCAAGCCATTTAATCCTTGCTTGCTTGCTTGCTAAGTCGCTTCAGTCGTGTCCGACTCTGCGACCCCGTAGACGGCAGCCCATCAGGCTCCGCCGTCCCTGGGATTCTCCAGGCAAGAACACTGGAGTGGGTTGCCATTTCCTTCTCCAATGCATGAAAGTGGAAAGTGAAAGTGAAGTTGCTCAGTCATGTCCGACTCTTGCGACCCCATGGACTGGAGCCTTAGTATAGCACTAAACACAGTGTCTACAACTTAATATCTTTCTTCCTTTTCTGAAGTATGTAACTACTCGCTTCATTTTGTCAGCTTTTGACAAACAAGCCATATCAATTACCACAAGATGTCAGTGTAACATCAGGATTTTAAAAATAAAAGAAGTGAAGGCAGAGGTCAAAATGGTGAAATAGGAGCTTTCTACCATCTCTCACCCCCAAAACACTGATTTAGACAATCACTCGCAGACAAGAGGACCTTTGGAGATGTCTGGCATGGTCCAGCAGAGAAGTTTCAGCTCACTATTGCAGTAAAAACCTGAGACTAAATGGACTGAAGAGAGTAAGAGAAATAGTTTAACTTTCTCAGCTATATAGGAAGCCACTAAAGATACCCATTTCTTTCTGGCCCTATCTAGAATACTGAGGTGTGCTGCATGACTAGGGGGCTGGGAGTAGCTGGGATAATAGCAGCCAGGGCTTAGAATGGAACATATCAAAGGGCTGCAGATCCTACTAGTGATATGGCAGATCCTACAAGTCTTGATATGTTCCTACTAGTCATATCAAGAAGCCAGCTCGAAAGTTTCTTGGGATGCCTTGCCTATGGATTTCCTCAACTGGCCCATGAGTACCCACTACATTCTGCATGCCTCACCCACACTCTACTACCTCCCAACCTGTGACTGGCTCCCTGTGTGCACCCCTGAGGATGGTGTAAGCAAGGCTTTACAAACAGCTAATGAACATGCATGCATACGCACAGAAAACTGAGAGAAGTCTACAGGATTGTGAAAAAACACACAAAACTGAGCACTGCCCTAGGAAAATAAAGAAAATGAGAAGCTGTCAGTATGTGGTCTGGCTGTGCAGGATCAAGAGAAGGCACACAATCTTAAGAATCTCCCTCCATGAGGGAGCAAGAAGTGTAAAGTAGACATATCCATAGAAAAGGTCTAAGAACACCTAAAATTCCCTAACAGGACTGAAGAAGTATATTTCTTTCCTGAAGTCAGTCAGGAAAGACTGGAAGAGATAGTTGCTTCTTCAAATGCAAAGACAGCAACGTAAAACCTCAAGAAATATAAAATCAAGGAAACTGGGTATCACCAAAGGAACACAATAATTTTCTAGTTCAGTTCAGTTCAGTTCAGTCGCTCAGTCATGTCCGACTCTTTGCCACCCCATGAATTGCAGCATGCCAGGCCTCCCTGTCCGTCACCAACTCCTGGAGTTCACTCAAACTCATGTCCATCGAGTCAGTGATTCCATCCAGCCATCTCATCCTCTGTCGTCCCCTTCTCCTCCTGCCCCCAATCCCTCCCAGCATCAGAGTCTTTTCCAATGAGTCAACTCTTCGCATGAGGTGGGCCAAAGTACTGGAGTTTCAGCTTTAGCATCATTCCTTCCAAAGAACACCCAGGACTGATCTCCTTTAGAATGGACTGGTTGGATCTCCTTTCAGTACAAGGGACTCTCAAGAGTCTTCTCCAACACCACAGTTCAAAAGCATCAACTCTTTGGCGCTCAGCTTTCTTCACAGTCCAACTCTCACATCCATACATGACCACTGGAAAAACCATAGCCTTGACTAGATGGACCTTTGTTGGCAAAGTAATGTCTCTGCTTTTGAATATGCTGCTATCTAGGTTGGTCATAACTTTCCTTCCAAGGAGTAAGCGTCTTTTAATTTCATGGCTGCAATCACCATCTGCAGTGATTTTGGAGCCCCCAAAATAAAGTCTGACACTGTTTCCACTGTTTCCCCTTCTATTTCCCATGAAGTGATGGGACCAGATGTCATGATCTTAGTTTTCTGAATGTTGAGCTTTAAGCCAACTTTTTCACTCTCCTCTTTCACTTTCATCAAGAGGCTTTTTAGTTCCTCTTCACTTTCTGCCATAAGGGTGATGTCATCTCCATATCTGAGGTTATTGATATTGCTCCTGGCAGTCCTGATTCCAGCTTGTGCTTCTTCCAGCCCAGCGTTTCTGTGATGTACTCTGCATATAAGTTAAATAAGCACGGTGACAATATACAGCCTTGACGTACTAACTGATCCCAAAGAAATGGAGAACTGAGATTTGCCTGATAAAGAATTCAAAATAATTGTTTTAAGGAAGCTCAGTGAGCTACTAGGAAACAGGAAGACAATTCAACAAAATCAAGAATACAATACATGGGCAAAATGAGAAGTATAAAAGAAATAAAAATCATAAGAGAGAAACAAATTCTTGAGCGGAAGAATACAATGAATGGAGATACATGAAAGAGAAAGAATCAACAGCTTATCAATCAAGCAGAAGGAGAAATCTATGAAGTAGAAGACAGGTCATTTGAAATTACCGGTAAGAGAATAACAAAAAAAAATGAAAATAAAATGATGAATGAATGAAAAAGAGTGAAGAATGTGGAGAAGGTTCCCATGAACTGTAAGACACTATGAAGAGAAACAACCCAGCATTATTAGAGTTATAGAAGGAGATGAGACAGAGAAAGGGGTAGAAAGCTTATTTAAAGAAATAACGAAAAAAAAAAAAACAGAACTTTGAGAACTTTCTCAAAGAAAGTTCAAAAAAAGAACAACTGAAAACTTTCAATTTCTAGGGAGAGATTAGACATTCTAATTCAAGAGACTCATAGGTCTCCAGTTTCAACTCCAAATGATCTTCTCCAAGACACATTTATATAATAAACTGTTTAAAATTAAAGACAAAGAGAATTTTAAAAGCAATAAGACAAAAGAAATTTCTCACATATGAGGGAACTCTCATAAAGCGAACAATAGATTTTTCAGCAGAAACCTTACAGACCAGGAGAAAGTGGGATAATATATTTAAATCACTAAAAAAAAAAAAAAAAAAAAAAACTGTCAACCAAGAAAACTTCGGCAAAGCTGTCATTCAGAAATGAAGGTGAGATAAAGATTTTTCCAGACAAACAAAAGCTGAGGGAGTTCTTACCACAAGACCTGCCTAAGCTGACAGGAATTCTTAAAGCTGAAATGAAAGGACACGAATTAGTCCCTTTTCCAGGGAATCTTCCCAACCCAAGGATTGAACCCTGGTCTTCTGCATTGCAGGTAGATTCTTCACAATCTGAGCCACCAGGGAAACCCTAAGTGAAAGTTGCTCAGTCGTGTCCAACTCTCTCCGACCCCATGGACTGTGGTCTGCCAGGCTTCTCTATTGATGGAATTCTCCAGGCAAGAATACTGGAGTGGGTAGCTGTTCCTTTCTCCAGGGGATCTTCCCAAACCAGGGATAGAACCCAGGTCTCCTACATTGCAGGCAGATTCTTTACTGCCTGAGCCACCCTAGTAACATAAATATATATAAACATAAAGAACACTGGTAAGGTTACGTATATTGTTAGATGTAGAATACACTAATACTGTAATATGGTGGTACTACTTAATTCTAGTATAAAGGTTAAAGGACAAAAATATTAAAGTAACAATTACTGCAATATTAGTTAATGGATACACAATATGAAGTGAGTTAAATTATTAAAACATAAAAGGTGGGGGAAGAGGGTAGAAGGTTAGAGTTTTTGGATATGACCAAAGATAGGTTGCTATTAGTTTAAAACAGACTGATAAAATATGTTTTAAGTAACCTTCATGGTAACCATAAGGTAAAAACCTACAGTAGATACACAATAGATAAAAAAAGGGAAGTAAAGCATATCTTTATGGATAATCATGAATATATAAAGGAAGATAACAAGAAGGGAAGAGAGAAGCAATGGAACTACAAAATAGCCAGAAAATAATAATATGGCATTAGTAAGTCCTCACCTATCAATAATTACTAAAATATAAATGGATTAAAATTTTCAATTGAAAGGTATAAAGTGGCGGACAGAGTAACAAAAAAACCCCAAGATCCAACTACATGCTGCCTATAAGAGATTCACTTCATCCTTAAGGACATACAAAGGTGCAAAGTGAAGAGATGAAAAAAGATATTCCATGCAAATGGAAATCAAAACAGAACAGGAGTAGCCACACTTACATCAGACAAAATGGACTTTAAATCAAAACTGTAATGAGATAAAGAAGGTAATCATTATATAATGATAAACAGATAAATTCACCAAGAGGATACAACAACTGTAAATATTTATGCACCCAGCACTGGAGCACTAAACATGAAAACAAATACTAGCAGATCTAAAGGGATAAACAGATAGCAATATAATAATAGTATGAAACTTCAACATTTCACTTTTAACAGTGGATAGCTAAACCAGACAGAAAATTAATAGAGACACTGAACCAGAACTATACTTTAGACCAAAGGAACCTACCAGACTCATACATAACTTTCCATCCAAAGGCAGCAGAATACACATTCCTTTCAAGCATGCATGGAACATTCTCCAGAATATATCATATGTTAGATCACAAAACAGGTCTTAGCAAATTTAAGCAGATTGAAATGCCAAGTGTCTTTTTGGACCATGATAGTATGGAACTAGAAATCAATAATGGAAGAAAACTGGAAAATTCACAATGTGTGAAAATTAAACAACATACACTGAACAACCACTGAATTAAAGAAAAAGTTAAAAGAGAAACTTAAAAAAATCTTGAAACAAACAAAAATGGAAACACAACATGTCAACATTTATAGTATGTAGCAAAAGTAGTTCTAAGAGAGATTATAATGATAAATGCCTATATTAAGAAAAAGAAAAATCTCAAATAACCTAACTGTACACATCAAGGAACTAGAAAAAGGATAACAAACTAAACCTCAAGTTAGTTGAAGGAAGGAAGTAAGAAAGATCACAATGGAAATAACTGACATTGAGACTAGAGAAACAACAGAAAAGAAACTAATGGCTAATTTTTTAAAAAGATAAATGAAATTGAAAAATCATTAGTTAGACTAAGAAAAGGACTCAAGTAAAATCATAAATTAAAGGTCTCAAAAAAAGATTAAAAATTTATTTAAGGGACTTACTTCCCTGGCAGTCCAGTGGTTAGAACTCTGAGCCTCCACTGCACCAAGTTCAGGTTTAATCTCTGATCGGGGAACTAAGATACTGCATGCTGTGAGGTGTGGCCAAAAAAGAAAAAGTAAGTTAAAGGAGACATCACAACTGATAATACAAAGGATCATATTATGAAAAATTACATACCAACAAACTAGATTATCTTTGTGGAACAAATGGATAAATTCCTAGAAAAAGATACAACCTATCAAGACTCAAGACAATCAAATCAAGAATCATGAAGAAATAGAAGAGCTGAACAGATCAGCAATAAGTAAGAATATTCAACCAGTAATCTAAAACCTCCTAAGAAAGAAAAGACTAGGCCACATGGTTTCCCCATAAATTCTACCAAACAGAGAAGAATTAATGTCAGTACTTCTCAAATTCTTCCAAAATTTGAAGAAGAAGGAACACACCAAACTCATTTTGCAAAATCAGCATTACCCTGATACTAAAGTCAGTATGGAGGTTCTTCAAAATATTAAATGTAAAATAGCCATCAGTTCAGTTCAGTTCAGTTCATTTCAGTCACTCAGTCGTGTCTGACTCTTTGCAACCCCATGAATCGTGCAGCACGCCAGGCCTCCCTGTCCATCACCATCTCCTGGAGTTCACTCAAACTCACGTTCATCGAGTTGGTGATGCCATCCAGCCATAAGGATGCAGAAATACCACTTTGTGTAGATAAACAAAAAAAATAAAAACAGTATTGAAGACAAATCTGCTCCTCATGTTTATTGCATGTATGGATGTGAGAGATGGACTATAAAGAAAGCTGAGCACCGAAGAATTGATGCTTTTGAACTGTGGTGTTGGACAAGACTCTTGAGAGTCTTGTGGTGTGGGACAAGACTCTGTGGTGTTGGACAAGACTCCTTGGACTGTAAAGAGATCCAACCAGCCCATCCTAAAGGAAATCAGTCCTGAATATTCATTGGAAGGACTGATGCTGAAGCTGAAACTCCAATACTTTGGCCACCTGATGCGAAGAACTGACTCATTGGAAATGACCCTGATGCTGGGAAAGATTGAAGGCGGGAGGAGAAGGGGATGACAGAGGATGAGATGGTTGGATGGCATCACCAACTCAGTGGACATGAGTTTGAGTAAACTCCAGCACACCTTGTTTTACTGCACTTAGCTGTATTGCACTTTGCAGATATTCAGTTTTTTACACATTGAAGTTTTGTTGCAAGCCTGTGTTGAGCAAGTCTATCAGTGTCATTTTTTCCGACAGCATTTGCTCACTTCATGTCTCTTCTGTGTCACATTTTGGTAATTTATGCAACATTACAAACTGTTTCATTATTATTATATTTTGTTACAGTGATTGATGATCAGTTATATCAGGTGCTGTTATTGCAAAAAGATGAAAACTTGCTGGAGGCTCATATGATGGTTAGCATTTTCAGTGATAAAGTATTATTTAATTAAGATATGGGCATGTTTTTAAAGACATAAAATAGACTATAGTACAGTGTAAATATAACTTCAATAACTTTTTGAGGACCAAAACTTTTATGTGCCTTGCTTTATTGCAGTTGTCTGAAACCAAATCTTCAATATTTCTGATGCATGCCTGTATATAAAATCTAAAAAAGGTTAATTCAGAGAAACAGTAGAATGGCTGTTTCCAGAGACTGGGAAGTGGAAAAAATGCAGAAACAGTAGTCAAAGGGCACAAATTTATAGTTAGAAGTTAAATAAGTTTTGAAGATCTAATGTACAGCAGTGTGATTATAGTCAGCAATCATGTTTTATATGCTTCAAAGTTGTTAAGATATTAGATATTAGGTCTTCTCACACAAAATGAAATGATAATTATGTGATGTGCTAGAGATGTTAGCTAATGCTACAGTGTAATCATATTGCAATATATAAAGGAATTAATTCAACATTCTGTATACTTCAAACTTACACAATATTGTATGTCAGTTATATCTCAATTAAAAAAAATAAAAGCTAACAAAGTAAGAAATATGATTGAGTGTTAAAAGAAGAGAAGGTACTTCAGCTAGATAGATTTAGGAAAACTATTAAAAATAATCACTATATGACTTTAAAGATAGAATATAAAAGAAATGAACTGGTTTATACTTTTAATCTTTATAGAATTATTGGATACTAACATTCATCCAATACTAAACAATGTCATCATTAGAACACGTATTGCTTAACTTTTAGAATATGTTTGAGCCATGAGTTCTTTCAGGAAAAAAGTCCCAACTAAGATTCTTCACAACTTATGAGAAGGAATTAAGAGCAGAATACTAGTTTGCTATCTCGAATATTCCTGAGGGTGAAAAGCTCCAAAACCATATACAATTTTCAGACCTAAAAATGAATACAAAAACTATGGGGGAGAGAAAACAAGTATTGTGGGAAAATATCTTTGTATTTCACTTATAAAAATGGCTACTTAGTAAGACAGATGTGCTGTATAATGACCGTGGGAGCTATTAACAGATGACAGTCTTTAGAAAATTATAGGTCTTCACTGTCATCTTAGACCTTTAAATTTTCACTACTATTGTCAATAAAAAAAAATTTAGAGTTATTCTTTTGTACTAGAAGTTTATTTTATGATTTTAAGTTCAGCAAAATATCACTTTTATGACAATTTTTGGCATTGATACAGGTATATAAATTATGTGTGTGTATACATATATGTATATATTCAAAACACCTCTAATATTATGGGAGCACAATATAGTAGGATATTTGTGAGAAAGTTTCTTTGTGAGAAAGTTGCTTTTAGTGACACCATGCTCACTTAATGGCCCCCAGTATCAACCAAATTCTCAGTAGGCTTTGCTTACCACATTTCCTCTGAATTCTAACCCTTGTTCCTCTAAAATCCATGGGAATAGATTGGTCAGTTTACTTTGGTTTGAGCCTAAATGAATGTTTTAAAGTGACTCTTTTAAAGAAACCATTAAAAATCCTCCCACTCTGGAAGTCTTCTGCCAAGACTAACTCAAAGCCACAAAAGATTTAGGGTTGGTTCCAAATTGGAACCTGTAAGAACTGTGTAGGCCTTTAACTCTGCGAAAACTCCATCTTCAACATAAACACAGAACATATTAAACAAGGTAATCTTCAAGACCTCAGAGCATTTGGTATAAAACCATGGAACTCTTCAAGGGAATTCTCCAAGTGTAAGTCCTTCTTCTGAGTAAAATGAAAGGATCATAGTAATCCCTGGAGAAGAGACGAGGTCTTGGACAGGGCAGAAACCTGACCCTGCCATGGAGTCATTTTGTGATCCGGGTCTATCTACATAATTTCGTCATGTTTACTCTGCTTCCTAATAAAGTCTGTGGTTATAATAGTAACTAATAATTTGCCCATTAGCTATCTCTTCACGTTAAAAAATTTATTGCTTTTTTCTTTGTTAGCAATAGTGATAACTGTCCCCATACATTAGTAGTACCTGTAGCATGTGTGGGTGGATGGTTTCTTACATACCAGCTCTATTATGAGCACTACTCTGCTAAACACTCTACAAAATATTTTATGGAGGCTTTGATAAATATTAGATATCATTATTATAATTATGAAAATTATTTAACCATTGCTTTATAAGTCTTGTTTTCCTAAGAAGCTATTGAGGCTTGGAAGACTTAAATAACATTGTCAAGTTAATACAGTTATTGAAGTGACAGAGCCAAATTTGTCTACTGGAAAACCCATGCTCCTAACCACTACTGCTCTGCCATTCTACAAATTTGAAACTCACCTTGAACTCTGAAGTGTGAAGTATTCTGGGCACACTAGTTCCTCGGCTTCAAAAGGTAAAAGAAACTCCTATACTCTCAGACACTTTGATGCTCATTTTTTTTCCCAATGAGGATGGCTCAGACAGTAAAGCGTCAACTTGCAATATGGGAAACCCGGGTTCAATCCCTGGGTTGGGAAGATCCCTTGGAGAAGGAAATGTCAACCCATTTCAGTATTCTTGTCTGGAAAATCCCATGGACAGAGGGTCCTGGCGGGCTACAATGGGGTTGCAAAGAGTTGGACATGACTGAAAAACTAACACTTTCCTTTCTTTCCTATGACCATGGTGGCAGACTGAGATTAAAACTTTTATAATTGGAACAATAATCTGCACCCTCTACCTCACATGCACATTTTGAGGATATAATTAAATGATGCACGTGAAAGAGCTCTGGAAACCATATAACAATGTCTATACATGTAAAACATCAATCAGTAGTACGGTCTCCACTCCTATCCTCACTCTTTGTTGGGTACTGGTTTAAATAAATGCATTATACACAAATGCTCCCTTAATCCTTATCACAATTCTGTGAAGTGGTTTCAAAGTGTTTAACTTGCTCTGACTCAGAGAGTTAGTGACTGAGATAGAAATTTTACTCATTTATGTCTGGCTCAGATGAAGTGATATCAAAACCATATCTATAGCTAGATAGCTAGATCTATCTGTCTATAAATGTATACATAATATATGCATGATATTAATATTATCAATCCAATGTTTAGAGAGAAGCTGTTACTAGGAGATACTTTAGGACCTAAAAGCTGGCAGCTGACTGCATACATGACTCAACAATAAATCTTCAGAAGCAGGCAAAGTAGGCTGGTGGTTTCCTTGTGTTTATTAAATTGTGATTCTTGGAACACGTGTGGCAGGATACGGACTTCTTGATAAAATAAAGATTTCGACCTTCTATTTAGACTCTTGAATGAGAATCTCTGGAGAGTATGATCTATAAATACACATTTTAAACACACTCCATAAAGGATTTGATTCAAATTAGAATTTGAGGTCCATTGTATAAAATAATGGACAGCTGGTTCTACCCCTGGTTATTTTCATGTGCAGAATTTCTTTTTTAAACTTCCTCTTCTAAATAGAGGAAAAACAACTTCTCTGGGACAATGGTGTTTTTATTTCTTAATATGAATTATGACAGATTACATTAATGTAACCCTAGTGTGTCAAATCTCCCCATCAGGTAGCAAGGTAGGCCATCAACTCCACACTCATTTAAAGATTAACTAAAAGAAAATTTATAATTTGCCACAAGATTAATTTCCTCCAGGGAAGGAAACACTAGCTAGTCACATGTAGGAGCCATTTGCTTCTCAATAGCCCCCTCCTAAATAAACTGCAAGATAATCCACCAGATTCAAATGAACAATTAGGTAAATTGTTGGAAATAATGCCTTTCCCCTAGAGTTTTGTAAAAATTTATGTATCACTTCTAATTAACAAAAGGAGAAATTATTTTCCCTTGGGTGACTCACAGTATTTTATTCATATCAAAAGAGGTTGTAGAGACTTCTTAGACCCTAGGAACATGAGGCATACCACTCCATGCAGTTGCACATAAAGAAGTACCAGGGTTGGAAAGGAAGCAGGGGAAGCAAAAGAAACCATGTATAAGAGGCTTTGCTGTAGTTTCTGTGAAAAGGCCATAGCAAAGCAGGATAAGCAGGCTTAGAATTTGCTAATCTGAATACTTTCTGTGGATGCTGGGGTGTAGTAGGTTCTGTCTCTAGGTGTCTGGTACCTGACCTTCCTTGTGGTGATTAGGGCAGAAGGATAGTGGCATACTCAGCATATTTATTACTCAGCCTAATAAAGGAGATGGTTAAGGGTACGGCTCTGGATTTCATATGGTTTGCATATAAAAGGAACACTTGAGCTTGAATTGTCTATATGTCTAGGAATTAGCTAACCCTGGGAGGGGTATTCCCTCTAGGATCAGTAAAGCCCCAAGATGTAAAAGCATCAGAAAATAAAGAGAACAAGAACATGAAAAATACAGAAAAAGTTCTTGGGCTGTTGCTATAAAACAGGACAAATATTTGAATTCATACATTAGATGCACTTGTAGCATATGTCGGTGGATGGTTTTCTAAATACTAACTCCATTCTGAAGTAATGTGTTAATGTTATATTATTTCTCAAAGACTTACAGAGTACTTTAAAAATAAATTTAAATTCTTAATAGACTAAGTTCTATAGTGACATTTTAAATTTAGAGCAAGAAAAAAGTTAAACTTTACAGTAGTGTTTGTCATTCAAGTCCATCTGTTCTGAAATTTGGTGTGTAGCCAAAGAGAAGTAATAATTGGAGCAGCAAAGAATTGAATATTATGAGATAAGAATGGAGGAGACCTGCTCCAGAAACCTGTAAATCTAAGGAACAGCTACATCTCAACAGTTGCCACTACAGGCACTGGACTAGGAGGTGAAAAAGGGGAACTGGGTAAAGGATTTAGGTATGGAGTAGAAGTGGTTAGAATGTAGCCAAAAGGGACTGGAAGAATCAGAGAAGCCTAGAAGGAAGGCTCTTTGAGCACAGTATTCCTCTCTTTTCCAAATGTCCTCATCTGGTCAGAATGGTGGTTTTTCTTTTACCTTCCTGTAACACCTATTAGAGATTTTATGTTTCATGGAAGTCTGGCTTCTAGTACCATAGAGACGTCTGTAAGTGACTAAAAGGCCTCAGCATCAAGGGCAGCAGTGGTATGGCATGAATTGTTTTAGCACTGGTGGTCTGAAGAACCAGCTTACCTGATTGCTTTACTTTTCAAATTTTATGTGTTAAAAGTTGGATATTTCTGAGTAGAACAGATTAGTTAAGACTCTTTAGGTTACAAGTGACAGAAAGCCAGTGCCAAACAGCTTAAGCATAAAACAAAGTCTTAAGGTTGGTGGGACTGGGGACTAGTATTATTTTCTCCAAGTCTCACTCTACCAGCAGATGTGGAAGGCTTGTGGGCCAAAGCACTCATGTTAGAAGCCCCAAGGTGCTCACTGGATTAGGATGATCCTTCCTGTAGGTTTTCCTAGGTGAGGACAAAGAAGCAGAATTCTGAAAGCTGACTGGAGAAGAGAAATGCTTCCAGGTGTATATTGGGATCATGAAAATCAAGCAGGAAGCCCCAATTTTTCTTTTTATGTTGTCTAATAAAAAATGTGGTGTTGGAGAAGACTCTTGAGAGTCCTTTGGACTGCAAGGAGATCCAACCAGTCCATTCTAAAGGAGATCAGTCCTGGGTGTTCTTTAGAAGGAATGATGCTAAAGCTGAAACTCCAGTACTTTGGCCACCTCATGGGAAGAGTTGACTCATTGGAAAAGACTCTGATGCTGGGAGGGCAGGAAAAGAGGACGATAGAGGATGAGATGGCTGGATAGCATCACCGACCCGATGGATGTGAGTTCGAGTGAACTCCGGGAGTTGGTGATGGACAGGGAGGCCTGGAGTGCTGCAATTCATGGGGTCGCAAAGAGTTGGACATGACTGAGCGACTGAACTGAACTGAACTGAACTAAATAAATATTTATTGGACACCTAATGAGAATGCAGCGCAGATTAAATCTGAGAAGGGAAATGACAACCCATTCCAGTATTGAGATTTGAGCTAAACAGATTTGAGTATGAATCCTGCTTTATCCATTTCTGACTTAACTTTTTCGGCACCCAGGTTAATATAGTATAATATTTCTTAATTTATAATTCTATCCTGAGGTTCCAGAGAAGTATTACATGTCAAGCCAGAGCCTGAGATCACAGAATTAATGAGCGCCGTCATTGTTATTTCTTCACTCAGTGCTATGTAGTCACGTTAGGTATCTCTCTCCTTTACTTTCCTCTTTACTTATCTGCTACCTATCTTTTTTTTTCAGTATTAGATTGAGATATAAAAAATGAAGTTTCTAAAGAAAGCTATATAAACAGTTAATAAATATACCCTGCTCTCTGAAAAAAAAAGGAGAAGTTATTGACTATATACATTACAGAATTTTGTTGTTAAAAACGAACTATAGCTCAGGGTTTCTTGCCCAGATTTAGATCAGAAACTTGGAGGAGCTTTTAAAAATACAGTGTCTAGAACTCCATACCAGTCCTGGCGGAATCAGAATTTTTGGCATAAGGCCCAAAAGTATGTCTTCTCTAAAAGCTTTCTGGGTTCTGAGATGTACGGGGACATTTAAAAACTATAGATAGCAGGGTTTCACATGAGACTTGCTGAACAAAATCTATGGGAAAGGATAAAAATAACAAATACTTAATCTTTATCACAATCCTGAGCTTAGGCTGGAGAGGATTGTTACCTCCAATTTTGGGGTTGAGTTTTAAGACTAACAGATCATAGGTGATCTGTTTACAGCCACAAAAAACTGATACATTTCAGTATTTGTTCAAAATATTTGCTGACTTCCCTATCTTGCCCTTCTCTGGAGCTCTCTCCTGTGAAAGGAGTATACTTACTATTCTGTTAACATTGGGCTTGGTCCTATAATTTGCTTTGATTAAAGAATGTGAGTGGAAGAGGCCCATGCTGCTTCCAAGCAGGCACTTTGAGGCATTTCACTGGTCAATTTATTTTTCCCTTCTGCCACCAGACTATCATGTTCCTGGTCAGTGGCTGCTGTCTCAGTCAAGATGGCAGAATGAAAAAGACTTGGGAAGAGAGTAGCAGTCAACCTGTGGAGGCCCTTAACGTGAGCACAAAGGATAGTTTTGCTTAGTCTTATGAAACTTTGGGATGATAATCCCAACTCTCTACTCTTTTCTTCTATAACAACAACAAAAAAAGTGAGAATCTGAGCCCAGGTCTTCTGTCCATGACTTGCTGTTTCTATTATAATTCTCAACAGGATAAGAGAGTTATGTCTGATCTAGGAGAAGGAATTATTTGCTTCCATTGATGGGATGGCATTTGGGGGGAAGGAGTGTTTTTGATATATGTGTGTGTGTGTGTGTGTGTGTGTTGCTCAGTTGTGTCTCTTTGTGACCCTAATGGACTGTAGCCCTCCAGGCTCTTCTGTCCATAGAATTCTCCAGGTAAGAATACTGGAGTGGGTAGCCATTCCCTTCTCCAGGGTATATTCCCTAATAGGGATCAAACCCAGGCCTCCTGCATTGCAGGCAGATTCTTTACCACCTGAAAATGGAAAGCCCATTTTTGGTATACTTAGCTAGAATTTAGAATAGAGATCTCAGATTTCTTCCAAACTAGAAATTCTATTGTTCTTTGATGTGCTTAAAGAAACATCATTGTCTATTTTTTGCTACTTGTGCTAATACAATTTGTGGGCTATATTGTTGAGGTGTAAATGTAGCATTAATCTGGGGCTGACAGAAAAATAAACCACCATATATAACATCCCTTATATGGAAAAAAGTTTTCCAAATAATAGGCAAAAAAGGTGAACTTTTAAAACAAATTCTTGGTTTACCTTAAAGTTCAGATAAAACTCAAATCATATTTAAAAAGGGTAATTGTTAAAATGGAGAAGGAAATGGCAACTCACTCCAGTATTCTTGCCTGGAAAATCCCATGGATGGAGGAACCTGGTTAGGCTACAGTCCATGGGGTTGCAAAGAGTCGGACAGGACTGAGCGCCTTCATTCAATTGTTAAAAACAAAAAAGTACATTTAAAAAGGGTAATTGTTATTCACATTTTGACCACAAGGGGGCCACACAAGTCAGCACTTTATATTTTCTTATGCTAAACTTATTTACATATTTAGTCCTAGTGCTTTTTTCTCCCTCCAGAAATCCAGGTTGTCATCGAAATTTATAACCTGAGTTAAAGAGGCTGTTTTTCAAGTGCTCTATGTAAAGATAATTTCAGTCTGCTTCATTTCTTCTAAACCCTTCATTACTATTCAAATTGTGATGTCTACAGAAGATTAGAATTCCTGTTTCATTTTCAGAGATTTAAAATACTTTTCCCAAATTCATTACCTTATAGCTTTATCATTTTAAACCAAGAATGATGAGCTAATTTTAATCAGAATCAAAATTAGTTACTGATGTTTCCAAATTTAAAAACTAGGATTTTGTTTTTAAAAGATACAAAATTGGAAGCACGATGATAATAATTCTTAGCAAAATGTAAACAATAATAATAATAATAACAGCTATCATTTATGACTGCCTACTCTGGACCAGAATTTTTTGGTGCACGATTCTATTTAATCCTCTCCAAAGCAGCTTGGCAAGGTATAGGTCATTTTCTTTGTTTGGGATGAGAAAACAGTTCCAGAGATGTTAGTTGTCACAACTACCACATGACTTTAATGGAAAGACCTGGCATTTGATCCCAAGTCCTTCAGAAGCCAAAGTACACAAGCTTTCCTCTACACCACACTGCCTCTCCCATTTGGCTTTGAAATGAGTTTCTACTCTGGCTATCATATTTATCATCTCAAGTTTCTTCCTCAAGTACATATTTTATTTCCAAAATAAATATTTATGCACATAAACCTCTATATCAACAGGAAGCACAGAATTAAAAATCGCATAATCACCATAAAAGCGTCTAGTGATCCTACGGGAAAGGGATGTTGTGGTTTGCAGGGAGCACACGCAGAGACCCCTTACCAGCAGTTTGTGGGCCACTGGACCACAGGAGGATGGGGAAAGTACTGGGAAAGGAGAGCACATAAATCTGCATTTTAAGTTCCTTCATGAGCAAGCGTAATTGATGGGAATCATTTGAGTTCATTACTTAATCTATATCCTTCTTATAAATGTAACTATTAAAGTCAGCCGAAGCCATGCAAACTTCCAACCACTAGATGGCATTGTTGCTTAAGAAATGGAATTGCCAGAGCAGGTTAATGTTCAAGAGATTAAAGGCAAGGTTTCTGACAAGGAACTTGTGTTTTTCTTGGAAGAGACAAGACAGACCTATGTGAACAGTTACAGAATAACACAAGAGTGTGCATTCACTTGTGAGTAGTTGCAAATAGAAAGCGGAGAAGGCAATGGCACCCAACTCCAGTACTCTTGCCTGGAGAATCCCAGGGACCGGGGAGCCTGGTGGGCTGCCGTCTATGAGGTTGCACAGAGTCGGACACGACTGAAGCGACTTAGCAAATATAAAGGGTATAGGTAACGGGAGATATAAGCTCTAAGAGAAATAAATGTAAAATATAAGTTTCCACAGATGTGGGACTAGGGTGATGTTCTAATGATTAGTAAGAGCTGGCCAAGGCAGGAAGAGAGCAAGCTCATGCCTACTGACATGAGCACAAGCGAGGAGGTGGTGACAAATACTGAGTTCGGGTGAAGCGAAAGATTAATTTGGGGAAGAGTGGGAGCTGGCAGTGGAGGAGACAATTGTATAGAACCAGAAATGACAAATAACAAAGAGGAGGAATTTATTCTTCTTTCTGAATATACCTCTAAAAGTTTTTGAGCAGAGTGACGTGAGGAATATTTCACTGTAGGAAGATGAACTTTTGGGTACTAGGGCAGATACTGAAGAAGGATCACGACTTCTTGAGCTCCGTTATCTGTTTTCTTCCCCGTGTAACTATATCCCTTATCCCGGTCCTTTCGCCATTTTTCAGGTTTCCTTCCCACCAAATCTCGATTTACAAAGAGCAAAGATATCCTCCCCTCAACTTTCCTGTGCCCAACATAAAACTGGCACCTGTCTGCCTTCCTATAGAGCAGGGGCTTCTGCTTCTCGCCTGGTCTTGTGCCCAGAGACTTGCCTTCCTCTAGTTCTCCATTCTGAACGTAATTTGTGTTCAGATATACTCAGCCAGTCAGCTCCTCTTTAGGAAAAAAAAGAAGAGAAAAAACCAAACAAACCAAACCAAAGATGGCTTTCTTTTCAGTGAGAGAATCGTCTCCAAGCCAAGGCGCCTCTACCCCACTTCTACAGTTTCAAGGGTTTTCATTTCTGCCCATACTTCACTTAATAAAGTTCTGAAAGCACGGGGGTGGGGTCCAGCCTTTCAGTTCCTTTGCTTAAGCGCTCTGAGGAGAGGGCAGAGGGCGGCCGGCGGGCGGAGAAGGTGGCACTTCTTGAACCCCCGCGGCAACTGGTACGCCCTCACCACGGTCCGGCAGGCGGTCCTCACTGGAGTCGAGGCAGATCCGGAGCCGTGGGCTTCTTGGACTTTCACAGGTCTCTCAGTTGCCCGGGCGCCCACTCGGGCATCCTGTCCTCAGGCAGAGAAGCCACGAAAGATGTTGCCAAAGACCAAGAGGATGGAGAAGCCATAGAGGAAGACAGGCAACACGTTCCACGGGGCCACGGAAGTCCTCGGCGGCCCCTTTACTAGCCTGGTTCCTCTCACCGACAGGGCGTCCTCATCATCCGGGTCCGACGCCGGCGTCCCGGCGTTGCTGGCGTCCTCGCCGCCATAGCGGCGCACAGCCGGGGTCCGTGCTGAGGTAGCTGGGCACTTACCCAGCCGTGTGGACCACTGAAGGCGCTCTGAGAGGAGCTCAGGGTAAGAATACAACGTATGGTTAAACAAAGCGGACGGTAGCGGTAGTGTCCAAGGGCCAGGCTGTGACAGAAGACGCGTACCTCAGTGCCGAAACTGTCGCCCTGCTCTGGCTTGGCTTCCTTTTAGTTGAAAACTGCATGATACTGAATGCAGTGAATTTATAAACTGAGGGACTAACATCTTGTTAATGGCTTCTCATTGACCTCAGTGTCCTAGTCCATGCATGTGTTGGAAAAGAATTTCCAGACAGGAAGCAGAATGAAGAGAATAGAGTTTATTAGAGTGGGAGATGCTATTAGAACCTTGGGTCACCTCAAGGAACGTGGGTCATCTCCCTGTTTTTATAGCTAGGGAACAAAGAAATCTTTCTGAGTCACTTGCTGACTGCGTGGGGTACATATACTTTCCTTTTACTGGAAAGGAGAGAACAGGACGAATACCTTTCCTTATATGAGACAAAAAGAGACAAGCCATGTTGCCCAAGAAGGTTTGAAAATTCTGCAACAGTTGCAACATGGCGCGCAGGGCTATAAGGGTCTGGTGCTTTTTGTTTCTGCATTATGAGGCTCTTCTGGCTTTTCTCGGTTTTTTTTTTTTTTTGTCCCCTGGGCACAGCACCAGGTTTAGGACAAAGGCTATACAGGATCACCTACTCCCACAACTTCTAAGCATCCTGTATGCTGTGCCATCTTCCCTGGGGCTCACCAGCCTCCCGTCTGTGGGCCGCTGCTCATTTAGTTCTGTCTGGAACCAGCCTCTGTCCCTTTCCCCTTCTCAGGCCAGACTCCAGGTTAACTCATACTTGTTCTGTAGCTTCAGCCAGATTGTCACTTCCTCTGGGAAGCCTTCCCCAGGCATCTGTCAACTTTATAATACGCTTTAGTAGCCTCAGGAGATTCCCTGGTAGCTCAGATGGTAAAGTGTCTGCCTGCAATGCGGGACACCCGGGTTCAATCCCTGGGTCGGGAACATCCCCTGGAGAAGGAAATGGCAACCCACTCCAGTACTCATGCCTGGAAAGTTCCATGGATGGAGAAGCCTGGTTGGCTACGGTTCATGGGGTAGCAAAGAGTCGGACACAACTGAGCGACTTCACTTTCTTTCTTCTTTCTTAGTAGTCTCAGGGGCTTTTTTTTTTTTTTTCCACAGCATTTATCTTCTCAGTTACATCCCATATTTGTGTGACTTTGATAAACCTCTGTGCCTATTAGAATTAAATTGCTTGGTAACAGGGTTCCTGTCTGCATTTGTTCATGGCTATTTCTAAACTCATCTCTGAGATACCTGAGGGGTGGGGATGGGGGAAACCTTAGCTCTACTCTGTGTCTGTTTTGACCCCAGGGGAGTGGGAGATGAGGTGGTTAAAAAGCTAAAAATTCAGAGCTATATTTTCCTAGATAAGAGAGCTCTTATCTTTTTAGCTTCATTCCAAGTTGCCTGAGAAAAGCAACTTTACATTTTCTTAACATGACAAAAAATACTGACCCACTTGTTCTCTGAGCCCTGTAGGGCATAGAAACCTCAGCGTCTTACAATCTTATGATTAAATGGCATGGGGCTGTGATTTTTGTACTCTGCAAGTGAGATGAAGCTAAAAGTGGTTAAGCCATTTTGAGTACATTTCCACAAACAATAAAACCTTCCCTGCAGGACTGCAAAACTGTTAGGGATTCTTGGTGAAGACATACAGATCACCCCATGTCCCATGGCAGCATGGGACAAAGGTTCAAATGGTCTTTTAATTGCAAAAGTCAAATTCAAGCTTTTGAACACAATTTTTAGCTGAGTCTTTGTTGTAGACAGTTCATGAATGTGTTCTTTGAATTTTGTGGAGTGATGACAGGATTTCCATGTGTCCAATTTATTGCATGGATAGTGAATGACTTAAATTCTTTTCTTGACTTAGTGCTGTTAACCTCCTCCTAATAAGATATGAGTCAATCAGTGATCTCATACAACTAATAGTGTGATGAGATCAGGAGTGACATGACTGTTATGGAAGAAGGCTATCTGCATTGTATATTGTTCTTTCATGTTCTTTCATGTTCCATCAGATTGTATGTTTAAAAAGTGATCACAGACCTATTTCCAGTTCCATATGCTCCTCCAAAACTTTGCCATATGCCCTCAAGGGTTGAGATTTTGCTCCTCTCTTTGAAACTGGGTGACATTTTGTGGCTGTCTTGACAAAGAGAAGGTGGTGGAAGTGACACTTGGTGACTAAAATGTGATATCAAAAAATGTGATATGGCTTCTAGCTAGTTTATTCTCTCTCAGGGTGGTTACTCTTGCGGCCCAGCAACCACACTGTGAAGAAGCTTAACCCATAGGGATATGCCAGGGCTAGATTTATCAGCCCACAGACTCATCTGAGGTCTCAGCTTATTGCCATTATCAGCTTGCATATGAGTCAGCCTTTGTTGATTCTAGCTCTAGCCTTTAAATTCTCCCAGATGAAGCCAGGCAGTGCAGAGATAAGATAAGGAGTTCCCACAAAGCCCTGTCCAAATTGCAGGCTCTGTAAGCAAAATAACTGCTGTTATAAGACATTAAGTTTTCAGGTAGCTTGTTACACAGAAGTCAGTACCCGGAGAAATAAGCCTAAATAGGGAACAAATCATTCTATGTAATCTTGTCTCTGTGCTTTTGTTGATTCTATTTCTTGGGCCTGAAATACCCTTTATTTTCTTCCTCTCCCATTTCTTTCACTTGTCTAACCTTCCAGCTTAGTCTTCTTGAATCAACTCAGGACTTTGATAGTCCTTAGTCAAATGTCCTTCCTGTGTGTGTAAACCTCATCAGCAGGTCTAGTCACATGGGCTGTCTGGGTCCATTTAAGTTTCTGATGTCTGTACCTGTTGGTACATTCATCTTTGTACCATTAATCTTTCAACACTCAGGGCCTAATATAGTGCCTGGCTCCACCATCTACTACCTTGTGTGAATTTAGCCAAATTAATAAGCATGTCTGAGACTCCCTTTCTTTATCCTTTAGTTGGATAAAAACTCCAACTCATAATGTTTTGTGAGGATTAGAGGGTAAAGTCATCTAAGATACTGACACATGGTATCATCAAATGCTACATAAGTGTAGCTTTAACACTTATTAGAATAATCTCAAAATAGGAGAAACACCCATACATGTCCAACAAATAATGTTATATTTTGAGATACATTAGTCAGAGTTCTTGACCCTACTTTCTATTCCTCTGTAGGGGAGCTTGGAACCCATTTACCTTTTCCCCACAATATAATTTTCTTTATACACCACCCACAGAGGGAGGGCATGTGTAGCTTTGAAAGGAAACAATTGGAATGATGAATGGATTTTGAAACTTAGAGCAGAGGTGAAATTCTTAGGAACCAAGTGCTTGAGACAGATAAGATACTTTAAAGTTCAAGTGCTTGGCTTTGGGTATTAAAATCCAAGGTCCTGAAGGTGATAAGGCATGGAGATTATGCCAAAATCAAAGAATGTATGATGATGTAAGAGTTAATGAGAGAGACCCAAATCCTGCTCTGTATTCCCTTACTCCCACACCCTAAGCAGAAGGAAATTGGTACATCACTTCCCAGGGTTCCAAGATGTAACCAGGGAGACTGGAATACTGTTAGAAGCCCCTTGGGGGCTTCCCTGGTTGTCCAGTGGTTAAGAATCCACCTTGCAATGCAAGGGACACCAGTTCAATCCCTGGTCTTGGAAGAGCCCATGTGCCACAGAGCAACTAAGCCTGTGTGCCATAATTACCGAGCCTACACATTACAGCTACCGAAGCTTGCGCACCCTAGAGCCTGTACTGTACAACAAGAGAAGCTTGTGCACTGCAATGAGGAGTAGCCCCCACTGGCTACAACTAGAGAAAGCCTGTGTGCAGCAGTGAGGACCCAGCACAGCCTAAAAATAAAGAGAAACCCCTTGTTTATCATGAGGCTGAAGTAGCAGACCAGCCATGGGCTGATGAAGAGCCTTATGTAATATCTCTGAGGATCTCCTCTGAGTCTTGTGTACCCCAAGAGTGAGAGAAAGGATCCAGTGGAGGTGCAGAGATCCAATGGACTTGAAAGAACTTGGACATGAAAGGAAGACGTGGAGTGTGTATGTGTTTGTATGTGTTTGCTAGAGGCCGTTTCACACTAGCACCTGCCAGCCCATGACAGTAAACACCTGTTGAAGAGATTTATAGCCCAGCAGCTCCCAGACACTGAAATAGTTACTTTTTCTTGGTAGGATTGGTGTAAATTCCCAGTTGTGGGTGAGTAATTTGAATAGTTAATTTTGGCAGACACTCTTTTTTTCTTTAATGACTCCTTCTTTAGAACAGAAGGAGTCTTGCAGTCTTCAAGTAAATGGACAGCGTGGTAATACTCAGCTGATTGCAGCACTACCCCACTGTAAGCTCAGTGGATTTAAGAGAATCTAGTGACCATTTCCTGTTGATGGCCCTTCCAACAGCATGAGTCTATTCAGTGTTTCCCAACCAACTTAGCCAGCTCCTCCCCAAGAAACCATTGCACAAGCTTTTGTGGAGGCCAGCAGAAGTATCCCTCTCTCGGAGACCTGCTGCTTCGTTAGGACTTGCAGCCCTCAGTAACATCAACCTTCTTATCACTGTAATCTGGGAAAGCACATGTTGTTCTCAACAATCTTGGCAACAGGCTTTATGAGAAAATTTTGTGGAAGTTGTCTTTTCCGGTTATAGTTAAACCACCAGGGTCAGTTTCTACTTTGCACTCATGATCCAATGATGAATATAGTTGCAAAGTCTGTAATATCCAGAGGTAAAATGCTCTAAATGCTGAATCATGTGCAACTCAGAAGAGAAGCACTATAGGGGAAGTGGTATAGGGGAGTAATTCTAAGAGGGAGTATTACCAGATTATCTAGTTTCTTGAACCTAGCTCCAAGTTACCAGCTCTGAGGTCCAGAAAGATATTTTACTTCTCTGTTCTTCAGTTTTGTGTTCTAGAAGATAGACAAAAAAGCACTTTCTCTGGATTTGGGTTTAAATGTCAAGTGGCTACAATGCACAGTGACTGGCTTTTTGTGAGCTCTCAATGAATGTCAGCCACTATTATCATACGTATTATTTCTAGCATTTCTGATGGTATCAGAAAATGTTGGTTGCTTAGCTATAGTCACATCCTGCTTCTCTATCTTCCTTTTAACCTGAGTATTGATTTTGTGTATTTATCTGGGAGCCATGTGCTGATAAATCTTGATTGAAAACCTTCTCACTAATACTTCCCCTCTATTTCTGATGGCACTTCCCTACCTGCTTGAAGGTAGGCACAGCCATATGACTTGCTGTGGCAAAAGAAATGAGAGATGATGCTTGTTACCTCAGTCAGTGGCATTCCAGAAAGTTCCAGCTGAGAAAAATGGATACAGAAACCCCTGCCAAAATGTAAGATACTTAGCATGCATGAAAAATAAACTTTTCAGTTTCACACCACTGAAGTAACTGGAATGTATTTGTCATCTGTTACCATAGCTTTCCTTGGTCTACCCCGACTAGTATAGACAAGCAGATTCCATAAAACCTATTTCACTCTTAGATAACTGTTTTGTATTGCATACTGAGGTCACTTAAAAAGTTCATTTTTTAAAGAAATCAATGGTTGATATATTTTCACAATCAACTATTTTTTTGTATTCAGTTCAGTTCAGTCGCTCAGTCGTGTCCGACTCTTTGTGACCCCATGAATTGCAGCACGCCAGGCCTCCCTGTCCATCACCATCTCCTGGGATTCACTCAAACTCACGTCCATCGAGTCGGTGATGCCATCCAGCCATCTCATCCTCCGTGGTCCCCTTTTCCTCCTGCCCCCAATCCCTCCCAGCATCAGAGTCTTTTCCAATGAGTCAACTCTTCGCATGAGGTGGCCAAAGTACTGGAGTTTCAGCTTTAGCATCATTCCTTCCAATGAACACCCAGGGCTGATCTCCTTTAGAATGGACTGGTTGGATCTCCTTGCAGTCCAAGGGACTCTCAAGAGTTTTCTCCAACACCACAGTTCAAAAGCATCAATTCTTCGGTGCTCAGCTTTCTTCACAGTCCAGCTCTCACATCCATACATGACCACAGGAAAAACCATAGCCTTGACTAAACGAACCTTTTTTTGTGTAAATTCCCATAAATTATTAATTCATAGTTGTTTTGTTCATATCATATCACACTGATTTTAGCTTTTGCTTTGAGAGTTTTGTGGCCATTATTTCTAACAACCTCAGTTTGAGTGTGTCAAAATTTGCAGATATGAATTCCAGTAGGAAGATGTGAATATTCCTTAATATTTTAATCAATAATAAAGGAAGTAGTACATAGAAAGGGAGCAGTACATAAAACAAACTCAGGTACTTGATGGATGGATTCCAAAACTGCCTCTGTCACTAGTGGCTGTGTTACTTGGGATAAGTTTCTTAACTTTCTCTGTTTTACTGCTCTCATCTATTAAAAAAGTGTGGGGGAAGGGTAATATTAGTACCTAACTCATGTTGCTGCTGCTGCTGCTAAGTCACTTCAGTCGGGTCCGACTCTGTGCGACCCCATTGACGGCAGCCCACAAGGCACCCCCGTCCCTGGGATTCTCCAGGCAAGAACACTGGAGTGGGTTGCCATTTCCTTCTCCAATGCATGGAAGTGAAAAGTGAAAGTGAAGTCGCTCAGTCGTGTCTAACTCTTAGCGACCCCATGGACTGCAGCCCACCAGGCTCCTCCATCCATGGGATTTTCCAGGCAAGAGTAAAGGAGTGGGCTGCCATCGCCTTCTCTGACCTAATTCGTAGGCTGTTTTATAATGGCCTATGATAATTCTGTGATTAATTCTATGATAATTAATAGTTCATCTTATTGCATTTTGCTTTATTGCACTTTGCGGATACTACTTCTATTACAAATGGAAGATTTGTGGCAATTTTGTGTCGATCAAGTTTATCAATACCATTTTTTCAACAGCATTTGCTCACTTCGTGTCTCTGTATTACATTTTGCTAATTCTTGCAATATTTCAAATGTTATCATTATTATATTTGTCATGGTGATCTGTCATCAGTGATCTTTGATGTCACTATTATAATCTTGGCATTTTTTAGCATTAAAGTATTTTAAAATTAAGGTATGTACATTTTTTAAGGCATAATGCTACTGCATACTTAATAGTTTACAGTATAGTATACACATAATTTTTGCAATATATATATTGGGAAATCAAAAACATTGTGTGACTCACTTTATTGCAATATTCATTTTATTGCAGTGGTCTGGCACCGAACTCAAAATATCTCTGAGGTATGCCTGTAAGACACAGGAGATGTGGGTTCAATCCCTGGGTCAGGACAATCCCTTGGAGGGGGAAATGGCAACCCACTGCAGTATTGTTGACTGAAAAATTCCTTGGTCAGAGGAGCCTGGAAGACTACAGTCCATGGGATCACAGAGAGCTGGACACAACTGAGCGACTGAGCGCAAAAACATGCCTGTAAACTATGTTTTTGTTAAAGCTTTCAGAGTAGTGGCTGGAACTATATAAAAAAAAGCTATTAAGTATTTTTAAGTGAAAAAAATACAGAGACTTAAGACTGTTAACTTAAATTTTTTATTATTTATTTGTATAAAGTACAATGGTTACTTTCTCTGCTCTTGTAGCTATTGTTGTTGTTCAGTTGTTCAGTCGTGTCTGACTCTGCTACCCTGTGGACTGCAGCACACCAGGCTTCCCTGTCCTTCACCATCTCCTGGAGTTTGCTTAAACTCATGTCCATTGAGTCGGTGATGTCATCCAACCATCTCATCCTCTGTCGTCCCCTTCTCCTCCTGCCTTCAGTCTTTCCCAGAATCAGGGTCTTTTCCAATGAGTCAGCTCTTCACATCAGGTGGCCAAAGTATTGGAGTTTCAGCTTTAGCATCAGTCCTTCCAATGAATATTTAGGATTGACTTCCTTTAGGATTGACTGGTTTGATCTCCTTGCAGTCCAAGGGACTCTCAGAGTCTTCTTCAACACCACCATTTGAAAGCATCAATTCTTCGGCGCTCAGCCTTTTTTATGGTCCAAATCTCACATCCATACATGACTATTGCTCCTTGTAGCTATAAGTTCTGTTAATAAATTTAGTCAGTTTTTAACCTATAAAAGGGCTTCCCAAGTGGCTCAGTGATAAATAATCTGCCTGCCAATGCAGAAGATGCCAGAGAGGTGATTTCAATCCATCAGGAAGATCCTCTGGAAGAGGGAATGGCAACCCACTCCAGTACAATGCTGGGAAAATCCCATGGACAGAAGAGCCTAGTGGGCTACAGTGCATGGAGTTGTAAAGGGTCAGACACCACTGAGCAACTGAGCACACAACCTGTAAAAATTGTATAGTGTATAAAATACATTGATTTCTAGTAGTAATATTTATTATAAATTATTTAAAATGTTGTACATAAATTTTAGCTTAATTGTGAGAAAGCTGATAATTTCCCACAAATGGTTTAGTATTATTCTATGTCCTGGGTTGCTGTGCTTAGTCTCTCAGTCATGTCTGACTCTTTGTGACCCCCATGGACGGTAGCCTGCCAGACTTCTGTGTCCATGGGGATTCTCCAGGAAATAATACTGGAGTGCGTTGCCCTCCTCCAGGGGATCTTCCCAACTGAGGGATTGAACCCAGGTCTCCCGAATTGTAGGCAGGTTCTTTACCATCTGAGCCACCAGGGAAGCCCGTGTCCAGGACTGCCTTACTGTAAATAAATATAACTTTCTGTATACTTTAAATCACTTTGCAGCCTGTGTCCTTTTGAAACACAAAACAAGCAGCAGAGTCAGAATGTCAGATCAAATAGCACTGGGATCAAAAAGGCAGGCTAGAAAGAGAATCAAAATTTCCTTCCCCCTGTATATGTATACATCTTCTGCACATTCATTCAATCATTATTTAGTTGTCCAACAGATGGTCATTCAGTGTCTCTCTGCTATATGCCAGCCATTATTCTAAGCATTGGAGATAAACATCAATGAACGAAAGACAAAGCCTTTGTCTCAGGGAGCTTCACTTATTTTACCATTTAAAATTTTATTTATTTATTTATTTTTCTAATTTTATTTTATTTTTAAACTTTACATAATTGTATTAGTTTTGCCAAATATCAAAATGAATCCACCACAGGTATACATGTGTTCCCCATCCCGAACCCTCCTCCCTCCTCCCTCCCCATACCATCCCTCTGGGCCGTCCCAGTGCACCAGCCCCAAGCATCCAGCATCGTGCATCGAACCTGGACTGGCAACTCGTTACCTACGTGATATTTTACATGTTTCATTGCCATTCTCCCAAATCTTCCCACCCTCTCCCTCTCCCACAGAGTCCCTAAGACTGTTCTATACATCAGTGTCTCTTTTGCTGTCTCGTACACCGGGTTATTGTTACCATCTTTCTAAATTCCATATATATGCGTTAGTATACTGTATTTATGTTTTTCCTTCTGGCTTACTTCACTCTGTATAATAGGCTCCAGTTTCATCCACCTCATTAGAACTGATTCAAATGTATTCTTTTTAATGGCTGAGTAATACTCCATTGTGTATATGTACCACAGCTTTCTTATCCATTCATCTGCTGATGGACATCTAGGTTGCTTCCATGTCTTGGCTATTATAAACAGTGCTGCGATGAACATTGGGGTACACGTGTCTCTTTCCCTTCTGGTTTCCTCAGTGTGTATGCCCAGCAGTGGGATTGCTGGATCATAAGGCAGTTCTATTTCCAGTTTTTTTAGGAATCTCCACACTGTTCTCCATAGTGGCTGTACTAGTTTGCATTCCCACCAACAGTGTAAGAGGGTTCCTTTTCTCCACACCCTCTCCAGCATTTATTATTTGTAGACTTTTGGATTGCAGCCATTCTGACTGGTGTGAAATGGTACCTCATAGTGGTTTTGATTTGCATTTCTCTGATAATGAGTGATGTTGAGCATCTTTTCATGTGTTTGTTAGCCATCTGTATGTCTTCTTTGGAGAAATGTCTATTTAGTTCTTTGGCCCATTTTTTGATTGGGTCATTTATTTTTCTGGAGTTGAGCTGTAGGAGTTGCTTGTATATTTTGAGATTAGTTGTTTGTCGGTTTGCTTCATTTGCTATTATTTTCTCCCATTCTGAAGGCTGTCTTTTCACCTTGCTAATAGTTTCCTTTGATGTGCAGAAGCTTTTAAGGTTAATTAGGTCCCATTTGTTTATTTTTGCTTTTATTTCCAATATTCTGGGAGGTGGGTCATAGAGGATCCTGCTGTGATGTATGTCGGAGAGTGTTTTGCCTATGTTCTCCTCTAGGAATTTTATAGTTTCTGGTCTTACATTTAGATCTTTAATCCATTTTGAGTTTATTTTTGTGTATGGTGTTAGAAAGTGGTCCAGTTTCATTCTTTTTACAAGTGGTTGACCAGATTTCCCAGCACCACTTGTTAAAGAGATTGTCTTTAATCCATTGTATATTCTTGCCTCCTTTGTCAAAGATAAGGTGTCCATATGTGCGTGGATTTATCTCTGGGCTTTCTATTTTATTCCATTGATCAATATTTCTGTCTTTGTGCCAGTACCATACTGTCTTGATAACTGTGGCTTTGTAGTAGAGCCTGAAGTCAGGTAGGTTGATTCCTCCAGTTCCATTCTTCTTTCTCAAGATAGCTTTGGCTATTCGAGGTTTTTTTTGTATTTCCATACAAATTGTGAAATTATTTGTTCTAGCTCTGTGAAGAATACTGTTGGTAGCTTGATAGGGATTGCATTGAATCTATAAATTGCTTTGGGTAGTATACTCATTTTCACTATATTGATTCTTCCAATCCATGAACATGGTATATTTCTCCATCTATTAGTGTCCTCTTTGATTTCTTTCTCCAGTGTTTTATAGTTTTCTATATATATAGGTCTTTAGTTTCTTTAGGTAGATATATTCCTAAGTATTTTATTCTTTTCGTTGCAATGGTGAATGGAATTGTTTCCTTAATTTCTCTGTTTTCTCATTATTAGTGTATAGGAATGCAAGGGATTTCTGTGTGTTGATTTTATATCCTGCAACTTTACTATAGTCATTGATTATTTCTAGTAATTTTCTGGTGGAATCTTTAGGGTTTTCTATGTAGAGGATCATGTCATCTGCAAATAGAGTTTTACTTCTTCTTTTCCAATTGAAAACTACAGGCCAATATCACTGATGAACATAGATGCAAAAATCCTTAACAAAATTCTAGCAATCAGAATCCAACAACACATTAAAAAGATCATACACCATGATTAAGTGGGCTTTATCCCAGGGATGCAAGGATTCTTCAATATCCGCAAATCAATCAATGTAATACACCACATTAACAAATTGAAAAATAAAAACCATATGATTATCTCAATAGATGCAGAGAAAGCCTTTGACAAAATTCAACATCCATTTATGATAAAAACTCTCCAGAAAGCAGGAATAGAAGGAACATACCTCAACATAATAAAAGCTATATATGACAAACCCACAGCAAACATTATCCTCAATGGTGAAAAATTGAAAGCATTTCCTCTAAAATTTTATTATTGGTGTATAATTTCTTTACAGTGTCATGTTATTTTCTGTGGTACAACAAAGTGAATCAGCTACATGTGTACATATGCATACCCTTTGAGCCTCCTTCCCACCCCAACTGGCATTCTACTTAGGTCATCACAGAGCACTGAGCTGGGTAGCTTGTATTTTGAATGGTGGGGAAATAAAAGCAAAAAATACATATTTAGGCAGCAATTAAGTGATCTGAAGAAAAGTAAAGCAGAATAGCAAAGATGGGCAAAGTCTGGGTGTGAAGCTGGGAAAGGCAGGAGAGCAAGCCAATCATTAAATAGAAGAAGAATGCTTCAGATGGAGGAACAACTCCAAGATCCTGACATGGGAGGCTACTTGGTTCATTTAAAGTAGACCAGAGACATATAGGACCTAGTAAGGCATTTATGTAGTATGGGAAGATAATGGATGTTTTCAAGTAGGGGAATGACATTATCTGAGTGAATGGGCTAGGAGCTAGACTGCCTCCATTGAATTTTGCTTCCCTGAGGTTAGCGGTGACGTTGGGCAAGTTAATTTTTTTTTCTGTGTTTGTTAAATGGGATGACCATGGCACATGTAGCATGAGATTAGAATGAAGATCAAAGTAATTTATATCTTTAAAGTACATTGAATAGCTCCTGGTACATACTAAGTGCTATGGAAATGTTTACTACATTAGTGATATTTTGAAAACTATCACTCTGACTGTAATGTAAATAATTTATTGTGTGTATGACTATTACATGGAAGACACTCTGTGGCTGATATTCAACTCCAGTGATTTTAAAATATGGACTGCATCTGATTCTGAAGTATCGAAGACATAATTAAGGAAACAAGGAATACTGGAAAAAATAATGAAATTGGAACTGAAAGACCTAAACTCTCGATGTTACTTTTTAATTGAGGTTCTAATTTATCCAAAGTCATGTAGTTGGCCTATGATTGGTGTGGAGAAATTAACAAGATGGCACCAGTCAGGCTTTCTCGCCCTATGTTCTGTAAACAATAACTGCACAGTTATGTAACTGCTGAGATCACTTGTAGCACTGTGCATGCATGTCACGGGCTACTGTGAGTGGTATGCCTGTATGAGCTTCACCATGGAAGCCCTGGCTGCTGCTGCACTGAGGTTATGTTATGGCTCCATTATGGTTATGTTGTGGCTGCTGCTATGGCTGCTGTGTCAGCTAGGAGAGAGAATGTGTTATGGCTGCTGTGCCAGCCAGGAGAGAATAAACATGTCTGCAGTTCCTACAGCTCCTCGAGTTTCCTTCCAGCCTTTCAGCTCCAGCCTTTCTTACCCTGGGTTCAGCGAACAGTGTGAACAGCAAGACGGTTGGCATCACTGACAGGATCAGCAATACAGTTGGCTTCTGTGGTTTTCATATTTAGAACTTTGGATAATATAAGATCTTTTTTTTTTTTCAGTAAGTGATTTGAAATGGAGCAAAGAGCAATGTCTTTGCTTTTTTCTTTGTTGAGGAATATTGTGGCAGTGGACATGATGAGGTGGAGTGCTGTAATTATATCCAGATGGATAGGGGAAATCTGGGGAGATGTGTGGCCTGGTGGCCTGCTTCCTTGGCAAGGCATCTAGGGTATTCTATACATTTAAACTCCAGAGTTACACATCCTGATTCAGAGCCAAAATGCAGGATTAGCAAAGGGAGATTTCTAGATATACAAAACTGAGGTAAAGTTTTCTGGTTCCTCATAGTGTACCCTGGCATGCAAGGGATTCAGAGGGAATGAGAATATAAGAGAATTCTCATTATATGTGTGGGTGTATACCTTGTATAACTATTCTTTTAGGCCAGAAAAGAAATTTAATATGTTTAATTGATTTTTTTCCTCTTGATATATAGCAGTGTATGACTTGAGAACAAGATCAAATCAGTTACAGAATAAAGTGAATCTCCTTTTATTTGTATATGTCCTTGTAAAAGTTTGCAGGCCCTCTCCAATTACTGTTGTTGTTCAGTCACTAAGTCCTGTCCGACTCTTTGCAACCCCATGAACAGCAGCATGCCAGGCTTTCCAGTCCTTCACTATTACCTAGAGTTTGCTCAAACTCATGTCCATAGAGTTGGTGATGCCATCCAATCACCTCATCCTCTGTCGTCCCCTTCTCCTCTTGCTCTCAGTCTTTCCCAGCATCAGGGTCTTTTCCAGTGAGTTGGCACTTTGAATCAGGTGGACAAAATATTGGAGCTTCAGCTTCAGCATCAGTCCTTCCAGTGAATATTCAGGGTTGATTTCCTTTAGGATTGACTGGCTTGATCTTGCAGTCCAAGGGACTTTCCAGAGTCTTCTCTAGCACCACAGTTTGAAAACACCAGTTCTTTGGAGCTTAGCCTTCTTTATGGTCCAACTCTCACATCCGTATATGACTACTGGAAAAACCATGGCTTTGACTAGATGGACCTTTGTCAGTAAAGTAATGTCTCGGCTTTTTAATATGCTGTCTATGTTTGTCATACCTTTTCTCCCAAGAAGCAAGCATCTTTTAATTTCCTGGCTGCAGTGATCCATAGTGATTTTGGAGCCCAAGAAAAAGAAATCTGTCACTGTTTCCACCTTTTCCCCATCTACTTGTCATGAAGTGATATAGCTACTTTAATGTCTTTCTTGTTCTAATAGTTACTATACAGCTGTGTTTTCTTGTTTGTTTTTGTGAAAGTGAGCTAGATATTAGTTTATTTGAAAATCTCTAAAAATGCTTTAAATAACTCCATAGCTTGATATAAATAACATATTTAAAAAGTCATATATCTAGAGTTAGAGCTACGTTATTATCCATCTACTTACCTACTTGTATATATTTTTTCCCAAGCATTTTACTTATAATTCTTCTAAAATGTATCTATCTTAGAAACTATTGACTCCTAGGATTTTGGAGTCATTCAACTTTTGAGAATCTGATAAAAGCTAAGGACCCTGTTTCTAGAACATACTCACCAAATCATGCATACATTTTTAGTGATCCTCTGAACTGCAGTTACATACACATTTACCCTACTAGTTGATACCCTACTAGCAACCACAAAAAAAATTTTAATTCCCTGTTGGTTTGTATACATTTTGACAGTACATTAGCTGACTCATATTTCTGTCTGTTTTGCTACAACTTTAAGTGTCAGGGATATACTTTTCAATAATGTTGAGGAATGTTAATTTTTTTAGGAAGGTCATTGGGTCCCTTTGCTTGACACTTTATCACCCTTTATTCTACTTGCCAATTCAGATGTCTGCCTCCTCTCTTTTAAATCATAAACCTCTCAAGGCCAGAGGCAGTGTCTGGTTTTAACAGATGTCTCTAGCTCTGAAGATTATGCCTGGCCTTATGCTCCAGTCCTTCCTGAATGAGCAAATCAGCAAAGTATTATTCTCATTAAACACTCAAAAAGCTGAACTTGTTTGAAGTACAGTAATTTGCCCAAAGTCATATAGCTAATAGGTGGCATAGTTAATATGACACCCAAAGACTGCTTACTCCCTGTCTAAGGATTTTTCCAAATCTTTACTTGCCAGGGATAAAAAGATGAACTGCAGAGTAAGTTACTGCCATTGTGTGACTCCTTATCAGAATTAAGGTCTCAGCAGCTTGGCTCTGACCATAAGGATGGCATATAACTGTGCAAAGTTCCTTAATATATGTTCTAAAGGGGAAAGGCAAAGGAAGCTTGAGATCAAGAGGGGCTTTTAGAGAGTAAGATAATACATGTGTTAGGAAACTGTCATATTCCTCAAAACAGTGGCACATCTAGGATATATAGAATATTGAATCAAAAAGTAGTTTGATCTCCTTAAAAATTAAAAGTATTTAAGAATGTGAGATACTTAAGTGTTTTACTCTTTAATTATTTTAAACATCTCAGACATCAGATTCCAAGTCCAGTTTACTGGTTAACTAGCTGACCCCAGTTAAATTCTCCTATTGTCTCATGTCTTTCACCCACATCCGACATCCAGTTTCTAGAGGATATCTCTTTAATGACTTTTGTTCATGATGTATTTGTGTTTCTATAATTTTTGTGAAGTCATGGACATGTTATTCCTTGTTTTATAAATGAGAATTTTGAATGTGAATACAGAAGATGAACTTTATTGATGCCTTAGTCTTTATTAGCTTAATCAACTTAATTGACACAAATGGTCTCTTTGTGGTGAGTGGCACGGAAGACCCAAAATACCTTGTTTTAACAGTGGAAACAACCCTTCAAGTCACTGATTGTTTTTCTTAATTTAATTCCATCTAAATTTCTATAAGATAGGCTTCTTGAAATTTACCACTTTGCTTAAAATAGAAAACAAGCCAATAGCGAATGTTTCTCAGAAAAGCCAGCCACTAATGTAAGCAATCTTGGTTTGTACATATTACTGTAAATTTACTTCAAAGGGTGATCTCATACTTAGCATGAACAACTTCTAAATGGAAAAGGTTGAAGGAATGCTGTGCAAAGAATAAATATTAGAGGAATTTCAATCATTTCCTGTTTTGGAGATACACAGATAGGCAGGAAAGTTGTGCTTTTGTTGACTTTGGTTAAAAGTGTGATTTCATCTCTTCCTTTCTCTGTTTAGCTTAATTTCATAATCTTTAGGTAATCATCTTTTGACAGTGAACATTCACCTCCCCAAAGTAACAGCAATAGTTGTGAAATAACTCTTTACATATAAGCATGTTTCTAGAATAGAATCAGACTTTATTTGTTTTAGGATTGGACTTAGCAATACATGGTGTGAACTTCTGTGGGCACAAAAATGTTGTACAATTTCTCATTGAGAAGCCCATCTCACGCAAGTGAGATGCCTGAAATTGCCATCACTGATTTTTTAAGTAATTTCCACTTCTTATTAATAGATATGGAGATCTGTGAAGTGCTGCATACATACACATTTTTTAAAAAAATACATATTTATTTATCTGTGGCTGTGTTGAGTCTCATTTGGGTCATCATTTCTTGCAGCACGTGGTTCCAGCACACAGGACAGTAAATTAAGGTAAATTTAAAATGCTAAGAAGAATAACCTTATAAACATAATTGTTAAGACACCTACAGGATAAAATTAAGTCTTATCCAACACTTAAAAGTCGTATCTAGGTTCTGTAGTTGGTCTAAAATATAACATTTTTTGTTATTTAGAAGGGCAAAATATTAGACCATTGGTTCCTATTAGCTCAATAGCAAAATTGCTTTGTAAGATTAGCTGGCCAATGCAAGGGCACTGAGAGAAAAAGAACATGGAACATACAAGTTTAGTTATCTTTCTCTGTTGCAGTCCCAGAGAAGCTGGAGGAGAAAGAGTATCTGTGACAGTCTAGATTTTGTCAGAGAGGGGATTAATGGCTGGGATGAGGAGCCTAGAGTGGAAATTTCAAGAGGGGAGCATGCATGTGTGCTAAGTCGCTTCATTTGTGTCCGACTCTTTGTGAACCTATGGACTGTAGCCTGCCAGGCTCCTCTGTCCCTGGGATTCTCCAGGCAGGAATACCAGAGTGGGTCACCATGCTCTTCTCCAGGGGATCTTCCTGACCCAGGGATCCAACCCTAGTCTCTTATGTCTCTTGCATTGGCAGGTGGGTTCTTTACCACTTGCATCACTTGGGAACGTGTTCTCAGGTGGAAAGAGTGGAAATTTCAAGAGGAAAGCAGGCAATGCCAGTCAGCATTGTGGCCTTCTTTAACACTGCGCTGAGCTCCAAGCTATAGAGAAGGTACACCTCAAAGGAACAAATGAGACTTGAATATATTATCAGGAGTCACTAGAACTGTGTGAAGCCACAGCAACATCACTGCCACTTTCTCTTTGTTTGCCAGGCAGGTAGAAAGGCACTGAAAAGAGCAATTTGAACAAAAATAAAAAGGAGGGATGGTGATGGACTGAGAAAAAGAGGGCTTTCCAGATAGATGAGAGAGGACACTTAAGAATGGGGTCTTTGTAATAGTCAAAGGGAGTCTTAAAATGTGTGAAGCACTTCTGTAAGTGTTTTTCTCATGATATCCTTTAGATAAACCATATGAGACAGATCATATTTTTATTTCCATGTTATAGAAGAAAACATTGACAATTAAAGATACTAAGTAACTTTTCCAGGGTCTTTAATGTTTTTAGACTTATAAAGCTAGAATGACAAAGCTGGCAAGTAGCAGAGCTAGGATTAAAATATAATGAAGAGCAAGGCAATTTTCACTAAAATTTCGAAGGAGGAACATAACTTAAAAGGGAGTTTAAAAAATATTTGTAGCCCTGGAGGGTAGAAGAGGTACAGATAGGAATGAAAGGGAAATTAGACAAAAAAGTATATTTCAGTGCATCATAAGGAAAGGTTTTCTAAAATTTGAATTAATTCTAGTAAAAGGAGTCTTTGTGAAGCTAAGCTTCCTGTTATAATACTAGACATGTTAAAGTGAGCATTCGAGATGGCCATATGTTAGAGAAGCTGTAGAGGAATTTCAGGTATGAGTGGGGATGGCAGACTAGGTGAACTTCACTCCTTGAGATTGAAAATTATCACCCTTGAGAGCTCCTAAATGCCAGAGTTCATATGCATTTTGGGGCCTAGAAAGTAAGAGTTTAAAGTCAAGTCTAATCCTGATTTTCCTGAGAGAAAAAACAAAAAGGGCAAATGCATTCTCAAGTTGATAAACAGAAATTTAGTTTATCAATGCAAGTGAACCTTTTCTTCACCCTAAAACATCTATTTCTGCTTTATTGACTATGCCAAAGCCTTTGACTGTGTGGATCACAACAAATTGTGGAAAAATTCTTAAAGAGATGGGAATACCAGACCATCTGACCTGCCTCTTGAGAAATCTGCATTCAGGCCAAGAAGCAACAGTTAGAACTGGACATGGAACAACAGACTGGTTCCACATTGGGAAAGGAGTACGTCAAGGCTATATACTGTCACCCTGCTTATTTAATTTATATGCAGAGTACATCATGAGAAATGCTGGGCTAGATGAAGCACAAGCTGGAATCAAGATTGCTGGGAGAAATATCAATAACCTCAGATATGCAGATGACTCCATTCTTATGACAGAAACCAAAGAAGAACTGAAGAGCTTCTTGATGACAGTGAAAAAGGAGAGTGAAAAGCTGGCTTAAAATTCAACATTCAGAAAGCTAAGATCATGGCATCTGGTCCCATCACTTCATGGCAAATAGATGGGGAAACAATGGAAACAGTGAGAGACTTTATATTTTTGGGCTCCAAAATCACTGCAGATGGTGACTGCAGCCATGAAATTAAAAGACACTTGCTCCTTGGAAGAAAAGTTATGACCAACCTAGATAGCATATTAAAAAGCAGAGACAAAGGTCCATCTAGTCAAAGCTATGGTTTTTCCAGTAGTCATGTATGGATGTGAGATTTGGACTACAAAAAAAGCTGAATGCTGAAGAATTGATGCTTTTGAGCTGTCGTGTTAGAGAAGACTCTTGAGAGTCCCTTGGACTGAAAGGAGATCCAACCAGTCTATCCTAAAGGAAATCAGTCCTGAATATTCATTGGAAGGACTGATGCTGAAGCTCCAATACTTTGGCCACCTGATGTGATGAACTGACTCATTTGAAAAGACCCTGATGCTGGGAATGATTGAAGACAGGAGGAGAAGGGTACGACAGAGGATGCTATGGTTGAATGGCATCACCGACTAGATGGACATGAGTTTGAGTAAGCTCTGCGAGTTGGCGATGGACAGGGAAACCTGGTGTGCTGCAGTCCACGGGTCGCAAAGATTCAGACACGACTGAACTGAATCTCAGAGGGCAGTTGAATGTGAAGTGTCTTAATCAATGAAAGAAGTATGGAATAACAGCGATTTTTAAATTATTTTAAATTATAAATGTTGTCAGCCTTGTTTGCATTTGTATCCTTGTGTCATTGATCACCATTTTTGATTGACATCTAGGGCCCAATTTCTGACACATGCTTATTCAGTATGTCTCAGGGCCTGAGAAACATATTCTTTAAAAATCATATATTTATCAAATATTTACAAGTTAAATAAATTGACTCAAATAAATGATGTCTCATTAGCACTATCTGTATAACTTTAACAACAAAGTGATACTCATTATCAGAGAAATGCAAATCGAAACCACAATGACATACCATTTCATGTCAGTCAGAATGGCTGCTATCCAAAAGTCTACAAGCAATGAATGCTGGAGAGGGTGTGGAGAAAAGGGAACCCTCTTACACTGTTGGTGGGAATGCAAACTAGGATGCCACTATGGAGAACAATGTGGAGATTCCTTAAAAAACTGGAAATAGAACTGCCATATGACCCAGCAGTCCCATTGCTGGGCATACACACCAAGGAAACCAGAATTGAAAGAGACATGTGTACCCCAGTGTTCATCGCAGCACTGTTTATAATAGGCAGGACATGGAAGCAACCTAGATGTCCATCAGCAGATGAATGGATAAGAAAGCTGTGGTACATATACACAATGGAACGTTACTCAGCCATTAAAAAGAATACATTTGAATCTGTTCTAATGAAGTGGATGAAACTTGAGCCTATTATACAGAGTGAAGTAAGCCAGAAAGAAAAACACCAATACAGTATACTAATGCATAAATATGGAATTTAGAAAGGTGGTAATGATAACCCTGTATGCAAGACAGCAAAAGAGACACAGATGTATAGAACAGTCTTATGGACTCTGTGGGAGAGGGCGAGGTCGGGATGATATGGGAGAATGGCACTGAAACATGTAAATTATCATATGTGAAATGAATCGCCAGTCCAGGTTTGATGCATGATACAGGGTGCTTGGGGCTGGTGCACTAGGATGAACCAGAGGAATGGGATGGGGAGGGAGGTGGGAGGAGGGTTCAGGATGGGGAACACATGTACATGAATGGCATATTCAAGTCAATGTATGGCAAAAACAGTACAATATTGTAAAGTAAATAAAGGAAACAACAACAACAACAACAAAGTGATAATATGAATGACTAGTGCTCAGCTCAGTTGCGCTCTTGAGCTCTTTAAAATCCATAGTGGCATAGTAGTCACAGCAGGTGAAAGATTGAAGATGCTTCCTGTCCCATAATTGTTCGTGAGCTGGATCTGGTCCTTTTTAAATAAGAAAATACTTTGTTGCCCACTCTCTTTGAAAGACTTATTTATTTGCAGTGAAAATGTCAGAGGAATGAGATCTATATAATCAGGGATAGACTGACTTTATAGTTAGTCTATAGGCAAGAAGGAATTATATTTAACACTGCTTGGTTGAACAAAATAAAATAGTGAGCATATATCTTATGGGTTATACATTTTATAGCAATTGCCTGTTATTCAGCTAATGGAGAAATCAAATGAAATGTGATATAGATAAGACTAGAAACATAGTTATTTATTCTATTTTTTTGCCAATTCAATAGTAAAGAAAAAATTCCTTGATAATGTTCCTAAGGAATAAGGAAGGTTTTTAACCACAAAAAATAGTACATATTTTTTGAGAGTAAGGCCTACTAATTTAGTTCAACTAAAAAAATTAAAAATATTCTGCATGAAATCCTCATTTTTACCCTATGTGAAGGAAAGTGAAGTCGCTCAGTCGTGTCTGAGTCTTTGAGACCCCATGGACTAAAGCCTACCAGGTTCCACCATCCATGGGACTTGCCAGGCAAGAATACTTACTGGAGTGGGTTGCCATTTCCTTCTCCAGGAGATCTTCCTGACCCAGGGATTGAACCTGGGTCTCCCTCATTGTAAGCAGATGCTTTACCATCTGAGCCACCAGGGAAGTCATTTTGACCCTAAAGAAGATGTAAAATCAAACATAATACCCCAGAGCTTCACGAAGTTTACAATCTAGTACAGGATCAATCAAATGAACCAATAGGGGTGTAAACAAAGTTCAGTGAGATTCAAAGAGAATACTCATTTCTATTTGGGGTAGGTAAAAGATATATGTCTTCATGGAAGAAATGACATTTGAAAAACAGATGGGATGTTTACAGGTGAAAAAAGGGATAGAGGGCATACCAAGGAGACAAAGGATTAAAAGCAAGATGACAGGCAAGTGTGAGTTGTTTCTGGAAAAATGTGCTAACTAGAGTGGTGCATAGGTATGTAAAAAGGTAGGAAATAGGAAATAATACAGAAGATGCAGGCTGATGCCAAGTATGATGAGCTTCCTGTACTAAGCTGACAGGTGTGCGTTTATTTTCACAGGTGATGGAGTTGTTAAAATGTATAGAGTTGAGGAACACTAGGGTCATAGGGCTGCCCAGTGTTGTACGCAGATTTTCCACTGAAAATCTTAGAGGGTGCCATTCACATGGAAACTCTTTACATTTCTATATTTTTTGTGACCGTGTTTCAGTCATTGTAAATACGTTATGATAAGTTTCCTGACAGATAAGTCAAATGTATTGAAGGTAGGATGTCTTTTCTGATTTATACGAAAGCATCAAATGGGCTAGTAGTAGCTTGGGACAGGTGTGCTGAAGGGGGATGCATCTTATAGCAGATTATAGGACCAGTTGCTTCAAGGAGGGACTGAAGGCTTTAACAATAGTAGACACAAAAATAGGAGCTTAGCTTGGTAAAGACAGGCTGATGTAGCATCTACATGGATGAAGGACCCATACTATGATTTCAAAGATGGGGGACAGATAATAATGGCAAATAGGAAACAGAAAAGTAAGAAGGGATGGGACTTCCCTGGTGATCCAGTGGTTATGACTTTGCCTTCCAATGTAGTGGATGCAGGTTTGATCATTGGGGAGCTAAGATTCCACATTTCTAGCATATCTACTTTTTTGATTGGTTATTACAAAAGATCAAAAGAATGTCTCAAGGTTGTAAAGATCTTACTAGACCCACTCCTGTCACTTCATGGGAAATAGATGGGGAAACAGTGGAAACAGTGTCAGACTTTATTTTTTTGGGCTCCAGAATCAGTGCAGATGGTGATTGAAGCCATGAAATTAAAAGACGCTTACTTCTTGGAAGGAAGGTTATGACGAAACAGGATAGTATATTGAAAAACAGAGATATTACTTTGCCAACAAAGGTCTGTCTAGTCAAGGCTATGGTTTTTCCAGTGGTCATGTATGGATGTGAGCGTTGGACTGTGAAGAAAGCTGAGTGCTGAAGAATTGATGCTTTTGAACTGTGGTGTTAGAGAAGACCCTTGAGAGTCTCTTGGACTGCAAGGAGATCCAACCAGTCCATTCTAAAGGAGATCAGTCCTGGGTGTTTATTGGAAGGACTGATGCTGAAGCTGAAACTCCAGTACTTTGGCCACCTCATGCGAAGAGTTGACTCATTGGAAAAGACCCTGATGCTGGGAGGGACTCGGGGCAGGAGGAGAAGGGGACGAAAGAGGATGAGATGGCTGGATAGCATCACGGAATCGATGGACATGAGTTTGGGTGAACTCCGGGAGTTGGTGATGGACAGGGAGGCCTGGCGTGCTGTGATTCATGGGGTCGCAAAGAGTCAGACAGGACTGAGCGACTGTACTGAACTGAGACCCACTCCCATAATTTACATTTTAAGATAACAGAATTAGCCAGAAGGCTTTCAGGAAGGAGAAACTGTCCTCAAGCAGGATACATTGTTGTGGTATAATCCTTAGTACAGAGTTTAAGTTGTTGTGTAATCATCAGTTCCAGGCTTAAAGAAAAAAAAAAAAAAAGTTTTATGTGACTAAGATGAAGGAATGTAGAGAGAAAAAAAAAGTTTATCTTTTCCTCCTCCTCGAGAACCCCAGACCCCTCTCTCTTTAGGGGCCCCTGGACTTCTTATCAACCTGCCTAGGAATTGACTCTGTCAAAGGGAAGGATAAATTAGCAGTTTGGGATTAAAATATGCACATGAATATATATAAAGTAGATAACCAAAAAGGACCTACTGTATATCATAGGGAAATATATTCACTATCTTATAATAACTTATAATGGAAGAAAATGTAAGAAAAGAATATATATAATGTACATTTATAACTAAATCACTTTGCTGTACACCTGAAATTAACATAGCATTGCAAATTAACTATATTTCAATAAAAAGTAAAAAGAAAATGGTACTACAATTAATTTGTTCCATTAGGCTGAAAAATTAATGGTAAAGGATAGTCCAGAAGTGCACTGGGTTGCAGATAATTAGGAGATGAGAATGTTTGCCTTATGTAAGTCTTATGTAGAGAGTGAAGGCTTATTCTAAATGGCTGTCACAGACTTGTCTTCTCATGTTTTTTGACTGTCTGGAAGGAATATTGCTTGGTATTCATGCTCTCATAGTTACTTTGTTAGGATGATCTCAGAAGCCAAGAAGACATCAGTGCTCTGACAGTTAGATGGAAGTTAATATTTAAATATGATCTATTGTCAACTCATCCTATCCCCTGTTTTATGCTAATTACTTAATTATTTTTTATTTTTGGCTGTGCTGGGTCTTTGCTGCTACAAGCTGGCTTTCCCTAGTGTGGCAAGCAGCGACTACTCTCGTGGTTCATGGACTTCTCATTGCCTCATGCGGTGGCTTCTCCTGTTGCGGAGCACAGGATCTAGGGTGTTCAGTTTTCAGTAGTTGCAGCAAAGTTGGGCTCAGTAGTTGTGGCTTGCAAGCTCTAGAGTGAAGGCTTAGTAGTTATGGCACATGAGCTTAGTTGCCCTGCAGCACGTGGAATCTTCTTGGACCAGGGATTGAACCCATGTCCACCACATTGCAAGGTGTATCTTAGCTACTGTACCACCAGGGAAGCCCTTTATTGCTATATTAATGTACACCAGGGTCCAGTCTAATCCAGGAGTTACAAAAAATTGGTTTTTCTGTGTCTTCAAAGAAATTAAAAAAAAGGGGAGCAGTATATAAATCATCATCACTATTTCTTTGATGTTAATATTTTAAATACTAACATGACGTTGCTTTGTTTCTTGAACTTTTCAGGGAAGTAGAAGAGTATTTTGTGTCTATATATCTAGGTTTATAGAGGAAATTTTAATATATCAATCTATTTAAAATTTAACATTTAGTCACTGCATTTGAATGTTGTATGCCTGCTTTTGGTACTCAGTATTCTAGCTGATATTCCTATTGAACTAGAATGACTTTTTTTCTTCAGTAAGCTGTATGTAAAATATTATTAGTGTAGTAGAGAGATTAAATCGGAGAAGGCAATGGCACCCCACTCCAGCACTCTTGCCTGGAAAATCCCATGGACGGAGGAGCCTGGTAGACTGCAGTCCATGGGGTCGCTAAGAGTCAGACACGACTGAGCGACTTCGCTTTCACTTTTCACTTTCATGTATTGGAGAAGGAAATGGCAACCCACTCCAGGGTTCTTGCTTGGAGAATCCCAGGGATGGCGGAGCCTGGTGGACTGCCGTCTATGGGGTCACACAGAGTCGGACACGACTGACGTGACTTAGCAGCAGCAGCAGTAGCAGAAAGATTAAATATTTAATCATCATTCTAACCTACAAACAGAAATACGTTACTTTTAAAATAATGTTTCATGTAGATCAATATTTGTAAGATAATCAAGGGGAAAAACTTGGGCCTTTGTAAACAGTATTTGGCGTGTAAAGTTCATGAATTTGCTTCTACATTTAAAAATACGATAGTTGGGAACATCAAATATGTGTGAACAAAGATGTGCTTATTAAATGGTAAACTGGTCTCAAATTATGTTTAAAGTTGAGCAATCTTATTTTCTCATCCATTTAGAAATTGTTCTGAATTATTGTCTTGTATTTTTCTATTTTATGGATTTAAAAATGTGCCGAATCTCATATTATTGAAAAGGGAATATATTTGGTACATCAGTTCAGTTCAGTCTCTCAGATGTGTCCAACTCTTTGCTGCCCCATGGACTGCAGCACGCCAGGCCTCCCTGTCCATCACCAACTGCCGGAGTTTACTCAAAGTCATGTCCATTGAGTCAGGGATGCCATTCAACCATCTCATCCTCTGTTGTCCCCTTCTCCTCCCACCTTCAGTCTTTCCCAGCATCAGGGTCTTTTCAAGTGAGTCAGTTCTTCGCATCAGGTGGCCAAAGTATTGGAGTTTCAGCTTCAGCATCAATTCTTCCAGTGAATATTCAGGATTGATTTCCTTTAGGATGGACTGGTTGGATCTCCTTGCTGTCCAAGGTACTCTCAAGAGTCTTCTCCAACACCACAGTTCAAAAGCATCAATTTTTCAGCGCTCAATTTTCTTTATAGTCCAACTCTCACATCCATACATGACCACTGGAGAAACCGTAGCCTTGACTAGATGGAAAAGTAATGTCTCTGCTACATAGCTCTTCATAAATTATAGAAATTTATGAATTGGGTTGTTTTCCTTAATTCTGTCAAATTCCATTAACAGAAACTAAACCAACAAATAAACACATTTATTTAGGCTCTTAACTTAAAAATAGCTCTTGTGCTGTCTTTTGTTAAGAATATATGTGTATGTTATGCACAATTAATGCAGCTGGCCTTCATAAATATTTACTGAATGTTAGTGATACTGAGAAAATTAGTGTGTTCAAGCATATAATTTTCTTAAGAATTTAAATCAGTTAAAAATTCAGAAGAGAAAATAAATGGCTATTGAGTGTATTACAGAAGTGACTATAAAATGAACAAGGAAAAGAGAAAACATACCTGGTTTCCAGGGGTCAAAATTAAGTCACCTTTTAATTTACAATATTAAAATAAAAACTTCTGAAATAGTCCTACAGTTTTTTAAAAATTTCTTTTAAAAATACTTAGGGATGTCCCAGTCCAGGGTAAGTCTGGAGGCCAGAATATTAAAACCTTTTGAAGAAAAGTTTTGCTCTCAGACTTCCCCAAGGAAATGTTGTGAAATCTCTTGGGAACAATCTTGAAGAATTATAGAGATGTTCTTCCAAACTTTCACTTGGCCCTGACAGCCTGGTTTTTGATGTTTTTATTTTCCCTGCTACTGAGTAAAATATAGAATAGTTAACCAATCATCCAACTAACCAACCAAACAAAAAAAAGCTACATCTGTAGAAATGTATAATTTGTGAAATCATAAGTGGCTGGTGATGCTGAGAACATGAAAGAATTACATTCTCTTATTTTCCCTCAGTTCAGTCATGTCTGACTCTTTGTGACCCCATGGACTGCAGCACACCAGGCTTCCCTGTCCATCATCAACTCCCAGAGCTTGTTCAAACTCTTGTCCATTGAGTTTATTATCCCTGGCTGATAGCATATGACCTGAACCATTCACCCATAAGTTCTGTTTCTCTTTAGCAAAAGCCACATGTACAATTAACTAAGACATTAAACAGTGTGATTGTTATGGACTGAATTGTGTTCCTTCTATATTTGTATGTTGAAGCCTTAAACCCTGTTACCTTAAAGACTATTACTGTGTTTGGAGATAGGGCTTTTAAAGAGTTAATTATGATTAAGTGAGGCTATTATGGTGAGCCGTAATCCAATCTGACTGGTATCCTTATAAGAAAAGATTAGGACAGATAGAGAACCACATCAGGGAGGCATGTGCACTGAGAAAAGTCCGCCTGGAAGCCAAGGAGAGAGAACTGAGGAGAAAGCAGACCTGTTGCATCTTGATCTTGGGCTTTCAGCCTTAAGAATTGTAAGAAAAAAATCTGTGTTTTTTTGTTATGGCTATCTTAGCAACTGATACAGTGATAATAATGAAGTAGGTCCTAATCTTTAAAGAAAATTACTTCCATTTAAATCTCTTATAAAGGTACATATCCTGACATTTGAACTACAGGCTACTGTGTATATTGGTGCTTATATAACAGTTCTGGTTTCTTACCATGTTATTATCATTTAACACATATTACTATCAATACTTGTTCATCTCACCACTTCATTCCACCTGGATTGCTTACTGTTTGTTCCTTTCAATCTCCTCCAGGTACATGTTTCAGTAAAAACATCTTAAAAAATCTAGATACGTGTTCTCTCTTCACTTCTTAAAAATTGTTATAAAAAACACATGATGTAAAATTCATCATCTTAACCATTTTTAAATGTATAGTTCAGTAGTGTTAGGTGTATTCACATTATTGTGCAATGGATCTGCAGAAATTTTAATATATGGCCAAATTGCCAACATCCACTGGATCATGGAAAAAGCAAGAGAGTTCCAGAAAAACATCTATTCCTGCTTTATTGACCATGCCAAAGCCTTTGACTGTGTGGATCACAATAAACTGTGGAAAATTCTGGTAGAGATGGGAATACCAGACCACCTGACCTGCCTCTTGAGAAATCTGTATGCAGGTCAGGAAGCAACAGTTAGAACTGGACATGGAACAACAGACTGGTTCCAAATAGGAAAAGGAGTATGTCAAGGCTGTATATTGTCACCCTGCTTATTTAACTTACATGCAGAGTACATCATGAGAAACGTTGGACTGGAAGAAACACAAACTGGAATCAAGATTGCTGGGAGAAATATCAAGAACCTCAGATATGCAGATGACATGACCCTTATGGCAGAAAGTGAAGAGGAACTCAAAAGCCTCTTGATGAAAGTGAAAGTGGAGAGTGAAAAAGTTGGCTTAAAGCTCAACATTCAGAAAACGAAGATCATGGCATCCGGTCCCACCATTTCATGGGAAATAGATGGGGAAACAGTGGAAACAGTGTCAGACTTTGTTTTTTTGGGCTCCAAAATCACTACAGATGGTGACTGCAGCCATGAAATTAAAAGACGCTTACTCTTTGGAAGGAAAGTTATGACCAACCTAGATAGCATATTCAAAAGCAGAGACATTACTTTGCCAACAAAGGTTCGTCTAGTCAAGGCTATGGTTTTACCTGTGGTCATGCATGGAAGTGAGAGTTGGACTGTGAAGAAGGCTGAGTGCCAAAGAATTGATGCTTTTGAACTGTGGTGTTGGAGAAGACTCTTGAGAGTCCCTTGGACTGCAAGGAGATCCAACCAGTCCATTCTGAAGGAGATCAGCCCTGGGATTTCTTTGGAAGGAATGATGCTAAAGCTGAAACTCCAGTACTTTGGCCACCTCATGGGAAGAGTTGACTCATTGGAAAAGATTCTGATGCTGGGAGGGATCAGGGGCAGGAGGAGAAGGGGACGACAGAGGATGAGATGGCTGGATGGCGTTGCTGACTCGATGGATGTGAGTCTGAGTGAACCCCGGGAGTTGGTGATGGACAGGGAGGCCTGGCATGCTGCAATTCATGGGGTCGCAAAGAGTCGGACACGACTGAGTGACTAAACTGAACTGAACTTAGTTATTTTGATATCATTTCCCTCTATTTCTAAGTTTGTTGAGTTTTTTAATTGTGAAAAGGTGTTGAATTTTGTCAAATTCTTTTTCTGCATCAATTGAGATAATTTTTTGCCCTTCATTTTGTCTTGTGGTGATTACATTTGATTGATTTTTGTATGTTGAACTATCTTTGCATTGTAAGAATAAATAAACCAGATTCCACTTGGTGGTAATGATGTATAAGTTTTTTAATGCATCATTGAATTTGGTTTGCTAGTGTTTTGTTGAGGATTTTTGCATCAGTATTAACTGGAGATCATGATTTTTAGGGTTTTTTTTTGGTAGTGTGTTTTCTGGCTTTGGTATCAAGGGTTATTCTGACATTATAAAATGAGTTTAGAAGTGTTCCTTCTTTTTTGGAAGAGTTTAAATAGGGTTGATATTAATTCTTTAAATGTTTGGTAGAATTCACCTGTGAAGCTCTGGCCCTTGGTTCTTCTCTTATTGGGAGATTTTTAAATTACTGATTCATCCTCCTTCAGATCAGATCAGGTCAGTCGCTCAGTCATGTCCGACTCTTTGCGACCCCATGAATCGCAGCATGCCAGGCCTCCCTGTCCATCACCAACTCCCGGAGTTCACCCAGACTCAGGTCCATCGAGTCAGTGATGCCATCCAGCCATCTCATCCTCTGTCGTCCCCTTTTCCTCCTGCCCCCGATCCCTCCCAGCATCAGAGTCTTTTCCAATGAGTCAACTCTTCGCATGAGGTGGCCAAAGTACTGGAGTTTCAGCTTTAGCATCATTCCTTCCAAAGAAATCCCAGGGCTGATCTCCTTCAGAATGGACTGGTTGGATCTCCTTGCAGTCCAAGGGACTCTCAAGAGTCTTCTCCAACACCACAGTTCAAAAGCATCAATTCTTTGGCACTCAGCCTTCTTCACAGTCCAACTCTCACAACCATACATGACCACAGGAAAAACCATAGTCTTGACTAGACGAACCTTTGTTGGCAAAGTAATGTCTCTGCTTTCAATATGCTATCTAGGTTGGTCATAACTTTCCTTCCAAGGAGTAAGCGTCTTTTAATTTCATGGCTGCAGTCACCATCTGTAGTGATTTTGGAGCCCAGAAAAATAAAGTCTGACATTGTTTCCACTGTTTCCCCATCTATTTCCCATGAAGTGATGGGACCAGATGCCATGATCTTCGTTTTCTGAATGTTGAGCTTTAAGCCAACGTTTTCACTCTCCACTTTCACTTTCATCAAGAGGCTTTTGAGTTCCTCTTCACTCTCTGCCATAAGGGTGGTGTCATCTGCATATCTGAGGTTATTGATATTTCTCCTGGCAATCTTGATTCCAGTTTGTGTTTCTTCCTGTCATCCTCCTTACTAGTTATAAATCTGTTCATATTTTCTGTTTCTTCATATTCAGTCTTGGTACTTTGTATGTTTTTAGAAATTACCTATTTATCCTGGATTGTGCAGTTTTTAGGTACAATTGTTCATAATAGTCCCCTGTGACCTTTTTTTATTTCTGTGGTATTAGTTATAATATCTTCTGTTTCATTTCTGATTTTAGTTGTCTTCTCTCTTTTTATCTTAATCTTGTCTTGTGTTTATCACTTTAATTTCTATTTAAGCACACCCATTTTTAATAGTTGGGAAACATACTACCTAAGGGCTTCCCCGGTGGCTCAACCGTAAAGAATCTGCTTGCAGTGCAGTAGATGCGTGGGATGTGGGTTCAATCCCTGGGTCAGGAAGATCCCCTTGAGGAGGGCATGGCAACCCACTTCAGTATTCTTGCCAGGAAAAGCCCATGAAGAGGGCTTTTATCATCCATAGAGTTGCAGAGTTGGACACAACTGAAGCTACTGAGCATGCATACATGCATGTCACTTAAACTGTGGAAGTTTTCATCTGTTCACCTTAAAATGAGCATATCATTACTGTGTCAATTTGTTGTTTCCTACTTACATTAAACTCTTTACTGTCACATTCCTGGTGCTTAATAAATGGGCTTCCCTGGTAGCTCAGAGGGTAAAGTGTCTGCCTGCAATGGGGGAGACTTGGCTATTATTTTAAATTATTTAAGTAAAAGAGGGATTCCTCTCCTCCTATAGATCACAAATCCCTTTCTCATTCTTTTTCAAAAGAATCATGAACTGTAAGTTCACATGTATCATTAGTATTCACTGCTTAGTAATTTTAAATCTTTCTGCTTTTTGTCTTTTATCATTCCTATATAATTCTCCTTTTAATTTTAAGGCCCTTCTGTGCACATGTTTAACTCCATGAAGATAGACTGCTTCTAGAAGGTTTTCATTTTGCATTTACTTATGCATAACCATGGGTTGATACCTTACTGGTAGAATTTTTTCTCAGAGTTAAGTGTTTTTCCAACTGTATTTTCTATTAAATAGAGTAGTTCCATGGTCATTCCATATAATATGGGACCTATTTTCATATATAACTCTCCTGTAAATTTAAAGAACTTGAGTAAAGTGAAAGCTTATTCATTCCCTGTGTACCCGTTTTTAGTAGTTGTGGTTTCAGTTTTTAGAATGAAAATGAACATAGCTTTTTTTATTATTATTTCTGGATTGCTTTTCATGCCTGTTGGTTGGGAAAGCTCTTGTTTGAGTTACAGCTTGATTAAATATAGCTGAGTTTTAATTTTGACATAATTAGCTGTCTGAAAATAATTATAGGCATGGATAAAGCATACTAGATTTTTTCTTATTAAATCTCAACTCAAAAGCAGAATTTGGCTTCATGAACAAAGGGAAAATCACTTGATTCTCATGACTAAACACTATATAGTGAATTTTATTGACACTGATGTTAACCACTGATTGTCCCTATGAATCATGGCGGGTAAAGCATTTACCTTTGGAGAGTGAAGAAAGGAAATTGGTTATAGAGTGAGGAAACATAGCATTATTGTACTTTTTCAAAGTTATACAGACGTATTGCAAGACTATTAGTGGCTTTAACAATTCCTACCTTTAAGTTTATTTTCTAATCCAAAGCTATTCAAGGGTAATATTGCAGGGATATGATTTAGAGTCAAATCAGTGTAGATTTGATTTACAGTTTCAGCTTCTGCTATGTCAACAAGTAACCCCCAAAAACCTGAGGCTTACAACAGTAAACATTTATTTCTTGTTCATGTTTACATGAGGCCTGTGGGTTGGTTGTTGGCTTTGTTGGTATCAGGTGGACTTCATGTCTCTTCTAATGTCTGGCCGTTCTCTTCTCATGATGAAGAGAGATCAAGGGAGTAAACCATGTAAGTACATTGGACCCTCATAATCCATTGACCAAAGCAGGGCATGTCACCTAGCCCCAAATCATGGGGGCAGAGAAGTGAACTCAGCCTCCAGGAAAGCACAGTAAGGATGTGGAGGTAGTGACATGAATAATAATTCAGCCTATCATAAGAACTTCTCTTGGAATTACTGTGGATTCTTTCTGTGCAATCCCATAATAAGCTCAACTTGTTGATTCAGACTACAAATTTTTGAAATATTTGAAACAGAAAATATTTGAAACACAAAAGAATTTTAAAGTAACAAATTCTTTAATTCAAAGTAATATTGTATTTTGAGGCTCAAAAGTAAACTGATTGAAGTGGGAGTGGAGGACCCAATGTCCTTCTTGCTGAGTGCTTCCTGATCTTCACCTCCATTTTGCAGAGCATAGTTTGAAAACCACCAGTGCAGCATTTCTCAATACAGGTTCAATAGATGTTTAGGGATGTTAGGTCATAAAAAATAGTCTGTATAGGTTGAACACAATTAAACAGAGCTGCAGGAATCCTCAGGAACTTTACTGTGTTAACGCTCCTTGTGGATTTCCAAGCGAGCTATATAGTCTATTATATAGTCTCTCTCTCTCTCTATATATAGTCTTGCCCAAACTTTTTGTGAAGCATTTTAGTGCTTTGGAATATATCTTATGAACTTCTGCACTAGACAACTGTTTTTTTATTAAAAAATTATATCTGAGGCAGAGACTTGAGGTGGAAAATCAGCTGAGTTTTTCCTCATCTATTTAGTAGCAGAAATCAGATTAAAATTAAGGTTTCCCCATTCCCTTCCCTGGAGTTATGTTGCTGAGTTTGTTCCTATGACTGGGACATACTTTAAAAGTGATGTAGTGGTTCATGGGGTATTTTAACCTTTGAAAACAAAAGGCCTGGTGAATGCCTCTGTTAGAGTCTAATAAGAAAGAAAATGAAATTGAGTGACCATGAGTAACTGGTTTCACAAAGTGAATGAAGGATTGTATGATCTGATGTGAAGCAACTGTTGGAATAAACCACAGCATTAGCAAGTGTTCAGGGATTTTTTTTCTCCAGTGAATTTAAGGTTTCATTTGTTAAGAAAATCACAGATATGGAAAATTGTAATTTTTCACTGAATTCAAACTGCTCTTTTCTTTCCTTTTGTCATTTGCTCACAAATAAATGACTGTCATGAGTCTGTATAACATATCCTAGGTTTTTGTCTGACCAGTTCTCTAAGAGTAAATGATGTAGAACTCTCTAAGAGTAATGATACAGAAGTACAAGTACAATATACAAATTGACCCCAATTCTCTTTAAGAGCTTTATTGCTATTATATATGTAGAGGGGATAATTGTTATCAATTGTATGTTATCTAAGAAAAATCCATGAGGATAGAATGGAAGAGAACCTTATCCTTGTATAATTACTTGCGATTTAGAAATCCAACATTTCAAGTGGATATCAGTATAAAAAATATAATATATTTTTATAGTAAATGGGAAATACCCAGAAGAATTAGGATGAACATTTGGAAGAAGTTGTTTCATGTCTGAAAGTATCTAAAATACAAAGAGTAGAGAAAAGCACAGCAAAATGAGTCTCCAAAGAGAAATATTTTTACTGTAGCTTAGATTATTTCATAACTATTAAGTACAACTTCAGATTTTTCTCCATTGTTCTTATAGAGTAAGCATCCTGCTCCTTTTATTTGCTTGATAGATGAAAGATGCAAACACATTGTTTATAGTTTTATGAGCACTTGCCTTAGGCATTGATTGAAATTGCAAAAGAGCAAATATAAAACTTTCCAGGTGTGTGTAAATTAAGACCATATGTGAAGATAAAGTTATGATTAAAATACAGATTAAAGGATGACACTGATTTTCAAAATCTGCAGTTAAGGTGAAATTTTATTTTAGGTAAACACAATGATTTCTGATTTTATTGGCTTTCATGTACTTCTTGAAAATCCTCCTATTATTTAAAATAAGTAGCATGCTTGGGAATGGCTTCCTAACTGATTCACAATTCTGTAAAAGCTGCTCTAAATTTTCCTTTTAAAATATTGTTCTCTTGTGTCCCATAAAAGTATATCTGAATTTTCCTGGACTTGATTTTTTTCTTCTCAAACTAAAAAATGCCAAACAAATTTTAATTGGCATTTTCATATTATATACCAACAAAAAAGTTTCTGCAAATTATAAGCATATACTTGATGAAAATTTCACACATTTAAGACACCATATAAAATATACCCCTGGAGGACCCCTTCATATTTCCTACTATATGCTCACAAACTTTTGTATATAAAAGCAAAATTTGTAGGCCCATTAATCTCCAGTTGAGTCATTCAAAGTTTAGAATTTTTACCCTCCTTTGGAAATTGATAGCATTGCGAATTTGATTGTACAATTTGCCCCAATAAGTTTGTCTGCTTATTCTATAAATACTGCTTGAAATTACTCTGATATTTTTCCTAGAACTAGGTGTACCCACTAGTGCTCAAGCTTCTTCTATCAACTTGGAAGCCTCTGATCTTGAACGCAGATACCCATTTGAGTTTGCTTGTTTGCCCAAATTTCAGCTGTTATATTTAGATTGCATAAATAATAACCAAGATTAAATAATTCTGTTTTAGAAGTAGATATACCTATATATAACTAGTATATGGGATATGCTCTTCTCTCTTCATCTTCTGGTCTCTCATGAAAGGTTAAACTCTTCTCTTACCTGAAAGGACAGGTCGTTAAGAATCCAGCAGTAATGTTATATTTCATAGTAAAACCAGTCTTTTGAAAGTTGATTTTAGTTGTTTGCCATTAATCATTGGACAATAATCCCTCTATAGTAATATATCTGTATATATTATTATATATCACTATATAATATCACATGTATAATGATATTAAAGTTTAAATTTATTTAAACTGTTAGAAAAGAATTTGTTTCTCTGTTGCTTGTTCTTGGAACATACCTTCCTTAGAAAGATCATTTTTGATCTCTTAACTCAAAAAGTAGTTGGCCACTTGGCTCTATTGTTCTTTCTTAGAACAAGCCTTGTGTTCTTTTCCCATATGATACTTACTGAAATATGTAAGAAAAGATTTGAGTTTGTTACTTAATGTCAGTAATATTTTAAAGAGCAGACCGTATGTATTTTTTTCATGGTGTATCTGTAGTGCTTAACATTATGCTCCTCCTATAGTACAGATTCAGTAAATACTTGTTTCATGAATGAATGTTTGAACAATATGAGTATATCCTTTAAATAAAGGACACTATAGGTACTGTATCTTCTACTTGCATGGCAAGAGCCATCTGCTTTCTATTCAGAGCTCAGCCACAACCCTAGGTACCTTCCTGACCTGAGTTTGGGCTTCACGTTCCTCTTATTTTCTTCCTTCTGGCTTTGCCCGTGGGTATGATTCAGAGAACCAGTCTTTAGTCTCTTCTCCCCACTGGATTGTCCCTTCTGGTATGTGGAAATGAAGGATTACAGAAGTGCTGAGTGCCCAGAGCCTCTTCTGTGAGCACTTGCATCCATTTTCTTTGTAAACCTAGAAGCAAGGAGGGTAAAATGCACTGTACTAGTGTTTCTTGTCGTAATACACTTTCAATACCCCAGTAACTCTAGTACTGAATTGTTGTGCTACTTTTCATAGCCATGGACTCAGAGACTGGAATTTAATCTTGAGCCATGGCTAGGTGACTGAGTTGCTACTCTATGCTGATGGATTTCTCCAGTTTTAGCTGTCAGCCTCTCTACCTAAGCTGCTTCCTATGACTGCTCACCTTGCCTTGTGGTTGATTAATGAATTGAGGTCAGATTCCCAGATGCGAACTGTTTACAAACTGTGGTGCCGTACTCCCTTGGATGCCATGCCTTGGCTGCCAAATAAAATCATTGTTTCTTTCACAGCTTGGTCTTTCCCTCTCTAAGCAATTCCAGATTCAAACTGTGACTTCTTGTGTGTACCTATGTGGCAGCAGGGCTGAACTATGTGATGTTTAGAGAAATGATATTCATGTCATTCATGAATTGTATTCTTCACCCCTGCACCTCATTCATCATCTGTCATAAAAAGAAAGCACTCCAAACTCATTTACACTAATGTGGAGGTGATTGATACATTTAAAAGATCAATATTTCCAGTAGTACCTGTTTTTTGCCATGGTTCGTTTTATCTATTGAAACTAATATGAAACTATAATAGTGGATATACAAGCCTTTGCTTGTAAATGGGCTCTTGTTTTTCTAGGCAAGGCAATGGCACCCCACTTTAGTACTCTTGCCTGGAAAATCCCATGGATGGAGGAGCCTGGTAGGCTTCAGTCCATGGGGTCGCTAAGAGTTGGACACGACTGAGCGACTTCACTTTCACTTTTCACTTTCCTGCATTGGAGAAGGAAATGGCAACCCACTCCAGTGTTCTTGCCTGGAGAATCCCAGGGACGGGGGAGCCTGATGGGCTGCCGTCTATGGGGTCGCACAGAGTCGGACACGACTGAAGCGACTTAGCAGCAGCAGCAGGCTTTCTTGTTATTTTTGAAATGCACTCTAAAGTGACTTGTCGAGGGGAGAGGCGGCGGGCAAGGTTGCAAAAAAAAAAAAAGTGACTTGTCTCCATGGCCCAGGTTAAGATGCTCTGTGATTATGGCGTTTGACCTTTATTTTAATTTGAGTCACCCAAAAGGGCATGAGTTTCCAGATCTCAGTTTCAGAGGAAATGTATTGGCCCAGTATTACTTATTTGCATATAGAAGCACATCCTCCAGAAGATGGCAATAAAGATTTAAGCATGTGTAAGCTAGCAGAACCAATGTGCAAAGTATAGAGTCAGGTTTTGCAACTTCAGACAGGACATCTTACCTCCCTGGACTAATTACAGAGTAATTGTTTAAAGGAAGCATTGTGTTTAAATTGCACAATTTGATATTTTAGTTATTAAAAATATAATTTTAGTAAATTGATTAAATAAAATAATTGGATATATTTGATCTTTTATTCCTTAGGGTGATCCCATGATATGTCCCCTCTGTTGTTCTGATGACTGTGCCAGGTTTTACAGAAGGCATATTAATCACCTTTTGTGAAAAACACATGTTATCATGTACTGTTGAGATCAGAGTGAGGGAGGCTTATGGGGTTTGATGAAGTAAGCAACCCTAGGACAAATATAAATGTACACTATGTAGAGTAAAAATAAAATATTTTTATGGGGATTTATTAACATTACTAACATACTTTTTATAGTTATTCAAAGGAAATTATGTGGCAGGTACTGTTAATTATTTTTTCTAACAGCCATTTCCCTTGCTCTCTCCCTTGGGTACTTTCTTGAAGCTAAGCATCTATTTCCAATTATTTTTGATATTGAACTGCATGAGCTGTTTGTATATTTTGGAGATTAATACCTTGTCAGTTGCTTCATTTGCCAGTATTTTCTCCCATTCTGAGTATTGTGTTTTCATATTGTTATGGTTTCCTTTGCTGTGCAAAAGCTTTGAAGTTTGCTTAGGTCTAATTTGTTTATTTTGGTTTTTATTTGCATTGTTCTAGGAGGTGAGTTAAACAAGATCTTGCTGTGATTTATGTCAAAGAATAGTCTGCCTGTGTTTTCTTCTTAGGTTTATATAGTGTTTGGCCTTATATTTAGGTCTTTAATCCACTTTCAATTTATCTTTGTGTATGGTGTTAGGGAGTGTTTCAATTTCATTCTTTTATATGTAGCTGTCCAATTTTCTCAGCACCACTTATCAAGGAGACTGTCTTTTCTCCATTGTATATTCTTGCCTTCTTTGTCATAGATTAGGTGACCATAGGTGTCTGGCTTTATTTCTGGACTTCTGTTCTATTCCATTGATCTGTATTTGTGCCAGTACCATGCTGTTTTGATGATGGTGGCTTTGGTATAGTCTGAAGTTAGGGAGCCTGATTCCTCCAGTTCCATTTTTCTTTCTCAGGATCACTTTGGCTATTTGAGGTCTTTTGTGTTTCCATACAAATTGTGAATTTTTTTACTCTAATTCTGTGAAAAATGCCATTAGGAATTTGATAGAGATTGCATATTTTCAGTTAATGAAACCTGGGGGTGAGGCTGGCTAGAAAACATTAATGTGATGATCAGATCTAAGGAAGCCGTCTTGTAACCATGAGTTTATTATCATAAGAAAAAGGCTATGAGTCTAATAGAGATGTGACCCTCATAGTGTTGAGTCATTGAGCACATGTGTGCAGGTGCCCACCTTCAGCAACTTGGTATATGAGTTCAAGATGTTGCTACTCTAGAAGTCTGGTACTTGGAGCCCAAAGCATGGTTAAATATTATATGCTGTGAAAGTTATACACATTCTATTAAATTTCACTCTTACCATGTGATGAGCTAACTGCTGCTGCTGCTGCTGCTTAGTCACTTCAATTGTGTCTGACTCTGTGCGACCCTATGGACTGTAGCCCACCAGGCTCTTCTGTCCATGGAATTCTCCAGGCAAGAGGACTGGAGTGGGTTGCCATGCCCTCCTGCAGGGGATCTTCCCAGCTATTATGTATGAATGAAGTAAAGAGATGAGGAGAGGTTAATTCATTTGCTCTTCTGTGATCGTTCCTGCATTGAAGTGAGTGAAGTCGCTTAGTCATGTCCGACTCTTTGCGACCCCATGGACTGTAGCCTACCAGGCTCCTCTGTCCATGGGATTTTCCAGGCAAGGGTACTGGACTGGGTTGCCATTTCCTTCTCCAAGGGATCTTCCCCTCATGTATTGTGTTGGAATTCAAAATCAAGTTGTCAGATTCTAGCATATAATGCTGATAAATACCCTCATGGAATTCATACAAACATTGTATGTTTTGGAGTCTAGATGCAGTAGAACTCCCTTCATTGGATTTTCGTCCCTAAATGGTTCCATGACAAAGCTACCCACATTTATGAAATATATACTTTGGTCAGAGCAGCTTAAGAAAGCATGGTAAGCAGACAACTCAACTTGTTTTATTTATATTGTTTGCTTATAAGCCCCTCTAGTTGTAGTGAAGCGAACCCCTACCCCAAGTGCTTCTTCCTGACTCAGGTTTGAAAAGCAGAAGGAAGAAGTGGGTATTTGAAACCCAAGGAGATGAATCTAAGAAAATGTGGTACTTATAGTTTATTTGGCTTGTTCAGATCAGATGAGTCGCTCAGTCGTGTTCGACTCTTTGCGACCCCATGAATCGCAGCATGCCAGGCCTCTCTGTCCATCACCAACTCCCGGATTTCACTCTGACTCACGTCCATCGAGTCAGTGATGCCATCCAGCCATCTCATCCTCTGTTGTCCCTTTCTGCTCCTGCCCCCAATCCCTCCCAGCATCAGAGTCTTTTCCAATGAGTCAACTCTTCCCATGAGGTGGCCAAAGTACTGGAGTTTCAGCTTTAGCATCATTCCTTCCAAAGAAATCCCAGGGCTGATCTCCTTCAGAATGGACTGGTTGGATCTCCTTGCAGTCCAAGGGACTCTCAAGAGTCTTCTCCAACACCACAGTTCAAAAGCATCAATTCTTTGGCACTCAGCCTTCTTCACAGTCCAACTCTCACATCCATACATGACCACAGGAAAAACCATAGCCTTGACTAGACGGACCTTTGTTGGCAAAGTAATGTCTCTGCTTTTGAATATGCTATCTAGGTTGGTCATAACTTTCCTTCCAAGGAGTAAGCGTCTTTTAATTTCATGGCTGCAGTCACCATCTGTAGTGATTTTGGAGCCCAGAAAAATAAAGTCTGACACTGTTTCCACTGTTTGCACTGTTGCCCCATCTATTTGCCATGAAGTGGTGGGACCGGATGCCATGATCTTCGTTTTCTGAATGTTGAGCTTTAAGCCAACTTTTTCACTCTCCACTTTCACTTTCATCAAGAGGCTTTTGAGTTCCTCTTCACTTTCTGCCATAAGGGTGATGTCATCTGCATATCTGAGGTTATTGATATTTCTCCCAGCAATCTTGATTCCAGCTTGTGTTTCTTCCAGTCCAGCATTTCTCATGATGTACTCTGCATGTAAGTTAAATAAACAGGGTGACAATATACAGCCTTGACGAACTCCTTTTCCTATTTGGAACCAGTCTGTTGTTCCATGTCCAGTTCTAACTGTTGCTTCCTGACCTGCATACAAATTTCTCAAGAGGCAGATCAGGTGTCTGGTATTCCCATCTTTTTCAGAATTTCCCACAGTTTATTGTGATCCACACAGTTAAAGGCTTTGGCATAGTCAATAAAGCAGGAATAGATGTTTTTCTGGAACTCTCTTGCTTTTTCCATGATCCAGCGGATGTTGGCAATTTGATCTCTGGTTCCTCTGCCTTTTCTAAAACCAGCTTGAACATCAGGAAGTTCACGGTTCACATATTGCTGAAGCCTGGCTTGGAGAATTTTGAGCATGACTTTACTAGCGTGTGAGATGAGTATAATTGTGTGGTAGTTTGAGCATTCATTGGCATTGCCTTTCTTTGGGATTGGAATGAAAACTGACCTTTTCCAGTCCTGTGGCCACTGCTGAGTTTTCCAAATTTGCTGGCATATTGAGTGCAGCACTTTCACAGCATCATCTTTCAGGATTTGGAATAGCTCAGCTGGAATTCCATCACCTCCACTAGCTTTGTTCGTAGTGATGCTTTCTAAGGCCCACTTGACTTCACATTCCAGGATGTCTGGCTCTAGGTCAGTGATCACACCACCGTGATTATCTGGGTCGTGAAGATCTTTTTTGTACAGTTCTTCTGTGTATTCTTGCCATCTTTTCTTAATATCTTCTGCTTCTGTTAGGTCCATACCATTTCTGTCCTTTATCAAGCTCATCTTTGCAGGAAATGTTCCTTTGGTATCTCTGATTTTCTTGAAGAGATCCCTAGTCTTTCCCATTTTGTTGTTTTCCTCTATTTCTTTGCATTGATCACTGAAGAAGGCTTTCTTATCTCTTCTTTGGAACTCTTCCAGAGAATAGTTCCAAAGGCTATTCTTTGGAACTCTGCATTCAGATGTTTATATCTTTCCTTTTCTCCTTTGCTTTTGCTTCTCTTCTTTTCACAGATATTTGTAGGGCCTCCCCAGACAGCCATTTTGCTTTTTTGCATTTCTTTTCTATGGGAATGGTCTTGATCCCTGTCTCCTGTACAATGTCACGAACCTCATTCCATAGTTCATCAGGCACTCTATCTATCAGATCTAGGCCCTTAAATCTATTTCTCACTTCCACTGTAAAATCATAAGGGATTTGATTGAGGTCATACCTGAATGGTCTAGTGGTTTTCCCTACTTTCTTCAATTTAAGTCTGAATTTGGCAATAAGGAGTTCATGGTCTGAGCCACAGTCAGCTCCTGGTCTTGTTTTTGCTGACTGTATAGAGCTTCTCCATCTTTGACTGCAAAGAATATAATCATTCTGATTTCGGTGTTGACCATCTGGTGATGTCCATGTATAGAGTCTTCTCTTGTGTTGTTGGAAGAGGGTGTTTGTTATGACCAGTGCATTTTCTTGGCAAAACTCTATTAGTCTTTGCCCTGCTTCATTCCGTATTCCAAGGCCAAATTTGCCTGTTACTCCAGGTGTTTCTTGACTTCCTACTTTTGCATTCCAGTCCCCTATAATGAAAAGGACATCTTTTTTGGGTGTTAGTTCTAAAAGGTCTTGTAGGTCTTCATAGAACCATTCAACTTCAGCTTCTTCAGCATTACTGGTTGGGGCATAGACTTGTATTACTGTGATATTGAATGGTTTGCCTTGGAAACGAACAGAGATCATTCTGTCGTTTTTGAGATTGCATCCAAGTATTGCATTTCAGACTCTTTTGTTGACCATGATGGCCACTCCATTTCTTCTGAGGGATTCCTGCCCACAGTAGTAGATATAATGGACATCTGAGTTAAATTCACCCATTCCAGTCCATTTCAGTTCGCTGATTCCTAGAATGTCGACATTCACTCTTGCCATCTCTTGTTTGACCACTTCCAATTTGCCTTGATTCATGGACCTGACATTCCAGGTTCCTATGCAATATTGCTCTTTACAGCATTAGACCTTGCTTCTATCACCAGTCACATCTACAGCTGGGTATTGTTTTTGCTTTGGCTCCATCCCGGTGCCCTCAGTTTTTGCTCCAAGTAAATAGCTACCAAATAAATGTTAAAGGTAGCCACTCCCTTCTTTGGAGATGTAGTAAAGCTTTTAAAAACAGCACAGAAAGTCAAGGCTGTCTCTAACTCTTCTTGGAGAATTTAATGATTTCTATTTTGGATGAAAAATAAAAAAAATTCTTCATCAGTGCCTAGCAGCTGTTACCATGTTTTCACATTCCCTATTCCAAGGAACTTTGATTTTTTTTTTTTTACCCCTAGTTGGCCATTCTTTTCAAAATTTTGATTTGGGGATTAAATATTACAATTTAAAGATGTGAATTAGTTGGATGATTTATGCAGGGAGGGTGTCAGATGGACTGTCGGGGGTGGCATGGCTCCAAGAATATTGTACTCGGGGTTGTTAGTAATAGCATCAGCAGACAATACATTTTAAAAGAATTTTTCAAATTAAAACCTAATTATCCTTAAAAATGAAGCTAAGAATGAATTTATGTAAAGTGAGGAAGTAATTTCTTCTTTCACATTATTCATGTGAACATGGTGCACAAATGAGATATCAAATTTGATTTTGTTTGAACTTTTTTTTTGTCTTGCTTTATTTGTTTCCTTTTCTGTAAGCTGAACATTATAATTGAATTATCTGCCAAGCACCCTTAAGTTTTTATTTTTATCTGTAATTTAGCTAAATTTACTTTTTGTTAAACACAAAATATTTTCAATTATATATAATATATATTTTCAATTATATAATATATATTCAATATATATTTTCAATTATATATATATAATTTAATTGCACAAAATAGAAGACTTGCTTACAGAGGCACACTGAGGGGATTGAAATGATTATGAATATTGTTTACAAAATTTCTAACTAGCAGTTTTTAAACATGGTCTCTAAATGAAAAAAACAAGAAGCAAAACCCTAAGTAATTGTTAAAACTTTTCTTATTATGTTAAATAACCCTGAAATACATAATTTCCTTTTAAAAGGAGAGCAAGGCATATCTTTAAAAATTACTCTTTTAAACTTTGAATTGACAGAAAAGTTTATATACATTTTAGTTCTAAAGTACAGAAGCAGTTATGGTAAAAATTCCTTCTGTGTGTGTGTGTTAGTCATTCAGTCATGCCTCACTCTTTGTGACCTGTGGGAAAATTAACAAGATGGCAGCAATCAGGCTCTCTTGTCCCATGCTCTCACACTTCTAGCCCCATGTTCTGTAAACAGTGACTTAGCAAGATAATGTAACAACTCTGATCACTTACAGCACTGTGCATGTATGTCACAAGGTACTTGCGTGGTCATGGGCTACTGTGTATGGTAAGCCTGTATGAACTTCACCATGGAAGCCCTGGCTGCTGCTGCATTGGGGCTACATTGGAGCGACATCACGAGAATGTTATATGAGGTTATGTTATGGCTCCATTATGGCTATATTATGGTTTTGTTGTGGCTGCTGCTGAGGCTGCTCTGTCAGTCAGGAGAGAGGTTGTGTTATGGCTGCCGTGCCAGCCAGGAGAGAATAAACATGTCTGCAGTTCCTACAGCTCCTGGAGTCTTCTTCCAGCCTGTTAGCTCATGCCTTGCCTACCCTTGGTTCAGTGAACAGTGGGAAGAGTGTGAACAGCAAGACAATTGGCATCACGAATAGGATCAGTGATACACAACTGCATGGACTATAGCACACCCCATGGTCTGTAGCCCACCAGAATGTCTCTGGAGTTCTCCAGGCAAGAATACTGGAGTGGGTTGCCAGTCCCTTCTTCAGGGGATCTTCCTAACCCAGGGATGGAACCCAGTCGCCTGCATTGCAGGCAGATTCTTTACCATTTGAGCCTTCAGGGAAAGTGAAGTTGCTCAGTCGTGTCCAACTCTTTGTGACCGCATGGATTGTAGCCTACCAAGTTTCTCCATCCATGGGATTTTCCAGGCAAGAATACTGGAGTGGGTTGCCATTTCCTTCTCTAAGGGATCTTCCCGACCCAGGGATCGAACCTGGGTCTCGCACACTGTAGGCAGACACTTTTACCATCTGAGCCACCAGGGAAGTCGAGCCTTCAGGGAAGCCCCCCTAATTCCTTGGGTAGATGTAAATGCCCATTGAGCATAAATTCTTTATTAGTTTTCTTAAAAATACTTGAGAGCTCGTTGTGTATAAAGCATATTAAGCTACACAGCATATATACTGTACAATACAGTTGTGATACAGTCAGTAGAATACGACTCAATTACTTTTTTTATTAACATTTAAGAGAGTCTGTTGCAGATACAGAGAAATTTGTTATTGGGGTGGCTGGAATTCTGAAAGTTTAAACAGAAAAAGATTTTATTTAGGTAAATAAGTAAGAGAGCTGAGATTTCCACTCATATTTACCTCTTACAGGCCTGTGCCTCCTTACAGTACTGTGGTACATTAAGTTAATCTTCATTCTAGTATTATTTGTTAGACTATAATGCTCTAGCTTTAATAAGAGTGTTCATTAAATGAGGTGTTTATGCATTTACAAAGTCAAATATTGACTATCTTTTACTGAAAACTGCTCGAATTTCCTATCTCACTGGTCTGTTCAGGGAGGTGTCCCTGATGTCTTCATCTTGTATAGTTGTCCTGGAATTAGCCTTAACAGATTCCCTGGTGGCTCAGATGGTAAAGCCTCTGCCTGCAATGTGGGAGACCTGGGTTCAATCCCTGGGTTGGGAAGATCCCCGGGAGAAGGAAATGGCAACCCACTCCAGTACTCATGCCTGGAAAATCCCATGGATGGAGAAGCCTGGTGGGCTACAGTCCATGGGGTCGCAAAGAGTCAGACACGACTGAGTGACTTCACTTCACTTCACTTTAGTACTTTTATCTTTTGGGACGTCTTCCAAGGTTTCCTGAGCAGTGTGTACAGTGATGTAAAGGATATTTTTTTTTTTTTTTGGATTGCTCCAGCAGTCCCCTTATTGATTGAATTATTAATCCCATTTCTCTCATATTGATAATTTCATTGTAAACTGTCATGGTATGAAGGTTAGGTTTTACTTTAAGCCCTAAGAATGCCTCAGCAGAAGGGAATCTTCTTTTCCCACAAATACTGAACTCACACTTTGAAAAAACACTTGTTCTTTAGCCTTTGCTGTCTTATTGGAAGATCTTCACACTGTTAAACTTGTAAAATGGCAGTAGGCGAATTAACTTTATGAATCTGTGAGATCAGGATTCTACAGACTGTAAATGTGTTTGAATTCTATTTTTCTTCCATTATTATCATATAATAAAAGAGTTGCTGGTGCTGCTAAGTTGCTTCAGTCATGTCCGACTCTGTGTGACCCCATAGATGGCAGCCCACCAGGCTCCCCCATCCCTGGGATTCTCCAGGCAAGAATACTGGAGTGGGTTGCCATTTCCTTCTCCAATGCATGAAAGTGAAAAGTGAAAGTGAAGACGCTCAGTTGTGTCCGACTCTTAGCGACCCCATGGACTGCAGTTCTTCGGGCTCCTCTGTCTATGGGATTTTCCAGGCAAGAGTACTGGAGTGGGGTGCCAGTTGATTAAATGTTAATTCTCTTATTTGTATATTCTCCTAGTTACCCATTTCTAGTAGGTAGCTAGGCTATGTTACCATAGTTCAATATATATATTTTTCTATGTAGACAGCAGAAGACATTCTGTTATGTTTGTTCATAGTTATAAATATATGTTAGTACCTATGCCTTCTGGGAAAAAAATGGCTTTTTACAACTTCTGGTTATCCGTTGTATTTTAATGAAGATAGAATGTCCAATTTATTTGTGAAGACTACTTGTTGCATTGATGTGGCTAAATAATTGGTGAATTTTGAATATGGACTGTGGATTAAATAACAGCATCATTGTTCATTTCTTAAAATTTTTCATTATACTGGAACTTTGTAAGAGAATGTCCTTTTCTCAACAGATGACACTGAAATGCTAAAGGAATAATGAAGTACAGTGTCTAAGATTTCCTCTCAATTTGTTTTGGAAATTTTTTTATGTGTATGTAAAGATACATATATATAGAAAGTGTGTGAGAGAGAGAGAGTGCTAGTGAGGCCAAAAATTAACAGTCGATGAATCTGAGTGAAGGGTACAGGCTCCTTTGTATAATTCTTGCAACATTTCTGTAAGTTTGAAATTATTTCAGAAAAAAAGATAAAATGTGCCTTCAAATTAAGAGTTAAGCAAAAGTGAATACATATTTCTGGCCACCATACTCCCTTCTTTTTAATTGGTATATTTTATTTTTGTATTTTTAAAATAATGAGAAAGCATATCTATGACTTTTTAGGACATCTGAAAGCAAGGAAGAGTGAGAGACTTATTATGGCTGTGGAGACTGATAATAGCAACTGCAGGAAATGGATTCTCTGAGTGCTTCCTTCCTGTCAGGACCGAAAACAAGTGCCCTTGGAGAACTGCCTCTTCCACTCTGCATGGGGGGGAAAAGGTAGGAGTTTTATTTATTTCTAGTTTCTTCCTTTTAATAAGAAATCAATTATGTGATGTGCTAATCAAATTTATTCACACAGAGTTATAATTTTAAGGAATAAATAAGTTGAACACCTTAAACATGAAATATTAATACAAAAGTATTGCATTACATTAAGATTTTGTATTACATTAAGATGCTGTCACACACCTTTGGTTGGTTACACATCAATTATTTGACTTCAAATATAAGATTAACCTTGTGATTAAATCTTGATTGTTACTTAAAAAAAAAAAAAAAGATAACATTAACTGTGTTTAACTGTCTCAGTTTTTCCTAGTCTTTATTTCACGTTTTTCAACAAAACAACTTCTTACATGCTTTCATAAACATATTTAATTCTTATGCCATTCAAGACTATCAAAAATTAGGAAAAAAATCCCTTTCAGAGTGTAAGTCAGAAAATAGGATCATTGTGTTGTTGTATGCATGCTCGCTAAGTTGTAGGCACCTGGGGAAGCTGCAGTTGTGTTGTTAGCTTGTATGAATTGTGCCAGGTAAAATGAGGGTTGGTAATATTCATTAGAAAAATTGGCTAAAATGATGGGCAGAGGACTGAAATAACTTCAGCAAAGTAAACTAATTTCTACTTGAGTTTACCCTATCACTTCAAGCAGTAGAATTCCTTTTAAGGTTTACAAGATCTCTTAATTATAGTGACTATATTATAACTAGACCTTATATAGACATCCTTGGTCATTCCCTCCATTTGTGTTTTCTAAATTGCATTTTAAAAGACCCAATATTTTTTCCAATTGAAAACTCCGATATACAAGCTGCTCTCTAATTGCCAATGACAATACTTGAGCTTTAATAATATTGTGATTTTATATGATTTGCATAATATTATAGTTTAATATACGACATTTTGGTTGTTATGATATAAGTTATGTTTTTCACACTATGGTTCTGAGTGTTTTTCCATTTAGAATGCTTTTAAAAATTGTCACTTTGAATATTGATTCATTTCTAAAATCGAAGTATGATACATACCTATTACTGGTACTCTCAACTTGTACTGCAAGAAACCTCAAAAGACCTACTTTGTGTGCTAAGAAAAGAGTTGTATCTCTCTGGATGCAGGTTTTTTGGGTTCAGTTTTTGCCCATATCTCTGTGATTATTTCCTTTACATTGGCCACCCCAACCTTCTGAATGTTGAAATCTAAAGTTCCTATTCTGTGTCGTCAGAGTAGCCATTGTATTTAACTCTGTTTCTGCTCATTCTTTATGTTTCATTCTTATTATTTAAAAAATCTATTTATTTATTTATTTTTCATTGTGCTGCATCTGTTGCTGTGCAGGCTTTTCTCTAGCTGTGGCACGTGGGGACTACTCTCTAGTTGCAGTGCAGGGGTTCTCATTGCCGTGGCTTCTCTTGTTGTGGAGCATGGGCCCTAGGGCACATGGGCTCCAGTAGTTGCATCATGTGGGCCCAGTGTTGTGGTTCCTGGGATTTAGAGCGCAGGCTCAATGCAGCACATGGTATCCTTCTGAACCGGGGATCGAACCCATTTCTTCTGCATTAGCAGGCAGATTCTTTAGCACCGAGCCACCAGGGAAGCCCTCATCCTTCTTTTTAAATGGGATTTTCATTTTTAAGGGAAGCCACAACTCACTCTGGATATATTCTCTATTATTTCTCCATAATGACATGTCATGCAGAATTAGGAATTAGGATATACAGTTTATATAATGAAAAAGAATAACAAAGAAAAGGTTCCATGGTGCCTTAGGCCAGTGTCAATGAAGCATGCATATTTTATTTTATCTGCCTCTTTATCCCCTTCCTGGTTAATGATCTTTATAACATTCCCATCATTAATGTTTTGAGCAATGATGTAGTCAGAATCAGTGCCAAAGTGGGACCTTAGACAGTGCCCATTTAGCCTCTTAATGTCAGCTTTTTTTAAGAATTATAAAAAGAGGCACATTTTATTTAAATAATTATTAAATACAAGCAGTGTTAGCTAGCTAGGTAACTTTTGCTATTTGTGGTAGATGTTGAATCTTGTTTAAAATTCAAATTTGTGTGTATGTGTGTGTGGTTTTACAGTTTGATACATATGTGATACATATATGATACATAGGGCTTTCCTGGTAGCTCAGCTGGTAAAGAATCCACCTGCCCTGCAGGAGACCCTGGTTTGATTCCTGGGTCGGGAAGATCTGCTAGAGAAGGGATAGGCTTCCCACTCCAGTATTCTTGGGCTTCCCTGGTGGTTCAGGTGGTTAAAGAATCCACCTGCAATGTGGAAGACCTGGGTTTGATCCTTGGGTTGGGAAGTTCCCCTGAAGAAGGAACAGCTACCCACGCCAGTATTCTGACCTGGAGAATTCCATTGACTGTATAGTCCATGGGGTCACAAGGAGTCAGACACGACTGAGAGAGTTTCACTTTCTTTGGGCTTCCCTGGTGGCTCAGTTGGCAAAGAATCCACCTGAATGCTGGAGACCTGGATTTGAGCCCTGGGTTGAGAAGATACCCTGGAGGAGGGCAGGGCAACCTACTCCAGTATTTTTTTGGCTTCCCTGTTGGCTCAGCTGGTATAGAATCTGCCTGCAATGTAGGAGACCTGGGTTTATCCCTGGGTTGGGAAGATCCCCTGGAGAAGGGAATGGCTAACCATTCCAGTATTCTTCAGGCCAGAGCCTGGAGAATTCCATGGACTGGATAGTCCATGGGGTCGCAAAGCGTTGGACATGACTGAGTGGCTTTCACTTGCACTTTCACATATGTATTATATAACTTATAAATACCATATATTCCTCTAATTATGTTGTCTTTCATTTTCTCCTTGCTGATCTCTTCAAGGAGCCTTGGGCATCGTCTGATGGCTCAGGCAGTAAAGAATCTGCAATTCAGGAGACCTGGGTTGAATCCATTGATCGGGAAGATCCTCTGGAAAAGGGAATGGCTATTCACTCCAATATTCTTGCCTGGAGAATTCCATGGACAGAGTATCCTGGTGGGCTACAGTCCATGGGGTTGCAAAGAGTCCCACACGACTGAGCGACTAACACACATTTTCACTTTGGGCATTGTTCATCTTCAATTCCTTGTAAACACCTCTGTTGCCTAGTGTATGACCTAGTGGACTGTATGAAATCAGTTGGCTCAGTAAGGTGTGTGGTTAAGCACAAATGTTCAGATGTCACACTAAGTGAACGTAGAGTATAATTGGAGTTGGAGATGGCTGTAAATCCTGGCTTTATATGTTAACCTAAACTAAGATACATTGAGTAGCCAGCCTGTACTTGGTGAAATGTATTGTACACTGAGATATCCACAGAGAGGGAGAGGTGGATTTTGCACTTTAAGTAGCTGTTCTGGATAGCTCTACTGAAATTAGCTGTGAAGGAGGTCTCATAAGAAGTGCAAGGAAAGACCCTTTGGACCAGTGGTCAAGTGCTTGAAGAAGAAACTGACCCTTGAGGTTTGCCAGTGGGAGATAATGGGACTCTATGGAAAGCTGGGAATATCTGAGAAGCCAGCTGGAGAACTTCTGCTTGAAGAGCCAGTCTTTGGGTCATATTTTTATCACAGGTGTAATGAAGTAAAACTATGTTATCACTGTCATTACTATTACCAACTTAATAAATAACAATAACTAATTGAAATTACCATCGGATGATTTTAGAACATGTTAGGTCCTTGAATCAAGGCAAATTGACAGTGGTCAAACAGGAGATGGAAAGAGTGAATGTTGACATTTGAGGAATCAGCAAATTAAAATGGACTGGAATGGGTGAATTTAACTCAGATGTCCATTATATCTACTACTGAGGGCAGGAATCCCTTAGAAGAAATGGAGTAGCCATCGTAGTCAACAAAAGAGTCCAAAATGCAGTACTTGGATGCAATCTCAAAAACAGCAGCATGATCTCTGTTTGTTTTCAAAGACAACCATTCGATATCACGGTAATCAAGTCTATGCCCGGACCAGTAATGCTAAAGAATCTGAAGTTGAAAGGTTCTGTGAAGACCTACAAGACCTTTTAGGACTAACACCCCAAAAAGATGTCCTTTTCATTATAGGGGACTGGAATGCAAAAGTAGGAAGTCAAGAAACATCTGGAGTAACAGGCAAATTTGGCCTTGAAGTAGAGAATGAAGCAGGGCAAAGGCTAATAGAATTTTGCCAAGAGAATGCACTGGTCATAGCAAACACCCTCTTCCAACAACACAAGAGAAGACTCTACACATGGACATCACCAGATGGCTAACACCGAAATCAGATTGTTTATGTTCTTTGCAGCCAAAGATGGAGAAGCTCTATACAGTCAGCAAAAACATGACCAGGAGCTGACTGTGGCTCATACCACGAACTTCTTATTGCCAAATTCAGACTTAAATTGAAGAAAGTAGGGAAAACAACTAGACCATTCAGGTATCACCTAAATCAAATCCCTAACAATTATACGGTGGAAGTGAGAAATAGATTTAAGGGCCTAGATCTGATAGACAGAATGCCTGAAGGACTATGGTCAGAGGTTTGTGACATTGTACAGGAGACAGGGATCAAGACCATCCCCAAGAAAAAGAAATGAAAAAAAGCAAAATGGCTGTCTGAGGAGGCCTTACAAATAGCTGTGAAAAGAAGAGAGGCAAAAAGCAAAGGAGGAAAGAAAAGATACACCCATTTGAATGCAGAGTTCCAAAGAATAGCAAGGAGAGATAAGAAAGCCTTCCTCAGTGATCAATGCAAAGAACTAGAGGAAAACAATAGAATGGGAAAGACTAGAGATCTCTTCAAGAAAATTAGAGATATCAAGGGAACATTTCATGCAAAGATGGGCTCAATAAAAAACAGAAATGGTATGGACCTAACAGAAGAAGAAGATACTAAGAAGAGGTGACAAGAATACACAGAAGAACTATACAAAAAATATCTTTGAAACCCAGATAATCACGATGGTGTGACCAGTCATCTAGAGCCAGACATCCTGGAATGTGAAGTCAAGTGGGCTTTAGGAAGTATCACTATGAACAAAGCTAGTGGAGGTGATGGAATTCCAGTTGAGTTATTCCAAATCCTGAAAGACGATGCTGTGAAAGTGCTGCACTCAGTATGCCAGCAAAACTGGAAAACTCAGGAGTGGCCACAGGACTGGAGAGGGTCAGTTTTCATTCCAATCCCAAAGAAAGGCAATGCCAAAGAATGCTCAAACTACCGCACAATTGTATTCATCTCACATGCTAGTAAAGTAATATTCAAAATTCTCCAAGCCAGGGTTCAGCAATACATGAACCGTGAACGTCCAGATGTTCAAGCTGGCTTTAGAAAAGGCAGAGGAACCAGAGATCAAATTGCCAACATCCGCTGGATCATGGAAAAAGCAAGAGAGTTCCAGAAAAACATTTATTTCTGCTTTATTGACTATGCCAAAGCCTTTGACTGTGTGGATCACAATAAACTGTGGAAAATTCTGATAGAGATGGGTACCAGACCACCTGACCTGCGTCTTGAGAAACCTGTATACAGGTCTGGAAGCAACAGTTAGAAGTGGACATGGGACAACAGACTGGTTCAAAATAGGAAAAGGAGTATGTCAAGGCTGTGTATTGTCACCGTGCTTATCTAACTTCTATGCAGAGTACATCATGAGAAACACTGGGCTGGATGAAGCACAAGCTGGAATCGAGATTGCTGGGAGAAACATCAATAACCTCAGATATGCAGATGACACCACCCTTAAGGCAGAAATTGAAGAAGAACTAAAGAGCCTCTTGATGAAAGTGAAAGTGGAGAGTGAAAAAGTTGGCTTAAAGCTCAACATTCAGAAAACGAAGATCATGGCATCTGGTCCCATCACTTCATGGCAAATTGATGGGGAAACAGTGGCTGATTTTATTTTTTGGGCTCCAGTATCACTGCAGATGGTGACTGCAGCCATGAAATTAAAAGATGCTTACTCCTTGGAAGGAAAGTTATGACCAACCTAGACAGCATATTAAAAAGCAGAGACATCACTTTGCCAACAAAGGTCCGTCTAGTCAAGGCTATGGTTTTTCCAGTAGTCGTGTATGGATGTGAGAGTTGGACTTTAAAGAAAGCTGAGCGCTGAAGGATTGATGCTTTTGAACTATGGTGTTGGAGAAGACTCTTGAGAGTCCCTTGGACTGGAAGGAGATCCAACCAGTCCATTCTAAAGGAGATCATCCCTGAGTTTTCTTTGAAAGGAGTGATGCTAAAGCTGAAACTCCAATACTTCGGCCACCTGATGCAAAGAGCTGACTCATTTGAAAATACTCTGATGCTTGGAACGGTTGAGGGCAGGAGGAGATGGGGGCAACAGAGGATGAGATGGTTGGATGGCATCACCGACTCAATGGACATGAGTTTGGGTAAACTCTGGAAGTTTGGGATGGATAGAGAAGCCTGGCATTCTGTGGTTCATGGGGTCGCAAATAGTAGGATATGACTGAGCAACTGAACTGAACTGAACAGGTTGTTCTAAAAGTTGTTGTCTATTCATAATATGAGATTAAATATCATAGAAATGCTTGGCATGGAATCCTATGATATTCAATGCAGCAGGTCTAGCTTCAATTTTGGACATTTTTTTCAGAAAAAAATTTGAGACGTTCAGGGACCAGTTGAAGAAAGAACAGCATTTGTCAGCTTTTAAAGAAAATTCAGGTAGATTCCCTATCTCTTCCTCTTTTGTTTGGTTTGGTGGGCATTTATCCTGTTCCTTTATCTGCTGGCTATTCCTCTGTCTCTTCATCTTGTTTAAATTGCTGAGTATGGGGTGTCCTTTCTGTATTCTGGCAGTTTGTGGAGTTCTCTTTATTGTGGCTATTCCTCACTGTGTGTGGGTTTGTACAGGTGGCTTGTCAAGGTTTCCTGGTTAGGGAAGCTTGTGTCAGTGTTCTGATGGGTGGAACTGTATTTCTTCTCTTTGTTCAGTCGCTGTGTGGGGAGGGAGGGAGGGATGCTGCAAGCAAATAACACTGGCATGCGCTCGCAGTGCCTCAGCCACACTGGGTCTGCCCCCGCTCACTGCGCGTGTAGCCTCCCTGCCCACACTGCTCGGGCTCTAGGTTGTTCCGCCGGGAACAATCCAAGGCTGGCCCTGGGTTGCATGTACCTCCCAGGTCCAAGCCGCTCAGGTTCAGGCACTCGGATAGTCCTCAGAGGCGCAGACTCAGTTGGGCCTGAGTATTGTGCTCTTCCCAGGTCCGAGCAGCTCAAGTGATGAGGTGTTTGGCGAGCGCCAATGCTGCGACTTATCGCCTCCCCGCCACTCGGTTATCTGGGCGCAAAACCGGCGCACCTTCTTAGGCAGATGTTAACCGTCCAGACCCCCAAGAAGTTTTAGTTAGCAAAGAAGCCTGCTTACAGTTTTATAGATAATGTCTCTCTGGGGCTGCGATTGCCCCCTTCCGGCTCTGGCTGCCTATCACCGGAGGGGGAAGGTCTGCAGCCGGCTATCTCTGTTCAATTCTTTGTTCCGTGCACGGCCTGGCGGTCTTAGGTTGGGGCTGGCTTTTCGCGTAGTAGATATCCCACAGTCTGGTTTGTTAGCCCAAATTATTTCGCTCAGATAGTGCTCAGGTATTCAGGCCAGATTCTTACTCTAAGCGATGCAGCCCGCGCGCTGCCCCTGCCCAGCCCCCCCCGCTTGTTAATGGCGCCTGCAGGCGTCTGCGCTGCTTCTCCACTGGGGAGTTACCGTAGGACTCGCAATCTTCGAGTTTTAATTGTTTATTTATTTTTTCTTCCTGTTACGTTGCCTCTGTGCTTCCAAAGCTCGGCACAGATTCGGCAAATCAATCAATGTAATACACCACATTAACAAATTGAAAAATAAAAACCATATGATTATCTCAATAGATGCAGAGAAAGCCTTTGACAAAATTCAACATCCATTTATGATAAGAACTCTCAGAAAGCAGGAATAGAAGGAACATACCTCAACATAATAAAAGCTATATGATGATGACAAACCCACAGCAAACATTATCCTCAATGGTGAAAAATTGAAAGCATTTCCTCTAAAGTCAGGAACAAAACAAGGGTGCCCACTTTCACCATTACTATTCAACATAGTTTTGGAAGTTTTGGCTACAGCAATCAGAGCAGAAAAAGAAATAAAAGGAATCCAAATTGGAAAAGAAGAAGTAAAACTCTCACTATTTGCAGATGACATGATCCTCTACATAGAAAACCCTAAAGACTCCACCAGAAAATTACTAGAACTAATCAATGATTATAGTAAAGTTGCAGGATATAAAATCAACACACAGAAATCCCTTGCATTCCTATACACTAATAATGAGAAAACAGAAAGAGAAATTAAGGAAACAATTCCATTCACCATTGCAACGAAGAGAATAAAATACTTAGGAATATATCTACCTAAAGAAACTAAAGACCTATATATAGAAAACTATAAAACACTGGTGAAAGAAATCAAAGAGGACACTAATAGATGGAGAAATATACCATGTTCATGGATTGGAAGAATCAATATAGTGAAAATGAGTATACTACCCAAAGCAATTTATAGATTCAATGCAATCCCTATCAAGCTACCAACAGTATTCTTCACAGAGCTAGAACAAATAATTTCACAATTTGTATGGAAATACAAAAACCTCGAATAGCCAAAGCGATCTTGAGAAAGAAAAATGGAACTGGAGGAATCAACCTACCTGACTTCAGGCTCTACTACAAAGCCACAGTCATCAAGACAGTATGGTACTGGCACAAAGACAGAAATATAGATCAATGGAACAAAATAGAAAGCCCAGAGATAAATCCACGCACATATGGACACCTTATCTTTGACAAAGGAGGCAAGAATATACAGTGGATTAAAGACAATCTCTTTAACAAGTGGTGCTGGGAAATCTGGTCAACCACTTGTAAAAGAATGAAACTAGAACACTTTCTAACACCATATACAAAAATAAACTCAAAATGGATTAAAGATCTCAACATAAGACCAGAAACTATAAAACTCCTAGAGGAGAACATAGGCAAAACACTCTCTGACATACATCACAGCAGGATCCTCTATGACCCACCTCCCAGAATATTGGAAATAAAAGCAAAAATAAACAAATGGGACCTAATTAAACTTAAAAGCTTCTGCACATCAAAGGAAACTATTAGCAAGGTGAAAAGACAGCCTTCAGAATGGGAGAAAATAATAGCAAATGAAGCAACCGACAAACAACTAATCTCAAAAATATACAAGCAACTCCTACAGCTCAACTCCAGAAAAATAAATGACCCAATCAAAAAATGGGCCAAAGATCTAAATAGACATTTCTCCAAAGAAGACATACAGATGGCTGACAAACACTTGAAAAGATGTTCAACATCACTCATTATCAGAGAAATGCAAATCAAAACCACTATGAGGTACCGTCTCACACCAGTCAGAATGGCTGCGATCCAAAAGTCTGCAAATAATAAATGCTGGAGAGGGTGTGGAGAAAGGGGAACCCTCTTGCACTGTTGGTGGGAATGCAAATTAGTACAGCCACTATGGAGAACAGTGTGGAGATTCCTTAAAGGACTGGAAATAGAACTGCCTTATGATCCAGCAATCCCACTGCTGGGCATACACACTGAGGAGACCAGAAGGGAAAGAGACACGTGTACCCCAATGTTCATCGCAGCACTGTTTATAATAGCCAGGACATGGAAGCAACCTAGATGTCCATCAGCAGATGAATGGATAAGAAAGCTGTGGTACATATACACAATGGAGTATTACTCAGCCATTAAAAAGAATACATTTGAATCAGTTCTAATGAGGTGGATGAAACTGGAGACTATTATACAGAGTGAAGTAAGCCAGAAGGAAAAACATAAATACAGTATACTAACGCATGTATATGGAATTTAGAAAGATGGTAACGATAACCCTGTGTACGAGACAGCAAAAGAGACACTGATGTATAGAACAGTCTTATGGACTCTGTGGGAGAGGGTGGGAAGATTTGGGAGAATGTCATTGAAACATGTGAAATGTCATGTATGAAACGAGATGCCAGTCCAGGTTCAGTGCACGATGCTGGATGCTTGGGGCTGGTGCGCTGGGAAGGCCCAGGGGATGGTATGGGGAGGTTGGGAGGGAGTAGGGTTCAGGATGGGGAGCATGTGATTTTTTTAAAAATAAAATTAAAAAAATAAAAAATAAAAATAAAGAAAATTCAGTTAAATCAATATTATTTTAATCTAGAGATAAAAATTTAAAATCCATTAAGTAGTTATCTCCCATTATAGCAATCAGTAATATTGGCATGGTCTTTATAATTTGGGGACACATTAGCAGGTACATTCCCAAGCAGCGTACAGCCTCATCGTCTCTTCATAATGTGCACACCAAAACCACTGTGGAATTGGAGACTGAAGTTTTGCTTTAGAGTGTAGAATTTATATTTAGGGTATTGGTTTCCTGTAGAATATAATGTATTTATTTTATTTACATTTTTTTGGAGTATAGTTGATTTACAATGTTCTGTTAGTTTCTGCTGTACAGCAAGGTGAATCAGTTATACATATACATGTGCTGTGCTGTGCTGCCCTTAGTCGGTCAGTCATGTCTGACTCTTTGTGACTGCATGGACTGTAGACCGACAGGCTCCTCTGTTCATGGAGGTTCTCCAGGCAAGAATACTGGAGTGGGTTGCCATGCCCTCCTCCAGGGCATCCTCCCAACCCAGGAATGGAACCTAGATCTCCTGCATTTCAGTTGGATTCTTTGTCAGCTGATCCACCAGGGAAGCCAAAGAATACTGGAGTGGGTAGACTATCCCTTCTCCAGGGGATCTTCCTGACCCAGGAATCAAACTGGGGTCTCCCACATTGTTGACAGATTCTTTACCAGGTGAAGTACCAGGGAAAGCGCATACATATACATATATCCACTCTTTTTTAAATCATTTACCCATATAGGCCATTACAGAGTATTGAGTAGAGTTCACTGTAGTATACAAAAGGTTCTTACTAGTTATCTTTTGTGTGTATGTGTGTATATACATATATGTTTTATATATATATATATATATGCATATCACACACACACACACACACACACACACATAGTAGTATGTATATGTTACTCCCAGGCTCCCATTCTATTCCCTCTCCTTTCTCACCTGGTAACCATAAGTTTGTTTTCTACATCTGTGACTCTATTTCTGTTTTGTAGATAGGTTCATTTGTAACTTTTTTTTTTACATTCCACATGTAAGTGATATCATACGATATTTGTCTTTCTCTGACTTACTTTATGCAGTATGACTATCTCTAGGCCCATCCATGTCTGTGAAAATGGTGTTATTTCATTCTTTTTATGACTGAGTAATGGCACCCCACTCCAGTACTCTTGCCTGGAAAATCCCATGGATGGAGGAGCCTGGTAGGCTGCAGTCCATGGGGTCGCTAAGAGTCAGACACGACTGAGCGACTTCACTTTCACTTTTCACTTTCATGCATTGGAGAAGGAAATGGCAACCCGCTCCAGTGTTCTTGCCTGGAGAATCCCAGGGATGGGGGAGCCTGGTGGGCTACCGTCTATCGGGTCGCACAGAGTCGGACACGACTGAAGTGACTTAGCATAGCATAGCATAGCATAATATTCCTTTGTGGCTTACCTGGTGGCTTAGCGGTAATCTGCCTGCAATGCAGGAGCCACAGGAGATGCAGGTATGATCCCTGGGTCGGGAAGATACCCTGGGGGAGGGCACAGCAACCCATTTCAGTACTGAAAATACTCCAGTATTCTTGCCTGGAGAATCCCATGGACAGAGGAGCCTGGCGGGCTATAGTTCACAGGGTCACAGAGTTGGACACAACCGAAGCGACTTAGCACACAATAGTCCATTGTATGTATGGACCATATCTTCTTTATCCATTCCTCTGTTGATGGACATTTAGGTTGCTTCTACATCTTGGCTATTTTAAATCATGCTGCAGTGAACATTGGGATATGTGTATCTTATAAGATACTGATAAAAGAAATGAAAGGTGACACAAGCAGATGGAGAGATATACCATGTTCTTATATTGGAAAACTCAGTCTTGTCAAAATGACTGTACTATCTAAAGCAACCTAGATTCAATGTAATCCCTATCAAGATACCAATAGTGTTTTTCACAGAATTAGAGCAAAAAAATTTTGCAATTTGTATGGATGCACAGAACACTCAAATAGCCAAAGCAATCTTGAGAAAGAAAAATGGAGCTGGAGGAATCAGGCTCCCTGACTTCAGACTATACTCCAAAGCTAGGGTCATCAATACAATATGGTGCTCACAAACAAAAAAAGAAATACAGATCAGTGGAACAGGATCGGAAGATCAGAGATAAGCTCACATACCTGTGGTCACCTAATCTATGACCAAGGAGGCAAGAATATACAATGGAGAAAAGACAGTGTCTTTGATAAGTGGTGCTGGGAAAATTGGACAGTGCCATGTAAAAGAATGAAATTAGAACACTCCCTAACACCATATACAAAGATAAACTCAACGTGTATTAAAGATCTAAATCAAACATCAAAACTGTAAAACTCTTAAAGGAACACAAGTAATGCACTCTCTGACATAAATTACAGAAGAACTTTTGGGGTCCACCTCCTAGAGGGTAATGAAAATAAAAACAAAAATAAACAAATGGGACCTAATTAAACTTCAAAGCTTTTGCACTGCAAAGGAAAATGTAAACAAAATGAAAAGATAGCCCACAGAACGGGAGAAAATATTTGCAAACAAATAAACCAATCTTCAATATTCATTGGAAGGACTGATGCTGGACAATACTTTGGCTACCTGATGCAAAGAATTGACTCATTGGAAAAGACCCTACTCGTTGGAAAAGACCTGATGTTTGGAAAGATTGAGTGGAAGGAGAGAAGGGAGCAACAGAGGATGAGATGATTAGATGGCATTACTAACTGAGTGGACATGAGTTTGAGCAAACGCCAGGAGATGATGAAGGACAGGGAAGCCTGGCGTGCTGCAGTTCATGGGGTCAAAAAAAGTCAGATACAACTTAGTGACTAAACAACAATAATGGACAGCAACCAACAAGGGATTAATCTCCAAAATATATAAACAGTTTATGCAACTCAACATACAAAACCCAAACAAAAAATGGGAGAAAGACTTAAAGAGATATTTCTTCAAAGAGGACATACAGATGACCAAGATGCACATGAAAAAATGCTCAACATCACTAATTATTAGAAAAATGCAAATCAAAACTCCAATGAGGTATCACATCACACCAACCAGAATGATCATAATAAAAAAATCTACAAACAGTAAATGCTGGAGAGGATGTGGAGAATAGGGGACTCCTAAACTGTTGGTGGGAATGTAAATTGATACAATCACTATGGATAACAGTATGGAAGTTCCTTAAAAAACTAAGAATAGAGCTACCATATAATCTTGCAATCCTATTCCTGGACAGATATTCAGAGAAAACCATAATTTATGCATTTATTTTAAAGTTGCCTTTCCTAATGTATTTTCAGGGATATTAGGACTCTCCTAGAACTCTATTAAAATCTGAGAGAAAGAGAGAGACTGTTTAATGTGGAAGATGGATCTGGGCAGGAAACAATTGCTTTTGACCTGTTGGGTTTCAGCATCTGGCCCTTTGATCACTGGGATGACCTGTGTAGCCTTCTCAAGTTCCCTGGCTTCCACCCTTGCTCTGGTTCTCTAGTTCTTAACCTGCTTTTGTCCTTTGTTCAGTTTTTTCCTTGATGGTGATTTGTCCTAGTTAGACATACCTGAACATTCTGACATGAGTTTGGAAACAGAAATATCAATTAAGAAGTAGTCTTCCTATTGGTAAAAAGATAATTCCCACTATTTATACAGATTTTTACTTATTGTAACAAATGCTTTCTTATCATATAGATAGTATATACATTGCTAGAAATTTTAGAAAATATATTTAATTTCAATGCAAATAAACTGCTGAAATTTTATGTCACATTGAGATAAATGCTGGTGAATAAAACTAAAAACTTTTCTGATGCATAAGCACATTTTTTTCCAACTAAAATAGAATCAGTCACCTTACTTTTTTCCACTTGAGATCAAATGCCAGTTCTCCACCTCATTATATTTTCTTACATATAATTTTTCAATGACTGCAGAATAATGTACTGTGAATGTATGTCCTTCATCAGCTCCTTACTTTAGAAAAAATATAGATTTTAAATATTTTTTATATTTTAATAATATTGAATGGACATCTTTGTGTATACAGATTTGGTAGACTCATGGTATTTCCATAAGATATATTCCTAAAATTTAGTATTTTTGAGGTATGCATTCAGAGGTGAACACAAAGTATTATTTCCAAAGTGGGGCTATTTTCATATTTAAGAGTAAACAAGGATTTTGAATCTTTTGTGAGCAAGACTGCTCTGTTTTGATAAGCGTTAATTATAATCAGAATGAGCAGAAAGCTTATTTTTTTTATTTTTAGGTAATGTTTATTTTCATTTTTTAAATAACAACTTTAATGATTTCTTTTTCCAGTTTACATGCAAATCATGGTTCTGATTTTCATTGTTTTATGCCTTCTTCTTTGGTTTGGTCTTTGTTTACTTTTGGATTTTTATTTGTGGTCCAAGAAATAAAAATTCTTGGAGGCAGGATCTTTTCCTTTGCCAAAATCTCGTGCAAAATTGATGATGTATGAAACAGTAGAGCACGTGAAATATCATGTCATTCTTATATGGAAAATGTTTCCAGTTTGTTTCATTTGATCATTTTTCTGTAAAAAGTTTACTAAAACCTTCTCAAGCATATCTGGAATTGAAACAAAAACAGAAATCTCAGCACTTAAAGTACATATAATAGCCTTGTTCAGCTCCCCCATAAAGGTGCCAGATAAAATCCAGCTTGTAAAACAAGGTTAACAGTTAAAATTATTCCATAGCAAATATACTGTGCCAGCTCTTGGTGCTAACTTATAAATATTTCCATCCACATACACTTTCCAAAGCATAGTTTTCCAGTTGCAATTAAACTTCAAGCTGTTGCATATCTCGGGGCTTCAGTAATTTTGCCTATGCACAATTAAAATTTTGAAAATTGTATCCTTAGTTTATTATAGTTATAATAATAAATTAAATAAATGTGCTTTCAAATCCTAGGTATCACTGTATAGTAGACTATATTCTCTATCTGTAGACCTCCACATTAATGAAGAGGTAGGTATGCTGCAGAGAGTTTCAGACACAATGATTATAGTAATAAGCACTAATTAATTCATTAAAACCAAAGATTAATTGTGATGACCCAATCTTAAAATAGCAAAAGCTCAAACTTTCGGTTCTAAAGAAATACATACATTTAGACTTCCTAAGTTTCCTTTGGCAATTAAATTTTTTTTATTCTAGTCCTCAAACAAGTAGATATTGTGTGAAAATGCTCTGCCTGTCTTCTTTTGTAGTTTTAATTGGTCTTCATTTTAATTTATTTTTAAATATCCAGAGTATGTTAAAAATTCTTATTTGTTGATTGCCTACTATGTTTCAGCATTGGTTATAGATGCTTAATTTAATCCTCACAATGACTCTATAGCAAATTAATGTTATTTCTGTATTACACATAAGAAAATGAAGGATCAAAGAAGCTGAGTAACATTACCAATGGCACACAGCTTAAAAGCAGCAGAGCCAGTTTTTAAGCAGCACAGCTTAAAAACAGCCAGATTTAGTACTGGATGAAATAAGTATTGAGAATTAGACTCCTGATAGTAGTTTATTGTCTGAAAGAAATAAGCTACAAATAAAGTACTAATAAATATAATTGTATCTCATTTTTGTTTCCAAATGTTTATTTTTTTATCTTTAGAACTATAAGTGAAAGATGATCAAAACAAATCCTATACCAAACCTACAGTGAGGATACTGTTTTGTATTTTCTGTTGGCAGTGGTGAAATCTAAATTTGGAAACAAGAATCAGAGCTATAAAGTTAACTGAAAGGTTAAAAATCCTTTCTGGCTATGCCAGTAGTCATTTCAAATAAGTATTTCATATTCCTTCAATAATGTTTTAATGACTATACCATTCTGTTCTTTCTTAACCTTTACTACCATTTACTTTTTATTAGAAAATCATTTTAAATTAAGAACTTCTCTAAGATAAAATGTCCATAGACTGTGAGAAGTTAAAAATGAGAGAATATTCATATTTCACCAACCTGAACCTGCAATTTATATCAAAGATCTATATACATGAAGATTGAAGTATCAATTACCCAATTTTTTACACGACTTTTCTGTCCTCTTCCATAGCACAGCTATTATATAGTGTAAAGAATGTATTCTTTTAACGTCTTCCAAGCCACTTATGTCTCCTGAAGTGTGTCCAATAATAGAAGGTAATTTATGTCTATTTAGCCAGAGTAAAAGCTGGACAGGCCATGATGACTGAAGCTATCTGCCAGCCATATTCACAAGGAAACCAGAAAAGTAATAGGTCTCTGACAAAATTCAGGTGAATTCCTACTGCCTGGAACATAGTACCTTATAAATGGGTTTTTTTTTTTTTTTCAAGTTTTGAATTTCCATCATCATTTTATTTTCTCCAAATAAATGGCATTATTGTCCACAGAAGGCTCGAAATGTCAAAACAAACTGGTGCCAGTGGAAAATTCATCTAGTGATGACTAGAAGATTAATCATCGAGGAAATGAATAGTAGCCTTGGTTTAATGCATAGGAATTTAAAAAGACAGGCAGCATTTTTGGGCTGTAGCGGTTCTAGCAGGCAGCATTTTGCTCTTAGTCACATTTGTGGAGAAGAAAGAAAGGAAGGTTGGGAATATGAAGATTTGAGCTTTAAAAGGGGAGAGTGAATGACAGGGAACAAATGTTTTTTTAGGACTTTGGTAAGCAATAGGCACTGGGTTAAGGGCTTTTACATTTTATCTTATTAAATCTTCCCAAAACTGGGGCTCATAGAGTTTAAGAGATTTGTCATAGTTCAGAGATAGAAAGCTGCAGAAGTAGAACATAACCACAGGTTAATCTAAACCTGGAGCTCATCTTCCTGCCCCTCTTATTTAAATATGATTATAATCATATTTAGTTTATCTTGGAGAAGGATAACATCCAGTCCTTTTGTCATCTGAACACCACCTGCATCAGAATCATTTGGGAAAAAAAGGAATTATTTGGAAATCCCCAGTTTCATTCCAGACCTACAGAGCCAGAATCTTGGAGGAGGGTCTGGGATATGGCAATTATAACAAGTCCCATAACACACTTTATTATGTACATTAAAATTTGAGAGCTGCTGCTTTAGAAGAGGGTATTGAAAGCTGGAAAAACATAACTTGAAAATGATACATGCACCATTTCAGCTTTTAAAGTTATTCGAAACCATACGTAACACACAAGTTCCTGAAAATGAGAAACTAAATCAACAGCCCCAACCGCATAAAGGAAGCCTAAGGGATACATGGATATTCACTGGTAGGTACAGACAGCCAAAAGCAGGAAAAAGGAGTCTCTAATCCAAGGTTAACAGAATTCTTGTGTTTTATTCTAAAGTCTAAAAGAAGTGTATGTTTTTGTAATAGTATATTGTCAAGTGTATTTTTCACAGCCTGGAGTATAGACATACCTATTTGAATTTGTTTTTTTTTTTTGAGGTTATGAATTTTATTTTATTTTATTTTTAATTTTATTTTATTTTTAAACTTTACATAATTGTATTAGTTTTGCCAAATATCAAAATGAATCTATCACAGGTATACATGTGCTCCCCATCCTGAACCCTCCTCCCTCCTTCCTCCCCATACCATCACTCTGGGTCGTCCCAGTGCACTAGCCCCAAGCATCCAGTATCGTGCATTGAACCTGGACTGGCATCTCATTTCATACATGATATTTTACATGTTTCAATGCCATTCTCCCAAATCTTCCCACCCTCTCCCTCTCCCACAGAGTCCATAAGACTGTTCCATACATCAGTGTCTCTTTTGCTGTCTCGTACACAGGGTTATTGTTATCATCTTTCTAAATTCCATATATATGCGTTAGTATACTGTATTGGTGTTTTTCCTTCTGGCTTACTTCACTCTGTATAATAGGCTCCAGTTTCATCCACCTCATTAGAACTGATTCAAATGAATTCTTTTTAATGGCTGAGTAATACTCCATGAATTTGGTTTTATAACTGACTGATCAACAGGGAAATGCAAATTAAATCATGAAATGGAGGAAAGATTCTGGACCCTTGAGAACTACAAATTAGGGATTGTTTCTTGGGTAGATGATCTAACTAAACTTCTGTAGTCTCAGATGTGATTTCTTTAAAATGAAATAACAATAACAACTAATGCTTTGTTATGTTATCATGAGAATTAGAGATAAAACATGGTAAGTACATGACACAAAGCCTGGTATAAAGAAAATAGTTAATGGTAACATATGTCATCATTTTTATTAGTGACATTCATTAAATAGAGAGTGAATAGAAGTGAAATGTGCCATAACAGGGCTTCCCAGTGGCTTAGTAGGTAATGGATCCACCTGCAATGCAGGAGCCCAAGGGGATATGGGTTCAATCCCTGGGTAAGGATGATCCCCTGGAGGAGGGCAGGGTAACCCACTCCAGTATTCTTGGCTGGAGAATCCCACAGACAGAGGAGCCTGGTGGGCTACAGTCCATAGGGAGCACGCACATAGGCATGCTCATAACATGTATGCTATTTAACAGAATCAGCTCAAAAAAAAAAAAAGGAGAATCAGCTCTAGTGTATATGATGGTAAAGCATTGAAAAGAGAGACTTTGATTTTGACAGCGGTCCAGAGGAAACCAACACATTCTATAAATAACTTTATCATCATATGTCTTGAAACATTACTGAGAATTTTACATAGTAACAATATTTTTGAAACTTTTCTTAGCTTTTTATTCCTGATAATACTTCGAGTTTCTGATACATGTATAGAACAAAAATCCTACCATGTTCTGTGGCTACAGTTTTAGCATCGAGATTTTTGAGTTTTGTTCTAAATGCCAAAAGACAATTTAGATTCCAGAAATGTCAATTTGGTACCTAAACTTGTACATATGTACCAGAAATATGATTGACATATTTTAGCCAACTACTTTTTTTCTAAAAATAAATTGGAAGTTGTATTTATATAACATAGAAAATAGTGCATTTTAATTTCATGGTATTCCTCACTATCTTCACTCAAGTATTAGTGCTGCACAACCTTTTTCTGTATGTAACATACCATTTTTACCAGGGAAAATACATTTTAAGCTGGTCAATAAAATATCTATCACATCTAAGCAATTATTATGTCAACTAGTGCCCCATGAAACAAAAATATGGTTTTGTTTTTGCTTGTTGAAGTTCTGATGTTGTTTCTGGGAAGCCTGTTAAAATAGATGTATTTAAACTTTGACTGGATTTAGGTGGGGAAAGGAAAATCTTAGGAAAGAATTTATTTATAAAGCTTTATTTACTCAGACTCTTCCTATCTGAATATCTTTTTGATTGAAATAATTTTTGTTGGGAGAGTGACCTCAAAAATCGGAAACTCTGACACTTCTCCCATGGAAATAGATACGGAGAATTATGTTTATAAGAATAGTTAAAAAAGTTTAGCTTTGTTAGCTTTTACTTGTAGGACCATGCATAGAGGAGTCTTTCAGCAATATCCAATTTCTTGTGTATATCTGAGTAATCTTTCCTATTGGCTAAAATTTATTCTTACTTGTGTTTTGGTACTGCTGCTTATAAGCCCAGCAGTCCTTGAGAAACTGCAAAGTTCTAATATACTTATTTGTGAAAAATTTTATTGTGTTATAGGTAGTATTTGCAGCCTTATATTTTAGATTTCTCAAAAATGGATAAAAATATGTGGAAATATTTTAAAAATTTCTATTATGATTTCTCCTTTGACCAAGGAGTTAGTTTCTAAATATGTAAGCTTAAAACTTCTTTTTGTTATTAATTGCTAAGTTACATTCTATTCAAAGAATGAGATTTTGTGTGACAATTTTTTCAATTTTAGGAAGTATTTTATGGCATTATACAAGATTGATTTTGTAAATATTCCATGTGTTTCATAAAAATATATACTCTTAATATTTGGGACCATTCATTCCATATTATTTAGTAATGTTGAGATTTTCTTTAGTAAGCTGATTCTTTACTGAGGCTTGATTTGTCAATAGTTGGAAGAGATATGTTCAAATCGCTCATTATGCTGGTGAAGTGGTCTAATACTTCCATTAATATTTTTTTCTGTGTTGTCAGGTTTTATCAATTTGCCTTATTATTAACTATTTTTGCTGTATTATCAATTTTAAAATAGTCTTCTAGAAATACAATCCATGTATCATACAATTGTATCATACATAAAGTGAAGTGAAATCGCTCAGTCGTGTCCGACTGTTTATCAACCCCATGCACCGGGCTCCTCCATCCATGGGGTTCTCCAGGCAAGAGTACCAGAGTGGGTTGCCATTTCCTTCTCCAGGAAACCATACATAAAATCATATAATTCACCCACTTAAAGTGTAAAATTTAATTTAATGGTTTTTAGTATATTCACTGGAGAAGGAAATGGCAACCCACTCCAGTGTTCTTGCATGGAGAATCCCAGGGACCGGGGAGCCTGGTGGGCTGTTGTTTCTGGGGTCGCATAGAGTCGGACATGACTGAAGCGACTTAGCAGCAGCAGCAGCAGCAGCAGCAGCAGTATATTCACAGATATATGTGACCATTGTTACTCTCATTTTAGAACATTTTCATCATCTCACAAAGATACCCTGTACTGTTTGATTGTCACCTGACCATCATTCAACTCTTCCTTCTTGTCCTAATAGCTGCTAATTTATTTTCTATTTCTATGAAATTCCCTTCTGAACTTTCATATGAATGAAATCATATAATTTGTGCATTTTTATAACTAGCTTCTTTCACTTAGAATAATGTTTTCAAGGTTTATTTGTATTGTAACATGTACTAGTATTCATTCCTTCTTATGGACAAATAGTATTCTGTTGACTGAATTTACCACATTTTATAAACTTATTTTTTTATTGAAGGATAATTACTTTACAGAATTTTGTTGTATTCTGTCAAACCTCAACAAGAATCAGCCATAGGTATACATATATCCCCTCCCTTTTGAAACTCCTTCCCATCTGCCACCCCATGCTACCCCTCTAGATTGATACAGAGCCCCTGTTTGAGTTTCCTGAGCCATATAGCAAATTCCCGTTGGCTATCTATTTTACATATGGTAATGTAAGTTTCCATGTTACTCTTTCCATACATCTCACCCTCTCCTCCCCTCTCCCCATGTCCATAAGTCTGTTCTCTATGTTTCTGCATTGCAGCCCTGTAAGTAAATTCTTCAATACCTTTTTTCTAGAGTCCATATATATGCATTAGAATACAATATTTCTCTTTCTCTTTCTGACTCGCTTCACTCTGTGCAATAGGTTCTGTATTCATCCACCTCATCAGAACTGACTCAAATGCATTCCTTTTTATGGCTGAGTAATGTTCCATTGTGTATATGTACCACAACTTCTTTATCCATTCATCTGTTGATGGACATCTAGGTTGCTTCCATGTTCTAACTATTGTAAATAGTGCTGCAGTGAACAATGAGATACATGTGTCTTTTTAAATTTTGGTTTCCTCAGGGTATATGCCTAGAAGGGGGATTGCTGGGTCATGTGGTGGTTTTATTCCTAGTTTTTTAAGGAATCTCCATACAGTCTTCCATAGAAGACTTCCATAGTCTTCCAGGTATCAATTTACATTACCACCAGTGGTGCAAGAGCATTCCCTTTTCTCCACACCCTCTCCAGCATTTATTGTTTGTAGACTTTTTGATGATGGCCATTCTGACTGGTGTGAGGTGATATTTCACTGTAGTTTTGATTTGCATTTCTCCAATAATGAGTGATGTTGAGCATCTTTTCATGTGTTTGTTAGCCATCTGTATTTCTTCTTTGGAGAAATGTTTGTTTAAATCTTTACCCCACTTTTTGACTGTGTTGTTTGTTTTTCTGGTATTGAGTTGTATAAGCTGCTTGTATATTTGGAAATTAATCCTTTATCAGTTGTTTCATTTGCTGTTGTTCTCCCATTCTGAGGGTTATCTTTTCACCTTGCTTATAGTTTCCTTTGCTGTGCAAAAGCTTTTAAGTTTAATCAGGTCCCACTTGTTTACTTTGGTTTTTATTTCCATTACTCTAGGAGGTGGGTATTAAGAGGATCTTGCTTTGATTTATGTCATCGAGTGTTCTGCCTATGTTTTCCTCTAAGAGTTTTATAGTTTCTGGTCTTACATTTAGGTCTTTAATCCATTTTAAGTTTATCTTTGTGTGTAGTGTTAGGAAGTGTTCTAATTTCAGTCTTTTACATGTAGCTGTCTAGTTTTCCCAGGACCATTTATTGAAGAGGCTGTCTTTGCCCCATTGTATATTCTTGCCTCCTTTGTCAAAAATAAGGTACCCATAAGTTCATGGGTTTATTCTGGGCTTTATACCTTGTTCCACTGGTCTATATTTCTGTTTTTTAGCCAGTACCATACTATCTTGATGACCATAGCTTTGTAGTATAATCTGAAGTCAGGAAGGTTGATTCCTCCAGCTCCATTCTTCTTTCTCAAGACTGCTTTGGCTGTTCGGGACTTTTTGTGTTTCCATATGAATTCTGAAATTTTTTGTTCTAGTTCTGTGAAAAATGACATTGGTAATTTGATAGGGATCACTTTGAATCTGTAGATTGCATTTGGTAATATAGTCATTTTCACAATATTGATTCTTCCTAGCCAGGAACATAGAATATCTCTTCATCTGTTTATGTCATCTTTGATTTCTTTCGTCAGTGCCTTATGATTTTCTGTGTACAGTTCTTTTGTCTCCTTAGGTAAGTTTATTCCTAGATATTTAATTCTTTTTGTTGCAGTGGTGAAAGGAATTGCTTTCTGAGCAATTAATTGGTCTTTCTGATTTTTCATTGTTAGTATATAGAAATGCAAGTGATTTCTGTGTATTGATGTTTTGTCCTGCAACTTTGCTAAATTCACTGATGAGCTCTAGTAATTTTCTGATACAATCTTTAGGGAATCATGTCATTTGCAGACAGTGAGAGCTTTACTTTTTCTTTTCTGATCTGGATTCCTTTTATTTCTTTTTCTTTTCTGATTGCTGAAGCTAGGACTTTCAGAACTATGTTGAATAATAGTGGCGAAAGTGGACACCCTTGTCTTGTTCCTGATCTTAGGGAGAATGCTTTCAGTTTTTCACCATTGAGAATAATGTTTGCTGTAGGCTTAACATATATGGTCTTTACTATGTTGAGGTAGCTTCCTTCTGTGCCCATTGTTTTAAGAGTTGTAATCATAAATGGGTGCTGAATTCTGTCAAGGCTTTTTCTGCATCTATTGAGATGATCATATGGTTTTAATTTTCAATTCATTATTATAGTGTATCACATTGATTTGTGTATATTGAAGACTTGATCATGGTGTATGAGATTTTTGATGTGTTACTGAATTCTGATGCTAAAGTTTTGTTGAGGATTTTTTGCATCTATGTTCATCAATGATATTGGCCTGTAGTTTTCTTTTTTGTGTTGTCTTTGTCTGGTTTTGGTATCAGGGTGATGGTGGCTTTGTAGAATGAGTTTGGAAGTATTCCTTCCTCTACAATTTTTTGAAAGAGTTTTAGAAGGATAGGCTGTAACTCTTGTCTAATGTTTGATAGAACTCTCCTGTGAAGCCATCTGGTCCTGGGCTTTTGTTTTTTGGGAGATTTTTTGATCACAGCTTCAATATCAGTGCCTATAATTGGTTTGTTCATAATTTCTATTTCTTCCTGGTTCAGTCTTGGAAGATTGAACTTTTCTAAGTATCTGTCCATTTCTTCCAGGTTATCCGTTTTATTGCCCTACAGTTGTTCATAATCAGATCAGATCAGATCAGATCAGTTGCTCGGTCGTGTCCGACTCTTTGCGACCCCATGAATCGAAGCACGCCAGGCCTCCCTGTCCATCACCAACTCCCGGAGTTCACTCAGACTCACATCCATCGGGTCAGTGATGCCATCCCGCCATCTCATCCTCTGTCATCCCCTTCTCCTCCTGCCCTCAATCCCTCCCAGCATCAGAGTCTTTTCCAGGGAGTCAACTCTTCGCATGAGGTGGCCAAAGTACTGGAGTTTCAGCTTTAGCATCATTCCTTCCAAAGAAATCCCAGGGCTGATCTCCTTCAGAATGAACTGGTTGGATCTCCTTGCAGTCCAAGGGACTCTCAAGAGTCTTCTCCAACACCACAGTTCAAAAGCATCAATTCTTTGGCACTCAGCCTTCTTCACAGTCCAACTCTCACATGCATACATGACCACAGGAAAAACCATAGCCTTGACTAGACGAACCTTTGTTGGCAAAGTAATGTCTCTGCTTTTGAATATGCTATCTAGGTTGGTCATAACTTTCCTTCCAAGGAGTAAGCGTCTTTTAATTTCATGGCTGCAGTCACCATCTGTAGTGATTTTGGAGCCCAGAAAAATAAAGTCTGACACTGTTTCCACTGTTTCCCCATCTATCTGCCATGAAGTGGTGGGACCGGATGCCATGATCTTCGTTTTCTGAATGTTGAGTTTTAAGCCAACTTTTTCACTCTCCACTTTCACTTTCATCAAGAGGCTTTTGAGTTCCTCTTCACTTCCTTTGTATTTCTGCATTGTCTGTTGTAACCTCTCCTTTTTCATTTCTAATTTTGTTGGTTTGATATTCTTCCCTCTTTTTTCCTTGATGAATCTGACTAAAGGTTTGTCAATTTTATCATCTCAAATAACCAGCTTTTAGTTTTATTAATCTTTTCTATTGTTTCTTTCATTGCTTTTTCATTTATTTCTGCTCAGATCTTTATTTCTTTTTCTACTAATTTTTTTTTTTTTCTTTATCTAGTTGTTTTAGGTATAAAGTTAGATTGTCTATTCAGTGTTTTTCTTGTTTCTTAAGGTAGGATTTTATTGCTATAAACTTCCCTCCTAGAACTGCATTTGTTGCATCCCATAGGTTTTGAGTTGTTTTGTTTTAATTGTCATTTGTTTATAGAGATTTTTTGATTTCCCTTTTGTTTTCATCAGTAACCTGTTGCTTATTTAGAAACATGTTGTTGAATCTCCATGAGTTTCGTTTCTTACAGTTTTTTTTTCCTTGTAATTGTTATCTAGTCTCATAGTGTTGTGGTCGTAAAAGATGGTTGATACGATTTCAATTTTCTTAAATTTCCTGAGGTTTGATTTGTGACCCAAGATGTGGTCTATCCTAGAGAATGTTCCATGTGCCCTTGAGAAAAAGGTGTATTCTTGTCCATTTGGATGGAATGTCCTGAAGATATCAGTAAGATCCATCTCATCTAATGGATCATTTAAGACTTGTGTTTGCTTATTAATTTTCTGTTTTGATGATCTGTCCATTGGTGTGAGTGGGGTGTTAAAGTCTCCTACTATTCTTGTGTTACTGTCAATTTCTCTTTTTATGTGTGTTAATGTTTTTCCTAGGTATTGAGGTGCTCCTCTGTTGGGTGCATAGATATTTACAATTGTTAGGTAATCCTCTTGGATTGATCTCTTGATCATTATGTAGTGTCCTTCCTTATCTCTTGTAATCTTTATTTTAAGGTCTATTTTTTCTGATATGAGGATTGCTACTCCAGCTTTCTTTTGCTTCCCATTTGCATTTTTCCATTCTCTCCCTTTCAGTCTATATGTGTCTTGAGGTCTGAAGTGGGCTTCTTGTAGATAGCATATATATGGGTCTTGTTTTTGTATCCATTCAGCCAGTCTGTGTCTTTTGGTTGGAGCAGTTAATCCATTTACATTTAAAGTAACTATTGATATACATATTCCTATTGCCATTTTCAAATTGTTTGGGGTTGATTTTGTAGATCTTTTTTCTTCTGTTGTATTTCTTGACTATATAAGTCCCTATAACATTTGTAGTAAGGCTGGTTTGGTGGTACTGAATTCTCTTAACTTTTGCTTGACTGAAAAGCTTTTTATTTCTCCATCAATTTTGAATGAGATCCTTGCTGGGCACAGTAATCTTGATTGTAGATTTTTTTCCATTTCAATACTTTAATTATATCCTGCCATTTCCTTCTGGCCTGCAGAGTTTCTTCTGAAACTCTGTTAAGCATATGGTGTTTCCCTTGCATGTTACTTGTTGTTTCTCCCTTGCTGCTTTTAATATTCTTTCATTTGTTTAGTCTTTGTTAGTTGGATTAGTATGTGTCTTGGCATGTTTCTCCTTGGGTTTATCCTGTATGGGACTCTTTGTGTCTCTTGGACATGATGGACTATTTCCTTCTCTATGTTGGGGAAATTTTTAACTATAATCTCTTCTAAAATTTTCTCATACCCTTTCTTTTTCTCCTCTTCTTCTGGGTCCCCTATTCTTCTTCTTTTTTTTTAATTTAAATTTATTTATTTTAATTGGAGGCTAATTACTTTACAATATTGTATTGGTTTTGCCATACATCAACATGAATCCGCCATGGGTGTACATGTGTTCCCCATCCTGAAACCCCCTCCCACCTCCCTGTACCATCCCTCTGGGTCATCCCAGTGCACCAACCCCAAGCATCCTATATCCTGCAACGAACCTGGACTGGCGATTCGTTTCTTATATGATATTATACATGTTTCAATGCCATTCTCCCAAATCATCCCACCCTCTCCCTCTCCCACAGAGTCCAAAAGACTGTTCTATACATCTGTGTCTCTTTTGCTGTCTCGCATACAGGGTTATCGTTACCATCTTTCTAAATTCCATATATATGCGTTAGTATACTGTATTGGTGTTTTTCTTTCTGGCTTACTTCACTCTGTATAATAGGCTCCAGTTTCATCCACCTCATTAGAACTGATTCAAATGTATTCTTTTTAATGGCTGAGTAATACTCCATTGTGTATATGTACCACAGCTTTCTTATCCATTCATCTGCTGATGGACATCTAGGTTGCTTCCATGCCCTGGCTATTATAAACAGTGCTGCGATGAACACTGGGGTATACGTGTCTTCTTTCAATTCTGGTTTCCTCGGTGTGTATGCCCAGCAGTGGGATTGCTGGGTCATAAGGCAGTTCCATTTCCAGTTTTTAAAGGAATCTCCACAGTGTTCTCCGTAGTGGCTGTACTAGTTTGCATTCCCACCAACAGTGTAAGAGGGTTCCCTTTTCTCCACACCCTCTCCAGCATTTATTGCTTGTAGACTTTTGGATCGCAGCCATTCTGACTGGCGTGAAATGGTACCTCATTGTGGTTTTGATTTGCATTTCTCTGATAATGAGTGATTTGAGCATCTTTTCATGTGTTTGTTAGCCATCTGTATGTCTTCTTTGGAGGAATGTCTGTTTAGTTCTTTGGCCCATTTTTTTGATTGGGTCATTTATTTTTTTGGAATTGAGCTGCAGGATTTACTTGTATATTTTTGAGATTAGTTCTTTGTCAGTTGCTTCATTTGCTATTATTTTCTCCCATTCTGAATGCTGTCTTTTCACCTTGCTTATAGTTTCCTTTGTTGTGCAGAAGCTTTTAAGGTTAATTAGGTCCCATTTGTTTATTTTTGCTTTTATTTCCAGTATTCTGGGAGGTGGGTTATAAAGGATCCTGCTGTGATGTATGTTGGAGAGTGTTTTGCCTATGTTCTCCTCTAGGAGTTTTATAGTTTCTGGTCTTACATTTAGATCTTTAATCCATTTTGAGTTTATTTTTGTGTATGGTGTTAGAAAGTGTTCTAGTTTCATTCCTTTAAAGGTGGTTGACCAGTTTTCCCAGCACCACTTGTTAAAGAGATTGTCTTTTCTCCATTGTATATTCTTGCCTCCTTTGTCAAAGAGAAGGTGTCCATAGGTGCATGGATTTATCTCTGGGTTTTCTATTTTGTTCCATTGATCTATATTTCTGTCTTTGTGCCAGTACCATACTGTCTTGATGACTGTGGCTTTGTAGTAGAGCCTGAAGTCAGGCGGGTTGATTCCTCCAGTTCCATTCTTCTTTCTCAAGATTGCTTTGACTATTTGAGTTTTTTTTTGTATTTCCATACAAATTGTGAAATTATTTATTCTAGCTCTGTGAAAAATACCGTTGGTAGCTTGATAGGGATTGCATTGAATCTATAGATTGCTTTGGCTAATATGCTCATTTTCATGATATTGATTCTTCTGATCTATGAACATGATATATTTCTCCATCTATTAGTGTCCTCTTTGATTTCTTTCACCAGTGTTTTATAGTTTTCCATATATAGGTCTTTAGTTTCTTTAGGTAGATATATTCCTAAGTATTTTATTTTTTTTTTGCAATGGTGAATGGAATTGTTTCCATCCCCTATTATTCTAATGTTTGTGTCTTTGATATTGTCCCAGAGGTCTCTAAGACTATTGTCAGATCTCTTCATTCTTTTTGCTTTGTTCTGCTCTTCAGAAGTTATTTCCACAATTTTATCTTCCAGCTTACTGGTTTGTTTTTCTGCTTCAGATATTGTGCTATTGATTCCTTCTAGAGTGTTTTTAATTTCAGTAATTGTGTTGTTTTTCTTTGTATGCTTATTCTTGATTTCTTCTAGGTCTTTGTTAATTGATTCTTGCATTTTCTCCATTTTGTTTTCAAGATTTTTGATCATCTTTACCATCATTATTCTGAATTCTTTTTCAGGTAGTTTGCCTATTTCCTCTTCATTTATTTGGACTTCTGTGTTTCTCATTTGTTCCTTCATTTGTGCAGTATTTCTCTGTCTTTCTATTATATTTTTTTAACTTATTGTGCTTGAAGTCTTCTTTTCCCAGGCTCAAAGAAAGTTGAATTCTTTCCTTGAAGAAGGTTGAATTCTTTCTTTCTTTTGGTTTCTGCCCTCCTAAGGTTGGTCCAGTTGTTTTTGTAAGACCTGTATAGGGTGAGATTGTGATGATTTTTTGTTTGTTTGTTTGTTTTTCCTCTGATGAGCAAGGCTGAGTGAGGTGGTAATCCTGTTTGCTGGTGATTGGGTTTGTATTTTTGTTTTGTTTGTTGTTTAGATAAGGTGTCATGCACAGGGTGCTACTGGTGGTTGGGTGATCCAGGTCTTGTATCCAGGTGGCTTCCTTTGGGTGAGTTCTCCCTATTTGATACTCCCTAAGGTAGTTCTCTGTAGTCTTGGGTCTTTGAGTCAGTGCTCTCACTCCAAAGGCTCAGGACTTGATCTCTCTCCAAAGGTCAGCCTATATCCAATCTACCAAGAGGAAATTCACCCAAAATGAAAGTGCCTTTACTTGAGCTTGAAAACCCAGTGCACAAGAACACAACAGAGATCTCTGACTCAACTGAAACTCAGTATTGCCTGCCATGTGGACAGGCCTCCTTGGATTGCAACAGTTGACTTGAGGGTCTGTCCTTGGTGGTGGTCAGCAGAACTGAATTTATGACATTTTGTTTATGCATTGTCCACTGATGAACACTTCAGTTCAGTTCAGTTCAATTGCTCGGTTATGTCCGACTTTTGCAACCTCATGGACTGCAGCATGCCAGACTTCCTTGTCCATCACCAACTCCCAGAGTTCACTCAAACTCATGTCCATAGAGTCCGTGATGCCATCCAACCATCTCACCCTCTTTTGTCCCCTTTGCCTTCCGCATTCAATCTTTCCCAGCATCAGATCTTTTCAAATGAGTCAGTTCTTCACATCAGGTGGCCAAAGTATTGGAGTTTCTGCTTCAGCATCAGTCCTTCCAATGAATATTCATGACTGATTTCCTTTAGGATGGACTGGTTGGATCTCTTTGCTGTCCAAGGGACTCTCAAGAGTCTTCTCCAACACCACAGTTCAAAAGCATCAATTCTTTGGCACTCAGCTTTCTTTATAGTCCAACTCTCACATCCATTCATGACTACTGGAAAAACATAACTTTGACTAGACGGACCTTTGTTGGCAAAGTAATGTCTCTGCTTGTTAATATGGTGCCTAGGTTGGTCATCAGAGAAGGCAATGGCACCCCACTCCAGTACTCTTGCCTGGAAAATCCCATGAATGGAGGAGCCTGGTAGGCGGCAGTCCATGGGGTGGCACAGAGTCGGACACGACTGAGCGACTTCACTTTCACTTTTCACTTTCATGCATTGGAGAAGGAAATGGCAACCCACTCCAGTGTTCTTGCCTGGAGAATCCCAGGGATGGGGAAGACTGGTGGGCTGCTGTCTATGGGGTCGCACAGAGTCAGACACGACTGAAGTGACTTAGCAGCAGCAGCAGGTTGGTCATAGCTTTTCTTCCAAGGAGCAAGCATCTTTTAATGTTGTAGCTGTAGTCACCATCTGCAGTGATTTTGGAGCCCCCCAAAATAGAATGTGTCACTGTTTACATTGTTTCCCCATCTATTTGCCAGGAAGTAATGGGACCAGATGCCATGATCTTAGTTTTATGAATGCTGGGTTTTAAGCCTGCTTTTTGACTCTCCTCTTTCACTTACATGAGGCTCTTTAGTTCTTCTTTGCTTTCCCTGTAAGGGTGGTATTATCTGTGTTTCTGAGGTTATTGATATTTCTCCTGGCAATCTTGATTCTAGCTTGTGCTTCAGCCAGCCCAGCATTTCTTATGATGTACTCTGCCTATTAGTTAAATAAGCATGGTGACCATATACAGCCTTGACATACTCCTCTCCTGATTTGGAACCAGTCTGTTGTTTCATGTCCAGTTATAACTGTTGCTTGTTGATCTGCATACAGTTTTCTCAGGAAGCAGATCAAGTGGTCTGGTATTCCCATCTCTGTAAGAATTTCCCACAGTTTGTTGTGATCCACACAGTGAAAGTCTTTGGCATAATGAATAAAGTAGAAGTAGATGTTTTTCTGGAACTCTCTTGCTTTTTCAGTAATCCAGCAGATGTTGGCAATTTGATCTCTGGTTCCCCTGCCTTTTCTAAATCCAGCTTGAACATCTGGAAGTTACCACTTCACATGCTGTTGAAACCTAGCAAGGTGAATTTTGAGCATTACTTTGCCAGCATGTGAGATGAGTGCAATTGTGTGGTATTTTGAGCATTCTTTGGCGTTGCCTTTCTTTGGGATTAGAATGACAACTGTCCCTTTTCAGCCCTGTGACCACTGCTGTTTTCCAAATTTTCTGGCATATTGAGTGCAGCACTTTCACAGCATCATCTTTCAGGATTTGAAATAGCTCAACTGGAATTCCATCACGTCTACTAGCTTTGTTCGTAGTGATGCTTCCTAAGGCCCACTTGACTTCACATTCCAGGATGTCTGGCTCTAGGTCAGTGATCACACCATCGTGGTTGTCTGGGTCATGAAGATCATTTTTGTATAGGTCTTCAGTGTATTCTTGCCACCTCTTCTTAATATCTTCTGCTTCTGTTAGGTCCATACCATATCTGTCTTTATTGAGCCCATCTTTGAATGAAATGTTCTTCTGGTATCTCTAATTTTCTTGAAGAGATCTCTAGTCTTTCCCATTCTATTGTTTTCCTCTGTTTCTTTGCATTAATCACTGAAGAAGGCTTTCTTATCTCTCCTTGGTATTCTTTGGAACTCTGCATTCAAATGGATATATCTTTCCTTTTCTCCTTTGCCTTTCACTTCTCTTCTTTTCTCAGCTATTTGTAAGGCCTCCTCAGACAACCATTTTGCCTTTTTGCATTTCTTTTTCTTGGGGATTTTCTTGATCACTGCCTCCTGCACAGTGTCAAGAACCTCCATCCATAGTTCTTCAGGCACTCTGTCTATCAGATCTAATCCCTTGAATCTATTTGTCACTTCCATTGTTTTATAATCGTTAGGGATTTGATATAGGTGATACCTGAACGGTCTAATGGTTTTCCCTACTTTCTTCAATTTAAGCATGAATTTTGCAATAGGAGTTCATGATCTGAGCCACAGTCAGCTCCTGGTCTTGTTTTTGCTAACTGTATATAGCTTCTCCATCTTTAGCCACAAAGAGTATAATCAATCTGATTTCAGTTATTGACCATTTGTGACATCACCAGATGTCATCTTTTGTGTTGTTGGAAGAGGGTGCTATGACCAGTGTGTTCTCTTGGCTAAACTCTGTTAGCCTTTGCCCTGCTTTATTTTATAACTCCAAGGGCAAATTTGCTTGTTACTCCAGGTATTTCTTGACTTTTGCATTCCAGTCCCCTATGATTAAAAGGACATCCTTTTTGGGTGTTAGTTCTAGGTCTTACAGGTCTTCATAGAACTGTTCAACTTTAGCTTCTTCAGCATTACTGGTCGGGGCATAGATTTGAATTACTGTGATGTTGAATGGTTTGCCTTGGAAATGGACAGAGATCATTCTGTCATTTTTCAGATTGTATCCAAGTACTGCATTCAGACTCTTTTGTTGACTGTGAGGGCTACTCCATTTCTTCTAAGGGATTCTTGCCCACAGTAGTAGATATAATGGTCATTTGAGTTAAATTCACCCATTCCAATCCATTTTAGTTCTGATTCCTAAAATGTTGATGTTCACTCTTGCCATCTCCTATTTGAACACTTCTAATTTACCTTGATTCATGGACCTAACATTCCAGGTTCCTATGCAATATTGTTGCATAGGAACAATATTGTAAGTAAAGTCTGATGCTTTACTTTACTTCCATCATCAGTCACATCCACAATTAGGCGTTGTTTTTGCTTTGCCTCAGTCTCTTCATTCTTTCTGGAGTTATTTCTTCACTGATCTCCAGTAGCATATTGGGCATCTACTGACCTGGTGAGTTCATCTTTCAGATTCCTATCTTTTTGCCTTTTCATACTGTTCATGGGATTCTCAAGGCAAGCATACTGAGGTGGTTTGCCATTCCCTTCTCCAGTGGATGTTGTTTTGTCAGAACTCTCCACCATGACCTGTCCATCTTGGGTGGCTCTTATGGCATGGCTCATAGTTTCATTGAGTTAGACAAGGCTTGGTCCATGTGATCAGATTGGTTAGTTTTCTATGATTGTGGTTTTTATTCTGTCTGCCTTCTGTTGGAGATGGATAAGAGGTTTATGCACGCTTTCGGGTAGGAGAGACTGACTGAAGGGGAAACTGGGTCTTGTTCTGATGGATGGGGCCATGCTAGTAAATCTTTATTCCAATTTTCTGTTGATGGGCAGTGCTGTGTTCCATCCCTGTTTTTTGTTGTGAGGCCAAACTATGGTGGAGGTAATGAAGATAATTTGAAGATAATTTGACCTCCTTCAAAAGGTCCCAGGAGTTTCTGCACTCTGTGCCCCCAACCTGCATTAGGCCACCGCTGACCCACCCCTCTGCCGGAGACTCCTGAACACTCATGGGCAAGTCTGGGTCAGTCTCTTGTGGGGTCACTGCTCCTTTCCTTGGGTCCTGGTGTACACAAGGTTCTGTTTGTGCCCTCCAAGAGTCTGTTTACCCAGTCCTGTGTAAGTTCTGATGGCTCTCTAGTGGGGTTAATGGCAACCTCCTCCAAGAGGGCTTATGCCATACCCAGGTCTCCTGCACCCAGAACCCTGCCCCTACAGCAGTCCACTGTTGACCCGTATCTCCACAGGAGAGAGTCAAACACAGTTCTGGCTCAGTCTCTGTGGGGTCTCTGCGTCTTGGTGGGCACAAGGTTTGTTTGAGCCCTCTGTGTGTCTCTGGCAGGTATGGGGTTTGATTCTAAATGTGATTTTGCCCCTTTGACCATCTTGTTGGGGCTTCTCCTTTGCCCTTGGATATGGGGTATCTTTTTTTTTGGTGGGATCCAACATTTGACTATTGCTCAGAAGTTGCAATTTTGGAGTTCTTGCAGGAGAAGCTGAGCACACGTCCTTCTACTCCACCATCTTGGAGTCTTAAAAATCGTGTAGATATTATGAATACTGCTGCTGTAAATACTCATGTACTATTTTGTGTGTTCATGCTTATTTGTATTTCTTCAATATATAGTTAGGAGTTGAACTGCTGGGTCTTATGATGACTCTGTGTTTAATTGTTTGAGGAAATGCCAGACTATTTTCCAAAATGGTTGCATCATTTTACATTCCTACTCTCAGTGTATGAGGATTCCAATTTCTTCATAGCTTCATTGACACTTATTATTATCTGACTTTTTTATTTGAGCCATCCTAGTGTGTATGAAGTGCTATCTTGCTATGGTTTTGATTTGCATTTTTCTAATGAATAATGATGCTGAGCATCTTTTGATGTGCCTGCTGGCCATTTCCATAATTTTTTTAAGAAATGCCTGTTTGGATACTTTGTCCATTGCTTAAATTAGATTATCTTTATTTAGTTGTAAGAGGTTTTTTTTTTTTTTTTTTCTAGATATAAGACTTTGTCAGATATCAGGCATATATACAATATGTGTATATGTATACATATTTAAAATCATGTGGGTTTTTTATGTTCTTTTTTGTGTTCTTCAGAGCATGAAGTTTTTACGTTTGATCAAGTCCAATGTATCTGTTTTTAAGCTCATGGCTTTGATGTCAAAGCTGAGAATCTAATGCCAAATCCAAGGTCATTAAGATTTATCCCATGCTTATTTCTAAAAGTTTTATAATTTTAGCTCATATGTTTATGTGTTTGATCCATCTTGAGTTAATTTCTGTGAATGTGTGAGGTAAAGATTCATCTTCATTATTTTGCATGTGGCTATTCAGTTGTCCCAGCACCATTTGCTGAAAAGACTATTCTTTCCCCACTGAATGATCTTGGCATCCTATTAAAAATTCAGTTGACTACAGATACAATGTTCTCATTTCAGAACTCTCAGTTTTATTCCATTGGTTTATATGTCTGTCCATGTACCAGTCTCACATTGTTTTGATTACTGTTGCTTTGTAGTTAAATTTTACAGTCAGGAAGTATGAGTTCTTCTACTTTGCGAGTCTCTTTCAGAGAATTATTTTGATCATATTTAGTATTTTTCAGCAGTATTTTTCACATTTTAGAGTATTCTTGAGTAAATTTTGTTACTTTGTGTCTTTCCAGGATTTTTTCACTTCCTCTAAGTTATCTAATATGTTGGCATTTAATTACTTATTATATTCCTTTGTAATTCTTTTTATTTCTCTAATGTCAGCAGTAATGTACCTTCTTTCACTACTATTTAGTAATTTGAGTATTGTATTTTTTTCTAGGTCTATATAGCTAAATACTTTCCAACATTGTTGATCTTTTCTAAGAACTAGCTTTTAGTTTCATTGATACTCTCTATTGTTTTTCTATTTTATTTGTTTTGGCTCTAATCTTTATTATTCCCTTCCTTCTGCTTGAGGAGCCTGACAGGCTACAGTCCATGGGGTTACAAAGAGCTGGACATCACTGAGTGACTAACAATTTCACTTTGTTTCTACTTGTTTTAGTTTTAATTTACTCTTTTTCAGTGTTTTAAGAAGGAAGACTGAGTTATTAGTTTATAATCTTTATTATTTAATGTAAGCATTTATAGTTACAAGTTTCCCTCTAAGTTTTGTTGTGTTTTGTCTCAATATATATTATTTCCTTTTTCATTTCTTCTTTGAGCCACTCGTTATTTAGGAGTGAAGTGTTTAATTTTCACATATGTTTGATTTTACCAAATATGTTTTTTCTGTTATTGAGCTGTAATTTCATTCCATTGTGGTCAAACAACATACTCTGTATTGTTTTAATCTTTTCAGATTACTGAGGTTTGCTTTAAGGCCTAACATGTGGTCTGTCCTGAGGAATGTTCCATGTGTACTTGAGAAGAATATATATTCTGTTGTTGTTGTTGTTATATTGAATATTCTATGGATGTCGATTAGGCCCATTTGATTTAGAGTTTTATTCAAGTCTTTTGTCTCTTTGTTGATTTTATTAACTCTTCTGTCCAGTATTGATAGTGAGTTATTGAAATTTCTGACTCTTACTGTTGAATTTTCACTTTTGTCTTTCATTGCTATCAATTTTGATTCATGCATTTTGGTGTTCTGTTACTAGGTACATCTACAGACTAATGAGTTTGTCTCATGAACCAGCGTACAATACTAATCCAATGCTGTCCAAAAGATTTCTATAGATAAAAAAATATTAATGGAACTCTTCCTTTAAGATGTCATCAATTATAAGATTTTCTTGTGAAAAAGGAACATATATTATTTAATGTTCATGTTGATTTTATATTTTATAACTGATATTGTTTCTTAAAAATGTTATAACAACAATAATAATAATGTTGTAATTAGTAGCTAGAATTAATTGAATTTTTAGGTGGAATGCTTATTTCTCAGCAATGATAGATATTGGAGAAATTCCTTTGATTGAGTTATATATATTGGGACATGTTTATCTAGAAATAGGCCAGGCTCAGTTTGTCTCTGAATCATCTTAAAACCTCATGTAACCAATGGTGGAAATTAGCTCATTTGCTTGTGAATCTTTGGAATTCATTGGGAGTAATGAAACAATTTGGTCTTTGCTAGTCAGAAATTATTAGCATTCAACTACTCCACTGTAATGAGTCACCCTGGGTATATTTCCTAGGTTTGACAATACCTGATTTTTTTTCAGACGAATGTGAATAAATTTCCAAATGCCAGGTTCTTTTTAAAGAATGCAAGCTAAATATTTTAAAGTTAAACAAAATCAACCCAATATTAACTTTGTATCTTAAACATAGATTGCCTGCTTTGCTACCCTTTGGAGTCAAGGCTGGTAGAAAAATATTCCATGTAAAACTGTAAAATTATTAATTTATATGAAAAGGTTAACACTTCACTTCATACCATTTTGGATAATATTTTTCCCCCCATCTGAAATGTGTACAATTTGGGCTGTTTTGGCATAAATAATCACAAAGCTAAAATGGTTGCCAAGGGATTAGGGCCAAGCCTCTCTGAGCCAGTCATATTTTTGAAAGATATTTATAGAACTACTGAGGTTACTCAGTTAGAAGTGATTGGAGTCAAGTCATGCTTACAGAAGGTTTTTTCTTTGTTCTTCATGCTGCCTCTTAACCCAGTTCAGAGTGGCTATTATTCCACTATAAATAAATGCCAACATTCTTTGGAAATAAAAAGGAAGGCTGAATTATAAACTTGTGTATTTATTTTAGCATTTAGTATAGTGTATGCCATTAAAGAAATATATAATCAAATAGGCATTTTAAGAAGTGAGAAGTTGTGATGGAAATATATTGCTTTGCTCCAAACAACTATGTATTATTAAAGAAAAGAAATTTCAATTCATCTGACATTCTAACTCTACTGTATGTTTATTCATCTGGTTCATCACTTTATAGCAGGGTTTCATCTTAACACCCTGTTCAAAACTTAGTCCCAAACTGTATCACAGGGTGTGTGTTAATAATTCTCATAAAGGTTGATTGGTTAGGTAGGTTTGAGAAATTCTGGGTTTAACAGACTTGAATGGTTGTTTCTATATTTTGCTTGCAAGGTTTTTAAGGTCTTATATATATTTCTGTAAATTGTGAGTCCCTAAGTGTGTGATTGAGAGTACAGTATTTTCAAAATCCACTTCATCATGAAACTCTTATAATGAGCATCTACTTAAGCTAGAATTCTAAGAGGATTGCTCTGGGAGACACTGCTGTGTTCCACAAGAACACATTGAAAAAGCTTCCCATTCAGGACTTAACTCCTTTTTTCTATTATTATTTTTTTTTTTCATTTTTTGAATAGCAGTAGGACACTGGTCATAACAAACACTCTCTTCCAACAACACAAGAGAAGACTCTATACATGGACATCACCAGATGGTCAACACCGAAATCAGATTGATTATATTCTTTGCAGCCAAAGATGGAGAAGCTCTATACAGTCAGCAAAAACAAGACCAGGGGCTGACTGTGGCTCAGACCATGAACTCCTTATTGCCAAATTTAGACTTAAATGAAGAAAGTAGGGAAAACCACTAGACCATTCAGGTATGACCTCAATCAAATCCCTTATGATTATACAGTGGAAGTGAGAAATAGATTTAAGGGCCTAGATCTGATAGATAGAGTGCCTGATGAACTATGGAATGAGGTTCGTGACATTGTACAGGAGACAGGGATTAGACCATTCCCATAGAAAAGAAATGCAAAAAAGCAAAATGGCTGTCTGGGGAGGCCTTACAAATAGCTGTGAAAAGAAGAGAAGTGAAAGCAAAGGAGAAAAGGAAAGATATAAGCATCTGAATGCAGAGTTCCAAAGAATAGCAAGAAGAGATAAGAAAGACTTTTCAGGGATCAATGCAAAAAATAGAGGAAAACAACAGAATGGGAAAGACTGGGGATCTCTTCAAGAAAATCAGAGATACCAAAGGAACATTTCCTGCAAAGATGAGCTCGATAAAGGACAGAAATGGTATGGACCTACCTAACAGAAGCCAGAAGATATTAAGAAGAGATGGCAAGAATACACAGAAGAACTGTACAAAAAAGACCTTCACGACCCAGATAATCACAATGGTGTGATCACTGACCTAGAGCCAGACATCCTGGAATGTGAAGACAAGAGGGCCTTAGGAAGCATCACTACGAACAAAGCTAGTGGAGGTGATGGAATTCCAGTTGAGCTATTCCAAATCCTGAAAGATGATGCTGTGAAAGTGCTGCACTCAATATGCCAGCAAATTTGGAAAACTCAGCAGTGGCCACAGGACTGGAAAAGGTCAGTTTTCATTCCAATCCCAAAGAAAGGCAATGCCAAAGAATGCTCAAACTACCACACAATTGCACTCATCTCACACGCTAGTAAAGTCATGCTCAAAATTCTCCAAGCCAGGCTTCAGCAATATGTGAACCGTGAACTTCCTGATGTTCAAGCTGGTTTTAGAAAAGGCAGAGGAACCAGAGATCAAATTGCCAACATCCACTGGATCATGGAAAAAGCAAGAGAGTTCCAGAAAAACATCTATTTCTGCTTTATTGACCATGCCAAAGCCTTTGACTGTGTGGATCACAATAAACTGTGGAAAATTCTTCAAGAGATGGGAATACCAGACCACCTGATCTGCCTCTTGAGAAATTTATATGCAGGTCAGGAAGCAACAGTTAGAACTGGACATGGAACAACAGACTGGTTCCAAATAGGAAAAGGAGTTCGTCAAGGCTGTATATTGTCACCCTGTTTATTTAACTTATATGCAGAGTGCATCATGAGAAACTCTGGACTGGAAGAAGCACAAGCTGGAATCAAGATTGCCGGGAGAAATATCAATAACCTCAGATATGCAGATGATACCACCCTAATGGCAGAAAGTGAAGAGGAACTCAAAAGCCTCTTGATGAAAGTGAAAGTGGAGAGTGAAAAAGTTGGCTTAAAGCTCAACATTCAGAAAACGAAGATCATGGCATCCGGTCCCACCATTTCATGGGAAATAGATGGGGAAACAGTAGAAACAGTGTCAGACTTTATTTTTCTGGGCTCCAAAATCACTACAGATGGTGACTGCAGCCATGAAATTAAAAGACGCTTACTCCTTGGAAGGAAAGTTATGACCAACCTAGATAGCATATTGAAAGCAGAGACATTACTTTGCCAACAAAGGTTCGTCTAGTCAAGGCTATGTTTTTTCCTGTGGTCATATATGGATGTGAGAGTTGGACTGTGAAGAAGGCTGAGCGCCGAAGAATTGATGCTTTTGAACTGTGGTGTTGGAGAAGACTCTTGAGAGTCCCTTGGACTGCAAGGAGATCCAACCAGTTCATTCTGAAGGAGATCAGCCCTGGGATTTCTTTGGAAGGAATGATGCTAAAGCTGAAACTCCAGTACTTTGGCCACCTCATGTGAAGAGTTGACTCATTGGAAAAGACTCTGATGCTGGGAGGGATTGGGGGCAGGAGGAGAAGGGGATGACAGAGAATGAGATGACTGGATGTCATCACTGACTCGATGGACGTGAGTCTGGGTGAACTCCGGGAGTTGGTGATGGACAGGGAGGCCTGGCGTGCTGCGATTCATGGGGTCGAAAAGAGTCGGACAGGACTGAGCGACTGATCTGATCTGATCTGATCTGAAGACAAATTATCCTTTTTTAAAGGATGCAGATTGAAAGTCTTCCAGCCAAAGTGGTCTTCCTCATTCCTCTGTTTATAATGAGCAGTGCTGATAGTGATATTCTTGGTGAACAGTGTGATTTACCAAATTGTGCTTTGGTACATTTTGCCCAAAAAGTCTCTCCTTGGGAAGCAGTCTCTATTATTCAAAATTGCAAATTGTTTGGATCCCTAACGTAAGACTAGACCAAGTATTGCCCTGAAATCAAGTCTCTTAAAGGAGGCCTTCTCAATGGAAGAGGCTACTGGTACAAATGCTTTCTAAACGGGAATTTTGTCTTCTGTTTTAGAGCCTGCTTTAGGGGGTTGATTCTCCATGCCTGAAAGACTGTCGTCTTAGTTGAGAAACTATAGGCCCTACTATAAATCATTTATAATTTTAAGCCATGAAAAAGTCCATTGGATAAGATGGCTATCTTCATTCATAATAAGTTTCCTTAATCCTCTCTAGAGAAAGCCAAAGTTATCCTAGGAGTTGGGACAGCATGTGTTTAAGAACACTGAAGTGCAAGATTTTAGGTAAACATGAGTATGTTAGCTTGCTAGGGCTACCATGATGAAGTGGCACAGACTAGGTGGCTTAAACAACAGAGATTAATTTTCTTAGAGTTCAGAACGCTAAAAGTCTGAGAGCACTGTATTGGCAGCATTGATTTCTTCTGAGTTTTCTCTTCTTAGCTTGTAGATGGTCATGTTCTTCCTGTATCTTCACATGGTCTTTCCTCTGTGCATGTCTCTGTCCTGATCTCTTCTTTTTATAAGGACACCAGTCATATGACATTAGGGTCTACCTATGCCAAAGCCTTTGACTGTGTGGATCACGATAAACTGTGGAAAATTCTGAAAGAGATGGGAATACCAGACCACCTGACCTGCTTCTTGAGAAACCTGTATGCAGGTCAGGAAGCAACAGTTAGAACTGGACATGGAACAACAGACTGGTTCCAAATAGGAAAAGGAGTATGTCAAGGCTGTATATTGTCACCCTGCTTATTTAACTTATATGCAGAGTACATCATGAGAAACGCTGGACTGGAAGAAGCATTAGCTGGAATCAAGATTGCCGGGAGAAATATCAGTAACCTCAGATATGCAGATGACACCACCCGTATGGTGGTGAAAGTGAAGAGAAACTAAAAAGCCTCTTGATGAAAGTGAAAGAGGAGAGTGAAAAAGTTGGCTTAAAGCTCAACTTTCAGAAAATGAAGCTTGTGGCATATGGTCCCATCACTTCATGGGAAAAAGATGGGGAAACAATGGAAACAGTGTCAGACTTTATATTTTTTTGAGCTCCAAAATCACGCAGATGGTGACTGCAGCCATGAAATTAAAAGATGCTTGCTCCTTGGAACGAAAGTTATGACCAACCTAGATAGCATATTCAAAAGCAGAGACATTACTTTGCCAACAAAGGTCCGTCTAGTCAAGGCTATGGTTTTTCCAGTAGTCATGTATGGATGTGAGAGTTGGACTGTGAAGAAAGCTGAGTGTTGAATTGATGCTTTTGAACTGTTGTGTTGGAGAAGACTCTTGAGAGTCCCTTGGACTGCAAGAATATCCAACCAGTCCATTCTAAAGGAGATCCGTCCTGGGTGTTCTTTGGAAGGAATGATGCTAAAGCTGAAACTCCAATACTTTGGCCACCTCATGCGAAGAGTTGACTCATTGGAAAAGACTGATGCTGGGAGGGATTGGGGGCAGGAGGAGAAGGGGATGACAGAGGATGAGATGGCTGGATGGCATCACCGACTCAATGGACGTGAGTTTGAGTGAACTCCGGGAGTTGGTGATGGACAGGGAGGCCTGGCGTGGTGCAATTCATGGGGTCGCAAAGAGTCGGACACGACTGAGCGACTGAACTGAACTGAATGCTCTAATACTTTGGCTACCTAATATGAAGAACTGACTCATTGGAAAAGACCCTGATGCTGGGAAAGATTGAAGGCAGGAGGAGAAGGGGATGGCCGAGGATGAGAAAGTTGGATGGCATCACTGACTCAGTGGACATGAGTTTGGGTAAATTCCGGGAGTTGGTGATGGACTAGAAGGCCTGGTGTGCTGCAGTCCATGGGGTCGCAAAGAGTTGGATGCAACTGAGCGACTGAACTGAATTGAATGATCTAATTTAATGCTAATTAATTAGTTTAATTCTGTAAAAGAATCTGTCTCTAAGTATAGTCATATTCTGAGATACTCGGGGGTTAGGACTTCAACATATGACTTTTAGGGAGACATTATTCATCCCATAACAATGAATAATCCTTGATTAGTAGCAGTCTTTTGAATGTATTTTATTAGGTTAAACGTATTAGGAACATTTCACAGACAGACAAAATATCATAGGAAAAATATTGCAGAATTTCATGGCCATGGATAAAAGCAAAGCCTCATGTTGCTTTTCTATGAATTGCTCTACATATTTGCAGAATTGATCTGTAAAAAAGGGAACTGTCATCTGTGCTGTAAGAAAGTTAAAACACAGGAAAACAGGTCTAAGTATTTGTATATTTATCTTTGTAGTTATCACTATTTCAAACTCAGGGCACGTATAGGAAACGGTAATATTGGTTTTTACACTGGGATTGATATAACAAGTGCCTGTGACTGCTGAAGCCTAAGGGAGTCATCTCAACATACCCATAACTTTTTCCTCAGCAAAAGCATGTATCACATACATTGATTTAATTGTAAATGATTACCTGAAACTGAAGAACATGAGGGAAACCAGACTCATGTCATAGAATAGTAGAATTTTTACTTGGAAGGTATCTTCAGATCAGTTCAGTTCAGTTGCTCAGTTGTGTCCGACTCTTTGCGACCCCATGAATCGCAGCACACCAGGCCTCCCTATCCATCACCAACTGCCCGAGTCTACCCAAACCCATGTCCATTGAGTCAGTGATGCCATCCAGCCATCTCATCCTCTGTTCTCCCCTTCTCCTCCTGCCTTCAATCTTTCCCAGCCTCAGGGTCTTTTCAGATGAGTCAGCTCTTCTCATCAGGTGGCCAAGGTATTGGAGTTTCAGCTTCAACATCCGTCCTTCCAATGAACACCCAGGACTGATCTCCTTTAGGATGGACTTGTTGGATCTCCTTGCTGTCCAAGGGACTCTCAAGAGTCTTCTCCAACACTACAGTTCAAAAGTGTCAATTCTTCGGCGCTCAGCCTTCTTCACAGTCCAACTCTCACATCCATACATGACCACTGGAAAAACCATAGCCTTGACTAGATGGACTTTTCTTTGTTGACAAAGTAATGTCTTTGCTTTTTAATATGCTGTCCAGGTTGGTCATAACTTTCCTTCCAAGGAGCAAGCATCTTTAAATTTCATGGCTGCAATCACCATCTGCAGCGATTCTGGAGCCCCCAAAATAAAGTCAGCCACTATTGCCACTGTTTCCCCATCTATTTGCCATGGAAGGGATCTTAGGCATCACATTTCAGTCATTCACAAACCTATTACCATATTCAGTTCAGTTCAGTTCAGTCGCTCAGTCGCGTCCGACTCTTTTCGACCCCATGAATCGCAGCACGCCAGGCTTCCCTGTCCATCACCAACTCCCGGGTTCACCCAGACTCACGTCCATCGAGTCAGTGATGCCATCCAGCCATTTCGTCCTCTGTCATCCCCTTCTCCTGCTCCCAATCCCTCCCAGCATCAGAGTCTTTTCCAATGAGTCAACTCTTCACATGAGGTGGCCGAAGTACTGGAGTTTCATCATTCCTTCCAAAGAAATCCCAGGGCTGATCTCCTTCAGAATGGACTGGTTGGATCTCCTTGCAGTCCAACGGACTCTCAAGAGTCTTCTCCAACACCACAGTTCAAAAGCATCAATTCAGTTCTGAAGCTGAAACTTCAGTGAAACTTCAACTTTGGCCACCTGATGCGAAGAGCTGACTCATTTGAAAATACCCTGATGCTGGGAAAGATTGAAGGCAGGAGGAGAAGGGGATGACAGAGGATGAGATTTTTGGATGGAATCACCAACTGGATGGATATGAGTTTGAACAAGCTCTGTAAGCTGGTGATGGACAGGTGCTGCAGCATGGGGTTGCAATGAGTTGGACACGACTGAGTTACTGAACTGAATGGATAGAGTGTGTCAGGTAATACATAAAGCATTTCTTGTTATATTATGTGATTTCAAGGAAAATTTTTAAAAATCTTTATTTATTTTTGTTTATTGTGGGGGAGAGTATTGAGATTGCTTTTTATTTAACATTGGTTTATTTTAGCATAAATTGCATAGAGTGAACTTTGGAAATCTTGTATTTGCCGTTTACTAGTTGTTCTATCCTTGACAGAACATTTATTCTCTTAGCACTTTTATGATTTGTTTTGTAAAATGAAAAAAGTAGCACTTCACATATTTGATAAGATTTTTATAGTCAAGTGATATGTTGTGAAGAAAAGTGCTCCTTATTTTCTTTCTAAGAGAAAATCTGTTGTATTTATATTGAAACAATTTTGTTGTTTTCAGTCACTAAGCTGTGTCTGACTCTTTGTGACCCCACGAACTGCAGCATGCCAGGCTTCCCTGTCCTTCACTATTTCCAGAATTTTGCTTGAATTCATCTCTATTGAGTTGGTGATGCTATCTAACCATCCCATCCTCTGTCACCTCCTTCTCCTTTTGCCTTCAATGTTTCCAAGCATCAGGTTCTTTTTTATGAGTCAACTCTTCACATCAGGAAGTACTGGAGCTTCATCTTCAGCATCAGTCCTTCTAATGAATGGTTTGATCTCCATCAGTTCAGGGGGCTCTCAAGAGGTTTTTTTTTTTTTCTTTTATTACAATCCAAATTAGAAAAGTACTGTTTCTTCAATGTTTTTGTTCTGTTTTATCACTTGTATTTTAAAACTTGCATTTTTGAAAGAGGTTTCAAATAGCTGTTTTTATTTTTCTTAAACATTTTGTTTTATATTAGATTATAGCTGATTAACAATGTTGTGATAATTTCAGGTGGACAACAGAGGGATTCAGCCATAGATATACATGTATCCATTCTCCCCCAAACTCTTGTCCCATCCAGGCTGTCACATAATATTGAGCAGAGTCCCTGTACTATACAGTTGGTCCTTGTTAGTTATCCATTTTAAATATAGCAGTGTGTACTTGTCCATCCCAAACTCATTAACTATTCCTTCCCCACTTCCTTCCCTCTGGCAATCATGAGCAAATAGCTATTTTGTACTTTGTAGATTACTCTTTATAAAAGAGATATTTCAGGATGGGGAACACATGTACACCCGTGGCAGATTCATGTCAATATATGGCAAAACCAATACAATGTTGTAAAGTAATTAGCCTCCAAAAAAAAAAAAAAAAAAGAAATATTTGTTCATTGTGGAAAATAGAGGTAAGCAAAATTTTATTAAAATTACACATAGCCCCATTATTTAAAAACAACAGTAACCTGTAATTATACGTAAGGTGGTATTTGGGGTTGGGGTGTATGAAACTGATCCTTTCCATGGTGCTGACATGTAGACATGGTGGAAGGCTTTTTGATTTTGTGACTGTTCAGATCTGTGTTTTTGAAGACAGTAGAAAATGGTGGCAAAATTTTTATTTAGACATTTCCAATCCTATATCTTTGGTCCTTGTATTTAGTACAGTTTGTCTGTCCTTGTGGGAATAAGCCTGAGCTGCCTGTGTTTCATTAAGAAAAAATTTATCACTGTCACTACATCCAACTCTGCAGGTGGCTTATTGTCAACTCTTTACCACTTAACTGAGGTTGAATTAGACTAATAGTTTTGTGCACTGAACAGCGAGACTGTCAGCTCCTTATAATGATTCATATGTTACAGCTGCAGTCCATGCTTGTTAATAACATCTGACTTTTCATTGAACCGCAGAGCTTCCTGTCGTCTCAGCTAATCTTTTGATAAAATGTCAACTTTTCAGTTTTCTGAGTGACTGAAACTTAAAATTCATAGATCTGAAGAAATCATTATTCAAAGTATATTAGACTGTGAGAAAATAAACCATTTTTAATACTTACTAGGATTCACATGTAGGAAATATATACTTTCCTTGGGAAAATATCTTTTTTATATTTTCAGAGAAATTATTCATGTTCAAAATGACTTTTTATGCAGAAAAACTTCTCCATCATGTCCTATTCCAGAATTTTTTCCCTAAATGTTAATAAGCCCAAGTTAAGTTTTACGATTTTTGGAATATTTATGGACATAATTTCATCTTCCATTGTTCCATGTTACTTGAGCACATTATTAGAGAAAATGGTTCAAGCCAAGAAATAAAAAAGCTAAAATATATGCTTTTGTCAATTTCTCATAAATATTTTATTTTAAAAATTAAAAATTGAAATAAGTGTATATTATCAAAACATTATACATTAATGAAAACATTGTGTATTATGAAATCAGTTTGACCTTTGAATAAGACTCTTGTATGCTCTGTCAGGTAGGATGTGGGGGATTGGTTTTTGGTGAAAATATAAGCAGTCTAGTTGATGACTCATTTCCCAGGTTATTCAAGTTAGTCACAGGTAATTTAGGATTTAATTTATGGTTCTCCATTAAAAAAAAATTCAGAAGGTCACTTGAAGGCCCCTAGAAAATTGGTTTACTAACATGAAGCATGGTGGTAGGTCGCTGATTTCTTTTTTTTTTAACATGGCATTTTCTAGCCTTGCTAACTTTTTATTTCACAATACCAAGTACTAGCACTTGGTTTAGTTTTTTCAGCTAAGCTTCAACAATACATTAATTAAAAGTATGAACTACAAAGTAACAGCAGCAAACAGGAATTTAAATATTTCTCTGTCAAACACAGAACAGAATAGACTCAGATTTTATAATGAAAAGAAATTTGTTTGAATATAAATAAGTTAGTGAGTGAAGCATTGTATTACCTTTAAAGAAATATAACATGTCCACGTGTAAATATTTTCAAGGATCATATTTGTAATTTTTAACAAACAGTTTTGACTTAATTAAAAGCCTATTTCTCTTAGTTCTAGTGATTTTGGATATGGTTCCTACATGTGATCTTCTTTAACATAGCAGATAAGTCAACATTCATTGCTGAGTGGGAAGAATATAACCTCTTCTGTCTATAATTTGAATTCTTTATTCATCTGGTGAAATCATAGTAAGCCTTTGTGGTGGATTCTCTGGATTGTTTTTATAAAGATGGATTTAGCCTTCTTACTTTTGTGATTTCCAGTACTACACTGTCTGAAGGTTAAAGATTGAGCAAAACAAAACATTTCCCATTTGTTGTTATTGATAAGGTTCCAGGTATCATTTGGGTTCTTCCAATCTGGTACATTCATGGGAGATTTGAATTTGAAACTAACTGGAATAGAGACTGGACTACCGAGGTGGTGCTTGTAAAAAACCATGTGCCAGTGCAGGAGACAAGGAAGATCTGGATTTGATCACTGGGCCAGGAATATCTCCTGGAGGAGGGCATAGCAACCCACTCCAGTATTCTTGGCTGATAATCCCATGGACAGAGGAGTCTGATGGGCTAAGTCTATAGGATTACAAAGAGTTGGACACTTATGTTGAAGTGACTTATCATGTACCCATGGGATAGAGACCATAATTCTACCATTCAGATAATGTCAGAGGCAAGCACTGGTTTATGTAACCAGTTTATTGATCAGCAACTTTTTTCTGGTGGCAGGTGCAGCATACCTGGAAACAGCAAAAGTAGAATGATTCTTAGGGCTGGGAAATTTTTTAGACATTATACCTGGGGCTTCTTCTGGTTCTCTAGATCATCCAGCAGTTTTTACACCATAAAGTAGCTATAATATATCTATTTCTCATTAACAGGTTTCTGTGGTTTGCAATGGAGCCTGAAACAATTAAGAACCTTCCTATATTTTAAACTATTCAAGGGAATTTTGATTATCCATTTCCGATGATAGAATGAATAAATGTTCCACAATAATTTCATTTTGTCCATTGACCCATGATATAAGTGAATGATACTGGCACATAAAGCTCTGATTTCTGAGTAAGTTTTTGGAGGCAGAAATTTTGAGAAAATGAGGGGAAATATGTATTCTTTTCTTCTAAAATTCTTTTTATAGAAAATAATCATTTTATTCAGTGATGCAAAAAAGGTAAATATACAAATGTACACATTCTATACTCACATATTTTCTATAGTATTGGGGAAATTAATGCCACAAAATTCCCCAAATATCTTGATATATTTGAATAATTCAAGATGAAGTAGTAAAGTTATATCACTTCATCACTTCACATATACATCTTTATTATATTTGTGTTTCTCCTTAGATGTGAAATGTTTTCCTGGGTCTCAGTTTTCTCATCTGTTTAATGATAGTTCTAGATTTTATGTGCTTCCCTGGTGGCTCAGTGGTTTGGAATCTGCCTGCAATTCAGGAGCTGCAGGAGATGTGGGTTTGATCCCTGAGTCAGGAAGATACCCCGGAGGAGGGTATGGCAACCCACTCCAGTATTCTTGCCTGGAGAATCCCATGGGCAGAGGATCCTGATGGGCTACAGTCCATAAGGTTGCAGTGGGTCGGACACGACTAGACAGCACGCAAGCACGCGCTAGACATGATAATCACTAAATTCCCTTCTAGCTGTAGGATTAAATAATACAATAATTCTTCTGTTGAAAAAGTTCATATTGAAAATGGAACCAGATTTTATCATGTCTATTTCAACTGGAATTTTATGAAACTTTTCTTCCCAAGTCTCCTATAATCTTCAAGTTACTCTGTATACCAGTGGTTCTTAAAGTGTGATCTTTTTAATACCAGCACCATCAATATATTTGGGATCTTTCTTTAGAAACACATATTAATACACTTTACCCCTGAACTACTGAATCAGAATCAGTGGAGTTGGCACCTATAAATCTGGGTTTTAACAAGACCTCTAGGAAATTTTGATAAATGCTAAAGGTTGAGAAACACTGGTATAGAGTATATCAGAATTAAAAACATAAGCAGCAATGTAAAGCAAACCAGTGCTGTCTACTTGTTATATTGTGCATATGTGCTAAATTGCTTCAGTCATGTCTGACTCTTTATGACCCTATGGACTGTAGCCCACCAGGCTCCTCTGTTCATGGGATTCTCCTGGGAAGAATACTGGAGTGGGTTGCCATGTCCTCCTCCAGGGGATTTTCTAAACCCAGAGATCAAACCCGCGGCTCATGTCTCCTGCATTGGCAGGCAGGTCCTTTACCAGTAGTGCCTGGGAAGTACCTGGGAAGCCCAGTTATATTTACAGGTAGTCAAAACTAGTGGGTGGATCTGAGAACAAGATGGCAGAGAAGTAGGAGGATGTGGAGTATATCTCTCTCCATGGATACATCAGGAATACACCTTCAGACACAGAAGTGCATGCATAACACCAGCTGAGAGCACACAGGAGTACCTGACCAGCTGAAAAGAATATATAGAACCATGCAAAACTCGGTAGGATGAAGGAACTAGGGGAAAAACAGGAGTGTTAGTAGGACTGGACCTGCCCTCAGTGGGTGGGAGAACTGAAGCAGAGGTCCGATCCCCACAGCAGGGCAATTGTCTGAGTCAGAGGAGAAACACTGAAGGCTGAGGGTGAAACAGCTGATCTGTGGCAGCCTAAATGGAATGAGAATCGGACAGCCCTTGTCACAGCCATACATATGCTAGGCAGGAACACGGGTCTTCTGGAAGGGGCACCGGCTGGGAGCTGGAATTTAGGCATTGTGGAGCAATCCCAGTGTGAGGGCTGCTGTTGACTGTGGAGAGACAGATCGAGGGGATGTGAAGGAGGAGATCGTGGTGGGAAATGCCTGTGGAGGAAAACCAGGCAGCCATGGAAGCAAGGCAATAATGCTGAGTCACCTGTAGGGGGTGGAGCCATCACCATAGCCTCTGTGTCTCCACAGGCCAGCACCAGCAGCTGAACAATAGAAAGGCTGGCCCATCAACTTGCCTGACTCACTGAATGACAGAGTAGGACCGCACCCAGGGTGCGCCATTAAGTGACTGAGGCAACAAAGTACAGAGTAGGACCCCAATCGGGGGGGCCCCTCTATGTGCCTGACATGCAGAAAAACAAAGAAGGACCCCAGGCAGGGGATCCGTCTAAGTGTCTGAACGGGCGGAGCTCTGGAGAAAGACTGGCCAAAGAGGCCTTCTGATCACCAGCTACAAGAAACTTGAAAAAAAGACTGTGATAGGGCCATAATTCCTGCTGCAGAGGCAGTTTGTATCCCTGAACTCTTGGCACCGCCACCGTCCGTGCAAACCAAGCAGCTGCATGGCCTTCACACTCAATTCTTACTGGGGCAAAGGTGCCACAAGCAAAAAAAAAAAAAAAAAGTCTTTTGTGTATGCACACAGGGTCACTTCGGTCCTGTCTGACTCTTTGCGACCCCGTAGACTGTGTGACGTTCCCTGGTGGCTCAGAGGGTAAAGTGTCTGCTTGCAATGCAGGAGACCTGGGTTCAATCCCTGGGTCAGAAAGATCCCCTGGAGAAGGAAATGGCAACCCACTCCAGTATTCTTGCCTGGAGAATCCCATGGACTGAGGAGCCTTGTAGGCTACAGTCCATGGGGTGCCAAAAAGTCAGACATGACTGAGCAACTTCACTTTCACTTTTCAGACTATGGCCTGCCAAGCTTCTCTGTCAGAGAGGAGGTTCTCCAGGCAAGAATACTGGAGCTTATTGGCCAATACTGGTTGCCATACCCTTCTAGAGCACTGTATTTCCTGCTGCCTTAGCTGCCGACCCCCCTGAGTACCTGGTGCTGCCAGAATCACTGTGACCCAAGCAGCTTCACCACTTCCACACCTGGCCCCCACAGGGGCAAACCTAAGCCCTCCAGGGCAGCTCCAGGAGCTAAACCGCAGCAGGCGACCCACATGTAGAGGTGGAAATAAAACCACAATAGAAACCCAGGGGCAGGGGGGCTAAGGAAGAAGACCCAAAACCTTCCCACCAGCTGTACAAGTTGCAGATTAAATCCATAGAATCAACTAAAGCAGACTCTATGTCTGTGGAATATATAAAAGGGCATTGAGAGCTCCCACAAAAGAAAACACACTAGCTCTGATAGCTGTGGACATTGGAGGCAAGAACACGCAGGAGTAGGACCAGATAGAATCTGAGCAGCCCCCACAGCAGGTCCAGAGATCAGTACAGTGTTGAGAGCATCCAAGGAGATAAGGTGAACTGTGATTCCAGCACACGAAAGGACTCTGACAGCAGAGACTCAAGAAAAACAGTTATTTTTCTTATTTTTTGGCTTGTTCTGTAGACTCTTTTGGATTTTTTTTTTCTTTTTTTTCCTCCTTTTTCCCCTTTCTGTTGTAGTTGTTGATTCTATTGGCGCTAAGAAATCCAATTAAGCTTTTGAGCATTTTTTTTTTTTTCCTGTCACATTTTTCATTGTTGTCTTAAACCACTGCCTTTACATTGGGCTTTTGCAGTTCTGTGGAGTTTTCCTCTTTCTTTTCTTCTTTTCTCTTTTTTTAATTTTAACTTTTCAAACTTATTATTATTTTTTCTACTTTTGTTCCTTTTTTAAAAAATATTAATTTATTTAGTTTAATTGGAGGTTAATTACTTTACAATATTGTATTGGTTTTGCTATACATCAACATGAATCCGCCACGGGTGTACACATGTTCCCCATCCCGAACCCGCCTCCCTCCTCCCTCCCTGAACCATCCCTCTGGGTCGTCCCAGTGCACCAGCCCCAAGCAACCAGTATCCTACTGTTCTTTTCCCCTTGTGGTTAATCTTTAACATATATAAGTCTTCTTTATCTACCTCTATTTAACTTTGCATATCTATTCTTTCTTTCTGTTCTTTCTCTCCTCTTAACATATTTGTTAGTTTTATTTTCATTGCTTTATTCCCCAACTGGCACCTTGCTTTAGTTTTGTTTTCCGTTTTGTGTTTTAATTAGTTTTTTTCTGCTAGATATAATTTTTGGTTTCTTTGCTGGTTCAATCTATTGTACTTAATTTTTGTTGGACTGTTTTGATTTTGCATATGGGTGTATATGCATATATGTATATTTAGTCACACTTTCTATTGTTGTTATAAACCTCTGCCTCTACATTGGGCTTTTGCAGTTCTGTGAAGTTTTCCTTTTCTTCCCCACTTTTTTTTTTTCTTCTTTTTTTTTTTCTTTTATCTTTTTTTATAATTTTAATTTTTTAAACCTATTATGTTTTCTACATTTATCCCTTCATTTGCCTTTCCTACTGTTCTTTTCCCCTTTCAGTTAATCTTTAATGTAGATAAATTTTCTTCATCGGCCTCTATTTAACTTTTCATACCTATTCTTTCTTTCTTTTCTTTCTTTCCTTTCTTTGCAAGATATTTGTTAGTTTTGTTTTTGTTGCTTTATTCCCCATTTGGCACCTTACTTTAGTTTTGTTTTCCAGTATGTGCTTAAGTTAGTGTTGTTCTTAACTGGTTTGATTTCCTTTGTTCACCAGATCAAACTACTGTACTTTATTTTTATTGGACTGTTTTCACTTTGCTTATGGGTATATATGTATATGTGTATATTCCATTATTTTAATTATTCTTTGCCTGATTTTGTAATGCCATTTGTCTGGGGTTCATTTTTGGTTTCTTGTTTTTGGATATTTGTTTTACTATCCCATAATTCCATAACAAACCACTTGTGGAATCCCTGTTCCTGAACAGAGATCAATCCCTGAGCCTTTGGAAAGGGAGAATTGACTCCAGGACCCTAGAATACCAGAGAACTAACCCCAGGGAGTATCAAATAGGGAGAACTCACACAAAGGAAACCACTTGAATATAAGACCTGGCATCATCCAACCACCTGTAGCACCCTGTGCAGGACACCTCATCTAAACAACAAACAAAAATACAAAACCAGCATCAGCAGACAGGAGTACCACCTCACTCAGCCTTGCCCATTAGAGGAAAAACAAACAAACAAACAAAAACTCAGCACAAATTTCATCCTATACGAAGCTCACACAAACCACTGGACCAACCTTAGGAGGGCAGAAGCCAAAAGGAAGAAAGAATTCAACTTTCTTCAAGGAAAGAATTCAACTTTCCTTGAAGCCTAGGAAACTTGAACTTGTTGTCGCTCAGTCGTGTCCAACTCTTTGCGACCCCGTGGACTGTAGTCCACAGGCTCCTCCGTCCATGGGATTCTCCAGGCAAGAATACTAGGGTGGGTTGCCATTTCCTTTTCCAGGGGATCTTCCTGACCCAGGGATTGAACCCAGGTCTCCCGCATTGCGGGCAGATGCTTTAACCTCTGAGCCACCAGGGAAGCATAACACAATAACTTAAAAAAAAATGAAAAGGCAGACAAATACTACACAAATGAAGGAACAAACTAGAAACAAATAAGTCCAAATAAATGAAGAGGAAATAGGAAAATTACCTGAAAAAGAATTCAGAATAATGATAGTAAAGATGATCAAAAACCTTGAAAACAAAATGGAGAAAATGCAAGAATCAATTAACAAAGACCTAGAAGAATTAAAGAATAAGCATACAGAGACAAATAACACAATTACTGAAATTAAAATACTCTAGAAGGAATCAATAGCAGACTATCTGAAACAGAAGAACGAATCAGTGAGCTGGAAGACAAAATGGTGGAAATAACTTCTGAAGAGCAGAATAAAGTAAAAAGAATGAAAAGAACTGAGGACAGTTTCAGAGACCTCTGGGACCATATCAAATGCACCAACACTCGAATTATAGGGGTCCCAGAAGAAGAAGAGTTGGTATGAGAAAATTTTAGAAGAGATTATAGTTGAAAATTTCCCCAATTTGGAGAAGGAAATAGTCAATCAAGGGGCACAAAGAGTCCCATACAGAATAAACCCAAGGAGAAACACACCAAGACACATAATAATCAAGGTAACAAAGACTAAACCAAAGAAAGAATTTTAAAAGCAGCTGCTGCTTCTGCTGCTAAGTTGCTTCAGTCCTGTCCGACTCTGTGAGACCCCATAGATGGCAGCCCACCAGGCTCTGCTGTCCCTGGGATTCTCCAGGCAAGAACACTGGAGTTGGTTGCCATTGCCTTCTCCATTGTGTGAAAGAGAAAGGTGAAAGTGAAGTCGCTCAGTCGCGTCGGACTCGTAGCGACCCCATGGACTGCAGCCTACCAGGCTCCTCCATCCATGGGATTTTCCAGGCAAGAGTACTGGAGTGGCTTGCCATTGCCTTCTCCTTTAAAAGCAGCAAGGGAGAAAAAGTAACATTCAAGTAACAAGTTACATAACAAGTAACAAGAACAATGTTATAAGCAGCAAGTAACATTCAAGGGAAATCCCATATGCTTAACAGCTGATCTTTCCGCAGAAACTTTGCAGGCCAGAAGGAAATGGCAGGATATATTTAAAGTATTGAAATGGAATAATCTACAACTAAGATTACTATAGCCAGCAAAGATCTCAATCAAAATTGATGGAGAAATAAAAACCTTTTCAAACAAGCAAAAGTTCAGAGAATTCAGTACCACCAAACCAGCTTTACAACAAATGTTATAGGGACTTATATAGTCAAGAAATACAACAGAAGAAAAAAGATCTACAAAATCAACCCCAAACAATTAGAAATGGCAATAGGAACATGTATATCAATAATTACTTTAAATGTAAATGGATTAAATGCTCCAACCAAGAGACACAGACTGGCTGAATGGATAAAAAACAGGACCTGTATATATGCTGTCGACAAGAAGCCCACTTCAGACCTCAAGACACATATAGACTGAAAGGGAGAAGATGGAAAAATGTATTCCATGCAAATGGGAAGCCAATGAAAGCTGGAGTAGCAATCCTCATATCAGAAAAAACAGACCTTAAAATAAAGAAGATTACAAGAGATAAGGAAGGATACTAAATAATGATCAAGGGATTAATCCAAGAGGAAGACATAAGAAATCCTGAAAGATGATGCTGTGAAAGTGCTGCACTCAATATGCCAGCAAATTTGGAAAACTCAGCAGTGGCCACAGGACTGGAAAAGGTCAGTTTTCATTCCAATCCCAAAGAAAGGCAATGCCAAAGAATGCTCAAACTACCACACAATTGCACTCATCTCACATGCTAGTAAAGTCATGCTCAAAATTTTCCAAGCCAGGCTTCAGCAATATGTGAACCGTGAACTTCCTGATGTTCAAGCTGGTTTTAGAAAAGGCAGAGGAACCAGAGATCAAATTGCCAACATCCGCTGGATCATGGAAAAAGCAAGAGAGTTCCAGAAAAACATCTATTTCTGCTTTATTGACTATGCCAAAGCCTTTGACTGTGTGGATCACAATAAACTGTGGAAAATTCTTCAAGAGATGGGAATACCAGACCACCTGACCTGCCTCTTGAGAAATTTGTATGCAGGTCAGGAAGCAACAGTTAGAACTGGACATGGAACAACAGACTGGTTCCAAATAGGAAAAGGAGTTCGTCAAGGCTGTATATTGTCACCCTGCTTATTTAACTTCTATGCAGAGTGCATCATGAGAAACTCTGGACTGGAAGAAGCACAAGCTGGAATCAAGATTGCCGGGAGAAATATCAGTAACCTCAGATATGCAGATGACACCACCCTTATGGCAGAAAGTGAAGAGGAACTCAAAAGCCTCTTGATGAAAGTGAAAGTGGAGAGTAAAAATGTTGGCTTAAAGCTCAACATTCAGAAAACGAAGATCATGGCATCCGGTCCCACCACTTCATGGCAAATAGATGGGGCAACAGTGGAAACAGTGTCAGACTTTATTTTTCTGGGCTCCAAAATCACTGCAGATGGTGACCGCAGCCATGAAATTAAAAGACGCTTACTCCTTGGAAGGAAAGTTATGACCAACCTAGATAGCATATTCAAAAGCAGAGACATTACTTTGCCAACAAAGGTTCGTCTAGTCAAGGCTATGGTTTTTCCTGTGGTCATGTGTGGATGTGAGAGTTGGACTGTGAAGAAGGCTGAGCACTGAAGAATTGATGCTTTTGAACTGTGGTGTTGGAGAAGACTCTTGAGAGTTCCTTGGACTGCAAGGAGATCCAACCAGTCCATTCTGAAGGAGATCAGCCCTGGGATTTCTTTGGAAGGAATGATGCTAAAGCTGAAACTCCAGTACTTTGGCCACCTCATGCGAAGAGTTGACTCATTGGAAAAGACTCTGATGCTGGGAGGGATTGGGGGCAGGAGGAGAAGGGGACGACAGAGGATGAGATGGCTGGATGGCATCACTGACTCGATGGACGTGAGTCTGGGTGAACTCCAGGAGTTGGTGATGGACAGGGAGGCCTGATGTGCTGCAGTTCATGGGGTCATAAAGAGTCGGACATGACTGAGCGACTGATCTGATCTGATCTGATTTAAAGTATTGAAAGGGAATAATCTACAACTAAGATTACTATAGCCAGCAAAGATCTCAATCAAAATTGATGGAGAAATAAAAACCTTTTCAGACAAGCAAAAGTTCAGAGAATTCAGTACCACCAAACCAGCTCTACAACAAATGTTATAGGGACTTATATAGTCAAGAAATACAACAGAAGAGAAAAGATCTACAAAATCAACCCCAAACAATTAGAAAATGGCAATAGAAACAGGTATATCAATAATTACTTTAAATGTAAATGGATTAAATGCTCCAACCAAGAGACACAGACTGGCTGAATGGATAAAAAACAAGACCCGTATATATGCTGTCTACAAGAAGCCCACTTCAGACCTCCAGACACATATAGACTGAAAGGGAGAGGATGGAAAAATGTATTCCATGCAAATGGGAAGCAAAAGAAAGCTGGAGTAGCAATCCTCATATCAGAAAAAACAGACCTTAAAATAAAGTCGATTACAAGAGATAAGGAAGGACACTACATAAGGATCAAGGGATCAATCCAAGAGGAAGACCTAACAATTGTAAATATCTATGCACCCAACAGAGGAGCACCTCAATACCTAGGAAAAACACTAACACACATAAAAAGAGAAATTGACAGTAACACAAGAATAGTAGGAGACTTTAACACCCCACTCACACCAATGGACAGATCATCAAAACAGAAAATTAATAAGCAAACACAAGTCTTAAATGATCCATTAGATGAGATGGATCTTACTGATATCTTCAGGACATTCCATCTAAATGGACAAGAATACACCTTTTTCTCAAGAGCACATGGAACATTTTCTAGGATAGACCACATCCTGGGTCACAAATCAAACCTCAGGAAATTTAAGGAAATTGAAATCACATCAAGCATCTTTTCTGACCACAATGCTATGAGACTAGATATAAATTATAAGAAAAATCTGTAAAAGACACAAACACATGGAGATTAAACAGCACATTTACCAACAGGTTACTGAAGAAATCAAAAGGGAAATGAGAAAAATCACTAGAAATAAATGACAATGAAAACACGACAAGTCAAAACCTATGGGATGCAGGAAAAGCAGTTCTAAGAAGAAAGTTTATAGCAGTACAATCCTACCTCAAGAAACAAGAAAAACATCGAATAGACAACCTAACTTTATAGCTAAAGCAACTGGAAAAAGAAGGAAATAAAACCCCAAAATTAGTAGAAGGAAAGTAATCATAATGATCTGAGCAGAAATAAATGAAAAAGAAAGAAACAATAGAAAAGATTAACAATACTAAAAACTGGTTCTTTGAGAAGATAAACAAAATTGACAAATTTTAGCCAGACTCATCAAGAACAAAAGAAAGAAAAATCAAATCAACAGAATTAGAAATGAAAAAGGAGAGCTTACAACCGACAATGCAGAAATACAAAGGATTATAAGAGACTATTAAGAACAACTATAGGGCAATAAAATGGATAACCTGGAAGAAATGGACAGATACTTAGAAAAGTTCAATGTTCCAAGACTGAACCAGGAAGATATAGAAATTATGAATAAACCAATCACAAGCACTGAAATAGAAGCTGTGATAAAAAATGTCCCAAAAAACAAAAGCCCAAGACCAGATGGCTTCACAGGATAGTAATGTCAAACATTTAGAGAAGAGCTAATGCCTATCCTTCTAACACTCTTTCAAAAAAATTTCAGAAGGAACACTTCCAAACTCATTCTACGAGGTCACCATCACCCTGATACCAAAACCAGATAAAGACAACACAAAAAAAGAAAACTACAGATGAGTATCATTGATGAACATAGATGGAAAAATCCTCAACAAAACTTTAGCAAACAGAATTCAGTAACACATCAAAAGGTTTATACACCATGATCAAGTTGGGTTTATTCCAGGGATGCAAGGATTCTTCAATATATGCAAATCAATCAATGTGATACACCATATCAACAAATTGAAAGATAAAAACCATATGATCATCTCAATGATGCAGAAAAAGCATTTGACAAAATTCAGCACCTATTTATCATTAAAACTCTTCAAATAATGGGCATGGAAGGAACATACCTCAACATAATAAAAGCCATATATGATAAACCTACAGCAAACATTATTCTCAATGGTGAAAAACTGAAAGCATTCCCCTAAGATCAGGAACAAGACACGGGTGTCCAGTTTTGCCACTATTATTCAACATAGTTCTGGAAGTCCTAGCTTCAGCAATCAGAAAAGAAAAATAAATAAAAGGAATCCAGATCAGAAAAGAAGAAATAAAGCTCTCACTATTTGCAGATGACATGATACTGTACAAAGAAAACCCTAAAGATAGTATCAGAAAATTACTAGAGCTAATCAGTGAATTTAGCAAAGTTGCAGGGCACAAAATCAATACACAGAAATCACTTGCATTTTTATATACTAGCAATGTAAAATCAGAAAGAGAAATTAGGGAATCAATCCCTTTCACCATTGCAACAAAAAGAAATATCCAGGAATAAACTTACCTAAGGAGACAAAAGAACTGTACAGAGAAAATTATGACACTAATGAAAGAAATCAAAGATGACATAAACAGATGGAGAGAAATTCCATGTTCCTGGGTAGGAATAATCAATATTGTGAAAATGACTATACTACCAAATGTAATCTGCAGATTTAATGCACTACCTATCAAATTACCAATGGCATTTTTCACAGAACTAGAACAAAAAATTTCAGAATTCATACGGAAACACAAAAGACCCCAAATAGCCAAAGCAGTCTTGAGCAAGAAGAATGAAACTGGAGGAATCAGGCTTCCTGACTTCAGGTTATACTACAAAGCTACAGTCATTAAGACAATATGGTACTGGCACAAAAACAGAAATATAGACCAATGGGACAAGATAGAAAGCCCAGAATAAACCCATGCACCTATGGGTGCCTTATTTTTGACAAAGGAGTCAAGAATATACAATGGGGCAAAGACAGCCTCTTCAATAAATGATGCTGGGAAAACTGGACAGCTGCATGTAAAAGAATGAAATTAGAACACTTTCTAACACCATACACAAAGATAAACTCAGAATGGATTAAAGACCTAAATGTAAGACCAGAAACTATAAAACTCTTTAGAGGAAAACATAGAACACTTGATGACATAAATCAAAGCAAGATCCTCTATGACCCACCTCCTAGAGTAAGGAAATAAAAAACAAAGTAAACAAGTAGGACCTGATTAAACTTAAAACTTTTGCACAGCAAAGGAAACTCCAAGCAAGGTGAAAAGACAACCCCTAGAATGGGAGAAAATAATAGCAAATGAAACAACTGATAACAGATTAATTTCCAAAATATACAAGCAACTAATACAACTTAATACCAGAAAAACAAACAACCCAAGCAAAAATTGGGAAGAAGACCTAAATAGACATTTCTCCAAAGAACACATACAGATGGCTAACAAACACATGAAAAGATGCTCAACATCACTCATTATTAGAGAAATGCAAATCAAAACTACCATGAGATATCACCTCACACTGGTCAGAATGCTGCTGCTGCTGCTAAGTCACTTCAGTCACGTCCGACTCTGTGTGACCCCATAGACGGCAGCCCACCAGGCTCCCCTGTCCCTGGGATTTTCCAGGCAAGAACACTTGAGTGGGTTGCCATTTCCTTCTCCAATGCATGAAAGTGAAAAGTGAAAATGAAGTCGCTCAGTCGTGCCCGACCCTCAGCAACCCCACGGACTGCAGCCTTCCAGGCTCCTCCATCCATGGGATTTTCCAGGCAAGAGTACTGGAGTGGGGTGCCATTGCCTTCTCCTACTGGTCAGAATGGCCCTCATCAAAAAGTCCACAAACAGTAAATGCTGGAAAGGGTGTGGAGAAAAGGGAACACCCCTGCACTGTTGGTGGGAATGTAAATTGATGCATCCACTAGGGATGACGGTATGGCGAGTCCTTAAAAAAACTAGGAATAAAACCACTATATGACCCAGCAATCCCACTCCTAGGCATATACCCTGAGGAAACCAAAATTGAAAGAGACACATGGATCCCATTGTTCACTGCAGCACTATTTACAATAGCTAGAACATGGAAGCAACCTAGATGTCCACTGACAGATGAATGGATAAAGAAGTCATGTTATATATACACAATGGAATATTACTCAGTCATAAAAAGGAATGCATTTGAATTAGTTCTAATGAGGTGGATGAACCTAGAACCTATTATACAGAATGAAGTGAGTCAGAAAGAGAAAGATAAATACTGTATTCTAACACATGTATCGGAGAAGGCAATGGCACCCCACTCTAGTACTCTTGCCTGGAGAATCCCATGGATATGGAATCTGGAAAAATGGTACTGAACAATTTACTTAAAGGGCTGCAGTGGAGAAGCAGACATAGAGAATATACTTATGGACATGGGGAGAGGGGAAGAGAGGGTGAGATGTATGGAAAGAATAACATGGAAACTTACATTACCATATGTAAAATAGATGGCTAACGTGAATTTGCTATATGGCTCAGGAAACTCAAACAGGGGCTCTGTATCAACCTAGAGGAGGGACATGGGGAGGGAGATGGGAGGGAGCTTCAAAAGGGAGGGGATATATATGTATACCTATGGCTGATTCATGCTGAGGTTTGACAGAATACAACAAAATTGTGTAAAGCAGTTATCCTTCAATAAAAAATAGATTAATTAAAAAAAACTAGTGGGTGATAATATGATTAAATGCCCTATCTCTCATCCCAGCCATTACACTGGAATTTCACCATTACACATTCTTTCTTATGTTCAAATCTAGAGTCTAGTCCTAAAGGATAACCCCTCTAAAGAGAATAAAATTGTAAGTATCCATTAATACTATAGCAGAGATGAGTTTACATCATTGTAATTCTGAGAACTACATGGCAAATCTGAAGAAATCTAACAGCAGACAATAAAATCTTGTTTGAAAAGAAATGTTTTGAAGAAAAGCTTGATTTCTGATAAACAAGATCTATAATGGGGATGTTTGGGTGTGAGGAAAAGGTGCAGGGTGATCTTGATAAACTGAGAGGCTAAATGGGTAGAGATGAACAAAGCAGAAATGGAGAGACATCAAAGATACAAGCTGTTTCTTTCCCATTTGACTCTGGGCCAGCCTTAATGCCTGTTACAGTGGAGACAGATTATAAAGTTGCTTGTGAACAATAAAAAAGGTGAAGAGATGAGAGAGGAAAAGGAGGGCAGTGTGAGACAGAATATGAAGCTGTTTGGAGCTCTTACAGCAGCTAATAGTTAAAAAGACAGAAGCAAAGTATCCTTCTAAAATAGGACTTTCAACTTGTAACATTTTCTGTCAATGGCCTAAAAATAATTTGGAGGTAGGAAAATGAGAGATTCAAAACTAAAAAATTCCCAAATTATTTTATGTAGAGCTCAGTTACTTGTACCTTCCCCCACAGAGGCAAGGAAACTGGGAAATGTACCTTGAGAGCAGAGTGCCCACAATGAAAATGAAAGGTGATTTAGTTAATATGCAGCTGTCTCTACCACAGAGGATGCAAGTAACATATGGTTTAGAAAATGATTTATCTCAAGCCTACTCTCTGAGAGCAAATATTAACAATTTTAATAACACTAAAAGAACAGTAAAAACTGAAGTTTATAAAGATTACAAATTTATCTGTGGTGACTAATAAAAAATAAATGCATTGGTTTTCCTGGATACTAAGTTAATTTCAGCTTTAGTTGCATTTACTTTTCCAAGCAGAATATTATGTGTTTTTGATATAGCAAATAATGTAGGCCCATGGCTTAAAATGTGTTTTACTTAGCTGTTCTAAATTAAATGTTCAAATATCATAGCCATCTAGGTAATCTCAAAAAAGAATGTTGATGAAAGAAAACTAATTTAACAAAATATAATTTGATTTAAACTTGGATATAATTAGTTTCAAAATGTGATACTAGAAAATTGAAAGATATTAAGCATTTTACTAAGGGATTGGTGGGATATTTAATTAAAGTGCCACCTCAGACACTTTCCAGTTGCTTAACCTTATGTAAGTTACTTCTTTTTTTTTTAATATTTAAATATTTATTTATTTATTCTTGGCTGCATTGGGTCTTAGTTGAGACACCAGAGTCTTTTTTATGGCATGAGGGATCTTTTATTGTGGTGCACAGACTCAGTAGTTACAGAGGGAGCTTGTGGGGTCTTAGTTCCTTTAGTTTGAGAAATTGAACCCAAGTCACCTGTATTTGAAGGTGGACTCTTAATCATTGGACCACCAGAGAAGTCCCATTACTTATTATTCTGAGACTTAGTTTCTATATCTTTGAAGTATGGAAGGGTTTGAGAATTTGGATTAATTAATTCCTAACGCCCTTTCTAACTAAAGGTTTGAACAGTGAAAGTAAAGTCGCTCAGTTGTGTCTGACTCTTTGCAACCCCATGGATTAAACAGTCCATGGAATTCTCCTGGCCAGAATACTGGAGTGGGTATCGGTAGCTGTTCCCTTCTCCAGGGATCGAATGCAGGTTTCCCACATTGCAGGCGGATTCTTTACCAGCTGAGCCACCAGGGAAAGTTTGAAAGGTATTTCAGAATAAAGGAAGGCTTTAAATGTCATGTGTACTGAAGAATATAGTGGAAACCTCTCTTTTGTTAGGCAGGACTAAACCAGAAATATTTCAGGTACCTTGGTATCTGCAGAATTTCCTTTCTGGTATAGGAGATGGAGTTAATAGAAGCATAATGAGATAATTAATATTCTATATTTGTAAAGTACTTAGCATAGTGCCTGATACAAAAAGAGAGCTCAAAAAGTTAATTAACTTTAGCTATTAGAAAATCATTTGAGAACCCTTCATGGGCCTCAAATTCAAAAACTTGTTCTTATGATGTCACCTAAAAAAACCCCTCTCGGTCACTTACAATTTGGACTACAACTTTACATACAAAATATATCCCAGTGAGTTAGGTTGCTATATTTAACTACTTCTCCTTCTTTCTCCCTATTGCTTACTCCTTTCTCCTTTCTTTCCCTCCTTCTGTCCTGTAAATCCACAGTTATGAACTAAACCTAGGTAGTCTGCTTTCAGAGCCCAGGTTCCAACCTGCTGTTCTATGCTAACTCTTTTGACTACCTTTCACAGTGCCTTGCACATAGACACTCTGTAAATGTTGGTTGATGCTAAAGTATTGGCTTTTTTCTTTTCCCTATTTTAAAATTTTGTAGAATTCAGAATCTTCCATTTATCCTTATTAATGTCATTAGAATTTTTATTGCATGTGTGTGCTTGCTAATGTAGATTTTATTTATTTATTCAACCAACATTTTATTTCTTTTGGTTACTCATAAGAGTCATCAGTGAACCCTCCCTTTTTCTTACACACAAATCCTATCAGTGACCAAATGTTGTTTTTTATTTTCTCAGCAGCTCTCAGACCTGTCCTGTTTCTCCATCTCCATCACCAGGATCCTAGTTAAAGCTGCCAATATCATGTCCTTGAACGCATAGTTCAGTTCAGTTCAGTTCAATCGCTCAGTCATGTCCAACTCTTTGCGACTACATGGGCTGCAACACGCCAGGCCTTCCTGTCCATCACCAACTCCTGGAGTTTACACAAACTCATGTCTGCTGAGTTGGTGATGCCATCCAACCATCTCATCCTCTGTCATCCCCTTCTCCTCCTGCCTTCAGTCTTTCCCAGCATCAGGGTCTTTTCAACTGAGTCGGTTCTTTGCATCAGGTGGCCAAAGTATTGGACCTATAAAGTAGTCTCCTAACACATCTCCTCACATCACTCTTGACCATCTCAACACAATCCATTTTTCTTGCAGCAAAATCGTCAAAGGAAAAATGCAAGTGAATTTTAGCTGTTCTGTTGAGTATTAGTTGAGTTCAACTGTAGAGATTATAATAAAGACCATTGTGACTTTACGCAATGGTCACAGTTAGGGGGATTGTTGGAGATAATAAGGAACATAAAGATAGACTTAAGTAGAAGTTGTTTACCATCCCTCAGATTGAAGGATCAAGGGGAAGAAGATACATTACCAAAGCTCACTGTGAGCTAGACTAAGAAGGAAGCTACACACAGCACGAACTGTAATTATGGAGAGACAGAATGCCACCGGTGATACTGTGGTAAAACACAGAGGAAGTACCTTGATTTTCATTTCTTCTTCATTGTCAACTCTCCTGTCATTGTCTCCCATGGGTCAGATCTAACTGGAAACAGGAGGGCAACGAACCTGAGTAGTTTGCAAGGGTCAGTCTAAAGGCGAACAGAGTTGGGCAGATAATTTGAAGACTAACCAGTACACTATAAAACCAAATCCTTGATCTGATATGCAGAATTCTACAAAATCTGATCCTTTTTAGCCTGGTCAAGCACATCCTTGGCCACTTTCCTCATATTTCACTGAGCCGTATTTGGATTTTTCATTTTCTTGAATATACTGTGCTTGCTCCCACCTCAGTGCCTTTGACATGCTGTTCCCTCTGTCTGATGAGTTCTTATGGAATTTTTCACTGCATTAAATCTTAATCATCTTTCAGAGCTCATTTCAAAAGACACATCCTGAAATAAGTCTTGCCTGATTCTCCAGACTAGTTCAAATCTCAGTGAAATATGTCTGATTGCATCCTGCTCTTCTTCTTTGTAGTGCCTATCATTCTAATTAGATACTGACTCATTTTTAATTAAGAAAATGTCTGTAGTTCTTGTTATCAACATAGAGATTTTGTTTTGCTTGTTCGCTATTGATTTTCCAATGCTTTGTGCAGCTTTCTGCATGTAGTAGGCACTCAATAAACATGATTGATTGAAGTAATGAACAAATTAATTTTTCATGGTTCATTCAAAAATGCAAAAATTTTATGTGTGTCTATTTAACTTAATATCAAACCACAAATGAAATATGGGAGAAGAATAATCTTGAACTAGTTTTCTTCTGTTGTATCTGTTACTGTAGTGTTCTATTTGTGTGTATGCTCAGTCCCTAAGTCTTGTCCAATTTTTGCAACCCCATGGACTTTAGCCCTCAAGACTCTTATGTTCCTGAAATTTTCCAGGCAGCAATACTACAGTGAGTTGCCATTTCCTACTCCAGGGGATTTTCTTGACCCAGGGATTAAACCCACACCTCCTGCATTGGCAGGGTGGATTGTTCACCATTGTACCACTTGAGAAGCCCCTCTATTTATTTCGGAGACAAAAAAAGAGGTGACTTGTACTTGATATCTTACGTCTTTCCTGACTGTAAGGATTGATTCAAATAATTACTTTTTATAAAGTCAAAGTGTAGCAGAGTGCTTGGGAGGTTACTATCTACAATAGTAGATATTGTAGCAGAATTGTACAATAGCAGAATTGTGATAGACTATACTCTAGATTTTTTTGCTGTACCTTTCCCAGTTCCTCACTATTGTGCACCCCTCTCCCCTAGTATGTGGTATAAGATCTTTAGGGGGGAAAAGCCATTTTCATTCATCCCTTGCCTCCAAATATCCCTGTCTCTCACTAGCTCCAGATCATTTGTACCAACAAAATACATGAAGAAAAGGAGGGTTTCCTGGGATAGAGGTACATTAAAACCACGTTTTTCAACACAATGCATCATGCAAGAATTTTAGTATCTCATGCGGTGTGCAAATATTAAACATTATTATTTAAAGACTATTTTAAGAGTTTATTTTTGGTATGTTTATAGAAATAATGAGTTATGTTGTTTTAGAACTTAATTTCTGTTGGAGATTGTGGCTAAAAATACTGACAAATTCTATCTATAACCATTTGCTTTTCATATCACAAACTAATTTTTACACCATGGTTACAACTTCAACGGCAGCTTGGAGATGAGTGTGCCCCTACATATTTTTTCCTGCTAATATTTTTGCACATGACTTTTTTTTTGCGATACTTTGATTAACCAGAGACATGATTTCAGTAAAGCTCAATAAAAATGTTAATGTGCCACCTGGTTCAAAGTTGCTGTTGTTTTTCAATGTTTAGTTTGTGGTTTCAAATTGACTCTCTCTAAGGGTAAATCAAAGGATTGTCAATTCAAAGGATAAGTCAATTCAAATTGACTCTCTAAGGATTCAAATCAAAGAGCTGGAAGGGACTTTATAGTGTCATTGGTTCTATTATTGCCTTAGACCTGTACAAGCCAAACTTACCTAAATTGACACTTTCATTTGAATCTCTTCTGAAGACAGAGTGACCACAGCCTTACCTGGTTTGAAGTACTTAATTGCTCATACAGTGGATATGATGTTCTTTCTTAAGAGTGTGAGCACTGCTTCACCCCTTTGTTAATAATTAAACCAAATTCCTTTTCAGTTTTTGGCAGGTGTTCACTGGTTACTATCCTTCATGAACTTGAAAGCATTTATATAACCCTTTGGTCTACTCTTTGCAAGATTAAAAAATACAGGGAAAAAAAACCAGAGATAGTTGTACACTTTTCTTATAGAACCTGTTTTCCTATTTATTTTCTCAGGTTTCTTTTAGAGTCTTCATAATTTTAGGTGCTGAAAGAATATCTGAAGGTATTTATTGTAAAGTCAAGAAGAGGAGGCTTCTTCCTTCCAGTTCATTTGAAAAGTCTGTCAAGCACACAGTTCATTCAGAGCCAACACTCTAGATGTTAAAAGAACAATGTTGAACAAGATCAGATCAGATCAGATCAGTCGCTCAAGAGCCTCTAAACTGTGAGGGCAAACTGTCATATTGGGGCAGCAGAGGAAGCAGGCAATGTAGTGAGATGAGAATGCTAAGTGGGTGCGTGGGGGCATACAAAAAGGGGTATCCAGTGATGGCCTTAGGCTATTAAAGCAGTGAGGCACCTATGTTGACTTGATGCCATATTTAAGAATTTTGTACATTCTTCATGTAGTTTAGAAATGGCTCAAAATAGGGGAGAACAGCAACTTTAGTTGTATGTGCAGTTAAACAGAGAAACAAGCAAAACCTTGATTTGTGCTGTGGCAGTCTCCATAAGTAGCCTTTTGATTAGGAGAAATGTACTTCAGTTTTCTGATTACTCACCCAACTCTACATAAACCTTTGGGAGACAGGAAAAATACGTCAGGTCTTATTCCAGTACAAATGCGAATATAATCCCTAAAATAAAAGTTTTAAGGTAGAAGAGATAATCATAAATTTCAAAGCATAATATACTTTTCCAGTATTTACTCTTGACAAAAGAAGATGAATGTATTTGGTTTTCTTTTTACCCCATGATTCCTCAACTTGTAGATGATTATATATATGTACATACACACATACTTATTTTGGTAATGGTGTTGACTGCTGAATAATCACTGTATGTTCAACTTTTCACCTTGTGAATACAATCTTTAATTTAGTCTATTCTATTGTTTTACTGAACAGAAAACCAATCTTTTAGCCCTTAAGTGATAAATTGTTATTATGGCAATATGTATTGTGTCCATAGGTTCAAATTTTCGCAAGATAGATCTGTCTTTCACTTGTGTTTCTAGCATAATTAAATAGTTCCTCTTTTCACGCTTATACATATCCTAGATTGAATGATAAATTATGTGGTTGCCTTCCATATAGTGAATTTGAAGCCAACTGAACATATGAGAGGATAAGGAAATAGTTAGCATAAAGCAATAATATGAACATTTAAAGCTACCTTTTGGAATTGGTAAAAATCACACATCTCTTTCTTTTTCCTAAATAGGTCTGATTTTTGTCTTGGGCTTGGGACTTAATTTCTGATTGTATTTAAGTGATGTGGGAGGGAGATGAGGATGGTATTGAGGGTCTGGGTTTCTGTGAGTGATACATATGAAAGATAATCTATAAACATATTGTCTGGTTCTATTTGAACAAAATAATTTAGGATGACAACATCCAACAAATTGTTTATGAAATTTATTTTTCATGCTAACTAAATTTATTTGTGTTTCTGTTTTATTAATACTATGCTTTTCTGAATTGGCTATACATAACTTCACCCTCTATCAAAATATCAATACACAGATTTCTAATGTAATATAATAATTGCACTATTTTAATTTTTTAAACACAAAGGTTTTGTAGATACTGCTTATTTCTCAAAGTTACTGTAGTATCTGGAAAAGGCCTAAAATTTCTTTTGTTTTAGGTATACATGAAGTTTTTTAAAATTAATTTATTTTTTATTGAAGGATAATTGCTTTACAGAATTTTGTTGTTTTCTGTCAAACCTCAACATGAATCTCCATAGTTATATGCATTTATCCCCTCCCTCCTGAACCCCCTTCCCATCTGCTGCCAAGTCGCTTCAGTCGTGTCCAACTCTGTGTGACCCCATGGACTGCAGCCTACCAGGCTTCTCCGTCCATGGGATTCTCCAGGCAAGAACACTGGAGTGGGTTGCCATTTCCTTCTCCAATGCATGAAAGTGGAAAGTGAAAGTGAAGTCATTCAGTCGTGTCTGACTCTTAGCGACCCCGTGGACTGCAGTCTACCAGGCTCCTCCATCCATGGGATTTTCTGGGCAACAGTACTGGAGTGGGGTGCCATTGCCTTCTCCAGGGGATCTTCCTGACTCAGAGACTGATATTATGCCTTCTGTATTGGCAGGCAGATTCTTTACCACTGAGCCACCAGGGAATCCCATAGGTTTATTTTAGTGGCAGAAATTAGAAAGTTCAACTGGAGATGAATTATCGTGGTAAAGTTGTTTGGGTTGGGGAAAGGAAGGAATTATATGGGCAAAGTCAATAGTTCCACATGTTTTTATCTGTTTAAAGAAGTAGAATGATTGCAGGAATACCCATGAAAACCTTGTGCATTAGTTTGCTAGGGCTGCCATAACAAAATACCACGGACTGGGTGACTTAAACAGCAGAGATTTATCTTTTGACAGTTCTGGAGGATAAAAGTCCAAGTTCAAGGTGGCAGCATGATCGTTTCTTCTGAGTCCTCTTTCCTTGGCTTGTAGGTGGCCATATTCTTGCCAAATCTTTGCATGGTCTTTTCTCTGGGCATCTGCACCTCTGGTATTACATTGTGTGTCCAAATTTTCTCTTTTTATAAGGATACCAGTCAGATTAGGTTAAGGGTAACTCTAATAATCCCTTCTAACTTGATTACCTCCTTAAAGACTCTGTCTCTATATACAGTCACATTTGGGGGTAACAGGACTTAGAGCTTCAACATAATGACTTTTGAGGAAACACAGTTTAGCATATAACACCATTAAGGAGGAATTTCATTCGCCAGAATGAGTGAAGTCAAATCTGTGGCACCAAAATTTGAAGGCAGCCATGAGACAAGGTCTGAGCTACTCCATGATAATTCAGGGAAGTTGTTTTACAGTTTAGATGACATATATTATTTGGAACAAAAATTTCTTTGATTGCATATGATTTAGAAAGATCTAGTGCCCATGAAGAATTATTTAACCTGAATATAGGAATATCTTGCTGCTACTGCTACTGCTAAGTCACTTCAGTCGTGTCCGACTCTGTGTGACCCCATAGACGGTGGCGCACCAGGCTCCCCCGTCCCTGGGATTCTCCAGGCAAGAACACTGGAGTGGGTTGCCATTTCCTTCTCCAATGCATGAAAGTGAAAAGTGAAAGTGAAGTCACTCAGTCGTGTCCCACTCTTAGCGACCCCATGGACTGCAGCCTACCAGGCTCTTCCATCCATGGGATTTTCCAGGCAAGAGTACTGGAGTGGGGTGCCATTGCCTTCTTTCACTAGTTTCTATTTGGTATGTTTTAAAACGAAGATCATGGCATCTGGTCCCATCACTTCATGGGAAATAGATGGGGAAACAGTGGAAACAGTGTCAGACTTTATTTTTTTGGGCTCCAAAATCACTGCAGATGGTGCCTGCAGCCATGAAATTAAAAGATGCTTACTCCTTGGAAGGAAAGTTATGACCAACCTAGATAGCATATTCAAACGCAGAGACATTACTTTGCCAACAAAGGTCCGTCTAGTCAAGGTTATGGTTTTTCCAGTGGTCATGTATGGATGTGAGAGTTGGACTGTGAAGAAGGCTGAGCGCTGAAGAATTGATGCTTTTGAACTATGGTGTTGGAGAAGACTCTTGAGAGTCCCGTGGACTGCAAGGAGATCCAACCAGTCTATTCTGAAGGAGATCAGCCCTGGGATTTCTTTGGAAGGAATGATGCTAAAACTGAAACTCCAGTACTTCGGCCACCTCATGCAAAGAGTTGACTCATTGGAAAAGACTCTGATGCTGGGAGGGATTGGGGGCAGGAGGAGAAGGGGACCACAGAGGATGAGATGGCTGGATGGCATCACTGACTCGATGGACGTGAGTCTGAGTGAACTCTAGGAGTTGGTGATGGACAGGGAGGCCTGGCGTGCTTCGATTCATGGGGTTGCAAAGAGTCGGACATGACTGAGCAACTGAACTGAACTGAACTGATACCTTCCCAAGATTCCTTGTTTAGATAATAAAATAAAGATGCTAAGACCCAGAATAAGCCTACTGAAGTCCCTGTAAACCAAAATACTACTACTACTACATAAAAAAGTACTACATAAGTACTTATGTAGTCCTAATGAAATTGAACTCACATGTGAAAAATGTTAATTATTCATTTAAGTCTTATTATGGGAGGAGGAACATATTAAGTTTTAGTTTATTTATTTTAATGATACATGTTCTTGATTGAGATGAAGAGCACAGAGATTAAGTGTGCTCTTAAATGAATAAACTCTGAAGCCAAAATGCCTGGGTTCAAAATCTAGCTGTGCCACTTACTAGCTGTATGACCTTGAGCTGATTACTTAATTCTCCCTGTGGATCAGTTACCTCCAGTATAAATTGGGGAAAAACAAAAGCACTCACTTCAAAGAGCTACTGTGAAGACTGAATAACTTAATGTGTGAAATACGTGGAATAGTGTTTTCAGGGTATGTTTTTGAAGATGTGTTCCTTCTCCCATACCCTAACCCAGAAGTCCAGTAGCAGAGGATTAGAGCAATCAGATGTATGAAATGATTGGATCACTTAGAGAAATGTTATTGAGAGATATCTTGAAATTATTAGATCATTAGAGCAGAAATTAATATTGCATATCATCTATTTAAAATTCTTGGATTTTCCCATGTGAAGAGTGTGAAATCCATGAAAGCAGAGCTTATTAATAGTTTAAGCTCGAGAGGCAGACAAGTCTGTGTTTGAATCAGTGACCACTTTCTAAAAATGTAATTTTGGGTAGATTACTTAACCTCTCTACAACATGGCTCCTTCAGCTAACAAAATGAAAAGCATAACATTATCTCCTTCATAGAATTGCTGTGTGTTTCAAATGGAATAATAATGGTAAAGCATTTAGCGCAGTATCTGATACTTGTCCTATATCAAGTGAAAGAAGTTCCATCCTATTCCTAGTTTCTTGAGAGTTTTTATCATGTTGTTGTTGTTATTGTTCAGTTGCCAAGTCATGTCCAACTCTTTGTGATCCCATGGACCGCAGAATGCCAGGCTTCCCTTCACCATCTCCTGAGTTTGCCCAAGTACATGTCCGTTAAATTAATGATGCCATTCAACCTGCCAAGGAGGAAATGCACATTCAATTCCTAGATTGGGACGATCTTCTGGAGAAGTATTCTTGCCTGAAAAACCCATGCACAATGAAAGAAAACTTAGATTTTTTTTTTTCATTCTTTAAAAGCTTGTGGATAGTCAAGCCTTTAACGTCTGTTGTCTCAGTCTCCATTTTTGCCAAAATGGGTAATAACACCATTCTTAACTAAATCTAAGTTTTCTTTCATTGAAATCATGGATCCCTCAAAGGCAGCCTATGGGACAAAACATGTGTAAATCATATACCAAAAAGGGATTAATATCTGAAATATATAAAGAACTCTAACAACTCGAGACTGGAAGGAACCCAGTTAAAAATAATTACCCAAAATAACCCAAATTTTAAAAATGAACAAATGAAATTAATGGATGTTTCTTCAAGGAAAACACACAAATGGCCACCAGGCACATGAAAAGTGCTCAGCATACTTAATCATCAGGAAAAGGCAAGTCAAAACACAGTGAGGTATCACTGCATGCTTGTTAGAATGACTATTACAAAAGAAAAGAAAGAACCACTGTTGGTGAGGATATGGATAAACTGGAACCCTGGTACACTACTGGCAAGAATGTAAAATGGTTCAGCCTTTATGGAAAACAGTGTGGCTCTCCCTCAGGAAATGAAGAATAGAGCCACCATATGATCCAGCATTCTTACTTATGAAAATTTATCCAAAAGAACTGAAATCAGGATCTTGGCTGATCTCCCACATTTACTGCAGCATTACAACAACCAAAGGGTGGAAACAACCCAAATACTCACCAACAGATGAATGGAGAAAATGGGGTACATGCGTACAGTGGCGTACCATTCAGCCATAAAAAGGGAGGGGATCCTGCCACCTTCTGCAACATGCATAGACCTTGAGAACATTATGCTGAGGGACATAATCCAGTCATAAGAACATATACTATGTGATTTCATTTATAGGAGATGTGTAACATAGTCAAGCTCATCAGAGCAGAAAGTAAAATGGTGGTTCCCAGGGGCTGGCAGAAAGGGGAGCTGGGGAGTTGCTCTTCATTGGGTATAAAATTTCAGTCACGCAGATGGAAAAGTCCTAGAAATCTTCTGTACAGCACTGTGATTGTAGTTAACAATAATGTACTATTCACTCTAAAATTTGTTAAGAGGGCGTATCACACATTATATGTTTTTATCACAATATTTAAAAAAAAAGAAAAAAACATGCACAGAAAAGCCTGGTGGGCTACAATCCATGAGGTTGCAGGGTTGGATATGACTTGAGTGACTGAGCATGCATGCACACACATGTACTCTTCTCTTCCCAGAAGCAAGAGTCTCTCACATGTCTTACTTTTAGATAGATATTTTTCTGAATATTGTTTTGTGCTAAGTATTTTATGATGTTTTATTATTCCTTATTTTGTTAGTAAATCATTTGGAAGTGCATTTTAAAATATCACAACATGTAGTGTTTTTCATATTGAAGTTGATTTCTGTTGTATTTTGCTAGAGAATATGATTTGTATGATGTCAATCTTTGTTAGGAAGCTTCAGAAGTATTTTATATAAACTCAGTGAAGAAGATACGTATTTCCACATTGGGGGTAAAACATTCAGTATGATCTATTAGATCAAGTTTGTTTTCAAATCTCTATATATTTTCTAATTTTTTTGTCTGCTTAATCTACTGTTTACTGAAAGAAATATATAAAATTTCATCTAGTAATGGATAATTTGTTAATTTCTTCTCACACTTATGTTATTTAAAAAAATTTAAGTTATTCCACTAGGTGCATATAAATTAGAAATTATTATACTTTACTTTCAAGTTAAATATTGTTTTATAGTGACCATATTTATCTTTAATAATATTTTTTGCCTTTATATTTACTTTACTGGTTTTAATACAGTTTCCCAGCTTTCTTTTTGCTTGATATTTGCCTATTATATCTTTTCCATTCTTTTAGTTCTCCATATTTTATTTCTTTATGATATATGGATCCTATAAGCAAAAGTAACATGATCTTAATTTTTTTTTTAGATTTAGTATGGTGAATTTTGTTTTTAATGAAGCATTACTTTTTGCTTATAATCAATGATCACTGATATCTTTTGATTGGTTGTATCATTTTATTATGGGCTGCCTATTTGCCTCCGCTTTTGTTTCTCCCTAATGCCTTTCTTGATAGTCTATTGTTATTTTTTCATTTGGCTTAATTTTTTTGCCCATACCAAAGTTTTAAATTTTTATTTATTAAATTTAACAGATTTTAGAATTGTACCTCCCTGCTGGCATAGACAGTGAAGAATCTGCCTGCAGTGTGGCAGACCAGGGTTCAATCCTGGGTTGGGAAGATCCCCTAGAGAAAGGAATGGCTACCCATTTCAGTATTCTTGCCTGGAGAATTTCAGGACAGAGGAGCCTGGTGGACTACAGTCCATGGGATCTCAAAAAGTCAGACATGACTGAGCAACTAACACTTTTTTTGAATTCATAGTTGCTATTTGTCATTCTCATGATGTTATTCAACATTTCTGGAAAATTCTTGGCTTTTATTTCATTTATTTACTTTATGTCATTCATCCTAGTTTCTTCTGTTATTTACTTTGAATCCCTTAGGCATATGTCATCTTAACTTCTCATTTTATTTACCATAGTTTTCTTTCTTTACATTTTGGATAGTGTCTTTGGATATTTATTTCAGTTCACCAGTCCTCTCCTTAGACTTTTGCTTACTTCTTTCAGACAAATTTGCATTTAATAAACTATTTAAATTTTATTCTCTACCTAAGATTTTTCAGACAACAGAGGTGTTATAAATTCAGCTTTAGAACCATCAGGGTTACTTTGTGGTTATGAATTTTCAGGAGAGATCCACCTCTCCTGACACCTCCTACCTTATCTTCATCTATGTCCTGGCTTAAGACAAGTGAATTTCTTTGGTACCGGATTATGGGCAACAGGTTTTAACTCTTTTTCACCTTTATACTACTGATATGGAAACCTTGTTGGATTTCCTCCTTTAAGCAATTATCATCTGTGGTCACATGCTTGTTAGTCTTTAGAGAAAACTCTGGTGACCAGGTTTGGGCAGAAATTCTCAGAGAGAAAAACTATATGACTTGTCTCCCAGGATTTCTGGGCAGCTGTATGGGGGCTCCACAAATCCTTTTGCTCATTAGTTTTTATCTCAGCAGTACATTTAAAAATTAAAACTATACATATATGTTTGTCATTTCAGCTGATTTTATGCAGAGTTTAGTTCAGAGTATCTGACGGTGGTAGAAATTAAATTTTAGATGAAGACTCTTATATCTGTAATTTCACTTCCTACAAAATCAGCATTCCTTTCTAACTTCTTTGTTAGTAGGTGGCTCTGTTATAAACTGACATTACCATACCCCTCTGCAATGAGTCAGCTAGTTGGGGGTTAAAAGGAGCATTATAATTCCATCTGCTTGTCACCTAGGTTTTAAAGCAGATAGTTCCATCTCCTGACTTGAAAAAAGCTGTTTCTATATTTTACAGGCAGAGTGTTAGCTGTGGTAGCATTCTATTCCTGTGTTTTTTTCCTTACATTTTTAAAGCATTGTCTATATTTTGGCTGGGGAGGTGATCGGATATCCCTTAATATCAGATCTGGCTTGCGGTTTCTCTTTGTTCTATCATTGTTTTGAGTACCAAGAATTTATTCTGGGGCCCAAAGTAGACACAACATAAAAATTTATCAAACATAGGATGACAGCCTATAATGTTTCACCAAGTTCTGGGTTTTGCCTCCAACAGGAAATTGTCTGTTCCTTCAGTTCAGTTCAGTCACTCAGTCGTGTCCAACTCTTTGCGACCCCATGAATTGCAGCACGCCAGGCCTCCCTGTCCATCACCAACTCCCGGAGTTCACCCAAACTCATGTCCATCGAGTCGGTGATGCCATCCAGCCATCTCATCCTCTGTTGTCCCCTTCTCCTCCTGCCCCCAATCTGTCCCAGCATCAGAGTCTTTTCCAATGAGTCAACTCTTCGCAGGAGGTGGCCAAAATATTGGAGTTTCAGCTTCAGCATCAGTCCTTCCAATGAACACCTAGGACTGATCTCCTTTAGAATGGACTGGTTGGATCTCCTTGCAGTCCAAGGGACTCTCAAGAGTCTTCTGCAACACCACAGTTCAAAAGCATCAATTCTTCAGCGCTCAACTTTCTTCACAGTCCAACTCACATCCATACATGACCACTGGAAAAACCATAGCCTTAACTAGACAGACCTTTGTCAGCAAAATAATGCCTCTGCTTTTTAATATGCTATCTAGGTTGGTCATAACTTTCCTTCCAAGGAGTAAGCGTCTTTTAATTTCATGGCTGCAATCACCATCTGCAATGATTTTGGAGCCCCCAAAAGTAAAGTCTGACACTGTTTACACTGTTTCCCCATCTATTTCCCATGAAGTGATGGGACCAGATGCCATGATCGTAGTTTTCTGGATGTTGAGCTTTAAGCCAACTTTTTCACTCTCCTCTTTCACTTTCATCAAGAGGATTTTTAGTTCCTCTTCACTTTCTGCCATAAGGGTGGTGTCATCTGCATATCTGAGGTTATTGATATTTCTCCTGGCAATCTTGATTCCAGCTTGTACTTCTTCCAGCCCAGCGTTTCTCATGATGTACTCTGCATATAAGTTGAATAAGCAGGTTGCCAGTATACAGTCTTGACATACTCCTTTTCCTATTTGGAACCAGTCTGTTGTTCTATGTCCAGTTCTAACTATTGCTTCCTGACCTGCATACAGGTTTTGTTAATATCACCCTCTGCTGGTGCTGAAATGTTACCAATTTGGGATTTATTCAGCTCATCTGAGGCAAAAGTTAGCAACCCAATTTTCTGGGAGGTGTTCACATTTAAGAAGGTTAAGATTAGACAGTGACCAAAAATGAAGTTATTTCTTGTCAGTGTTCCCAAGATCTCACGTGGAGGACAAGAGGTCACTTGATATTTTCTAGTTTGATGACTCCAGCCTGGGGCCCAAGCATGCATGTCCCCTAGAAATCCTGTACATTGTGTCGGGATGGTAAGGGGGCCCTCTGCTGATGTCACCAATCTTGTGGTGGCCTGTGGGGCTGGGGGCAGTAGTACCTTCTTCTTAGAAATACCACTTTTGCATCAGTTTATTTGCCTAATTATGTTATGATTTGAGTTTGATATCTTGTCTACCAGAGGATTTCTTTCAAATTTTGGAGACTGTTTCAGGTGAGATGAGATAGTGTTAGACCTAGGCACTGTGTACAAGGTAAAGAGTCTATTATTAAAAAATATTCCTATCCACAAAGAGTCACAGATCAGATTCCTTCAGATCAATTAGAAATTCTTTTGCTCTTTAGTTTCAACTTTTACTTATGTGTCTGTGTTTATGGCCACATGTAGTTTTCTAACTGAAAATGGAAGGTAGGAAGGAAGGGAAGAAGAAAAGAAGGAAAGAAAATTTTTTCCTAAAATTTTCAGTTATTCTTGTTTAATTGCCAAATATATATAGGTTATTTAAAAATAAGTCACGTAAAAGCTTCTGTAGAAATCATTTATTGTTAGCTTGAAACATTTTCCCATTTGTACCTACGCTACCAACTTACACAAAATAAAACAATCATCCTGTTTATCATTTCATGATTAGATGCTAAAACCATGGAAAAAAGAAAATCATGCTCTTTTTTCTTTTCTCTCTCCTTTACTTTTTTTACTCTTTTTTCCTTTTCTTTTCTTATATATCTTAAAACTGGAGGACTTAGCAATTAGAAAGCCTTCAGTTTAGCCTGGATTCAAGTCCCAGCTCCAGTGCTTCATCCTCTGGTTGTACTGTCTGTGGGGTAATTCTTGCCAAATACTGTACTACATGATAAGTACACGTTACCTATAGTCAACACCTTGTGTGGGCATACTCCGTCACTTTAGTCATGTCCGACTCTTTGCTACACTATGGACTCTAGCCCGCCAGGCTCCTCTGTCTCTGGGATTCTCCAAGCAAGGCTGCTGGAGTGGGTTGCCATGCCCTCCTTCAGGAGTTCTTCCTGACCTGGGGATTGAACCTGCATCTCCTGTATCTCCTGAATTGCAGGTGGATTCTTTTACCACTGAGCCACCTGGGAAGCCCCATAGTCAGCAACTTAGGGAAAGTTAATTAGTAGATGAGTTCCTTATTCAAAATAAATGCCTTAACATTATCTAATTAATAAAATGTTTTTGGTGAAATTGAAATGAATGATATTTAGGTTATAGTGTTGGTTGGAAGGGTGATACAGGACTCATTACCTTGGCCTGAACAAATACTAGTATATAAGAGAAGACACCCTCTAGCCCAGAAGTGTGTGTCAGTGGAGCAGAACTCCAGGTTTGTGCTGTGGTGGACCTGCAGACCTCCTTGCCCTAGCAGATGGGGATCAAACTACAGGATCCAACTTTAGGTCCCCTTTGGAGTAGGCATTCCAAAGAAGGGGCTGCTGGCTGTTTTTTAGGTCAGAGAGAAGAACTCCACAGCTTCAGAGTGGTCACAGGTACTTTCTAATAAGTGTCTTTGCATTTGGCAAAAGGTGGTCTGGGATATCTTTTATTGAAAAAGACCTTTTGGAAGTGAGGGATGAGGCCAGGACTCTTGCCTCGCCTTCCACCTTTAAATATGAGAGGTTTCCAGTTTTTACCAAAAAGAACTTAACATTTGTGAAAGAGCTAAGCTGACTGGTTTCCAGCACTTTAGTTTTACAGTTATGTACATTCCTGTCTGCTTCCCTAGGTAGCAGAAACACTCTGAGAGCCAGACTCCATTCTACACTGTGAGCAGCTAGAATTTGGGTCCTGCTCTGACACAGCAAATAGTAAGTCTTCAAAAAATCCAGTGGAGTCCTTTGAACTCTGTAAGTGATGGTAATAACTTTTCTTTTTTTTAAAAAAAAAAAAGGAAAGCAGCTGTGTGCATTATTCTTCCTCCTTTTCAAGGTCACATCCCCATTGGGTATATCTGCCTGTGTCTTCAATCTTCTCTTGACCTACCAGCACTGTCTTCAGACTAAGGAATAATTATCATACAGTCATATTCACATGCCAGATAGCAACATATTTGGTTTTTATGAAACAAAAGACCAGTATTTGCAAATCACATATGATTCATTGTTCCTTGGAAATTAGCTAGAAATTATTAATGTATTATAGCCAATGCAGCCAGTGTTTATATGTGTTTCATTCATATGTTGCCATATTATTAATTTTTGTAGTCATTCTCTTCAGCTGCCAAATATTCTTTCCCTGATATCTTGCTGTGCTTTGTAACAAATATGTAAAAAAAGCCTTTGTTCTGAAAAAAAGCCACTCATTGAAATGGAGTCTGAATTCAAATGTTAAGTTATTCAGCTCAGTAAGATCAATGTGACATCACACTTTTGTTAAATATCTTAGGGGAAAAAAAGAGAGGGAGAGAGAGAGGCCAACATTTACTGCCTTCAGTGCTGAATGAACCATTATTTCCTTTGTCTAAATTCTCTCTCTTCTCACCTCTGACCAAGGCAAAGAAGCATTTACCAACATATTAAACTTATATAAAAGTGGGACTGAATAATCCATTAGTGTGTTAGTGTGTTAGTCGCTCAGTTGTGTCCAACTCTTTACGACCCCATGGACTGTAGCCTGCCAGGCTTCTCTGTCCATGGGATTTTCCATGCAAGAATACTGGGGTGGTTTGCCATTTCCTTCTTCAGGGAATCTTCCCATCCCAGAAATTGAACCCAGGTCTCCTGCATTGCAGGCAGATTCTTTACTCTCTGAGCCACCTATATCTGGAGGATAAACCACTGACCATTTCACCATGAAGTGGTGTCTTTTATAGTGATTTCCCTCTTTTTCAATGTGCTTTTCCTGCAACACTTTTGAGGTAGATGTTAACTTTATGCTTGAAAAGGATCCTGTGGATTTCTTGTATTTTTTATTATTGTAGTAAAAATGCATGACATAATACCATCTTAACCATTTCTAAGTATGTGGCTTAATGATATTTAGTATATTCACATGGTTAGGCAATAGATCACTAGAACTTTTTAATCTTGTAAAATCAAAATTCTGTATCCACTGAACAACAACTTTCCATTTCCTTCTCCCAAGGCTCCCCGTTCTACTTTTGATCTCTGTGAATGTGACTTCTCTAGATATCTCATTTAAATGGAAACATATAGTATTTGTCTTTTGTGACTGGCTTATTTTACTAAGCATAAAGTCCTGAGGTTCATCCATATTGTAATGTGTCAGTATTTCCTTTGTTTTTAAGAGTGAATACTACTCCATTGCATACATACACCACATTTTATTTATCCATTCATCTGTCAGTGGACACTTGGGTCATTTTACCTCTTAGCTATTATGAATAGTGATGCTATGATTGTGAATACACTGGGGCTGCCATAACAAAATACCACAGACAGAAATGGCTTAAAGAAACATGAATTTATTTTCTCATAGTTCTGGAGACTGGAAGTTTGGATACTCTATCCTGTTTTATTAGCGTATATATCTGACTTCTTGTATTTTTATTTATTATTATAGCTATAAATTTTAGTAGTTTTTTATATCTGAAAAGGAATGAAATTTACATGGGAATTAAAAAATTAGGTAGATAGATATTTGGAAAATTTATAGTAGTGTGTCCTAGTTTTAAAGTAGGTTTTTTGGTAAGATTGTAATGTATATTTTTTGGAATTCTCTGGAGTGCCTTTTACTAGGTAATAAGTTCTAGTTTGTTTTATCAAAATGTATTTTTAGATTAATTTAATCAAACTTTATAACTCCTTTAGAATGCAGTTCTCACTTTTACCTAGTTATTCTTCATGTTAGTCATTTCTAAACATTATGGAAAACATATTACTGGTTTGAAAAATGAGATCTACCTGAAGTTTTAAGAATTTCTTTAGATAGTACTTTCATTTTTAAAAAAATATTTAGATTCTATTTTATCTATGGCTTACATTCATTGCTTTCCTCTGGGTGGAAAAGAATTGTATATAATCAAAATAGATACAAGCCAAGTTACATGGTAACTGACGGCATTAGGCCCTTCTTCTTCTAGCCACCTAATATTTAATAATGTATAATCAAAGAACTATCAAAATAAAAAGGTTCAATAAATGTGGGATGAAGGGAGAAGACAAAAGAGACTGCTCTTCTAAGAAATAATGTATACGTTTTGGGAATACATATCCAAATTTTCTTTGTAATTTCTTAAAAAAAGAAAAAAAATTTCCAGGTCATAAACTGATATTAGTAAACTAGAAAGAAAGAGAATATTGGATGGAACCAATGAAGTGCTGGTTTCATTATAAAATATCTTTTAAAATATGCCTTGTAATTATAACTACATTTAATGTTATCCTGGAGAAGGAAATGGTAACCCTCTCTAGTATTCTTGCTTGAAAATCCATGGACCGAGGAGCCTGGTGGGCTACAGTCCATGGTGTTACAAAGAGTCGAACATGACTGAGTGACTAACACTTAATGTTATCAAGTGTATGCACAACTAAGCCTATGGGTTAAAGCACACCCCAATCAGAACATTGACTTTTTAAACTTCTGTGTCTTTATTCAAGTTCTCTCTTGAAGAATTTGAGGATGATAGTAACATTGGAAGGTGAGCATGGCAGAAATAGCACAGGCTGTGGAATTGCGTGGATTAGTGTTCAGGTCCTTGTCCTGCCTTTTACTGATCCTGGTACCTCAGACTAGTTACCTAATTTTCTTGGGCCTCCATTTCCTTATCTGCTTTCAACCTTGTAACAAAGAGATTATTTTCTTAACGTATTTACCAATGATAAGAATTAAGAATGAATAGTATTATGGTTGGTGCAAAAATCTAAAACTCTTATGCTAGATACGGAGAGATGTTATACAGGCAGCGACTATGGTTAACCTTGTGTCTGTAGAATTTATACAGTTGTTTAGGTCCTTTAAAAAATACATTTGCTTATAATAGGACATCTTGAAAAGTTGCTTTAATAATGTACAGGCAAAAACAATTTGACTATAGTTCCACTGTCTTGCTAGGCCTGCTTTCCTTAATATGAAATAGAAAGCAAAGCTTTAGTCACTCAGTTGTATCTGACTCTTTGTGACCTCATGGACTATAGACCTCCAGGTTCCTCTGTCCATGGAATTTTACAGGCAAGAATACTGGAGTGGGTTGCCATTCCTTTCTCCAGGGGATCTTCCCGACCCAGTGATTGAACCCAGGTCTCTCACATTGCAGGTAGATTCTTTACCGCCTGAGCAACCAGGGCGCCCCAATATATGAAGTGGAGTGTATCTTAATTATTTCCGCACCTCTGATGTAGTTTTACCAGCTGGGAAAATTTCATGATCATTTGGGTCTGGATGTATTGCAGAGCTATGCAGGTTTGGATCCAGTGCTGAGGATTACGCTTTACTATGGAGGTGAAGTCAGGTGACTGTTTCTTTGTGGCTCAGACAGATTTTGAGCTCAAGAGGGCCTTAGGACATTTGCTCTGTTTTAGTGAGTGATTCTTTTTCTTTTCTTTTTTCGGCTAGAGAGGGGCAGTCATACCTAAAGAAATTATGCATCATGACCCAAATCAGAGATTTTTGTGTTGGATATCAGTCAGTCATAAAAATAGATATTCAATAAAATAATATTGTCCAATTAAACTGTAGCTTGCACAAATTTACCTCAGTATTTTTCTGCTAGAGGCAGAATCAAGCTAGGAACATTTCATTATGGCTTGTTTTACAAGAAATACTTACTTTGATTTAATGTGGCTTCATAAAAAAGTATATGAGGACAGAGGAGGTGAATTCAAATACTCAGTTTATTTTTGATGGAAAGGAAGAGAATCATATCTTTTAGATTTTCTTTACTTTATCATCTAAATTTTCATGCAAATATCAGTGATTACAAATTATAGTAGTTTGAGAATCTTCTCAGTTCAGTTCAGTTCAGTTCAGTCGCTCAGTCGTGTCTGACTCTTTGCGACCCCATGAATCTCAGTACGCCAGGCCTCCCTGTCCATCACCAACTCCCGGAGTTCACTCAGACTCACATCCATCAAGTCAGTGATGCCATCAGCCATCTCATCCTCTGTTGTCCCCTTCTCTTCCTGCCGCCAACCCCTCCCAGCATCAGAGTCTTTTCCAATGAGTCAACTCTTTGCATGAGGTGGCCAAAGTACCGGAGTTTCAGTTTTAGCATCATTCCTTCCAAAGAAATCCCAGGGCTGATCTCCTTCAGAATAGACTGGTTGGATCTCCTTGCAGTCCAAGGGACTCTCAAGAGTCTTCTCCAACACCATAGTTCAAAAGCATCAATTCTTTGGCGCTCAGCTTTCTTCACAGTCCAACTCACATCCATACATGACCACTGGAAAAACCATAACCTTGACTAGATAGACCTTTGTTGGCAAAGTAATGTCTCTGCTTTTGAATATGCTATCTAGGTTGTTCATAACTTTCCTTCCAAGGAATAAGCGTCTTTTAATTTTGTGGCTGCAATCACCATCTGCAGTGATTTTGGAGCCCCAAAAAATAAAGTCTGCCACTGTTTCCACTGTTTCCCCATCTTTCTGCCATGAAGTGATGGGATCAGATGCCACGATCTTCATTTTCTGAATGTTGAGCTTTAAGCCACGACTATTGAATACACATAAGTCAATAATCTGTATTTATTATAGAGCAAGTCATTTTCAATATGGAGATGGTTTCTTGTCACTTGTAGTTATAAAACAAAGTATGTATATACATATCTGAAAAGAAAATGGAGTCTTTTCCCTGCTTAATCCTCTCAGGGCTAATTGTTTCAATATCTTTTAAGGAAATTATTAAGAAGAATAAGAAGTAAATTGCTTAGCTGTTAAGTGTTTCTGTAGATGTCAACAATTTTATTTTTCTAGCTTAAGTTTTAAAAAGGGTAAATCAAAGTAAAATCTCATTTTCTACTTATTTGTCTGTGGGTGGGATAATGGTCATTTCGTATTCATTTTTGCATCTCACTCTAAAATGAAGATCTAATAAGAAATCATTTATTTATTTAGAGGAAGGGCATGCACTCTGGGTTGCTTTTTGGTCACACCAGTAGATTTGTGCTGATCTGTGCACACCCTTTTGCCCTGTTCTCATTGTGAAACAATGGCTTTTATGATGTGACCAACCAGGCTTGGGATACATTCTGCAACGACTGAACAAAATACAGCCATTGGCCTAAATACGAACTGAACCTTTGACATTGACCCTTTTAGTATTTTAACTAACGTGGAAACTGCTAGAAGCTTGAACTTTGAATTCTCCTGAACCACATGATATGGCAGATAACACTATTTATATATCATTTTGATTAAAATGCCCCGTTTGTGAAATAAAATATAAGAAAAGAGCTTACTGTTAAATCAGTATTGGTGGCTTACTATCTTTTGAGATTAATACATTGTTTAATAATACTGATAATAGTTTTAGCATGGCTGACATTGTTGAGTGTTTCTTATGGGCCAGTTTTATGGGCTGAATTATGTCTCCCACCCTCATCTCTGTCATATGTTGAAGTCCTAATGCTTAGTTCCCGGCATGTCATTGTGTTTGAGATCGTCTTTAAAGAGGCGTTAAAGTTAAGTCTTTGAGGTGAGCCCTAATACACTATGACTGGTAAGAAATCATATTGTAAGAAGAGGAAATTGGGACACAGACCTAGAGGGGAGACCAGGTGATGACACAGAGGAAGACGACTGTCTACAAGTCAAGAAGAGACACCTCAAAGAAACCAACCCTGCCAAAACCTTGATTTTTGAACTTCTAGCCTGTAGAACTGTGAGAAAAAAAATCAATTTGTGTTATTTACGCCACCCAGTCTATGGAATTTTATTGTGGCAGCTTTAGCAAACTTAATACAGACAGGCATTGTGCTAAGTGTTTTACATTCACTTTCTTTGTTACTTTTCATAATAATGTATATAATACACCTATGACTATTCCTACTTTTGCAAATGAAGGATCTTTGGATATTATAGCTTTTCAAGTGGAAGTGAGTGGGGAAAGACAGGGCAAGAATCATTGCAATTGAATTCTGGCATTCAAAGACTCTATAGTCATATTGCCTCCCTTCTGCCATATCTCAGGTGATAGAGGCAATAAAACTACCAACTTCAGGGATGTGCTGTTACTGCTCTAATTTGGTTGCTCTCATTTGATACCTGAGGAATTTGAGGCTTAAGAGTGTCTTGTCTAAAAATACTCTACCATCATGTGATTGAGTCAGAATTCTGTGTCAGATGTGTCTAACCCCATGGTTGTAAATCAACCATCTGACTATCCTACTTTTATTTCCTTTTGCCTGGAGGAAAGGAATCATCTTTTAATTTATTTTTGAATCTTTAGAACCTGGGATAGTGCTTGAACAAAATTGAAATTAATGGAAGATGATCTTTGTTCTTACTTTGAAGAACAGCATTCAAATGCAACTTCAAATGAAGCATTTGAAATTTTAATAATTATTCATTATTACTTACATGTGTGACCCAAAAAAGTTAATAAAAAACTAAGGAGAAGAAAAAGATCCAAAAGGAAATCACAAACAGCATAGTCACTTCATTCTGATAAAAACAATAGTTTATGATACTGACCAACTATATTTATTTATTTTTATCTGTGCTGGGTCTTCTTTACTAAGTGCAGGCTTTCTCTAGTTGTGGTGAGTGGGGACTACTCTGTAGTTCCAGTGTGCAGGCTTCTCATTGCAGTGGATTCTCTTGTTGCAGAGCACGGACTCTAGAGCATGTGGGCTTCAGTAGTTGCAGACCGGGCCTGTGTGGGCTCAGTAGTTGTGGTTCCTGGGCTCCAGAGCACAGGTTCAGTAGCTGCGGAACATGGGCTTATTTGCTCTGTGGCATGTGGGATCCTCCTGGACTAGGGGTCAAACCGTGTCTCCTGAATTGGCAGGCAGATTCCCTACCCCTGAGCCACCAGGGAAGCCTCTATTTAATATTTTAGTCATATTCTCAAAAGGATCCACAAAAAGGCAGTAATATTTTATTTTAGCCTAATTAGTAGAGGTTTTATGAAAATGATGGAATGAAATAAGAGTAAGAAAGCAACTGGAAAAAAGTTTTAATTTAACTGAAGAAATGTAATGAGGGAAAAATTAAAATAACTTAAAAGCAATTCTATTTGATTATTAAATGACTAATTTCAATTCAGCACATTTACACAGCATATCTGTAAAAGTAAAATATTTTAAAAGCATTGTTGTATTTTTAAGCCTATAATCATAAATAGCAACAACAAAAATTCATGGAAATTCCCAGCAGAAGAAGAGAAATATAAATATGGATGGAACATTTTGTTGTGGTTCAGTTGCCCAGTTGTGTCTGACTCTTTGCGATCCCACGGATTGCAACATGCCAGGCCTCCTTGTCTCTCACCATCTCCCGAAATTTGCCCAAGTTAATATCCATTGCATTGGTGCTGCCATTCAGCCATCTCATCCTCTGATGCTCCCTTCCGCTTCTGCCCTCAATCTTTTTCAGCATCATGGAGTTTTCCAATGAGTTGGCTCTTAGCATCAGATGACCAAAATACTGGAGCTTCATCTTTAGCATCAGTCCTTCCGAGTATTCCAAGGAAACATTTAGTTACCTGGAATTTGCATTTCTGTTAAATTTCACTCTTCAGAACCTGCCCGAAAACCACAAAGTTTGCAAATAAAAGCCTTATGCTTCAAAAAGAGACTTCAAAAAGAGAGTCCATGTGTTAAAATCCCTGTGCCCATAAAACAAGTACACCAGGTCTTTGGTGAGAGCATATTTCCTCCTAACACCTAAAATAGAACTGTTTATTTGCTCTCCCTAGCTCACTACTTGTTAGAAGGAGCATATTAAAAAGGAATGCTTGTGGTATTTCTAAACACAAATACATTGTTAGCAAGAAACAGGATTTCAACATAGGAAGAGCTTTTTTAAAAAAGTAATAAAAAAAGAATCATGTAATGTCAAACATTAGAAAGACAGCAGTATAGAGAGTATGACCTTTTTTTGACAGAGTCCTGCATGCAAAAATCTCCATTTGTTGTCTATTGATTAGCTCTATATACCTAGGCAAACTATTTAAATTCTCTCTGTCTGTGTTATCATATGTAAGGTGAAAATACTGTAATCTAACTTGTGGATTGTAGGGATTAAGTGAAATGACTTGTGCAAAATGCTTGGTTAAATTTTGTTTCATTCGGAGGCCCAAATGCACATCTTTATGTACATTGATCATAACTCAGCATATCCTACAGTAGTTCATGCTCATAATAATGACTAATGCTGGATTGTTATACAAATATTAAAGCTATGTACAATGTATTGCATACTTAAGAATGTATGCCAATATGTAATTCATGCTAGAAAAACACATCAAAATGATTATTATTTAAGTCATTGCTGGAATGATCTACATGTTCGGGTTTTCTCTTTGGCACCTGTCACTAGCCTCTGGGGACTTGTATCCACACTGTCCTCGTATGAGGTCAGGAGCAGGTCGTGACTGTACATGAACCTCATATTTGCCATATCTGGGCTAAAGCAATAATGAGAACAGATTAGCATTGTGCCCACATCACATCTGCAGATAATGGTGATATTGTTAGTCACCAAAGTTGTCAGTCCAGGAGGAGGAGAAATAGTATAATTTTAGAATAGAAAGAATCTTATTGGCATCACTTAGTATTATTCTGAACATTTTTATGTTCATGACTGATCAATAAATGCAAAAGGACATGGTAATTAAGTATATTTTCTTTAGAAAAACAAAAAATATTTAATTTACTATGTTTAATTTATGATTGTTCAAGAAATATAGAAAGAATGTTCCTTCTCTTATAACTCTGGAGACCAAATTAGAGCAAAAAAGGAATTCAGTACTTACAAGGTCAATACTAGTTGATCCATTTCCAAAGAAGTTTTTAACATTAGTGTACAGGAAAAAAGTTTCAGTATTTCATTGAGCAAAAATATACAAACTGCTCTCTTGGGAGCTGATCATCCTTGACTAAAAAAAAGTCAAGGGTAGAATGATTTGTACTCAGCTTTCCTACTAATGCAAGGCCTTGAGATATGGGACACGACAGAAATATCACCAGTAGGAGTGCCTTTCTTGAGGCCCACAAGCTGGTGTACTTTATTACATAGGGCAGGCTTCTGCCTCTTGCTGGAAATGTCATGGAGTAGGTGGTCAGGATATTTGACTCACTCTCTGCTAAAAGTGTCATGATGGGTGGTGAGAATTAAACAATGTCAGTGCTAGTTTTTTACATTTCTAAAAACATTCTCAATATCAATGCAGAAGAAGAAAGCTTCAGTATTTCACTGAGCACAAAATAATGTATATACTGTTTTTTCATGGATTTGATCATCCTTGACTAGGGGAAAATTTTCTAGGGAAAAAATTGTTTATTTACTCTAGGAGTCTCTTGTTACCAACAGTTGGGAAGACAGTGTGAAGCTGAGCAGATACAGGGTCAATTAATCATTGGCCACAATTCCTTCAGACCATTCAAGTTCATTGCCCTACCATGTCTTGAACAAGTAAGTAGGAATAACAGCCTCTCCGATTTCTCTGCAATTACCTATCCATATGGGTTTATAATAAATCACATTCTTTATAGTTAGCATTTGTGAATTAGATTTCTGATGAGGCTGCCAGAAGAGAAGAAACCTGAAAATTTAAACCAAATAACAAAGGTATGTTATCGTTCATATATCTTTGTTCATAATACCTGAATTCAGTATGATCTTGTGTCTGGAATTATCCTGGGATGTAGTAAGCTTCACTGAGTTATTAATGCTGACCTGATGTTGATACCTCCCAAATCTATCTTTGGGAGTATTCGTTCAATCCGCATTTGTTTAACACATGCTTTATGCCAAGCCCTAATTTGGATGTAGTATAGAAATTTTAAAAAAAGAAAAAAAAAACACAAGGAGATAATGGTTTGTTGAGGCAGAGAGACAGACATATAAGAAAACAATTATAATAAAATAATTATTTAGTTAGTAGCTAAATTCAGAATTCTTAGGAAATTCAGAGTAAATGGGATGTTGGGCAAGTTTCCACTGGAGAGGTAATGCAATTGCTGGATCTTGAATATAAGGAATTTGTCAAAAAACGGAGGAAATTTGTCAGCCAGAAAAGGTGAGCTCCAATTATGTTAAAGAGCTTGGGACACTCAATGAAGAGAAAATAAGACAGAGGTCAGTGTACACTGGAAGCAAGATCTGTGGTTTGGGAGTGTAATGTTATTGATGAGTATCAGAGACAGGACAGGGAGAGTCAAAACATCTCTTGAAGGTTCTGAATTCCATGGCGAGGATTTGGGACTTTATTTTACTGGCAGCAAGGAAGCCATGGAAGTTCTGAAGCAGTGGAATGCTGTGATTAAACCTGTTCTTCAGAAAACAACCCTCAAGTTTATAGAAGAGTAGGCTGGAGGTGAGAAGGAGCCTGAACAAGAAACATAGCGTAGGAGACTATCACAGTATCCCCGCGGGAGTTAATGGAAATCTGGTAATAGGCTGCTTAGAATACTGAATTGGCAGGACCTGGTAACTGAGGAAGAAGAAGGTATATTCTTACATTGATTCAGTGATTATTTGTAGAACTCCTGTTCTGTGCCAGACATTGTTGTGAACAAAATCTCTGCTCTTACATGTTTGCATTCTATTGAGAGAGACAAAAATAAGTCCTCTAGTGTATATCATCACATCATATCATGTGGTACCTAAATGCTATGAAGAAAAATGCAGCATGTTGTGGAAATGGTGTTATGTGACTTGTGAGCTTGAAACTTCTGCTTTTGTCTTATGGAATGCACCCAGAGATGGCCTTGTAAGGAAGCCAGGCCAGCAGATGTGAGGATCAGAGAAAGAGAACACCCTGGGCATTCCAGCCAATAGCCAGCATCATCTGCCAGAGTGAGGAACATTGCCACTGAGTTTTCTGCTGAAAGCAGCTTCATGAGTGAGTTCAGAAGAAATCAGCAGAGGAACTGCCCAGCCAACCCACAGAGTCATAATAAATCATAGATCTTTGTTGCTTTCAGCTGCTAAGTTTTGGGGAGTTTCATTACTCGGGAATAGATAACAGAAACAATGAAGAAGAGAGATACTATTCAAGAATGATTTCTGGGTCGCTGACATAGTGATAGGCTAGCCAAGTAGGGCAGTTAGCTAAGAGAGGCTTAACTTGAAGAAAAGGAAATTCAGAATTGCCCCAGGAAGGAAAGTTTCTGGCTATTTCAGATGGGGACAAAGTTTAATTAGTATTCTTTGGTATTGAAAGGACTAATTTGATGAGATCATAGTTTCTCCTTTAACAACTTGGAAAAAGTAAATGTTGAAAAGCTATCACATTTCAACCAAGATGCATTGGTTTGAATGCATCTTTAATTAAAGAATAATCACGAATCAATCATTAAAGTAATAAGTAATCAATATGCAGTTATAACTGTTCATCAGAACTTCTCCTGTTTTGTTTTGTGTTGTTTATTTAAATAGGAGAGGAATAGGGACAGTGAAGAGAGCAATAGGGCTTCAGAAATGGGTGAAAATGAGTAAGGAGGCTAATACCAAGAGGAAAAAAGACGGGAACAGTGGGGCCTGGGGAAAGGACCAAGTTTACCTTTGTTAACTTTTATGCAGTTGTATAAAAGGCAACTGGCTGCAGAACAGTCTTTTGCCATATAGTCTGCTTTGGTATGATTGATGAAGAATTTTTAAAAAATCGGCTGAATTCTCAAAGAATAGTTTTCGTTCTTCAAACCGCATTAATCTTAGAGTTACTGTCACGTGTGTTGTAAAGTGAGAGGAACCTGTGTGTTTTACAGTATACCATGGGTCATAGATGGATGAAAAAAAGTCTTTTCCAAATCCTTAATATTTTTTCTCAGAAATTTAACATAGTACATTAATATTAATTGTAACATAGTTGTAGTCGTTCATTTTAAATGCTAATAAGGGTATTTCACCCATTTATTAGTCACAGAAGTCACAGAAATGGCTTGTTATGCATGTTTCCTGAATCAAGGAGATTGAGTAAAGAGAGGATTATTTGATTATTTGATGGATGTTATATCTGGGGAGGCCTTACAAATAGCTGTGAAAAAAAAAGAAGCAAAAAGCAAAGAAGAAAAGGAAAGATATAAACATCTGAATGCAGAGTTCCAAAGAACAGCAAGAAGAGATAAGAAAGCCTTCTTCAGCGATCAATGCAAAGAAATAGAGGAAAACAACAGAATGGGAAAGACTAGGGATCTCTTCAAGGAAATCAGAGGTACCAAAGGAACATTTCATGCAAAGATTGGCTCTATAAAGGACAGAAATGGTATGGACCTAACAGAAGCAGAAGATATTAAGAAGAGATGGCAAGAATACACAGAAGAACTGTACAAAAAAGATCTTCACGATCCAGATAATCACGATGGTGTGATCACTGACCTAGAGCCAGACATCCTGGAATGTGAAGACAAGTGGGCCTTAGAAAGCATCACTACAAACAAAGCTAGTGGAGTGATGGAATTCCAGTTGAGCTATTCCAAATCCTGAAAGATGATGCTGTGAAAGTGCTGCACTCAATATGCCAGCAAATTTGAAAAACTCAGCAGTGACCACAGGACTGGAAAAGGTCAGTTTTCATTCCAATCCCAAAGAAAGGCAATGCCAAAGAATGCCCAGACTACCACACAGTTGCACTCATCTCACATGCTAGTAAAGTCATGCTCAAAATTCTCCAAGCCAGGCTTTAGCAATATGTGAACTGTGAACTTCCTGGTGTTCAAGCTGGTTTTAGAAAAGGCAGAGGAACCAGAGATCAAATTGCCAACATCCGCTGGATCATGGAAAAAGCAAGAGAGTTCCAGAAAAACATCTATTTCTGCTTTATTGACTATGCCAAAGCCTTTGACTGTGTGGATCACAATAAACTGTGGAAAATTCTGACAGAGATGGAAATACCAGACCACCTGATCTGCCTCTTGAGAAATTTGTATGCAGGTCAGGAAGCAACAGTTAGAACTGGACATGGAACAACAGACTGGTTCCAAATAGGAAAAGGAGTTCGTCAGGGCTGTATATTGTTACCCTGTTTATTTAACTTATATGCAGAGTACATCATGAGAAACACTGGACTGGAAGAAACACAAGCTGGAATCAAGATTGCCGGGAGAAATATCAATCACCTCAGATATGCAGATGACACCACCCTTATGGCAGAAAGTGAAGAGGAACTCAAAAGCCTCTTGATGAAAGTGAAAGTGGGGAGTGAAAAAGTTGGCTTAAAGCTCAACATTCAGAAAACGAAGATCATGGCATCTGGTCCCACCACCTCATGGGAAATAGATGGGGCAACAGTGGAAACAGTGTCAGACTTTATTTTTCTGGGCTCCAGAATCACTGCAGATGGTGACTGCAGCCATGAAATTAAAAGATGCTTACTCCTTGGAAGGAAAGTTATGACAACCTAGATAGCATGTTCAAAAGCAGCGACATTACTTTGCTAATAAAGGTTCGTCTAGTCAAGGCTATGGTTTTTCCTGTGGTCAAGTATGGATGTGAGAGTTGGACTGTGAAGAAGGCTGAGCGCTGAAGAATTGATGCTTTTGAACTGTGGTGTTGGAGAAGACTCTTGAGAGTCCCTTGGACTGCAAGCAGATCCAACCAGTCCATTCTGAAGGAGATCAGCCCTGGGATTTCTTTGGAAGGAATGATGCTAAAGCTGAAACTCCAGTACTTTGGCCACCTCATGCGAAGAGTTGACTCATTGGAAAAGACTCTGATGCTGGGAGGGATTGGGGGCAGGAGGAGAAGGGGACGACAGAGGATGAGATGGCTGGATGGCATCACTGACTCGATGGACGTGAGTCTGGGTGAACTCCAGGAGTTGGTGATGCACAGGGAGGCCTGGCGTGCTGCGATTCATGGGGTCGCAAATAGTCGGACACGACTGAGCAACTGAACTGACCTGAACTGAATACTTCTATTATGCATACGACACTTGAACTTCAAGGAGAGAAACAAGTAATCTTGGCTTATCCATCCATACTCATCTTTATATGCTTGACATTGCCTAGAATCACATACATAGAATGAATTGGCTTAAGTCACACATTTTGTTAGCTCATAGTGCTTATAATAGTTGTAATTGTTATATTAAATGTGAAGATTGCTGTTTTGTGCCTAAGTCCCCGGTGGACTGAGAGTTTCATTAGGGCACAAGTAGTGTTTGTCTGGCTCAATAATTTTTCCCATGATGAACGCAGTACTGGAATATGGTTACTGCCCAGTAATTGAATGCAAGACAAAACAAAGAAACACAGCTTTAGTGTATCGTCCATTTCAGAGAAGAAAAGGCCCAGAAGGTGCCTCTCTCTCCACAGTTGGAAAACTTCATCCTACAGCCCTTCGTTCATAGTGACAGTGTTGATTATGAGTTCTAGAAAAGTTTGAGGATTTGACCACTGTTCCTGGCCTTTCTAGGGTATAAAATAGGGTGGCCTGATAAAATAAATTTCAGGAAAACAATAAATAAGTATATTAAAATATAGTTGTGTTCCATTTTAATTTTTTAAATGATATTTATATGAAATTCAGATTTCACTGACTGTCCTATATTTTCATTTGCTAAAGCTGGCAACCCTAGTGTAAAGCTATTTTCTGTATAGTACTAGGAAGGCTTTGTCTGTCCCGAAAGGTTATCTCAGGGCTTTGTTCCTGATTAGGAGTTCTACTCCCTCCACATAGTTATGTGCAGTGCAAAATCATGGAGATAGATAAGTTGACCCTCACAGCCTCCAGTTACCTTCCTACATAATTCCTTTCTTGGAAAAATTAGGAAGCAACCTTACTTGCATGTTATATCCTTCTTGAGCATATTTAGTCTCATAAAATACTACCTCAGAAAGTCATTCCTACTAAAATGTAAATAACTGATAAGGTTAATGTGTTATTTCTGTTGGGGCATTTATACTGTAAATAAGTACCATCAAAATAGTTAATAAAATAATTTTGAATTGAGGAATTTTATAATTCCTTTGTTATAGAATGTGGTTTTAGAGGTAAAAATTGTTTTGTTCTCTTGAAATTAGGTCTTTGGTATTTGACGATTACAGCTTCTCAGGCACACTCATGTAAATAAGGGTTTCAGGATCCAGAATCCTAGGGGATTGTTAGGGGAAAGGAGTTAACTCTAAATTATTCAAAGCTCTTCAGTCCATGACCACAGAGGAAAAACAGACTAACTTAAAAATAAACACTTTTATGGAGTGACTTCTTCTTGTTAGTGTTCCTTCTCCTAAGTGTTCTCACATGTCATTCTTGGAAAAAGTCCTGTGAAGTGGACCGTATTATGTTCAGGTTTTAGATGAAGCAACTGAAGTTCAGAGAGGTTAAGTGTCTTGCCCCAAGCCAGGGAGATGGTAAATGGCAGAGCTGTGATTCAAACTTAGGGTTTTTTGACTTGAGGCTAGTGATCTTTCTGTCACACCATGGTGATCACTCATTCCCCACAGCCCTTTTTGGGGAAGCTCCAGGATCCCCCTAAAGCTGTTTAGAGTGTGGGTCTAGGATGTGGTTGTTGGGTACTAAATGCTCTGTGGTTAAATGACTTCTGATTGCAAAGTCTGGGGAAAAGTAATAATGCCAGATTACTTGTGTCAGAGATAGGAAAATGATTCAGACTCATACGCTGTTGGGCAACTAAATTTGGTTGCAGGCATTTCTTTTCAAGAAGTTGGAATGATCTTTATCCATGAGCAAAGCCACGGTGGAGGGTAAAGGGATCATGACACCACCATAGAGATTCATTTCCAAGGCTATTGGGCAGTTAAAGGAGAAGTGAAGCAAAATTGTGATGAAATGGAGCTTCGTCTTTGGTGACCTATTACTGACACTTTAAGGCAACTTCTTCTTCCTTAGTCTTATAGTGCCTGGATAACAGTTTAGAAAGACTCTGAAAGGTTGCTCTACTGTTGTGTTAGCTCAATATAGAACCTCTCCTTGGGATATGAGAACGTTAACTTGGAATATAATGAAAAAGGAATAAAGATTGAATTCTAAATGTTAGCATCCTAGTAGATGAACCAGAAGGTTCTTTTGTGATGGGAATCTACTGGAACCATGCTTTGCAGACAGTACCAGAGAAGAGTGATATAAATTAGGTACTTCGGTTGGTTGGTATTATTCTATTATTGTTAAAGGCAGGACTTAAAGGCCATGACTTAAAGGTTTTAGAAATATGATGAAAATGAACAGCAAATTAAAAAATATGGACTTAAATGCTATCGACAGTTGATAAATATTGAGATCAGTATTTGGTCTGCAGGAAAGAAAAATAAGATGTAATTTCCCATCTATGGTAGGAATTTGGAGATTTGGCTTGGTCTCCTTTATCTTTATGGAAAATAAAAAGTGAAATAAAGATGAAAATGAATAGAATTTGGTGTAGAAAGAATTGATGGTGCATTTAAATTTTGAATTCCTTGATAGAAAGTTGTCTGAGGATACTGGAATTTGTTATTTAGACATAATTTATGCTAGGAACTGGTATGCTACAGTAGAAACAGCCTATTAGTGGAATCAGAAAGACCCAACTCTTGTTCTGACTATATGTCAATTATTTAATCTTTTTGAACCTCAATTTCCTCCTCTGTAAAATAAGAACTGTAATACATAATTGAATTATTCTAAGAACGAAATGAGATACTAGGTGTTTATAAAACACCCACTGCTGCTGCTAAGTCGCTTCAGTCGTGTCCGACTCTGTGCGACCCCAGAGATGGCAGCTCCCCTGTCCCTGGGATTCTCCAGGCAAGAACACTGGAGTGGGTTGCCATTTCCTTCTCCAATGCATGAAAGTGAAAAGTGAAAGTGAAGTTGCTCAGTCGTGTACAACTCCTAGCGACCCCATGGACTGCAGCCTACCAGGCTCCCCCATCCCTGGGATTCTCCAGGCAAGAACACTGGAGTGGGTTGCCATTTCCTTCTCCAATGCATGAAAGTGAAAAGTGAAAACGAAGTCGCTCAGTTGTGTCCGACTCCTAGTGACCCCATGGACTGCAGCCTATCAGGCTCCTCTGTCCATGGGATTTTCCAACACCTAGTAAATGTATATTTAGGACTTCATTGATATTCTTATGCATCACTTTCACTTTTTTAAGTAATTTGTAAATAATTTTGCCTATAGTTCTTAGATCAAAGCAATGCCTTCTAGAAGTGAAAAAACAGTAAAAAGCCTTGGAAATTAAGAAAAATGTTCATATAGAGTTAAAAAGACATAACTATGCTTACAGTTGGAAAAGACTGTTTAACCTCAATTTGGTCAACTGCTTTCACATTGAATTAGGAAATAAGCATATTGATAGGCATATTCTTCTAATGTATTTAAAGGAAATAAATTACATGGATTTTAAGTCAGTAACCAAGCTGCTTATAACCAAAGCTGTTTATCTTCCCAAATTTGAACTCCTTACATAAATCTTAATTCTTCAAGGTCAGCAAATATATATAATTATGTATATTTAATACTGTTTTGATCTTCCCCACTTGATGGACATCAGTTTGAGCAAGCTCTGGGAGTTGGTGATGGACAGAGAAGCCTGGCGTGCTGCAGTCCATGGGGTCATAGAGTCAGACACGATTGAACAACTGAACTGACTGACTGACTCAGCTGCCCAGGTGGTGCTAGTGGTAAAGAAACCTCCTGCCAATGCAGGCGACTTAAGAGATGTGGGTTCCATCCCTGGGTCAAGAAGATCCACTGGAGGAGGGCATGGCAACCCACTCCAGTATTCTTGCCTGGAGAATCCCCATGGACAGAAGAGGCTGGCAGGCTATGGTACATAGGGTCGCAAAGGGTCAGACATGACTGAAGTGGCTGAGCACTCACACATACTAATATACAAAAGTCTGGGTATCTTTCTAGTAGATAGTCAGCTGGTGTATAAAGTAAATACACGTCATTAAGCATGCTCTTTTTGGCAGCCGATTCATGAAGTATTAATAGCAATAATAATAACCTGTTTCCTGAATAGAAGAAACCTTTTTGGAACTGAAAACTTTGCCAGGGTTTTAATACTTAGTTGTTGTTGTTGTTCAGTCTCTAAGTCGTGTCTGACTCTTTGCAACCCCATGGACTGCAGCATGCCAGACTTCCTGGTCCATCACCACTCTCGGAGCTTGCTCAAACTCATGTCCATTGAGTTGGTGATGCCATCCAACCATCTGTTGCCCCCTTCTCCTCTTGCCCTCAGGCTTTCCCAGCATCAAGGTCTTTTCCAGTGAATAGGCTCTTCGCATCAGGTGGTCAAAGTATTAGAGCTTTAGCTTCAGCACCAGTCTTTCCAATGAATATTCAGGGCTGATTTCCTTTAACGTTGATTGGTTTGATCTCCTTGCTGTCCAAGGGACTCTCAAGAGTCTTCTCCAGTAACACACTCCGAAAGCATCAATTGTTTGGCACTCAGCCTTACTTATGGTCCAACTCTCACATCCTTATGTGACTATTGGAAAAACCATAGCTTTGACTCTATGGACCTTTGTTGGCAAAGTGATGTTTCTGCTTTTTAATAGACTGTCTGCTGCTTGCTGCTGCTTAGTCGCTTCAGTCGTGTCCGACTCTGTGCGACCCCATAGACGGCAGCCCACCAGGCTCCCCCGTCCCTGGGATTCTCCAGGCAAGAACACTGGAGTGGGTTGCCATTTCCTTCTCCAAATAGACTGTATAGATTAGTTATAACTGTTCTTCCAAGGAGCAAGCGACTTTTAATTTTGTGGCTGTAGTCACTATCTGCATTGATTTTGGAGTCCAAGAAAATGAAATCTGATACTGTTTTCACTTTTTCCCCATCTCTTTGCAATGAAGTGATAGGACCAGATGCCATGATCTTTGTTTTTTGAATGTTGAGTTTTAAGCCAGCTTTTTCACTCTCCTCTTTCACCTTCATCAAGAGGCTCTTTAGTTCTTCTTCACCTTCTGCCCATTAAAGTGGCATCATCTGCATATCTGAGGTTGTTAATATTTCTCCCAGCAGTCTTGATTCCAACTTGTGAGTCACCCACCCAGCATTTTGCATGATGTACTCTGCATAGAAGTTAAATAAGCAGGGTAACAATATACAGCCTTGATGTACTCCTTTCCCAATTTGAAACCAGTCTGTTGTTCCATGTCTGGTTCTAACTGTTGCTTCTTGTCTTGCATACAGGTTTCTCAGGAGTCAGGTGAGGTGGTCTGGTATTCCCATCTCATTAAGGAATATTCTACAGTTTATTTTGATTCACACAGTCAAAGGCTTTAGTGTAGTCAATGAAGTAGAATTATATGCTTTTTTGGATTTCTCTTGCTTTTTCTATGATCCAGGATATGTTGGCAATTTGATCTCTGGTTCCTCTGCCTTTTCAAAACTCAGCTTGAGCATCTGGAAATTCTCTGTTCACATACTGTTGAAGCCTGAACATTACCTTGCTAGCATGTGAAATGACTACAATTGTGAGATAGTTTGAACAGTCTTTGGTATTGCCTTTCTTTGATACTGGAATGAAAACTGACCTTTTCCAGTCCTGTGGCCACTGCTGTTTTCCAAATTTGCTGGCATAAGGAGTGCAGCACTTAACAGCATCATCTTTTAGGATTTGAAATAGCTCAGTTAGAATTCCATCACCTCCACTAGCTTTGCTCATAGTAATGCTTCATAAGGCCTACTTGGCTTCACACTCCAGGATGTCTGGCTCTAGGTGAGTGACCACACCATTGTGGTTATCTTGGTCATTAAGAGACTTAAAATTTTATAAATGCTAGTAAGTTGAATGTATCAGGAGGAAGGGGCTCCATTTGCTAATCTCGACTAAGAGTAGATGGCAAAATATTACAATTAGTGAATTATGCAGTGAAATATTAGGAACCAGTGAACTTGAGCTATCTTCATAGGTAGTTTCTAACTCTTTAAATCTTCTGTTTTGGAAGGAGAAGCAAATAAGCTGGATAAGAGCATGATAGAAATTGAAGGCACAATTATGTAACAATTTTAGGCTATTTTGAGAACTTTGCTTTTTACTCATGATCTGACATGTTTAAAAGTTTTTGGCCTCTGTGTTGGGAATAGATTATAGGGAATAAGAACTGAAGGAGAAAATATAGTCAAGGGGCTCTTCTAATAATCAGGTGAGCAATAATGGATCCTTAGACTCAAGTGAGCACTGATGGATCCTTAGACTAGGGTGATATCATTTGAGGCTGTAACAGATCCCAAATTTATTTTGAAGAAAGATCCAGGATTAATGGATTAAATGGGAGATAGTAAAAGAGGAATTAAGCATAACTACAGATTTCTATTTTGATTAACTCAACAAAATATTGCTGGTGAAATGGGAAAGTCTGTGGAGGAGCAGAGTTTTGAAGGATGGATTTGAGGAATGAGGAGTTCGGTTTTAATTATGCTAAGTTTGAGGTGGTTATTAAAATATCAACTGGGAAGTCAAGAGGCAGATGGATAAATAAATCTGAGGTTCAAGAACTTGAGAACAGGATATAAAATTGTCAGTGAAATAAGCCATGAAACTGAATGAAATCACCCAAAGAATGGGAGAAGTTGTTAGGGACTGGGTCTTCTTGTCCTCTCACATTTAAAAGCTGAGATTAGGTGGGGCCCCCAAAGGAGGTTGGAAAGAAGTAGCCAGTAAGTAAAGAGAAGACTCAAAGATTGACAACCTAGAAGCCATGTGAAAAAAGGCATTTTAAAAACCAGGGAGAGATTAGTGTCAAATCTTACTGATTGGAGGGAATGAAGACTATGGATTATTCTGTTAGGCAATGTGGAAATCTTTGTTTGCCTCATTAAATTGTTTCAGTGTGGGGGGTAGAGACAAACAGGCTTGTCCTTAACCTTTGCAGGGTCTGCAACAAAACTCCAGTTTGAAACTCATGCTCCATATATCTACATTTTAATCAAGACAGTGAATACTTGGTCTCTTGTGACTGCTAGACAAAAAGCAAAAGAAAAAGGCCAAGAAAATAGCAGGAACATTGACCCCGATAGAGTCTAGCCACCTAATCAATGCCAGCAACCACCCCACATACTCAAGCTTGGCAAATGAAGAGAATGATCAATCTTCCATCTTCCCATCATCACACTGGGAAACATCCAGGGGCCTGGCAATTTCTGGAACATGCTGTGTAGGCTTATAGTCTTCCTTTCCTTAGAGTGCAAGCATTGAGAATAGCCTTGTCAGTGGATTAATACGTAGATTGCTTAACTTTGAGGGTGTCAGGTGGCACATGAATCTTCTGGGAAGAGAGCTGCCTTGAGAGTCATAAAATGGAGGAAGCCATGAGTTTTGTGGGGGGTAGGGTCCAAACTGGGGTGCAGCCCCTCCTGTTGAGACAAAGGGAATCCCCATTCTCAGATACTTTGTTGTCTAGATTGAGCTTCTAGTCATTTGGGGGCAATCCTGATCTTGTACTATGAGATTTTCTGTTACTTGCAGTTGAATATATTCCAACTGATTTATAGGCATTCAATAAATATGTATTAAATGACCCTCTGATTAAGAAAGCATTGCTGCTGCTGCTGCTAAGTCGCTTCAGTCGTGTCCGACTCTGTGCGACCCCATAGACGGCAGCCCACCAGGCTCCCCCGTCCCTGGGATTCTCCAGGCAAGAACACTGGAGTGGGTTGCCATTTCCTTCTCCAATGCATGAAAGTGAAAAGTGAAAGTGAAGTCACTCAGTCGTATCTGACTCTTAGCGACCCCATGGACTGCAGCCCACCAGGCTCCTCCATCCATGGGATTTTCCAGGCAAGAGTACTGGAGTGGGGTCCCATTGCCTTCTCCGTAAGAAAGCATTACGATGGTGTAATACTACAGCCATTAATAACAGTGAACTAGAACTTTAAAAATGATGAGTTTGTTATGATTTCATTTATATATGTGTATATGTTTGTATATACATATACATATATTTAGTATGTGTCTAGAATGTCTGCATATGTACAAAGAGCAATATACATAAGCGTATATATTTTTATTCCTTTTCACCTAGCATAGTACTTGCTCCTAGAAAGCACTGAATGTTTATTGAATGACTGAACACTAACATTATAGATCAGAGTATTAATCTAAGAAGCAGAGTAGGTTTAGGTCCTCATATCAGCCACGGAATTCACTGCAAATTTAACTTTTCCAGCCTGGAGAAGACACCTTTCCCTTTAAGGCCCCAAATATTTATTCTAAGACTACTTTCCAAATTCCTGCCTCAAACCCTCCTCTTCTTTTGCATTCTTTCTACCAGCATTCAATAAGTGCTTTAAGGAATACATGTTTCTCAAATTCACTGAGATTTGTGCTTGCCAGGACCATTTCCAGTGATGGCTCTGGACTCTTTTGCTCAATGCATCTTGCTGCCACCTAATAGCCCCTCTGTGCTGCTATGGCTCCTCATTCTCAAGAGTTTAATTCTTAACTCCCAAACTAACATTGTCCTGTGGTTTTAACATAGCTTTCATTAAAGCTTAAGGACACCCAAGGTGTTACAATGCAGACAAGAACTTAACACTGACTCAGTAGTCTCTGCAGACTCTAGGACAGGCTTCTTCAGAAGTGCCCCCTCCTGGTTGTGCTTCTCCTGACGTCCTGTGGGTTGATAGGGGACAGCTTATCTTCCCTCAAAGGGACAGTGTCCTTTAGATTTCCTCTTCTTTCCTTTCTTATCCATCAGAGCTCCAAACTTTTCTGCCTTTAGTCTAATCCAGAGGAAGGAAAATATCAACACGAAAAGACAGACAAACATCTTGAACCATCAGTTCCATAATTTTCATTGCCACTAAGCCTCAAATGAAGACTTCCTTTTATATTGTGGCACAGATAGTTTAAAGATTCAGTCTGAAATATCTGTGTTTAGATACTCCATTACTGATTGGCTTTCCTGATAGAAAAATTCTACCTCTCCATTCCTGTACTTTGTTCATTGAACAAATGTTTATTGAGTATATACTATGTGCCAGACACTCTACCAACAAGTATTTGGTATACATTAGTAAATAACATATATCACCTGTACTCACAAAATTACATTCTTACAAATAAAAGACTCAATATGGTAATACCTTCTAGATATTTCAGAGAGTTGGCCCCATGAGCCAAGTCCAGTGTTTCTACTTTAAAATGCAGAAAATACATATCATTCTCTTAATAGCAATTTCCCAGCTCACCTGCTTGGTACAAATGCTATCTTTAGCTATAGAAAATGCTGTTGTTTTTTAGTTGCTTAGTCATGTGAAACTGCCTTGTTGCATAAATATGGAAGAATGCTTTTGGTGTAAATCTCTAAACTGAGTCAGTAATAAATAATTTAACCTAAGTGAAGTATTTTTCCAATCCAGCGTCCAAGGACAGAATGCATCAGAACCACATAGGAGCTTACATACACAGAATATACATACAAACAAAATACATACACTACATATATACCACATGCACACATCATACACACAGACTGCTGCCCTCCCTTCCCCCCCCACACACAACACCACACACATGACCATCCCTCCCCACCCCATCCTCAAACAAGACAGGGCCATATTGCTGAAGTTTCAAAAGTGAGTATTAGGCATGGAGATAGGAGAATGGAAGCAAGGCCTTTTGTATATTCAAAAAATGACTGAACATCTTAATTGCTTACCAGATTTGGATACTAATCCAATAGAAAGATCGGTTAATTTGGAAATCTGGAGAACTTGGCTAGAGGAATGGTGACCATATTCTCTGTAATAATTTTATGTAAGTTGCATTATTTCTGTACTTCCTAGAATGTACTCTTTTTTTTTTTTATTTTATTTTTTTTTAAATTTAATTTTATTTTTAAACTTTACATAATTGTATTAGTTTTGCCAAATATCAAAATGAATCCACCACAGGTATACACGTGCTCCCCATCCTGAACCCTCCTCCCTCCTCCCTCCCCACACCATCCCTCTGGGTCGTCCCAGTGCACCAGCCCCAAGCATCCAGTATCGTGCATCGAACCTGGACTGGCATCTCATTTCATACATGATATTTTACATGTTTCAATGCCATTCTCCCAAATCTTCCCACCCTCTCCCTCTCCCACAGAGTCCATAAGACTGTTCCATACATCAGTGTCTCTTTTGCTGTCTCGTACACAGGGTTATTGTTACCATCTTTCTAAATTCCATATATATGCGTTAGTATACTGTATTGGTGTTTTTCCTTCTGGCTTACTTCACTCTGTATAATAGGCTCCAGTTTCATCCACCTCATTAGAACTGATTCAAATGTATTCTTTTTAATGGCTGAGTAATACTCCATTGTGTATATGTACCACAGCTTTCTTATCCATTCACCTGCTGATGGACATCTAGGTTGCTTCCATGCCCTGGCTATTATACACAGTGCTGCGAGGAACATTGGGGTACATGTGTCTCTTTCCCTTCTGGTTTCCTCAGTGTGTATGCCCAGCAGTGGGATTGCTGGGTCAAAAAGCAGTTCTATTTCCAGTTTTTTAAGGAATCTCCACACTGTTCTCCATAGTGGCTGTACTAGTTTGCATTCCCACCAACAGTGTAAGAGGGTTCCCTTTTCTCCACACCCTCTCCAGCATTTATTATTTGTAGACTTTTGGATCGCAGCCATTCTGACTGGTGTGAAATGGTACCTCATTGTGGTTTTGATTTACATTTCTCTGATAATGAGTGATGTTGAGCATCTTTTCATGTGTTTGTTAGCCATCTGTATGTCTTCTTTGGAGAACTGTCTATTTAGTTCTTTGGCCCATTTTTTGATTGGGTCATTTATTTTTCTGGAGTTGAGCTGTAGGAGTTGCTTGTATATTTTTGAGATTAGTTGTTTGTCAGTTGCTTCATTTGCTATTATTTTCTCCCATTCTGAAGGCTGTCTTTTCACCTTGCTAATAGTTTCCTTTGATGTGCAGAAGCTTTTAAGGTTAATTAGGTCCCATTTGTTTATTTTTGCTTTTATTTCCAATATTCTGGGGGGTGGGTCATAGAGGATCCTGCTGTGATGTATGTCAGAGAGTGTTTTGCCTATGTTCTCCTCTAGGAATTTTATAGTTTCTGGTCTTACATTTAGATCTTTAATCCATTTTGAGTTTATTTTTGTGTATGGTGTTAGAAAGTGTTCTAGTTTCATTCCTTTAAAGGTGGTTGACCAGTTTTCCCAGCACCACTTGTTAAAGAGATTGTCTTTTCTCCATTGTATATTCTTGCCTCCTTTCTCAAAGATAAGGTGTTCATATGTGCATGGATTTATCTCTGGGCTTTCTATTTTGTTCCATTGATCTATATTTCTGTCTTTGTGCCAGTACCATACTGTCTTGATGACTGTGGCTTTGTAGTAGAGCCTGAAGTCAGGTAGGTTGATTCCTCCAGTTCCATTCTTCTTTCTCAAGATAGCTTTGGCTATTCGAGGTTTTTTGTATTTCCATACAAATTGTGAAATTATTTGTTCTTGCTCTGTGAAGAATACTGTTGGTAGCTTGATAGGGATTGCATTGAATCTATAATTGCTTTGGGTAGTATACTCATTTTCACTATATTGATTCTTCTAATCCATGAACATGGTGTATTTCTCCATCTATTAGTGTCCTCTTTGATTTCTTTCACCAGTGTTTTATAGTTTTCTATATATAGGTCTTTAGTTTCTTTAGGTAGATATATTCCTAAGTATTTTATTCTTTTCGTTGCAATGGTGAATGGAATTGTTTCCTTAATTTCTCTTTCTGTTTTCTCATTATTAGTGTATAGGAATGCAAGGGATTTCTGTGTGTTGATTTTATATCCTGCAACTTTACTATAATCGTTGATTAGCTCTAGTAATTTTCTGGTGGAGTCTTTAGGGTTTTCTATATAGAGGATCAAGTCATCTGCAAATAGTGAGAGTTTTACTTCTTCTTTTCCAATTTGGATTCCTTTTATTTCTTTTTCTGCTCTGATTGCTGTGGCCAGAACTTCCAAAACTATGTTGAATAGTAATGGTGAAAGTGGGCACCCTTGTCTTGTTCCTGACTTTAGAGGAAATGCTTTCAATTTTTCACCATTGAGGATAATGTTTGCTGTGGGTTTGTCGTATATAGCTTTTATTATGTTGAGGTATGTTCCTTCTGTTCCTGCTTTCTGGAGAGTTTTTATCATAAATGGGTGTTGAATTTTGTTAAAGGCTTTCTCTGCATCTATTGAGATAATCATATGGTTTTTATTTTTCAATTTGTTAATGTGGTGTATTACATTGATTGATTTGCGGATATTGAAGAATCCTTGCATCCCTGGGATAAAGCCCACTTGGTTATGGTGTATGATCTTTTTAATGTGTTGTTGGATTCTGATTGCTAGAATTTTGTTAAGGATTTTTGCATCTATGTTCATCAGTGATATTGGCCTGTAGTTTTCTTTTTTTGTGGGATCTTTGTCAGGTTTTGGTATTAGGGTGATGGTGGCCTCATAGAATGAGTTTGGAAATTTACCCTCCTCTGCAATTTTCTGGAAGAGTTTGAGCAGGATAGGTGTTAGCTCTTCTCTAAATTTTTGGTAGAATTCAGCTGTGAAGCCGTCTGGACCTGGGCTTTTGTTTGCTGGAAGATTTTTTATTACAGTTTCAATTTCTGTGCTTGTGATGGGTCTGTTAAGATTTTCTATTTCTTCCTGGTCGAGTTTTGGAAAGTTGTACTTTTCTAAGAATTTGTCCATTTCTTCCTTGTTGTCCATTTTATTGGCATATAATTGTTGACAGTAGTCTCTTATGATCCTTTGTATTTCTGTGTTGTCTGTTGTGATTAGAATGTAAACTCTCATAGACCTCTCCTTCAAATCTTTAGTTGGTGTTTCTTCCCCATCTTTGGAAAAGGCTAACTCTGGCATAGGGAGAAAAGTGTCCCCCTCTTGGTACTTGGTCTTTTGTCAAGAAAATTCCGAGACCTGGAGATGTCTGGATTTTCTTGAGGATCCCTATTGCTCAGGCTTTAGCCCCCACAGCAGGAGAGAGTTGAATTCAGACCTGTTCTGTCTTCAAGAGGAGACTGAAGAAAGCAGGCACATGCTCCCAAAACTGGGGCCTTATTTTTTTGCCCCAGAGACAACATATTAAGAAAGTACAGTCCTGTTGTATACATGTCTTGGATTAAATTCTTGGCCTAAAAATAACCCTGGTGTGACTGGGTTACAGAGCATCTGATTCTTTTCTGGACCTGGCTTATTTCAGGAATCACCTCATTAATTGTGTATGACTCTGACTTAGCCATCCTGATGACGGCATGAGCTGCACTTAAATTTCTTTTTATTTATCTAATTAAAATGTTTTAATTACAAAATACTTCAACCTACAGAAGATTCTATAACACATGATTATTTTATTATCTAATAATTCTTTCATCCTGCACTGTTTTTTTTTAATGAAAAGTTATAGATACAGCTAGAAAAACCTCCATCCCTAACCCTTTGTATTCCCCCAATCCCAGCAAGAGCCATTATCACAAATATATGTATTCATAAATAATATCTAAATTTGTTTTGTGTAAATAGTAATAATAAACAGGTTAAATTAAATAGGTTTCCATGAAGTATGGTTAATAGATTTTAAAGCATAATGTTTAATTTTTAAAAATTCTCTCCTTATTAAAAAAGTAAAGGGGAAATGGTCTTTACTTTTCCATCGCACATCCTTCAGTTAAATGGGACCAGGCTATATTAATGATGTCCATTTAAAATATTTATGAAATCACACCAGAAATCATATCAGATCACAATTCATTGTGAAGGAATGATAATCTATTCTCAAAAAAAGTGAAGAAAAGTAATGAACTTTTCCTTGCTATCAAAGAAATGATGGAATGGTTAAGATATAATAACAGCTGTAAACGGTTGGAAAAGTGCTTCATCAGAAAGTGCTTCATAAGTTAGCAAATGTGGATTTGAGTTTGGGAAATCCAAAATGCATATTTGGAAAAACCCATCATCATGAAACAGTTTCCAGTTGCTTCATAATCTTAGTAGATTGCGAAACATGGTTCTGAACAGATTAGCACATAAAATCTTCCCTTTGCCACTGGTAAAATTTTATTACTGTTAGGTAATGTAAAATATAGATAAAGTAATGCTGCAATAAATTAGAAGTACTTGCATGAGGAATAAGGAAAACTTGACAAGTGATTTGAGTTCATTCTGTTTCCTCTTCATTTGTTTTTTCTAATTTCAAAGTGTATTTTTCATACAAAGTGTGGATGATATAGAATATATAACTATTTAGTTGCTACCTGGTGGATATTTTGCTTGTTACACCAACAACATTGCAATGGACATCATATTTAACACTAAGGTTAATTTCCTACCATAGAAATTTTCATGTGTACTTCTGAATATGTCTGTAAATTTCCAGATACCTCTGAACCAAAGACTAATTACTTTTATAGATGGATTTTGCCAAATTGCTCTCAATAAGAGGTAAGAGGCCTTTTTCAAAATGACTACACCAAAGATAAGAAAGGCCACATTTAAAAATAATTGAACTATAGCTGACTTAGAATATTATATTGGTTTCAGATATACAACATAGTGATTCAGCACTTTCATAGACTAAATTCCATTAAAAGCTATTACGAGATAATGGCTGTAGTTCCCTGTGCTGTACAATATATCCATGTTGCTTATCTATTTTATACATAGTAGTTTGTATCTCTTAATCCCATACCCCTCGTTTGCCCCTCCTTCTTTCTTCTCCCATTTGGTCACCACTCATTGGTTTTATATATCTGTGTGTTTCTGTTTTGTCAATATACTCATTTGTATTATTTTTTAGATGCCACATGTAAGTGATATCATAAAGTGTTTGTCTTTCTCTTTCTAAGTTGGATGGCATCACTGACGTGATGGACATGAGTTTGAGTAGGCTCCAGGAGTTGGTGATGGACAGGAAGCCTGGTATGCTGCAGTCCATGGGGTCGCAGAGTCAGACATGATGGAGTGACTGAACTGAACTAAAGCATAATATTCTGTAGGTCCATCTATCACTGCAAATGACATAATTTCACTCTTCTTCATGACTGAGTGATAGATACTGCACTATGTGCATATGTGTGTGACCTCACGTCTTTTTAACCATTTGTCTGTTAGTGGCAATATGGTTGCCTTCCTATCTTAGCTGTTGTAAATAGTGCTGCTGTGAATATTGTGGTGCATGTATCTTTTTGGTTTAGTGTTTTCATTTTTTCTGAAAAATACCCAGGAGTGAAATGACTGGATCACCTGGTAGTACTATTTGTAGTTTGAGCTGTTTATATATTTTGGATATTAATCCCCTGTTTATTATATCATTTGCAAATATTTTCTCCCATTAATTAGGTTGCCCTTTCATTTTGTCAGTGGTTTCCTTTTTTGTACTAAAGAATTTAAGTTTAATTAGGTCCATTTGTTTCTTTTTGCTTTTACTTCTCTTGCCTTTGGAGATAGATTGATAAAAACTACTGTTGTGATTTATGTCAGAGAGTGTTCTGCCTGTGTTCTCTTCTAGGAGTTTTAAGATTTCAGGTCTTAGCTTTATGTCTTTAATCCATTTTGAATTTATGTTTGTAGATGGTGAGACAGAGAAGGCAATGGCACCCCACTCCAGTACTCTTGCCTGGAAAATCCCATGGACGGAGGAGCCTGGTAGGCTGCAGTCCATGGGGTCACTAAGAGTCGGACACGACTGAGCGACTTCACTTTCACTTTTCACTTTCAAGCATTGGAGAAGGAAATGGCAACTCACTCCAGTGTTCTTGCCTGGAGAATCCCAGGGACGGGGGAGCCTGGTGGGCTGCCGTCTATGGGGTCGCACAGAGTTGGACACGACTGAAGCCACTTAGCAGCAGCAGCAGATGGTGAGAGGAAATAATTTAATCTCATTGTTTTATCTGTTGTTGTTGTGCAGTTGCTCAGTTGTGTCTGACTCTTTGCGACCCCATGGACTGCAGCATGCCAGACTTCGCTGTCCTTCACTATCTCCCAGAGCTTGCTCAAACTGATGTCCATTGAGTTGGTGATGCTATCCAACCATCTCATCCTGTCATCCCCTTCTTTTCCTGCCTTCAATCTTTCTCAGCATCAGGGTCTTTTCCAATGAGTCAGCTTTTTGCATCAGGTGGCCATTATCAGTCTTTCCAATGAATATTCAGGGTTGATTTCCTTTAGAATTGACTGGTTGGATCTCTTTGCAGTCCAAGGGACTCTCAAGAGTCTTCTCCAACACCACAGTTCAAAAGTTATCAATTCTTTGGTGCTCAGCCTTCTTTATGGTCCAACTCTCATATCCATACATTACTATAGGAAAAGCCATAGGTTTGACTATACGCACATTTGCTGGCAAAGTAATGTTTCTGCTTTTTAATATGCTGTCTAGGTTTGTCATGGCTTTTCTTCCAAGAAGCAAGCATCTTTTAATTTAATGGCTGCAGTCACCATCTACAGTGATTTTGGAGTCCAAGAAAATAAAGTCTTTAACTGTTTCCATTGTTTTCCTACCTATTTTCCATGGACTGGTGGGACTGGATGTCATGATCTTTGCTGTTTGAATGTTGAGTTTTAAGCCAGCTTTTTGTAGCTGTCCAGTTTTCCCAGTTTCCCTTGTTGAGTGTTAGTTGCACAGTCATGTTCGACTCTTTGCAGTTACGTGGACTGTAGCCCACCAGGCTCCTCTGTGCATAGAGTTCTTCAGGCAAGAATACTGGAGTGGATAGACATTCACTTCTCCAGAGGATCTTCCTGACCGAGTGATTGAACTGCAGTCTTCTGCATTGCAGGCTGATTCTTTACTGTCTGAGCCATCAGAGAAGCCTAATCTCATTGTTTTACATGTAATATATTCTTGCCTCCTTTGTCATAGATTAATCAGTCATGGGTGTGTGGGTTTATTTTTGGCTCTCTGTTCTGTTCCATTGACCTATGTGCCAGTATTATGCACAGTACTGTTTAGGTCATCTCTCTTTTCTTCTTGATGAGCCTGGCTAAAGACTTACCAATTTTATCTTTTTAGAAAGCCAGCTTTTGGTTTCATTGATCTTTTCTATTGCCTTTTAGACCTCTACTTTATTTATTTCCTCTCTGATCTTTATTATTTCCTTCCTTCTGCTGACTTTGGGATTTGTTTTTTTTTTTTTTTCTAATTCCTTTAGGTGGTATGTTAAATTGTTTATGTGAGATTTTTGGTTTGTTTGTTTCTTCAGGTAGTTCTGTTTCTCTATAAACTTCCCTCTTAGAACTGCTTTTGCTGAATCCCATATATTTTGGAGTGTTGTTTTTCCATTTTCATTTGTCTAAACGTATTTTCCGATTTCCTCTTTGATTTCTGTGTTGACTCAATAGTTTTCTAGTATCATTTGTTTAGTCTCCATGTGTTTGTTCTTTTCCATTTTTCTTTCTCTAAGTGACTTCTAGTTTGCTACTGTTGTGGTCTGAAAAATGCTTGATATGATTTTTCTCCTCGGAAGTATTTTGAGACTTGTTTATGGCTTAGCATGTGATCTATTCTGGAGAACACTTCATGTGCACTTGAAAAGAATAGGTATTCTGCTGTTTTGGGATGGAGTATCATTGTGTGTGCATGTGTGTGAGTGTGTGTGAGTGTGCACTCTCAGTCATGTCTGACTCTTTTCGACCCCATGGAATGTAGCCCTCCAGGTTCCTCTGTTCATGAAATTTTCCAGGCAAGTATATTGGAGTAGGTTGCCATTTTCTTCTCCAGGGGATCTTGCCGACCCAGGGATCAAACCTGTATCTCTTGCATCTCCTGCATTGGCACTTTTTTACCACTGCACCTCCTGGGAAGCCTGGAATATTGTGTTTGATTTAAGTTAAATTTAACTGACCTATTGTGCTATTTAAGATCATTTTGTCTTATCGATTTCCTCCCTGGATGATTTGTCCATTGATGTCAGTGTGGTGTTAACGTTCCCTACAATTATTGTCTTACTGTTAATTTCTTCCTTTATATCTGTTAGTATTTGCTTTATATATTAGGTGCTCCTATATTGTGTGCATATGTCTTACTGAGTGTAACATCCTTTCCTTGTATTGATTTCTTTATCATTATATAATGACCATCTTTGTCTTTTGTTATAGCCTGTGTTTTCATGTCTATATGGTATATGAATACTACAACTCTCACTTTTTTTGTAATTTCTGTTTGCATAAAACAGTTTTTTATATCTCATATTTTTCCATCTTTGTGTATCTTTCCTCCTGAAGTGAGTTTCTTATAGGATGCATATTGAAGGGTTTTGTTTTCATTCCCATTCAGTCACTGTGTATTTTGAACATTAAGTCTATTGACATGCAATGTAATTATTGATAGATGTGTACTTACTGCCATTTTACTACTTTTTTCTGACAGTTTTTGTAGTTCTTGTCTGTTCATTTCTTCTTTTTGTTTCTTTGTGATTTGATGAGTTTCTTTACTTGTGTTCTTGTGTCCCTTTCTTTTCAGTTTTTGTGTATCTATTGTAGGTTTTTGATTTGTGGTTGTTATGGGATTCATATATGTTGACCTATAATTATATTTTGTTTTAAACTGGTAGTCATTTAAGTTCAAGCATTTAAAAAGATCTGTTTTTTTACTCTCCTCTCCCACATTTTGTTTTTGATATCATATTTTGCATCTTCATGCTTATTCCTTAACTGTTTATTATAGTTATAGGTGCTTTTTAAAATTTTTTGGCTTTTGATCTATGTACTGGTTTATTTAAATGATTGTTCATCAAACTGTACTATTGTACATATTTGCCTTTCTCAGTGGGATTTTCCCTTCCCCTTAGCTTCTTACTTATTTTCTGTTTAGAGAAGAGCCTTTAGCACTTTTTTAGGGTAAGTTTAGCATTGATGAAAACTCTTAGTTTTTGTTTGTCTGAGAAGTTCTTTGTCTCTCCTTCTATTCTAATGATAATATTGCTGGCTACGGTATCATAGATTGAAGGGTTTTTTCTTTTTACATTTTGATTATATCATGCCACTCCCTTCAGACTTGCAAAGTTTCTGCACAGAAATTAGCTGATAGCCTTGTGGGGATTCCCATATATGTAACATTTTTCTTTTTTTTATCTTGCTGCTTTTAGAATTCTTTTTAACTTTTGCCATTTTAAATTATGTGTTAGTGTGGATCTGTTTGGGTTCATCTTTTTTGGGACCATCTGAGCTTCCTCCTTTACCTTCTTATCTGTTTCCTTCAAGTATGAGAAGTTTGAAGCCACAATTTCCTCAGATTTATTTTCTGTTCCTTTATCTCCCTCTTCTCCTTCTGGAATACCTATAATGCAAATGTTGGAATGCTTAATGCTGTCTCAGAGATCTCTTAAATTGCTGTTTTTTTTTTTTTTTACTTCTTTCAGTTAGTTTGATTTGGTGATTTCTATTGTTATATCTTTCAGATCACTTATGTGTTCTTATGTATTACTTAGTCTCCTAAGTGTGCTTTTTATTTCAGCTGTTGAATCTTTCATTTTTGATTGGGTCTTTTTATATTTCCTAGTTCCGTGTTAAAATGTTCACTGTTTAGATAAATTCTTTTCCCTAATCAAGATTTTTATTAGTAATGTTTTAAAGCTTTATTTGGTAAATTATTTGTTTTATTTTTTAGGGATTTTATCTTGCTCTTTCAAGTGAGAGGACTTCCTATGCCTTTTCATTTTGCTTAACTTTCTCTGCCTCTATGGGTTTCTGTGAAAGTTACCTAATGCTAACTTGAACAAATGTTCTTACATAGAACATTTCTGTACAGCCTGTGTGTGCCTAGTGCCTAAGGTGAGAGAGCTGGATTTGACATGGATGCAAGTCATAGTTCTCCTCATGGTGCTGGCAGGTAACAACTTGGTAGGAGGTTGAACTGGAGACAGAGGGGCTTGAGCTGGCCCTGGGTGTAAAGAAGGACTTCCTTTCTGCTCAATGGCTGTCACTTCCTTATCAGGGATGTGGTTTGATCCTAAGTTGCTAAAGCAGAAGCCATGCAGGTCATGCTTGAGCTGGCTCTGTTTCCTTTAAGTGTGTGTGTGTTTTCCCTCTCCCTACATTCTGTTCTTTGCCCCAGAGAAGGAAGTGCTGGAGGAGGTGGGGCCTGTGTGCACACAAAGATATGATATGCTGCCTGTGCATGTGTTCCTGGCTCCACCCAGACACAGTCTCAGACACAAATCTCTGTCTCTCACATCTGATCAGCCTACAACCTCTGCTGCTCCTCAGCTTGCTGTGGAACTGCTCTACAGGGCTGTTGGAGGCCTGTGTGGTCTCTCAGTATGTATCAGGAAGCCAGCTGTGGTGAAGCAGCTGCTGTTTGAGATCTAGAGAGCTCCCCAGGAGCTGCTTGAGTAAGTACCAACAGTGGCTGCTGCTGCCCCACCCAGGGCTCTGCCCCAGGACCAGGTGACTTCTGTGTCCCAAAGGCTAGTCTTTCTCCTGGTAATGGCCAGCACACATCCAGTGTTGTACTATGTCATGGAATGAGTGGGCTGGAACATTTGCTCAGTTCGAGCTGGGGCATGTTGACGATGTGGTCCAGGGAAACCAGACAGCCGCTAGGGCTGACCTCTCTCCTCCCCATCTCAGGGGCTCCCCAGCATGCACTTTCCTTAGGAGCGGAATCCAGGCTTCTCCACCTTTTATTTATTATGTCCCAGAAGCCCTCCCAGCCGATGGGGCTTGTCTCCTCCATGGTGGACCCCAGGACTGGATGCCCAATCTGTGATTCAGTACACTCATTCCTCTTGGTAGATGTCCACTTGTGTAATTTCTCTTTTCCTCTGAGTCCCTTCCCAGTGGTGTAGGTTCTGATCCATTTACTTTCCTTCTCTACCTACCCAATTACATGTGTATCTTTCTTACAATCTTTTTTGTATAGGAGTTCTGCCAGTTTCTAGTTAGTTTTAAGTAAGAATTGTTCCATATGTAGATGTATCTTTGATGTGTTTATGGGAGGAGGTGAGCTCCACATCCTTTCCCTCATCAGCTTGATCCACTTCTAAGAAAGACCACATTTAATCACTGGCAATCACTTTGGACAGTGACCTGATTAACTAAGTTAATTGCTTGTGTTGAGAACATGGAGCTTAATTATAGATAGAAGAACAAACATTTTCATGTTCTTATGGAATGAAGATTTGCCCAAAATCAAGCATTGTTGTAGTTGAGATTTTGTTTGATAATATCTATTTAGAAAGGTGAAAGGATAGAGGGATTGTGAACTTGTTGGACTTCTTTCAGAATAGTTTTAATATCTAGTTTATTTGAAGATGCATATAATCTTTGATCCAGAAGTTTACTTTAATTTATGCCCTAGGGAAGCTCTCATGTGTGAAAACAGATATAAAAACACTTAGGACAGTATTTATAATGGCAAAGCAATTTTGTTTGTCAATAGGAAAGAGTTGATATATTGATATAGTGGAATCATGCAGATGAAATATTACTGAAGATTCTATATCAACATCTTTGTGAATCTCATGAACATATGATCATCAAAAGAATGTTTCAGAAGTGTTTGTGCTATATGAAACCATTTGCATTCAGTTTTGGAAATATGAAAAGACGGTGATCAAACATATGTTGGATCATAGAAAAAGCAAGAGAATTTCAGAAAAACATCTACTTGTGCTTCATTGACTATGCTAAAATCTTTGACTGTGTGGATCACAATAAGCTGTGGAAAATTCTTCAAGTATTGGAGTACCAGACCACCTTACCTGACTCCTGAAAAACCTGTATGCAGGTCAAGAAGCAACAGTTAGAACTGAACATCAAACAATGGACTGGTTCCAAATTGGGAAAGGAGTATGTCAAGGCTGTATATTGTCACCCTGTTTACTTAACTTCTATCAGAGTATATCATGCGAAATGCTGAGGTGGATGAATCACAAGTTGGAATCAAGATTGCCAGGAGAAATATCAATAACCTCAGATATGCAGATGACACCACCCTTATGGCAGGAAGCAAAGAGGAACTAAAGAGCCTCTTGATGAAGGTGAAAGAGGAGAGTGAAAAAACTGGCTTAAAACTCAACACTCAAAAAACAAAGATCATGGCATCTGGTCCCATCACTTCATTGCAAATAGATGGGAAACAATGGAAACAGTTAAAGACTTTATTTTCTTGGACTCCAAAATCACTGCAGATGGTGATTGCAGCCATGAAATTAAAAGACGCTTACTCCTTGGAAGGAAAGCCATGACAAACCTAGACAGCATACTAAAAAGCAGAGACATCTCTTTGCTGACACAGGTCTGTCTAGTCAAAGTTATGGTTTTTCCAGTAGTCATGTATGGATGTATGAGTTGGACCATAAAGAAGGCTGAGCACCGAAGAATTGATGCTTTCCAACTGTGGTGTTGGGGAAGACTCTTGAAAGTTCCTTGGACTTCATGGAGATCAAAACAGTCAGTCCTAAAGGAAATCAACCTTGATATTCATTGGAAGGACTGATGCTGAAGCTCCAATATTAGGCCACTTGATGCAAAGAGCTGACTCATTGGAAAAGACCCTGATGCTGGGAAAGATTGAAGGCAGGAGGAGAAGGTGATGACAGAGAATGAGATGGTTGGCATCACCAACTCAGTGGATGTGAGTTGAGCAACCTCTGAGAGATGGTGAAGAATGGGGAATCCACGCATGCTGCAATCCATGAGGTTGCAAAGAGTTGAACACAACTGAGCAACTGAACAATGACAGCAAATTGAGTAAAAGTATAGATAATATATGGAAATAAGCATAAAGTTAGAATGTTAGTTATATTGTGAGGCAGTGATGGGCATGAGATCAGGGATTAGTTTTCAGAAGCTATCAAAGTTTTGGTAATGTGTTATTTTTTCATGAATATTACATTAATGTTCTGTAATGTGGCATAGGTAAATGAAAATATTTACATATCTCAGTATTTTCAGCATACTTGATGCAAATAGTCATCACATTTTCTTTCAAATGAAGAAAATTCATGGCATACACCTTGAGTTGTCATTTAATCACTGTACACCAAGGAAGGTATCAACAGGTATCTTGTGTAAGCTATTAAAATTTCTATCCAAGGTTAAATGAAATTGCAGTTTATCAGAATAGCATTGAGAAAATAAGATACTCTGTTCATGGCTCTTGATTAATGCCAATTGTGATCAGTAGAAAGGGATCCATTAAGCTATACAGCATGTGAGTAATGTAATGTATTGTGTCTGCTCTTTGCTTTGATTTTGCACAGTCTTGAGCCTCAGAGTTGTATCTCTGATACCACTGAATTCTACATAGAAACAATCCTTTAATTCTTCTATTATACATTTTCTATTATGCATACTTGCTTTTAGACATATTAAGTGCTTAATATAAATTATGTGTTTTGGGACAAAAATATATCTTAAATTGTTAATGGGTTTCCCTCACACTATGTATAATAAAAGTTGTTAGGAAACCCTTCTCCTTTGAAACTTCTTTCTCCCATCCAAGTACTAACCAGGCCCGACCCTGCTTAGCTTCCAGAGAACTTCTTTCTCCTAGTCATAATTCATCTTAAAATCTGATGTGACTAAATGCTATAAAGAATAGCTGAATGCTGATGAATTGATGCTTTTGAACTGTGGTGTTGGCGAATACTCTTTGAGAGTCCCTTGGACAGCAAGGAGATCCAACCAGTTCATCCTAAAGGAAATCACTCCTAAATATTCATTGGAAGAACTGATGCTGAAGCTGAAACTCCAATACTTTGGCTGCCTGATGCGAAGAACTGACTCATCGGGAAAGACCCTGATGCTGGGAAAGATTGAAGGCAGGAGGAGAAGGGGACGACAGAGGATAAGATGGTTGGATGGCATCACCAACTCAATGGGCGTGAGTTTGAGTAAACTCCAGGAGTTGGTGATGGACAGGGAGGCCTGGTGTGCTGCAGTCCATGGGGTTGCAAAGAGTTGGACACGACTGAGTGACTGAACTGAACTGAAGTTGGGAGGGGAATATTTGGCTATATACTGTTTTGTTTTATACATATTTTATATGTTTTAAATATCCTATATATACATTTAAAAAAACTGTGTTGAGAGGAAGATAATGAGGAAGGTGGTGGGTGTCTTCTTGAGGAAAATAAAGGTGAAGGATAGGGAATCTCCTCTCATATGTACAATGAGTTCTTTGGTGTCTGATGTCTGCTGACTGGTAAAGGAAGCCCCAGCATTTTGGAAATATTTAGTATATCAGAAAAGTTTCTCAGTGGATAGAACCTTTCTCACTTCCTTTAAAGTACTTCCTAATGTCTCTGAATAATACAATGTATATTTGACTCAGGAAAATAATCTTTGGGTCAGTCCTTCACCTTCCTATATAAGGAAGTGGTAAAGGATAGTATGATGTAATGAACAGAAAATGAACTATGAAGTCAGATAATCTTAAAATAAGATTTTCTCCCATAAAACTGTATTGATCTGGACAAAGGATAAATTTTTCAAGCTTTCTGATTTGTTGTGAGAATCAAATGAGATATCCTGTATACAGTGCCTCTATGTAGGACTCAGTCATATCCCTTTTTTTTTCTTAAGGCATTTACAATTTCTGCATCATTTTAATGATATGTGTAATCATAGAACTGAGTGATTATATTGAAAAACCAGATTGAAAGGCATACATTGAAACCAAATCAGAGATTCTCAGAGTACTTGTATTTTCCTGGCTAAACATTAGAAGAGTATTCTGAAAAAGTCAGTTAGGCCACTTTTTTATATTATTGTGTGAGCTGCTAGCATATATAGGGCTTCCTTCCCAGGTGGCTTAGTGGTAAAGAATCTGCCTGCCAATGCAGGAGAGGCTGGTTTGACCCCTGGGTTGGGAAGATCCTATGGAGAAGGAAATGGCAGCCCACTCCAGTGTTCTTGCCTGGAGAGTCCCAGGGATGAGGGAGCTTGGTGGGCTGCCATCTATGGGGTCTCACAGAGTCGGACACAACTGAAGTGACTTAGCAGCAGCAGCAGCAGAGGGTTCTTTATTTATATTAGAACAGAAAAGAGTACCTGTCTTGATATTGTAATTTCTATTTGCCAAGTGATATTTATGATAAAGATTTTCTTTAACTAGAAAAATTATACCTTTTAAATCAATCAGAATTTTAGATTTTAAGTGATCTTTAGAGGACATTCTAATCCTGTTATTGCTACTGTGCCTTGGTCCTCTCCATAGTTTGTCAGAACCTAATCTGGGGAGGGTGATCCCTGGGGCCTGCTCACAAAGACTTGATTGGTTCATCACCAGCAACATTCTTTTCCTGACTTCCTTCCTCCTAACTGAGGAGCCCCCTAGAGACTGGGCCTCAGCTGGTAAAGAATCCGCCTGCAATGTGGGAGAGCTGGGTTCAATGCCTGGGTTGGGAAGATCTCATGCCTGGAGAAGGGCATGGCTACCCACTCTGGTATTAAGTCCTAGAGAATTCCATGGACTTCTCCATAGTCCATGAGGTTGCAAAGAGTTGAACACAACTGAGGGACTTTCACTTTCACTGAGACTCATTCTGTAGCCATCAAACCACTATCTGTCTTCATCTTGCTGTGGTTTTAAGACTTTTGGAAAGAGAAACTACTCTTTTTGGGAGGAATTTAGACTCTTTACCCTTCAGCTTCTGCGTCAGTTTAGACACTGTGTATCACCCTTCACAGCTGCTATTCTGCTTTGATCCTCTTTACAAACTTGTTTGATTTTAATTAATTGCCTCTACTAGCAAGAACTAGATAAATAGAAGTTTAATAGAACCCAAAGAAAGTTAAGCTTCTTTTGTCTTGACAAATTTGAATGGCAATAATGTTGAATTAATTGATGTTTTATATTAGCAGCGAGTTTTTACTAACAGAAAGGTTATGGCACTAAACCTCTAAAGAAAACTGAGATAAAAGAGAAGACAAAGCAACAAAAACAAGATAAAAAACCAATGACAAACACAATTCCATCATTTTAATTTTCTTTCCAAAAATTATGGATGGCTAGCACATTTCTATCTGGCTTATAAACAAAGGAAATATATGTTGACATCTCATAGCACACACTTTTTTCCATTTCTGTATCCTCTGGTTAGAATGTCACTGTGATTTATGTTTTCATTCTTCCTTGTTATTCTTTACATTTTATTTGATTAGCTAAAGCTATGCCTTCCATTATGGTGAAAGTAAATGTTCCAGAGAAGGAAACTAATCATCAGATGATGTGAAAGCAAAATGGAAAGAAGAAATGACATAGGTGGGCCCCTTCAGCAAAGTAATGACTAAAATGTTCACATATTTAATCTCACAAAAAATTGGTTTAACATAAAACATTTTTCAAAAAATTAAAGGTAACAGTTTTAAGCACATTAGTGGAAATGTTTATTAAATATATCTTGAATACGTGTGTCTTCATCATAGTATAAACATCCCCGGAATGTTTTCTTAGTAATTTGAGGGAATATTTATGAATCTAATTTTCTGTTTAGCTGTTCCTGAGGAGAAGCCACTGTAGTAAATGCGCTAAGATGATTTGGTTTTAGAACTCATTTCTACTTTTACAGATCTCCTCTTTCTTTTTAGTTTTCTCTCCAATATTTACAATATTCCCCACTTTGCAGAGGCTATAATGTGACATGTAACAGGTCTAACATATGCACCTGGTACACTAAGGGATTCAATAAATTTTAATTTCTGAGAAGCAGTTTACAATTGGATTTGGAGTAAAATGATGTTGAGGGTTGATGTTGATGGTTCTTGTATGGGTAAAATACATAACTTTTATGCATAGATATTTTTTGATACCTCTTTTCACCCTTTTCTTTTATTGCTCACTTTTTCAGTTAGAAAATGGGTGAAAGATAGGGAATGTATTTCCATAGGAAAGTATAACAAAGTTTTCAGAGTAGGTTTTCCTAAACTGAGTAAGCTTCTATGACAGTATTAGATTGTGCCCTTGCCAAGACTCTCACTACCACAGTGACCTCAATTAATGCAAAAAGTGTGTAGTTCAAATGAAGGAACTTTGGATAAATTAGATATTAAGTTTACATGTTAAGTTCAGTACATGTGGTTTGAAGAAAAAGAACAAACTTATTGCCAATTAAGGAAAGACTTAGAATTGAGAGTCCAGGATTAGATTTATATAACTTTCTGTTTTGGGTTGCTTCTAATTGGAATTCCACTTGGCTTAATCATTTGTGGTAGAAGTTAAGCATCTTTCAGAAAATGAGAAATAGCCAAAATGTCGAACAGTAAGACAATGAGTAGAAAATTTATGATGTGTACATACATTGGAATATTATTAAAAGTAATTAGTTTTAGACTAACATTTAGTGAATGGAAAATGCTCTTGATGTCATAGAAAGTGGAAAAAGTGAGATAAAAATGGTGTGTGGACTTGGACATCAATTTAAGAAAATAAACATATATATGCACAGAAAAGCAAAAAGTAAAACAAAATAGTGAATAAACCTTGATCATGGCATTAATGGAGATTTAATAGTTTATATTCATTTTCATTTCCCAAACTTTCTAAAATACATATTGTATAGCTATTATATCTATCTGATTTATCTATACAATGTATATGTGTCAGTTCAGTTCAGTCACTCAGTCCTGTCCTACTCTTTGCGACCCCATGAATTGCAGCACGCCAGGCTTCCCTGTCCATCACCAACACCCGGACTTCACTCAAACTCATGTCCATCAAGTCAGTGATGCCATCCAGCCATCTCATCCTTTGTCGTCCCCTTCTCCTCCTGCCCCCAATCCCTCCCAGCATCAGAGTCTTTTCCCATGAGTCAACTCTTCGCATCAGGTGGCCAAAGTATTGGAGTTTCAGCTTTAGCATCAATCCTTCCAAAGATATCCCAGGGCTGATCTCCTTCAGAATGGACTGGCTGGATCTCCTTGCAGTCCAAGGGACTCTCAAGAGTCTTCTCCAACACCACAGTTCAAAAGCATCAATTCTTCAGCGCTCAGCTTTCTTCACAGTCCAACTCTCACACCTATACATGACCACTGGAAAAACCATAGCCTTGACTAGACGGACCTTTGTTGGCAAAGTAGTGTCTCTGCTTTTGAATATGCTATCTAGGTTGGTCATAACTTTCCTTACAAGGAGTCTTTTAATTTCATGACTGCAGTCACCATCTGCAGTGCTTTTGGAGCCCCCCAAAATAAAGTCAGCCACTGTTTCCACTGTTTACCCATCTATTTCCCATGAAGTGATGGGACCAGACGCCATGATCTTAATTTTCTAAATGTTGAGCTTTAAGCCAACTTTTTCACTCTCCTCTTTCACTTTCATCAAGAGGCTTTTGAGTTCCTCTTCACTTTCTGCCATAAGGGTGGTGTCATCTGCATATCTGAGGTTATTGATATTTCTCCTGGCAATCTTGATTCCAGCTTGTGCTTCTTCCAGCCCAGCGTTTCTCATGATGTGCTCTGCATAGAAGTTAAATAAGCAGGGTGACAATATACAGCCTTGACGTACTCCTTTTCCTATTTGGAACCAGTCTGTTGTTCCATGTCCAGTTCTAACTGTTGCTTCCTGACCTGCATACAGGTTTCTCAAGAGGCAGGTTAGGTGGTCTGGTATTCCCATCTCTTTCAGAATTTTCCACAGTTTATTGTGATCCACACAACCAAAGGCTTTGGCATAATCAATAAAGCAGAAATAGATGCTTTTCTGGAACTCTCTTCTTTTTTCCATGATCCAGTGGATGTTGGCAATTTGATCTCTGGTTCCTCTGCCTTTTCTAAAACCAACTTGAACATCTGGAAGTTCACGATTCATGTATTGCTGAAGTCTGGCTTAGAGAAGAATTTTTAGCATTACTTTACTAGTGTGTGAGATGAGTGCAAGTGTGTGGTAGTTTGAGCATTCTTTGGCATTGCCTTTGTTTGGGATTGAAATGAAAACTGACCTTTCCCAGTCCTGTGGCCACTGCTGAGTTTTCCTAATTTGCTGGCATATTGAGTGCAGCACTTTCACAGCATCATCTTTCAGGATTTGAAATAGCTCAACTGGAATTCCATCACCTCCACTAGCTTTGTTTGTAGTGATTCTTTCTAAGGCCCACTTGACTTGACATTCCAGGATGTCTGGCTCTAGGTGAGTGATCATACCATCATGATTATCTGGATGGTGAAGATCTGTTTTGTACAGTTCTTCTGTGTATTCTTGCCACCTCTTCTTAATATCTCTGCTTCTGTTAGGTCTATACCATTTCTGTCCTTTATTGAGCCCATCTTTGCATGAAATGTTCCCTTGATATCTCTAATTTTCTTGAAGAGATCTCTAGTCTTTTCCATTCTGTTGTTTTCTTCTATTTCTTTGCATTGATCACTGAGAAAGGGTTTCTTATCTCTCCTTGCTATTCTTTGGAACTCTGCATTCAGATGCTTATATCTTTCCTTTTCTCCTTTGCTTTTTGCTTCTCTTCTTTTCACAACTATTTGTAAGGCCTCCCCAGACAGCCACTTTGCTTTTTTGCATTTCTTTTCCATGGGGATGGTCTTGATCCCTGTCCTGTACAATGTCACGAACCTCTGTCCATAGTTCATCAGGCAATCTATCTATCAGTGTACCTAATGTCTAATTATATTGCATAATAGATACATACATATATACATTATTGAGGGGCCACTTTAAAGAAATAGGCAGCTAACATCCTTATACTACTACTACTATTCCTGAGCCACCAGGGAAGCCCCTACTACTAATACTACTAACACTTACACAGAGTTATTACTCATCTTAGCACCTTGCATATGTTGACTCATTTAACTCTTCCAAGAACCTGTTGGACACAGTCCTCCATGGGACTCTTGCACTGTTACGCATCTTACTGAGAATGCCAAGAATGCAAGGCCCTGAGAGCTTTTTACCTGAGTCACTTTTCAGGATTGTGTTTGCAATGCTTGAGAGATGAGGTAATATACAGCTTTGAGACAAAGAGTAGACTTGCTTATAGGCTGCTGTGAAGCAGAATCTCCCCAGGCCCAGAATTCCTGTTCTGTAACACAGTTCTCTGTGTGTGCAAACATCCATCTGCGCAAACCTACAGTGCTACTGGAAATTTTGTTTTGGGAAACTGACACAGCAATATTGACACTCTGGCCTCTGCTTTTCCTGTGAGTAAAGTCCTGTCTCAGATCCAGGAGTCTTGTGTTTTCTGTCAGTATATGTGAAACTAGCAAGTTAATTTGTTAGCTTGCAGGTGTGGTAAAAATCTAAGACTTTTCATAGTTCTTGAAAAAATTCCATTATCTGCATTATATAGATGAAGAAAGAGAGACCCAGGTTAAGTACCTGGCTTAAGTTTAAGGTTTTGCCATAACTTCATGGCAAATAGGTGGGGAAACAATGCAAACAGTGACAGACTTTATTTTCTTGGGCTCCAAAATGACTGCAGATGGTGATTGCAGCCATGAAATTAAAAGATGCTTACTCCTTGGAAGAAAAGCTATTACCAACCTAGACAGCATATTAAGAAGCAGAGACATTACTTTGCCAACAAAGGTCCATCTAGTCAAGGCTATGGTTTTTCCAGTGGTCATGTATGGATGTGAGAGTTGGACTGTGAAGAAAGCTGAACGCCGAAGAATTGATGCTTTTGAACTGTGGTGTTGGAGAAGACTCTTGAGAGTCCCTTGGACTGCAAGGAGATCCAACCAGTCCATCCTAAAGGAGATCAGTCCTGGGTGTTCTTTGGAAGGACTGATGCTGAAGCTGAAGCTCCAATACTTTGGCCACCTAATGGATAGAACTGACTTATTGGAAAAGACCCTGATGCTGGGAAAGATTGAAAGCAGGAGGAGAAGGGGACGACAGAGGATAAGATGGTTGGATGGCATCACGGACTCATGGTTATGAATTTGAACAAGCTCTGAGAGTTGGTGATGGACAGGGAAGCCTGGCATGCTGCAGTCCATGGGATCACAAAGAGTCACACATAACCGAGTGACTGAACTGAACTGAACTAAGTTTATATAACTAGTAAGTGGTAAAGTCAATGAGAACCTATAGGCTCCAGTGTCCAGGCTCTTAACTACTACCTTATACTATCACGTTATAGCAGCTGAAGCTAGGTACTTTGAGTGATCATATGTTTACTAACTGCCTATATAGTTGACACTCTTGTAAAATAGGGCTGAGTGGTTTGTGCAAAGTGAAAGTTGCTCAATCGTGTCTGACTGTTTGTGACCCCATGGACTATACAGTACATGGAATTCTCCAGGCCAGAATACTGGAGTGGGTAGCTGTTCCATTCTCAAGGGGATCTTCCCCACCCAGGAATCGAATCCAGATCTCCTGAATTTCAGGTGGATTCTTTACCAGCTGAGCTACCAGGGAAGCTCAAGAATACTGGAGTCAGTAGCCTACCTCTTCTCCAGCAGATATTCCCAACCCAAGAATCGAACTGGGATCTCTTGCATTGCAGGAGATTCTTTAACTGCTAAGTACCAGGGAACCCCCTAAGAGTTGCCTTATGATGGTGCTTTCTTCATGTGCAAACATATGAATGTGGCAAATTATCACTATGCTGCTGCTAAGTCACTTTAGTCATGTCCGACTCTGTGTGACTCCATAGACAGCAGCCCACCAGGCTCTGCCATCCCTGGGATTCTCCAGGCAAGAACACTGGAGTGGGTTGCCATTTCCTTCTCCAATGCATGAAAGTGAAAAGTGAAAGTGAAGTCGCTCAGTTGTGTCCGACTCTTAGCGACCCCATGGGCTGCAGCCTACCAGGCTCTTCCATCCATGGGATTTTCCAGGCAAGAGTACTGGAGTGGGGTGCCATTGCCTTCTCCGAATTATCACTATAAAAGCCTGTAAAAGCAAGTCATAGGTCCCTCTATACCTGTAAGATAAATTAAATGTAGAAACAAGGGGGCAAGATAAAAGCAGGTGCTATTCTATCATCTTAATATCTTGTATTATTTTATCATATGCTTGCTATAAATGTATCTGTTAGTGACTAGAAGAAGCCCTCTTCAAAGAGAAAGGAAGTTTTGTTTGGACATTGTCACTGTCAGTATCTCAGTTATCAAAAATGGAGGTGGGTCTCCTTATTACTTTGATGCAATCCCAAGGTTCAATTTTCAGAGTTTGACTCAGAAGGAGTCTCTGGTTGCACTTGGATCCAGGGCTGCTGCTGTATATAATTCTTGAGGGCATCATTCACATGCACACAACATTAATGGTCCTTTTTAGAGTTGTATGATACCATTGTTGTTTAGTTAAGTCATGTCTGACTCTTTTGTAACCCCTTGGACTGTAGCCCACAGGGTTCCTCTGTCCATGGGATTTCCCAGGCAAGAATACTGAAGTGGGTTGCCATTTCCTTCTTCGGGGATCTTCCTGACCCAAAGATTGAACCCACATTTCCTTCACTGGCAGGTGAAATCTTCACCATTGAGCCACCAGGGAAGCCCCTTTGTGTGATATAGATAGTATTTAACCTTTGATACAATTCACAAAGAGGGACATCACTGCAGTGGGCTTAGAACAAAAGCAGTGAAAGTAAAATCTCATTTTTATTAATATCATCTTGATTTTGAAATAAAAAGATTTTGTTAGAAAGTGCTTTTGAGTGAACTGTTTTAGACTTTTTCCTCCTGTCTGATTTTCAGAGTACAATTTTTCTTATAATACGAGCTGTTCATAGTAAAGTATTAGAGGCAGATTCATTGGGTCTAGGCAGGGGACTGAGATACTACATTTTTTAACAAGTTCTCAGGGGATGTAGCCACCACTGGCCCAAGGAACCCACATTGAACAGAACCCACACTGAAAACCCACATTTCACAAAGCTCTTTGCTGGTAAGAATCAGCTGGGCAACTAATGTTTTAAAATGTTCTCAAGTTCCACCCTTAGAGATTCTAATTAGGTTGTTCTTGGGGATGACCTAAGTCTTTTTTAGTAGGCAAGACTGGTGATGAATTATCATCAGGAAAGTTTGGATATGCCCTTCTAGATTCAGTTCAGTTCAGTTCAGTTGCTCAGTCGTGTCCGACTCTTTGTGACCCCATGAATCACAGCACACCAGGCCTCCCTGTCCATCACCAACTCCCGGAGTTCACTCAAACTCATGTCCATCAAGTCGGTGATGCCATCCAGCCATCTCATCCTCTGTCACCCTCTTCTCCTCCTGCCCTCAATGCCTCCCAGCATCAGAGTCTTTTCTAGTGAGTCAACTCTTCACATGAGTTGGCCAAAGTACTGGAGTTTCAGCTTTAGCATCAGTCCTTCCAAAGAACACCCAGGACTGATCTCCTTCAGAATGGACTGGTTGGATCTCCTTGCAGTCCAAGGGACTCTCAAGAGTTTTCTCCAACACCACAGTTCAAAAGCATCAATTCTTCAGTGCTCAGCTTTCTTCACAGTCCAGCTCTCACATCCATACATGACCACAGGAAAAACCATAGCCTTGACTAGACGAACCTTTATTGGCAAAGTAATGTCTCTGCTTTTGAATATGCTATCTAGGTTGGTCATAACTTTCCTTCCAACGAGTAAGTGTCTTTTAATTTCATGGCTGCAATCACCATCTGCAGTGATTTTGGAGCCCAAGAAAACAAAGTCTGACACTACTTCCACTGTTTCCCCATCCACTTCCCATGAAGTGATGGGGCCAGACGCCATGATCTTCGTTTTCTGAATGTTGAGCTTTAAGCCAACTTTTTCACTCTCCTCTTCACTTTCATCAAGAGGCTCTTTAGGTCCTCTTCACTTTCTGCCATAAGGGTGGTGTCATCTGCATATCTGAGGTTATTGATATTTCTCCCAGCAATCTTGATTCCAGCTTGTGTTTCTTCCAGCCCAGTGTTTCTCATGTTGTACTCTGCATATAAGTTAAATAAGCAGGGTGACAATATACAGCCTTGATGTACTCCTTTTTGATTAGTGGTTACCAAATCTATCTGAGCTTTACTGTCAAAATAGGGCTTAAAAAAACAAAAACAAAAACAGATGTCTATAACCAGGAATGAGGGTCAGGGCTCAGGTATCTGTTTGGGGCCTAGGAAATTGTTACCTCTGTGAAGGCAGAACCAAAAGTTTTTTTGTTGATTGTAATGAAGGACTTAGCACTGTGTCTAACAAAGTGAATACTCATAAAATATTTTTCAGTTGCCTTATTATAGGCTCCCCATAATCTAGCCTTAGATTATTCAGAGCTCTTATGATTTAAAGTGACAAAAACTCTTCTTAAACCAGCCTTTGCCAAACAAGGGATTTTGGGGTCTATAGAACGGAACAGTTCAAGGTTGTTCCCCTGGCATAGATGGATTCAGCTGTTTAAATATTCTTTTCAGGTATCAAGTTTTCCTCCTCCACTTTCTTCATTCCTTCTCTCTCTTTCCCCATCTCCCTCTGTCTCCTTTTGCCTTTTTTCTCCTTCCTCCCCTCCCTCTTTAGTCCTCCCTCCTTCTCTCTCTCCCCTTTTCCTTTCTTCCTTCCTTCTTTTCTCTTCCTTCCTTCTATCTACTCAATTTCCTTTTCCATTTCAACTCTAATTTATTCTGAGTTTTCAATAAGATTCTCTGTGGGAAAAGATGTCTGGGTTCATCTATAGGTTGACATGATGTTTAAATTTTAAATGTCTAGGGAAGACAGAGTCTTTTTGCTGATAGCAGTAATGCAATGTTAGTTGCTCGATCGTGTCTGACTCTTTGTGACCCTGTGGACTCCTCTGTCTATGGAATTCTCCAGGCAAGAATACTGGAGTGGATAGCCATTCCCTACTCCAGGGCATCTTCCTGACCCAGGGGTCGAACCCGTGTCTCCTGTATTGCAGGCAGATTCTTTACTGCCTGAGTCACCAGGGAAGTCCTCTTTCCTGATAGTTCCTACAGAATCCTAGAGAGGAATGTAAATGCTCCATTTCTGTATATGTATATATACATTTGAGGGAGGGGATGCCCTTATTATTGAAATCTGAGGTTAAGTCTACCCAAACCATATGGATTGAGGAAGATTAAATGAAAGAGGGGGGCAAGTCATGCACAGATGAGAGTCATGCACAAATGGTATTGTGCAGACAAGTCATGCACAGGTGGTATTGTGCAGACAAATAAATGTCCACCATAGGCTCAAATCTTCATTTCCAGTTGCATCATTCAGTTTATTAGTAAATGGAATATGACCCACCCTAAACTAGTTGCTGGTCTGTGACTATTCTGTGTCTTCCCAATTCTATCCTTTTCCCAAGGTGTTCTCTTGGTTTAAGATTCCCTAGAATTGTCCCCCCTTCCACCAGCTTATTGTAATTAGTCATGTTTTTTTTTAATTCAAAAGATCTTTCTCTCTGAAGATTTCTTTTTTTAAAGTTGTGGTAAAAAAACAACAACAACAACAACAACATGAAGTGTATCCTCTTAATCCTATCTACATGTTCAGTTCAGTAGTGATAAATGTATTTGCATTGTTGTGAAGCACCAATCTCCAGAACTTTTACATCTTGTAAATAGAAAATTCTATATCTATATATATAAATAAATTCTATATTCTATATATATTCTCTCTCTCTATATATATATATATATAAATTCTATGTATTAAACAACTCCCCATTTCACCCTGATCCCAGCCCCTGGCAGCCAGCAGTCTACTTTCTGTTTTTAAGATTTGACTATTCTAGATATCTCATATAAATGGAGTCATAACAGTGTTTGGGTTTTTGTGACCAGCTTGTTTTTCCTAGCCTAATGTCTTCAAGGTTCATTCATGTTGCAGCATGTGATAGAATTTCCTTCCTTTTTAAAATCACCACAGATGGTGACTGCAGCCATGGAATTAGAAGATTCTTGCTCCTTGGAAGAAAAGCTGTGACAAACCTAGACAGCAAAGTAAAAAGCAGAAGCATCACTTTGCCAACAAAGGTCCATATAGTCAAAGCTATGTTTTTTCCAGTAGTCATGTACAGATTTGAGGGTTGGACTATAAGGAAGGCTGAGTGCCAAACAATTGATGCTTTCAAATTGTGTTGCTGCAGAAGACTCTTGAGACTCCCTGGAGCAGCAAGGAAGTCAAACCAGTCAATCCTAAAGGAAATCAACCCTGAATAATCATTGAAAGACCTGATGCTGAAGCTCCAATACTTTGGCAACTTGATGCAAAGAGCCAACTCATTGAAAAAGACCCTGATGCTGGGAAAGATTGAAGGCAAGAGGAGAAGGGGACGACAGAGAATGAGATGGTTGGATGGCATCACCAACATGATGGACATGAGTTTGAGCAAGCTCCTTGAGATAGTGAAGGACAGGGAGACCTGGCATGTTAGAGTCCATAGGGTCTCAAGGAGTCAGACATGACTTAACAATTGAACAACAACAACAAATATTCCACTACATGTATTTGAAAGAAAGTGAAAGTGTTAGACTCTCAGTCATGTCTGACTCTTTGCGATACCGTAGACTGTAGGCTTCTCTGTCCATGGGATTCTCCAGACAAGAATACTGAAGTGGGTTGCCATTTCCTTCTCCATAGGACCTTCCCAACCAAGAGACTGAACCCTGGTCTCCTGCATTGCAGGCAGATTCTTTAAGCCCCAATATGTATTTATCACATTTTGTTTATCCATTCAACTGTCGATGGTACTTGGATTTCTTTCACGTCTTGGCTATAGTGAATAGTGCTGCTGTAACATGGTGTACATGAAGCCTTCTTTAATTCTTTCTTCTCTCTCCTCCAGAGAATGAATTTCTCCCATTTTTATAAGAATACTGGTTCTTTTCATGCCATGTACCACATCCTACCAATACTACTCTGTCCTCCATGGTACAAAAATAATGTTTAAGGTGAGGCATGAGCTCTGTATTGCTTTGCATTGATTTGAACTCTGTATTGCTCTTGATATATTCATTCACACTCATTCTTATGTATGGCTCACTAGTTGTAAGATTCCACAAAAAAACAGTGCTCCAACTAGGTAAAAGTCAGTTTCATTATTTTCCATTTTGTTGTAAATTTAGACACTGATTTTCTTTTGAAAAATATAAAAAAAAAAGAAAAATAGAAATGAGAAATTGAAAACCATGAGGTGAATGTTTAAGCCAGATGGTCGTCTAAGGAGGAGAATGTTTAGGACCATCTGCCAAAATTACTTCTCCATGTTGCATATTTGAAGTAGAACATCTGATGTGTGAGGGGTGTGTGTGTGTGTGTGTGTGTGTGTGTGTGTAGAAATTGTTTAACAAATTTCATGTTTCTGTCCAGATTAATTGTTATAACTGAAGAATAATCATTGTTTACCTATATCATTTATAGTTAACAAAGTAATTTTCAGAGATATATTACCAGAGAATTGCAAACCCCATGCAGAAGACATAGTCAACTTCATGGAAGTTAATGTTTTTTGTTTTTTAATAATTTTAGTCCTAACAAGTCTGTTTGAAAGTTTTGGCAACTATCTCAAATTGCATTTAAGGGTAAGCCCTTAAAAGTAAGAGTTGTCTCTCCAATCTTCCTTGCTTTCAAAAGGTGATTTAAACTTTAAGATTTTCAAGGACTGCCCAGGCAGTTCTGTGGCTAAGTCTCTGCTTCCAATGCAGATGGCCCAGCTTCAATCCGTGCTCAGGGAATTAAATCCCACACGCCACAACTAAACATCTTGCATGTGGCAACTAAGACCTGGTGGAGCCAAACAAATTTAGACAATTTCCCAAAAATATATATATATATATATTTTTTTTTTTAAAGGAGAGAAGCTAAATAATACTACTTGGTTAGATACTTTTAGTTTGTAAAACTTGAATAAATGCAAGCATGAAACTTTATGTTATAAGCACATTGTGTTTATCTTAATTTATAACAGAATTATTAAGTTAAAAGGAAAAGGATTAGTGATATGTAATGCCGTATCTGCTTCAGTAGGTAGGAACTAAATCACGCAACATGAAATACAGGCATTATATAACCTAAAAGACATTCAGTACTGCAGAAGGCCTCTGCTTAGTGTTGCTTCATATATTTCAACAATAGATAATTTTTTCCTGCCTTTTACTCTTAAAATCTGTGAGGGGTATTTGTATATTTCTTATGAAAAGACTCTGTATGAAAGTGGACAAGTTCTATAAGGTTCAAAATATCTCCTTTAAGACAAAAAGTCTGAAGTCTGGTCCAATGTGGAGTCCCTTATTGAATATCAAAAGGCATCTCTTTTTTCTTAAGACTTTCATATACCATGTGATAATCAGAATTAAGAAGCAGGTTTATGGCAAATTTCCATCACTCTTGGAGAGATGAAGAATTCAGTTGTGGCAAATTGAGGACAGTGTTTGCTTGAATCACACAATTGCTTATTTCCCAGGTGGCACTAGTGGTAAAGAACCTGCCTGCTAATGCAGGAGACGTGGGCATCATACTGACTCAGGGATTGAACCCAAGTTTCCTGCATTGCAGGCAGATTCTTTACCATCTGAGCCACCAAAGAAGCCCTAAATTTTCTAATTAGCTAATATTGAGATTCGGGAGATTATCCTAGATAGTCTGAGTGAGCCCAGTGTGATCAAAACGGTACTTATGTGTCGAAGAGGGATGCACATTAGTCTGTGGCAGAGTAGTGTGATATGAGACTCTACTAGCCATTGCTAGCTTTGAAGATGGAAGAGGGCTGTAAGCCAAGGATTGTGGGTAGTCTCTAGAAGCTTGCAAAGGCAAGAAAACAGATTCTATCCTAGAGCCCCCAGAGAGGAATGAACCCCGTTGGCAACTTGATTTTAGCCCAGTGAGACTCATTATAAACTTCAGAACAACAAAATTTTAAGTAATAAATTTGTATGGTTTAAGCACCAAATTTGTGCTAATTTATTATAGCAACCATAGAGAACTAATAATCCTCCAAATGAGTCTTACAAGCAGTTTCTCCTCACTCAACATCTTATGAGCACTACCTACATACTCCAACGCTTGAATGATTTTCCTATTGCTCTCAAGATGAAGACCACATTCCATAATGTAACTTACAAGGTTCTGCCTGGGTTGCTTTTCCCTACTGCTATCGTTTTATCTTCTTTCAAGTTTGCCCTCAGCATCTGTCTGCGCTTGTAGCCAAACCAGCCTTCTTGGTGTTCTGTGGTCCCTTCTAATGCTGAGTCTGTTGCCCTTTTCTGCTACAATTGGCTAGTTCCTACTCTGCCTTCACCTTTCAGAAAAATAACAACTTCTTAGTGAGGCATCTCTGACCTTCATAACCAGGTCAGTTTTCACTGTTAGAAGCTTTGATAACACTGGAGAGTGAACCTCTCTTGTGTATAATTTTCAAAGATGTGATTTCACATTTGTACTCACTCTAGCACTCTTGCCTGGAGAATCCCATGGACGGAGGAGCCTGGTAGGCTGCAGTCCATGGGGTCGCTAAGAGTCAGACCCGACTGAGCGACTTCACTTTCACTTTTCACTTTCATGCATTGGAGAAGGAAATGGCAACCCGCTCCAGTATTCTTGCCTGGAGAATCCCAGGGACGGGGGAGCCTGGTGGGCTGCCGTCTATGGGGTCGCACAGAGTTGGACACAACTGAAGTGACTTAGCAGCAGCAGCAGCAGCATTATGTGATTCTTTGATTAAAGTCTGCAATTTTGGATCTTTCCCCCATCTCATAATTTTTCTTGTGTCTAGCAAAGTGTTTTGTACACAGTGGGAACTCAGTAAATATTTCTTGAATAGAGGGACAAGTGAATGAATGAATGAAGCTGGATCACCAGCTGGTCCCAGGATTGTGATTCACCTTTACAGAATCTCATGGAGAGGTATATTAGTGTCATTCTCTTATCAAGGATACTGTGGAAAACAATCCCATGAAATCTGTTAACCATGTTTCCTGTAGGGCAATTGGTGAGAATTTTTTCCATCATATTACTCTGTTTTCTGTAAACCAAGTAATGAAAATAATTTATTTTTCATCCTGTTTTGGAATAACTTTGCTTTCCCAGAGAGAGTAATCTGTTTTCTTTCTTTTGTAAGTAAACAGTACGGGTGCAACCAAAACCATGACCTTCAGGATTGAAGCCCACATAACAAATCTCCTGGGAGAATTGACAGCTGATGACTTGCAGCTAAGGCCCTTCCCATCTACCCTCATTGCACTCTGTTGAAGCAAGCCACCTGGCCTAACTTTACTCCACTTCCCAGAAATAGCTTGCATCAGTGACAGCCCAATCTGAGGGGGTGGAATGAGAGGTATAAAGCCTGCGTTATCCAATTGGAACTCTGAAGAGCCACCCCAGCTTCAGTGCTCCCCACAGGAGGGTCTATGTTTGTTGGCTTCATAGTCCAACTTCTGTCTTTGTCCACTGGACTTCCCTCACTCCCCCAGAGCACCTGCCCCTGTCATTAAACTTCCTAAATACAAATCTTAGCCTGGAAGTCTCCTTCCTAGAGAACCTGACTTGTGACCTTCTCTTTCTCTGAAGTGAGAACTGAGTGATTATATTCTTCTTTTATTTTACCTTGAAACTCAGAAGCCAGCTAAGGGAACTAAGATTGCTTATTGGTCTAGATTGTCTATTTGCATGCTTGTTTGTGTAGATTTTTTCTTTTCATTCATCCTGTATAGGTATTTTTATTGGGTTTACTCTGGCTTTAAAGTGTTCCAACTCCTTTGATGAAGAAGGCAGGACTTCATGAGCAAACAAACCAAATAAATAGGAATAGTGTCTTTGGGAAGATGAAATAAACATGAAGAACAAAGATTTAGGTTTACCAAGGGCATGTTGAAATTTCTTACTCTAAAGGGAGATAAGTATGCCCCAATATTGATCATCTTGTTTGTTTTCCCTCCAGTATTCTGCAATTGAAAGTGAAAGTGAAATTCGCTCAGTCGTGTCTGACTCTTTGTGACCCCATGGACGATAGAGTCCATGAAATTTTCTAGGCCAGAATACTGGAGTGGGTACCCTTTCCCTTCTCCAGGGGATCTTCCCAACCCAGGGATTGAACCCAGGTCTCCTGCATTGCAGGTGGATTCTTTACCAGCTGAGCCACAAGGGAAGCCCAAGAATACTGGAGTGGATAGCCTATCCCTTCTCCAACAATCTTCCTGACCCAGGAATTGAACTGGGGTCTCCTGCCTTGCAGGCGGATTCTTTACCAACTGAGCTACAGTTATGACTATTTGAAGTAAAAGTTAGCTGGGCAGAAAAAGAAGGTGTGAGTGCACTTGGCTTTTCCTGAAAATTTACCTCTTGTCTAAGAAGCAAGCTGGGAAAAAAGAAAAGCTAGCCATGAATGAGAAGGCACATGGTCCATGCTTTAGTCAATCTTCCACATTCTCTTCCTCTTAGACAGTTAACCTTAAATAACTACTTCAAGCGATTCATCTCCTGAGAAATGAAGCAATATGCAATGTTAAATTGCTTCTATAAAGTTGGTATGACTCTGCTTCTCAGTTCCTCATTTTTCAAACCCTTGGTGTAACTGAAGTTACTAGACACAAAAATGGAGTGAGAATTAAATAACAAACATTTCCTGACACAGTTGTTAAATTCATTTACATGAATCACATAGGTTCATCATTTTTAGATTCTTAGAAAACAACTTTTGACACTGGGTTTTGGCTTGGGTAAGTGAACTGTGTGCTCCTGCTAACATTCCTGATAGACTGCTCCTTGTGCCCATATCAAAGACAGTTACTTTCTCTGATCCTATTATACATGGTAAGGCTTTTTGATCTTTTACTTTTTTGAAATTTCGTCTTAAAAAATAAAATCAGAAAAATGAACTTCCTTGATAATGGTGGGGGAAATGCCAGGATCTCTTTGTTTATTCTTGCAGTTAGAATCTTCCTTGAGAACACTATTTGATAAGGGAACCTTTTATATAACCTAAGGAACTTCAAATCTCATGCATTTCCCATCAATGGCAAATTACTTCTTTTAGCCAGGAGTTCATATATGATATTTCATGTGGACCTCAGAGACTATTGTAACTTGAATACTTTCCTAGGTAATATCTGAGTGTTCTAGCAGAGAAAAGAGATGGAGTAATTCTAGAGGTTCATTATACTATTGCTATTTGTTTATTACTGTATATTATTGATACAAATTAAGATCTGTTTATTAAGATAATAGTATACTTAAACATTTCTTTTAGCTGTCAGGCAGAAGAATTTCTCCTTTGACATAGAGCTGATCTAATAAATTAGCAAAAGAATGCTAAATTATAAGAAAACAAAATTTTTTTTAAGAAAAATATTTTAAAATCAGTTTATTTGATAATCATCATAAGAAATCATGATTAGAAGCTTCTTTTAGAAGTAAAGGGTTTCTAAAAAATAAAGATTAAAAAGCTATCTTTAGGAGATTGAGATAGTTACTTAGGTAAGATGCTGTGTAGAAACATGGCTTAGATAAATTAATCCTGATGTAAGAATATCACCCCACCACCTAGGAAGAAAACAGGGAAAAGTAACAGTACCATTTGTGACCTCCTTAACCCAATTATACTTAAAAAAAAAACAAAAACAACCCACTATATCCAGTCTTACAGTTGGCTATTAATCACTAATAGAAGAGAGAAAGCAAAGAAGAAAAGACATAAGAATTTAGTATACAAGTAGAATGTGAAATGATTTTAATTTAAAAAGGACTGCAATGGATTCTGATACCAACCAAGCCTAACTTCACAGATTAGGAGCATGCTGCTGCTGCTGCTAAGTCGCTTCAGTTGTGTCTGACTCTGTGCAACCCCATAGATGGCAGCCCACCAGGCTCCCCGTCCCTGGGATCCTCCAGGCAAGAACACTGGAGTGGGTTGCCAGTTCCTTCTCCAATGCATGAAGGTGAAAGTGAAGTCGTTCAGTCGTGTCTGACCCTTAGCCACGCATGGACAGCAGCGTACCAAGCTCCTCTGTCCATGGGATTTTCCAGGCAAGAGTACTGGAGTGGGGTGGGTCTCATAGTCCTCTTTAAAAACTACCCTAATCTCAGACATAGACTACAAAGGAATTCTAGACCACCTTCACTTCTGACCAGCTAGATACCAATTTAGGGATTCTCACTCCCTCTCTCCTCCCAGCATTTGATAATTTGCTAGAATGACTTATAGAACACAGGGAAAGTGCTATACTTATAGTTTTATTACAACAAAGGATACATATCACATCCAACCAAAGGGAGAGATCTGAAGGGTAAAGTCTGGGAGGTTTTCAAACACAATACTCCAGTTGTCCTTTCCCTGAGGAGTCAGGACATGTTACTTTACCAGCACAGTAGCGTATGACAATATATGTATTGCCACTTAGCAAAGTTCATCCCAGTTTTGTCTAGTATTTTCATTCCAGTTTCAGTACATAGGAATGATTGATTGCACCACTGTTCACATGACTAAACTTAGTCTTTAGTCCCTCTCTCTTCTTCAGTGGCCGAGGTGGTGTCACCTGGCTAAAAGCACTAATCCTCTAATCACATTGTTTGTCTTTCTGGCATGACCAACCCAAGTCATCTTGTTGGCGTAAACTATCAAAGGATCTACCCAGAGTCACCTAATTAGTGTAAACTTGAGTGTGGTTTTAAAGGCCCACCATGAATAGCAAAAATACCCCATAACTGCAAAAATCCAAAGCTTTAGAGGATACCTCCTAGTAACCAGGGACAAAGGCCAGACAAATTCATTATTAAATGAAAGGGAACCAAAATATTATAGAATAGTAGCCTTATAAAGAAAAGATTTTAAAATGTGATACTACACTTGAGTTTTTAGATTAATTGTGTAATTACAATTGTGAAAATTATTCTGGCGCACTTAATGAATTCAACTACAAGGTGAAGGTATTGCTAGGCATTTATTGCACTGACTGGTAGGAAAAAAAAAAAATTTAATAGCTCTGTTATTTTTGAGAGTTTCCAGTGTCCAAAGTCCATTTTCATTATACAAAGAGTGACTTGCATTACTAAAATAGCACAAAATATTGAAAGTGTTAGATGCCTTTATGTGATTAGAGAATATGGAAAATTTTTTTCAGTAAAATATATTTAAAAGAGCTTTTGATTTGAAATTGGCTTCATTGTGTAAGTTAATCTGAGTTTTTTGAAAGCAAGTCAGGATTCAAACTCTGACTTATTTTGTGTTCATCAACATTTTGCATAAGAACTCTGATCCATTGAAAGTTATTAAAAATGAATATATTTAAATTATGATTTAATGATATTTATTCACTGAGTTTTATATTTAAATATCTGTAATTAAACATTTCATATACTGTTGTCTAATAAACTGTTCTTTAATATATGGGATTTTAAGGGCTTGCCTTTGCTGAATAAAAACATACAGACAGTGTTAATTTGGTTCTAATTAAGAAATATGTGCTTCTACCTTTACATTTTAGGACTTTCTATTTTCTGTTTAGTGATTTCCAAAACATTAGACTGTTAATCTTATTTCATTTACCAAAGACTTAAAACTAGTCCTGAATAATTTTGGAAAATCTTAGTTTATTGGGTCTAAAAACAAGTTTTGCATGTCAGTCATTTCACACACAAAGGCTTTACATTTTCTAAAGGTGATAATTTTCTCAAACCTTTTTTAGCTTTCAGAATGGTACTTCCATCTGGAGAATCCTCAAAGTAATTTTCCCTCAAAGATATTCAGGAAGATGTCTTACAGAAAGGCATACTGATTAAAGGAAAATAAAATACAAAAATGAGAATTAGATCTAATTTTTTCATTGAAAAAAAAATCACTTGAATAACTGGTTATATAAGAATTTCTTCCATTTTTTTTTCTTCCTTCCCTCCCTCCTTTCCTTCCATCCTTATTTTCAATCAAATAGTGTTTAGTAAGAGAAGTTTTGAATTTGCAAATAGAGACTTTCTTCCTTCTAGTCATTTACAGTTAGTTAAAATGCTGCTAAAATTCTACCTAAAGGTATTTCTTTGAAAGTTAAATTTCTGTACTTTTTGAAAAAAATACTCAATACTTAGTATTCTTGAGCAAAAATAATGAAGCTGTTTTTTAATCTCTTTATTTTTTATGCCTAGCGTTCCTCCAGAAGCTTAGCAAAATGCTTTATAATCTAGCTGTGTAATAATCAGATCCAGAATTTTATACTCTTCATATCCCAAGCATGCAGCCCAAGGCAGTTCAGAAATGTGTGGGTATTGAGCCAAGCTCCTTGTGAAAGCAATTCTTGCTCTGTTCTTTCTTGTCATCAAATGGAGTGAAAGCAGTAGCTAGATGGAGACCTGGACAGGGGCCAGGTTGATAAGTGGGGAGGCCACTGGAGATCAGAGCCTTGCCTAATTATCATTGTAGAAGACAGAACAGATTTGTTTGGTATTTCCCCAGCCAACATTAATAGGTTTGTTTGTATCTTACCTCCACGGGCTTAAAACAACCCCAGCCTTTTTTTAATGCTGGTATATTTTCTTCTTTCTCCTTTAATACATTATCTCAATTAAATATCCTCCTATAAAGGATCTGATTAGTAAATTCACACTAATAAACTGATAATGATTTTAATAAGACCCAAATAAGTTCTTACTATCCCAGAAGGATATTACTCCTTAGAGACACTGCTTTGATTCAAAGAAATAAACAATGATAGAATTTTATGTAGGTGGAAGATGATAATTTTTACATATGATTTGGTTATAACCTAGAGAAGCACATGAAAATAATGCTTAGAATTAAAAAGATAGATTGGATAAAATAAGAGGAAGTTTTAAAAATCAATGACTTTCTTATATGCAGCTTTATACCTAACTAAAAGATATAATAAAGAGAGGGTATGGGATATTCTTTACTGAATAGCAAAAAAGAAAGCCATATACCATATCCAGAAATAATCCTCCAAAACACTTTTGTGTCCTGTGAATAAAGCTACAACAATATATTAAGAGGTAGAAAAAAAGAGTTCAATTTGAAGATTTGTACAGGAAGACTGATTTTGTCCTTTAAGAGGTTAATTCTTACTAAATTCATTTTTTAAAAAATCCTAATATATAATCCCTAACAGGATTTCTGTCTTTGATGGGTGTGGGACTTGAGGCAAAAAATCTGATTTTCATTTGGAAGAATGAGATTAACTAACAACATTCTGAAGAAAAATATAAAAAAGAAGGATTTGTCCTAAAATACCTAACTGTTGTGGTTAAAATATCAAAGTAGTACGAGAGTTGATTGACAGAGTGATAGAATAAGTAATCACCCTAGAATAGATAGAATGGATAAAGTAGATGGATAGATCATACTGAAAAGTAGTCATATTTCTATCACTGCAATCACAAGGGACTCATTCCTAAAGGTTTCTCATAATTCAGTAACTCATTTGAGATGAACACTGACTAATGGCGTTTTTATTTAGCAGTGGAGCAGAAAGAAGCCCGAAGTCCCTATCCCAATTCCCCGAGCTCACTATTATAGTGCACCCTACATTCTCTCTGCAGTCATCTGGCTGCTGAAGCCAGGTCTGTCTCCAGAGGCATCTGGACTTATAGAAGTGACACCACTGCCAGTAGATTTTAACCCCAGACTGATGAGAATTGCTGCATAAAATGTCCAGGTCCCTCATCCTTAGGGTAGACATTTCCAAGGAGTGAGGTCTACCATGACTTAGGCTTAAACTTTGCCCATAGCAGTAGAGTTTTATAAGGCATTCTTCCTTGGTCATTTTCCATTTCTCTTTTAATTCCCCATTTGCCTACCAGTGTTTCTTCAGGTTACCTCTCAAATAAACCACCTCCATTTGAATTTTGAGGAGAGAGGGAGGTGTCTTCTGGGGGAGCCCAAACTAACCAGTTGCTGTTTACAGGGCTTCACAGACCAGAGTTGTACAGGGCAGGGTCATCATTTAAGAATACACAGCACTGTGCTATAGGCACCCTGCAGCATGGGGACATAGATGGTCTATCGTTTTTTCCTACTTCTCTTTTTGCAATTACCATATTCTTCTGAGATTTTAAAGTGTAGGTATTGAATTTTCTGCTCAAATGATGCTTTGCTAATGTTTTCATATTCCTGTAATTCAAATTTATAAAGAAAAATGTACCTTCAGTTTGTGTGATTACAGTGAATTCACATATTAGTAAAAGAAAGAATTATGTGATAAATGGTGCTGGGACAGTTGGTTAATTATTTGGAGGTGAAAATCAAGTTATCCCTAACCTCATATTAAAAACATGAATACCAATTGATCAATGAATTAAATGTGGTTTAAAAACACTCTAAAGCAACTAGAAAATATTGCAGAATATCTTATCTTAGGGTGGAAAGTGACTTTCTAATCATAAAAACAATGAAAGAAACTACAAAACATTGTTAGACCTTACTACATAAAATGAAACATTTGTGTATCATAATTAAGGAAAGCTAAAAGGCAAATTATAGAGTGTGAAATATTTAAGAAGTTTTGATAGGGACCTCTCTGTTGGTTCAGTGGTTAAGTGTACTGCAGGGGACATGGGTTTGATCCCTGTTCAGGGAACTGAATTCCACATGCTATGCAGTGCCTCCACAAAAAAAAGAAAAAAAGAAAATGTTTTGACAAAGGGCACTAAACACAATATTAATACTATGAACTTTAGAGACAGAAGTTGATAAATTCATTGGTGTAAGATGTCTTTACTTTCCAGTTTTGAGGCCTTGGGGAAACTAATTAAACATGATAAATCTCCATTTTCTTATCTGTTAAAGTGACATAATAACATATCTACTCATAAGGTTGTTTTGAGTTTTAAATAAGATTACCTAGATAAAGTACTTTGCAGAATGCCTAGGAAATGGCAAGAGTTCAATAAAGTCTAATTCTAAGTATTATTATCTTTATAACTGGTTTATGTCTTTTATAAATGGTGAATGTTTACAGCGTTATTTAAAAAAATAAACATGTCTAGAGAACTCATAAAAGAATAGGAACAATTTACAAAAGAAAAGATTCAAATGATTAAGTACTAAGCATTTATTCTAAGCACTTCACATGCATTAGTTATTTTAATACTTATAACAACCTTTTGAGATAGGTACTATCAGTATATTCATTTTTAAGAAATGAGGAAACTGAGGCACATAGGGGTTAAGGAACTTGATTACACATCTAGTATTACTATATTTCTATCTCAAGGAGTTTCAGTGATTATCAAAACATAATTTGAAAATTCCTTTACATGATGCAAAGTACCAAAAAGCCACTTTTAACTATTTCTATAATAATAAAATGCTTTAAATGTTTTTTGGTATAAATTGGTTAAATTATTTCCTTTTTTCCTCTCTAGACTTTGGAATAATGTAAAAATTAAATTTGGTTGAGTGACTTGGGTCATTCTTTTTGGTCTACTTTCTCCTACTCAAAAAACTGAAAATATTTGGTCTTTGTGGAGGAGGAGACTGTGTGACTAGAAATAGGAGTGGGAGGAAGACTCAATAATTAATAAAAGTTTTTTCCAATAATGATCTAAAATATAAAAAAATATTTATGACAAAACTAATAAAATGGAAAACGGGCAACCTAAACATCAGAAAGAAATCGGAGATTATGTAAGGAAAATTAATCTACTTGATAAAAAGTGCCTCAAGTATAGGGAAGTGCTTTGTTATTTAGGTGCAGATGACAGCAAGAGGGTCTAAGGCCAGAGCTCAACAGCATCAACAAGAACTTCCTGGACTCCTTAGATACCTGTCATAGTCTACACCAAACAGGACAGCAAGGCTGAGAGTCAACATTGGAGGTGGTGGGGATGGGGTGTCATATGGGAAAGTTACCTTGATTCAACGGAAGCCTGCAAGTATACAACCAGAGAAGCTTTCCCAGAGGTCACATAGCAGAAAGACTCGGAGACTAAACTCAAATCATCAAAGCTTAGGATGTGTTGAATCAACTTAAAATGAAGAGTGAGAAATGAGAGAAAGAGATTGGATAGGTTTATACATTAAGGAAAGGGTAGAGAGTTGGAAGGACCACTATATGTGAATTCTGTGCTATACATTTTTTTCTATGTCTTATCTTTCTCTCTGCCTTGTCAGTCAGCTGTTAGCGTAATTACAAGGACCAGAGTTGAGAGTGAGCAAGGAACTCAGCCAATGAAAAGTGCCTGAAGTCAATAAATTCTTATGTTATAGGAGAGACACAGGGGCAAATGTTTCTGGCCACAACTGTAACTTGCCCAATAGCTGGCTGAGCAGTTGTAGATTTTATCTGCAGAGGTCTTGTGAGTCAGAATGAATGTCACCAGTGGGTGGGGAGCAACTTTAAAGCCCATGAGCATTAAGTATCTCATAAATATTTGGTTTCTTTTTTGCCTCATAAATATTAGGTAAAGTATTACGTTTTAGTGTCTCATGTGCCATATGAATATTTGGTATTTTGTTCTTTATATCTCTAACTGTATTTATCATTATGTCCTTCTTATTTTATCTATGTCTAATGTATCTCACAGGTTACTAACTTACAATCTATGCTTAATCCTGTGTCTCACAGCTACTTTTATACTTCCTGTTTATATTTAATAGTTCTCATGAGTTTCACTGATTCCATTTGCTTTCCTTGTCTTCCATAGAAGAATTGAATATTCTTAAATAATACACTAAACATACCTAACAAACACACCTTACAGGAATGAATCAAAGGTTATATTTAGGGAAGACAGCATTTGTGGAGATTATTTCCTCCTCAGTGTGATATGGCTCTGCAGGAGCTGGCAAAGGGTGAATAAGGTATTTCTCTTTCTTTTCTTTTTTTTTTTTTTAGTGGCAGGGCCGGCGCGCGGGGGGCCCTGCGCGAGCGCGGAAAGCGGGCGGCCCCCCAGCTGCAGCAGCGGGCCCATGGCGGAGGCCACTCTCCTTAGGAGGGCGGTGGCCATGTCGTGGCTGGACCTGGAAAGACCGCGCCCGGCTCGACTGTGGCGCGCGTCCCCAGCCCGTGCGCCTGCCGGTATTTCTCTTTCTTGTGGGTGATTCCTATATTTCTTCTCAGGTGAAATACTCTGAACTCCCTGTACCGGTTTTCGTGGATGACTTACAGATAGTGACTGAAGAAGACTCTACATAGCTTAGACTTTTGAACCATTCATTTTATAAACTGTTTTATGTTATTTCTTCTTTTATCATCATATCTTAACTGTAACTAATGAATTATTTACTTTAAGTTGATAAGTCTTAACTAGAAAAACATGGCAGAAAATCAGAGTGTCAGGGGATAGGAGGAAGTATGTTCACACAGACTTTTCATGCAAATGATTCCTAAATTATTCAAGGTAGAATTAAGACTTGCCCACAGAATTTGATAGTGAGTAATGTGTAAAGCTGGGATTCATCCAGTATCCTGGTCTGTAACTAACTCAATGCAGTTGACTTCTGTTTGTAGTTCAAGTCATGCATTTGATTTTGACCATTGAGTACTGTAAATTCCAGCTGAACTTTAATTAGTGGAGTTTTAATATAAAGGAGAAAAATCCCCACTATCATTTACAGTATCAGACTTTCTTCTTTGTTTTTCATCTTGGATCATGGAAATCACCAAAGTTTTACTGTTGTGTCTTGAGATTCTGATCTGAGGGGGTAGTGCTAATCCAGCATTTGGCAATATTTGTTTGCTCAGGCAGTTACTCTGTACTATGTTTGTCACACTAAGACAAATAAATTTAAAAAATAAATATTTAACAATTTGCAGTTCCTTATCCAGGTAATTTAATAATCATCTGGAGACTGTTATTAAGGCCAGAACCGCAAATGTCCGAAAGCATAAGTGGCAAAATACTTTCATGAAAACAGGTGCCAGTTTCATCACAGGGAATCCTGACAGAGCCAAAAGCTGCACTATCAGAGCTCCCATATGGTTTTAATTCTAAAAGCTGGCTTTAAACAAGGTTCTTTTTATTTTTAATTTTTATTAAAAACAGTTCGCTATGTTTTAAGTGGGTTTTCTACTCAAAGATTATGACAAAATATTCAAAATGATTTTTAAAGTTTAAGGATTATATTTCACAATAGTTTGATAATAAAACTGGCTTTGTAAACCTATGCAAAATAGATGTTAATAATGTGTTTATGTGATAATATATTTTAGTATTTTTATACTGAATAGTAGTTTTTCATAGGTGGAAGGAAGCTGTGTGTTTCTGGGGTGGGGGAACTACAGAGGAATAGAGATTTCAACACAAGAAAGAATAAGTAAACATAAGTATACATAAATTGCATCATGTGTAATTTAAATTCAGAGATGTCAAACAGTTTTTATCTTTGTTTCCCCTACAAAATTTAACACAGTGTTTCATATGAGGTACTGCTGGGCATTTATTGAATAAATAAATGCAGTATTTTATCTTTATTTTATCCATATTTTTACAGAGGATTTTCAGAGAAACAGGAGGTTTTCTTTGTCTTTACAGTTCTACCAAAAAAAAAGCAAATGAGCACAATCTTTCGGAATTTCTCCAACAACAGTGAGGGTGGGAGGAGGATTATCTATGAGCATAAGATGACTGGAATCTCCCCAGAACTAGAACTAGAAATTCCCTGTATTATTGTACTAGGAGAAAAATGCCAATTGTGATACTCAGATATTATTATACCCTACTCTCTTCTACTGACATTTATCTCCATTACTGATCCCCAGCAGTTTTTCTTTCTTCTTGATATTGCTTCTTGCCAATAAAATATTTGGAGGAGTGCTCATGTTCAAATAATTGGCCCATGGAGAGAGAGCTTAGGTAACTGGAGAAAGGCTCACAGAGAAGGTGGAATTGACTTGGACCTTGAAGGGAGACAGGGATCCAGATAGGTGAAGGAAAAAGAGGATTATGAGTCGGGGTGAGCATCAGTTGATCAAGATAGGGAGGTCCCACAGCTTAGGGTTTGTGATTGCAGCTTCTGCAAAATTTGGCTGAATATATATAGAGTAAGGTTATATTGTGGAGGGTCTTTACAAATAGCTGGGTTAGTTAACATTCAAAAAATCAGTAAATGTAAATAACCATATCAACAAGCTGAAAGAAAATATGATCATGTCAATAGATGAGGTAAAGACATTTGAAAAAGTCAACAACCATCATGAGGGAACTCTTTAGCAAATGTGGAACAGAAGGGAATTTCCTCAAGTTGATAAAGAGCATAAATATAAAAGTCTACAGCTCATAACTTACTTAACAGTGAAAGACAAATGCCTTCGCCCAAGAGTTGGAAACAGCAAAGTGCATATTCTCATTATTCTTATTCAATATCGTACTGAAGGTCCAAGCCAGTACAGTTGGGTAAGATAAATAAATTAAAGCCATACAAATTAGAAAGGAAGAAATATTATCTTTATTTATAGGTGACATGATTGCCTAAATGGGAAATCACAAAAAACCTAAAAAAGTGCAAAAACTAAGAAGTAAGTTTAGAAAAATCATAGGATAAAAGGTGAATGCACAAAAATCAATTGCATTTTTCTAGACTGAGAATGGAAAATTAAAATTGAAACCTAATTTAAAAAATTTTTTAAATTGAATTAAAATATAAAATGCATAGGGATAAAAGTCTACAAGCAATAAATGCTGGAGAAGGTGTGGAGAAAAGGGAACCCTCTTACACTGTTGGTGGGAATGCAAACTAGTACAGCCACTATGGAGAACAGTGTGGAGATTCCTTAAAAAACTGGAAATAGAATTGCCTTATGACCCAGCAATCCCACTGCTGGGCATACACACTGAGGAAACCAGAATTGAAAGAGACATGTGTACCCCAATGTTCATCGCAGCACTGTTTATAATAGCCAGGACATGGAAGCAACCTAGATGCCCATCAGCAGATGAATGGATAAGAAAGCTGTGGTACATATACACAATGGAGTATTACTCAGCCATTAAAAAGAATACATTTGAATCAGTTCTAATGAGGTGGATGAAACTGGAGCCTATTATACAGAGTGAAGTAAGCCAGAAAGAAAAACACCAATACAGTATACTAATGCATATATATGGAATTTAGAAAGATGGTAAAGATAACCCTGTATGTGAGACAGCAAAAGAGACACAGATGTATAGAACAGTCTTTTGGACTCTGTGGGACAGGGAGAGGGTGGGATGATTTGAGAGCATGGCATTGAAACATGTATAATATCATATATGAAATGATTCGCCAGTCCAGGTTCTATGCACGATACTGGATGCCTAGGGCTGGTGCACTGAGAGTACCCAGAGGGATGGTATGGGGAGGGAGGTGGGAGGGGGGTTCAGAATGGGGAACACGTGTACACCCGTGATGAATTCATGTTGATGTATGGCAAAACCAATACAATATTGTAACTAAGTATAAGTATAAATAAGTGTAAGTATTGTAATACTCCAACTAAGTAAATAAGTTTATAATAAAAAAATAAATAAAAAATGCATAGGGATAAGTCTAATAAAATATGTGTAGGATTTTTATTTTGAAAACTAAAAATCATTGAGAAAAATCAAAGACCATCTAAATAAGTGGAGAGATGTATATTGTTCATGTACTAGAGGAATCAAGATTGTAAAGATTTCAATTCACCCCACATTGATCTATATATTTAATAGAGTCCTGATTAAAACTTCATCAGGCTTTTTTACAGAAACTGAAAAATGTATGTTATAAAATGCATGTGGAAAACAAAGTACTAAAAATAGCCAAAGAACTTTTGATAAAGAAAAACAAAGTTGGAAAATCCATAGTGATTTCAAGATTTATACTCTAAAGCTAGAGTAATAAAATATTGGTAAAGGATATACAAATAGACAAACAAAATAGAATAGAGACTAGAAATAGAACCACATCCATGTATGGTTGACCCTAGAACAACATTTGAGTTTGAACTGCTCAGGTCCACTTATACATAGACTTTTTTCCATAGTAAATACTGTAGTGTTTCATGATGCATGGTTGGTTGAACATGCAGATACCAAATCACAGACAAGGAGGAATCGTGCACAATGAGGGCTGACTATAAATTATGCCCAAATTTTGGACTGTGCAACTGACCAGTTCCCACAACCCCTGCATTGTTTGAGAGTCTACTGCAGTCAATTGATTACTATTTTTTTTTTTACAAAGATACCAAATTTATTTAAGGGATAAAGAATAGTATTTCTAAGAAGTGTTGCTAGAATAATTAGACTGAAAAAAATGAGCACTGTATTTTTTAAGAATTTAAAAATGGATTGTATATCTAAAAGTAAGACCTAAGTTTATAAAAATTCCAAAAGAAATATGATAAAACTGTTTTGACCTTTCATAGGGTGATTTCTTAGCTATGAGACCAAAAACATGAACCACAGAGTAAAAATGTAGACAAATTAGGCTTCATCAAAATATGAAATTTATTTTCTTGAAAGAGTCTGTTAAGAAAATGAAAGAAAGCAAGCCAAAATGCTGGGAGAAAACATTTGATAAACACCTATCTTAAAAAGGATTTACACCCAAAGGATATATATAAAGAAATCTTTTAACTCATTAACAAGAAGATAGCCCATTAAAAACAATAGACTGAAGGCATGAGCATACATTTTACCAAAGAAAAGATATAGGAACGGTGTGTTAATTATCTATTATCACATAATAATTTACTAAATAACTTGATTTCTTAAAATAATAATAAAAATTTGTCTCACAGCTTTTGTAGATCAAGGAGTCAGTTTAACTGGTGGTGTTTAACTGGTGTTTAACTGGCGCAGTTTAACTGGTGGTGTTTTTTTTTTTTGACTGGGGCTGCAGTTAATTGAAACCTTAACTGGGGTTTGAGGATCTGCCTTCAGAATGGCTCACATGGCTGACAAATTGGTGCTGGGTAATTTAGTGTCTGCAGGCCTGAGTTCTTTATCAGGTGGGTCTCTCCATAGGGTTTTCTCTTTAAGCTTTCTTTTTTCTTTTTTTAATTTAGCCTCTATGTCCACTATGTGGGAACTTAGTTTCACCACCAGGGATTGAACCTTTGGCATGTGCAGTGGAAATACAGTCCCTCCACAGGGTTTTCTGAATGTCCTCATTATATGGCAGCTGGCTTACCTCAAAGTCTGTTAGCTAAGAGCAATCGAGGAGGCAACAGTGGCATTTATGACTTAGCCTCAGAAGTCACGTTGAATCATTTTCATGATTTGATTCATGAAAATCAAATTTGCTACAAAGCCCTATTGAATTTAGGAGAAAAGTACATAGAGATGTGAATACCAGTATCTCAGGGTCATGTGGTGGGGGGCGACTTGGGTGCTGACCACTGCAGATAGCAAAGAAGCACTTGGAAAGAAGTTCTCCATCTTTAAACATTAGGGAAGCACAAATTAAAACCACTGAGATAGAGCAGTACACAACTACTAGAAGGGTTTTGAAAAACCTGACACTACGGCACCATTTGTTGAAGAGACTTGTCTTTCCAACATAGTGTAGTTTTGCCTCCTTTGTCATAGACTATTGAACCATAGGTGCATGGGCTTATTTCTGGGTTTTCTAGTTTTCTATCCTGTTCCTTTGGTCTATATGTCTATTTTTGTGCCAGTACCATAGTTTTGATGACTGCAGCTTTGTAGTATAGTTGGAAGTCAGGGAGCCTGATTCCTCTAGCTCCATTTTTCTCGCTAAAGAATGCTTTGACTATTTGGGGTCTTTTGTATCTCCATACAAACTTTGAGTTTTTTTGTTTTTCTAGTTCTGTGAAAAATGCCATTTGTAATTTGATAGGGATTGCATTGAATCTGTAGATTGCCTTGTGTAGTATAGTCATTTTGCTAATATTGATTCTTCCAGTTCACAAACATGGTATATCTTTCCATCTGTTTCTGTCTTCTATATCTTTCATCAGCATCTTACAGTTTTCAAAGGACAGTTCTCTTGTCTCTTAGGTAGGCTTATTCCTCGGTATTTTATTTTCTTGATGTGTTATTAAATGGAATTGCTTCTTGAATTTCTTCTGATATTTTGTTGTTTGTGTGTAGAAATGCAATAGATTTCTGTGTATTAATTTTATAACCTGCAACTTTACCAAATTCATTCATGAGTTCTAGTAGTAGTAGTAGTAGTAGCATCATTAGGATCTTCTATGTATAGTATCATGTCATATGCAAACAGTGACAGTTTAACTTCTTTTTTTTTTCCAATTTGAGTTTCCTCTACTTACTTTTCTTCTCTGATTGCTGTAGCTAGAACTTCAAAAACTATGTTGATAAAAGTGGTGAGAGTGGACATCCTTGTCTTGTTCCTAATCTTGGAATACTTTCAGCTTTTCACCATTGAGTATGATGCTAGCTGTATGTTTGTCTTTTATGGCCTTTATTATGTTGAGGTGTGTACCCTCTATGCCCATTTTGTGGAGAGTTTTTATCATCAGTAGGTGCCAAATTTTGTCAAAAGCTTTTTTAATGCATCTATTGAGATGATCATGTGGTTTTTATTCTTCAGTTTTATTGATATGGTATATCACATTGATTGAATTGGGGATGTCGAAAAATCCTTGCATCCCTGGGATGAATCCCACTTGATCATTGTATATTTTAATGTATTGTTGGATGCAGATTGCTAGTATTTTGTTGAGGATTTTTGCTTCTATGTTCATCAGTCATATTGGCCTGTAGTTTTCTTTTTATGTGGTATCTGTCTGGTTTTGGTAACAGGGTGATTGTGGCCTCATTAACATGAGTTTGGAAGTTTTCCTTCATCTGAATCTTTTTGGAATAGTTTCAGAAGGATAGATGTTAACTCTTCTTTAGATGTTTGATGAAATTTGCCTGTAAAGCCATCAGACCCTGGACTTTTATTTGTTGGGAGATTTTTAATCATGGTTTCAATTTCAGTACTTGTGATTGGTCTGTTCATATTTTCTATTTCTTTCCTGTTCAGTCTAGGGAGACTATATCTAAGAATTTGCCTATTTCTTCCAGGTTGTCCATTTTATTGGCATACAGTTGTTCATAGTAGTCTCTTATGATCTTTGGTATTTGTATGGAGTCAGTTGTAACTTCTCTTTTTTCGTTTCTAATTTTATTGATTTGAGTCCTCTCCCTTTTTTTGCTTGATGAGTCTGGCTAAAGGTTTATCAATTTGGTTTATTTTTCCAAAGAACCAGCTTTTAGTTTCATTGATCTTTTTAAAATTAATTAATTTTTTATTGAAGGGTAATTACTTCACAGAATTTTGTTGTTTTCTGTCAATAGTTTCATTGATCTTTGTGATTGATTTCTTTGTCTTTATTTTATTTATTTCTGCTCTAATATTTATGATTTTCTTCCCTCTAGTAACTTTAGGTTCTATTTGTTCTTCTTTAGCTAGTTGTTTTAAGTGTAAAGTTAAGTTGTTTATTTGAGATTTTTCTTGTTTCTTGAGGTAAGAGTGTATTGCTATAAACTTCCCTCTTAGAACTGCTTTTTATGCATCCTGTACATTTTGGATCATTGTGCTTTTGTTTTTATTTGTCTCTAGCTGTTCTTCATTTCCTCTGATTTCTTCAGTGATCCAGTTCAGTGATCCAGTGGCTGTTTAGTAGCATGTTGTTTAGCTGCCACATGTTTGTGTTTCTTAGAGGTTTTTTTTTTCTTATTTACTTTTAATCTCATAGCGTTTATTTCTAATCTGATAGCCTTGTAATCAGAAAAGATGCTTGATATGGTTTCAGTTTTCGTAAATTTACCAGGGCTTGCCTTGTGGCCCAGAATGTGGTCAGTCCTGGAGAATGTTCTGTGTGCACTTGAGAAGGATCTGCATGCAGTCTGCTGCTTTTGGATGGAATGCTCTATAAAATATCAGTTAAGTCCAACTCATCTAAAGTGTCGTTTAAGGCCTGTGTTACATGTAAAAAAATGAAATTAGATCATTCCTTAACTCCATGCACCAAAATAAGGTCAAAGTGGATTAAAGGCTTAAATGTGATACCAATAATTAAAAACTCCTAGAGGAAAACACAGGCAGAACACTCTCTGACATAAACCACAGCAACATCTTTTTTTGATCCATCTTCCAGAATAATGGAAATAAAAACAAAAATAAACAAATGGGTCCCAAGTAAACTCAAAAGCTTTTGCATAGCAAAGGAAACAATAAACAAAATGAAAAGACAACCCACAAATCGAGAGAAAATATTTGTAAATAATGTGATTGATAAAGGATTAGTCTCCAAAATTTACAAACAGCTTATGATGCTTAATAGCATCAAAACAAAGAACCCACTCACGAAATGGGCAGAAGACCTGAATAGACATTGCTCCAAAGAGGACATACAGATGACAAATAGGCACATGAAAAGATGTTCAACATCACTAGTTATTAGAGAAATGCAAATCAAAACTATGGTGAGATATCACTTTTACGCTGATCAGAATCATTAAAAAGTCCATGGACAACAAATGCTAGAGAGGGTGTTGAGAAAAGGGAACCCTCCTACACTGTTGGTGGGAATGTAAATTGGTACAACCACTATCCAGGACAGTATGGAGGTTCCTTAGAAAACTAAAACTAGAGCTACGTATGATCCTGCAATACCACTCCTGGGCATATATCCAGGGGAAAAACATGATCCAAAAGGATACATGTACCCCAGTGTTCATTACAGCACTGTGTGCAATAGCTAAGACATGGAAGCAACCTAAATGTCCATTGACAGAAAAATGGATAAAGAAGGTGTGGTACATGTATACAATGGAATATTACTCAGCCACTTAAAAGAAAAATAATGCCTTTTCAGCAACATGGGTGATGTAGAGTGTCATACCAAGTGAAGTAAGTCAGACAGAGAAGGAGAAATAGTGTATGACATCCCTTATATATTGAATCTTAAAAGAAATGATACAAATGAACTTACAAAACAGAAGGAGACAGATTTGGAAGACAAACTTAAGGTTTTTTGGGGGATGGAATAGTTAGGGACTTTGGGAAGGTCTTGTATGCACTGCAATATTTAAAATGGATAACCAACAAGGACCTATTATATAGCACATGGAACTCTGCTCAATGTTATATGCTGGCCTGGATGGAAGGAGGGTTTAGGGGAGAATGGATACATGGATACATGTACATGCAATGCTGAGTCCCTTTGCTGTTCAGCTGAAACTACCTCAGCATTATTAATAGGCTATACCAGTTCAAAATGGAAAGTTTTAAGTTTTTTTTAAAAAAAAGAAAGAAACACCTGACACTACAAACTCCTAACATCGACGCAGAGCAACTGAAATACTCATCTGTTGCAGCTGGGAATGTAAAGTGGTATAACCGCTTTGCAAACCAAATTGGTTGTTTCTGAAAACAACTGTACTCTAACCATTTGACCTGATAGTTCTACTCCTAAGTAAGTGTGTGTATGTATGTGTGTGTAAGGGCTGGTAGGTAAGTGATGGAGATTTTTCCTGCTGTGATTTTTCTTCACCATTTGTCTCTCTTTTATTCTTGAACCACCTACACCCATCATAAAAACTCACTGATATCTTTACCCGCCATCATTTTAAAGAATGCATTTACTTTCTCCTCATATCTTGGAAGTATGTGGGTTTTTTCATTCTATTAGCTTTTGTTTTCAAATGATTTACTGACTAATTAGGCCATTATCTACTCATTACCAGAATAGAGAGTTAAGATATATGCGTATTATTACTATCTGACTAAAGAGCTAGGAAGAAGCTTAAATTGCATATATTTCTTTGATTAATAAAGGAAATTTAAAAGCTGACATAAATAGCTACCATTCTGGTTAAACAATTTTGACTTAAAGAGCCCTACATATTTTTCTTTACCCAAATAGAGTCAATGTCATTAAAGGACAAAATAATGAAATCTTAAAGCTTAATAATTGGCCTATTCACAAATTCTCCACAGACAAAAGAGAGAACTGTGGTCTTTAAATGTTGAATAATATTCTGTATTTGTAATTTTGAAAACAATAAAAACCTTAGTCAAACCAAAGGAAGTGAGAAACTTGCCAAGTAAAAAGTAACCAATATTTGCAAAATCAATTTTAGATTAAGGTGAATATTTTTAATGCACAGTAACCTCATACATATTAAATGTATTAAAAATGAACTCAAATAGTTATAAAATATAATAAACATTGTTGAAAATGTTTTCAATACATTTTTTTTGTTTTCAGATTCTCTGGTCAGGGGAGAGGGAGTTTAAGTTACATATAACATCATTTTTGAGAAGAGTCTGATAGTATTTTGATATTTGAGAGGAAAGAAAATGGCACTGTTTCAAATTATATATATAAATGTATGCATATGTGTGTGTGTGTATACATATATATGTATTCTCTAGAGTGAGAGTCACATTTTGTTCGAATTAAGACAGACATACCTAGTACTAGTCATTGATCCCCTCTGGTTTTCCTGACCCAGGCCATAGCCTTATGTGTTATGAGCACTAATCTATGATGAAGCCTCTTTCTGGCATGAGCCAGGCATCAGACTTCTGTGTCTCCCAGGAACAGGGACTACATTTAAAAGGTCCTAAGGGTTCTCTTGAAGTCCCACTAGGCTGTTAGTTGGAGGGAGTATGCTATCCTAGCCCCCAAAGAGAGCTGAAGTGGAGATTCAAATACAGGTCCCTCAGAAATTATTTTTAACAATAACCATTTCTTCCTGTCTCTGCCTTCTCTTATATCCTACTTGGCCTGAGGGGTCCAGAGTCCCAGAATATGTTCTCAGTACCACTTTTTTATACTTGGGTTTATCTGACTCCTATGTACATGTATATGTGTTTTCTTTCCTTTTTTTCTATTCATTGTTACTGTACAGGTTGTTTTCCCTTGCCCAAGTCAACACTAAAGCAGAAATACTACCGAACTAAGTGAAAAATTTAGAGGACTAGAGATAAATTTGAACACATGACTATAAAGCTACTTTGTTTTTTTTAAAGATGAGATAAAACTAGATCTGGGATAAGGGAGAAAGGAGTGACATAGATGTTTTTCCAGAAAAGCGTAAACAAATATGATTCCTCAAAGTAAGAGGGAGCAGAAGGGTTTTCTACTCCAGTGACCAGGGAGTGGAAGGGAAAGGATGTTATACCTAGTTGTCTTTGATAGACAGCCAACAGACCTGGATACTTGCAAGTGTCTCTGGACAAAGAGGGAAAAGAGAAATTGTATACTTTGGTGGACATGAGAATGTGAGGAGAAGATTTAGTCCTCTGACCAAGATGCAACTTCACAGACCATGTTAGGAATTTTCCAATTAGGGCTGTGGTAGAGATTCTCTGCTATCTCATATACCCACACATATATCTACATGCCTTTAACTTTTGAGCAGAATAGAGAGTGTTTGCTGTGCTTAGTCGCTCAGTTGTGTCCAACTCTTTGTGACCCCATGGAATATAGCCTGCCAGGCTCCTCTGTCCACAGGGATTCTCCAGGCAAGGAAACTGGAGTGGGTTGCCATGCCCTCCTCCAGGAGATCTTCCCAACCTAGGGATCGAACCCAGGTCGCCTGCATTGCAGGTGGATTCTTTACCATCTGATCTAACAGGGAAGCCCAAGAATACTGGAGTAAATAGCCTGTCCCTTCTCCAGGAGAACTTCCCAACCCAGGAATCAAACTGGGGTCTCCTGCATTGTAGGCAGGTTCTTTACCAGTCGAGCTACCAGGGAAGCCCAGCAAGTGTTTAAGTGACAACAACAACAACAAAAAAGAATTATAGATGGGTAACAGGAATAGGTAATAGAAATTTCTAATGTGGGCTTCCTCTACATATACTGAATATGTTAGACTTGTTTGAAAGAGTTATTGAGGTCAATTTTGTTTTTTAAACAATATGCCAGACAATATTACTTTGATTTTAACTATTAATGTAACAAATGACAGACAGATTTTAAGCACAGTCTTTTCAAAGGGGCATTTCTGAAGGGCTCAAAGAAAACAGAACATTACTGACTCACTCAGCATTTAGTAAGTAAGTACTTGGACTGAGTTTTCAGTATCAGGTACTGACCGCTGTACAAGAGAAAGTATAATTTATAACTTTTGGTTTCCTGATGCTTACTTATACTGTTTATGAAAATTGATTCTTAAACTTTGGCAGACATCAGGATTACTTAGAGAATTTGTTAAAACTGCTGGGCCATTTCAGATTCAGAAGATTTGGTGTAGAGACTAAAAATCTGCATTTCGAACAAGTTTTCATGTGACACTGATGCTATTGGTCAAGGAACTACTCTTTGAAAATCATAGACTGATAAAGATTATCCTTAATTTAACAGAATGTTAAAAAAATGTTGTTAATGCAAATTAAGATTTTCTTTAGTGGATAATTATTATTCATGACTTTAATGATGGTTAGAATGTATTTTGTAGTCGTAACAATGGAAAAATAGCATGAAGTATGACAAAGCCCAATAAAGAAAGTGTTTTCCTCTCACTATTATAGACAGACTTTTTTCCTTTTCTTTTTCTTTTCTATAGCAAACTTTAAGCAATTCACTGGAAGAAGTCTAAACAGCACTGTGCCCTAAACAATGCACCAGTCCAAATAAGTGCTGAAGGATTGCAAAGTTGAAAGTCAAGGTGCCATTTGTTTTTCTTGTGCAGCCTGACACTGCTTCTAATTATGATCAAAATATTCATATATAAATAACAAGATTAGAAGGAAATATGCCTATATTGCATTTGGGCTTATTTTGATAATATTGAAAGCATTACCACAGACATGGTTTAAAATTTTTCAGCTTTAGTTTTGTCTGGCCAAATATTTTGATAAAGTTAGAATTTAGTCTAAAAGTCATGGAATGGCAAAAACAATGGGTTTGTGAGACCAGATTTGGGGTTTTATCCAATTTTGGTGGACATCTGTAGTGACTTTTAGACTATACATAAGAATTCTCTTCAACTTAATTCTTTCCTTGTCAGCTGTATCTAGTCAGTCTCCATGTTCTCGCTAATCTTCCTCATAACAGTAGCTCTTGTTCCCTTTTGTCTACTTTTGTCTAAACCATTATTTCCTCATGAAAATTCTCCAAGCTCATTTCACTGATTCCTCTTTGTCATAATTTGAAATACTCCCCTATTTTACCTTAGACCAATGCAAACCTTCCCAATATAAACAGTTCTCATTTTGTTGGCTCCTTCTCATCTGCCATTATAAATGGCAGATCTCTCACATTCAAAAATAGTTTACTTAACCAATCTCCTCCTATTGAATACTAAAATTGTTAACCATTGTTTCATGTTTGGTATCATTTCTTGGTCATTCATTTTCTCATTGAACATAAGAGCTATGACTGTGGCACATTCTTGGATGGGATAATATCCACCCATTAAAACTATAGTTTAAATCTTGACATGGAAAAATGTTTGAAATGTTTTTGAAGAAAAAGTCTCTTTATACTATACTATTTATGACATAGTTCTTTCTTGATTACAAACGCACACACATAATATATGTCAGTGGTCAACTCTAGGTGGTTGGATTGGAAAAATATTTTAATTTTAATGTCTAGGTATTTTTGGATATTTTACAACAAATATGTGTTATATGCATAATAAGTTATAAAGGGCATAGAAAAATAAAATGAAAATATGCCTATGCGTAATAGTGATTGCTGTTAGGAAGTTAGATTTTCAATTTTTTCTCCTTTTATATACTTCAGTTTTAGTACTAAATAGTGTTTAAATTGATTATTAAATAGCATTTAAAAGTTGAATAGCATTAAAAAATCAATATTTAATATTATTATGTAGTATTTATATTTAGTATTAGAAGGGATAAAATTAATGTTTAAAGATTATATTTAATTTATGTTAGTATATGCCAAACCATGTGTAATTCCAATAATACTACTTTTCTGTGTAAAAACTTTAGAGCTTGCTTTTTCCTTGTAACCGAATTTCGAATTGCTTAACCAGGGAAGCAAGCTTTCCATAGACCATTACCTGCAGATCACTGTTTTTCATTATCCAATGCTGCATCTCAACAAGCTTTCAATGTCCTTGGATAGAATCCCCACTCTTTTCTACTTTACCATTCCTTTACCGCTCCCTGACCTTACTTTTCTGCATGTCTACACTCATCTTTTCTGCAAAGCCTAGGCCAAATGCTAATCTCCATGGACCTATGTTAGTCTAATTACAACATCTGAGTGCGCTTAACATTTTGTTTTTCATTTTTAGATTCCATTCAATTCTTTCTGTGTAGTTTTTCTGTGCATATATTAGCTTTTCAACTTTATTTATTGCATGTGTTTTTTGGTTCATAAGGACATAGTTAAACTAGTAAAACTAGTTAATTTAATAAAATCTGTTCTCACAAAGCATATCGTCAGTAATTTATGGACTGAAAAACAAATCTGTTTGTGAATCTGGCCTTGGCCGCCTATAGGCTGTGCGCATTTAGACATGATGCTTAACCTCTTGTGCCTTCATTTCCCTTGAAAAATTGACAGAAATGATATTTAGTATTGCTGAAGAATTAGTGAGATAGTTTTATAAATAGCACATTATTTATTTATACAAATTATCTGCTATAACATCAAATGTTATGGTTTAGCTGAAACAGATTGTTTTCCCTACTAGGGTTCAGTTGAGAACAGCAGTTGTTGGCTGAAGAGGAAGTTCTGAATATTTCAGTACAGGGTTTCCTTTGCCAAGATAGCTCCAGTTGTCCAGATAACAAACATGAAGTGAGATGAGATGAAGTGAGATCCTAGGTTCCTCTCCCATCTGTCACACTGGCCAACATTTAGTCCTGTAACCACATTTAGCTGCAAAGGAGTCTGGATGGTTAAGTCTCAGCTGTGTGCTCTATTCAAACTCAGGGGGTGGGTCCTTTTGCCAAGGAGGGAAGAAAAGAATGAGGCCAAATAGCACTCCTACCAAAACCAGTATTCTGAGCCTAAAAGACTGTAACCCAAAGCCAAATGAGATGAATACTCAAAAACAAGGGCCTTGTTAAACCTGATGGCCCATTTGATCTCTCCAGTGAAACGTGTCTATCTATGCTACACATGCTTCCCTAGTAGCTTAGCTGGTAACGAATCTGCCTGCAATGCAGGAGACCCTGGTTCAATTCCTGGGTTGGAAAGATCTGCTGGAGACGGGATAGGCTACCCATGCCAGTGTTCTTGGGCTTCCCTGATGCCTCAGCTGGTAAAGAATCTGTCTGCAATGCGGGAGACCTGGGTTTGATCCCTGAGTTGAGAAGATCCCCTGGAGAAGGGAAAGGCTACGCACTTCAGTATTCTGGCTTAGAGAATACTGTATAGTCCATGGGGTCACAAAGAACTAGACACGACTGAGCGACTTTCACTTTCATGCTACACATACCTTTTCCCTCAAATTCTTACAACTCTTTAAAGATAGGGAATTTGTCAACATAACTTATTTAGCTGGCAGTGTATTCCCTCATCTGCTTTACTTTATTATTTTTTATTTAAAATTTATTGGAATATAGTTGCTTTACAATGTTGTATTAGTTTTTAGTGTACAGCAAAGTGAATCAACCATGCATATACCTATGTCGTTTGGTTGCATCCAGCTTTTTGTGACCCCCTGGAGTGCAGCATGCCACACTTCCCTGTCCTTCAGTATCTCTCAGAGCTTGCTCAAATTCATGTCCATTGAGTCAATGGTACTGTCCAACCATCTCATCCTCTGTCACCTGCTTCTCCTCCTGCCCTCAATCTTTCCCAGCATCAGGGTCTTTTCCAGTGAGTCAGCTCTTCACATCAGGTGGCCAAAGTATTGGAGCTTCAGCATCAGTCCTTCCAATGAATAGTCAGGGTTTTCATTTTCTTTTAGGACTGACTGGTTTGATCTCCTTGCAGTCCAACAGACTGTCAAGAGTCTTCTCCGGGAGCACAGTTCGAATGCATCCCCTCTTTTTTGGATTTCTTTCTGATTTAGGGCTTCCCTGGTACTCAGACTTTAAAAAATCTGCCTGCAATGTGGGAGATCTTGGTTCGATCCCTGGGTCAGTAAGAACCCCTGGAGAAGGGAATGGTACCCACTGTAGTATTCTTGTCTGGAGATTCCATGGATAGAGAACCCTGGTGAGCTACAGTCCATAGGGTTGCAAAGAGCTGGACACGACTGAGTGACTAACACTTTTGCTTTTCCACAGAGCATTGAGTAGAGTTCCCTGGGTTACACAGCATCATCTCATTGGCTGTCTATTTTATGTGTGTGCCTAGTCGTTCAGTTGTGTCCAGCTGTTTGCGACCCCATGGACCATAGCTTGCCAGGCTCCTCTGTCCATGGGGATTCTCCAGGCAAGAATACTTGGTGGGGGGTTGCCATGCCCTCCTCCAGAGGATATTCCCAACCCAGGGATCAAACCCAGTTCTCCCACATTGCAGGTGGATTTTTTACCTGTCTGAGACCATCTGAGCCACCAGGAAAGCCCATGTATTTTATACATAGTATCAATAATGTATACATGTCAGTCTCAGTCTCCCAATTCATCCCATTCCTGTACCCCCAGTTGGTATCCATAGGTTTCTTCTCTACCTCTGTGACTGTATTTCTGCTTTGTAAGTAAGATCATCTATAGCATTTTTTTTCAGATTCTACATATATGTGTTAGTATATGATTTTTTTTCTCTTCCTGACTTACTTCACTGTATATGACAGTCTCCAGGTCCATCTACATGTCTATAAATGATCCATTTCTTTCCTTTATATGGCTGAGTAATATACCATTCTAGGGCTTCCTAGGTGGTGCAGTGGTAAAGAATCCACCTGCCAGTGCGGGAGATACAAGAGATGTGGATTTGATCTCTGGGTTAGGAAGATCTTGTGGAGAAGGAAATGGCAACCTGTTTCAGTATTCTTGCCTGGGAAATCTCAAAGACAGAGGAGACTATCCATGGAGTTCCAAAGAGTTGGACGTGACTGAGCGACTAAGCACACACACACACCCACACACTCAAATATTCCATTGTATATGTACCACATCTTTTTTATTCATTCCTCTGCTGATGGACACTTAGGTTGTTTCCATGTCCTGGCTATTATAAATAGAGCCTTCTCCACTAGATTAAACAAAGAAAAATCACAACCAAGGGTATTCCATAAATTTCACTTGTTTAAATGTGGCTCTGGAGAATGTGCAGTTAAAGATTATGAACATGTTATGTTTGTATCAAGGTGATGGTAGAAGCCTTTGGTTGCTAAAAAAAAAAGCCCAATTTGTTTTTTAGCTAATTTTTCAGTTCTTTGTAATTAGGATATTTCTTCTGCTCTCACCACTGGGCAGCTATGGAAGGAAAATAGATCAATGAGAATGACCTTACATCTTTATTATTGACTCTACAGTTTTCCAGTAATAGGAGCTTTTTGGAATTATATGATGTCCTCTACGGATGACAATGTATGAATGTTACTACATTTCCTTGTGTGACAGTGTGCTATTTCCTGGCAGTGCTGAGGGTCACGTAGCACACAATGATAAATAAAGAAACATTCTGTGCATTCTTAGATCTTCACATTTTTATTTTGAAACATAGAATTTCATATCGGTTAACACCTACTTTTAAACAAAATGATGCATTAATTAAATGCCTTGTCATAACTGTTATAAGCTCTGTTAGAAAAATAAACATCTCACAACAAACTACAGTATCAGCTTTTTAATAAATACATAAACCAAAGTTAGTAGTCAATCAGAATTATATGAACAGGCTCATAGTATCTAAGTGAAATTATTGTATCCCCAATTTTCTATGTCATTTAAGGCAATTTAAATTTCTGTATAATTCAAAGTCAGAAATAGTAAGAAACTTGTTTAATGACAGTTTCTTTCTTAGAACTATTTTGATTTCAAATACTTTAATTTAAAAATACACTCTATATTAAAATGTTTTCTACAGAGGCAGGAGTTGTTAAATGAAACACATAGGTATATTACTGATAATTTAAAAACATTACTAATTTTTTGCAGATTTAAAAAACTTTAATGAAGTAACTGGTAAATGTAAAATAGTTTTAAACTTATGTTAAATATATACAAAATGAATTTCTATATTAATATGTGCAAATTTATATTTTATTATAATTTAGAATTAAAATATTTTATATTCAGTATTTTAAAGAAAATCTATGTGCCATATTTGTCATTGTATGGAATTGTTATCAAAATCACATTTATCTGTGGTACAGTGTAAAGTTAGTAAAGACTTTTTTACACAAATCATACATTTCCATCCTTGATGACTGCAGTTTTTTTTTTTTTTAATTGTTGAATAGATGATTTTAACTGAAATAGGCTGTGGAGCTTAGAAACCTGATTAATAGAGATAGTTTATGAAGATAAATTTTTGTGGGAAAGTAATCCAGGTAGATAAAGGAGTAGTGTTGTTACTCTCAGGTATTTCATTGACAGCTGCCCAGATAGCTGAACAATTGTTTCATGTAAGTCAAATAATTTAAATATGCAGTTTTATGAGTCATTACATGGGCTTAAGGTGAGTTTATGAAAGCCAAAGAGAAAAATCAAACAAAAGAATAGAAAGGACATAGAAAAATAAAAATGTAAGAGGACTTTAAGGGAAAATTTCCTTACAACACTGATTGGTTGTATGATACTTTTCTTCTATCATTGACATAAGACACATAAAATGGTTCAAAATCTTAAAATTGCAAAAATTTAAATCTAAATGTGATGATTTTATGTAATATTTTTCCAGTTAATTCTGTTTAAGAGTGAGATGATCACATGAAAGTATTCTTTAGAGAGTAATAGAATAAACATTTGTTAACAAACCTGGGAGAAACTCAGTCATTCTTGTCAGTTAGGTTAGGGTTTGCTGAAGCATAAACAGAAAGTTGAAAGAGCTTTTATATAAAGGTCTGCAGGATCTAAACTCATAATCAGATGGTTAGGCTTCATGTTAAGTGGTAATGTGATTCAGATGTACTGAAAACTGACTTCACGTGTTATCGTACGTGTGTTCTTAAATATTTATATAGAAATGAATGTCTCTATACCCGTGAACATTTAGTTAAAGATGAATTAGTGTAATATTTATTTAAGTAAAATTATAAAAACTGCATCTTAGAGGCCAATAATCACAAGATATATTTCAGAGATGTTAAATTGAAAAGTAGATATCTTAGACTTAATGAAATATGAACATGTATAACCCATAATAAATTGGCCATTGAAGAATTATAAGAAAAAAGGGGAATGATCTGAAAGAATGCTAGTTTCATATTTATTTGAAAATATGTCTCAGCTTGCATTGCATTAAGTGGAGTTCTTAAGGTCAGTATAAATAAGGATAGTTGTAAATTAAATGTTAAGAGTAAATAAAATAATATAATATGCACAAGATTGAACTTCCAAGTATCTGTATTTCATTAGATACTTTTATTAAAATATATGGATCTCAAATCCCTTAAAATTGAAATAAGCTTGAACAGTTGTAAACATTTAAAATTCTCAGTTTTTAATGGGTCTTTGTTTAGGTACATAGATTCAAATGACTTTTAAAATCATTAAGAGATATTTGGAAATGAAGAACTTCATTATATTATTACAGGCAGTTATTTTTCACAATTAGGCTAATTGAACTTGAAGTTTGGGGGCAATCTCTTAGGAAAAGTGAGTAGAAAAAAAATAGGGGTAAGAAAAGGAAGGAAAAGCCATTGAGTTTAACTTATTATAAAGGTATCATAAGGAATATAATTCTATGGAGAAAAATTTTCATAATCCATCATAATTATATTTCAACATTGTATGGATGTCCATTGTCATGCATAAGAATATCTTCAATAGCGATTAAGTGTATATTCAAAATGTTTGAAATTTATTCTTTAGTGGAGTATTGCATCTGATGCATCCACTAATTTTGAGTTTTGACAAATTTGCCTCTAGAGAAATCTATTCTATGTAATCTTAGATTTTTGTATTTGTTTAAACCAAACTAAATTGAACGTTTAGGACATAATCAGAGTTTTAGTGAATTTTTGAGTCTTTCAGAGAATGTCTGTACATAAATATTAATAAATTAAAAAAAGATGCTTATAAATCCACACATATTGCAGTATAAAGATATCCCCAGAGAAGTAAAATTCATACAGTTATATTGTAGTGTATATATGGCCTATTTCTAAATCATGACGTACTTTAGGGCACAGAAATGCTGTCGTACCAAAAGAGTTGTTCAAGTTCTTAACTTCGTTAACCATTTAAAGTTTCACTACTTGTGTTTAATATCAGTGAATCTCAAAAGGCTCCTCTGGTCATATTAGTTGAAATAGGCTTTGTTTACATAAATTATTTAATCTAAGAATACCCTGTTTTCCCTTAACTTTTCATTAATTCTAACTAATCAAATATTAATTATCTCTCACAAGGAAAATATCAATTATTCAAGTAAATATAAGCTCTAAAATCTTTAAGAATTAGATCTTTAAATAAAAAAGGAAAGCACAAGACATCACAAGCATAACTGCAATCACCATCTAGCATCAAACTGCCTATCAGGAAGCTTGTCCCTTCCTATGAGAAGAGACTTGTTTCATTATAAATTAGTGCAAACTAATGAGAGTGTCCAAATATCCATCCCTTTTTTTTAAGGATTTCATTTTATTATCCTCTTTTGGATAATTCAGCCCACATAGACATTAGTTAATGAACCTTGTAATGTTTTAAAAATTCTAAATGTGTCAAAGTTTTCAGTATTTCAATGAATGGATATTTTCCACTTTTTCCTTTGGGGGCTGACAGGTATTCATTTATTTCCTTTTTTAAAAGAATGTAATGTGTGACAGGCAAGCTGCTAAAACAATTATTATGTTATCCTTGGTGATCAAAGGTATTTTACATAAGTGAGTCACAATACTGAATTATGTCAATGCCGCTGATCACTCATTCGGGGAAGGAAATACTGCTCAATTTAGCATCGTAATTGCCTGGCTTCAGGGGATGGCTGATGGAACTACTGTGTCTTTTGGTTCTGGAACAACTTATTATACATTTTTGAATCTTCTTTAGGGTGGATGGGATATAGTCTTCATCGAAATGTAGACATCTGGCACTTTGATTAACTCAAGTGCTGGAAGACAGAAAATCGGGGAAGCTGATTGTAAGAGGACATTTAAAAGGAATTTAAAACAACTTCCTTTGTTGTCATATGCAAAGCTCTGTGCTGTACACAGGACTATTTGACTTCTAGCCAATAAAATCAGAGTGAATAACTCTAAGGATATGGTAGTTGTGATGAAGTTCCTGTTAGGGAAGATAAAAGTTCATCACCTCTGTATCAAGCTCTTGGACTGAGCACTGCACGACCCCAGGGGAAATGCTGTTCACACAGCCTGTGTGAATAGACTTCTCTCTGCTGCTGCTAAATCACTTCAGTCGTGTCCGACTCTGTGCGACCCCATAGATGGCAGCCCACCAGGCTCCCCCGTCCCTGGGATTCTCCAGGCAAGAAAACTGGAGTGGGTTGCCATTTCCTTCTCCAATGCATAAAGTGAAAAGTGAAAGTGAAGTCGCCCAATCGTGTCTGACTCTTCTCGACCCCATGGACTGCAGCCCACCAGGCTCCTCCGTCCAAGGGATTTTCCAGGCAAGAGTACTGGAGTGGGGTGCCATTGCCTTCTCCGCTAGTTAGGCCATTTTGCAGTCTGTTAGAAGCTGATTAGCAGAAAGACTGGATGCCAACCATGGACAATTCGGTTTGAATTACTTTTTTCTGCTTTGTTTTAGAATTGTCATACTCATTCACTTAAGACTTCAGTAAATCACATTTAAAAATACTTGCCAATTGACTATTTTAAAGATTCAAGAGGTAGTATGACATTGTTCAGTGAGCACTGGCCTGGCAGTAAAATAGTTCTCTTTGAGTGCTGCCACTTAGTCACTGAGGGGTTTTTGAAAAATCATTTGAACTTTCTGAGCCTCAGTTCCCCTGAATAACCACAAGCGTGAATTAGCTTATTTCTAAAGATATTGTCTATTCTTCTCTAATTGTGTATTTTTAGAATTCTGGTGAGTTGGATTGAGGGGATTCAGGGAAAGAATATCCTTAGACTGCTTCAAAGGGCAAAAGTAATATAGCTTAATTTAGTTTTAATTTGAAAAATATTACTATCTGCTTTGAATAAATATTGGAGAAATAACATTCAAAACTGTGGCACTTTGCTTGAGGCAAAGTTTCTAAATATTTTGTGAATTTCAACCTGATGATTAGACAAATGAAGTGGTAAAATAATCCATCCAGTTTACCAGGTAAGAAGATCTAAAACTCTACATCAGCAAACAATGAAGCTGTTCAGATTTTGATGTTACTTGAAGTGTCCCTTATTAAACATTGAACTTTGAAAAATATTCTAATAAAGTGACATTGTATTATTATTAGTTTTTTATGGCAGTAGTAACTTAGCACTTATTAATCCAGTCATCTGTGACATATATAAACTTATCCTGTAAGAAAGAAAACCAAAATATAAAGGCAAAGAGGAAAGACTGTTAGAATTAGTATCCATCTTGTCAAAGAAAACAAACACACATGCATAAAACTACTATTTCAAAAGCAATATCCCTCAAGATTAAGGTTTTATCTGTTTATCTCTTGAACGAATGAAACACTAATCATTTATTCATCTGTCTGGTCTTGTCTGTTCACTGCTGCCAGTTGTTGAAGTGCTTGGCAACATTAGTATAACTGCATTATTCATTTGTCTGCATGTTTGGTGCAGGGATTACGGTAGCCTTGTAGTGACACAATGCCAAAACTATCTCACAGCATTGTCTCTCTGGGAAGTGTACAAATGGTGGGTACCTGTAAAGTGTAGTCAGTGCTCTTCAGATAATCTACATTCTATGCTGATCTAAATAAGTTATATATTACAGTAAAGTGCTACAATGACACTAGTATCAAACAGTAGTAAGACACATTTTTCTCTGAAAAATTCAGCAGCAGTGTGAGTCACATGATGATGAGGATGCTTGTCAGTCTTCATTCGAGTAGACAACCAGCAACTGGCATGATCTAGCAAGTTTGTCTCCTCCTGTGACTTCTAAAATAGTAAATTTTAGGAGCAATTATTTAAAATCCAGTTTCCCATAAGGTACTTTCTTTTTTTATCATTTTAGAAGTTGCACCTGAAAGTTTCATGAGCATTTAATTTGCTAATGTCCATTTTTATTTCTTCAGGTTTTTCACGTCGGTAGGTTACTGCTCTTGTGCAAACACTTTGCAGAATCAACTTGTCCTTGATAAGGAAGAAATATTATCATTAATTAAGAGCCTAAATATTGAAAGTAGACAATAACACACTGATAGTAATTCATTTTTAGAATTCACTGACCTTTTTTGAGGCTGACACCCTGTAATCTGCCGAGGACTTAATTTTATTATTATTCCATTGTAGTATCACCTGTCTAATGATCAGGACTTTAAGCAACCCAATCAAGAATGTGACTATGAAAATGATGAAAAATATTCTCAAGTAGCTTGGACTAGAGAGGCATTCTGTAAAGAAGCAAATAATACATGGTTTAAAAAACTGGAATGAGTAAATCAAAGGATTCTAACAGTAGTATTAGAAATAAATAATGTTTATCATCTCAATTAATAGGATCAGAGATATTTGCAAATCTACATTTTCAAAACGAAGGACTTCCATTGTTGTTGATTCAAAAGTAAACTAATTATTATTACACATTTATTATTCAAGTATTTTTAACAAAAAACTCTCCTTCAGAGAATAGCCACAATTAAGGTATTCAATAAGATTATTTCTTTTCAGCTTGATTCTTGTACTAACTAGAATATTTCCAAATCCTTAACTAAATGTGATTTCAACCACGACAGAGAGAAGGACAGTTTTTGTGGTATGATGTGGATCACTAAGTGGAAAATAGGATATAAGAATTATTTAACAGCTCCATGCATTAACATATGTTTTTCTTGTTATGCTTACTCCTCATTTGTTACACATCAGTAATGGAAAATAAAGTAAACATCTGCAGAAGCTAAAATTAGTACTACTCTCATAGATGAATAAATATTTCCTTTGAAACTGTAGTGTAAGTTTTCATTATTATTACACATAGCTTCTCCAGGAAATGGGAGTGTACAGTTTGGGACAATACCCAAATCTCTTTCCTCGATTGTTATTAATTTATTTTTTACTTGTCTTTTAACTAAATCTATCATATTCTGCTTCTAAAAATACCACTTTTTGTTTTTTAAGAGCAGATAATTACTAGCTGGAAAAGGAAATGCTGTATTAAGAGGGGCAGGCTAGGTCCCTGTTTTAGCACTGGACCTTTGGCAAGCTCTAGTTGGAAAGTCTACAGCCTCTGTGGCTGCCAGAGGTATTACCCTAATCTAAGAGGAACATGGTTGCATAATACACAAGTATTCCACAGAACTCATCAGCTGCCCCACACTCACAGAGTTACCTCCCAGCCTAAAGTGCCATGTGCTTTTCTGCACATTCTCCAGACTTTGGGGACTTCATCTAACTGTCTGAAAGTCTCCTTGAGAAGGCCTTTCGGGAGGCGACCTAACAAGACTTAGAAAAGCAGTCACCCAGTCATGAGTGATTTCTGTTTGAATTCCCCCGGATGACCAAGCATGCTCTTAAACAGCCAAGAATTCAGTAAAAAGGGCAAGGGCTCATCTCCAAGTGGGAAGACTTAGAGCCAGTTTTTTGTTTTTTTTTTTTCATCATAATATTAAGGTTCCTTGAAAGAAGTGCTAAAAGGAGACTGGAGGACAACTAATTGGAGTAGAAGCACCAAATCCAAGTGTGAGTCCCCCAGTGTTATGGTCTCATACATAGAGAGAATCCAAGATGCTCTATTAAAAGGTGTTACCTTTGGTAGTGCCCAGGTTCGTGACATGCACGCCTTTCATTTCCCTTGGCCAACTTAGAATAGTAATCAGCTAAGGGGGCGCGTGGCTTGATCTCACTTTCTGGCTTCTTTCCTAGTAGGAGTTTAGCCAGGAAAAGCAAAATAACCCTTTAAGTGTGATCAAGTGGATAGATAATAGAGGTGGTTAACAAATGCCCTTTTTCCTCTCCTTGCACCAGAGTTGTGAAGGGGAGGGGAGCCCTCTAGCTATTAATACTAATACATTTTATAAATATTTCTAATGGTTTAGGGTGGAAGACATTTTCAGGATTCAAACCTGTATGCATTTAAAAATTTTTAATTTTGGAGAACCAAAAATTTAGCTCCAGCCATGCCTCTTTTCTTAGTTTAGGTCAAGCAAGGGATTTTCCTAAGGAGCTTTAAGGGAATACATTTTGTTAGCCACACTTAGGTCAAAATAGGTTTATTTACTTAACATAATAAATTACATGTTGACAGTCAGTGCTCTATTTATTAGAAAAGGCACTTGGCTTTTGGGTGTGATTGTTGCAGCCCCATCTGGCAGCACATGGGCTCTTTTCAAATCTAAATTTATTATGGGCTAAGGTTAGTATGGATATCAGGGGAGAGGAAACAAAACTCTGGAGAAAGTTTATTCTTCTGTGCAATCTCTCTAAGACCTAGAATTATTCTTACAGGTTGGAAGAGAGACCAGAAATAATAGTAGCAGTAGGAATGTTCTCAATGAATACATAATTTCAGGCTTCATTTCGAATTCTTATATAGTTTAACATCTTAAACCTGAACAAAAGGAAGGCACTGGCATTTGGGTTCTAGTTAACTTTTGTCCAAAATGGTCTTTGAATGTAGAGTTCACATGTTTCTTTCATTCATGTATCATCTTTTAAATTTTTTTAATGTTCACTGGCTTAATTTACACAGCTCTTTGAGGTTGATATTATTTTCATTTTATAGATGAGAAAACTGAGGCTCAGGGAAATTTTGTAAGATGGTTAATACTGCTTAGCTACTATTAAGAGTATCAGTAAACATGCTTAAGCCAAGGTCTTCAGACTAAAATTTCCATACCATTTCCATTGTGCCATCTTTATATTTATTCACCGTGGAAAAAAAGCTGTGCTCTGCTCTGTTGTGTCTGACTCTCTGCAGCCCCATGGACTGTAGCCTACCAGGCTCCTCTGTCCATGGAATTTTCCAGGAAAGAGTACTGGAGCAGGTTGCCATTTCTTACTCCAGGGGATCTTCCCAACCCAGGGATGGAACCCATATCTCTTGCATCTCCTGCATTGGCTAGAAGATTCTTTACCACTAGGGCCACCTGGGAAGCTCTCATTCAACTCTAGATTATATTTGCATCAGAATGAAAATTATTGCCTTTTGAAGGAAGGAATTGCCTTTTGAAGTTATATACTTCTCAAAAGCAGATCATTACTACCTAGAATTTTTTTTTTTTTGCATCACCTGAAACATGAAAGTAAATGTTAGTTTCACATGAGGAAGCTTATGACCGGATGCAGGTTTGGGTTGTGGAGGATAATTATGGCTCCATAGACCGGAGAGTTGATGCTTTCGAACTGTGGTGTTGGAGAAGACTCTTGAGAGTCCCTTGGACTGCAAGGAGATCCAACCAGTCCATTCTAAAGGAGATCAATCCTGGTGTTCTTTGGAAGAACTGATGCTAAAGCTGAAACTCCAATACTTTGGCCACCTCATGCAAAGAGTTAACTCATTGGAAAAGACTCTGATGCTGGGAGGGATTGGGGGCAGGAGGAGAAGGGGATGACAGAGGATGAGATGGCTGGAACGCATCACTGACTTGATGGACGTGAGTCTGAGTGAACTCTGGGAGTTGGTGATGGGCAGGGAGGCCTGGCGTGCTGCAATTCATGGGGTCTCAAAGAGCTGGACACGACTGAGCGACTGAACTGAACTGAACTGAGACCTTGTCTTTAAAGGTGAAATGGACTCTACATAGGAAACGCCTATTCTTGGCTCATGAGGTCTCTCAAGAAAATCTGTTTGGTGTAATTCCATGGAGTTGCATAGCATGTGAATTTAGCTGGGTAGTTGAGATGAGAGATCGAACAGTTTAGTCATACCATGGCAAATATCCTCAAACGGTTTTATAGAGTACCATTTCTGGGAGACTGTAAACATTGAAGCAGTTATTTCTTTTTTTTAGGATGGTTGAGCTTTTTGGGAGAACATGGTTCTCTACAGATACTTCAGGACTTTGATTATTAAACTTTTGTTTACCTGATGTTTGGTCCACATAATGCTGTTCTTTGAGAGCACATGAAGTTTTACACCGATCAAGTATAGCTTGAGACAGATTGTGAGGGTGAAGGCATTGCACACAATTCCTATAAGGGGAAATAGAAGTGAAAACGTTTAATTCTTTAAAAGGTTGTAGCTTGTAGTATTTTCTGTAAACAATAAAATGTCCAAATAGGGTACTTTTTTAGGACAGCAGACTTGTTAAACTGGGAAAGAGACCTGTGACATTTATTTGTAATCTTGGCTGAATTTAATACCAAGCAAAATTACATTCTAGCCACTTAAAATATTGTAATGTATAAAATCAACATAATGATATTTTTTGTATTGAAAATAAAATTTCTAGGAAAAGAATAAGATAGTCTTACTATAAAATCAAAAACAAAACCAGCCAGCACAGCTGTTTTAGAAAATGAATATTATGATACTACTAGAAAAATTTTGCAATGAATATACAGTTCAAATTCTGATTGAGTTGACTAGAAATACCTCCATCATTATCTTCCTAATGAGTTACATAACCTCTTATGCATAATTGTGAAAACTGGAGAATATCTTTTAAAAAATGAAAAAAACAAATTGTAAGCCAGTTATATTTTGAGTAGTTGTCTTTGAGCAGTTAATTACTGGCACAAAACAACAATGCTGCCATTATTTAATATAACCTTTTACTTATCCATCACTTCTTTCTAGAGTGCTTCATAGCTACTACTCTTTTATCTTTAAAAGAATAAAAATAAAACAATAATAACAGGTAACATTTATTCTATGATTACTGTGCACCAAGTACAAAAGTTTAGGGCTTTTTTGCATGAACATCTAATTTAATTATTTCACAGAATTATAGCACAGTATTATTATTATCTGCATTTTTGATATCATGAAACTAAGGCGCAGAGAATTTAAACAATTTTGTCCTAGATCAAAAAGCTAATTAATAGTAAGCTGGGAAGCAGCCAGCTCCTAAATCATAACATTGTACATCTTAAACTTACACAAGATTATCCATCAATTACATCTCAAGAAAGCTGGGGGGACAGCCCCACTGAATCTTTATTAACACTGAATATTATTCTTTAAAAAAAAACTTTCAAAAAAGGCAGTGAATACCTAGATAAATTCTCATGCATGATCCAAGATTGGAGTCTAAGTCTTCTAATTCCTAAATTCCTCATTCTGTTCTTTTTTAGCATGATGATAATTTGTCTGGAGAAGATCCAGCAACTTTTTGGTTAAGGTAGGCAAAACAGCAAAGATTCAACATGGCTAAATGAAGGACTGTTTTACGTAGGTTTGGAACCAGAAAACACATACCAGTTTTCACTGCAGCCTGTGTGACATGTGGGACAATGTTCACAGAAACGGCCGATGCTCCTGGGATCAGTGCACTCACACCTGCCACATACACATGTGCCTCTCCCACTACACACTTGGCCCTTTGGACTGACACAGAGCTGGGCAGATGCAGATGGGCACTGGCAGCGATCCCCTTCCCAGCCCCTGAAGCACTGGCATCTGCCGGCCTCACACTCTCCATGCCCTGCAACAAAGATACTCCGAGATCTAAGTTACCGAGATCACTGACTTTGTGAAGCATTTCCAAACATGAATTTCCCTTCCATCCCATGGAAACACACTGACAGTCAAGTGAATGGAAGCAGCATCATTTTCTATTTGTCTGACATAAACAATCCCAGGACTTAGGACTGACTATTTTTAAAGCTGTCCTATTGTAGATAATCTCCCCATGCTAATCTATTGTGCTGACAGTTGTGAATTCTGCCCTGCTGCAGTGGCTGCCCAGCTACTTGAAGGTCACTGTATATTCAGTTCTAAAGTAAAAAGACACAGATATAAAGAAGTAACAGAGGCTGAAGTAATGTTGTCTGATTTGAAATTAGAAAGAAAGGAGTATTTTATGAATAGCTTCCATAATTTTCTCTCCTAGTCGCTCATTATTGCTAAGGGCCTGGGATAACTTTGCATGTCCATTGGGCAAACTCTTCTAAGAGCTTCAGTTCTGCTAGTGCCTTGATTAAAGATGAGATCTCCAGGGAAGTTGAAATAATCCTTTCACATCTTCAGCACATTATGTAGCAGGTTAGTGGTGCATGTCTTAATAAGGTATGTTGTGAAATGTTATTAGGTGGTAAATGAGAGAAAGCAAGAGAGAAATCAGGGTGGTATGTTTGTGCATGTTGGAGTTGAGGAAGAACACTGATTATACTTAGTTAAGTGGGTTTTAGCCTGTAGAAAGTAGCCAAAATTTAATATGTTAATGTGAACTATAAATTTTCAAGAGAGGGTACATTTTCAGGGCTGTATAATGTTTTTCAAGTTTATCTGACCAAAGACTTTTCCTTCCTTCCTTTTTTCCTTCCTTTCTTCTCCCTCCCTCCTCCTTCCCTTCCTTTTCTTTGTTCCCTCAATTTCTGGCTTATGCCCTCTCTCCTTTTATTGTGGAGCATCTTACAGTGTAACTGTTCCATAGCCTCTACTGTTGGATCAGCTCAATTTGTTAACTGTAAAATTAATGATATCCAGGCCAAGCAAATGCCTGCCAGACTCAATTGTCTATATACGGGCTACATGCCTAATACTAGCCCGCTGATCTGTGAACATGTGTTATTATTTTCAAAGGACCTTAGTGAAGAAAATACTTGTCAGCCTACAGTTTGTGGTTATAATTTATATACAAATAATTCAAAGCAGATTCTCAATTTCCTCTGTAACAGTAGTTATCATAGTCATGTAGAAGGACCAATACATTGATTTTTAATATTTTACTGTTAACAGAGACTGGGATTCTCAGTGTCTCAACATTTCAGACTTCATTGAGAGCTTGACAGCTATAGAAAATGATGACCTCAGAATTCTTTCTCTTCCCTGTCCCAATCAGTTTTAGCACTGAAAAACTTAGACAATAATTATGGGTTTATTCTAAAGTCATCTATAACCCCTTCTACCTAGATGCCAAGTACAGCTGAATAAATTTTTTAGAATATAAAATATTATGTGCATAAGATATAAAGGAAATTTTCCATCCCATGTTTATGTGAAATAGGGCACATTTTTTATTTATACAAGAATAAAAACGTATTTTGTGTATGTTTATTACTTTCCATAAGCTTACTACAATGAAATATTTCATGTTATCAATAATTTAATATTTGCTTACCAAAATGCAAACATTAAAAAGGTACTTTAATAATAAAAGGATTTAGTACACTACCATAGAAAAATTAATTAATTAAATAAGTATTTTGCATTAATTTTCAAATGTTGCATATATTTTCTAGAATTTAACCTCTAGGTGGCAGTAAACTGAATTAGCCAAAACATACTTTTGATATTTTTTGTTTTAAATTATTTCATTTTAAATTTTGGTCTGTATGTGGCCTCTGGACTAATCTTGATTTTTTTATAAAACCTGTATTTTCTTGAAGAGTACTGTCCTTTGACAATTCTGTTGCTGGTATTCCAAAAATAAAGTAGACAGGTTTATATACTACAGATTTATAATGCCATCTCTAATAACACATTAAGAATTTTACAGTGAATTGAAAGTATATTTTTATAGCTAACTATCCTCTGAACAAGATGAGGGGAGTGACCATTTATGTGGATAAATCAGAGTCTTCTAGAAGAATACCCAGATTATAGAAAATCTGTCAGACATTGTCAGTAATTTCCTTTTCTGGTATATGTCTTTACAAGGTCACAGCATTCTTGAAAATAATAACTAATTTTTGGTTTTAATTTTTAAGTATTTCCTGTACAAAATAATTTAAACTATAAATATCAGAATTATGTGCAGTATATTTGTGGCTATGTCCTAATTTCACAGACTTTGAAAGTTTAAATATCAGATTCAGATTCATGGTTGGTAATTATAAAGGTGTGATTTAAAGATACTTTAACATATATGCTAGCTTAATATACAACTATATAAATAACTGCATGTACATATTTATACTCACCAGCACACAGATTTCCATGATGATATGGACAAGAAAAGTCATCCTTTTCACAGTATTTTCCATACACTTTTCCAAACTTAATTTTGTGACATAAACATTTCCCACAAATGCAAACTCCTCTACCGCTGCAAACAGGTTGATCCTTGTGTGACTTGCAACTTTCAGAAGGAAATGTATCCTCATCAATATGACATTTATTCTCATCACACTGGAAGCACTTGGCATCTAGAAAAGTTTCTTCTACACACTTTCTTTTAGGTCCTCTGCTGTCATCACACTGACAGCTGCAATTTCTGTGTATATGAATTTTAGTGGTTTCATTGAAACCAATAGGTTTGATGATTGCATAGCTCTTTCCTCCTGTGACATCACATTTTTCCATTGTAACTGTTACATTGAAAAGAACCTAAATTTGTGGGTGAGAGGGAAAAAATACATTTATATACTTTGTTTTTATTACTAATATTATATATGTTAATGATATTTTAAGTCAATATTATACCATCTATAAGAAATTAATATTTATAAATTACACATGCATTCTTTTTTCATATGTAGACATAACATTACCTTTTAATTTCATTTTATTTCCTTATTAAGGAACTGGAGAGTTAAAGGATACAATGACTGAGACTTGCCTATCATGCGCCATTAAATGGACATGGATTCAAACCTATTTGAAAGGTATCTACTTCTAATCATTCATTTATATCCTCAGATGATTTCTTAGCAAACTTGAGAGAGAATAGACCATTTTCTAGATCCAGTCCTTAACTTGTGGAGTTACGACAAATATTTGGCATTAGAGATAGATCAAATAAACTGAAGTCAAGGGCTTCTGCTCTACTGGTTTAAAACCCTGAAATGAACAATTGTCAAATGAACAATTTTTATTTTTTTCTCTTTTCCTAGAGCCCAAGTAAAGTTTTGGAGTTAAATTTTAGTTTACACATAATGTTAAGAGGAAAACATGGGGCTTTCCCTGATGTTACTCAAGGGAAAGAGATTTAGGACTCTCAACTTTAAAGTCCTAAGATCTCAATACAAGGTCATACATTTTTCTCAGTGGAGATGTTAGTCTGCAACTAATGATCTGGCCTGGCAGGAATTGGTTTCCCCCATGAAACTACATAATTGCTTTCTCTTGCCAAATTCTTCTCAGTTTTTTCTCCACAACACAATTGGCTTAGTGTGTGTATTTATATTTGTTAACTCATCTTATAATCTTCAGGTAATTTGGCAAACAAGGTTTATAGTTTTCTTCCATGTTAGACTGAGATATATTACAATTTAAAAATAATTTGTGCTAAGCTTTTTGGTCGGGATGGAGATAGATTAGGTAAATAGATATGGATGGATATATATATATGTGTGTATATATATATATGGAGATATATATATATATGACTATATAGAGATTTCCTCTTTCTTATGTATATAGATTATAGATATCCATCCCAACAAAAAAGCCTAACATAAATACATATACACACAAGCACAAACACACACACACAATAAGAAAGATCTAAATTTAGGTTTATATGTTATCTATATCCATGCAGAATTAGAATTAGTCTCATAATATTAAAATCAGTACAACTGAGGTCAGACTTGAAATGTTTTTTTCTCTTTAAAATATTAAGGAGTAACAGGTTGTAAGATAATGTGGTCACTGCCAAAATTAAGTAGAGCAAAACTTGGGATTTCTATAATTAAGAGGTCAAATGACTCTTCTTGACAGTCAAACTGTTTATACCACTTTGTTGAAAATGAGGGAAAAAAGGGATGTAGACAAAGAAAAAGAAGTAAGCTAAACCATTCTGCCAAAATTGATTTTGAAAGAAAGAGCTTATTCTAAGAGGGTAATCCTTTCTCAAAAAGTAATAACTGCATTATTTTTTTGGGAGCACAAAAGAAAAAGTTTCTCTATATTCAGTGTAAATAAAACATATTTTTTGTAAACTGGTATAAAATGTCTTTTGGACAAAATTCAAGGAGTGATTATGGAGAAGCCAACAGAACTTGAATTTGAAATAATTAATTTCAAATATACAGTTTGTTGGAGCAACTGTACTATCTGCAGATTCTAAACTTCCCAAGAGGGAAAAGTACATTCTAACTAGAAAGAAAGGAAGATTCTCTTTTATTCAATCTTATTAACAGAATAGTAGTATTTTTAATCTTTCAATAGCTCTTTCTGTATAGCATGATATTAAAATAATTAATAACATCATAGAACCTTAGAGATGGATGGAAGAGTGATTAGAATATTCTAGTTCAAGTTATTTATTTAAAAATGAAGCAACTGATGCCTCACTGAGGTAAATGACTCACTGAAAATCACTTTGTTCTACAAGAATTTCTTTTTAAAGTATATTTCTGTGTGTTTACTCTCTCTTGTGCAAATCCTGGGAGAATCCCTATCTTCCATTGTCCTATTTCCTCATGCTGCTATAATCTGAGTCTCTTTTCCATATTTCATTCCTTTTTAGTTAAATGATGACACTTCTTTTTATTGTTGTCCTTAACAAATTTCCCTACTTCCTAGATCGTTATATTGAGATAATATAAGTGTCCTGGGACAGTCACAAAGTGAAAGATTTTATAATTCTTAATCCTTATCAACAGCTCCATCACTCCCATTCTTCTGTATTGCTTTTACCCTCAGCTTTCACATTTACTCTGAGAATTTTCAGATTTGAAACAAAAAGGTATTAGCATAATATAAGAAGAGACACTTATTGTTCCAGAAGATGTGATTTCCTAACATATACTGGCTGTGTCATCAATAATAATAAAGTTATTATTATTAAATAAGTATTTAATATGATACATATTTATTTTAAAATAAGTACTAGAGAATTTGAGAGAACAGTCAGTGGAGTTACAACAAGTAGGAATTTTAGGAATAGACAATGAAAGTTACTTTGAAGTGTAAATGAGATTCTTAAGATCAGTAGTAAGCAAAGTTTTCAGAATGGTTTGAGTTTTCTGTGAGAAAGCATGCCAAACAAGTTAATTTACTTTAAATCGGAAAAATGCACACCCACATACTTCATCATTGCTTGTCACATTTCCGCATCCGTCTGTGCCTGGCTTTCTGGTCCCATCTGGACAAATGGCAGTAATGTTAAAGTAGATGCCTTTTACCTGGTTTTCCACCTGAACTTTCACTTCTGAAATGAGTTTCTGCAGAGATGACATTTTTTAGTTGTATACTATAGCAGTTTCAAATGTAAGCAACTAAACAAAAGTCAAGTTTATCATATCATTCTAGATTTAATTTTTTAACTAAATCAAAGAGTCTGCCTTTATAAAATCTTGATTAAAAACAGTATTTCCACATAATGACCTAGCTACATTTGAAATACATAAAAAAAATACTAAAGGATTAGATTATCTGTGTTCAAACTGCTCTATTTTTTTCACGTATTTCCATGACTGCATTTTGATCACTTCAGAGACATTTCTCACTCGGCCTGTGTTACAAAAATAATCATTTTAATCCAATAATATTTATATTTTGTGACAAAATTTGAAGAAAGCATTGAGAATACATACACAATATGATACATCATAGCACATAAATCTTAACAGCTTAAAATCTGGAACACGCTTCTGACATGTACTGCTATTAAAACAACATTTCAGTTTCAGATACTTAAGACTATCATGGAATCTAAAATGTCTTACTGATACAGAATTGAAAGGTAAATTTTGTGGAGGCCATTTCTATACTGTAGGTATAAGAAATACCTGCCAGTTATGGCCCTGTAAATTCTCCAAGAATGGCCTAGGATTTTTGCCAAATCCCTGGAGCTTGCTTATTGTTTCAGTTCTTAATACTGAAATAGGGCCTCTTACTGGGCAGAAAATCATTCACTCATTTATTCACTTATATATACAGTCATTCAAAAAACATGTATGTATTGCCAATTATGCTGATTATGTGTATCAAGCACATCCTAATTTCTTCCCATCTCAGTTCCAAAAGTTATAGCTATATTAAATATATTCTGTAGATCTGTGTGAATTTCATCTGATAAAACTTAGAGTCTACCACATGCAAAAATCCTTAACTTATTTTTGTAAACAAAAGGAAAGGGAAAAGATGAAGTATGTAAGAAAAGGAGTGAGCAACATGGTACTAAGGAAAAAGATATCCCCATGGCTTCCAATTCTTTACTTGAGTAATTTTTCTTTTTCAACTGTATAGTCAACAAAGAGATTAATAACTGATCATGGAATTATAGTAGTAAATCCTTAGAGTAAAATACTTCCTCAAATTAGTAAATTCTATTTGAATTAGGTAAGACTATATGAGTCACATTTTTTATCAACCAGAGAATCCATACATTGTAATCACTTAATTAAACAGTTTCAGGAAAAAATAGAAAACTTCTCCTGCTCAGTCATGTCTGACTCTTTGTCACCCGATGGACTGTAGCCCACCAGGCTCCTCTGTCCATGGGGATTCTCCAGGCAAGAATACTGGAGTGGGTTGCCATTTCCTTCTCCAGAGGATCTTCCCAACCTAGGGATTGAACCTACATCTCTTGTGTTGCAGGTGGATTCTTTACTACTGAGCCACCTGGGGTTCCCAGGTGGATGGTATACTAATGGTATTGATATGGTGATGATTTGACAAATCAGAAGGAAATTCTGAATACCATCAGTGTTCTTTTTGCCCTTTTGAAATCCTGTTTCCCTTAAAACCTTAAGCTAGTTATATCAGTGTTTTTTCAAGCATGATATGAAGACAAATATCTAAAATTTTGCCCAGTTTTGAGATTAAGAAATTGTTTGACAGTCTTTTTTTTTTCTTTTTTTAAAAACGAATTTATTTATTTTAGTTGGAGGCTAGTTACTTTACAATATTGTGGTTGTTTTTGCCATATATTGTCATGAATTGGCCATGGGTAAGAAGAGATGGCAAGAATACACAGAAGAACTGTACAAAAAAGATCTTCATGACCCAGATAATCACGATGGTGTGATCACTGACCTAGAGCCAGACATCCTGGAATGTGAAGTCAAGTGGGCCTTAGAAAGCATCACTACGAACAAAGCTAGTGGAGGCGACGGAATTCCAGTTGAGCTATTCCAAATCCTGAAAGATGATGCTGTGAAAGTGCTGCCCTCAATATGCCAGCAAATTTGGAAAACTCAGCAGTGGCCACAGGACTGGAAAGGTCAGTTTTCATTCCAATCTCAAAGAAAGGCAATGCCAAAGAATACTCAAACTACCGCACAATTGCACTCATCTCACATGCTAGTAAAGTCATGCTCAAAATTCTCCAAGCCAGGCTTTAGCACTATGTGAACCGTGAACTTCCTGATGTTCAAGCTGGTTTTAGAAAAGGCAGAGGAACCAGAGATCAAATTTCCAACATCTGCTGGATCATGGAAAAAGCAAGAGAGTTCCAGAAAAACATCTATTTCTGCTTTATTGACTATGCCAAAGCCTTTGACTGTGTGGATCACAATAAACTGTGGAAAATTCATCAAGAGATGGGAATTCCAGACCACCTGATTTGCCTCTTGAGAAATTTGTATGCAGGTCAGGAAGCAACAGTTAGAACTGGACATGGAACAACAGACTGGTTCCAAATAGGAAAAGGAGTTCGTCAAGGCTGTATATTGTCACCCTGTTTATTTAACTTATATGCAGAGTACATCATGAGAAACGCTTGACTGGAAAAGGACAAGCTGGAATCAAGATTGCCGGGAGAAATATCAATAACCTCAGATATGCAGATGCTGCTGCTGCTGCTGCTAAGTCGCTTCAGTCCTATCCGACTCTGTGCGACCCCATAGACGGAAGCCCACCTGGCTCCCCCGTCCTTGGGATTCTCTAGGCAAGAACACTGGAGTGGGCCGCCATTTCCTTCTCCAATGCGTGAAAGGGAAAAGTGAAAGTGAAGTCACTCAGTCGTGTCCGACTCTTAGCGACCCCATGGACTGCAGCCTACCAGGCTCCGCCATCCATGGGATTTTCCAGGCAAGAGTAATGGAATGGGGTGCCATTGCCTTCTCCTTATGCAGATGGCACCACCCTTATGGCAGAAAGTGAAGAGAAACTAAAAACCCTCTTGATGAAAGTGAAAGTGGAGAGTGAAAAAGTTGGCTTAAAGCTCAACCTTCATAAAACGAAGATCATGGATCTGGTCCCATCAGTTCATGGGAAATAGATGGGGAAGCAGTGGAAACAGTGTCAGACTTTTTCTGGGCTCCAAAATCACTACAGATGGTGACTGCAGCCATGAAATTAAAAGACGCTTACTCCTTGGAAGGAAAGTTATGACCAACCTAGATAGCATATTCAAAAGCAGAGACATTACTTTGCCAACAAAGGTTCGTCTAGTCAAGGCTATGGTTTTTCCTGTGGTCATGTATGGATGTGAGAGTTGGACTGTGAAGAAGGCTGACTGCCAAAGAATTGCTGCTTTTGAACTGTGGTGTTGGAGAAGACTCTTGAGAGTCCCTTGGACTGCAAGGAGATCCAACCAGTCCATTCTGAAGGAGATCAGCCCTGGGATTTCTTTGGAAGGACTGATGCTAAAGCTGAAACTCCAGTACTTTGGCCACCTCATGTGAAGAGTTGACTCATTGGAAAAGACTCTGATGCTGGGAGGGATTGGGGGCAGGAGGAGAAGGGGATGACAGAGGATGAGATGGCTGGATGGCATCACTGACTTGACGGACATGAGTCTGAGTGAACTCTGGGAGTTGGTGATGGACAGGGAGGCCTGGTGTGCTGCAATTCATGGGGTCGAAAAGAGTCAGACATGACTGAGCAACTGATCTGATCTGATCTGATATCAGGTATCCACCATCCTGAATCCCCTTCCCTCCTCCCTCCCCAAGTTTCAGACAGTATTAAGCTTGCCTTTTAATATCTAACAGGTGCAGAGACAGACTTTATTTTTTATGAAGTGTAATTCCTTTTATTCAATATAATTTATTTTTTATTTCAGTTAAATTAAGGTTAAGTATATATTTAATATGTATAGTTTTAAATTAGTTTTTATTTAGTTTTAATTTTTATATAGTTTTAATTTTGATGGCAACGTAAAGGATAAAAAATAAAATGCAATCACATTCACCATGTACTAAATTTGTATGTAATTTTACAAAAGTCTTAAAAATGAAATGCAAAGAATTACAAAGTAGAATAAAATATTAGTTTTTTTCTTCAATGAATGAATGGTTTCTGTTGGACTGTGAAGATGAAATGAATTTTCAGAAAAAATTTTAAAGTACAGACATATAAAATTATAACAGAATCCCAGCTTAAGGATGTTCGTTAGAGTTTTTGTTGATTTTGTTAGTATTTTCAAAATTGTTTAAGGTTAATCAGAACTACAATTAGATAATGCATACAGACCTAACCTAGCAAATAAAGAACATGAAAAAAAAAAGCTATTGTTTCCTTTTCCATGGGTCTAATTTGATACATAGGAAAGTTTATCAACCTATATTTTTTCTAAGGGGTTATATGTGGGTTCATATTATGAAAAATAGGGTGACTTCAAATACTGTAAGCTCCTTTCTTATTTTGATTATCCTTGGGAGCAAACTACTGTTGTAGTTGTAATGAGTTGTACACAGGTTTGATTTTCCTAGTTAAGATGTCCCTCCAGTCCTATTAATGCTTTCTTTTTGGTAACATTGATAAAAAAAATTGTAATTAAAGATGCTTTTCCTATTTCATCCAACATAGTCTTGTTGGACATAGAACAATTACTTGCAAAACAAACAAACAAAAAACCTTGCAAGATTTGTTTTCCTTTTAAAGAAAGAAAGTTTAAACAAGTCCTTCACTTTCTATTCTGTATCCACTTCTGCCTTTTTCTTTTGTACCTGAGTTGAAAGCAGATGTTCCATGAAGAAAATGTGAAGCCTGAGATTTCTAACAATACTTGGGCTACTGTTAATACAGTTCAACTCTACTGTGTCAGGAAGGCAATAAGAGAATTTGAAGAAGTGAGAGTTTGTCAATAGCACATAAATTCAAGATAGAACAAAGCATATCTTTGAACACCATGTGAAAAAAGAAAACAGACTATATAATACAGAAGGAAGCACCTGAAAGTTAGAATTTAGGAAAACCTAGGTTCTGGTTCTGCTTCTTTTGCTTGTTAGCTGTTTGACCTTTGGTTAATTTGCTTAGCTTCTTTGAAATTCTACAAATACACAATGGGAGTACTAATACTGCCTTATAGGTTGGTTGAATGGATTGAATGAGGTCATGTATGGAAAATAACTAGTTTGTAGTGGTATTAAACGGAGAAGGCAATGGCACCCCACTCCAGTACTCTTGCCTGGAAAATCCCATGGACAGAGGAGCCTGGTAGGCTGCAGTCCATGGGGTCGCTAGGAGTCGGACACGACTGAGCGACTTAGCAGCAGCAGCAGTGGTATTAAAATAACAGTTACTGATTTTACAGTGTCCTAAAAGAGATTATTCTATCCAGGAATGACCTAGGTTAAGAGTAGAGCAAAAGAGACACTGATGTATAGAACAGTCTTATGGACTCTGTGGGAGAGGGAGAGGGTGGGAAGATTTGGGAGAATGGCAATGAAACATGTAAAATATCATGTAGGAAACGAGTTGCCAGTCCAGGTTCGATGCATGATGCTGGATGCTTGGGGCTGGTGCACTGGGACGGCCCAGAGGGATGGTATGGGGAGGGAGGAGGGAGGAGGGTTCGGGATGGGGAACACATGTATACCTGTGGCGGATTCATTTTGATATTTGGCAAAACTAATACAATTATGTAAAGTTTAAAAATAAAATAAAATTAGAGGAAAAAAAAAAAAGAGTACAGATATTTCTTTAACTTTGTATTTAGCACCTACTCTTCACAACTTGGGAACAGCGTACAACTGTCATCTCAATAAAATAGTGTATCTCTTAAGGTAATTCTTTGAATCAAACTGAACAACCCAGTGATGATCTAGGACACCCTAACAAAATTCTCCTAGTAGTCTCCATATCTCAGTTCATTTTTTTCTGGAAAGTTGCTATTTAAATAACACAGTAGATTGATTATGGCACTGGAAATTATGATATTTCTTGGTAATAAAGTATATTCTATGGCTGTGACTTGGTGACTCTCAGAACATTTAATAAGGAAGGAAATTTAGTAGTCTTTAGCTCAAGAAGGCAATGGCACCCCACTCCAGTACTCTTGCCTGGAAAATCCCATGGACGGAGGAGCTGGTGGGCTGCAGTCCATGGGGTCGCTAAGAGTCGGACACGACTGAACGACTTCACTTTCACTTTCCACTTTCTTGCATTGGAGAAGGAAATGGCAACCCACTCCAGTGTTCTTGCCTGGAGAATCCCAGGGACAGGGGAGCCTGGTGGGCTGCCGTCTATGGGGTTGCACGGAGTCGGACATGACTGAAGCGACTTAGCAGCAGTAACAGCAGCTCAACCTGAATTTAGTAAACTGTGTCAAAGGACATAGTGAAACACAGAAAGCTGAAATGACTTTACCAAGGTTCTGTAACTAGTTAGTGATAGAGCCAGGGCTAACTCAGGTTCCTAATTCCTAATCTAATGTTTTTCCACCACTCCTCTCAAGATGATAGAGCATTAGTTTGTACCTTGCTATAGAAATTGGGATTAAAAGTTTATTTGAAAAAAAAAATTGTACAATATATACATACCTGATAGGCTTCTACAACCAGATTATTGAGGTTTGCAGCCTTTGATTCTATTTCACCAGCAATGGTGCCAGGCAAGAGGGGTAGAAGGTCCTAGAAAACATACCAATAGCATTCACTAAATTACAACTATGTACAGTGGCTTAGCAATCAAGAAATATTTAAAAATCTTACAGGTATCAATGGAAGATGAGTCATTGCATGAATAAAAAAGTTAAAACACAAGAAAAAATATAAGCAACTAACTAAAGCAGCTAAAACATATATACCTGAAACGATATGTATTTGTATGTGCATGAGTGTGTGTGAGTACCCAAGTTACATGCTAACTTAAACCTTAAAGTATAGACCACAGAACCTGGTCCCAAGAGATTTTAAAATGAAAACGGTTCTGAGGGCAAATAAATTTGATAAGTTCTGCATATGGTTTCTTCTACATAGAGACTCAAAATGTATACCCCTGCAATTCAGAAATAATTTAGCATTATTATAATAATTCCACATTCTCTAACATTTACTTAATTACAAAACTGTTTTCTCATGTAACGTAAATATTTTGCAGAACTGCTTTTCCATGGAGCGGTCTTTAGGACATGCTTGTCCAGACAGGAGAAAAAAAATCAAAGTCACAAATGGAAGTTTCATTGAACAGGTGTTCTGATGGTCCATAAAAAAATGGACTCTAGGTATTCCTAGTGAGAAAATGAGAATTAGTAAAGGCTTAAAGGTTTACCGAAGTTGTAGATTAACTAAGAATAGAGAAGTAACTAGTTTTACTAGAGTGAATGCTGCATATTTATATGGAATCAGATTATGAAAAGTCTTGAAATGCATTTATATATCATTTTATCATTCACAAGTGTCACTGAGTTCTTGCTGTATGACGGCTACTACTTGAACAATAAGCTACTACAAATAATTTAGTACCTCAGGTATAAGGGAAATATATTTGTCAGACATTTTAAAAGTCCATTTATATAACTTTTATTAAGTAGCATCATATGCCACTTTGGAAACGCTAAATTATTAGGCCACATAGTTTCTACCCTTAAGGATCTTACAGGAATGTAAATGACAGTTTCAAAAAATGATGTTCCCATGAAGCAATGGTCATATATATGGACCCTAATTCGAGGGATACAGAGCAGGCATTTGGGGGCTGGGGAAATTTGTCAGGGACTGTTTCCTGGAGGAGGTGATTCATGAGTTGTGTCTTCAAGGATGAGTAAGAGTTAACAACTAATAATGGAGAAAGGCTTCCAGGGATGGGAGATAAATAGCAAGAACAGAGTTACAAAGAAAAGAAAGAGCCTGGTGAGTGTGTTCACAGGAGAATTAGAAGCACGACTGGAGGGACAAGTTTAAGGCAGACAGCTTTGGGGGATGAGGTCAGCGAGGCAAGCAGGGACCCACTAGCCTCATGTGCCATAATAAAGGCTTGATCCTCTAGATCAGAGGAAACCACTGGAGCACTTTACTCAAAGTGTGATTCAAATAGCTTATCCTGCAGCCAGGTGAAAGGTGGATTTGGGAGATGGGTTAGGAAGGTGTTACAACTCAGACAAAGGTGATTAATAAAAATGTCTGTGAGCAACCAAACTGGGTGACTGCATGGCATACACAGGACTCAGCAGAGTTTGTTACGCTTTTAGAATCCATTGATTTTTACTTTGCATGCAATTCAGTTAATAACAAACCTGGTTTTATGGTTTAACAGTCAGTAGAAATTTTCTTAAAGGAGTAGGAAGAAACTGCTAGAGCCAATATCACCATCAAGAAGTAATAAATAGCAGACAAAAAAGAGCAAAACAATAAAAAGCTGCTCAGTGAGTTGAAATTCAATTTGAAATTTAAGCTTAGAGGTTAAGAACACAGGATTTAGGCTGTTAGGAAAGTATATAACCTCCCTAAATGCATTTGTTTCCTTCATCTTTAAAGTGGGCATATTAGTAATATTATCCTTCTTGTTAAGAGTTTTAAGAGTATCAAATGAATTAATGTTAATAAACTCAGTGCTTGACAACAGTAAGTACTCAAAAAGTGGGAGCTGTTACTATTGTTAGTAAAGTGATTTGGGCATTTAATTTGAGTCCGAGCTCTACTTCTGTGGATATAACAGCTGTTTCCTTAAAACGAATTCCATGGTATGTAAATTTTGGAAAACAGGGAATTACATCTTCACTGTAGGAAAGAAATGATACAATTGCTAAGGGATGAAATGATATAATTAAAGTAGCACTTTCAGATGATAAATGTAGTAGTCAGATATTAGGGAAACTGGTGACGGGAACACCAGCTTTGTGGCAAATGCAAATGAATTCAAGTAGCTGTTGAAACCAAAAGAAAAAATAGTTTATCTGAAATATTAAAAAAAAATAAGTAAAGGACATTGTGGGTACAAGGTAAAAGCAAAGACAACAAGGGAGATGAAGATCCAGTGACCAGACGTGTAAAGAAAATTAGGGTATCACGCCATTGTAGAAATGAAGAAAAGAGAGTTTCCTGGAAAAAAGAATCTAAAAGACTGCAAGGAAAGCTTTAGCAGGATCACAGAAGTTCTATTTTGGGGGTGACAGGAGGAATCCCATGGGGTGCTGCCAGAGTGACACAGGTGTCAAATGTCTATTCTGCTTGTAGGACTCACCCGGCTGAAAAGATTCTGGACAAAACCAAAATTATTCTTATGTAGCAAGGCTTTGACTGAGTCAGCCACTTCCATGGCTCCTCTTATTCCTTTATTAGATGACCTAGACAAAATCTAGGTATGTTGGTGCTAGATTTGTTGAAAAATACTGATGCTCCCCAATCTAATCTATTATAAAGATATGCCCATGGACTAGAATAAGCAGAAATGTGGACATGGTATAGTTGGGGTGTGAACTACGTTTCACCTGATAAAAGTCTTCTCCAATATTGTCACAGTCAGTACCAAGTCTGTCTACAATGCGGGAGACCGAGGTTTGATCCCTGGGTCAGGAAGATCCTCTGGAGAAGGAAATGGCAACCCACTCCAGTACTCTTGCCTGGAAAATCCCATGGATGGAGGAGCCCAGTAGGCTACAGTCCATGGGTTCGAAAAGAGTCGGACATGACTGAGCGACTTCACTTCATTTGACTTCAGTACCAAGTACTATCAGTGCCCTCACTAGATTCTAATTTTAGGTTTGCAAACATAGAATTTGTATTTATTTATACTTAAATGTTAACTTAGGGCACTGTGTAGTATACATTAGTTAATATAGTGTTAAATTTAGATTGTACAAAGTATAAGAACCCCAGAATCCTTACCTGGGGTTCTGAGAAGTATTCTAATTTTAACTACAGATGCAAAGATTTTAATTTTTACATTTTGGGAGTTAACATACCTTATACCAATGAAACTGTTTTCCTTGAACTGCAAAGATGACGTTAATATTGTTGTCTATTAACTTTTCTGAAAGTTGGCCTAGTGAGGGATGTTCCTGTAATGAAAAATGAGAAAATGAGATAAAGAAGGGAGTGAAATTTAGTGCATCAGTTCCATACACTTCCAAACATCTGTTATACAGAGAACTGTATGATTAACATAAAAATGTATTGGGTTGGGAAGGATTATTGTTTTACTAGAGGCATTTAAATTACTAAAAAAAATAAGGTTAACATCAAAGTATTAAGGATATTTTAAAGACAAAACTGCCATAAAAATATCAGAAGCTCAGAAAAATGAAGAGGGTTGCATTCAACATAGTACAAAGTCTTTAGTACCTTTTAGGTTAATGTTGGATTCCAAGTGACATAATTAAAAGATTATCTAATATTCAGAAACAGAGACATATTAGTGACAATCACATTCTGAGGTGAAATTCAGTAACAAGTGTTGAAATGCAAATATATTAATGTATATATGCATATGTATTTGATGGGCTTCCCAGGTGGCACTAGTGGTAAAGAACCTGCCTGCCAATGCAGGAGACACAAGAGACCCAGGTTCAGTCTCTGGGTTGGAAAGATCCCCTGGAGGAGAGCCCAGCAACCCACTTCAGTATTCTTGCCTAGAGAATTCCAGGGACAGAGGAGCCTGCTGGGCTACAGTCCATAAGGTTGCAGAGTCGGACACAACTGAAGCATCTTAGCATGCATGCGTGCAATATATATTTGCTGTGTAACATGGTGTAATACAAAGTCTATTTAAAAGAAGAAAATCCTGTATTCAAATCCTGGGTTGTCAGTTTATGATAAAAATTGTATCTAGCTGTACTAGGAATATTTTCTAATGGCAACAACTGCTTTTCAAATATTTTTGCTTTGACAAAAAATAATCAGAGTTTGCCAAGCATTCCCCCTTCTTAATTTTTAAAACCATTCATATTTTATGGAAAAATTAATCCACATGTTTTTGACCAGCTTATACTTAACACACATAAAATCAATATTTAAAAAGCAGTCCAAAATGTAAGCAGTTTTTGGAGCCTTCTTAATCTCTTTCTCCTTCTCAAGAACAGGGAAAATTATTTTTTCTCAGAAGATCATTAAGAAGGTCAGTGTATTTTTAAGCTTAAAAGAACACATTTTTTAACCCTATAAAGAACTGTTTTAAAAGAAAATTTTAAGTACCTTGAGGCCAATTTGTTAAAGTTACAAATGCTTAACAGATGTTTAAATAAACCATTGTTAACAAGAGAGTTGTGGATTAATGGCCATTGTTGAACCCTTTCCCCTTTCTCCCATGAAGCACAGTATCTTTTAAGTATTAAGTATTTTACCTTTTATGTCTTGTATTTCACTAGCAGGAATACTCCCTCTCAGCCAGCTGTCCTGGTTTGGTGACGTCACTACTTCTCAGCCTTAACTCCCCCTGTGCTGCTGCTGCTAAGTCACTTCAGTCGTGTCCGACTCTGTGCGACCCCATAGACAGAAGCCCACCAGGCTCCCCCGTCCCTGGGATTCTCCAGGCAAGAACACTGGAGTGGGTTGCCATTTCCTTCTCCAATGCAGGAAAGTGAAAAGTGAAAGTGAAGTCTCTCAGTCGTATCCAACTCTTAGCGACCCCATGGACTGCAGCCTACCAGGCTCCTCCGTCCATGGGATTTTCCAGGCAAGAGTACTGGAGTGGGGTGCCATCGCCTTCTCCATAACTCGCCCTCTATCTAACCCATTACATATTGTTTCTCTAAACGTTGAAAAAAATTAATAGAGATAACAAGAATTTCACGGCCAAAAGGGAGAAGAGAAAGCATTGTGCCAAAGCAGCGCCTAAGTAGTTAAGGGCAAAAGGATTCCTTTCACATTTTTCTTCTTCACCAACACCTTCACTGTGATTTGTGAGAAATAACTTAAAATGTCAAAAGGAAAGAGGAGGTAAGAAGGATTAAACGGAAACAGTTTTGGTTAAAGAAATAACGGTGTAGAGATGTATGAATTTTAATAATGTACCTATGTAGTGACAAAAAATAAGCATTTAAGATTCTCCATAAAAGTGAGATTCATTATAAAAAGGCATTGACTAAAGCATTACTTGAGTAATAGCAACTATTACCTAAAATGAGATTTGGGGTTTGTATCTGAACAGATGAAAGTTTCCATGCATAAATTATTAAAACTTGTAAAAAAACACTTTATACTGAACCTAATAGTGACCCACTTCACATTTATATTTTAAAAAAATGCAATTGTATTTAAAATTCAGGGCTCTCTCTGTTGAGCTGTATGAGATAGGACAAATGACCTCTCTGTGCTCAGTCTTCTCAACTATCAGTTTATAACCTGTGTTTCTTCTTTACCTAAAAATGATGATTTATATTATTTGTGAGAGGCTTCCCTGGTGGCTCAGATGGTGAGGTGTCTGCCTACAATGCGAGAGACCTGGGTTTGATTCCTGGGTCGGGGTGGGAGTCCCTGGAGGAGGAAATGGCGATCCACTCCAGCACTCTTGCCTGGAGGGTCCCATGGATGGAGGAGCATGATAGGCTACGGTCCATGGGGTCGCAAAGAGTCAGACACGGCTGAGTGACTTCACTTTCACTTTCCTCGTATTTTATAAATCTCTCTCCAGTTATAGCAAAATATTTTTTCTTTCTGCAAATCATACATACACCTGTGGTAGGTTGAATAATTTCTTCCCAAAACTTATGTCTACTCAGAAACTCAGAAATTAGGAAGAGGTAGGGAAGGATTTTTCTCTGGAATCTTCAAAAGGAGTGTGGCCTTGCTGACAACTTGATCCCTAACCTCTAGCCCTCAAAACTGTGGGAGAATTAATTTCTGTTGTGTTAAGCCACCAGTACTTTCTTATGGTAGTTCTAGGAAATTAATATAATGGCTTACAATTGTTTTTAACCATTGTAATTACTCTTTTAACTTGTTCATCTTCACCATAGTTTAGTTCTCCCAGTGATGTTCTTTTTCAGTAGTGTGTCCCCTGTATTACTCATAACCCGGTAAGCAGAAGTCTATTAATAGTTATTAAAATGAATGAATGAATAACTCAAAAAAAAGTTATACGATAATATAGAATTTGAAGTATTGCATATCATAATAAGATATGAAAAAATGTCTTGGTTAAGTGAAAGCACTCAATTATCTGGATTATTTTTTCATTACTTTTTATAAATCGATTTTTAGATGACAGATCATGAAAACAATCTGATAGCACAGATTTATTTAAAGATGAAGACTTATGTTTTGTCAGTCTCCATCTCTCCCATTGGCCTGTTTTTCTATCTATATGGCTGCACAGTAATAATCTCATAGGCCCGTGTTTCTCATCAGTGGCACTATTTACATTTTGTGTTGTGGTATGGGACTGTCCTGTGTGTTATAAGATACTCAGCGATGTTCCTAGCCTCTACCTATTAGATGCCAATATGTCCCTCCTCCCCTAGTTGTAACAACCAAAATACCTGTGGACATTGAAATATCTTCATGGAGGCAGGATACAAAATTGTTCTGGCTGAGAGCCATACCAGGAGCAGGGCCCTGGAAACAGACCACTTGGGGCTTCAACTCTTGGTTCTGCAACTATTAGCTCCATGACACTAGGAATCTGTCTTTACCTCTCTGTGATATAGTTTTTATATATGTAAAAGAGGTATAAATACTAGTATCTAGTATCTACTTCGCAGGGTTATGGTGGGGATTAAATGGGTTAACATGTGTTTAATTTACCATTTTCTAATTATTAAGCCCAAATTAATGATAAGTAGGGGCTCATGATTTTGGGTAGAATCCGGGAGTTGGTGATGGACAGGGAGGCCTGGCGTGCTGCGGTTCATGGTCACAAAGAGTCGGACACGACTGAGTGACTGAGCTGAACTGAACTCAGGGGCTCATGTCCTGATGTTACATTGCTTGTCATTTACCTAGACACTGCTATGTTGGGCTGTGTGACCACAGACAAGTTCCTGATTCTTTTAGTGCTTCCATCTTCTCACTTATAAAATGGAGGTAATAGCAATATCTATACTTCACTGGGATGATGGATGGTGCTCCCCAAGTGTAAAGGAGCAAATACCATAGCTGCTTAATAAAAGACAGCTTTCAGTAAAAGACATTTGGAGACCATTACTAAAGGCTAGATGCTGGGCTGTTGGATATGCTTTGACTTGCCTCATGTATTTACCTTTTGCACCTGGTTCCTGAAGTGTTTGAATTTGTGGCTCCTGTCAACATGGTGTCCATTGCATTCTTGATATCCTTAGTTAGTGAATGAGGGGCATGGACTAATTATTTTTTGTAAGCTGTTCAATGAGAATGGTAATAAAAATTTTCTGCGTTTTTAAACATGATTTAACCAAACATAATTTATTTAGAACATTATATTTCATAAATATTTTCATCAGTTTTTGTTTTTGTTGAGTTACTTTGGGAAATCATTATTTTTTCTCATTTTTAGGGGCATTAGAAGCAGTGTGAGTCTACTTTGAGCCTAGCCCAGGTGATTCTATGTGCAACTTTGCTTTCACTTTTTAGGAAAAAACAAACAAACGAACACCTAAATACTGTTCACATAAATACTTTCCCGGCTAGTTTTCTGCAAGCATGAGAAGCATTCAAATTAGGTCTACTCTAATTTTATTATTGAAGTCCTTATTGTTCACATGGCATTTACAGTTCTAAACAGATCGTAGAGTAGCAAGCTAAAATCGGGCATTTTGTTAGTTTTAAAAGCTGTGATATATATATATATATATATACATACATACATACACACACACACACGTACATATTATTTTAATTGAAGTGTAGTTGCTTTACAATATTATATTAGTTTCAGGTGTACAACATAGTGATTCACTGTTTCTATAGATTATAAGCAATTAGCTATAATAGCCTAGCCTACAAAATATTAGCTATATTCCCTGTGTTGTACGTTACATCTTTGTATCTTATTTTACCTAATAATTTGTACCTCTTAATCCTTTTATCTTATCTTGCCCCTCCATCATCCCTCTCCCTGCTAGTAACTACCAGTTTGTATCTGTGAGTCTGTTTCTGATTTGTTATAGTCATTCATTTGTTCTTTTTTCAGATTCAACATATGAGTGAAAATGTTCAGTATTTGTCTTTGTCTGACTCATTTTACTCAACATAATACCCTCTAGATCCATCCATGTTATTGCAAATGGCAATAGTTCATTCAAGAGTTGCATGACACTCCATTGAAATATATATATATATACCACAAACTTCATTTATCTCTTGATGGCCAGATTTCTTTCCTATCTTGACTTTTGAACACAGTGCTCCTATGAAGATTGAGGTACATAGATCTTTTTGATTTTCATTTTCTTCAGATATATATGCCTAGGAGTGGAATTGTTGGATCATATCTTAGTTCCATCTTTAATTTTTTGAGTAATCTCAGTACTGTTTTCCATAGTGGCTGTACCAATTTAAATTCCCACCAACAATGCACTATGATTCCCTTTTGTTTACATTCCTCTTCTATATTTGTTATTTGTGGTTTTTTTGATGATAGCCATTCTGACAGGTATGAGGTGATATCTCACTGTGGTTTTATTTTGCACTTCCCTAATGATTAGTGATGTTGAACATCTTTTCACATGCCTGTTGGCCATCTGTATTTCTTCTTTGGAAGAATGCCTATTGAGGTCTTTTGCCCATTTTTAAAATACATGTGTTTGTTTTTCGATATTGAGTTGTATTAACAGTTAATATATTTTGGATATTCACCCCTTGTTAGACATATCATTTGCAAACATCTCACATTTAGTAGGATGCATTTTCATTTTGTTGATGGTTTCTTTTGCTGTGTAAAAGCTTTTCAGTTTGATTAGGTTCCATTTGTTTTTATTGCTTTTGTTTCCCTTGTCTGAGGAGACAGGTCTGAAAAATAGTACGAAGATCTTTGTCAAAGACCATACTGCCTGTGTTTTCTTCTAAGAGTTTTGTGGTTTCTGGTCTTACATTTAGGTCTTTAATCCATTTGAGTTTATTTTTTAAAATGATGTGAAAAAAGAATGTTCTAGTTTTATTCTTTTGAATGTAGCTGTCAGTTTTCCCAGCACCATTTGTTGAAAAGTCTGTCTTTTCTGCACTGTATATTCTTGCCTCATTTGTCATACATTAATTGACAATATGTGCATGGGTTTATTTTTGGACTGTCTATGTATCTGATCTATATGTCTGTTTTTGTGTCAGTACATACTGTTTTGATTGCTGTAGCTTTGTGGTATAGTCTGAAGTCAGGGAGAATGATACTTCCAATTTTGTTTTTTTCTCTCAGTATTTCTTTGGCAAGTTGGGGTCTTCTGTGATTGTATATAAATTTTAGAATAATTTCTTTTAGTTATGTGAAAAATGCCATTGGTAATTGAGAATTTGCATTACATCTTTGGGTAGATGGCTTTGGGTAGTATGGCCATTTTAACAATACTAATTCTTCCAATTCAAAAGCATGGGATATCTTTCCATTTCTTTCTGTCAATTTCAATTTGCTTCATCATGTTTTATAGTTTTCAGAGCATAGGTCTTTCACCTTCTTGGTTAAGTTTATTCCTAGGTATGTTTATTCCTTTTGATGCAAATTTAAATAAAGTTGTTTTCTTGCTTTCTGTTCCTGAGAAAATATATACTAATATATTATTAGTGTATAGAAAAGTAACAGATTTTGTATATTAATCTTGTACCCTGAAATTTTACTGAATTAATTCATTAGTTTTAATAGTTTTTTGATGGAGACTTTATGGTTTTCTATATATAGCATCATGTTATCTGCATGTAGTGATATAATGATTTATGTTGATCAGAGATATTGACCGGTATTTTTTTTTTTTTTTTTGGTATTGTTTTTGTTTGAGTTTGGTTTCAGGGTAAAGGTGGCCCCATAGAATCAGTTTGGAAGTGTTTGAAAGTGAAAAACATGAAAGTGAAAGTTGCTCAGGAAATGATGTTTTCTTTTCACTTCTTGGAAATAGTTTAAGAAAGATAGATATTAACTCTTCTTTGTATGTTTGGTGGCATTCTCCTGAAGCTCTTTGGTCCTGGACTTTAGTTCGGGAGGTTTTGATTATTGATTCAGTATCAATACTAGTTAATGATCTGTTCAAATTATCTATTTCTTCCTAATTCAGTCTTAGAATATTGTGTGTTTGTAGGAAATTACCTATTTCTTCTAGTTTGTCCAATTTGTTGGTATTAACTGTTCTTAGTATTCTCTTATGATCATTTGTATTTCTGTGATTATAGCAGAACTTCTCTTTCATGTCTTATTTTATGTATTTGGGTACTCTCTTTTTTTTTTCTTAATTATCCTGGTCAACAACTTATTAATTTTATCTTTAAAAAAAAAACAGCTCTTGGTTTTGTTGTTCTTTTCTATTGTAGTTTAATAAATTAAATAAACATCAATTTATTTATTTCTGCTTTAATCTTTATTATACCCTTCCTTTTGCTGACTTTGGACTTTGTGTTTATTTTCCTAATTCCTTTAGATGGTAAGTTAGGCTGCTTATTTAAATTTTTCCTAATTTCTTGATATAGGCCTGTACTATAAACCTCCCTCTTAGAACTGCTTTTGGTATATCCCATAGATTTTAGAGTATTCTGTTTCCATTTTTATTTGTTTCAATTTATTTTCTGATTTCCTCATCAATTTCTTTATTGACCACTGATTTCTTACTAGCATATTGTTTAGTCTCCATGTCTTTGTTCTTTTCCCACTTTTCTGTCTATAAGTGATTTCTAGGTTCATGTCATTGTGGTCAGAAAAGATGCTTGATATAATTTCTATCTTCTTAAATTTGTCGAGGCATTTGGCATGTGGTCTCTGGAGAATGTTTCATGTATACTTGAGAAGATTGTGCATTCTGCTATTTTTGGATGGAATGTCCTGTAGATACCTACAACTGTCTAATGGTTCATTTAAGGCCACTGTTCCCTTATTGATTTTCTGTCTGGATGATCTCCCCAGTGATGTCATTGGGATGGTAAAGTGTCCTACTATTATTGTATTACTGTCCATTTCTTTCTTTATTTCTGTGTGTGTGTGTATTCCTATACTGGGCACATATATGTTAATAAGTGTAATCTCCTCTTGTATGGATCCCTTTATCATTATATAATATTTAATGCCCTTATTTGTCTTATGTTACAGACTTTCTTTTAAAGTCTACTTTGTCTGATACAGGTCTGCTGCCTCAGCTTTCCTTTGTTTCCATTTGTATAGAGTATCTTTTTTCAACCCCTTACTTCCAGTCTGTGTAACTGTAGCTCTCACTTGAGTGTCTTACAGCAGCATGTTAGATAGTTGTTGTTTTTTTTTTTTTTATCCAATGAGCCACCTTATGCCCTTTGATTGGAGCATTTTGCCCATAGATATTCAAAATTATTGTTTGTAGGTATGTGCTTATTGCCATTTTGTTACTTTTTTCTGGTTGTTTCTCTGTTTTGTCTTCTTGTTTTAGTCTGTTCCTTTGTAGTTTGATGATTTGCTTTAAGTAGTATGCTTGTGTTCATCTCTTTTTAGTTTTAGTCTCTTTTTAGTTTAGTATTAGACTTTAGTTCATCTCTTTTCATTTTAGCTTTTGTATACCTATTGTAGGTGTTTGATTTGTGGTCACCATGGAGTTCATATATGTTGATGTGTAACTATGTCTGCTTGTTTTAAGCTGATAGTCATTTAAGTTTAAACGTACTGTAGAAGAGCTAAATTTTTTACTATCCCCTTTCTACCTTTTGTGTTTTTGATATCATGTTTTACATTTTCATGTCTATCCCTTAACTACTTATTATAGTTTTAGTTGATTCTATAATTTTGTCTTTTAACCTTTTCACTAGCTTATTTAAGTAGTTGAACTACCATGTTGCTATATATCTGCCTTTACCAGTGGTGTTTCCCCCTTCCTATAATTTATTACTTTGTTACAGCCTTTTCTTTTTCATTTAACATGTTAAGTTTGGATAATATTGATTAACTCTCTTAGTTTGGCTTATCTGAGATGCTCTTTATATATCCTTCAATTCTGAATGATAACTTGCTGTACAGAGTATCCTAGCTTGTAGGGTTTTTTTTTGTTTCAGCACTTTTAAGTGTGTCATGTCACTCCCTTGTTTTATAAAACTTGCTGTAAAATCAGCTGATAGCCTTATGGGTGTTCCCTGTATGTGACTCTGTTTTTCTCTTGCTGAAAGTTCTCTCTTACCTTAAACTAAAAGTTGTAACAATATTTAAAAAAAAATTGCATATAAACTTAAAACTTTCTAGGTGCTTTTTGCCTGGGTGAAATTCCATTTACTTTGCTGATGGTGCATGTTCATAAAACCCAGAAGTGCTAACAGTCTAAACTAATCTTATCTGTTTAATTTTGAAAATTTTTTATACAGTGTTAAGCAGAGAAAAACGAAGTATGAGTCAGGAAATAGGGTGAAAGTTTTGATTATATGCTTTAGTTTAGCCATATTAGAATTAACTTTATTATTCTTATGACATATTAGTAATTTCTATGAAACTAAATAAATTAAAGGACTTCCGGGAGTTAAATGAGAGGAGGAGTGAAAAATCACTGACCTTAAAATGATGAGGCACAAAAAGAAAAAAAAAAAGGTTCAGAGACAGAAACACCAAATCTAAGCTACTAAATACAATTAGCAGTGTGGTAGGATCTCGCCTATTTGCATCTCTCCGTGAGAACTGAGAGTCACAGCAATATTTAAAAATCTCATTAATAATGGTTCATTGTGTGACCTGTTTGCCTCTTCCAACTACTTGCTCCCTGGGCCCGTTTCATTGTTATTGGAGACTCTGGCGTTACTCTTAGTTGAGGGTGGGGGTGAATGGTTGTGAAGAGGGCTCTGAATGAGGTTGGGAATCACCCTGGAGGAGCTGGGTAGGGAAACAGGATGAAATTCTAAAGCCTCAGTATCAACAACTTGTCTTCTACACCATTAATAATTTTTATACTAACCTCTACCATTTTAGAATTAATTTTAAAATTTTAAACTGTTATAAATTATAACTGGTAAATTATAAAACTATATTACTACTCAAGTTTTTCATTCTGGCACTTAGAGAAAAAGCAGTGGAAAATGTAATTTAGTTAATACTATAACATTATTTGCCAATGGTCATATATAAAATATAACAATGTTTAAATATAAATTATTTAAAATTTTATCTCATTGTGTAATATACATAAGACCAATTATCTACTTTATTTTATTTATTCTATAAGTAAGACTGCAACTAGAAAGTAGAGTAAAATTTACACCAAGAACTTCACCACCTTATTTCTTCTAGGTATCCCTTGAGACAGTATGGCAAAGTAGTTAAGAATACATATTTATTAAAAGATTGAACTGGATTAAACCCTGATTCTGCCACTGATTAACTTTTTAGCTGTGTGTCCTCAGTCAAGTCTCTTAATTTCTTATACCCTCAGTTCTTCTGTTTATAAAAGAAAGATAGTTATGACTACCTTACCAAGTTGTTATAAAGATAAATTTCATATAGTATGCACTGTACTGTATGCAGTATACTGATACTGTATGTAGCAACAGTGATTTCAGTTAATAAAACCTCAAATCATGGTAGATGTTACTATTCTGAAATTCACATTGATCCTCATGAAATAGCTATGTGAATAAGCAGTAGAACTCTGGATGATGTAAATTAGACATATGAAATGCCTTTTATCAATTATTACCTTTTATAAATGAAAGAACCAGAGTCTTGGACCAAGAGGCCCAGATACTATTCAACATTACTGGTATTGGCTGCTGGAGATAAAACTAAGAAGCAAAATATTTTATTGCTTATCTAAACTTTATCTTTTCAAATTCCTCTATAATGGCTGAATAGGAGAGAATAGAAGTCGTTTTAATATGAGCAGATAAATGTGCTTAGAGTTAGGCTCAGGGTAGCTTTGGATAGAGGAGTTTTCAGAGCAGTAGTACATCTTGTGTGTATAAATGCACAGTCAAGGGATCAATCAAAATGCTTCCATTTCTTTTGTTTTAGGACAGTGTCCCTGGAAATGAAGGGAATAAGACTTCTTAGGAAAGGCATCCTTAAAACACAGGCCTGGGATAAATGAGGTAAAATATTCTTCGAAGGTAGTAGCAATATTGGTTTATTCAGTAGCTATCAGTGACATGTGGAAGGTATCAGTGACATGTTCATTCTTTTAAGTAGGTAAAACAGTGTTCAAGAAGACAAGTACATTTCATGATAGTTTGTCCAAATTCCTGATATATGAGTCCAAACACGGTGTAAAATTCCATCAGAATTATACTTTGTTTCTATAAGGTTATATGGCATGGAATATGTCTAAAAGTATGAGAACATTTCTTTGCCTTAAGGAATCCTTCCTAGATGAGCAGCAGCACCATCTAAAGTACAGTTGTGGAGAGCTGACTTCAGTGACTTGGCAAAAATTTAAAAGGATAATTGCAATGCAGTTTGCGAATAATGTAATTATTATTTTTCCTTAAAAGAAAGCTTCTACTTTTCTCACAATAGAATGGTTCCTCTTGTCTTCTCTCAACTCCCAGTAAATGAATTAGAACTCTATCTCAGATTAAAAGAGATTGAACAGAAGGAAAGATAATAAATGACTAAAATGGATGAATCTACTGAAGTGAAATGTGACTGTAGGAGAGAATCAACAATGAGAAAGACACTAAGGGAATAACTCCAAATCCTAGATTTTAAAATTCAAATTCTAGGTACTTTAAAAATCTTTAAATGTTGAGGTTGCTTTCAAGAATCTAAACCAACCAAGGGTTAATCTTGTTTTATGTGGTAATGCAGTTGTTCCTTTAGACTTTCAAAAAGTCTGGTAGGGCATTTAAGATTAACTAACTAAAACTATTTAAATTTCACTTATAGGAACCACACACATTTCATCATAATTTATATGCTTCTGATATTACATTTCCCAAACTGTGCATGAGGTGTCTTCAAGCACTGTGGTGCACTCACCAGGGTGCTGCAAAATATCTTAAATATTTAAGGGAAGCATAGTAATACTTGACATCTGTCAAGTATCCGTGAACTACCAGCTGGAAGTGGTTCACTGCTTTATGATTACATTTGGCTCTGTTCTTTTACATGATGTCATATCTTAGCAAAACTAAGCAGCATGAAAATCAGTATGTAACAGAAAATGAGGGTGGCTATGTCCTGTTTGATTCCAAGGCTTGGGAAGTTCCCATTATAACTAAGAATGACACAAATGATTCATCTGTATTATTGTTTTAACTGGCTACTAGGTTTTTAGAACATAAATAGTTATGTTATTTGGCCCTAACTACTCAATAAACAGAACTGTCAGGCTGTCTGTTTGTTTTGCCTATGTGTACCAGGGTAAAGATTACTAAGAGCTAGGTGCCACAATATAAGAAAGTTTGGAAGCTTTTGTTCTAACATTTGCATGCATGTATAAACAGGGATCACATCAAAAATAAATGATGCTTTATGCAATTGATTTTCTACATGTAGAATAGCTAATTCTGGGAAATACGGCTCTAGGAGATTGTATTTAAATATATGATTCAGAGGTGAAACTAACCCTCAGGAAGCTCCCTTCTCCAGGGGATCTTCACGACCCAGAAATCAAACCCAGGTCTTCAGCATTGCAGGTAGATTATTTACCATCTGAGCCATCCAGGGAAGCCCAAATACAGATAAACTTCAGAAGGAAGGAGTGAAATATAAAATATTGAAAGCCAACCTTGTTTTACTCCTTTTCCCCCCTAGTCTCTACTTAGATTCTGTTTTTCTCTGAGGATTCCTCAGGCCAAATACACTTTTCTTCATCTCTAATATGTTTTTCAATACTAACCCTGTAGAACTAGCTACAAGTAGTCAGGCAAACATATATGTATATGCTCTTTTCCTTTGAAGGTTCTTCAGTTGCCTAAAAAAGTAAGCTTTTCTATCACTTTTATTTTCATAAATTACACATTGTTTTGTAGGACATTAGAGAGTCAGCTACTAGATGTTATCCATGTATTTCAGCCTTACATTTTATTGATCAAAATTTATAGATTGCATTGTTCTGTAACTTGTCTCTCATGACTTGTCCTGACTCTGGATCATGACCCTTTAGGTAATTTCTTGGTACAGGGACAGCTGAATTTGCCAATTTAAACTTATACTAACCCAAAGAGTCATAATTACTAATAGGCTATTGTTACTCTACCATGCTTGTTGATCTGACGTAGACGTTGTTTTTCAGATGGCAGTTTCCGTCATTTGGCACCACTATGCCTGCCAATTTGCTATCGAGAGCAAGATGAGACGTCTGATCTGTCATCACCAGCAGCAATCTTTTGGCTTCTTTTCGCCATCCAATATGACTCTTAAAATAAACATGTAATTAGATCTTGTACAATCACATAGATCTTTACTGTGGTCTGTATCTCAAGTAAACATTAAATATAAGTTAACAAACATTAAGTCAGGCTAGAGTTATGTGCATAAATTCAATGCTGTTTCACAAATAGCATTAACTTTTATTTGTATATCCTCTTCCACAGCCATTAAACCACACTAGTTCCTGGCAAGAGACTTCTGGTGTTCCAACAGAGGAAGAAAAGGCCAGGTTTACAAAGTTCAGACTGCCTAATGTGATGTGAGTAGGACAACAAGCTATTTCTGGTTTTTCCTTGCAGAGTAGTGAGAGAAAAGAGCAGCCCTTTTGGAAATGATTTTCCGAGAACATAAGTTTTTCTTTCCCTTATATCTTTTCCTATTTATAAACTTTTCCTAATTTAGTCCCTCTGTCCTGAACACATACCAAAATGAGTATCATTGGTGACAAACAAGAGGTAGGAGAAGAATGTATTCTTTTATGCAATGTTTCACTCCACAAATCACAGAGAAATCATAAATTCTTGGGGAATTTTATATCTGAGCAAATACTCAATAATATGAAACTTCTTACCTCACAGACAGCTGCCTGAAGCATAGCATCAAAACCTCCTTCAGGTGTATCTATATTTCCAGAGATCTTCTGTCTGTGAACTGCTTTTTCAAACTCAGTGATGTTCTCCGTCAAAGACAGCACATGGATGTACCCATGGGGAGGCATACAGTCTAAGTTGTAGTCACTGTATGAGTAAAGAAGAAATGCAAATTGTTCTGCTGTGTGTCCTTCAAAGATCCGAAATATTACTCATGTAAAAGTGTGTGGTTGATGTGAGAAGGGAATACTTTATTTTTGCCAATAAAACTTTATTAGAGAAAAATCTATATTTTATAAAATCAGAGAAAAGCTCAATATTGCTGAATATTTCTTTGCAGGTAGGAATATAATGGCTTGGTTTCAAAACATAAAGAAGATTAAGCATGTTCCTTTAATATAGGACACCTAAGGGCTTTTATTATGCTAATATATACTATTGATTTTTAAGAGGAGATGAGAATTTTCAGTGATTTCCTATCACATTTGTTCATGGAACAACTGAAAAACACTTTGGGGAAATATTTTTAGGAATTTTGTTAAAATACTATACTTTTGTTAGATATTTTAAAATATTTTGCTAATTTTAAAGTGATTCTTGTAGAATCATTGATGAATGGTCAAAATTCATAAAAATTGTTTTGAGAATTCCATGATGTCCTCAAAGGTAAGGATTATTTCTCAGGTGCATCTGTGCTTGGGGAGAAGGTGTATGAAGCTCCATATGGAGATGCATCAGTCTTTTTCCACTACAACAGACAGCAGGGCTGTTTTGGTAAATTAGACTATACCCTGTAAAGTGATTTGGACAACGTATGGAAGTCAGAAAGAAGATGATAAAATTAAATGTTTTGTTAAGGAAGAACTGGATACATTTATATTTGCTCTTCAAAAATTCAACAGGCTAAATGTTGTGTGAGAAATTCGTATTTTAAAGGTCGGTTTTCCTTTCTTTGTAGGGCACACACTATTTATAATCAGCCTTCCAAAATGATAAGAAAAAGAACTCTTTTTAGCAAACAAATCCTCATCTTTTGACCTACCTACCCTCCATGTGCTAGCTGAGTTTTCTTTGAAATAACATTATAAGCAATGTAATTATAAACACAGTCATAATACAGTAATGGAAATGTAGGTGCAATACTGGCAAAATAAGTACTTTAAAAATGATAAGCCTTGCTTCAGCAAATTTGGAGCAATAAAAAAAAAGAAATACAGAATATTCAAAGAGGTATTTACATATATGGTAGCCTGATTATTGAATGTTTGTAATAAAAACTAAGTGAAAAAATATAAAAATAAAAGCCCCCTTCAATCTTAGAAGTTTTCAGATAGGAATGTCCTTCCTCTATAAATATTTTTATTTCTCATTTAATTAAAACAAAAACAGATAATTTAGTAAGTCCTTGATATAAAACCAAAATGAGATTTTACAAGGTTTTAAACTTGTTTAGCATTAGGAAGTCCATGTCTAGTATTAGATACCTGCATTGATTATGAATTCTTTCTGGATGGATACTAATGTATGGTGAAACTGTTTTATCAACGTATGAGCCAAATCCAAGGCGAAAGTCACGGGAGAAAAATGCCATTTTTCTAGATAAATCATTTCCAACTGAATTTAATTTTTCAATATTATTGTGCATTGATGCTGAGACATCAACCAGATAATAAAGATCCACAGGATATTTCTTCAGAGGATGAATTTTCAGCATAAAATTAGCTTCAGCTCCTAGTTCAAAGAAAGACAAACATAGTGTAGTATTCATTTTTAACATCTCAGGTTAAGCTATCAATAAATCAGTCACATTTTAGATATAGAACAGTGATCACTAATTTGTGCATAATGAAGGAAATTGGGAATATTCTGGAATAATTTTAAGGCAGTTAGAAGAACATACCAATGTTTTAGTCTCCAACTTCTACAAAGCATTTCTCATAATTCTATGGGGCAAAGATAACAGCAAACAAAGCAACTCAATATAAATGTAATAGGGAATATATTTATCACCATATGAACCTGCATTTCTAGTGTCTAGTAAAGCACAGCCCAGACATCAAGCAGCATTCTATTATGAGAGACTAGAAGAATGTGTTTGTTTGCAGGTGACTTTTAGGTTTGAAGACATCCAGAAAGGCATTCTAAGAAAATTTACCCCTTATTAGATGCAGGTGTAAATTAATTCTTTGGGGTTAAGGCATATTTATGTATGAGATGCAGAAACTCAGGTACTAAGAAGTACATTAAGCTATTCAGAATACTTACTACCTCATCATGAGTTGTTTGATAAGATTCTTCCCAACCATTATTTGTAAGAAAAAATGAGACAGTGGTCTAAAGAATGATATGCAGCAGCCACACTGAGAACCTAAGCTATGTAGGGGACTGCATTTGTCCAGTGCATAATAAGTGCTTAATAAACATATATGTTGAAGAGGGATCACAGAGGCAAAGGAACTGGATGAGAAAGTCACCATAAGGAGAATTGTTGGAGCCTCCAAAAGACAGCTGTCTTTGCATTACAGTTTTATTTAGTTCTCTGTCCATTATCATGTGATACAAAGATCTGATACCTTTCAGAATGAGTACTTCTGTGTTTAACTTTTTAAAGTACGTGGTAAAAAGTTATCAATTTAAATACAGACAATTTGTGAATTTTACTTTTTTAAACAATAAAGCAAATTCTTTGTAAGTCATTAATTATTTGTATATGGGGAATATTTTGAATGGAAAAAAATGAATAAATACCAATTCGAGTACATAATTAGTAACCTGATCTACTTATGAAAAAGAATCCTATAATTTATCAAGTCATTTTCAGTCTTAATATGCTTAAATATATAGCATATTTTAAGCATAATAATAACAAAATATAGCATAAGAATAACAACATTATAAACTTATTTAATAGTTCAAATGTTTTTCAGCCAGATTATGGAATGTATTCAAAATAGAAAGCTTTTTGGTTTATTAATATTAATTATGGGAGAAAGTGGCTTATTATTCCTAAATTTGCCTTTACATGCAGGAAAATTCTTTATTATAACATCTCTGTTTCATCAGCCTGAGTTTGGGAGGAGAAATTGGGTTTGCATAGCCCAGCCCAGTCAACTTTCTCACTCCCTGTTTTTAGGAGCTGGGCTGCCTACAGAGAGCATATATTCAGTTCTGCTTTCTAAGTATATGGTGAAAAAGCCTACCCATGGAAGTGACCTGAAGTTTGGGTAGAGAAGTTTAATTCAGGAGAATGATAGAATCAGGTAGACAGAGCTGAATTGATGAAAAATAGAAATGGAGTATATTGGGAAGTGTAGTTCATGTGTAGGAACTTGGGTTTTAATATGTGGGTCAGCATTTAATTTTTTTTTAATTTGTGTAGTTGTTTTTTAACTGTTGACTTAGGCATATGGCTGGAGGCATTAGGCACTGGCCACATGGTATTTTCACCTTGATGGATCATTGTAGTTTATGTTGGCTCTGCCTAAAGATGAATGGCTGCCTATTTTGACAGAGTCACTGAAAAATACATCAGATATTCAGTGTATTGTGTGAGTTGTTATATTGTTGGTTGGTTATCGCAGCCACAGGCAGAGTCTGTACAGAATCAACAAAAGCACAGTCCTTGGAGGCCTGAGCTATTCAGGGAGCTCCAGCCATTCAGGGGCCTTGGCTTCCCTGGTGGCTCAGACGGTAAAAGCACCTGTTTGCAATGAAGGAGACCCAGGTTCAATCCCTGGGTCGGGAAGATCCCCTGGAGAATGAAATGGCAACCCACTCCAGTATTCTTGCCTGGAAAATTCCATGGATGGAGGAACCTCGTAGGCTACAGTCCATGGGGTCGCAAAGAGCCGGACACAACTGAGCGACTTCACTTTTGCTTTTCAGCACGTATCAACTGCTTACAGCTGAGCAAGCAAATCCTAGGCTCACTAGCCTCAGTAAAGACAGCTTTTAGGAACCCTTGCCAAGTGACCAGGTTTAGAGGGTGCAGTCTGCTGTGGCTTGATTTCGGATTACATAGATGCTGGCATTAGCGCATGTACCTGGGTCAGTTGAAGACCTCAGCATGAACTGACACCTGAGTAAGACAAATTTTCACCATAGGAGAAAGGAAAATTTTTCTGTACACAGGACTTGTACTCGTTGCTGGAGAGAACAATAATTGCTACTTTAAAACTGCAAGGCACTTGAGTTTCTTAAAAGGTTTTAGCTTTAAGCAGTGAGCTTAAGGTGGGCAGCCCTAAATAGGCTAACCCCAGACCATTCTGCTTGTTAAGGAAGAAGCTGAAGGGGCCAAGCTTAGATTACCATATTTTGCTGATGAGCAAATGACACTCCATGACACTACCTTGTTACGCTCTCAAGTTGTCTTTGGATTGGATAACTGAATATGAAGCAGAAACCTTCTCTTCATATAGGCAGTAGATATAAATACCTTTTCATGGGAATATGGATACTATGTCCCTTGATAAAATCCTCATTCAGTTCATAGTGGGGTTCCATCAACACTGGGCTCAAAGGGAAAATGACATTAAAAAGGTTTTGAATATACTGAATGAGAAAGAATCAAATCTAAAAATAAAACAATATCTGTGGCTATCACCATTGTAATATAAAGTCCAGCGGAAAAGTCTTAAATGCTACTCTGAGAGAGGAGTTACATGGGGGTGGATTATTTTAGTGAGTAAGAGCTACTAACTGAAGTGATCTATCGAAAATATTTACCACAATATTTGGTATCTAGTAAATTCCCAGATGGCATTAGTGGTAAAGAACCCGCCTGCCAATGCAGGAGACATAAGAGACACTGGTTTGATCCATGGGTCTGGAAGATCTGCTGTAGGAGGGCATGGCAACCCACTCCAGTATTCTTGCATGGAGAATCCCATGGACAGAGGAGCCTCGAGGGTTACAGTCCACAGGGTCGCAAAAAGTCAGACACAATGAAGTGACTTACCACGCACACACAAATATATGGACACTAGTAATTATTACCATTATTGTTACTACTAGATTCTAAGCAACATTAGGATAAAAACTGTTTATTCATCTCTGAAGCCTCTGATTTGGTACATGCATAGCCACTCATAAATGTTCTTTAAACTATAATTGAAGAATATTTTCATACAGCATTTGAAAAGGCCCACATGTACACCATAGTAAGAAGCTGATATTTATAATTTCTTTCACATAGTTCAGGAGATCTTAAATATTAATAGTTTCTCTCTGTAGGAGGAAAAGAGTATCATCTGGCCTCCAAATATTTATGTCACCACTTACGTTAGCTACAGGAAAGCTTCATCTTTATATTTTGAGATTTTAAAGGCTCTAATCCTATTCCCGTGATTAACTTCAAAGGCAAAAAAAAAGTTTGTGACATAGAATAAGAAAGGGGACTTGGAGGAAAGTTGAGACCTACTTACAGCTATTGCCAATATTGGTTTGAATAGACCAAAGAACTAAAGTTGTTAGAATGAGTTTTAAATCACTCAACTAATAGTGTGAGCATCTCTGAAGAACTAGTTGCAATAAACATGTCTGGACACTAAGAAAAGATTCTAAAACACTAAAAAATATTCTGCATAAGATGAAACTAACAACTCGTAAGAAAATATGGAGACATGTAAAAGGAAAAAAGAGCTGCCAATTTCTATTCATTGTCTTTGGGCAGGGGAAGGAAAAGGTCCAAGAATGAGACAGGTTTGAAACATCAAGGTACAGACCCTGGCACATTTCTGGATTTCTGTAGGGGTAAAATAAGGGATATGGGCCAGGTGTTGAGGAAAAATGCATGACTCTGTATGGCCAGGTGTTGAGGAAAAATGCATGACTCTGTATGTTTTTTTTTAAGTTTTGAATTCAAGAATACCTGAAGAATCTTACATTTTAAATTAAGCTACACTAAATCAGTTTTTTCTTTAACATTATTAAATGAATCAAGTTTGAAACATTTTCTTCAGTTAGTGAAGTATAAATTATACTAATCCCTGTCATATATTACTTCTGAAGCAGAAATTGAGAATTCTCTTCTCTTCCCTACCCTCCTAAAGATTTCATCTCATTTCACTGTTCTTAGGGAAGACCAACTAGGATCAGTGGCCTATTTCTGTTATTATTTCTCCATAAGATTGATAGGTGAAAATAAGAAAAAGAGGTATAGTTTAAGAAGTATAAAGTAAAAGAAAGTGTCCTTTTAAAATCTCATTTAAAATATTTGATTTTGTGTATTTTGTACATATTCTTAATATTCTTTTAAAAGCTTAGTCAGTATATGATATAATAGAAATATCCATAAAAGCTTTTAAAAATTCTTAATAGATGCTACATAGGTCATGAGTTTTTAATCATACAAAAAATAAAGTGATTGTCTATAAATAAATCTAACAAATAAATATCAGATTAGGGAATAAACATATTTTACACATAGTATGCATTATAACAGACCCTCAACTCTTATCTCTGTGTTAGAGTGTAAAGGAGTTTTACATCATAAGGAATGAGGTTTATACATATATCTAGAATTGGTAAAATTCCAGATACAGCTTTATATATTATGCCCCAAAGCTAGCATGTCTTTGATGCCACAGTGCATTTTTAGATGAATTTATTATACCTATTTTAATAATTATTTGCTATATATGCAGATTATAAAAATATAGTTTTTCATAGCTATAGGAAGGATAACTTATACACACTAGACAATTACAGTATTTTCATACACAAATTCATTAGTATTGACTAAAATCAAGCCCCATAATGATTTCACCAATCTCTGGGGACAAAACCTCCACATTATCTCTCAAGTCTGGCCATTTTTCTCCTGCATTGTTACCACCACTGCCATTGCTTATCTACAGCACTGAAATAATTTCTCAAGTTTTGAACTATTATTTTATAGTTTCAGGAGGATTCAGCCACCATTATGTCTACAAAAGAGAACAAACTAAATTCATGTAAGTGTATAAATTTAAATGTAACATACAAGTAGAAAAAATGCACCTTGTAATTTTCAAATCTTAAGTATTTAAAAAAGAGCAAGATATTTTTAAAGGCTATTAGTCATATTTTTGGAGGCAAACAATATATGATAAGCCTCATCTGTAAGCTGTTGAAAAATCACACACAAAATAGAGAGGTATTAATAAATTTAAGAAAAAGGTTCAAGCTTTCTAGTACTGGGAACAAAACAAATGAAAATAGCTAATGGACTAGTTACACTTAACAAACTGAAGAGATTAAAAAGAATGAGAAATAGGCAAAGTTGATTCTGGAAAGCCTAACTGGATATGATTTTTTGTGTGTGAATAATCTAATAATATATATAACCTAGTAAATCTATGACTAGAAATGTACCCTAAATAAATAGGTTGTTATATATACATGGAGAGACCGACAGATATAGATACATACATGTATAATGAGTATCATTGAATATTTGTTCCAACAAAGTGCATTCAAGTTTCATTGGGATTGTCTTACATTTATTGATTCACTTAGATTTTGTTATATTACTGGATATATACATATATATATATAAAACTGTAATTGTTATAATATTATTTTCCTTTTTAGGAACATAGAATTCTTCTGCATTTATTCATACTGGCTTTTAGGTAGCACAATGGACTCTACACATTTTTTAGAAAGTTTATTGCCAGACAGTTTATGTTTTAGGTTGCTGCTTTGAAATGATCTCTTTTAGATTACATTTAATATTTAAAAATTTTCCTTTCACAGCCTTTTAACTTTAGTGTTAGTTTTGTTTGATTTGCTTGGATTTCTGTGTAGACATATAAGATTAATTTTGCTTTATCTTTTCAATATGTTTATAGCTTATATTTGGTTTTCTTGTCTGATTGCTTTTATATAAAACTTTCAGAAGGATTTTAATGTGTATTAACAAAGTATTCTTCAATTTCATTTGGGCAGGAATGGACACTAAATTTTATTGTATGATTTCTGGCATCTTGAGATAACAATATATATTTTTATTCTTTTGGCAAACTAAGATAACAAAAAATACATTGATTTTAAGATAATCAACTACTGCAGGTTAAATCTACTTGTATGGTGACATTGTTCTTATTGTTCTTATTATCACATGAAGTTTAATTTGATTATTTAAAATGTTATTAGGGATTTGATCCTAAAGTTATGATAACTTGTAAAGATTGAGTAGCTTCTATGCCTTCTCAAAAAACCATGGGAGAATTTATGTAGCCTAGGGATAATGTGTTCCTTGAATGTTTAGGTGAACATTAAAGTGTATTTCCCATGAAAATATTTAGACCTAATGTTTTTTTTTGTGTGTGTGTGTTTTTCTCTAATTTTATTTTATTTTTAAACTTTACATAATTGTATTAGTTTTGCCAAATATCAAAATGAATCCACCACAGGTATACATGTGTTCCCCATCCCGAACCCTCCTCCTCCTCCCTCCCCATACCATCCCTCTGGGCCGTATGCACCAGCCCCAAGCATCCAGCATCATGCATCGAACCTGGACTTTTCCTACATGATATTTTACATGTTTCATTGCCATTCTCCCAAATCTTCCCACCTCTCCCTCCCCACAGAGTCCATAAGACTGTTCTATACATCAGTGTCTCTTTTGCTGTCTTACACTGGGTTATTGTTACCATCTTTCTAAATTCCATATATATGCGTTAGTATACTGTATTTATGTTTTTCCTTCTGGCTTACTTCACTCTGTATAATAGGCTCCAGTTTCATCCACCTCATTAGAACTGATTCAAATGTATTCTTTTTAATGGCTGATTTTGTGTATATGTACCACAGCTTTCTTATCCATTCATCTGCTGATGGACATCTAGGTTGCTTCCATGTCTTGGCTATTATAAACAGTGCTGCGATGAACATTGGGGTTTATCTCTTTCCCTTCTGGTTTCATAGTGTGTATGCCCAGCAGTGGGGTTGCTGGATCATAAGGCAGTTCTATTTCCAGTTTTTTAAGGAATCTCCACACTGTTCTCCATAGTGGCTGTATTTGCATTCCCACCAACAGTGTAAAAGGGTTCCCTTTTCTCCACACCCTCTCCAGCATTTATTATTTGTAGACTTTTGGATCGCAGCCATTCTGACTGGTGTGAAATGGTACCTCATAGTGGTTTTGATTTGCATTTCTCTGATAATGAGTGATGTTGAGCATCTTTTCATGTGTTTGTTAGCCATCTGTATGTCTTTTTTGGAGAAATGTCTATTTAGTTCTTTGGCCCATTTTTTGATTGGGTCGTTTATTTTTCTGGAGTTGAGCTGTAGGAGTTGCTTGTATATTTTTGAGATTAGTTGTTTGTCGGTTGCTTCATTTGCTTTATTTTCTCCCATTCTGAAGGCTGTCTTTTCACCTTGCTAATAGTTTCCTTTGATGTGCAGAAGCTTTTTTTTAATTAGGTCCCATTTGTTTATTTTTGCTTTTATTTCCAATATTCTGGGAGGTTCATAGAGGATCCTGCTGTGATGTATGTCGGAGAGTGTTTTGCCTATGTTCTCCTCTAGGAGTTTTATAGTTTCTTAGACCTAATGTTTTTAGGAGAGTTTCTTTTAGAATTTTCTTAACTTCTTATATCTTTATTATATTTCTTGGGGTTCTACTTCTTGAGTCAATTTTAGTCTTCTATATTCTCCTAAGAAATTATTTTTATCATAATTTATATATTTTACCATTTTTAATGTATTGAAGTTTTTCCCCAATATTTTTTTATCTGGTCATAGTCTGTATAATCAGGTCATTTGCTTTGGGTCTTCTTTTTCTAATTAGCTTTGCCATTGATTTAGCTATTAGATTTATACATTCGTTTCCTTTTTAATTTCTATTTTTTATTTCATTTTGTTTTTTTCTTAATTAATTTCTTTGTTTTTGTTGTTCCTATATCTTTATCTGTATGCTTCATTTTTTTTCAATGATAAAAGCATTTAAAGTTCTGAGTTTTCCTGAGAGCAGCTTTGAACACATCCCATTATGTTCTGATGTGTGCTACTGTTATTATCATTATTATTAAATTGCCTATGAGTAGAATTTTGATTTATTCTTGGAAATAGAATTTATTTAGGAGAAGCTTTCCTTAGTTTCTCTATTATTTAATATTTGTTAATCATCTTATATTGGCTTCAAATTTTATTGCAAGGTGTTCAGAGATGTTGGCCTATAAAAACAGTTTCACTTGAAGTTCAGTTTTTTTGCATAAAATAAAATTAATTTCTAAAACTATTTCATGGACTTTGAAAATATTATTTTATATATCAAGGACTATGGACTGAACCCCGCCCCCCAAATTTATATATTAAAGCCCTGACTCACAATATGGTAATGCTTGGAGATGGAGCCTTTGGGAGTTGATTAGGTTTAGATGATGTTCTGAGGGTCGGGTCCTCATGATGGAATCAGTGGGCTTATATGTAGATGCAACAGAGTGCTCCTTTTCTATCTATCACTCTTTCCCCCTTCAGAAACTGAATCTGGCAGTGCCTTGATGGCAGACTTTCTAGGTCCTAGAACTGTGAGAAAATAAATTTCTTTTGTTTAAGCTACTTACTATATGGTATTTCGTTATGGCAGCAATAGAAGGTGACAAGTGTCATAATACCAACCTAGTTACTTTCATTTTTGTGTATCCCTTTGCAGCTAGCATTCATATGTCCATACTAGTCTGTATAATTATTTGATATGGTGATGTGCACAGTTTTAATTGGAAGCTGGGAGTATGCCTAAGGCCAAGAAAGAAATGGACTTTGTTATTCTGGTAATCAAAGAGTCTGAGAAAAATACCTTGGAATTGGGAGGGCATTTGTCGATAATGGTTATTCAAAAATTTAGTAACAGGACAAGACCACCCAAAATGAAATAATGAAGGCTTCAAGGCAACTGCATACCACTTAAAACTAAATGTATCTAATTTAGTGATGCATATCTTTGTACTTGAACTTATCTTGCCATATGCAGTTTGCTCGATGAGACTCTCTGGCACTAAAGAAAATGAATAATTTCCAGTGGCCTACTACATACGCCAAACTGTGGAATACAAATGTATGAAAGGACAAGTATTAGAGAAGTATAGGAGGAAAAGTGTGCGTAACTCTCAGGGACTAAAGCAGCTCAAGTTAATTATGATAATTATGAATTATAGTTTTGTTTTTAAAAGCTTATCACAGAGGCTCTAAGACTAATTCACATCTCTTACTAATTAATCAACTAACAAATTCAGCAAACACTTATGGAATGCTTACTACATGCCAGCACTCTGATAGGCACTGGAAAAACAGAATGGAATAAAACATGTTCTTCTTCTTATACAGAGCTGGCAGTGTCCTAGGAACACAATTATAGTATAATGTGATCAAGACTGGAAACACATAATTATAATATAGCGTGGTCAGGTTTGCAGAGAATGTCCGAGGTCACACAGCTAGCTAGCTATAGGCACAAGAAAGACTAGAATTCTGATTTCTTGATTCTGAGCCCACTGTCATTTCTACAGCAACAATACTGCCTGTCATAAAATGTTAAATATGAACAAATAAGGCTAGTCAGGAGCTTCCCAGTACTCTTGCCTGGAAAATCCCATGGATGGAGGCACCTGGAAGGCTGCAGTCCATGGGGTTGCTGAGGGTCGGACACGACTGAGCGACTTCTCTTTCACTTTTCACTTTCATGCGTTGGAGAAGGAAATGGCAACCCACTCCAGTGTTCTTGCCTGGAGAATCTCAGGGACGGCGGAGCCTGGTGGGCTGCCGTCTATGGGGTCACACAGAGTCGGACACGACTGGAGTGACTTAGCAGCAGGAGCTTCCCAGGTGACTCAGTGGTAAAGAATCTGCCTACCAATGCATGAGACACAGGAGATATGAGTTTGATCCCTTGGTCAGGAAGATCCTTTGGTGAAGGAAATGGCAACCCACTCCAGTATTCTTGCCTGGGAAATCCCATGGACAGAGGAGCCTGGTGGGCTACAGTCCATGGGGTCGCAAAGAGTCAGACAGGACTGAGCACATATACAGCAACAAAGGCTAGATACAATTCTAACTTGAGAATAGACGTTGATATATTTGAAAATAACCGTACCTTGATGCAGCTGGATCAGCACTTCTCCTGGTGTCACCTGGGTATTAATTTCATTTTCACTTGGCATTACACGCACAGAAGGGTATTCTATTAAATCAATTGAGCAGCCTTTGTGTATTAAATTGGAAACAGTGTCACAACGTTCATTCTTTGATCCACCTGAAATGAAATCCTGTTTAAAAGAAGGAAAATCAATGATGTTTTAGTGCATATCATCCCAGTTATAACCAAAGAAAACCACATAATGAGTACTACCAAGAAACCATCTTCCAATATTGTACAAATTATATGACTGTTAAGAATAGCTGCATGTTTCCAAGAAGAATACTGGCAAATTTGTCTTAAATAAGTTTAATTTCTAAATCTTATTTTGAAAGAAAAAATGAATATTAAAAAGGAGATTTAAACCAAGTACTTTAAATATTATTAACTGATCACTGTAAAATTATACCAATTTAATTCTTTCTAAATATTTTACTTTGGAAATACTGCTCCAGAAGAAAATTTAGGCAAAATAGACCATTCAGTGTGGTTCTGCACTTAAGCTTTAATTTTCAAAGAACCCAACTGGTATGTTTACTATATTCTATTATGTTTAGAATGTGGGAGCAAGTCCTCAGAAATCACATGCCTAATGAGGTACCAAAATTCATAAAAGAATGAACTGGAAATCTATATTTCTTGGACTGAAAATTCCCTCACTTCTTATACGCATAATAGCATGTAAGTAATTCAGTAAACCAAGGAAGATGCCACAGTGAGTCTGGGAGATATAAAATTGCAGCTCAGATTCTCCTGATATTGCAACTGAATCTTGAACTTTCATTACAATTCAGCATTGGTTAGTTCATGCTAATTCCATAGCCATCCAATAAACTTGGAATTAGTTGAGCAAGCTTAAAATTTATCTTGACTGAGAAAAATTTAATATTTTTATTTTTCATGTAACCAGTTTTTCTCCCTAAGAACAGAAAATGTATTGAAAAGTATAGAAATGTAGTTTATTATATATAATGTTGGCCTGTATTATTTGGGATATTTGCTATATATATTAGATGAATATTTGCTTAGTGATCTTCCTGGGAGTGGTTATTTTGATCTGGCATTCAGTCATTCCTTCTCCAGTTCAAATGATTCAAAAAATTGCATTTCCAATCAATTATTCATTCAATCAAAAGAGTATTGATTGAATACTAACTCAAGGACAGTAGTTTTGTTAGGTACTGAGGATGCAGAATGGAACAAGACGGATAGAGTCCCTGTTTAAGTCAGCAGGCCATTAGAGAATTCAACCATTAAGTGAGTTAATGTAATTATCATTAGTTAGTTAATTAGTTCAGTCACTCAGTTGTGTCCGACTCCTTGCGACCCCATGAACTGGAGCACGCCGGGCCTCCCTGTCCATCACCAACTCCCAGAGTTCACTCAAACTCACGTCCATCAAGTTGGTGATGCCATCCAGCCATCTCATCCTCTGTTGTCCCCTTCTCCTCCTGCCCCCAATCCCTCCCAGCATCAGAGTCTTTTCCAATGAGTCAACTCTTTGCATGAGGTGGCCGAAGTACTGGAGTTTCAGTTTTAGCATCATTCCTTCCAAAGAAATCCCAGGGCTGATCTCCTTCAGAATAGACTGGTTGGATCTCCTTGCAGTCCACGGGACTCTCAAGAGTCTTCTCCAACACCATAGTTCAAAAGCATCAATTCTTTGGCGCTCAGCTTTCTTCACAGTCCAACTCTCACATCCACATACATGACTACTGGAAAAACCATAGCCTTGACTAGATGGACCTTTGTTGGCAAAGTAATGTCTCTGCTTTTGATAGGCATTAAATTTAGAGGAAGCAAAGAATGTCATAGAGTTATGGAGAAAGGAGATTATCAAGTTTAATATTACTTGAATGTGAGATCACTAATTATGAATACAGAGATCCCTAGCACTGATGCAGAATTAGATGGAATGGAAGTAGGCAGTATAAAAACATTTATATAAGGATTTTAATTTAATTCTGTCAATTTAGAATAAGGGTTGGAAAACTAGAGACAGTGAGACAAACACAACCATAGCTCGTAGATGTATGTCTTGAGTGTTAAAAAATACCTTTTACATTTTTAATATGCTATCTATTTCTGCTTTATTGACTATGCCAAAGCCTTTGACTGTGTGGATCACAATAACCTGTGGAAAATTCTTCAAGAGATGGGAATACCAGACCACCTGACCTGCCTCTTGAGAAACCTGTATGCAGGTCAGGAAGCAACAGTTAGAACCGGACATGGAACAACAGGCTGGTTCCAAATAGGAAAAGGAGTACATCAAGGCTGTATATTGTCACCCTGCTTATTTAACTTATATGCAGAGTACATCATGAGAAACGCTGGGCTGGAAGAAGCTGAAGCTGGAATCAAGATTGCTGGGAGAAATATCAGTAACCTCAGATATGCAGATGACACCACCCTTATGGCAGAAAGTGAAGAGGAACTCAAAAGCCTCTTGTTGAAAGTGAAAGAGGAGAGTGGAAAAGTTGGCTTAAAGCTCAGGATTCAGAAAACTAAGATCATGGCATCTGGTCCCATCACTTCATGGGAAATAGATGAAGAAACAGTGGAAACAGTGTCAGACTATATTTTTGGGGGCTCCAAAATCACTGCAGATGGTGACTGCAGCCATGAAATTAAAAGACGCTTACTCCTTGGAAGGAAAGTTATGACCAACCTAGATAGCATATTCAAAAGCAGAGATATTACTTTGCCAACAAAGGTCCGTCTAGTGAAGGCTATGGTTTTTCCTGTGATCATGTATGGATGTGAGAGTTGGACTGTGAAGAAGGCTGAGCACCGAAGAATTGATGCTTTTGATCTGTGGTGTTGGAGAAGACTCTTGAGAGTCCCTTGGACTGCAAGAAGATCCAACCAGTCCATTCTGAAGAAGATCAGCCCTGGGTGTTCTTTGGAAGGAATGATGCTAAAGCTGAAAGTCCAGTACTTTGGCCACCTCATGCGAAGAGTTGACTCATTGGAAAAGATTCTGATGCTGGGAGGGATTGGGGTCAGGAGGAGAAGGGGACGACACAGGATGAGACATCTGGATGGCATCACCGACTAGATGCACATGAGTTTGGGTGAACTCCGGGAGTTGGTGATGGACAGGGAGGCCTGGCGTGCTGCAATTCATGGGGTTACAAAGAGTCGGACATGACTGAGTGACTGAACTGAACTGAACTGAACTGAAAACAATAAAAAAGAAGAAGGCTGCACAACAGAGACAGTATGTGGCACAAAAATGTTTAGTATGTTACTCTTCACAGTACTGATCCTGAATTAGAGTGTGGTGCACAGTTATAATAAAAATATAATAAAAAGACAAGAAAGAATATGTTCTTTTCAATCAAAATCTCCAGGTGTCATTGGTGAATGACTTCATGGGAATAAAAACAATTGCCTTGCTGATGGCCACACACCTAGATTTTAGCCTGAAATTTAAAATGTTTAAAGCCTTAATTTCTCATTACCAAATTTATCCTATTTATTGATAAAACTTAGGGGTACAAAATGTAAGATTTAGTTCTTAAACAACTTGGAGCTACTCAAAGAAAGGTGGCATATACTGCTAGATTTATGGGGCTAGATGAGGGGATCTCATCTGTTTTTAGAGCCTGGGGAATACTGAGGGCATATAGGCCTTGGTACATGTATGCTCATTCATGCCTCCCATGACAGGCCACAGACCAAAGGCCACATGTGTTTTACAAAAGTGAAAACTGCAGGACTTCAAATTAGGAAAGTAAATATGATCCAAAAGACTCTGATTTTTCTTTTTGGCCAGAATTTTGTGTTTTATGTATATAGAATGAAAGAGAAGGGAGGGTGGTTAATTCACTGCAACTATACATCAAGCTATATCATTTGACCTTTAAATGTCAAATCATTTTGCTGAAATAGGCAAAAAAGTCTCAATTGTTTTGCAGTGTCTGAATCAGCATGGCTGTTTTTACTTTACTGTAAAAACTAAGTTAGAAATACGTTGCCAATTTGACAGATTTGAAAAGGGAAGAAAAGATCAGATCGTGGCATCAAAACAAAGAATGGAATGCTGCCCCTACCCACTTGTGGCCTGCTCTCCACTTTGTATAAAAGAAAAGAATTTGAAACCACACCCTTTTAACTTTTGGTGATTTGAGTCATTTTAATGTCTTCTAATTCTTATATTTTACTTTTTTATAAGAAATACTCAAGCAAAATCATCCTCCCAACTGTCTGCATCTAAAACCTACTTGAGAATGAAACACCCAGGCTGAAGTTATTACCCTAGTTGACTTTTCATCAGTCGTTACTTTCATCCATTTAATGTAGTAATCTGGAGATATAAATAGGGAAAGGTTTTTCTTGTACTCATTTCTGAGTCTTTTCTATGCTCCAAGCATGGAAATCTTCATAGAAATGAAAAGATTCTATCATTTTCCTTTTTAACAGTGAAAGCTCTTTGTATTGGGCTGGTCAAAAAGTTTGTTTGAGTTTTTCAGTAAGCTGACATGAAAAATCTGAATGAACTTTTTGGCCAACCCAATATTATCAGATCAGATCAGATCAGTCGCTCAGTCATGTCCGACTCTTTGTGACCCCATGAATCGCAGCACGCCAGGCCTCCCTGTCCATCACCAACTCCCGGAGTTCACTGACACTCACATCCATCAAGTCAGTGATGCCATCCAGCCATCTCATCCTCTGTCGTCCCCTTCTCCTCCCGCCCCCAATCCCTCCCAGCATCAGGGTCTTTTCCAATGAGTCAACTCTTCGCGTGAGGTGGCCAAAGTACTGGAGTTTCAGCTTTAGCATCATTCCTTCCAAAGAAATCCCAATATTATAGTTTAGTTTAATTATGTTCCAAGGCTGACCTGAAAACTTCTGGCTATGCAGGCACAACCTGTGTCTGACATATCAGGCAGAAAAGACAGAGAAGCCTTTAAAACTTTCAGATATGTTTGTCTCTTTTTTCCGACAGAGATATGTCAAGTCTTTCACATATGTTAAAAGGAATATGAAACATTGAACTAGATGATATTAATACACTCTTGTCTGTTCTAAGTATTTTCCAGTTATATTTATGTAGCATGGAGAGAAAGAGAAGTCAAAATATATAAAATCACAGATTAACACGCTACACAAGAATGCAGACCATTTGATTATACTCTGTGTAAATTTTCTAGTGAACTTTTACTTTTGTCCAGCTTTGAGAGTTATAAAAACCAGGCTTACGTTATTTTTGCTTATCTTTTCTGATCACGCACAGAGAAAAAAGTGCATCTTCCTTTCTTGTCCCTCTACCCTTGCTGGCTAAGAAATAAAACCATCAGTTGCATATGTGCCTAATGGTGGGTGATCTTTCAAAAATAACCATAGCATTTTTCCTGTCAACGATACCCGGTCAGCATGTGGGGACTGGACAGCTCCTTCTGTTAATGATATGGCCAGTGACTTTTTAAAAATTAATTAATTTATTAAAGGATAATTGCTTTACAGACTTATGTTGTTTTCTGTCAAACCGCAACATGAATCAGTCATAGGCATACATATATCCCCTCCCTTTTGAACCTCCCTCCCATCTGCCTCCCCATCCCACCCCTCTAGGTTGATACAGAGCCCCTATTTGAGTTTCCCAAGCCATACAAAAAATTCCTGTTGGCTATCTATTTTACATATGGTAATATAAGTTTCCATGTTACTCTTTCCATACATCTCCCCCCCTCTTCCCCTCTCCCCATGACCATAAGTCTATTCTCTATGCCTGTTTCTCCATTGCTGCCATGTAAATAAATTCTTCAGTACCATGTAGCTGTCCAATTTTCCCAGCACCGTTTGTTGAAGAGGCTGTCTTTGCCCCATTGTATATTCTTGCCTCCTTTGTCAAAAATAAGGTACCCATAAGTGCATGGGTTTATTTCTGGGCATTCTGTCTTGCTCCATTGGTCTATATTTCTGTTTTGTGCTAGTACCATACTGTCTAGATGACTGTAGCTTTGTAGTGTAATCAGAAGTCAGGAAAGTTGATTCCTCCAGCTCCATTTTTATTTCTCAAGACTGCTTTGGCTGTTTGGGTTCTTTGTGTTTCCATCTGAATTGTAAAATTTTTTGTTCTAGTTCTTTGAAAAATGCCATTGGTAATTTGATAGGGATCACAAGAATCTGTAGACTAAGTTTGCTAAATAGTCATTTTTACAATATTGATTCTTCCTAGCCAGGAACATGGAATATATCTCCATCTGTTTATATAATTTTTTGTTTCCTTCATTAGTGTCTTATAATTTTCTGTGTACAGTTCTCTTGTCTCCTTGGGTAGATTTTTTCCCTAGATATATAATTCTTTTTGTTGCAGTGGTGAATGGGATTGACTCCTTGGTTTCTCATTCTGATTTTCCTTGACAGTATATAGAAATGCAAGTGATTTTTGTGTATTGATTTTGTATCCAGCAGCTTTGCTAAATTCATTGATTAGCTCTAGTAATTTTCTGATACTATCTTTAGGGTTTTCTATGTACAGTATCATGTCATCTGCAAATAGTGAGAGCTTTATTTCTTCTTTTCTGATCTAGATCCCTTTTATTCCTTTTTCTTCTCTGATTGCTGAAGCTAGGACTTCTAGAACAATGTTGAATAACAGTGGTGAAAGTGGACACTCTTGTCTTGTTCCTGATCTTAGGGTGAATGCTTTCAGTTTTTCACCATTGAGAATAATGTTTGCTGTAGGCTTATCATATATGGCCTTTACTATGTCGAGGTATGTTCCTTCTATGCCCATTACTTGAAGAATTTTAATGATAAATAGGTGCTGAATTTTGTCAAAGGCTTTTTCTGCATATATTGAGATGATCATATGGTTTTTATCTTTCAATTTGTTAATATGGTGTATCACACTGATTGATTTTAATATATTGAAGAATCCTTGCATTCCTGGAATAAACCCAACTTGATCATGGTGTATGAGTTTATATATAATCTCTTCAAAATTTTTCTCATACCCTTTCATTTTATCCTGTTCTTTTGGACCCCTATAATGCGAATGCTGGTGCATTTGATTTTGTCCCAGAGGTCTCCGAGACTGTCCTCAGTTCTTTTCATTCTTTTTACTTTATTCTGCTCTTCAGAAGTTATTTCCAACATTTTATCTTCCAGCTCACTAATTTGTTCTTCTGCTTCAGACAGTCTGCTATTGATTCCTTCTAGAGTATTTTTAATTTCAGTAATTGTGTTGTCTCTGTGTGTTTATTCTTTAATTCTTCTAGGTCTTTGTTAATTGAGTCTTGCATTTTCTCCATTTTGTTTTCAAGGTTTTTGATCACCTTTACTCTCATTATTCTGAATTCTTTTTCAGGTAATTTGCCTATTTCCTCTTTATTTATTTGGATTTCTGTGTTTCTAGTTTGTTCCTTCATTTGTGTAATATTTCTCTGCCTTTTCATTTTTTTTTTTTAACTAATTGTGTTTGAGGTCTCCTTTTCCCAGGCTTCAAGACTGAATTCTTTCTTCCTTTTGGTTTCTGTCCTCTTAAAGTTGGTCCAGTGGTTTGTGTAAGCTTCATATAGGGTGAGATTGTGCTGAGTTTTGTTTGTTTTTCCTCTGATGGGCAAGGCTGAGTGAGGTGGTACTCCTATCTGCTGATGATTGGGTTTGTATTTTTGTTTTGTTTGTTGTTTAGATGAGGTGTCCTGCACAAGGTGCTACTGGTGGTTGGGTGACACCTAGTCTTATTTTAAGCGGTTTCCTTTGTGTGAGTTCTCACTATTTGATACTCCCTAGAGTTAGTTCTTTGGTAGTCTAGGGTCTTGGAGTCAGTGCTCCCACTCCAAAGGCTCAGGTCTTGATTTCTGGTCAGGAACTAAGATTCCACAAGTGGTTTGTTATGGCATTAAGTGAGATTAAAACAAATACCCAAAACCAAAAAAACAAATTTGAACCCCAGATAAATTGCAGTTACAAAATCAGGCAAATAAAAATTAAAATAATGGAATATACACATATACATATAGACCCATAAGCAAAGTAAAAACAGTTCAACAAAGTTAAGTGCAGTAGATTGACTCAGTAAAAATAGGAAATAAAAAATTATATTTACCAGTTAAGAACAAAACTAACTAAAGCACAAACTGGAAAACAAAACTAAAGCAAGGTGCCAAGTGGGAAATAAAGCAATGAAAACAAAACTAATAAATATATTGAGAGGAAGGAAAGAAAGAAAAGAAAGAAAGAATAGATATGCAAAGTTAAACAGAGGTAGATGAAGATTTATATACATCAAAGATTAACTGCAAGGGAAAAGTACAATAGGAAAGGCAAAGAAAGGAATAAATGTAGAAAAATATAATAGGTTTAAAGAAATTAAAAATTATAATTATAAAAAGAGAAAAAAAAAAAAAAAGGAAAAAAAGAAAAAAAAAGGAAAACTGTACAGAACTTCAAAAGCCCAATGTAGAGGCTGAGGTTTATGACAACAATAAAAACTGTGACTGAATAGAAACATGTGACTGAATATACACACATTAGCAAAATCAAAACAGTCCAACAAAAATAAAGTACAACAGATTGACCCAGCAAACAAAGGAAACCAAATATCTTATCTTCCAGTGTGACAGTCTTAACACAGGTTGCTTCCTCTAACGTGTTCTTAATTCAGGCGATTTTCTTAGGTCTGAATGAATTGCTTGAGTCTCACTGTAGCTCTTATAGTAACTTAAGCAATACCTGTGTGCCAAATGCTTCCCACATACAGTTTCATTTAAACTCCACCACTTGTCGTAGTTTCAGTTATTATTTCCATTTTAGAATTAGGGAATTAGAATTAGAATTTAGAATTAGAATTTTAGAATTAGGGAAAACTGAAGTTCACAGTGCATAGGTTAACATGGCCAAGGATACATAGTTGGAAACTGATGGAACTGGGATTTGAATCCCAGTTGATCTCATTTCAGAGCCTGTTTTTTTCAATATAAATATTAGGCTACCTTGTACCACATAGAAGAATATTTTGGGACATGAACAGCTAAGTCATTTCTGGGTGTTTTCTGAGATCCCCTTCTGAGGATTGGACCAATAGCAAACACCTCTGGAAGCCACTCCACCTTTCCTTCTTGGCTTACCTCCTTCCACATGACCACCTATTCCTCCTGTGAATATACAAAATCCCTCCCTTGTGGTAGGACTGACATTGCTGCTCCCATAACTGTGACTCTTCCAATTTTTCGTGCCAGTAGAGGTGTGAAATGGAGAAGGGTGCTCTCTGGAAGCTGACTGATTATGTATGGCTGGCATGTTGCACTTGGCTGACAACTGGGTTTCTGAACCATGTTTTGAAAACTCCTCTAAACTATAATCACTAAAGTTCTAAGGAACTGAAGTTAAGTTGGCACGGTCTTCACAACTGTAATAATCTTTCTTTGTGTATCCTCAGCATGTGCCTTGTGTTCAGTCATGTCAGATTCTTTGTGACCCCATGGACTGTAACGTGCCAAGCTTCTCTGTCCATGGAATTCTCCAGGCAAAAATACTGGAGTGGGTTGCCATTTCCTTCTCCAGGGCAATCATCTTCCTTAGTGCTGCAGTAAAAATCTAAAATGGAATGTTGGGTGAGGGTCAGGAAATACCAACATATCGATGAATATCAAGCATACCTGACAAGGAAAACCTGGAAGGAAACTCCAAACTTTAGGCTGTAGAGACGAGGAAAGGGAGGCTCAGAGAAAAGAGTGAATTCTACCTGGTCATTTGGATCATAGGAGGAATGAAACTGATCCTGGAAACTCTGGAATTGTCCTGTTACATTGTGTGGCTCCATGAATTCTGGCAAAGCACTGCCTAGTTTTGAGTGGCATCTTTTTTCTGACTGATAAAGCCAATAGTACATCCAGGAAGCGTTCAGGCTGTCAGTAGGGGGACTGCTTACTTATAGATATGGTTACTATTCATGAGCCCTTCCCTTGCCTTTTCCTTGACTTGCTGCATAGAAGAAAGTATTGACCATCATCCTTTGCTACTTTTCATATTTCTGTTTCCTCCTGGGGGATGCATAAGGGCAAGCAGTAACAGGAGAGATTGTAAAGATAATGATAGGTACCATTTTTTCAACTAAATCAACAAGTTGCAAAAGCTAGAGATTTCTCTTCACGCCAAACAAAAGGCCATTAAAAGTCTATTAGTTTCAATTTTCAGGAACTACATAAATAATTGTAAGTTACCTAGGAAATCTCATTAAAAACCCCAAATTAGCAGACGGCTTCTTCACTGAAACTTAATATATAAGGTAGTTTTGATTGAAAATTACCAACAAAAGAAATAACTGAAAACAACTTTAGAGCCCAACAAGGAAGGAAAACACTATAATGTTTTCCTAAAAAGTTTGTTATTGGGATATGTTTCTCTTTATTTGACTACAAAAATACTAATTTTGAAGAATAAACATTTTCTGATTATTTTGTATGCCACAGAATTTAAATGTACACAATATTGCATGAGTAGGGTCACATGTCAAACAAAAGCATCAAATTTTCCATAAGTAGCCAGTGAATTGATGTTCAGTGTTATGAAAGGGAGCAAATCACTTATCTCCAAGTATTTCAAATAAAAACAAATGAGATGGAATAATAAATTAGCTTGCTTTTCTTTAATAAGCAAGCACAAAACAATGATCCAACTTGGATATATAACCTAATGCCCCAAGCTGCAGCAAGAGTTTCACACAAAGCCTATGACCCATCAAAAGTTACTATCTGTGTTTGCCAATTCTTTCTATAGAACAGATGGAAAACATAAAACGGTTTGCACTTCATTTTAAAATTACCATAATTTTCCTAATAAAAAGGTTATACTTATAGTCAGCCAAACATGCTGTTTCCAAGCATAAAACCAAAGAACATTTTCCTGATACTCAACAATATCTTTCTTTTTTCCTGATGCATCTTCAAGGCAGAGAATATTAGGTCAATGAAATCATGCAGGAAAAGACAAAGGATCCAAAAGGGAAAGAAAGGAAAAAGGCACACCTCTTGAGCACACCATCCACATTCCGGACCCAGCGCAAGGCACTTGGTGCAGGACACTGCATTCGAAGATGCACATCTATTGTCTTCTGTAATGGAGGATAAAATGAGGCATTATGGTTTACTCTCACATTGGGAATTATGTGCAATTCTAGACCAAAGTGTATTTTGAAAACTGAAATAAGCTTACCCATAGTTATAAATATGTGACAACAAAAATATGTAATATCTTTGAGAAGAGTTAACCTGATCACTGCAATTCATATATGCCATATTTTCTGGATAGTTAGTTATCTAGCTTTATAAAATTAGGGAGAAGGAGGTGATAAAAATATGACTTTAGTCAGTCTTAGGGGTTTGGTCTGAAATTCTGTTGCAATGGTAGAGGATCCTCCAAATTTTTTAGTGTGCTAAAGTTTCACCATAGTTCATATTATCTGAACCAATGAGGTGGTTTTGGATTTAGAATTCTTCCTATAAAAATAATCATGTACAGACCTCAATCTCAACATGTAAATATGTATTGAGTCATAGTGAATGAAGTTTCTGTGAAACAATCTTAATGGACATACAGAGTAGTTCACTTGGTAATTCTGACTGCATTAATATTGATTATTTTGACTTGAAGGATATCAGAACCAGATAAAATGGCATGATTCATCATTTTAGAAGTAAAATGGCAAAAATGAATGAGTTGTTTTAGTTAATCTAATTTAATTTCTGTGACTGAACCACTTTAATATCATGACCAATTCACTTTTGCATAGATACCCACACTTTTCTATTGGGTGTTAATAACATAGTTGAGCTGGGATACTGTTTACCTTTATCCTTCTAGCCACCTACTACTTAGATCATTAAAAAGAGACTCATCACTATAAATTTAAATACCTAAAATATAATAAAGAGTGAGTCATAAGTTATTTTATCATAAGGTTTTATTGGAACAATTACATGCTTCCTATATTTCATCCTTTACTATGAAATGTAGTAAAATGTAGGGAAATCACAGCACTCTACCCATTACTTCAGACACACAGTACATATCATAGATATCTTGGTTCTAAGCAATCCAGGTGGAGTAAAAACCATATAAGCAAATAATAAAATACAGAGTGATAGGTGTAACAAAATATCACCAATGCACTATGGGAATATAGTGAGGAACTTCTCTCTCTGCTTAGAGGGGAGAGCAGGGGTCGGAGAAGAGGGCAAGTTACATAGCATGTCTCTTTGCCATCTCAATTTGTTTCTTCTCATTTGTGTTTATCTCTGTTTTAAACATGTAATAGGCATGAAAAAAAGACTGTGTGTGCCCAATCACACACGTAAGTGGATAGAACCTACAAAATCTCTATCTGTCCCCGTCTAATTGGTTTCTTCTTTTCTTCTCTTGCAATTTGCCCCAATATTCTAGAATCTTCTGACTTGGAGGTGGTGTGGGATGGGCATTGGCAGTGAAGAGAGAGAGGAATACAGGAGAGTAAACACAGCAGAGAGGTGCTAACCTGGAGTGGTAGTGAGCATTCTTTCCTGTATTTTCCCAGACATCCATGAGTTAAGCTAAAAACATTTTCTCCTAGTGTCTCATTGTTCTATTACCCCTCTCTATGTCCCGTTCATCCTTTTTCCTTGACTTTATATCAGCTTTTAAAATACACTATCCAAAACATCTTCCCTGATTTAGATGCACTGGCCTAGAATTTTCTTTACTAGTCTAGAATTCCAGAGACTAAAAAAAATAACTAATATTTGGGCTCTCTTTACTATGAGTGTGGTTTCCAACTATGAAGACTCCATAACCTAAAAACTTTTCATTTGGCTTATCCTCCAAAACTGTAAAGCCTGCTTATTTCCAAAGTATTTAGGAGAGGAGTGACCTTTTTAGTTTTGTCCCCAGAATGGAAGTCAGTTTAGGTTGATAAATCAAGCACATTTGCAGACCTAACTTGACCTTTACCAACTCTTAGGTTTGACCCTTGGAAGAAAAGCTATGACCAACCTAGACAGCATATTAAGAAGCAGAGACATTCCTTTACCAACAAAGGTCTATCTAGTCAAAGCTATGGTTTTTCCAGTAGTCATGTATGGATGAGAGAGTGAGACTATAAAGAAAGCTGAGAACTGAAGAATTGATGCTTTTGAACTGTGGTGTTGGAGAAGACTCCTGAGAGTCTCTTGGACAGCAAGGAGACCCAACCAGTCAATCCTAAAGGAAATCAGTCCTGAATATTCATTGGAAGGACTGATGCTAAAAGCTGAAACGCCAATACTTTGGCCACCTGATGTGAAGAACCGACTCATTGGAAAAGACCCTGATGGTGGGAAAGATTGAAGGCAGGAAGAGAAGGGGACGACAGAGGATGAGATGGTTGGATGGCATCACCAACGCAATGGACATGAGTTTGAGTGATCTCCAGGAGTTGGTGATGGACAGGGAGGCCTGGTGTGCTGCAGTCCATGGGGTCGCAAAGAGTAGGGCACAACTGAGCGACTGAACTGAACTGAAGCTTGACACAACTGGAAGATGGAATTAAGCCTATTTCAGATCAGATTTGACCATGCATTTCATTTAATCGGTGAGACTTTTGCTCTGGCAGTGAAGACCGCAGTCTCCTAGAAGGGAAACTACAGATTCTTTGATTCTGGTCTTTGTTTCTAATAGTTGTCTGACTCTGTCTTAAGTTAACACAGTTCAAGTTCAAGTCAGGCTGTTACTTCTATAGCACATGTAGTAAATAATGAATTTATAAGCAAACATCTGTTGTCTCTGAATTTTGCTTTCTGACTGTTTTGTTTCAAAAGTTCTAATGCCAACTTCTGTTTTCAAACTTTGTCACCTAAGGATGATGACCAAGAGAGACAGAAACTTTGGTTCTATTAATATTTCCTAGGTTCCAAGGCTAACATCAGAGTCTACCTAATTACAGGAAAAATGATCCTATATATGGATATAAAGGAGGTGGGCCTTCTGGTTCTCCAGAACTGGATTAAGGCCATAAATTGAACTCCACGGGAATAGTGTCAAATATTACTGCTGCTGCTGCTGCTGCTGCTAAGTCGCTTCAGTCGTGTCCGACTCTGTGCGACCCCATAGACGGCAGCCCACCAGGCTCCCCTGTCCCTGGGATTCTCCAGGCAAGAACACTGGAGTGGGTTGCCATTTCCTTCTCCAATGCAAGAAAGTGGAAAGTGAAAGTGAAGCCGCTCAGTCATGTCCGACTGTTAGCGACCCCATGGACTACAGCCCACCAGGCTCCTAGAGAGTATCATAGTTAGACTTTAGAGAAGACGAGTCAATACACTTTGGTAAGCATAATTTTACGGATTTCCTTTTTAATTTTAAAGTATGCAAGTAAGTTAATACCTAACATAATATTATCATATTAGTTAGCAGTTGTTTATACTGAATGGTCTTGCTACTATGTGGGCTATTAGACACCAAGTGTTAGGAGTTTGTGTGTGTGTGTGATCAGTCTCCACATCTTCTCAGTTTATTCCCATCCCTGAGTCAGCATCACAGGAAGGCTGCTTTCCAGCAAAAGTCTCCTAGCAGCCTTCAGAGCTGACACCTCATTAGAGGGTGTGCTTGAGCAGTTCTTCCCCCTCCTCTATGGTAGTGGTGGCTACTTATCCAGGTATTTGTCCAGTTATGTGGTTTTAATCACCTTGTTGTTTATGTTCCAATACTCTGTTCCAATTAAGGATTTTTAATGGACTCTAATTAAATTCTTAAGCCAGTGGAAACAGAATAATAATATCATAAACCACATATCCTCAGAACTCTCTTTTGTGTCCATTTGTTTTAGGCCTAAGTGCCTTACAAACCCTATTTTATTAGAAAGTGTGCTGCCATGACAGAAATGAATAAAGGATTTAACATCATACTGTCAGTAACTGCATACATTCTGAATAAGTCAAATTCCTTGATCTATGAGCATGAGTCGGAGAAGGCAATGGCACCCTACTCCAGTACTCTTGCCTGGAAAATCCCATGGACAGAGGAGCCTGGTAGGCTGCAGTCCATGGGGTCGCGAAGAGTCGGACACGACTGAGCGACTTCCCTTTCACTTTTCACTTTCATGCACTGGAGAAGGAAATGGCAACCCACTCCAGTGTTCTTGCCTGGAGAATCCCAGGGATAGGGGAGCCTGGTGGGCTGCTGTTTATTGGGTCGCACAGAGTGGGACAACTGAAGCAACTTAGCAGCAGCAGCAGCAGCATGAGCATGAGTGGAAAGTCTTACTTTTTCTCATCATGTTACGCCTGGAGGTGACAGATGTGATGAGGTAGCATGGTTAATTGGTTACTGCGAACAAAGTACCAGATTTCCATAGCACTACCATTTAGCAGCTATGTGCCCTTAAGCTAGTTACCTAAATTCTCTGAGGCTCCATTTCTTCCACTGTAACATGGGGCTAACTTTACCTGTATCAAAATACTTATATGAGATGCATCACAAGTACAAGCATGCCAGGAATAGTGCTTGGCAAATATTAGGCACTCAATAAAGGGATTATTGTAATGTTATTATAATAAATTATATGTGTATATATATATATACAGATGTATATATTTATACATATATATTTATATGTTTGCATACACACATCTGTGTAGGGTTTCCCTGGTAGCTTAGGCGGTAAAGAATCTGCCTGCAATGCAGGAGAGCCAGGTTCGATCTCTGGGTCAGGAAGATCCCCAGAGAAGGAAATGGCAATCCAGTCCAGTATTCTTGCCTGGAAAATTCCATGGACAGAGGAGCCTGGTGGGCTATAATACATGGGGTCACAGAGTCAGACACAACTGAGTGACTAATGGATACACATACATCTGTGTATATATGTTTAGTTCTGCTTTCAAAAAAAAAAAAAATGAAGGCATTGTGTGTCTTTAAGTTTGTTTAAAATGTAACTGGTTTTCTTTAAAATGAAAGTCCTGGACTTCCCTGGTGGTCCAGTGGTTAAGAATCCACCTGCCAGTGCAGAGGATATGGGTTCAATCCCTGGCCCAGGAAGATTCCACATGCCACAGGGCAACTAAGCCCATGTGCCTCAACTACTGAAGCCCATGCACTCTGGAGCCCATGCTCCCCAATAAGCCACCTCGGTGAGAAGCCCATGCACTGCAACTAGAGAGTAACCCCTGCTTGCCACAACTACAGAAAAACTGAGCAATTTAGTCAAATATATGCATATCAGTCCAATCTATTACAATACAATTTGGCATGACTCTAATTGGATTTCTGAAAATCTCTTAGAACACCTTCATTTTGTTCAAATTTTAAAAAGTGAACATTGACTTAATCTGAATAATTTTTGAATCATTTCCCAGAATTAAGTGTTTAGGATACATGTGAAGAAAGCCTCCGTAACTGTCTGTCATGAACTGTAATAAATAGTAATCATCAATAGGATAAAGTACACAAAATCAAGAAATTACATGCTCATGACACTCATTTATGTGTTTTGTTTTAAATGATATGTTTATAATATTATTTTGAGAATGTTTAATTTATAGAAGTAAAAAAGAGGAAGAATCTGGACCAGGAAAAAATAACCTAAAGACAGTAGAAATTTCAGTGTTTAACTTGGGATCTTTCCATAAATCAAATGATCAGATCAAGTGGAAGTTTAGGAAACATTTTTGTGCTCTAAACTCTAGACCACAGAATTTCAACAAAATTCAAAGGATGTCCATAGTTATCTGAAATAAGGAACAATGAAAACTAATAAAGATTATTGTACTTGTTATCTAGAATTAATCATTTTAGATTCTCCTGTTACTTTTAGATAGAATAATTTGTGAAAAATGCATAAGTGCATTTTTTCTTGATTGCATTTACTATACAAATTAAATTAAACTTGGGTAATTATATAAAACTGCTTCCTTTAAAAAAAACAAATCATATTATAATGGATATATATTCTACTTTGATAACAGTCAAAACTAGGCAAACTGAGCACACACAATAAAGTTTGTAATATAACTTCAGAGTTTCTTTGTTCTCGATGTATATCATAGTCATGTAAATGTTAGATATTTTTGAAATATATTACCTGATTACCGAAAGCTCTCACGTACATGAAATTTAATGTACTATCATTTGATATAAAAATGAAAACAAAGAAATAGATTTGTGCTCTAGTCATTTGCAATTATCTGGTTATTCCCAGTTTTGATTGAGAACTGTTTACTAAAGGCCCCTCAAAAAATATAGAGAGGGAGGAGGTGATTTATGACTCTTCCTTAGAAAATCAGGCACAGCAAACAAACCACCAAAGTCACAGTTAATTTTTTTTTTCACTGTTAAATTTTAATAAGGATTAAGTAAAGAGGCAACAGAGAAAAGATGGAAATGTGGGAAGCTCTTTGGAAAAGATGGATCTGGGTAGGGAAGCTGGGTAAAGCTTAGAAATATATTACAAGGAAGTTAGTGCCTGAGGCAGTATCTCAAAAGAGGGAGAGCAAGGAAGTAATACAGCCATTGGTATTTCTCTTTTTCCTCATTTGTTCCTTGGGAGTTCACATATATAATACAAAATTGAATTGCTCATTTGCTTAGCAAATATGTTGGTGCAAAGTCTGATCTCAGCCTAATCCCACCCAGAAGTCATAGCAAATTGATACCACAGTGTTTTTCCACCTTGAGGCAAAGGTGGTCTGACTTTTATACCCTCATACCAGTCATTCATTGGTTTCAGGCAGCCTGGAGGGCATAGGAAGGAGACAGGGTGGATTAAAGTCCCATTTATCTTTGAGCCATGTGGGTCACTTCGGTGGAAGCCAATTCTGAGAAGGTGGCATTTGGAGCCATTAACAGCCAAAACTCAAAGTAGCTAGGGATGGTGTGCTAGCCTATAAAAGGACTCTGGGTGGGGTGCCATCAATATCTCCTATAATGATGTACCCTAAATAGCGATAAATAATTAGAATAGCAGGCAGAGGACAGCTCTTTGCCTGCCTGGTTCTTTACTAACAGTATCCTAGTTTTGCTGAATATGGCATTGAGAAGATCTGGATCACCACCTTTTCCAGCCTCTCTTATGTGGTCATATGATTAGTTCTGATGACTAGGATGATGAGGCAGAAGTTGCTGAATGGGGGTTCTGTCAGAGTTCCTCAAAAAAGAGGGCTGATTCAGCTGGAAGGCCCCTTTTGCCTTATGCCTGTCTTCCTTCTTCCTGCCTAGAACATAGATGTGATGTCCCGAGCAGCAGCAGCAATCTTCAGATTTGAGGTAACCTTTCTCATGACAGCCACAGTCTGTCTGTCTCATGACAGACAGACAGATAGTAAAGTTTGCAAAAATAAAGGATCCCAAGCTGCTCATCTCTGTGGAGTTGCTCCCCTCTTTCCGGGTTGTCTCTCAGGACTGTTTCTGACATTAACAGGAAAATTCACACCAATCTTACTTAAGTCACTGTTTGTAAAGGCCACTAGCAGATAAACACAGTGCCTAAGATAATTTTTCATCTGTTTCAAAGGATAAATTAATAAGATATTCATAGCAGCATCATTTACAGTCGCCTAGATATGGAAGCAATGTAAGTGTCCATCAATGGATGAATGGATTTAGAAACTGTGTTAGTTGTTTAGTCATGTCCAACTTTTGCAGTCCCATGGACTGTATAGCCTGCCAGCCTCTTCTGTCCATGAGATTTTCCAGACAAGAATACTGGAGTGGTTGTCATTTCCTTCTCCAGGGGATTTTTCTGACCCCAGGATCGAACCTGAGTCTCCTGCACTGCAGGCAGATTCTTTACCAACTGAGCTACCAGGGAAACCTATATATATGTATAAATATTCAATTTATATATTTATATATGTTATATATATTTATATATGTTATATACATATATGGTTATATATGTATGTAACACATCTTCTATATCTTCTGTTATATACAATGGAATATTACTCAGCCATAAAGAAGAGTAAAATTTTGCTATTTGCAACAACATGGATGAATTGAAGAGTATTATGCTAAGTGAAATAAGTCAGAGAAACATAAATACTGTATGATATAATTTATATGTGGTATATATAAAATAAAACAAACCAGTGAATACAACGAAAAGGAAAGAGACTCAGAGATATAGAGAAAAAAACTAGTAGTTACCAGTGGGGAGAAAGAAGCGGGAAGGAGCAAGATATAGTTAGGGGAATAAGAGGTACAAATTATTATATTAAAAAAAAAACTACAAGGATATATTGTATCACACAGGGAATATAGCCAATATTTTACAGTACCTATAAATGGAATGTAACATTTAAAATTGTAAATCACTATGTTGTATATCAGAAAATTACAATATTATACATCAACTATATATCAATGAAAAAAATAAGAGAAAGATGAGCAGAATTAATGTAAATACTCTTTTAGAAATGTTAAGCATAGCATTAAAAAAACAGATCATCTATCATAAAGAGACTGAATTTTAATGTTTTGCTTTACCTTGGAAAAGTAAACCTACTAGACTGTCAGTTCCTAGAAAACAGGTGATTATATTTGTTTTCTTTCTTTCCTCAGTGTGTGAGCCTAGCACCTGGTACACACTTAATAAACGTGTGATGAGGCATTGCAGGCAGATTCTTTACCAGCTGAGCTACCAGGGACGCCCGAATAATTGATATTCTAAATTGAGTTTATCTATTTAATTTCTGAAGTCTTTCTAGCTCTGATTATTTGCATTTTAAAATAATCTTTCTTTCGCAAACATATTTTTGCAATATAACTATGTTTACTTAATATTTCACATCTGAATGAACTTATGTTGATGTTTCCAAATGTGAAAAAAAAACATATATACCTATAGTGACAAATTTCTTTTCCTTACATTGGTCTTCTGATAATATTTCTGCTGATTTTTTTAAAAGCAAGGTTACTTTCTTTCTAAAGAACTTTGAAAATGTGATGAAATGAGTTTTGTTGTTGTTATTTAGTCACTAAGTCCTGTTTGACTCTTTGTGACCCCATACACTGCGGCCCACAAGGCTCTTCAGTCCATGATTTCCCGGGCTAGAATACTGGAGTGGATTGCCATTTCCTCCTCCGGGGATCTTCCCAATGGAATGATACTGAATTGAAATAGCACTTTTGAATGCTACCATTATCAGATGCAAAACTATCAAATTCACTTGCCTTCTTTCTCTTTTTAAAAAAATTATTTATTTATTTTTGGCTGTGCTGGTTCTTCATTGCTGTCTGGGCTTTCGCTAGTTGCAGAGAACAGGGGCTGCTCTCTAGGTGCTGTGAGCAGGCTTCTCATTGTGGCAGCTTCTCTTATTGCAGAGAAGCTCTAGGGCGCATGGGCTTCAGTTTGCAGCACATGGGCTCAGTAGTTGGGGCTCCTGGTCTCTAGAAAGTGAAAGTGAAAGCAAAAGTCACTCAGTCTGCTGCTTTGTGATCCCACGGACTATACTGTCCATGGCATTCTCTAGGCCAGAATACTGGAGTGGGTAGCCTTTCCCTTCTCTGAGGATCTTCCCAACCCAGGGACTGAATCCAGGTCTCCTGCATTGCAGGTGGATTCTTTACCTGCTGAGCCATATGGGAAGCCCAAGAATACTGGATTGGGTAGCCTATCCCTTCTCCAGTGGATCTTCCCAACCCAGGAATCAAACTGGGATCTCCTGCATTGCAGGTGGATTCTTTACCAACTGAACTATCAGGGTCTCTAGAGCGCAGGATAAGTAGTTGCTCCAAGGGATGTGGGATCTTCCTGCATCAGGGATCGAACCCGTGTACCCTGCACTGGCAGGTGGATTTTGTTTTTACCACCGAACACCAGGGAGGCCTTTATTTTATTTTTCTTATTGTTCAGATCTAAATCAAATTCCATTTTCAGCAAATGTTCTTTGCCCCTGTGAGATTGAGTAACTTCTTACTAAGCAGAACTTCCTTATAATGCAAATGTTAGGAAATAGCACTAGTATGTTTTCTTCTCATTAACTAGGTTTATTAGGCTTTTATTATATATAATCCTTGTTTCAGGGACAAATTTCAACCCTCCTTGTTACACAGCAAAAAATATCATGTGAATACAACACAGTTTTTATGCTAGCACAAAAATTTTTGGAGCATAAATGGAGAAAATAAAGCCACTTTAAACACTGGGCAGGTTAAGAAATGTTAGGGCAATACTTCACATTCCATTAGTCTGCCCTGCCCTGTTTGGGGCAATCCCAACATGAGTCAGTATTTAAAGTGTGCTGGAATGACAGAAATCAAAACCCTAATTCATGATGGAATTTACAAGAACCATTGTGAAGCCATTGATGGCACTCATTTGTGTTGAAATGGGCACAGCAAGAAGGCTAATCTGGAGGGGTCATATCAAAACTTTTATTGTGGCTCATTTATATACATTTTAACCACCTTTGCTTTGAAAAGTTCTGATTGCAGACCACTTTGGGTGATGTATAACTTACACTCTACACCAGAGTACCTTTTAACTTGAAAGCGGGAACTATTAATTACACTGGTGAAACAGGTGTAAACTGAAACTCCTTAGGCAAGCTGAGGCCTCAGGTCATCTTAAATGCACAGTTGTTTTGTGCATAGAACAAGAAATAATAACAAAACACAAGGCAATTCATGCTCAGGTGACAGAAAATGTAAAAGGAGAATTAAAACACCATGAATTATTATTAAAGGAATCTCTTCACATTGAGGAAGATCCATCAGGTTTGAAGGATAGGTAACATACAGAAATCTGGCTGAAAATTTGTTTGTTTTTTTAGATATCTTCTTTGAAATGGCAAGAAGATGAAAGACTATAAAGAATATTTGTCAATTTCATTTGAAAATGACTTTGCAGTTCATATTATTTCCTAAACAGTGAATATTCTTTTGGTGGGCTACACAGGTATCCAACATAAAACAAGATAGTTCCTGAAGAGGCTCAAATCCAGTTTTGCATTTGCTTCTTTGCCTGTGTATATCAGTTTGTCTTCTGACATTCACTCACCTGGTGAGAATTTGTGACAACGCGAGGGAAACTCAGAAAGAAAGGTGAGGGACAAAAACACAGCCTATCTCAGTATGGCTTTCCTATTTCACACTTGGAACTTGAAAAAAGATGAAAATCTCAAGATTCAAGGAGGGCTCCAGAGGCCCCTCTGAAACAAATTCTGGTTAAAGCTGCATTTGTCTAACTTGGAAAAGCAATATTAGTCATGTGCTTTGTGTCTTGTTTTAACTGGAACTTTTCCATACATTCCAACTGTCCTATTTATGAGGCACACTCCCTTTTTATAAAAGCCAAAATATTCACCGGTTTCCCACTCTGTTCCTCTAAATAATGTTTTTTAATCTAGCACACTAGAGTTCTAGGGGTTTTTCCTCTCCAACTCTTGGCATGCATGAATTTCCTTTCTCCTACCTAAAAAAAAAAAAAAAGTACTATTCATTTCTTAGTTAAGGAGGTAAAGAAAAATGCCAAAGGATAATAGGAATACATTTTTTTCATTATATCTTTTAATCTTGAAGTCATGTTGCAGGTGTGCATTTGATTAGAGCAGCAGAGAAACACTGTATTGTAAAGAATTTTGTTTTAAATAAAAAAAATAAATTAAAACTCAAAGAGTGAGCTTTAGCTCATTCAGCATTTGGTTTTCCTGTAATTACATTTCGGAGACCAAAAAGGTATCTATAATTGACTCTGCCACTTGAAAATCTGCTCTTGTATATACAATAGGATAAAATAAGGGGGAAAACTCCAAATATTTATTAAGTGATTATTCTCTCTTGGGCCCTGTACCAAACACTTCATATGTATTATCTCACTAAAAATTTATAAAAGTCTTATGGAGAAAGCACTGTTATACCCATTTTAAAGAAGAGGAACTAAGGTAAAGTCTCATTTCAAAGTCACATAACTAGAAAGCCCAGAGAACAAGTGTGAATCCAATTCTGACTACAGAGTCTTTTCTCTTAAATGTTGTCCTATATTGAATATAAGAAAACATAAAGAAAGACAATTATACCAAAGTATGATTTTAAAACCCTTGTTAATTAGTACTATTATTAATTCTTAAGTGATGACTCAATAATAATTCCCATGTAGCTGAAGACAGTTCTTTCATATTAGTAGCATGTCATTACTTTTCCTATCATCAATCCAACTCTGGAGATGAGGATGTTAGATTCTCCCCAGTAGAATTATTTTCTGTCCTCAGTGCCAAAGACTTCCCTGAGTACTTCGGTGCCCTTTTCAAAATTCATTTTATTTCTATGCACAAGGAAACTTTGAGTTTTAACACCAGAGCCTCAGCTTGAATGTCTTTCCATGTGCCTGAATCAGATTGGTTGGCACTTTTTCAGCAAAGGGGAGAGCTTCTCCTTTTACAACTGTGTTTCCCCAATCTCTTGCCAGGGGACAGTTCTGGGCTGCATTCTAATTAGGCAGAAGCACTTGAAATGGTGTTTGCAGTTGCAGTTTCCATTTGTGAATTTCCATTTCTACCCTGGAAGCCAAATCTGGAACAGGGAAGCAGGCAACTTGTTCTTGCCCTAATTGGCTATTCTCAGACCTTAGCTTCATAATTTAACTTTGCTGAGGTTTTGCTTCCTTGCTGATGAAGTAGGGAAACTGCTCCTCCTCTTAAATGCTGTATTCATCCACTATATTGTGAAAACACTTTAAAAAGTGGAGTATGAATTTAAATGATATGATTAGCAGAAAACTCTCGCTTTATAGCATGTACATTCCTGTTAGTTTGTGGGGACATTTTAAGATCAATTTATAATATGAAAGGTGTATTTTTAAAGGTCATCTAAAACCCTATATGTTAGATACATTAGTTACTCATCAGTTGGCTGTAACACAGAATCACTTATTCTTTTATATTTTAACTTTGTCAGCAAAGAAGCACAAACAAATTTTGGCTGGGATGAAACCGTTCTGTATGTTGTTTCCAGTGTTAGTTCGGCAGGTCTATACATAACTCAAAAACTGTTCAGTTGGCACTTTAAATGATATAAATTTTATCAGTAAGGTTGACTTATTGATGTAAATTTTGTCAAGTTTAAGATTAATATTGTAAATTAAATTTGATGGAGTATTATTTGTTAGATAAAGGACAATCATAGCACAATGGGGAAATAGATTCCTTTCTTGAGAATACATATAAAAATATTAAATTACTTTATGTGATTTTTAAAAAGTATGTCAGTGGCACATTATGTAAATCTTTTGGCTTACAGATCAATTTAATCAATGAATTAACTAAAGTCATTTATCCCTATACTGTATTTACCTGGCTTATATAACTTCTGTTCAGATCAAGGGGTGAATTATTGTAACGCTCCTTCAAATGGATTGAGCTCAGCTGTGAGATGATAAAATAGTTTTAAAATTCAAAAATTATTTTTTATATTTTAATTAGAATTTCTTGCAAGCCTTCAGCAGCATGAAAAACTGAAAGGAGTGGGTACTAACACCAAGTGTAAGATTAAGTATCTTAGTAATTAGTACTAATATTATTGCTTAGTATTAGTAATTAGTATTAGTTTCTACTATAGTTTGACATACACATTAGTAATAATATATTCTGTTCTCTACAGTAAAATCTCTTTTACGTTTTAGCTAAAGATGATTCTAAATACTTCAGTGTCTCTTATAATATTCATTTTACTTTTCGACTGAGGCAAAGAAAATTCTGATTTATGATTTAAAATTTTCACCTAGCTCTATCTTGTAGGAATGAAATTTAATATTTTATAGTCTTTAAATTACTGAAATGATTTCAGTTAATTGCCCAATTTACTTCCATGGGCTGGACTTTGACTAGGTACTTCTTTATACATGTGTATCAATGATCAGTGCTTCACCTCATAATCTTCAAGGTGTACTTTCCAAGGACAAGGATATTTTCTTAAAAAACCACCAAGAGTTGGGGAATTCAGGACATTTTATATTAATAGTCTAACATGAACTGTAGTACGTATTGTGCTTTGAAATTCTCACTCCATAGTCTCCATATTTCCCCAAATGGCGCAGCTATTGCTTTCGCTTTGTCAATACTCAGCTTTGTTAGAATTTATCATTCTTCAGGGGGCTTTCCTGGTGGCTCAGATGATAAAGAATATGCCTGCAAAGCAGGAGACCCAGGTTTGAGTCAGGAAGATCCCCTGGAGAAGGAAATGGCAACTCACTCCAGTATTGTTGCCTAGAGAATTCCATGATTCTTTGGGTAAATCTTCAACCAACACCTTAATCTTGCTCTTACTATTTGTAGGGTTCTCCCCCCAATTCCTCACCTCCCTGCCTCCCAAGATGTATCAACTTCTATTCTTTCCAAGCTCACAGCTCTTATTTAATATGCCCCTCCCAATCTTTGTTATCATCACCAGGCACTTTTCTAAAGTTTACAATGTGTTCATGATCTTGCTCATGATTTTCAGCTTACCCAAATCCATAAAATCACCCATATCACTCTCACTACCTCCACCTTAGACAGAATTGTTGGGAATCCCCGAGGTCCAGGACTGCAGCAGGGAATTCTCACAAGCTATTGAGGCCAATGGATCATGAAACCATGAGTGAGTTATTAGACCCAAAGACCAAAAGAAGTAAGATAAAGGACAAATTCAGGAGGAGCCAGAGGATGAGACAGAAGGCAGGCTCCTGAACCAAGAATTCTAAACATAAAGTTGAAAATACACAGAAGTAGTGTTTATGTGGAAAAGGCAATGGCAACCCACTCCAGTACTCTTGCCTGGCAAATCCCATGGACGGAGGAGCCTGATAGGCTGCAGTCCATGGGGTCGTTAGGAGTTGCACACAACTGAAGTGACTTAGCAGCAGCAGCAGCAGCAGTAGCAGTGTATATGCATCCCCTAAGCAACAACTTATATCAGCATCTGAAGCTGTTTTTGTGGGGCACTGTTCCTTCCAAATTTCTTTCTCACCTACTTATATGCAGAGTACATCATGAGAAATGCTGGACTGGAAGAAGCACAAGCTGGAATCAAGATTGCTGGGGAGAATATCAATAACCTCAGATATGCAGATGACACCACCCTTATGGCAGAAAGTGAAGAGGAACTAAAAAGCCTCTTCATGAAGGTGAAAGAGGAGAGTGAAAAAGTTGGCCTAAAACTCAACATTCAGAAAATGAAGATCATGGCATCTGGTCCCATCACTTCATGGGAAATAGATGGGGAAGCAGTGGAAACAGTGTCAGACTTTATTTTTTTGGGCTCCAAAATCACTGCAGATGGTGACTGCAGCCATGAAATTAAAAGACACTTACTCCTTGGAAGGAAAGTTATAACCAACCTAGATAGCATATTGAAAAGCAGAGACATTACTTTGCCAACAAAGGTCCGTCTAGTCAAGGCTATGGCTTTTCCAGTGGTCATGTATGGACGTGAGAGTTGGACTGTGAAGAAAGCTGAGCACTGGAGAATTGATGCTTTTGAACTGTGATGTTGGAGAAGACTCTTGAGAGTCCCTTGGACTGCAAGGAGATCCAACCAGTCCATTCTGAAGGAGATCAGCCCTGGGATTTCTTTGGAAGGAGTGATGCTAAAGCTGGAACTCCAGTACTTCAGCCACCTCATGTGAAGAGTTGACTCATTGGAAAAGACTCTGATGCTGGGAGGGATTGGGGGCAGGAGGAGAAGGGGACGACAGAGGATGAGATGGCTGGATGGCATCACTGGCTTGATGGACGTGAGTCTGAGTGAACTCTGGGAGATGGTGATGGACAGGGAGGCCTGGCGTGCTGCGATTCATGGGGTCACAAAGAGTCGGACACGACTGAGCGACTGAACTGAACTGAACCGAACCCCTAGGCCTTGCTGATTCATCTCTTGTTGACTTTCCATCATAGTTTTTCACGTTCATTATTCTAATTCTTTCTATTCAAATCTGCAAATGCTTCTACCAAGTCCTCATACTTAAGATATGATCCAACCTTACCTTTATATTACCGAGAATACCTAAATTACGTTAACTCAAATTTTTTTTGTTCTCTTAAACAGAGACTGACTTACAGTCTTAGACAAAGACTGAAATATACACTGACTTAACAATTTCTGCTAATAACTAAAGACAGTGCAAGTAAATCACATATACCTTTAGAGTAAGAGATACACAGCCTGAATTTGCTTTATGTTGATGAACTTTATGATGGTTTCTAGGAGTACATTGTGCCTGAAAAGGTGAACCATATTTTTTGTAAAACCTAAGTAGTTGAAACCTTCAGTTAATCAAGGCTCTCCACTTTAATTCTCTGCTGAAGCACAGGAAATGTTAAAATTAAGTATTAATATTTAGAAGGGACTTCAACGTTCTCTCTTGCCATCAGGATACACTTAACCTATATCCTGTCTGATTCAGGAGAAGTCAGAAGCCCTGCAACACTAATGACCTTAGATCACCCACATCAGCCCCACATCACTATTTTGTGTTATGTACCGCACTGTTTCTAAGCTCAGCTAAACCACCTGCATGGTATCTTACTTCTCCTCCATTCCCACAGCAACTAGTACAAATGCTACTAGTTTGTATGTATACTAGTATGAGTAGGTGCTCAAACAGTACCTTTTGTTTTGATTTATTGATTGAATGGTAACTTTGAGGCTTCCTCAGATCTCTCAGTCTGAATGATGTACTTACCGAGACAGAAAAGTTTATAAATATATCTTTAAAAGATTTTCAAAAGAAAGCATCAAAATATGAATGACCATGGATTTAATTAAGGTACTACCTTTCACATGCACTGTAGGTAACCAGGGTTTTACTGTAACTGTTTCTCACCTTCTCGTGGGCAGAACTGCTGGTATTATTAAAAGATTTTTTGAGTAGAAGCAAGAGAATGGACAAAGATTTGGTCAAAAGAGGAAAAGACATTATCATCTGGGAACAGAGAGCAGAAAATTCTACTTCTCAAGGAATTTGAAACTGTAAGGATTTGGATGACATTTGTCCATTCATGAATTATTTGCTAATTGTTTAACATCTAATTGTTTAATCATGGCATTTAATCTTCTGTCTTGTAAAGTTTATAGAGTAATGGCAAAAACTAACATATCACACAAGTGTGCTATGAAAAGAACAGGCTGGGTGCAATGGTGGCAAACGATGGGAGGATGTCACCTAAAAGGGAGCCTGGGAAGATCAGTAAAAACTTCCTTCAGGAATTTGCTAGATCCTTTTATTACATGATTACATCTCTATTCTGTCTGGCTCCCAAATATATGTTATCTGTTAGAGATTACAGAGTATTGTTAAGTTGCTACAGAAAGTCAGTCCATTCAGCTGGATCAATTAATGCTGGCAAACAGCAGCATTCCATTCAGAAAAATTAAATCATCCTGCAACACCCCAGGTCTAATCTCTGAACCCATCTGTTTTTCACTCAGTTTCCCATGGACCTCATGTCTCACCCCTTTCACGTTCAACATTTGTGCTTCTGCTAAAGACTCCCAAGCTACCTGTTAAAATATATGTGCTTGTAGTTAGTTGCTCAGTCGTTTGTCTGACTCTTTCTGACCCCATGGACTGTAGCCGGCCAGGCTTCTGTCTGGAGTGGGTCGCCAGGCCCTCCACCAGGGGATCTTCCCAACCCAGGGATCAAACCCAGGTCTCCCACATTGCAAGTGTATTCTGTACCATCTGAGCCACCAGGGAAGCCCTTTTAAATATATAATCAAGTACGATTATTTTTGAATGGTAAATAGGAGCTGCTTCTTCAGCATGACCCAGGCTCCTGAGTGCCTCTCCACCCTGTCAGATCCATTTTTCAGATCCACTGAGTGTGCGGAGATAGGTCAGTTTATCTACCCCTTCTTCCCTGGGAGATTCTGCTCTGTTCCCAAACAAACAACAACCCAACTCCAAACTCTGTTCCTAGGTTTCTTTTTCACATGCAAGTGCACCTGTGGCCATTGTTTCCTTGCCTCCTAAAAAACCTTGAAATACCCAGTTTTCCACCATACTTCACCTTTGCACACCAACAGTTAAAAAGGGAGATGAATGAAAGGCCTTTTTTTTTTTTACCAAATATGCCATTTTTAATATCTAAATTAAGTTATATATGTTGTTGATAATGCCCTCTCAGATTCTAGAATTCCTTGCTAGTCTCCCAGTGTTCATGTAGCATCTCCTGTGATCTTTTAGATCGATGGGGGTCACTATATATCTCGGCAACATCCAATAGCCTTCTTTGTATGACCAGCTAATTCAGACTGTTCTCAGGCCACTTATTGTACAGAATCCCCCAAAACTTAGAAAGGTAAATTTGTTCTATTAAGTGTAAAGTTCTTGGTGACCCAAATTCCTTGTAGGTAAGTCATATATAGGAGGGCTGCTATGCTGGAGAGATACTACCAAAGTTTAGGTAATCCCATATTTCTTGGGATTTTTCTGGGTGTTCTGTGCTTGTCAGTAAGGGCCTCTAACAAATATCTTAAATTGGATCGACCGGTCAGTAGGTCCTCTACCACTGTGGCTGCTCCATAGGACTCAAAGGCCCAATTCTGGAGTACTCTGAAGCTTGAATTCTTTAACGTAGAGCTAAAAGCATCTACAGGCTCGCCCACCTTTTTGCGCTTCACTTTATCTGATGCTGGGAGGGATTGGGGACAGGAGGAGACGGGGACGACAGAGGATGAGATGGCTGGATGGCATCACTGACTCGATGGACGTGAGTCTGAGTGAACTCCGGGAGTTGGTGATGGACAGGGAGGCCTGGCATGCTGCAATTCATGGGGTCGCAAAGAGTCGGACACGACTGAGCGACTGATCTGATCTGATCTTATTGTGCTCTGTAGTTGCTGTGTTTTTGCAAACTGCACGTTTGTGAAACCCTGCATCAAGCAAGTCTGTCAGTACCACTTTACCAACATTTGTTCACTTTATGTCTCTGTGCAGCATTTGGCAATTCTTACAATATTTATTTTTTCATTATTATTATATTTGTTATGATGATCTGTGACCAGTGATCTTTGATGTTACTATTATAGTTGTTTTGGTGCACCATGAACCATGCCCATATAAGACAATAAAATCAGTAAATATTAAGTGTGTTCTGACTCTTCTACCGACATGCCATTCTCCTCTCTCTCTCCCTCATCTCAGGCCTCTCTATTCCTTTAGACACTACAGCAATAAAATTAGGCCAGTTAATAACTATGCAGTGGCCTCTAAGCAGTCAAGTGAAGGAAGAATCTCATGCCTCTCAATTAAAAATCAAAAGCTAAAAATGACTAAGCTGAGTAAGGAAAGGCAGGTTGAAAGCCGAGACAGGCCGAAGGCTAGGTCTTTCATGCCAAACAGTTAGCCAAGTTGTGAATAGAAGGAAAAAGTTCTTGAAGGAAATCAAATGCGCTACTCCAGTGAAGACATAAATGATAGGAAAGTGAAGCAGCCTTACTGCTGATATGAAGAGAGTTTTAATGGTCTGGATAAAAGATTAAAGCAGCCACTACATTCCCTGAGGCCTAAGCCCAGTCCAGAGCAAGGCTCTAACTCTCTTCAGTTCTTTGGAGGCAGAGAGAAGTGAAGAGGCCACAGAAAAAGTCTGAAGCTAGCAGAGGTTGGTTCATGAAGTTTAAGGAAAGACCGTCTCCATAAAATAAAAGTACAGGGTGAAGCAGCAAGTGCTCATATAGAAGCTGCAGCAAATTATCCAGAAGATTTAGCTCATTTAATAATTGATAAAAGAGGCTGCACCAAACAACAAATTTTCATCATAAACAAAACAGCCTTATATTGAGAGATGATATCATCTAGGACTTTCATAGCTAGAGAGGAGAAGTCAATGCCCGGCTCTAAAGCTTCAAAGGACAGGCTGACTCTCCTGTTATGGGCTAATGCAACTGTAACTTCAAGTTGAAGCCAATACTCATTTACTATATCTCCTGCACTTATTCCATTTTATAAGTGGAAGAACAAAGCCTGGAATAGAGCATCTTTGTTTATGATATGGTTTACTGAATATTTTTAGCTCACTTTTGTGACTGACTTCTCAAAAAAAAATTCTGTTCAAATATTACTGCTTATTGACAATATACTTAGTCACCTAAGCATTTTGATGGAGATATTCAAGATTAATTCATTTTTATGCCTCCTAACACAAGATCATTGTGCAGCCATGGAGTAAGGGAGTAAATTAAATGTTCAAGTTTTCTTTAAGGAATACATTTCTTACATGTATTTCAATAAGGCTATTGCTGACATAGATAACGATTCTTCCAAAGGAGCTGGGCAAAGTCAATAGAAAACTTCTGAAAAGGATTTACCATTCTAGATACCATCAAAAACATTTGTGATTTATGGGAAGAGGTCAAAATATCAATAACAGGAGTTTGGAAGCAGTTAATTCTAACATTCATGAATCACTTTGAGGGACTGAAGACTTCAGTGGAGGAATAACTGCAGAAATGGTGGAAATAACAAGAGAACTAGAATTAAAAGTGGAACCTGAAGGTGTAACTGAATCACTATAATCTCATGATAAAAAACTTTAACATATGAAGAGTTGCTTCTTATGGATGACCAAAGAAAGTGGTTTCTTGAGATGAAATCTACTCCTGGTGAAGATGCCATGAAGATTTTTGAAATGACAACAAAGGACATAGAATATTACATAAACTTAGTTGATAAACGAGTGGCAGAGTTTGACAGGATTGATTCCAGTTTTGAAAGAAATACTGCTGTATCTACTATCAAACTGCATTGCATGCTACAGAGAAATCCTTCATGAAATGAAGAGTCAGTTGATGCAGCAAACGTCACTGCTATCTTATTTTAAGAAACTGCTAAAACCACTCCAACCTTTAGCGACCACCACTCTGATCAGTCAGCAGACATCAGCATCCAGGCAAGACCCCATTCAGCAAAAAGATGATGATTCACTGAAGGCTCAGATAATACTTAGCATTTTTTTAGCAATAAAGTATTTTAAATTAATGTATGTAATTATTTTTTGACAGTGCTTTTGCATACTTAATGGTCTATAGAGTCGTGTAATTATAATTTTTATATGCACTGGGAAAGCCAAAAATTTGTGACTTGCTTTTGCAGTATTGGCTTTATTGAAGTGGTCTGATATCAAACTCAAAATATCTCCAAGGTATGTAATTTAGTTAAAGGGCCAAGAAAATCCAAGTTCTGTACATGGTTTTTTCTGTTTAAAAAATTAAACCCAAAGGAATTTATAGGTGCCCAATCAGTCTCTTGGACTGCAAAGAGATCCAACCAGTCCATTCTGAAGGAGATCAGCCTTGGGATTTCTTTGGAAGGAATGATGCTGAAGCTGAAACTCCAATACTTTGGCCACCTCATGCGAAGAGTTGACTCATTGGAAAAGACTCTGATGCTGGGAGGGATTGGGGGCAGGAGGAGAAGGGGACGACAGAGGATGAGATGGCTGGATGGCATCACTGACTCAATGGACGTGAGTCTGGGTGAACTCTGGGAGTTGGTGATGGACAGGGAGGCCTGGCATGCTGCGGTTCATGGGGTCACAAAGAGTCGGACACGACTGAGCGACTGAACTGAACTGAACTGAACTGAATGTAAGAGAAAATACTACCCATCTGGGTAGTATTTGAGAAGGCTGCCCTCTAGGAAAGCAGGGTATAATATCCAATTATAGGTCTAACTGACCAAACATTTCTACACCACCAAATAATTCAGTCATAAACAGCACTTGTCTTTTTTTTTTTTTAACTTCAAAATCAAAACACATTTCTAAGAGGGCAAATTTGTTCCAAAATCCCTGACATGTGATTTCTGAAAATGCCTGTAAGTTGGTTTCTACCCCAACAAGTCTACCACCAGATAATCTATCCAGCAGCCTTGTTCTCCAAGAACAATGATCTCAGGCATCAGTGCTCTGCTGACCTCCAAGTAGCCAAGGTCAGCAACATGTGCTCCCTAACAGGGGGCCCTGGGCTTTATTTTGCATCTGTGCTATGCTGTCTTCAGTAGGGCACAGGTACATACTCAGGATGCCTAATCCCTTCTAACACCCCATCTTAGTTCCATTAGATGACACCAAGTATCTGGTGGCTGGTGTGGTCTTCAAGTCTTCAAGAGGCATCAAACAAGCTATATCCTCTGAACTAAATACTGGTACCAATAATATTTAGTCCTTGTGTTTCCATTACCAACCACAGGGGTTGGGCACTGTAATTATACATATTAAGCTTCACCTTAGGGCTCTGGTTCTAGATAATGCTGGATGAAACACTCATTGAAAGGGACATTTTAAACCAAAGTTCAGGATGCCTGAAACTGACTCCCTTCTTGAGTGTATTTTTCAGTGTTATCATCTTCCAGATAAATTTTCTTGGAACTTGAGCCTTATGTATCTAGAGGGTTTTCCTTTGCAAATTATGGTTCACTTGTCCTCAGTTCACCATATAAATCAAAACCAAATGCATGAAAGACAATAATAGAGTGATACCTTGGGAGGTATGCCTTATATTAAGAAAGAGACCAGCTAGGTCTCTTTTCTGCCAATAATTCAGTTCTGCTACAATGAGTTCTTTGTTTTCAACTAGAACAGCCAATTCTACAGCAATTTCTGCACACCTCAAAACTTTCCTGTATTCTTTGTTCTACTGCAATCAGTGAATACCTTACACCATTAGGTGTAGCCAGCCTGACTTCCAAGGCTGACTTGAGTAGGTGATTAAAAAAGACATTCTCTAGTCTGGCATTTTTTAAGGACCTTCTTAAGATCCTGTAGAATTTTGAATTTTTAATATTTTCTTTGTTCAAACTCATAATATTCTGAAGCTCCTTCAGAGGATGATGGTCATCCCTCATTGTGTAAGGATGAAGCTCTTTTCCCTACCTAGTACCTGCAATAGTTACTAGGAAATTATACTGAATATATGGCCCCCGTTGAAATCAGGAAAAATGCTTCTGCCTTGAAAAATGTTTGTGGTTCAATTCTTGAAAAATGTTTGTGGTTCAATTCTAAGGATAGAACCCTGTTACCAGATGTATATTTGGAACAACATTACCTTGACTGTGGGTATATTTTACTATCAGTATATTAACTCTTTCAATCCTAAAAGGAGGCTGAGTCCAAAACATCAAAACATTCCTGACCAAAAGCCACTGCACACCTCACATAACTAATAAGTATTTGTCACATTTCTTCAGGGCTAACATATTTCTAGTCTTCTGTTCTTCTGTCTTCATTGCCAGCCTTTCCCATTTTCAGCCCTTCCAAATTCAGTGTCTCCCATGGACTATAGCTTGAAATAGCCTTTGGTCACTGTTCTGAATTTCTCATTCTATACCACATGGAGGCTGTGATTATTGGGGAAGTTCTCTAGAATAATCAAAATGTACCACTGCTGATCTGGAATGGCAGCCGACTCTGACAAATGTAACAGTATATGTAGATTAAAATGAAGCATCAACGAAAACACCTAGGAAAGAGAGCAACAACTCTTTCCAAAACAACATTAGTAATGATATTTGGCTCATTGATAAAATCAGCATGAAAGACCACTTTTTAAGACTTTGTGTGCTGTTTTAAAATATGAACTGCTAATACTTTGAATAATAGTATTCAAAATAAAAGTGTCTTTTAGAATCATCTGAAGAGTATATATCCAATAAGACCATTATACTTTAACACTGCAGTTTTAATTTAATGATCTTATGCTTATTTCCTGAACTAATTTCAGTTGGGAATCTTTTAAAATGTCAGATAAGATCATTTTAATACGTTTTTATTTAATGTTAGTAGTTTCCTCACAAGAATTTGGGCTTCCTGGTGGCTCAGTGGTAAAGACTCTGCCTGCAATGCGGGAAACCCAGGTTCAATCCCTGGGTTGGGAAGATCTGGAGGAGGGCATGGCAACCCTCTCAAGTATTCTTTTCTGGAGAATCCCATGGACAGAGGAGCCTGGCAGGCTGCAGTCCATGGGTTCTCAAAGAGTTGAACATGATTGAAGCGACTAAGCAGCAGCAGCAGTACCAGGATTGATCTTCGTCCTTATGTTGAAAGGTAGAACAGTATTTAATTAAATTATAAAATCCCAGTGGAAACCGTTTTGACTTTTAATACATTTTCCTTTGATATGTAAATTATACTAACTTACTTCCTGTAAAAACAGAAAGTCACATTAAAACTGATTTTTAAATTGAAAACTAGCACTTTTAGTCCATAAAGGCAATATGGCAGTATTTTTTGTACACATTAATTTACTTACAAATATTAAATATATATATATGCCAACTGAATAACTCAACCAAATTGGCTAATTCATGTCAGTAAAATGTTCTTTTCTATAATGTTTTAAATTAATAAAGGGAAATAAAAAGGTAAAACTAAATTAAAAATCTACATACACTAGACTCTATGATACTAATTACAAGAAAATAAATTTCAGTGTAATCTGTACACATTTTAAGAATTTTACCAAAACTACCTTGACATAAAGTAGTTCTCTTTATTCAGTGATGTATGGTGTATTCATTGTCTGTCATCCTCACCCCAGTAATATTTAATATACTAGACAGACCTGTCCTTAACTTATTTTAGGCCAGAAACCAGAGCACAAATGATGGCAGGCATAACAGGATTAAATATTTAACAGTTTAAACCCAGGCTAAGAAACTGTTAAGTAAAATAAGTTCTGTTTTCCTACATTCATAAGCATGCATTGATAATGACCTCGAAGGCTAGGTCTCAATTTAGAATTTTGAACTCTTTAAGATTTCTGGTTGGGAACTTGGCAGTGTGTTATTTCTCCAGCCCTCAATCTTCTCCTCTTTTCTCTCACTTCTAGCTTTATTCTGCATTACAAATAGCCTATAACTTACCTGCATGGATACTCAAGCCTGCATGTCCAAGTTCTATTTATTTCCCCTCTCCAAGGGATTGGCATATGGATGGCACAGTCTAAAGAAAGTAGTTTGGGGCTGTTTGGGCAGAGAATTCTAAAGATGATCTAGAAGGGAACTGAAGACTTTGGATAGACATGCCCCATGGATTCCTTGGGGAATCCAGGAATCCAGAGCAGGGCCCCAAAGGCCCATGATACAGATTCTTCTTACTCCTGGAAAATAGTCTGTAGTGATGATTTAGAGTGCAGAGTCAAACGCATGCAGGTCTGAATTCTGGCTCTATTACTTATTAAGTGAGAGATTTTGAACAAGTTACCCAGTGACTCTTTAGTTTGCTTACCTATAAGATGGCAATTATCAGAGTATATACCTCAGAGGGTTGTGGGCATTAAAGAATATATTTTCATACCACATATATAGGCGTGTGTCTTGCATACAGAATATACTTTGCAAATATTAACTATAAGCTATAGATGCTTTAAGAAAATCTGGATGAATAATGATTAAAGTTATTAGAATAGCTAGTCTTTTATTACATTTTTTTTTAGTATTTGGTTAAAATGACTACAAATTTCAGTTTCTATCATCTAAACAGTTATCAATTTAAAAATATACATTGAGGATAAGGGATGAGGGTTACTTTTCATATTTAATTAAAAACAATGAAAATAATCACAGAAATTTGAAAAACAAAACAGATTTGTAAATAGTAGATTAAAAAGTACCAAGTCTCTGTTTTGATCTTTGCTAAAGATTTGCCTATCAAGTCAAGAGACTGCTTTTCAGAGTGGACTGGGAATGCAGAAACAAACATCTTTTATAGTGTTAAACCTTTCATAATAGAACTCACTTTTAAAAGAAAAGTATATTTCTTAAAAATCAAATTCTAGTGATAATTAGAGCTAAATATGGCTTATTTGCTTACCTATCCAATTTAAAACTGATCACTATTATCCTCACCTCATTCATTGAGTCATTTACTTAAAATAATTTATTAGGGCCTGTTGCGTGCCAGGCATTGAAAACACAGAATCAACAGGAACAATTTCTCCTCTCAAGGAGGTCACAGGTTGATCAGGAGACAGGGTATGAACAAGGAGCCACAATGTTAGGCGTGGGATGTTCCGGAAGAGCTTTGCATACCATACAGAGGAGCCTGAAGACAATGGAAACTATGGAAGGTTCTGAGTAGGGAGATAAAATGTGGACAAAGGTTTGAAATAATGGAGACTGGTTAGGACACGCATAGAATTTGCCAAAAGATTTGCCTCCTGGAATGAAGGCTATTTCAGGCTTTCTCTACCGTAGTGGCATTGTATTAAAAGGAGGGGATAGATGTGATAAGCCATTATGAACAAAGAATTGATGCTAAAAACCAAAAACCTCCATTTTCCTTTAGTCATCTTAAAATCACCCACTTATTTATCATCTTGTCACCCCCTCATGACCTTTGAACTCTCTTCTTCCTAGCCATAAGTGAAAATTTGATCCCCTTTAATAGCAAAAGAGAAAAAATTCCTATTACTGTTAACATCTTAGAAATCCTAGCATATCTTTTTGCCTCCCATTTTCAAGAAGGAGCTAAACTATAAGAAAGATTGTAAAATATATTAAGTTTACCATAGAAAGAAAAACATTCAAGAAATGTAATGTTACTTTATTAGAATGGCCTACTCTGTCTTGTATATAATAGTCTGTCCAGTCATTCTCAGAACACTTTCTTCACGCTGCTTTATTTTTTCTTCATTTTACCATACACACACAAATATATATATATACATGCACATATATATACACACACATATACATGTATGTATGACATATATTCTATATTATAAATTGTAATTATATTAATATATCATGCATATATACGCATGATATATAATATGTATTTGTCCTCTTCAATTAGAATGTAAGCATCATTGTATTCTTAGTGCTTAGATAGAGCTTTCAATGTCTCAGCATTAAACTTCTGCCTGAAGAGTCACAATATCTTGCTCTTTTTGGATGACTCCCATGGAAAATACTGGTGAGCAAGAGGGCAATTCTGCCATCAGTGGGGTGGTGACCAGAAAATAAACCATCAGCATCCTGTGCATATATGAAATAGGCTTTAAAAGAAGCATGACCTTTGGACACTCAAAGATACCTGGAAATTTGCCATGAAGGAGGTGGGAACGCTAGACATCTGCATTGATACCAGATTTAACAAAGCTGACTGAACCAAAAAAATAAGGAGTGTCCCATACCATATTCCTATGTGGTTGTCCAGGAAACAAGGGTGAAGTTTCACTAAACAAGCTCTACATGTTGATCCCCTATATACCTGTTACCACTTTCAGAAATCTGTAGGCAGTCAACATAGATGTGAACTAACTGCTGATTGTCAAATAGTTATAAAACTGAAAACACTCAAATTCATAAAGACACAAAAACAGCAAAAACGTCTGCCTGAAGAAAGTGTAGCAGCAGATGCCTTGAGCCTGGCACACACCAGAAATGCCATGCTCTAAATGACCAATACTGTTAGACTGTTGGCTGTGACTAATCACTGCAAATATTTAACAGCTGAAGGGACACCTACTTTGTAAAAATGCAGGGAGGAAAAACTAATACGAATATTTTAAACAATATAGAGTATCAAGCTCTATAATAGCATGGCTCCAAGTGGCTAGGAATGTGATAAGCCCTATGTTGGTCAATTATGTGATGCCTTGCATCTTGATTTTGTTTCTTTGAACTCTTTGAACTTTCCCTTTTCCTTTCTGTCTCATAACAAGTCATACACATCTTTAACACATTGGAAATCCTTTGGGAGGTGGAGTTTCGTTCCAGATTACTCTCATAAGGCCACTTGTGTTTTCCCTTTCTTGCTCCCATATGAAAACAACCTTAGTGAGAAGCATTTAGGGTTGAGTCGGAGCATTCGAGGGCTTCCACTGAAAGTATATTTTGACCACACCCCGATTCTTGTCTTTATCCTCCTCTCTTCAGTTATTTTGTGAGGGCAACAGCATTATAGAGCATCCAGCAGTCTCCAGGGAAGGAGTCCCAGTCTCTGTTTCTAGGCTTCTGTGCTCTCACATGTGCCCTCACCTGTGGCCATCACTTCCTTGCCTCCTGGACAACCCTAAAACACCCAGATTTCCACCACAATTCCCTTTGCACACCAACAGTTGAGAAGGGATGAATGAAAGACCTTTTTCCAAATATGCCATGGGCCTCCTTACAATGCCCTCTATCTGACAGTCACACTGAAGGTATAACTTTAAGCAACATCTAGAAACTTTTTAAAAATGAATTATGAGGCAGCATAACTGAGTTAAAATCCCATCTTTTCTTCTTACTAGCTAGGTGATTTTGAATGAGTTACTTATCTCTTCTATGTTTCAGCAGTTTTCTCATTTCTTTAACAGGAATAACAAATCTACCTCTCTCACAGTGATATATTATGAAGATTAAATTAATGTCATTTAAATCATTTATATCAGTGCATAGTACAGAGAGAGAGTACCCAGTTGTTTGTGAAATTACATAAGCATTGCACTTTCTTTCCACTACATATAGAAGCCATACTTAACATGACATCTTTCGGATGCAAAAGGAAAAGTTCCATTTTTAGAGGTTAACAATTAGATCACCTACTTATTAAGCTCACTGATTGTTCAATTTAATAAAATGCAATATGCATAAGCATAAAATATTTTTTTTTCTATAGCTTCTTTTATAATCAATAAATAGCTTACAGAATATATTTCATATAGAACTGGAGAAGATACTTAGGGCCTCACAGTCCTCATGCTGGCAAAACTTCTCTAAATGTATAGACTTGGACTCCATCAGGGACTAGAGTTTTGACGACAAAGGAGGACTGAGCATAAACAATACAGGATTGGTTATGACTGTTTTCAGGTCATTCAGTGAACATATTAAAAAGACTATTTCCTTGTGTCAGTTTGGTAAGGTAAGATTCAATAATATAAAAAAATATTTTTTTATGTAAGTTCCACACTGAGACTTATCAAACCTGTGAAAAGATGTCATGTAAATAATGGAGACTGCTATACAACAGGCACTTTCAAGGAGGAAGCTTTGAGCATCTTTGCTTAATAAGTACAAACAAGAGGAAGACTGTATCACAAGGCAAATAGTTTATTACATTTTTAAAGAAAACTGGATTGTCTCTGCATATCAGGCCCCATTTATTAAAGTTTAAAGAACTTTAGATAAAAACTGTACCCTCTGACATCCATTTAGTGGTCAACAGAATGGCCCTGGGAAAAGGCATGGTGAACAAAGTAAGAAATTTAACATAAACTGTACCTGGATAAATGAAATTTAACAGGTGGGACAGAAAAGGCTCTAAACTGTTAAACACAAACCAGATTATCTCAAATACTTTGTTGCTTCAAGGAAGGATCATTCAAAATGGAGTACAGGGAAACTGAAAAGGCAATATAGTATTGCTATATCATATATATCATATACTTTTACATCTCATAAAAATATCAAATTGGAATGGAAACTGATTATCTTATTGTCTACATTAAATCCTATTTAACAATGTCCCTTTCTCTTCTAAACTATATCCTCTTACTTCCCTTGTTTTATTGTTATTAACTAATTATATTTTCAGTCCAATCAAGATTAATTAGCTTAGTACACAAATATATTCATGAATAAATAATATATCTTTAAGACTTAAACACACTTTTAAAAATACATTTTAAAAAATTATCAGCTGGTAATATTCTAAGAACTTTTTCTACCTGGTCAGTCCTCTTATTCTTTATAGAGTGTTATATATTGTTCTACCATTTGAAGATATCCTTTATTTAAAAAAAAAAGTTTACAGTATTAATTCAACTTTCATCAACTCTGAATGGCCAAAAAAAGAAAATGACCACAAAGTCAGCTTTTTAGGCAGTTGAAGTGGTGAACTGACTGTTGAATGTGGGAGAAACAGAGAAATCAACCCAACCCAGGGATCGACAGTGAAGGTGTTAGAGAAATCAAGGGCACTGCCAAAGTATTATCCTGAACTACTGGGAGACTGACATCACTTACTGAGATGAAGAAGACTGTAAAAGGAGCAAGCTTGAAGCAGAAAATGGAAAGTTTAGTTTTGAATATCGTAAGGTTATCTTTAGACCTACAGTGAAGTGAAGTGAAAGTCGCTCAGTCATGTCCAACTCTTTGTGACCCCATGGACTACATAGTCCTTGGGATTCTCCACACCAGAATACTGGAGTGGGTAGCCATTCCCTTCTCCAGGGGATCTTCCCAATCCAGGGATCAAACCCGGGTCTCCCACATTGCAGGCAGATTCTTTACCAGCTGATCTACAAGGGAAGCCCTAGACCTACAGTGGAGGTATTGAATAGGCAGTTTGCTAGACCCTTTGGAGATTAGATAAGAGGGCAGGACTGGAGCTGTCAGCATAGAAATGATATTTAAGACCCAAGACTGGATTGCTCCACCTGAGACCCAGTATATATCTAGAAAAGAACATTTGAGGGCTGAATCCTGGGCCACTCCTGTATTTGGAGGCTGGAACATGAGAAAGAAGCAACATCAGGAATGGATAAGGAGCTTAAACCAAGAGAATGTGGGTCCAGGAAGTCAAAGAGAGTGCCTCAAAGGTGGGAGTGATCAACAGTATCAACTCGCTGACCAATGACAGGTCAAGAAAAATGAAAACGATGAACTGATCATCAGATCTGACAACAGGAAGGTCACTGTAATCGTAACAGAGTGGCATAATGTCAGAGATGATAAAGAAATCCTAAATGCAGTGGTTTAATAGAGAAGGTGAGGAGAATTGGAGACAGCAAGTATGGGACAACTCTTTCAAGAATTTTTGCTATGAAGGAGACTGAGATTAAAGATGAGAGTTATTACAGCATGTATGGATATGCATATGCTATAAATGATCTAGAGGAGAAAAATGACAATTCAAGAGAGAGGGGAACAGTCTTTAAAACTGAAACTCAAGCAAAGTATACCTGCTGTGATTCAATTAGAATAAAGTAATTACATTTTTTTTCACATACATGGATACTTTAACAAATATTTTTAGTGGAGCTATATAATAGAACCACTGCAAAATAAATGCTTAAAACTGTCTTTGTCTTTGTTTGCCTCCCTCACTTCTACATTCTTCCCTTTGAAGATAGTGGATGTTCTTGTAGCCCTAAATTTCAGCCCAAAAAATTCATGTTGTGGTGATTAAATGTGTGCTTCTCCTCTAGTAGTATTTTGATTTACTGAAATATTTTAGGACAGAGTGATATGAGATATTTGCTTCAAAAGAGTCTTGTTGGGAAAAGAAAATGAGTGGGAGGAAGACATGAAAGAAGTTTGGCTTGAGTTGATAGTTGATGAAGCTGGGTTATGGACCTATGGTGATTCCTTACACCTTTCTCTTTTCTTGTGCTTGTTTGAAAATTTCCATAATATACAGTTAAAAGTTAGAAGAAACAGAGTGTCAATACCATGCTTAATCCAAAGAAATCCATTAAATGGTGAAATTTCTGATAATTTGATAATAGGTGAACAAAGTTTGAGGGCTCAGAAATTGTATGGCATTATCCAAATCATAACAGCTACTTACATGATTTGAAAATATACAGCATAAACATTGCCTTTTAATATACGTGTGTTTGTACATGCTCAGTCACTTCAGTTGTGTCCGACTCTTTGCAACCCCATGGACTGTAGCCCACCAGGCTCCTCTGTCCATAGAATTCTCCAGGCAAGAATGCTGGAGTGGTTGGTATGCCGTCCTCCAGGTCTTCCTGACCCGGGGCTAGAATTCATGTCTGCCTATATCTCCTACATTGCAGGTGGATTCTTTACCCACTGAGCCACCTGGGAAGCCCTTTTCATATATAGCATAAGCTTTTTATCAAAAAGTATCTCAGTTACTTTAAGACAGAAGCACTTTGCATGCTTATTGTGTAAATAATCTGGAAAACTGGATTTTTAAAAATTAAGCATGAGTTCTTTTAAATATCCTTTCACTTTAGGTAAGCATAAAGATTCTGAAAAGACTTATTCTATAAAATATGTTCTGAGGTAAAAATAATACTACATTTACAAAACAATGGTAATCCAGTTGATTTTTATGTAAAATAATAGTTGATTATACACAGAAGATGAAATTTCATTGTAATAGCTACCACTTTTTAAAAAGAAATGGTAATTTCTGAAATTTTTCACTCATATTGTTATATGAAAATTTAGGTTAAAATGATTTTTAGCCTTCCAAAACTAACAAATGTAGAAAAAGCAGTGTTCCTACATTAACTCTTCAAATATTAACCATTAGGTATTCTTTAGTGTTTTCTAGTTACTCATTAACCATTTTATGGTGTTATTGTTTCTCTGATTGTCGGTAATTCCCACCCACAAAAGCTGAAAAACAAACTCCAATAATTTTTTTTCTAGATCAGAATAATGTTCAGATTTTACTAATAACATCCCCCTTGCTCACTATATTCATTATATTTGGGACTTGTACGTTCTACTTCGAAAATTAAACCCAGAGTCGTGCAGCTGGTTTCTTTGGTTGTTGTTGTTTAGCTTTATTGCCCTCAACATTTCCTTGGTGTAAACTACCAAGCAGGGGAACAAGATTTCCTTTGTAACTGATACCTAAATTTCTATTCTGCCTTAAGCATCTAATTTGTACTGTGAAGACATATAATTTGAGACTTGTAGCTATATCACAAAAGTACAACAGTTTACGCTGATCTCTAATTTTCTGACTTGTCCTGGCTATAATTTAAATTTTTTGCATGTTTTTAACTGTAGTGCAAACCAGTATACATCAGAAACCTTTGTATATTGACAGAGACTGGGAAAAGGATGCCTTGTTCTGATTTCAGATAAGCATTCCCTTTTCACAACTGCAGGTGCAAGGGAGTCCATTCATAATATTTGCTTCAAATCAGCTACAGTCACTGGATGGAAATACAGCTATTAGAGGAGAACCTGACTAATCTTAACAAACACAATGAATATATTTTTAAAAACTCACTATTACTAGCATAATCTGGGGGCAAGTATGGCTTTTTCTTTTGTCTACCTACTGGGGACAAAATATACTTTGTTGACACAAGTTTTGATCATTTTACTAATGTATATGTGTGTGTGTGTGTGTATTTACAAAATCCAGAAAAATACTTTGGTACTTATTAACATAGGATGGAGTTATAGTCAGTGGGAAATTTGCAACAAATGAGTATTTCACTTGAGACAATTAATGATGTTACATTTCCCTTTGCCTTAAGTTTCACTTAAAATTAACTTACAAGCCAAAAAAACAACCACGAGTTAAAAATTAATTCTAATTGCTCTCATTTCACATAGCTGGGTAAATCTTTTGAAACAAATGTCAGACAGCTATATATGCAACCAATTGATAGCATTTTTCCATTATAGACTCTTATTTATATGGTTATGACTTGATGGTTTTAATTTCTATTTAATCATATAGAAATTTGACTATTCAAAGCATAGAGGAACAGTTTAGTCTACAAAACAATTACAAGTCTCCTTGAACAGGAGAGGTGAGAGAAAGGCTCTAATAGAATTTAAAGGTTCAGTGACCAAACACAGATAAAGTAACATTTTCTAAAAAGTATGGCAATAATCACTGCATTGGTAAAAATAAATATTTGCCTTATATTTAATGCCAGTAAGAACTTATCCTAAATTCATGATTATTGCTATTACTTACTTTGTCTTACTGTTTGTTAACAATCCAGTACTACCACCTTAAATTTGCATATAATTCAGAAGTGCCAAAACACCTTTTCATACGCTATTTGACTTGAGCTTTTCTTTGTGATTCATAAAATGAAGATGGTATCCTTTATAAAGAAGTATCCTTTCCAAATCAGGTCGTTCTGACAAAAGTGGCTTGCCTGGAATGAAAGCTGGCAATCTTGCTCTAGGCTTCTGTCTCAGAGTCTCAGTCTCAGGCATTGATCTCACTGAGGGATCATTTAGCTGGGAATTGGTTTTTGAGCTGAAAAAAACAGTGACTTAAAGCAGGAATATTCTTCATATGTGTTCAGTTCATTCAGGCTAAGCACTATGGTAGAATAAACGTATGCTGCTATCCTTTCCTTCACGGACTCAAAAACAGGACCATCACTCTCATTATACCAGTTGATTCTCAGGCTTGAATCAAATGCGAGCTAGTGGGTAGTGGACCCAAAATGCTAGAAACATGTGGAAGCATCTTCAAGGATGCCTTCAAGGAGGACACCTTCAAAGATGAAGTGGAACAGCTAAACTGGCTTCTGTAAATATCCACCACCATTCCAAACTTTCATTCTGTTACTACTGCCTCCTTGAGCAACTCATAGTGTCTCCTGATACAAGTAGTTACTGCCGTCACTCCAGGGAGGAAATGCTTGCTTGACACCTGGCCTCCCTTGGGCTGCCTGCGATGGAGAATGCTGCCACACACCCGCCCTTCTTAAGTTCTCCGCAGTTGGAGGCTGTCACCCGGCCACTTACCTGGTTGGGATGCTCTTCTTGACAGCCCAAGACCTTTGAGAAAAGGAAGAAAACAAAAGAAAACAAAACAACTTACCACTTTGGCCCAGTCCAAGAACAACTGAAAACATCCAGGCCGCCCGGAGGAACGGGACAGGACCTGGCCTGCAGTTTTGCAGGCAGACTAATGTGGCAGTAAAAAAAACCAGGGCCGAGCGGCACATAATGCAAAGCAGCCCGCACCACACCGCGCCCGCCGCCTGGCTGCTAACCGGATGCGCGCTCGCGCTCCGCGGCGCGAAGTGCCAAGTGTTGCTAGGACGTTTCCAGCAGGCCCAGCAGGCGGACCCCGCGGCTCGGAGCAAACGTTGCAGGTACGCCGGCCTGGTCACAGCTCGGCATCTCAGGGCCCCGGCGGCCCTCCCAGCTCGGCAATCTTGCGGGTCCCAAGAGCTCCGCGAGAAGCAGCTCCTCTGACGGCCAATGGCCCGAGGCGGCGACGCCAGCAAAGGCTCCGCAGCCCGCTCTGGGACAAAGAAAAGAGCTTTTGTCTCTCCCCAGCCGATGGGGCTTCTGCTGCATAAATCAGCTTAGCGAAGAGCCAAACACAATCAAACCCAAACAAAGCCCGAAGCTGGGGGAAAAACCAGCCTAATGTACATTCAGTGGGTGATGCTGCATCTGTGGGAGGGGACGTTGGCGAGGCCGAAGGGGAAAAAAGTCGATGGCGCATCAATCAGCTCGAGCTTCTTCCACAGGTGGGTAGGGAGGCCAACTTCAGTTGGTTGTAGCTTTGCAGCCTCGTCAGCTGAGCAGCGGGCAAAGTCGAAACGACAGCGTCCTGGTTAGCGAGGGAGGAAGCTTGAGGTGCCAGCAACCAGGGGAGGCGGCCCCCGAGCGCTCTAGAAGCCCCCGCCGGCGTCGGCGGACACAGTGCGAGGCATCGTAGCTCCCTGCTTGACCCGAAGTGAAGCGCACGACCGACGGAGAGCTCAGGAGGGGAGGTTCCGCGGGGGCGCAGGAGCCTGGTTTCACGGGGCGGGAGCTTCGTGCCCTGGTTCTCTTGGCCCCAGTGTGCGGCTCAGGCGTGCCGCCGTCCAGAGCCCGGACAGCTGTCGCGCTCTGGGGTGCACTCCGGAGAGGCGAAGCTGGCGAGGGGAGGGGAGGAATGGTCCTGTCCCGGCCCTCGTCTGGGGTGAGGGGGGTTGGGGCTCCTAAAGTGTGGATAGCTAGGAGCGTTAGGGCGGCGAGTTGCTAGGAAACCGCCCCACGCTACAGAGCTCCTTGCCCCGGCCGCCCGCAGGCGCGGCGGCAGCGGCTCCGGCGGCAGCAACAGCTCGAAGCAGCGTGGGCGGGACATTGGTGAGGCATGAAGTCACCACGGCCCACACTCGCTCTTTGTTTTGCTCACTCCAGCTCTTTTTCTCCCCCTTGGCTCTGATAGTTGCCATTCCCATCGTTCACAAGAGCTCCTGATGCGTAGCCGCGCAGCAGGAATCGCACAGCCCGTTCTCTTTCCCCCTCCTCCCGGAATCCTTGCACCCCAGTGCTCGCCTAGCAAGCGCGGAGACACGCTCAGCAAGAATGGCAGCTGCGCGAAAGTCCCAGCCTCTGACCCCGACGCTGCGCGCCTCTTTGTTGGGAGATACTCACTGCTCGGCCGCTACCACAGACTAAGTGGAGTCTAGAGGCCTCTCCCTGCCCCCAACACCCTCTGTTCCGATGGTGCGCGCTGCCCATTTTGCTTGCAGAATTAGTAGCTCACCCTTTGCCCCACCGCAAGATTGTCGAGCGTCTTCCCAACCCTTGGAGAGTTGGGCCGGTCCGCAGGGGCTGTACCCGGAGTTGCGGCTGAAATTTCTCACGGCTCCTTCTCTACTTGGAGCCTCAGCCCTGAGCTGGACAGCCCTGTTCTTCCCAGAGTCTCGTGGTGGCCCTGGGCTTTTGCTGGTCACAATGAATCTTTTGACCTTAAGCGTCACCTTCCGAATAAACGGAACAAAGAAGTTACAAAGGGCGGCGAAGCAGAAGACTGAGGCTAAGGAGAGGAGGTGGGAGGACCTTTCTGCCTGTTTACAGCTCAGAGATTTAGGTACAAGCCGGGAGGCGGTGTTATGCTCGGCAACTGTCAGGAAAGCCGCGCGCTTCTTTGGGTCGCATTACTACGACGTTAGGCCGAGGGAGGGAACCCAGTCCCCCTGATTGAAAACAAGGCGCTGTTTCCAATTTGAGACAGTCTGGTGGTTCTCTTTTTCCTCTAGGGGCAGGAGAGGTTCCCTGTGGTAAAGTCTGACCTCTCATTTGTCCACTAGCAGCCCGATCTTTTTTTATAGAGCACCACCTCTTACAAGCATCAGCATTCCAGCCAGGTCAAGGTGAAATATGCGGGAGTTTCCCTCCTTCTTATTTGTTTAATAGTTTCCATCTCCATATTTGGAGTAAAAAAACAAGTAGGAGGGTTTCTCTCTCTCTCTCTCTTTTTGTTCTTTCTCTTTTCTAATTGTTAACTGAGTGAATGGAAAGTACCTGGTTAATAAACCACGACGTTAAAAACTCCCCCTTTTCAGGTGTGGACTGCACACTGGGGCCCACAGTATTAGTTAGCTAAGCAAGCCAGGAGCCTAGTTCGAAAATTAATTACAAGTGCTCTGGATCTACAAAGCAAGTCCTTTTGAGAGACTGAATGAATGACCCAAACTTGAAAAAAAAAATGATACTTGTAAATATAATTCCACTATTGGAAATGTACTCTAAGTAGATAAAATTATATTCAGCCCAGCTTCATTTTTTCTTTCCTCACTTTCAAGTTTGAACAACTATAGTTTTGCTTTTGGTGGTCCTAAAGGACAGTTCCTGAGAAACAGCTGGAATGGGGATGAAGATTTGAAATTGGAACACAAAAGGAACATACTCAAGCTCGGATTAGTGACTCTTTGGTGAAGCAGTATGTGTATTTTCCAGAGATTAGTTCTTTGGAATTCTAAGGAATGCAGCCACCTTTGAGACAGTTCAGTGCTACAATAAAGCAAAAAGGTCAATCCATAAACTCTGTAAGGATGTGTTAATATAAGTACACTGCGTTGTTGAGTGACTATCACATCAAAGTTTCCTAACATTTTAAAGTCTAACTCTTAGTGCTAGAAATGTAAATGGAAGTTACTTATTAAATAAGATATAAATTTATGCAAATAATGAGAATGTGAAATTGAGAAGGTATGTACAAATTTTTAAACTCTGTATTGTTAGATGTCACTATGCTCTATACTAAGTCAACACAACTGTGTAGCAAGGGGAATAAAACAAACATATAAATCTGTAAGGCTGTAAATTTGAAGCCCTTTGGAAAGAGTTTCATATTGTGTTATATGGAGCTCATGCAAATTTATGTCAGGATGCCAGTTTTATGGAGACATGGAAGAATAAGCACAACTCCATATATCATCACTCCCCAGTTGCGAAGAGGTCATAATTCTGGTTATCAAAATAAGTGAATATTCCAGCTGCAAGACTGTGATCCTTGCAAGCTATTTACTAACAAATTATCTGTACATTTGGGGCTATAAAGACAAAAGTGAATTCTCCCAAATCTTGCAAATCAGCAAACACTATGGTTCACTTCTTTCTTGTTTTGGTTTTTATTTTATTTTTTAACTTTACAATATTGTATTGGTTTTGCCATGTATCGAATCCGCCACAGGTATACATGTGTTCCCCATCCTGAACCCTCCTCCCTCCTTCCTCCCCATATTCTAAGACCAAATATAACTAGTCGCTTGGGGCAAAGTTTGCTTGTTTACAACAAAAAACTGTCACCACAACTCACCTTTTTCCTGTAAGAAAAATGTACAGTATTTATTGTGAATAAATGTAGTATTGTCCTCTTCATATATTATCTGAAGAATTCTAACAAAGAAAACAATGCTTAAGAAGATAGTGACCTGAGTAATTTTTGTTTCTATCATGTTCTGCTGTCTTTGAAATTTCTGACAGCTGATATTTCATTATTTATGTTAATGAAAGCAAATGAAATTCACGTATAGTCTAAAAATAACATTTTAGCTATTCATTTTGGGCTTCCTATAATCAGAATCCTTTAGTAGTAATAAGTCATAAGATTGGGTAAATTAAGTTTCTAACCTACTCCTTTAACCTTGATATCTCAGTTTATAGTGAGAAATGAATATGCTGCAGACAGTTAATAGGGGTGAGAGAGACATCTGAGAGACTACTCCTTTTAGTGTGTGTTCAGCCTTTAACTGAATATTGCTGCTTCTGCTAAGTTGCTTCAGTCGTGTCTGACTCTGCAATCTTATGGGCTGTAGCCCACCAGGCTCCTCTGTCCTTAGGATTCTCCAGGCAGGAATACTGGAGTGGGTTGCCATGCCCTCCTCTAGGGGATCTTCCTAACCCAGGGATCTAACTCGTGTCTCCTCTGGCTCCTGCATTGCAGGTGGGTTCTTTACCACTGAACCACTGGGGAAGCCCATTGACCCCATGGTTACAGCCAAAGCCATATTCACATTTTAATATTGTATCTTTCTGAAGTCGAGATCAAAGATATTCGAAGTTTTATTCAAAGGTTTTAAGTTCATGTTCACAAGTTGTCTGTGAACTTGTTTCATCTACAACTTTTTAGAGATGAATGATTGAGCTAGTGGGATATGTTATTGTGACTATGATTTCTAGATTCTTCCAATAATAAAGAATAGAAGCCATCAAGAAGTACTTTTCACTGAAATGTTACAGAAAGTAGTGTTCCTTATGCTGTGAACTGAAGATTGCCTATAACATAATCACCTGTAGAGTGATTCTTTACTATTTCAGGAGATACTGAATTTGTAGATGTGGTGTGATGCCCAGCAATATGCATTGTTACTAACTTCTCAAATAGTGCTTTATATACTGTGCTTTAAGAGCCCCTAACATAATAGACTAATGCATAGACTCCTCAAAGGACTTATGTGTGCTTATTGATAAACTCCAGCGTCAGATGCAAAGACAAAGAAAAATGTCTCTTTCCAAGGTAGTTTATGGATGAAAATACCTTGGATATTATGGATATTAATTGTATGAGATGTTAATATTTTCGGAAATAAGACTTCCATTATTGAGTTTAAGGAGATGCTGGGTTAAATTTAAATCCTGTTGGAAAAATTTTCAGGAACTTAAATAGGCTTCCCTGGTGGCTCAGATGGTAAAGAATCTGTCAGCAATTCAGGAGACCCAGGTTCGATTCCTGGGTCAGGAAGAAACACTGGAGAAGGGAATGGCTACCCACTCCAGTATCCTTGCCTGGAGAATTCCATGGACAAAGGAGCCTGGCAGGCTACAGTCCCTAGGGTGGCAGAGTCAGACATAACTGAGCAACTATCACTAAATAGGCCAACATGCAAATAGATTCTCCAAAGGAAGAATCCTTTATTCAGGGAACATCTCACAGACTAATTTTACGTAAAGAACACTGCTGAACTAAAACGATTGTAGAAATGTGGAAACTAAAAAACAACTTGGTGAAGAGACTGATTTCACTTCTTCAAGAGAATTACTGAGCCGGCATGAGTCAGAGCTCTGACTCTTCACCACCACCTCATATCAGTGATGACTTTTGGTTTCAAGTAAGAGAGTCAGACTGTCATAAGTTAAAAAAAGGAAATTATTGCAAGGAAATTCAGAGCTCACAGAATCAGCAGAAGGCTGAGAGCCTAGGATTAAATAAGGCCAGAAACCAGGGAAGGTGTAACTAGTAGCAGTTAAGTATCCAAAAAATAAGAATGCTTTGTTTTCATCCTTTCATCTTTGGACCACTTGCTAGAGGTTCAGAATCCTGGTTGAGAGTATCTAATTTTTGAGGTCTTTATTCACATGCCAGTCCTCTGGCTTTCTGAGAGTGGAGAGAAGGAAGAAATAACTCTTGCCTTTGGCTTCCTTAGTGGAAAATAAAATATTTCAACAAGCTGATAACAAAATTATCTTAGGTTGCTGAAGGAAGCCCTGTAAAGTGACAAATACTCATTACTCAGATAGCCTGAATTCCATGGACTACTCCTTTACACTACAGTTGGATTTTGTTCATGATATGGCTTTAATTTAGCTACCCTACCCATTAACCAGTGCTTTGCTTGGCAATGTTGTTTATTTTCATGGGTGCTTTTGAATGAAATATTTTATCTGTGCATAGTCAAATTCTAGCTTCCTATTATCTTTCTCTATGTAGCATGTAGCAAATTAAAGCATATTTAGCCTTTAATTCATTTTTAGGATGATTATAGAGATGTGATGTTTTAATTAATTTATTAGCTTTGTGAAATTTTTTATTGATAAAGTTTGTAGCAGACCCCATTGTTAATGACATTCATGTGCCACCACAGGCATATTACTTCATTCCACCCAACCAGAAGTGCTGGGAAATGGGCACTTCTGAACAGTCTCAAGGGCTGACCTGATGGGAAGTGAGATGTAAATACCCCGGCTCCCTTGTTTCTTGAAAGGAGTCACATTGGGCCTTGTGTTTCATATTAGTGCTTCTCAAACGATTTTGGGACCAGTTTTTCATTTTCAATCTATCATGGATTGGAAAAAAAGTAAAATGAATTATTAGAAAAATGGATGTTATAAAAATGTCAAGTTTTTATCAAAGTTTCTAAGTTATTGCTTGTAGTTTATATATATAATTTTTCCTGGATGTGTTCAAACACTGGTACTGTCACACACTGTATTTTGAGTAATACTGAGCACTGTTTCCCTAGATTCCCTGTAGGACTAAGCTGCAGTTGCCCATAGAGATAAGTGTATTCAAACATCCTTCATTCACTGCCTTTCCCTCCTTCCTTTCTCCACTGTTCCCTGATATTTCCTTATCTCAGGGTCCTCTTCTAGAGGAACCTAAACTAAAACAAGTAATAATCAGTCTGGAAACTACTCTGTGGTATTCTCCATATGTGAATTTGAATTTTATTCTTGTCTAGCTAACAGGCAACCTGCAGAATAAAAAGCACAAGGGCTTTGAAATCTGTTAAAAAACAATTTTTAATCTGCTACTTAGTAGCTGTAGAATCTTGGGCAAATTATTTAATTTTCCTGAGACTGAATTTATTCATTTATGCACTGATGAAATTAAAATAGCTATCAAAATTGCAAATTAAAACCAGGTATCATTACGCTTCTATTAAAATGTTCCAAATCTAAGACACTGGCAACACCAAATGCTTATAAGGCTGTAGAGCAACAGAAACCTTCATTCACTACTGGTGGGGATGCAAAATGGCAGAGCCATTTTGGAACAGTTTGGTGATTTCTTACAAAACTAAACCACACCCTGCTCACATTATCCATCACTCGTACTCTTTGCTATTTATCAAAAGGAGTTGAAAACTTATCTCCACACAAAAACTTGCACATGGGACATTTATAGCAGCTTTATTTAATTGTTAAAAGTCAGAAGCAACCAGAATATCCTTCAGATGAATGGATAAATACACAATGTATATCCAGATGATGAAATATTATACAGCACTAAAAAGAACTGAGTTATCCACCCATGAAAAGACATGAGGAAACCTTAAATGCATGTTCTTGAGTAAAAGAAGGCAATGTGAAAAGGCTACATACTCTATGATTCCAACCATACAATATGCTTTGGAAAAAGCAGAAGTATGGAGACAGGAGAAAGATGGTTGCCAGGTTAAAAAAGGGGAGGGAAGGGTAAATTGATGGAACATGGGAGATTTTTAGAGCAGTGAAACTTCTTTGTATAATGCTACAGTGGTGGATGTATGTCATTGTACATTCCACGTAAAATACAGCAAGAGTGAAGTCTAATGTAAACCTTGGACTTCAGGTGATACTGGTATGTCAGTGTAGGTTCATCCGTTGTACTGCTGTGAAATGGAATGTCGATAGTCGGGGAAGCAAAATATGGGAGGGTATGGAGCAAAAAGGAACCCTCTGTACTTTGTCATTCAGTTTTGCTGGGAACCTAAAACTACTCTAAAAAGAGAATCAAAGGGGAATGAAACATGTTAGAATCCATCACATATTATCCCAAGAGTTTTTGTAATGGTAATTTAGGTTGTTTTAATTTTACAATGTAAACAACATTGAAAATACATAAATACTTATTTCAAGACTTGCATATTGTCATAAAAATAACATCAAATATCTTTGGCTTTACTGAATACATAACTTTCCTTTTCTGGAACTATACAATTCTTTACCCACATTAATAGATGTAGTGAGCATGTCTTTATATAGAAGTTTGTAATCCTAGCATTCTTTATGATGGTCTAGTTTAATGTCTTCTTAATCAAACAGATTGTTTCGCAGTCTTTTCAGCCTGAAGTCATCCTGTACAATTTGATATAATAACTGTGTGAAAGCTTCACATATTTGTACATGACAGGGACAACTTACTTAATACTGATTTTATTTAACATTTAGCACGTTTAAACTCAAATGCAGTCAAGAGGAGAAATGAATATATATTTTAAATCTTATTGCTTTATTGCTCAATACTCTAAATGTATAGCAGTGTTAAGGATTCACAGCTGGTTCTCCCAAATAAAGGTATCAGCAGACATTGTAAAGACAACATTTCACCATTGACATAGTTCATCTGTTGAGCCACAATGGTATGTGGACTGATTTGCACATCATTACACAGCTTAAAGCTTTTCTGAGCTTTGGTAATTCAGAGTAAGCCCACGACTAAAATTCTCTCTCTAAGTATTTTCTCATGATCACATTGCCTCTGGAGAATGAAGTCACTACAAAATTTAAATTATTCTAATCAAATTCACATGGCATTTTAAAACTTGGAATGCTTTCATTTTCATCCCCCTTCTCCAATTTCAAAATTACTTCATGTTTCACCTTGAAAAATGTAGCCTTTTACAGTGGTGAGGAAATTCTTTGCAAATTGCATGCAGGATATTCAATTTAAACATTTATGTAATAAATATGTTAATGTTTATTGAACATTTACTACATGTAAAGTGATAGGGCCTATGGAAAATACAAGCATTAGTAAAACCCAGTTCCTTTTCTTGAAGATATTAGAACCTGATTTGGAAGTGATATGCAAAAATAAAAAAAAGATGACTGAGTTGGTAAATAGAATAGCTTAGAAATAGGATCTAATATCCATGATAGTGTAATATAACACAAAATCTGCTTGGAATATCAATGCAGAGAGAATAAAAAATAAATAGTTTTGGGACAATTGTGAGTTATTTAGAAAAAAAACCAACATGGATTTGTAAACATTGCATTTTTTAATTTTAATTTTTCCATCTGAAACTAAACCTTTTCTTTCTTTTTTTATTGAAGTATAGTTGATTTACAGTATTATATTAGTTTCAGGTGTACACCATAGTGATTCAATATTTTATGTATTAAACTCTACCACCTATGATGCAGGAGACCTGGGTTTGATCCCTGGGTTGGGAAGATACCCTCAAGAAGAAAAAGGCTACTCACTCCAGTATTCTGGCCTGGAGAATTCTATGGACTGTATAGTCTATGGAGTTGCAAAGAGTCGGACCCGACTGAGTGATTTTCAAAAAAAAAAGTTATTATAAAATAATGGCTAAATTTCCATGTGCTGTAGAATATATCCTGTTGCTTACCTATTTTATATTAGAAACTTACTTTATACCAAAATGCATTCATGATGGATTAAAAAGCTTAGTGTAAAACTTTTAAGACAATATATACATACATATATATATATATTTTTTTTTCTGGCATTGGTACCAAAAGTTCTCTCTAAATGTAGAAATAGTGTATCCAATTTCAAAAGAACAAATCAACAAATTTGATGATGATTCTTTAAAACTTAGGTGTTTATAAATATTTCAAAAAAGGGTAAAAATACTTAACACAGAATATGTTCATACAAATGGATAAGAAAATATGTAGTCTACAATAGACATATATGCAAAAAAGCATCAGCATATGTTTTAAGGATAGGGAATACAAATGCTTAAAAACATGGGGGAAGGTTCAGGGTTATCTGTTATCCAAAAATTATTAATGAAAAAACAATGTCATTTTTGCCCATTGAATGCTCAAAGAATGTTTAAATGACAATACTTAGTCTAACAGTAGAAGGTTGAAATAGGAACTCATTAATGTTAGAATGGTAAATTGGCTCGAATTTTCTTGCAATTAGTTGACAACGTATAATAAAATCTGGCAAAGAGCTGGCTCATTTGAAAAGACCCTGATGCTGGGAAAGATTGAAGGCAGGAGGAGAAGGGGATGACAGGATGAGATGGTTGGATGAAATCACCGACTCAATGGACATGAGACTGGGTAAACTCCGGGAGTTGGTGATGGACAGGGAGGCCTGGCGTTCTATGGTCCATGGGATCGCAAAGAGTTGGACATGACTGAACAACTGAACTGAATAAAATCTGGCTCAGATGGTAAAGAATCTGCCTGCAATGCAGGAGACAAAGCAAGTTTCAATCCCTGGGTCGGGAAGATCCCCTGGAGATAAAATATCTGAAACGTTAATTTCTATCTGGAAAATTTGCCTCCTACTCCTTGGAAGAAAAGTTATGACCAACCTAGATAGCATATTGAAAAGCAGAGACATTACTTTGCCAACTAAGGTCCGTCTAGTCAAGGCTATGGTTTTTCCTGTGGTCATGTATGGATGTGAGAGTTGGACTGTGAAGAAGGCTGAGCGCCGAAGAATTGATGCTTTTGAACTGTGGTGTTGAAGACTCTTGAGAGTCCCTTGGACTGCAAGGAGATCCAACCAGTCCATTCTGAAGGAGATCAGCCCTGGGATTTCTTTGGAAGGAATGATGCTAAAGCTGAAACTCCAGTACTTTGGCCACCTCATGCGAAGAGTTGACTCATTGGAAAAGACTCTGATGCTGAGAGGGATTGGGGGCAGGAGGAGAAGGGGACGACAGAGGATGAGATGGCTGGATGGCATCATTGACTCGATGGACGTGAGTCTGAGTGAACTCCGGGAGTTGGTGATGGACAGGGAGGCCTGGCGTGCTGCGATTCATGGGGTTGCAAAGAGTCGGACACAACTGAGCGACTGAACTGAAAGATTCATAAATAAAGTTTTTTATAAAGATGGACATTTCAATATGATATAAATCAGAACAACAACAACAAAATGCAAACTGTTTTTCACTCACTAAAAGAACCCTTTTCAAAGCTAAAGCAGCAAAGAAGAGTATCACGTGTTTTACGCACGCCCTAGGTATTACTGTTCTCTCAGAAATATATGCTGAATAACACCTGTCTTCCATTAGTTAACAAATTTTATTAATCCCACTTTAGTGAAGTTCCTGCAGTCTTTTCCTTCTTGTGTAATTCCTTTATTGCTGTCTTAGTTCAGGCTTTTCTCATCTTTCTCTTGAACTCCCAGCCATCTCATCCCCACAGTGCTATGAGAGTTTTCCTTCAAAAATACAAATCTAAACTCAAGATTGCTTTGACTATTTGGGGTTCTTTGTGTTTCCATACAAATTTTAAGATTTTTTGTTCTAGTTCTGTGAAAATGCCATTGGTAATTTGATAGGGATTGTGTTGAATCTGTAGATTGTTTTGGATAGTATAGTTATTTTAACAATATTGTTTCTTCCAATCCAAGAACATAGCATATCTTTCCATCTGATTGTGTCATCTTCAGTTTCATTCCTCAGTGTCTTTTAGTCTTCTATGTACAGGGTTCTTGCATCCTTAGGTAGGTTTATTCCTCAGTATTTTATTCTTTTTGATGCAGTGGTAAATGGGACTGTTTCCTTAATTTCTCTTTCTGATTTTTGTTATTAGTATATAGAAATGTAACCAGTTTCTGTATGTTAATTTTGTATCCTAAAACTTTATTGAATTAATTGATGAATTCTAGTAGTTTTCTGGAAGAATCTTTGGGATCTTCTGTGTTTAGTATCATGTCATCTGCCAGCAGTGATAGTTTTACTTCTTCTTTTCCAATTTGGATCCCATTTCTTTCTTTTTTTTTTTATTATCTGGTTACTGTGGCTAGAACTTCCAAAACTATGTTGAATAAAAGTGGCTAGAGTGGGCATCCTTGTCTTGTTCCTGAAACTAGAGGAAATACTTTCAGCTTATAATCACTGAGTATGATGTTAGCTCTTGGCTTGTCATATATGACCTTTATTATGTTGAGGTGTGTTTCCTCTGGGCTCTGGAGAATTTTTCTGGAGAATTTTTATTGTAAATGGATGTTGAGTTTTATCAAAAGCTTTTTTCTGCATATATTGAAATGATCATTTGGTTTTCATTCTTCAACTTGATAATGTGGTGTATCACACTGATTTGTGGATATTGAAAAATCTTTCCATCCTTGAATAAATCCCACTTGACCATGGTGTATGGTACTTAATGCATTGTTTAAGTTCAGTTTGCTAGTATTTAGTGGAGGATTTTTGCACCTATGTTCATCAATGATATCAGTCTATAATTTTCTTTTTTTTAATATCTGTGTCTAGTTTTGATATCAGGGTGATGGTGGTCTCATAGGATGAGTTCAGAAGTGTTTCTTCCTCTGCAATTTTTTGACATAGTTTCAGAAGGATAGGCATAATTCTTCCCTAAATGTTTGCTATGATTTGCCTGTGAAGCTGTCTGGTCCTGGACTTTTGTTTATTGGGAACTTTTTAATCACAGGTTCAAATTCAGTACTTGTAATTGGCTCTGTTTGTATTTTCTACTTCTTCCTGGTTCAATCTTGGGAGATTGTACCTTTCTAAGAATTTGTTCATTACTTCTAGGTTGTTCATTTTATTGGCATACAGTTGCTTAGTGCAGATGCTTATGGTTCTTTGTATTTCTGTGATATCAGTTGTAACTTCTCTTTTTCATTTCTGATTTTATTGATTTGAGCTCTTTTTCCCCTGATGAGTCTGGCTAAAGGTTTCAATTTTGTTTATCTTTTCAGAGAACTAGCTTTTAATTTCATTGATCTCTTTCATTTTTTGGTGTCAATTTTGTTTCTTTCTGCTTTGATATTTGTGATTTTTTTTCCTTATTCTAACTTTGAGTTTTGTTTGTTCTTCTTTCTCTAGTTGCTTTAGGTGTAAAATTAGATTGTTCATTTGGGGTTTTCCTTGTTTCCTGAGGAAAGGTTTTATTGCTATAAACTTCCATCTTAGACCGCTTTTCTTGCATCCCATAGGTTTGGGATTGTCTTTTCATTGTCATTTTATCACTAGGTATTTTTTTATTTCCTCTTTGATTTATATTCATTGATCCATTGGTCGTTCAGTAGCAGATTTCCTCTTTGATTTATGTTCATTGATCCATTGGTCATTCAGTAGCAAAAGGCTTAGCCACCCCATGTTTGTGGGGTTTTTTTAAAGCTTTTTTTCTTGTAGTTGATTTCTAGACCCATAACATTGTGGTTAGAAAAGATGGTTGAAATGATGTCAGCTTTCTTAAGTTTCCTGAGACTTGCTTTATGGTCCAGCATATGATATATCCTGAAGAATGTTTCATGTGCATTTGAAAAGACTGTGTATTCTGCTGCTTTTGGATGGAATGTCCTATAAATATCAGTTACGTCTATCTGGTATAATGTGTTATTTAAGACTTGTGTTTCCTGATTAATTTTCTGTCCGGATGATCTGTCCATTGATGTAAGTGGGTGTTGAGGTCCTTTAATGGACCAGAAACTGGTGGTCCAGAGTCGACAATAAGTAAAGGAGAGAGAAAGAGAGGCTGATATTCCTTGGTTTACACAGAAAACCCATAAAGTCCTTTGACACAGGGCTTGTGTTGCTCATGAAGGCACCTGGCACCCTCTCGATGGGGTGAAGGTGCATTGGTGCCTTCTCGAGAGGGTCTTAGAAGCCTGGGCAGGAGAATGAGCACTACAGGTCTCTGCGCTCCAAAGGATTAGCCTGAGAGAGAGAGAATGAAAGCAAGACACGGGGACCAAAGCTCTGATGGAGCAAAGGTGTTTTAATCAACATGGTGTGGGCATATATACTGTCTTACAAGGTAGTTATTCTCAGCAAAGATAAAGATTAAAATTCCAGACTTACAAAACATAGGCAATCCATATTAAAGAGAAAAAGTTGTAAACAATCACTTTTACCGTATGGTTCATAAGAAGGAAGAGGCTACTTATTACCGTATTGAAAAACTAACGAAGGAAATGTCTGAATTCCTCAGCCCCAGGAGAGGCTTGCCTCTCCTCTTAATTCCTGAATATTCAGGAGTTAATAAGGAACAGAGGATTCCTGACAGATCCAAAACAGCACACAGGAAGTCTCCTATTAAATGCTTCCTGACAAGTGGGGTATTAAGGTTTCCCACTGTGATTGTGTTACTGTCGATTTCTCATTTTATGGTGTTAGTATTTGTCTTACATATTGAGGTGCTCCTATGTTGGGTGCATATATATTTATAATTATGTTATTGTTGTTAAATATATCTTCCCCTTGGACTGATCCCTTGATCATGATGTCATGTCCTTCTTTGTCTCTTATAACAGACTTTATTTTAAAGTCTATTTTGTCTGATATAAGTATTGCTACTCCACCTATCTTGACTTCCATTTGCGTGGAAAATGGAACTGGAAGAATCAGGCTTCCTGACTTCATACTATTCTATAAAACTACAGTCATCAAAACAGTATGGTACTGACACAAAAATAGACATATTGATCAATGGAACAGAACAGAAAGCCGCCAAATAAACTCACATACCTTTGATCAATTAATCTGTGACAAAGGACGCAAGAATATACAATGGAGAAAAGACAGTATCTTCAATGACTTGTGCTGGGTAAACTAGACTGCTATGTGTAAAATAATGAAAATAGCATACTCCCTAACACCATATACAAAAATAAATGCAAAATGGATTAAAGACATGAGTGTAAGACTGGATACTATAAAACTCCTAGAGGAAAACATAGGCAGAACAATCTGATATAAAACACAGAGTATCTTTTTGGATCCATCTCCTAGTGTAATGGAAATAAAAACAAAAGTAAATAAATGAGACCTAATTAAACTTTTAAAAGCGTTTGCACAGCAGAGGAAACCATAAATAAAATGAGAAGACTGCCTGCAGAATAGGAGAAAATATCTTTAAACCACAAAAGATTACTCTCCAAATATACAAATAGCTCATGCAGCTCAACAGCAAAAAAAAAAAAAAAAGCCAATCAAAAAATGCACAGAAGATCTAAAAAGTCATTTCTCCAAAGACATACAGATGACCAAAGGTGCATGAAAAGATGCTCAATATCGGTAATTAGTAGAGAAGAGAAACAGAAACAAAACTACAATAAGGTATCACCCCCCATCCATCAGAATCATCAAAAAATCTACAAATAATAAATGCTGGAGAGGGTGTGGACAAAAGGAACCATTCTGCACTGTTGGTAGAATGTAAACTGGTGCAGCCACTATAGAGAATAGTATGGAAATTCCATAAAAAACTAAAAATAGAGCTAACATATGATCCTGTAGTCCCACTCCTGTGCATATACCTGGAGCAAGCTATAATTCAAAAAGATACAGGCACCCCAATGTTCATAGCAGCACTGTTTATGGTAGCAAAGACAAACCACCTAAATATCCACTGACAGATAAGTGGATAAAGAAGATATGGTGTATGTACACAGTGGTATATTACTCAGTCATACAAAAAGAATGAAATAATGCGATTTATCATACTAAGTGAAGTAAGCCAGACAGAGAAAGAAAGATTATTATATGATATTGATTATATGTAGAATCTAAAAAAAAATGATACAAATGAACTTATTTACAAAGCAGAAATAGACCTATAGACCTATAGAAAGCAGATTTATGGTTACCAAAGGGGAGAGTAAAGGGAGATATAAACTAGGAGTTTGGGATTAACATATACACACTACTATATAAAACAGATAGCCAAAAAGGACCTACTGTATAACACAGGAAACTATACTCAATACTGTGTAATAACCTCCAAGGGAAAAGAATCTGAAAAGCAATATGTATGTGTGTGTGTATATATATATATCTCTCTCTCTCTCTCTCTGAATCACTTTGCTATACATCCTGCCTGAAACTAACACAACATTATAAGTAAACTATATTTCAGTTAAAAAGTAAATTAAATAAAACTCTGGACAAAGAGAAAAAGATAGTAAATAAATAAATAAACTTGTTATTATTTTCTTAAACCCATCTATGGCTCATCTTATGCCATTCCCAACCTCTCTCCAAGCCATGACAGACCTTTAGCCTCATGTTTGAAACTCTGAATATTCTGAAAGCACATTCTAGGTACTACTTTGAGTGGCATGCTCCTTGCCTCCTTCTATTTCCATCTACATGCTGTACAGAACAGAATCTTGATTTTTGTACAAGCACTTTTGCTTGTTTTTTTTTTTTTTTTTGTAGCGTTTTCCCTCAGCTGAACATTTCTTTCCCTAATTTTTCTCCTTTTTTGTCCTACTCTATTCTCAAGAATTATATCTATTGCTACGTCTACGTCTTTCTGGATTGCTGCTGCTGCTGCTGCTAAGTCAACCCAATGGGCTGCAGCCTACCAGGCTCCTCCATCCATGGGATTTTCCAGGCAAGAGTACTGGAGTGGGTTTCCATTGCCTTCTCCACTTTCTGGATTCCTCTAGGCATAATCTAAAATGTTTTTCACTTTGAAGTAATCTTTAAAGGAAAATTTTTATTTAAAATGTTATGTGTTTTTATAACAGAAAATATGAAGAACATATTACATTTGCACGGTGAATTTCATTTGCTTTATTTTTATGTAGTTTTGTTCATACTGGATTTACAGGTTTTGTTGTAAATCTCTTTCTATGTTGTATATTATTGTTAAGTGAGTTTGTAGTTCAGTCTACTTAAATACATTCCTTGATTCCACTAGATTTGACAGTGAAATAGACAGTATGCTTAAACTGGGTAATTTGAAGAATATTTGACAATACAAGGACTGTTCGCAAACATGGGGATAGGGTCCAGTGATAGTGTTTTATCCTTGAGTTAGAAACCATGGGGAGATACATCATTATCCTTAGGCTTCAAGGGGCAAAAAAAAGGGTGTATTGCTGGACCTCAGAAGTACTTAGTGTGTGGATATCACTTGACAAGTTCTGTCATCTTTGTTGAAAAGTCAAAGCCAGCCCGAGGTCATCTTCAGGGAGGGACAGGAAGAATAACTACCCCCTACTTCATTCTTTCCCTCTTCTCTGATCAATACACATCACTGGCCAAGCCCATCCCTAAACCAGGCAGTAGTGGATTCTAGAAAGACTAGCAGCTCAAGGCAGAGAGCAAAGTATAGTGGGAAACTGGTGGGACACACAAAAGGGACTTGGCATACTCCTAAGATAGGAAGTGAATTGTTTATTGTTTTTCTACTACTTTAATAATAAACATATTTGCATAAACATTTATTCAAATTCTTGAAGAATAAGATTCTTCCTTAACTAATTTCCAAGGTGAAGTTACAGCTTTGCTTTTTTCAAAGGACCCAGAAAAATAAGAATTAAAGGACTTGATGAGATGCTTTGCCCAGTTAAAATCCCAGCCCTGGGAAATGATTGTGACTTTAAAAATGGCATCTTAAGGCAGACTCCCAGCAGGAAATAGAAAGCAGAGTTAAGCTAGGTAATTGAAGTTTGCAGGATGGGTTTTATGGAAGGGAGCAAGTGATTGTATAGTCCCTTGGGCCTTATAACAGAGGGGAGCCTTTAGGACCCTTGTCTTGAAGTGTCAGGAGGAGGAACTGGTTCAAGAAATGCATCCACAAAGGGCATGGAAGATCTGTGTATAGACGGCCTCCAGATCAAGAGAAAGGAGCTAATCAGTGAACCAACAGGGAATAAGCAGGGCAAATAAGTGCCCAGATGTCAGTTTCTTCCTATCCTCCAAACTCCTGCCAGTGGGCCATACAAACACAGTGGAAGCCAGAGATGAAGTAACTCTTTAATGCAGTCTACACTGACCAGCTTTCTGGGACACACAGAGAGTAGAGAAGGGAACTGGATGGGTGAATGGAAAATATCTAACACATTTAGCTTTAAAGAAGATCAAATGACCAAGGGAAAGGAGATTGGCTTTATTAAGATAGCCTTAATCTATCTTGGCAAGATTAGCAAAAGAAACATGAGACTTGCTCCTTAGTCTGAATTTCACATCTTTGCCTAATGGTTACACTTTTGTATTTCTGTTAGCTGAGGTCTTTTCCTCTAAAATACACCCTTATTTATGCTTGGATTTCCTGAATCGTCTAGTCTGTGAAACACAAGTTTCAGCATCAAATATGAACACATTTTATTTGGCCCTCATACTATCCACTCGTAGAGTGGTTCAAAGAATTATTGCTTTTTGTGTGTGTGTATGAAATGTTTTAAAATGAAAAGATTTCAAAATACCCTACTTCAGCTTCTCTTGGACAATCAGAATATTGGGCACAACTAGGCTTACATTTCTGCAAGGCAGTGAGCTAGAATTGCATATTTGCTGCCACCTAAGGAGCCTAGGCTCCCCAGTTTGCTTCCGTCTTCAACATTCCCTGTTGTTTCTTTGAGAGTCAGTTACCATTTTTCACTATAATCATGTTACTGCTTTTCATTTACCTAGACTGGATTTGCTTATCTATGTTACATGCCTGAGTCTTGGGGACATTTAAGTTTGATACTTGCACCAAGTTAAGTTTGACCCAGGGCTTCCCTGGTAGCTCAGTTGTTAAAGAATCCCCCCACAATGCAGAAGATGCTGGTTCAATTCCTGGGTTGGGAAGATGCACTGGAGATGGGATAGGCTACCCACTCCAGTATTCTTGGACTTCCCTGGTGGCTCAGCTGGTGAAGAATCCACCTGCAATGTGGGAGACCTGGGTTTGATCCCTGGGTTGGGAAGATCCCCTGGAGAAGGGAATGGCTGGCTACCCACTCCAGTATTCTGGCCTGGAGAATTCCACAGACTGTGTAGTCCATGGGGTCGCAAAGTGTCAGACATGACTGAGTGACTTTCACTTCACTCGCGCTAATGATCCTTGCACTAGAGGCTTATGGACAGAGGAGTAGTGCCTAACCTTCAACTATTTCCTTAGGATCAACTGAACATTTAATATCAGTGCAGCAGGAACTCAGTATAGCCAATGGAATTTGGCATAAGTAAAATTACAATCTTTTCACAATTCCTTTTACCAAATAATGATTACCTGTTAACCTGTTCTGTGTCCTGGTCCTCACCATTTTCCATTGTGCCTCTTCTCTCCGTGTTTTACTCAGCCTATACGAAGTGGTTTAGAATTATATCAGCTTCTCTCCTGTTAAAACAGCTTTGCTTTTGTGAAACCAGATCCTGCCTAGTTGGTTTTAGATCCTGAAACCAAATAATAATATGGCCTCCATCATGGACACTGAAGACAGCATTAAGCACGCACACAAGCAAAGATGCACATATGACACGTCTGTAACAGGTTTCATTATTTACATAAAGTGGTCAGTAAGACATTGGGCCTGGCACCTTTAAGAAACTATTTATAAGTATTTTTTTGAGTATTAGAAAGGTTAAAATATAATAGGAGTTTGAAGAACTTAAAGGTTCATTTTACCCAGATAGCTAACAATATGTTTCTAGAGAAGGGAGAGATGTAACAACTCAAAGCATAATTGCCATACAACCTTCTTTAGAAGGATAGCAGAGCTTGAAAAATCATTCCAAAAACCTTACTCTGTTTTGGTTTTCTCTTATCTATTTTAGGACCTAGGACAGAAGATTTCAAGATATATTAAAATACAAATACATTTATGTTTTAAAGAGGGTGAAAAAATAATTTTACTCAGTAAAAAAACACATTAAAGATTCTTTCTGGCTTTGGGTTTAATGGGAAAAATTAAAAACAGTAAAGTTAGAACTTGATAATTTTTGAGAAATTTAATTTATTAAATTAGTGTTTTCCTTCAACAAATACATTTTTAAAAGAAAAACATAGTTTTGATTTTTTTTTCTTTTTACCACAAATGTAATGTAATAATAACATGTTCAGAAAAGCTTATTGTCATGACAAAATAACACAGTTATGCCAAAGTAATTATTATAATAATAGCCTATTTCACTTTTTTCCCTTCTCCACCCAACTCTTTTTTTTTAATGAGCAGACTTGCATTGCTTAGCATCTAAGGCAGATGACAATGCATTCACCAACCTAGTGTTTGCTTTTTTGGGGGGGTGGGGGTGGGGCAAGACAAATCCCATGTAGAAGGAGATGAACCACAGCATGATAACATCCTATCAACAGCTTCTGTCTCATCTTGAACTATGTAAATTGTATAGATTATTTGATTGATCTTGATATTAAGGTGGTAAAATTCTAAAAATATTGACTGATATTTTGATATCTACCTTCTAATGAAAATCTAGTAAAGGTACATAGCAGAGTGATCCTATTACACTTGAACTGGCTGTTCAACATTTACTAAATGGTGCTTCTTACTGGCCTAACAAGCATCAACTGAGTGTTAGGATGTGCCTCGGTCCTAAAGAAGTGCAAAAGAGTAAACTGAGAGTCTGGCACAGGTCCTTCTCTTGCCATAACATGGCAGGCTAAGTGCCTGAGAGCGCTTAGGCCAAAGTTTGTCAGTAGGCAACGAGAAAGGGGAGTGCTGACAGAATCACCTGTAAGGATTTTCCTATTTCACTCTTTAGACTCCACCAATATATATATGTATATATATATAGGAGTCACAATCTCCAGGTAAAGACGCTAATATTCTACATGTTAGAATCACGTACATGGATTTTAAAAACTACTGCCATCCAGCATTCTTTGAATCAGAATCTCTTGAGTTGGAGGTTGAGCTGATATTTAAATACAGTTGGTATTTCAAAAGAAAAAAGAAGCCTGACAAACTATTCTAATTTATAGCCAGTTTTAAGCACCACAGTCTCACTTGTGTAGGTTGAGAATATTTACAGATAATCCTGATGTTCCAACTCTAGTGCCTCTGTTCACCCTTTTTCTCCATTGCTTATTGAAAAATCCAGACCTGTATAATGAAGAAAATCACAGGGAAGAATGGAGTATCTCACTGCTGGGCCAGATCGGGGCCCAAGTTCTCGATCTCCTATTTCATCTCGATAATACTTTGTTGGGGGAATAGGGGCTGTGCTGTGCATTGTAGTGTTTACCAGCATCCCTAGCTTTTACCCACTAGATGCCAGTTGCATTTTCTCCCCAGTTGTGGCAATAATTAACTGTGTCCAAACATTGCCAAAGGTCCCTTGAGAGGCAAAATCACTTCTGGCTGAGAACTACAGGTCTAGGCAATAAACTAAAGCAAGACCTAGCCAGAAGGCCTGGGACTGGGGTAGACCTGGCCAGATATAATTTGAAATTCTTAAATGCAAACCAGAATGTGTGAAGATTTATCTGGGGCTTTATCTTTCATCTGAAGAAGTCGCATATTATTTTGAATTTTTCTGGTTGTTTATTGTGGTGTAAAAAGCTACTGTAAATCTTAGTGGCTTAGAACAGTGACAACATTAATTTTATTCACAAATCTGAAATTTGACCACGGCTGGGTGAGAGACCTTGATTTTGCTCTACTGGGGCGGCCAAAAAGTGGAGAACAAGAATCGTCTAAAAGCTCACTAGCATGTCTGATGGTCGATGGCTGGCTGTCACTTGGGGCTTTAGTGGGAGCTATGGCTGAAAAATCTGCATGTGGCCTTTCCATGTGGCAGACTGGCTTTCTCATAGCATGATGACTGGATTCTAAGGACAAGCATACCAGGAGAATTAGGCAGAAGCTGTACTGCATTGATGAGCTGTCTCAAGAGTCATATAACATCATTTCCACTGTAGCCAGTCTGCCCAGATTCAAGAAGGAACATAAAACCTATCTTTATGTTCAGATGAACAGATGCCAATGTCATCTTATAGGAAGAGCATTTAAGATGGTGTGCATGGGTACAGTCATCTTTGGAAAATACAAAGGCAGATCATTTAGTATTGCTTACCTGGTGTCTATCACAGAGCTAGCTAAAGATTGTTCTATGAAATACCTATATCAATAAGCTGGGGGATTTTTATTTCAGATGCCAATTTCTGGACCTTTCCCTTGAGGACTCTCATTTGGCAGGTCAACTTTAGGCATCTGGTTTTTCAATAAGTCCTCAAAGTAATTCTTATGTATATTAAGGATGTTCTTTGTTTATACAGATGCTTTCATCATTTACACATTTGCATTACTCATTTACACATTTTCTTCCATGAAACAAGGTGGAGATACAGAGAGAGGAATGTAGCTAACTAGAAGAACTGTTTCAAACATGTCTTTGGGGTTGTAATATGCATATATTGCTTGTCAAAAGACACTGTGAGAGTAGTGATGCTCACTGGGGTTTTGTGAACATTTGATTTGTTTTAGTTCCCATGCATCAAAATGAAAAGAGGAAAGAGATAACATTATAGTCCAAGTCAAGAGATTTGGGATTTTTTTTTAGTCTATAGTTTTGCAGTCAAATTTTATAAGATTTTATATTACATGTAAAACTATACTTTCAGCATCAAACAAAAAAAGCAGTGTTTATAATGATGTAGCTGGAGTTGTGTCATAAGGAAGGATCCTTTGTAGATACTTAAAAAATGATAATGTATATGGTAATGTGAATACCATTGTCAAGGAGCATCATGAAAAATGTGGGAAATGAAATGCTAATATAGGGACATCTCCCTGACTTAAATTTTGCTGATCAAGCAACTTTAGTTACTTAAAATATACTTGAGAAAACAGCTTGTCAAAAAAGCCTCTGTACAATCAGAATACAAAAGTTCCTACTTTACTTGAAGTGTACATACTATTAACTTGCGTGAAAATCTATCTAATAGCAGGACTCCCAGCTCCCAGCAACAGAGAACATATAGAATGGGTCAGAAAATGCTCCCAGCAACAGAAAACGTATAGAATGGGTCAGAAGTGGATGTCTTCAGATTGGCACAATGAGGACAAGGACAACCAAGACAACAATAACACAAAACTTCATGATTTCAAAGCAAAATAGTTTTCAGTTTTTTAGAGTAGAGGAAACCCACTTATTTTTAGGGGTATCATTAGGTACAGTAACTACTTTTCATCATGGGGAGAATGAGTTTTTGAAAAGGTTCAACTATTTTAATTATATACTAGGAAAATATTTTAAAACTTTAGAAAAAAATTCTTATAATCGGTTAAAATTAAATAAACTTCGGTACTTTTAGTAGATAAACCTCCATTATTCATAAAATTATTTTTTATAGATTGCTTCCTTTGCAGAAAATGCTAGATAAGAAGTGTTTATTGATGTACTCATTCTATTAAAATATTTTCTTTTAAAAAATCGTTTATGTATTATTTATTTTTTGCTGCACTGGTTCTTCATTGCTGCCTCTGGGCTTTCTCTGGTTGTGGCAAGTGGGGCAACTCTTCACTGCAGTGCATGGGCTTCTCATTGTAGTGACCTCTCTTGTTGCGGAGCACAGGCTCCAGAGCCTGCAGGCTTCAGTAGCTGTGGCAAGGGGGATCACTAGTTGCAGCTCACCGGCTCTAGAGTTTTGGTACATAGGTTTAATTGCTCCGTGGCACGTGGAATCCTCCCAGACCTGGGATCAAACCCACATCCCCAGCACTGCCAGGAGGACTCCCAACCACTGGGCCATGAGAGAAGTCCAAGATAAAAAAAAAAAACAAAACTTTTTTTTTTTTTCTAAAAACCTTACATATGACATAAAATCTAACTTAGATGTCTAACATGGAGAACTGTATCAGCATTTCAGTTATATTCATATCTGGGAAGGAACAGAACCAAGTAGAACCAAGCAGAACGAAGGATCATTTAGCCTGTCACCAAGTCCTATTGAGTCTAGCTCCAAAATTCAGCTTCAGTGTGTTCATTTCTCTTGCTTCCACTGTCACTACCCTTGTTAATGTCACATCAGCTCTCCCATCTGTGCTTCTGTAGTAGGCTATTATCTGTCTCCCTCTTCACTTGGCCCATTCCAACCCCTTTTTCATGAAGCCATCAGATCAAGTTACTTCCTTCTCTAATATGCTAATGTGGCTTTTCATTCTATTTCAAGTAAAACCCAGCATCCTTACTCTGATTCTCAAGGCCCTGTATGATCCAGTTCCTTCATACTTCTCCAATCCCATCTCACAAAACTCCCCTTTGCTCATTATGCTCTGTGTCCCTTGGCTGGAGATAGTTTTGCCTGATTCAATCAGATGTTTCTTAGGAGGCAAGTAAAGGAAGTGAGAATAGGATATGGAACAGGGAATTATTAACTCTGGTATCTCATTTACCCTTAAATATATTCAAGAGATTACACCCATTATTTCTGTATTCTATGGAATTCAAAAGATTTAGCATACACATTACATTCAGCACTGGTTCAATAAACAGTTTAATTGCATTTACCTTGGCTAGTTGGAAATGAGAAACATTTTCTTTATTCAGGCTTCTCCTATATTTACTCCCTGTCATCCAATTAATGATAATTTTAATACAGATTATGACAAAAATAAGCCAGTTTCTTAAAGCATTAATAACTGCTACATTTTTCTTGAAGCCAGAAACCATGACTTAAATATTTTTATCTATAAGATGAGCTTAGGAGTGGAAGTGATACATAATAAGGACCCAGTATTTCTTTAATGAATGGAAAATTTCAAACCACTCAGAGGACCTAGTTTAAATTGCCTTTAAGTACCAAATAGATTAAGAAGTGGTTATAATTATATAGGCTGCTGATGCATGTATACAAAAGTGAAAATACATTGTGAAATGTCTTTTTACCCTATACTTATGTGAAAATATGTGATGTTGCAGGCAAAAGTTTTATTATATATTGATTATTACATAAGACCTACTAAGACAGTAGGTCTTATGTAAAATAAAACAAAAAAGAAACCTTTAGGTGGCGGCCAAGAGCTATGATTATGAATTCCATAGCCTGCTTTTGTGAGAATTTATGATCTTGTTTGAAAGTGGTCATGTTAAACCACAAAAATTCAGTGCAAAGCAAGTACAAGAAATAAAGATAGGCCTGAAAGGAATGGATTTGAATGAATATTGCAATCAATCAATCAAATCTCTAATTTTGATTTAAAAGTTAGTATTTTGATTATGAATATTAGGAAAGATAATTGTATTGGTATTGGGTCATGGAATTAATTATTCTTGGCAGTTAAATAATTGTTTTAATCTTGAAAGAAATCATCTTTAAACAAAATGGTAGCCTTTTAAGAACTCAGAGAGTGTAATAAAGATGTCAAAACTGTCCAGATGCTCATTGTGCAATTGGAAACTCCACTCAAAGTTGACACAAAGTCTCAAAAAAAAAAAAAAAAAAAAAAAAAAGAGGTCAATGAGCTAATTCATTCTTGCAACATCTGCCAAGCTATGGCTTCTTGGAGCATAATGTATTCTTTTTTTCTTCTTTTGCTGCTCTCTCAAATGAAGAGCCAACCAAATCCAGCATACACCTCTTTCAGTTTTAGAAAAAAAGAAGGAAAACTGAAATAATTTTTTTAAAGCATTATGATTTTCTGACAGTGTGCACTGGTTTTTCTTCTCTGCTAGTTCATTTCTTCAGTATGCACTAAGTTACTTAAAGAAGAAACAGTTTTAAACATCACTATTAGATATTGGTCTATAAAAGGTATAATTTTAAAGTTTTACATTAATGATTAGTTCTGTTAGCATTTAGATTCATTTTGTACATTTTTGACAATGTTTTTGGCAACATATACTTTAGATATTTGCTTTCATTTAATCAGAATTTTGGTGATGAAGTGTCTCTAATTCAGTTCTTATCCACCTCAGTAGCACACATTTAACATCAACTGTATGCACACCCAGGGGCATGGAGGAGAGAAAACAAAAGACAGATTCAGTATGCATGGAAATTTATAAGCTTTTCAGATGCAAGAGAACAGAAACAAGTAAAAATACTATAGCAAAAACCACACATTGTTTTTGAGCAATAAGAAAGGAGAGAAGGAAAAATATGAGTTGATATTAATTAAGAAAAGCTCTATAGAGAAGATAAAATTAAACTGATATTAATAGTTTCCTAGTACATTATTGGGAAAGTAAGCATTTTAATTCATAAGAAACTTTATTTCAATTACTTAATGTTAATATTCCAAAATTATACTGTAGTAATATAGATGTAACAATAGCGTTGAACAGTTTCCTTTCTAAATATTCTTCACTGTGTTAGTCAATGGAGATGGTGACAGTTCAGTCACTCAGTCTTGTCCAACACTTTGTAACCCCACGGACTGCAGCACGCCAGGCTTCCCTGTTCATCACCAACTCCTGGAGTCCACCCAAACCCATGTCCATCGAGTTGGTAGTATCATCCAACCATCTCATCCTCTGTCGTTCCCTTCTCCTGTCTTCAATCTTTCCTAGCATCAGGGTCTTTTCCAATGAGTCAGTTCTTCACATAAGGTGGCCAAAGTATTGGGGTTTCAGCTTCAATATCAGTCCTTCCAATGAATATTCAGGACTGATTTCAGGATGGAGTGGTTGGATCTCCTTGCAGTCCAAGAGACTCTCAAGAGTCGTCTCCAAAACCACAGTTCAAAGCATCAATTCTTCAGTGCTCAGCTTTCTTTATGAGCTTTCTATATAAGAACCCCATGAAAAGAATGAAAAAGGAAATGGTGACAGTCCCACTCAAAAAAGCATTTAGTATGTGGCTGGATTACATAGCAAGCTGCACAAGGAGGATTTCTCAGAAATTATTTTAGTCCTTTAGCAGTTTGCAATGTAAAACTGTCTAGGAGTAAAAATTAGGCTAAAAATCTGAAATTTGAATGTATGGGATTTATGTTGTAGAAATATTTTCTATATCACCATGAATGTATTCAAAATTATATTCTTGAAGCTAGAAATCTGAGAGTTGGCTCTTATACTGTCTCTCATGGTGAATATGGTGATAAAGTTGTGGTCAGAGTACATCATTTCTCTGGAAGTATCTTCCTTCTATGTAACATGAAAGAGGAAAACTATGTCTCTAAATTTCCTCTTAACTCTAAAATGTTATGTTCAAGGATTTTTAGAGAATAAAACCCCCAAATCATTCAACATTATCAAAGTAGAAAGTTTTTTTCCATCTCATGAGTAAAAGCATGGCATATTTCAGTGAGAACTGCAAAATGAATCTAACTGTATATAGTACCCTATGCATAGGTCAAGATGACTCCTAGCATTGTGCAATGTTCAGCCTGTATGACTTATATGTTGGCTTAATAATTATATCAATAATAAGGAAAGTAAGGTGTACAAAATTCCTCTGCAGTAAAAATTTTATTATAGCAGAATACAGAATTTTATAAATTTGGTTTTGTTTCCAACCCATGGTCCATTTTAGAATCTGAAGTCTTTAAGCAAGATAAAAACTGTTAAATGCAAAAGCAGTACTGAAGAAAATGGAAAGAGCATATATTTTAACTATGGTGAGTGATAATGATTGACCAAGGTTTTGAGTGCTATAAAATCAGTAGATATCATGGGGCATGAATGTTTTCTGATGGATTTAAAAGGCTGAAAATTAGTCAGTGACTGAGTGTGACTTTTAGGTGCTTAATAAATGTAATTTACATTAAACATTAATTTCAAGTATGACAAAGCAAGCATACATGAATAATCTGCCACTGTGCTAATAGATATATTGTAAACTGCAATTGGATAGAAATTTGGCTACTTTGGTTGAATGGGAAGGAAAGTTGATAGCCTCAATTTGTTACATCTTTATTCTGCTTTGTCAGTTGACCAACTATATATGAAAATTATTTTATCTTGAATAGAAACTTGGCTACTTTGGTTGAATGGGAAGGAAAGTTGATAGCCTCAATTTGTTACATCTTTATTCTGCTTTGTCAGTTGACCAACTATATATGAAAATTATTTTATCTTGAGTGACAGCAACTCAGCATGCTGGACTTACTAATTTCAAAGTTCTGTTCTTCTCTACATGATTAGGGTGAATAATGCCTGACCTAGGCAAATAAAAGTGACAAATCTCATTGATTCTACTCACTGTGAACTTACAGGGAGGACAAAGAGACTGGTTAACAAGAAGGAAGCCTACTATTTAAGATGTTATTTCCTAAAGCTGAGTTTTTCTTCAGCTTTTATCATAATAAATTGCTCCAGTTATAATCTTTGACACAAAGTCTGGGATTCAAAGAATCAGGAAAAAGTAATACATGGAAAGAGAGAGAAAAAGAATTAATCCAGAAACAATACATAATAATAAAAAAAGAGCAAAATTTACAAATTTCTAGGAGAAAAGAAGGAACAAAGAGAAAAAGAAAGGCAGGTAAGGAGGCTGAGAATAAGGATAATACAGAATAGGTAAAGATCGAAGAGGAAAGACAATAAGAAACAAAAATGAAGCCAGTGAAAAAAGTGACAAAAATGTAGAGCAGAAACAGAACAAAATGGGGGAAAGGAGGTCAAAGCTTAAGAGCAAAAGCACAAAAAGGGCTAGAGGACGGCAGGCAAAGAAGTGAGAAACAAATGGAGCGGGTGCAGTTGTCTGGATTATAAAGCTGGGAGAAAAGAAGGCAGACAGGAGGGCTGGCGGTTGCAGAACAGAAAGTCACCAGAACCAGTGGTTTTCCTTTGTCTTTTATTAATGGACTTCATGCCACTTGAATGGAACTTGCAGATGAGTGTGAATTATTTTACTGGTATCATTTATCATTCCAAGTCTGCTATAATGACGTTAGGGATTTGGCATAGGGGTGTGAGCCTTAACTGAGGCTATCAACTTTCCTTCACGTTCAACCAAAGCAGTCAAATTTCTATCTACTTGCTGTTTACAAGCTCTATTCAAATGGCATAAACTGGCAGTAGGGTTGACTAGTCAAATTCTGGACATTAAAAAAAAGAACAAAAGATAATCTGTTTGTATTTAAAAAAATAATTGTATGCCCATTTGCTCACAGTCTCATTGTTAGTGTATAGGTTGGGTTGGTTGGTTGTTTATCAAATCAAGTTGACTTAAATTTAGGCAGTTGCATGAAAATTCCCCAAATTGTTGAAACATGTAATTGCCACTATGAGAGCCAGCCAAATTGTTAAAATAAAACAAACCATCCAGTCACTATTTTAAAAGGCCTTTTGCCCAGGTAGTGAGTTTTAAAAACTGATTTGGGGGAAAAAGTCTATTTAAGGTTGCAATTAAGGATACCAAGAATAATTTGTTATTAGCAGGTCAAAAGAGATCAGAAGTAGTTTGTTAGCTTTTAATTGCAACTTGAAACCTAGATATATTTTCTGCTTTTCTGTCTTTTCATTTTGCTCTTTAATAGCCGCTGAGCAATCTATCCATCCTGTGAAGCTTTATATCTTCAAGTTCATCTCTGTTTAGGTGTTCATTTTTATTTCTCCATGGGAACAACTGTGTTGCCAGGGAAACTGGATAGCACAGAATATAGATAGTACAGAAAGCTTTGTAGGAAGAATCAAGCTCCTAACACAAAGTAAACTACATAATGCAAGTGCTGCTGCTGCTGCTGCTGCTAAGTCGCTTCAGTCGTGTCCGACTCTGTGTGACCCCACAGATGGCAGCCCACCAGGCCTCCCGTCCCTGGGATTCTCCAGGCAAGAACACTGGAGTGGGTTGCCATTTCCTTCTCCAGTGCATGAAAGTGAAAAGTGAAAGTGAAGTCGCTCAGTCGTGTCCGACTCTAGCGACCCGATGGACTGCAGCCTACCAGGCTCCTCCGTCCATGGGATTTTCTAGGCAAAAGTACTGGAGTGGGGTGCTATTGCCTTCTCCGATAATGCAAGTACTTAACACCTAACAGATTATGGCATCTCAGAAATAATAATTTGATCCTATGGGTTATCAAAATTTGTAAAAATAAAAGGAAATTATACTCTTTTCTTATTAGAAAAAATATAAAGATTTATTTTTCATTAAAAAATAGAAACTGTCAAACATTAATTGTGGTGATTATTTTCATTGAATAAAAAAGATGCCTTCAAAGATTTTCTTTATGAGTGTTCTTTGTATACTGACATTGTCATCCCACACCACATCTATGATGAAGTATCCCAGACCTCAGATCAGGGAAAGAAAAGTAAGCAGGAAAAAGGGGACTGGGATCAAGACTCTAAAGTGGGTAGGTGACCAGCATTCCTAATTGTAATGTCGGAGATTAGGAAAACTAGGATTGTAGTACAGAAATGATTTATAAGGGGTTGGAATCTGGTGGGAGAGAATATGGCAACAGTTCCTGGCGGTGCTAACTTTTAGCTCCAGGCAAGGGAAGGAAGGAGCTCATTCAGTTGGAAAGCAGAGCTCTGGTCAGTGTCCAGGGAGGGGATGTGAGATGCCAGGCCAGATTCTAGTCAAGGGCAGGTCCCTTGTTAAACCAGCGGTAATTTAGCTTAGAACACTGGTTGCAACCCTAGCTGTAGAGGATGTTAGCAGGGACAGGAGTCCCATAATGCAGACTGGTCAACAGAATTGTTGAGTGAGAGTGGCTGCAGCTTTCTGGGAGCATGAATGCATAGAACAGTCCACAGACACTCTGGATTCTGGACTCAGGACTTCATGTTTAATTCTAGCCTCTACTTAATGGTTTTGGACAGAGCTCTTAATAATTTGCCTGGTTTCATTAGAATTGACTTGGAGACTTAATAAGTAACAAAATAAACTTTAGTGAAAGAGTTAACTTTCTAAACATATGCTTAGGTGCCATCTCCTTAACCTTGTATTTTCCAGTCCTCCAGTAGCTGTTTGGCAGAAGCTCAAAGCTACTGCAGGGAATCGATGTGAGCTGCACCTTGGTTCATGAAGTCTGAGATCAACAGACTGTCAACTCAACTCTAAAGCTTTCTGAAATAATGTAGTCATGCTGTGTGTGCCTCATTGCACTTTGAGGTTATGGTTCATTTAATTTTGTGGAATAAATCAGGTTTCTATGTAAAGTAGCATTTTCACCTATAAGCTGCTACAGCTGCTAAGTCACTTCAGTCGTGTCCGACTCTGTGCGACCCCATAGACGGCAGCCCACCAGGCTCCCCCGTCCCTGGGATTCTCCAGGCAAGAACACTGGAGTGGGTTGCCATTTCCTTCTCCAGTGCATGAAAGTGAAGAGTAAGAGTGAAGTCGCTCAGTCGTGTCCGACCCTCAGCGACCCCATGGACTGCAGCCTTCCAGGCTCCTCCATCCATGAGATTTTCCAGGCAAGAGTACTGGAGTGGGGTGCCATTGCCTTCTCCGACCTATAAGCTAGTAGCAGTAAAAAAAAAAAAAACCTAATTTTTAAGTAAAATCCAGTGTCTCACATAACTTGCATGTAAATTCCCCATGCCACAGTTAGAAAAATCCTCTTACTAATATAAAACAAAAAAATGTGGAAAGTAATAGACAATTGTTATTTTTAAAGGAAGTGAACATCCAAAAGAGGAAGATGTGAGGTTAAAGGAAACATTGGAATTAAAAATGATACTGGCAAAGCTAAGAAAGAATGAAAATAAGCTGATGAAGATTTTAAAATTATTTTTAAATTGTAAAGCTTAATATATTTTGTGATGTCCCTCTTATGATGTGTAGGTTGAGACAAAAACTAATGCAATATGTTAGATCCTTTTTCCTCATGGCCCTTCCTGTTCACAGTAGTCAGATAACAATGTTCTCCCTTTCTCTATATGCAGTTATTTAAAGATTTCTCTTGAAGAATTATTGCCTCAGTGGTGGATAGGTGTCTGTGTGACAAAATACTATTTAGTGATTTCATACATAGTATATATATCTGTACATATATACATATGTGTATATGTATTTGTACAGAAATCTGACAAAATGTTTTTTAATCATTTTACTTTATTAACCTGTGAGCAAAAAATAGTTTGCCATTTCTAACATGGGAAACACTGTACAGGTACTGATCTGGGCACTTGAGTATACAAATGAGCACAACATAGCAAGTAAGAGGGATAGTTCAATATTTACAAAGTGTCAAATTAGAAGCAGATATGAAGTGCTATCAGAAATGAACAAAAGCAGACACTAAGGGGGTAAATATAGATTTTAATCAGTAATAGCTATTGCAACAGGGAAAGCAGTCCAGCATGCACTGCATTCAAATTTAATTTGTACACAAGTGGTTCAGGGTTTTAAATGGAGAATGAGGGAGTAGGGAAGCGAGTGATAGAATTTTCCAGGGAAGTAAAGAAAAATTACAGAAGAAAGAAGGCAGCAACTGGTCCGTGTGAAATCCATATGGGTTTGCTACTTGGCACTTTTCAAAATTAGGGTCCTACCCTCCCACAGAGACTGGAAGATGGGGCCCCTGTTTTCAGCTGTTGGTTGGAACAAGTAGTGATTTCTTTTGGCAGTATTGAGCTTTTGGGGGCAGGTACTTTGAGGGGACTAGGGTCATCCCAGGGATGCGGCCTTGAGCTGTTAGAAACTATACTAGTGTTTATTCAAGTCTTACAGGCCGAGGTTGAAACCCTCATTGAGCAGAGGACTCAGAGGAACCTGACTAGAATTGCATCAATGAGAAACGTCTGTGCTGGGAGGTCCCTCAAGACTCCATGTCTGAAACCGCTAGAGTGAGGCATTAATTTTGCCAGCAGTCGCAGTGGGGAAATTAATGGGGCCAATTTTAGTCAGGGCAGGTGGATTGTGTGGAGTAGCAGGAAATTAGGTTGAAAGGTAATCAGGCGTGAGAAAATATCAAGAGTTCGGATTTTATCCCATTGCTAAGTGCTTCCCAAAGGGTGGGGCTGGTAAAAAATGACCTTTTGATGGTACAAGGCTGGCATTAAATCATAATTAAGTCACACAATGAAAAAATAATTTCCTTTGCAATTATCATTTAATCTTTCTAATTTAAGGAGAAAAACTTAGGTTGATACTAATCTGTGTCAAATGGTATTTGCTAATCGTCATTTTGAAAAAGGAGTGGATTTCTACTAAAAATCTATTGGCATTGCTTTATTTTCATTGAATTTTTAAAGGTAATTTCTTTTATATTAACTAGTGGGGGTTTTCATGTTAATAACATTAAGATTGCTTTTTAAATACTTATCAGTTAAAAATGCTGAGTCCATTGAAAGGCAAATATTAAGTACACTAGCAGAAGGAACGGAGAAGGCAATGGCACCCCACTCCAGTACTTTTGCCTGGAAAATCCCATGGGCGGAGGAGTGTGGTAGGCTGCAGTCTATCGGGTCGCTAAGAGTCGGACACAACTGAGCCACTTCACTTTCACTTTTCACTTTCATGCATTGGAGAAGGAGATGGCAACCCACTCCAGTGTTCTTGCCTGGAGAATCCCAGGGACGGGGGAGCCTGGTGGGCTGCCGTCTGTGGGGTCGCACAGAGTCGGACACGACTGAAATGATTTAGCGGCAGCAGAAGGAAGAGTCAAGATGTATTCCTTTTTTTGGAATTGCTCAAGGGAGAGAATGGTGATGTCATTCATTAACTAAGATAGAAATTACAGAAAAATGACCAGTGTGAAATAAAGGAAAATACAAACCAAGAATAAGAAATGTCTTGCCAGTTGTTACTCGGCATCCAAAAAAATTTATTTAGACCTGTTGTCTTCCAAGATCCCATTGCTTTAGGATGAGAGCCAACACACCTTCACATTCTCTGCTATATAGCCAATAAAAGCAAGCCATAAAAACAGCCTTATTGCAAAACCTGCCGTCTTACTACTTTGCTTCACCTACATCATACTCAGGTAATTTTTCTTTCTGCCAGGCATTAAGTCTAGACTATGTCTTTGGTTTCTAGTATAATTTGGCCTTACACTTTAGGATTTTCTTTGGTCCTTATTTTAGTACTTTCACTTTGGGGCATTTCTGAATACTGTCGCTAGCCAAGCATTGAACCGTTGTGTATCAGATCCTGGCACTCGTTCTCCTACAGTAAAATATTGTCTTGTATATGTATGCTCTGTGTCCCAGGATGATCCCTCCCTCTTGCATGCCAGCTTAGTAGTAGGACTTTTTGTGTGTTATTCATTAATGTATCTGAGGTAAAGAATGCCAAAGCTTTCTTCATCTTTGGATATCAGCCAGTCATTTTCTTTTCTTATTTTTTAGGGGGGCAGTAGTTTAAAGCAAAATCTCTCCTTGGGAGCAAGACCTCGAATGTTTTTTCTTTGTTTTGAAATAGATTTCTTTTTCTTTTGAGTTTCTCTTTGAGGCATGTATCTAAAGCTGTTCTCTGTGTTTTCTGAGATGCTGTGTTTTATCATATAAAAAATACATATTGTATACGACTGTCATCACCTTGAAGATGCTTTTTCTCTGCTGAATTGCTGTGGTGAGGTTAGCCTGCCTTTTAGTTTAAATGGGCCCCTTTAACTTGAGTCTTAGACTAGATAAGTCTTTAATGAAAAATTAGCACAGTTATATTTTAAATTCTTTTTGTAATCAAATTAAGTACTTCATGGTTTCTCATTTTCAGCATTTCAGAAATTTTGTTACATTTTGAGATAAAATAGTAGATTCACGTTTTAAAATAAGTTTTAAGTTTTCATATGAAGTTTATAAGTATAATTAAATCCAATAACAGATGCTCCTTTCTGTTGCTTATTTTTCAATTATGGGCTTACTTTTACTGAAATATTGACATAGGTGCCTAAGAATGAAAGGCCTGCAAATAGATTAGACTTGTAAAAACACAAGTACATACTTCCTGAAACATACGTAAAGAAATATTTTGTCTTGACATATTTTATGTATAACTTTAACACTTCCACTTTTTAAAATAGATGAGTCATTTCCTCTGTCTGGAGGATGACTGAGTGGTAAAAGTCTGGATAACTATATTAAGGTCACAGACATTTGTTAGAGCACAGGATCCAAGTTCAGTGTCCAATTTCATCTTGACTTAAAATAAGGTGATGCTGTTATTAAGATAAGTCAATGAAGGAATAACTGACCAGTTCAGTTCAGTTCAGTCGCTCAGTCATGTCCGACTCTGCGACTCCGTGAACCGCAGCATGCCAGGCTTCCCGGCCCATCACCAACTCCCGGAGTTTACTCAAACTCATGTCCACTGAGTTGGTGATGCCATCCAACCATCTCATCCTCTGTCAACCCCCTCTCATCCTGCCTTCAATCATTGCCAGAATCAGGGTCTTTTCAAAAGAGTTCTTCGCATCAGGTGGCCAAAGTATTGGAGTTTCAGCTTCAACATCAGTCCTTCCAATGAACATTCAGGACTGATTTCCTTTAGGATAGACTGGTTGGATCTCCTTGAAGTCCGAGGGACTCTCAAGAGTCTTCTTCAACACCACAGTTCAAAAGCATCAATTCTTTGGTACTCAGCTTTCTTTATAGTCCAACTCTCACATCTGTACATCACTACTGGAAAAAATATAGCTTTGGCCACATGCACCTTTGTTAGCAAAGTAATGTCTCTGCTTTTTAATATACTGTCTACGTTGGTCACTGTGGAAAATTCTGAAAGAGATGGGAATACCAGACCACCTGACCTGCCTCTTGAGAAACCTGTATGCAGGTCAGGAAGCAACAGTTAGAACTGGACATTGAACAACAGACTGGTTCCAAATAGGAAAAGGATTACGCCAAGGCTATATATTGTCTCCCTGCTTATTTAACTTATATGCAGAGTACATAATGAGAAACGCTGGGCTGGAAGAAGCACAAGCTGGAATCAAGATTGCCAGGAGAAATATCAGTGATGTCAGATATGCTGATGACACCACCCTTATGGCAGAAAGTGAAGAAGAACTAAAGAGCCTCTTGATGAAAGTGGGAGAGGAGAGTGAAAAAGTTGGCTTGAAGCTCAAAGTTCAGAAAACTAAGATCATGGCATCTGACCCCATCACTTCATGGCAAAGATGGGGAAACAGTGGAAACAGTGGCTGACTTTATTTTTCTGGTGATTCCCTGCAGTGAATCACTGCAGATGGTGATTGCAGCCATGAAATTAAAAGACACTTACTCCTTGGAAGGAAAGTTATGACCAATCTAGATAGCATATTGAAAAGCAGAGACATTACTTTGTCAACAAAGGTCTGTCTAGTAAAGGCTATGGTTTTTCCAGGAGTCATGTATGAATGTGAGAGTTGGACTGTGAAGAAAGCTGAGCGCCAAAGAATTGATGCTTTTAAACTGTGGTGTTGGAGAAGACTCTTGAGAGTCCCTTGGACTGCAAGGAGATCCAACCAGGCCATCCTAAAGGAGATCAGCCCTGGGTGTTCATTGGATGGACTAATGGTGAAGCTGAAACTCCAATACTTTGGCCACCTCATGCAAAAAGTTGGCTCATTGGGAAAGACTGATGCTGGGGGGAGGGATTGGGGGCAGGAGGAGAAGGGGACAACAGAGGATGAGATGGCTGGATGGCATCACTGACTCAATGGACATGAGTTTGAATGAACTCCGGGAGTTGGTGATGGACAGGGAGGCCTGGCATGCTGTGATTCATAGGGTCACAAAGAGTTGGACACGACTGAGTGGCTGAACTGAACTGAACTAGGTTGGTCATAACTTTCCTTCCAAGGAGTAAGCGCCTTTTTATTTCATGGCTGCAGAAACCATCTGCAGTGATTTTGAAGCCCAGAAAAATAAAGTCTGACACTGTTTCCCTGTTTCTCTATCTGCCATGAAGTGATGAGACTGGATGCCATGATCTTCGTTTTCTGAATGTTGAGCTTTAAGCCAACTTTTCCACTCTCCTCTTTCACTTTCATCAAGAAGCTCTTTAGTTCTTCTTCACTTTCTGCCATAATGATGGTGTCATCTGCATATCTGAGATTATTGATATTTCTCCCAGTAATCTTGATTCCAGCTTGTGCTTCCTCCAGCCTAGCATTTCTCATGATGTACTCTGCATATAAGTTAAATAAGCAGGGTGACAGTATACAACCTTGATGTACTACTTTTCCTATTTGAATCCAGTCTGTTGTTCCATGTCCAGTTCTAACTGTTGCTTCCTGACCTGCATATAGGTTTCTCAAGAGGCAGGTCAAGTGCTCTGGTATTCTAATCTCTTTCAGATTTTCCACAGTTTATTATGATCCACACAGTCAAAGGCTTTGGCATAGTCAATAAAGCAGAAATAGATGTTTTTTCTAGAACTCTCTTGCTTTTTCAATGATCCAGCGGATGTTGGCAATGTGATCTCTGGTTCCTCTGCCTTTTCTAAATCCAGCTTCCATCTGGAAGTTCACTGTTCATGTATTGTTGGAGCTTGGCTTGGTTAATTTTGAGCATTACTTTGCTAGCGTGTGAGATGAGTGAGGTTATGTGGTAGTTTGAGCATTCTTAGTCATTGCCTTTCTTAGGGATTGGAATGAAAACTGACCTTTTCCAGTCCGGGCCACTGCTGAGTTTTCCAAATTTGCTGGCATATTGCGTGCAACACTTTCACAGCATCATCTTTCAGGATTTGAAATAGCTCACTTGGAATTCCATCACCTCCACTAGCTTCGTTCATAGTGATGCTTCCTAAGGCCCACTTGACTTCACATTCCAGGATGTCTGGCTCGAGGTCAGTGATCACACCATCGTGATTATCTGGGTTGTGAAGATCTTTTTTGAACAGTTCTTCTGTGTATTCTTGCCACTTCTTCTTAATATCTTCTACTTCTGTGAGGGCCATACCATTTCTGTCATTATCGAGCCCATCTTTGCATGAAATGTTCCCTTGGTATCTCTAATTTTCTTGGAAAGATCTCTAGTCCTTCCCATTCTATTGTTTTCCTCTATTTCTTTGCACTGATCACTGAAGAAGGCTTTCTTATCTCTCCTTGCTATTCTTTGGAACTCTACATTCAGATGCTTATATGTTTCCTTTTCTCCTTTGCTTTTTTGCTTCTCTTCTTTTCACAGCTATTTGTAAGGCCTCCTAAGCCAGCCATTTTGCTTTTTTGCATTTAGTTTTCTTGGGGATGGTCTTGCTCCCTGTCTCTTGTACAATGTTAGATCTAGTCCCTTAAATCGATTTCTTACTTCCACTGTACAATCGTTAGGGATTTGATTTAGGTCATATCTGAATGGTCTAGTGGTTTTCCCTACTTTCTTTAAGTCTGAATTTAACAATAAGGAGTTCATGATTGGGCCACAGTCAGCTCCTGGTCTTGCTTTTGCTGACTGTATAGTGCTTCTCCATCTTTGGCTGCAAAGAATAAAATCAATCTGATTTTGGTGTTGTTATGTCCCTGGGATTTCTTTGGAAGGAATGATGCTAAAGCTGAAACTCCAGTACTTTGGCCACCTCATGCGAAGAGTTGACTCATTGGAAAAGACTCTGATGCTGGGAGGGATTGGGGGCAGGAGGGGAAGGGGACGACAGAGGATGAGATGGCTGAATGGCATCACCGACTCGATGGACGTGAGTTTGAGGAACTCCGGGAGGTGGTGATGGACAGGGAGGCCTGGCGTGCTATGATTCGTGGGGTTGCAAAGAGTCGGACACCTCTGAGAAACTGAACTGAACTGAACTGAACTAATGTACTAATAACTGACTTAGACATAACAATTGAACTCTCCCTTGTTACCATCTCCACTAGAAACCGATGATATCTCAAGCTTTGAGTTTCTGAAATTCCCTTCCATGAGACTGTAATGAGCTTACATTCTTAGAAAGGTATAGCCTCCTTGCTTAAATTTTGGTCAGTTTGCACATGATAGACCAATAATTTAGGTTGAAGAGTGGTGTCGTAGCTATAACAAAAGAGAAGTTAAAGAAAACTTATATGTTTATGCCAATCTGTAGCCCAGCATTTTAGCAGAATAAATGTAAACTTCACCTACCCAACTTAATAGCTGTCATGAACTTGAGAAAGTTACCCAGTATCTTTCAGGTTCAGAATTCTTACATTATTCACTTGTTGTGAAGGTTCAATTAAAAAGGTTGTTAAATATAGTAATATTTGTAAAATGCCTTAGATGTCACCTGGCATATAGTTTTTTTCCCCAAATCCCCCATCTTGTTCCTCATTCCTTCCTTGAAAAAGATAGAAAATATTTTTCTTCTCAGTGTCACCCATTTCTTGATAGAAGATGATACCTTAAAATCTATAAAGATGAATGGTAGGTAATGACAGATAATGGCAAAAAGCAAACAGATTATGATCTGGGTGAAATATCAGACCCTCTCAGGCAAGACTGTTTCCTGCATTTACATGTATTACACATATGAGACAGAACAGGTTTTATTTGCTTAGTAGATGTAGAACACAGTTTGTTTGGAGAGTTCTTGAGAAGTTCTTATATGAGGTAAGGTTTTGCAGGCATAGTGTTGACCTCACCAGGGGTTTAGGAGTAATGTGTGTGATATAGAGATAAGGTTGTTTGAATACAAGGGAGCAGAGAAGGACAGAATTAAGAGATGAGAGGGATGAGAATGGGAACAAAGCAGAGGATACAGGAGGTAGAAGAAAGCCATCCTATGAATAAGATTACTTTCCTCAAAACCAGTGAAGTTACTAGACTCCCAGAATGCTTATTATGTGTGTTTTTTTGTAGATATCAGAAAAATGACATGCCTAAATCTATGGCAGGCTGACAGGCTGCATGGATTTAGGAATGGAAGCAATTGGGACTTAAAAAAGTAAACCCTAAGAGATTTATGGGCTTCTAAAGTAGGTGCTAGTGGTGAAGAACCTGCCTGCCAATGCAAGAGACATGAGACACAGGTTTGATCCCTGGATCAGGACAACCCCCTGGAGGAGGGCAATGGCAGCCCACTCCAGTATTCTTGCCGGGAGAATCCTATGGATGAGAGAGTCTGGTGGGCTACAGTCCATAGAATCCAGAGTCGGACACAACTGAAGTGATTTAGCATTCACAAGAGATTTATAGGTATAGTAATAATCTTCACAAGGAGGATTTGAAGCATCAAACTGAAACCAGTGGTTTGACTGAGATTCATTTGGGTCTCTGTGTGTGAGTCTCAGGTAACACAGGCTTTATACATGGTCATGTAACATTTCAGACATTAATCTGTAGAGTTATGATTTACATTACTGCATATTTGATAATATGTGGTGTATATGTCATCCTTAGACATTATTATGAATCAGAGTTATTATGAAATAGAAGTGTCAAGTTCTTACTTTTTTGTAGTAAATGTCTTCTTCATATATTAATATGAAGCAAAATCCTTTAATTGAATCCTAACTGGACATGGAACAACAGACTGGTTCCAAATAGGAAAAGGAGTACATCAAGGCTGTATATTGTCACCCTGCTTATTTAACTTATATGCAGAGTACATCATGAGAAATGCTAGGCTGGAGGAAGCACAAGCTGGAATCAAGATTTCTGGGAGAAATATCAATAACCTCAGATATGCAGATGTCATCACCCTTATGGCAGAAAGTGAAGAGGAACTAAAAAGCCTCTTGATGAAAGTGAAAGAAGAGAGTGAAAAAGTTGGCTTAAAGCTCAACATTCAGAAAACTAAGATTATGGCATCTGGTCCCATTGCTTCATGGGAAATAGATGGGGAAACAGTGGAAACAGTGTCAGACTTTATTTTTCTGGGCTCCAAAACCACTGCAGATGGTGATTGCAGCCATGAAATTAAAAGACGCTTACTCCTTGGAAGGAAAGTTATGACCAACCTAGATAGCATATTCAAAAGCAGAGACATTACTTTGCCAACAAAGGTTCGTCTAGTCAAGGCTATGGTTTTTCCAGTAGTCATGTATGGATGTGAGAGTTGGACTGTGAAGAAAGCTGACTGCCAAAAAATTGATGCTTTTGAACTGTGGTGTTGGAGAAGACTCTTGAGAGTCCCTTGGACTGCAAGGAGATCCAACCAGTCCATTCTGAAGGAGATCAGCCCTGGGTGTTCTTTGGAAGGAATGATGCTAAAGCTGAAACTCCAGTACTTTAGCCACCTCATGCAAAGAGTTGACTCATTGGAAAAGACTGATGCTGGGAGGGATTGGGGGCAGGAGGAGAAGGGGACCACAGAGGATGAGATGACTGGGTGGCATCACTGACTCGATGGATGTGAGTCTGAGTGAACTCTGGGAGCTGGTGATGGACAGGGAGGCCTGGCGTGCTGCCATTCATGGGGTTGCAAAGAGTCGGACACGACTGAGCGACTGAACTGAACTGAACTCAATTCTGATTTATTCTAGAGGTCCGATTATATTCTCCTTTCATGACAACAGAGCTAGTAATGGAGATCCCACCCTTGTTCCTATTTACCATCATTTTAACAATATTTAATATTTAATCTTTGCTGTATTCATGAAAGGTCTGTTATGTACACTGACAAAAGATTGTTCAAGACTTAACATATATACCTATAAAGGCAAAGGTAATCAAATGACTTGCAAGGCTATCAAATGAAACCTATCATAGTGAAATGAGAAAAAGCTGTTGCAGAAAGTGACTTTTGGAAGAAAACATAGAATTGGTTGATTTCAGTGCCATGGATGATGGGAAATAATTTGTTTACATATATGCTATTGAACATAATTGACTGATTTTTAAAAGAATGTGCATTTTCATATGATGTTTAAATCAAAAGAATCTGAGAAGTGTTGGATTCTTACTCTGAATCTTAACAGATCTGCATGGAAAAGGCATAATTGTTGTGCTTAAGGACACTAGAAGATGGCACATGCCTTCTTTTTCACTCTCACTGACCTGGCTCAGATGACAAACTTCTGGGTTTCTGTGACAGTCTCATAATCATCTTTCTGTCTCTAATATTTCTCTCCTCTGATTTATTCTCAATGACTCTGTGAGTGATGTTTTATAATACATTGCTATTAGGGTTAAAACAAAAATCTTTACAAGACTCATTGTTTATCAGTCTCCTTTGCTTGTGGGCAGATCCTTTACCATCTGAGCCACCAGGGAAGCCCAACATAGGTCTGTTTAAATGCAGTGCTCCTGTGTCTTCATTAGTCATTCCCTTCTCCAGGGGATCTTCCCAAGCCAGGAATCAAATCCAGGTCTTCCGCATTGCAGGCAGATTCTTTACCATCTGAGCTACCAGGAAAGCTTTGTTTATCCATACAGATATAATTGCAGTTCATCATGCATGTGCTGTGGACGCTGTCTCATCTTTGGGCTTTTATGTAAGCATTCAGGACTTTCTTTCCCATCTCCCTGGCACCAGAAGTGGGGGTAAGGGATTAAAAAATAGTCTGAGTGGTAGTTGGGAGACAAGTTTTTGGTTAGGTGCAAATTAATGAATTGGAGACAATCAGAGCAACAAAATAGTCTTAAAGGTAAAATAATCCTTGACAGTATAGAAGATAGCTATAAGAAAAATACAGGTAATTAATGCTTGTAAGATTTCAAGAAATTTTTTTTTCTTTAAACTTTGAAGGGAATATTGGATGATGACTGTGTGTCATTTGGGGTCATGGCTGGAAACAAAATTCCTCTCAAATGATTCAAATGAAGATACATTGATGCAGTGGTTCTTAACCTTGGCTGTGTTTAAAACACTTGGGGAGCTTTAAGAAAATTGATGCCTACATGCTGACCCCAAAGGTTCTGGTTTAGTTGGTCTGGTTTGTGGACTGGCCATTTGGAGTTTTTAAATCTTTCCAGTTGATTCTAATATGCACCTCAAATTGAGATTCACTGCTTTAATGAAAGGACTGATTTCAGAGGTGTGGGTTGTATTAAGAAAGGATGGTAACACACCAGAGACTAGTAATGAGGAAGAGGAAGAATCATTAACTACCCTTATAGCCAAGGGACAAAGAACATAATAGAAACAGAATGACCCAGTGAGAGTTGGACTTGTGGAAAAAGGGCTGTTTTACCAGAGTGTAGTTTGAGGAAGACACAGCTAGTTCCAGACACATTACTGAAGCAGGGCGTATTTGTCAAGGTTTACCAGAGAAACAATACTAATAGGATCTCTATGTCTCTGTCTCTACCCCAGTATATATACACACACAGAGATTTATTTTAAGAAAGTGACTTGTGATTATGGAGGCCAATAAATGGGTCTCCAATACTCTAATACTTTGGCCACATGATGTGAACAAATGACTCATTGGAAAAAAAAGACCCTGATGATGGGACAGATTAAGGGCAGAAGGAGAAGAGGGTAACAGAGGATGAGATGGTTGGATGGCATCACAAATTTAATGGGTATGAACTTGAGCACACTCTGGGAGATGGTGAGGGACAGGAAAGCCTTGGCATGCTGCAGTCCATGGGGTCATGAAGAGTCAGGCATGACATGGCTACTGAACAACAACAAGTGGGTCTCTAGCCTGTAGACCTGGAAAAGCCTGTGTTGCTGTTCAAATCTGAAGTCTGTCAGCTGGCTGAATCCCCTTTTATTAGGGAGAGATCAGTCTCTTATTCTATTTAGGCTTTCAGTTGATTGGATGAAGTCCACCCATATTGTGGAGGGTGGTATGCTTTAATAAAAGCCCACCAATTTAAATGTTAAGTGAAAGTGAAAGTTGCTCAGTCATGTCCTACTTTTTGCAACCCCATGGACCATACAGTCCATGGAATTCTCTGGGCCAGAATACCGGAGTGGGTAGCCTTTCCTTTTTCCAGGGGATCTTCCCAACCCAGGGATCGAACCCAGGTGTCCCGCATTGCAGGTGAATTCTTTACCAGCTTAGCCACTAGGGAAGCCCAAGGATACTGGAGTGGGTAGCCTATCCCTCCTCCAGTGGATCTTCCCCACCCAAGAATCAAACCAGGGTCTCCTGCATTGCAGGCAGGTTCTTTACCAACTGAGCTATCAGGGAAGTTTAATTTAAATGTTAATCTCATCTAAAAACCATCTCACAGAAACATCCAGAAAATGTTTGTCAACATATCTGGGCACTGTTGCCAAATTGATACATGAAGTTGATGGTCACAAAGAGAGGGATTAGAAAAGTAGTCCAACTTCTTTCTCTTCCCTCTTCCCTTCCTTTGGTCAAACAGCCTCCAAAACAATATGGAAAAGAATGAAAAATGGATCTGAAGAGGCAAATGGAAGATGTTCTGCACATACCACTAACGCATTTATCATAGATTTGACCATTATTTTGGCAATGTCTTTCTATTGTTACAATTCCAGTTTAACTTGAGCAATACTGTAACATTTTATTTATGAAATGTTTTTATGTTTAAAATAAAAACATAAAAAACATGTTTAAAAACATTTATCTATAAAATGTTTTTATTTATATTTATAAAATTTATTAAAACATTTTATTTTTAAAAAAGCATAGTAATGATCTAATGGTTTCTAAAATGATTTTCTAATGATCTTTGCTGGAATAGTTTCTCTTTAGACTCGGGTAACATAAGAAGGCTAGTGTCATAAGCACTAGTGTGGTTTTTATTAACCAATAAGAGTAGTATTGAAATTTATTGTCAGTTTAAACGGATATACTATCCTATTAAATTTTATATTACATGGTGTGACAATTTTCAGGTTTTTAGAAAAAAAATGATTGTATATTATATACTTTATTGTGTTCAGAATAAAAAATATGTCTGTGTATAAAGTTGTAAAGAAATAGTATTTGCTATACTACCTAGATAGCAATAATTGGTTGCAATAATTCAGATGAGAAATAATTGGTGTCCAGTATGCAGCTATAGAAGTGAAAAACAGAGCTTTCAGTTAGTCTAGCAGCCTTGCTTGTGTGTTATAATGGACTCAATAAATGGAGGAAGAACATGTTGATAATGATGTATCTATAATACATTGAAATGGCAATAGTTGAGGAGCAAAGGAAAATCTTCTTTGCATCTTGGAATAGTGTTGTGGGATTGTTGTTTATAGATTGGACAGTCATTGTACACCAATGATGGATGTAATAATGGCCATGTTCAAAAGCAGAGACATTACTTTGCCAACAAAGGTTCATCTAGTCAGGGCTATGGTTTTTCCTGTGGTCATGTATGGATGTGAGAGTTGGACTGTGAAGAAGGCTGAGCGCCGAAGAATTGATGCTTTTGAACTGTGGTGTTGGAGAAGACTCTTGAGAGTCCTTTGGACTGCAAGGAGATCCAACCAGTCCATTCTGAAGGAGATCAGCCCTGGGTGTTCTTTGGAAGGAATGATGCTAAAGCTGAAACTCCAGTACTTTGGCCACCTCATGCGAAGAGTTGACTCATTGGAAAAGACTCTGATGCTGAGAGGGATTGGGGGCAGGAGGAGAAGGGGATGACAGAGGATGAGATGGCTGGATGGCATCACTGACTCGATGGACGTGAGTCTCAGTGATCTCTGGGAGTTGGTGATGGACAGGGAAGCCTGGCGTGCTGCCATTCATGGGGTCGCAAAGAGTCGGACATGACTGAGCGACTGATCTGATCTGATCTGATCTGAAAGGCTGTTTTCAGAGTGTGCTGAAAGAAAGCAAACACACACTAAACTTTGAGAGCCACTAATATTTAAAGAGTGTACAGAGAACTAAATGAGGAATGCTCAGAGAAGTGAGAGATAAACTAAAAAATAAGAGGATTCAAGAAAGCAAAACTAAGAAAGGATTTCAAAGATGAAGTAGTATCAAGTGATAAGAAGATGTTAACCTTGGTGAGAACAGTTTCCCGTGTTGAGGTGGAAACTGAACTGTAACAGGCTGAAGAAAGAGTGTGAAGTGAGGAACTGGAGACTGTTGGCAGATAATTCTGTTAAGAAGTGTGGCTGTGAAAAAAAGGAGAAGGAAATGGAACAGCAGCTGGAGAGGATGAATGGAATTTTCTCCCTCCCTCCTCGCTCCTTCCCTCTCTCCCTTCCTTTTCTTCTCTCTCTCTTTTTTAATGGAACAAAAGAGTTAAAATAGTGCTTTGTACTCAGAGTTTAATATTCTTGGGTGCTAAGTCGCTTCAGTCGTGTCTGACTCTGCAACCCTATGGATTGTAGTCCGCCAGGCTCCTCTGTCTATGAGATTCTCTAGGCAAGAATACTAGAGTGGGTTGCCATCCCCTCCTCCAGGGCATCTTTCCAAACCAGAGATCTAACCCCCATCTCTTAGGTCTCCTGCATTGGCAGGCAGGCTCTTTACCACTAGCGCCACCTGGGAAACCCTTGAGATGAGTTAATTTTAGAGGTTGACTAGACCCATGCTATGACTTGTGGAAGTTGAAAGATGGTAAAGATCTTTGGGATACAGGAGGTCAGTTGTGTAGCTCAGATGTGGAATAGGATGTTTTATAGGTAAGGATGAAGAATGTAGGTCACATAACAATATTATCATTAGATGGCAGTGAACTGTCCAAGGGTTAGAAGATGAGAGCTGTAGGCTCAGGTAAATGGATATAAAATCACACAGCATGAGCTTAAAACAAGAGGGGCTTCTTGAATGAAAATAAATGTGTGACAAATAGTAAGTGGCAGTAGGGAGCCAAGAGGATGCCAGCACTGCCACAAGGGCTGAGATGTTTATGTTGACATATGGGAGAATGCAGAGTTCCTGCTAGAGAAGTCAGCATGAGAAGAATTGACCTCCCTTTGAGGCTAGGTTACTATTTAAACAAAACAAAACAGCCATTCAGGACATGTCCTGGGAGAGGTTAAAGACGTAAAGATATAGAGGATTTGGATTTCTTGCTTCTTTTTCAGAATGAAGAGTTCCAAAGACCCATGGAAGGATCTGGAATGAAGGCAGAACTGGAGGGAAAGGAGCAGAAGGAAGATGGGCTGCTAGGGCTAGTGGTCTTATCTGTGATATCTAAGATGGAGAGGGGGCTAAAGAGTTGTAGGTTAGCCAGAAATGACATAGGTGGGATTCCACTTATTAATGGAAATTTGATTTCTAGTAATTTTGGTAGTGCCTTGAACCCAAGTTTCCAGTTATCTGATTTTATAGATAGCCGGCTATGTATAGGCTACGTATAGATACTAAGATGATCTAGCCTGCCAGGAAGCCATGGGATATTAAGGCCTCTTGTTGCTTCTTAGCCTCTAGCATGTGTCAGATGAGTCCAAACTTTAGGAGGAATGAATAGTTGTTACAGTCAGTGGCAGTCATTATAATAAGCATGACTAAATGTAGTGATTCCATTATTCTCACTTAGCCCTCAGCAGGACATTTTGGAATCTGAGAGATGCTTATGGGAAACCTGTGGTTCATCAGTGGGATTGTTGAGGAACACTTGTTTCCATCTCTTTCCTCACAGGAGTTAGCTGAAATTCCCCAGTAGCCTCATAACACAGAGTTAGTCCCTTTCAGTTCTAAGAGGGAAGAAGTAGGGATTTTCCAGGAGAAAGGAGAATCCCCAGTCTCAGTCCCACTATTCTTGATAATCACAAACAAAGGGACAAAATTCCTGAGGTCACCGTATGTATTTTCATGCCTTCCACTAGAACTTCCGGAGAAGGCAATGGCAACACACTCCAGTACTCTTTCCTGGAAAATCCCGTGGACGGCGGGGGGAGCCTGGTGGGCTGCCGTCTGTGGGGTCGCACAGAGTCGGACACGACTGAAGTGAGTTAGCAGAAGCAGCAGCAGCAGCAGCATGAGTGTATTTTTATGATCCATATCCTATCATCTCAGAAACTACATCTGGGTATTTGTATCCTATTGCAGTTTTGTGCATTCATTTCATTCTTACCTAACAGATTATGTGTCTCTTAAAAACAGTTTTGTGGACATATTTTTAAAAAATATGATTCAGAGTATATTTAATTCTTGATTTTTACTTCTTATTTTCCCCCAATATCTAAGTTGTGACTATGAGAGTAAGTATTTTGGATTCTAAAGGCATATTGCCAAGTTAGGATAATTATTCTTGTCAGTAGGCATTTTTGGAACCCACAGGGGAGGTATACTATTGTATTTGAGATAAAGAATGACTAAGTAAAGAATAATCCATAAGAAAGAATACTGGAAATGAAAATTATTGAAAATTCTGTAATATCAATTATTCAACATATCTATTAGAATATATTTTGGAACCATTGAAAAAATAATCAAAATTGTACAAATGTATTGAGAAAACAGTAGGACGATATGTTCCAGCATCATATTTCATCTTCAATTTAGAAATTCTTTTAGGAAAATTATATTTGCATTTTAATGAGGCCTTTTATTCATTGCAAGTTCAGTGCTATTGATGACCACTAAGGCAGGTTTACCCGGGCATAATAGCATCCTGGGGAGATGGTGAAGTAGGAGGCACCAAGGGTTCATCCCACCCAGGCAGTAGTTACACAGACAGAATTTGGCTGATGTAACTGTTTTGAAACTCTGGAATCTAATGAAGGCTTGCTACTTTTAGGGAAAGGGTTGGACATTAAATCATGCTCAGTTGCAATTTCAGCATTTAAGAACTACCCATCCCACTCTCCTTAGCCCAATGGCAGATAGCTGTGCACGTGTTTCTGAAGCAGCTTGTGCATGGCTTGCAGGAGCCACCGTGGCAATAAGAACTCTGTCCTTCAAATATCAGGGATTTATGTTCTGATTGCTGATTGCTGTTTCTGATCATGGATTTGCAGACACAGAGGTGGGCAGCTGTATTTCTTGCACCACATCTTACCGTTGGAAGCCCCTCCTGCTTCCAGATGTAGTGAATTCCAGGAGAATTAAAGGGCCAGCATTCCCCTGCTCTACACTTTATTTTTCTTTTTTTCACATTTTGGGAGCCAAAGATTAAAGATAAGAATATTCAAAAGCAACCATGTGTATAGGGAAAATTAGAAAGCCGCCATGCATGCCCAGAGTTCCAAAGAAGAGCAAGGAGAGATTAAGTCTTCTTAAGTGAACAATGCAAAGAAATAGAGGAAAACAGTAGAATGGGAAAGACTAGAGATCTCTTCAAGAAAAATGAAGATACCAAGGGAACATTTCATGCAAAGATGGGCACAATAAAAGACAGAAATGGCAAGGACCTAACAGAAGCGGAAGAGATTAAGAAGAAGTGGCAAGAATACACAGAAGAACTGTACAAAAAAGGTCTTAATGATTGGGATAACCACAATAGGGTGGTGACTCATCTAGAGCCAGACACCCCAGAGTGTGAAGGCAAGTAGGTGTCAGGAAGCATTACTACGAGCAAAGCTTGTGGAGGGATAAAATTTCAGCTGAACTATTTCAAATCCTAAAAGATGATGGTGTTAAAGTGCTGAGCTCAATAGCCAGCAAATTTGGAAAATTGAGCAGTGACCACAAGAATGGAAAAGGTCAGTTTTCACTCCAATCCCAAAGAAAGGCAATGCCAAAGAATGTTCAGAGTATTGTATGATTGCAGTCATTTCACATGGTAGCAAGTTAATGCTAAAAATACTTCAAGCTAGCCTTCAATAGTACATGAACTGAAAATTTCCAGCTGTACAAGCTGGGTTGAGAAAATGCCAGAGGAACAAAAGATTAAATTGTCAACATTCATTCTGCTTCATTGACTATATTAAAGCCTTTGGCTGTGTGGATTACAACAAATTGTGGAAGATTCTTAAAAAGCTGGGAATACAAAACCACCTTACCTCTCTCCTGAGAAACCTGTATGCAGGACAAGAAGCAACAGTTAGAAATAGACATGGAACAATGGACTGGTTCAAAATTAAGAAAGCAGTACGTCAAGGCTGTATATTGTCACCCTGCTTATTTAACTTACATGCAGAGTACATCACCTGAAATACTGGGCTGGATGACTCACAAGCTGGAATCAAGATTGTCTGGAGAAATATCAACAACCTCAGATATGCAGATGATACCACTCTTATGGCAGAAAATGAAGAGGAACTAAAGAACCTTTTGATGAGGGTGAGAGAGTATAAAAGCTGGCTTAAAACTCAACATTCAAAACACTAAGATCATGGCATCTGGTCCCATCACTTCATGGCAAATAGAAGGGAAAATAGTGGAAACAGTGACAAATTTTATTTTCTTGGTCTCCAAAATTAGTGCAGATGGTGACTGCAACCATGAAATTACAAGACACTTGCTCCTTGGAGGAAAAGCTATGCCAGACCTAGATAGCATATTAAAAAGTGGAGACATCACTTTGCCGACACAGGTCCATAGAATCAAAGCTATAGTTTTTTCCAGTGGCCATATACAGATGTGAGAGTTGGACGGTAAAAAAGGCTGCGTGCCAAGTAATTGATGTTTTCAAACTGGAGAAGACTCTTGAGAGTCCTTTGGACTGCCAGGAGATCAAACCAGTCAGTCCTAGAGGAAATCAATCCTGAATATTCATTGGAAGAACTGATGCTGAAGCTGAAGTTCCAATACTTTGGCTATCTGATGTGAAGAGCCAAATCATTGGAAAAGACCCTGATGCTGGGAAAGATTGAAGGCAAAAGAAGAAGGGAGCAATAGTGGATGAGATGGTTCGATAGCATCACTGACATAGTGGACATGAATTTGAGCTAACTCTGGGAGATATTGAAGGACAGGGGAACCTGGCATGCTGCATTCCATGGGGTTGCAAAGAGTTGGACATAACTTCGCGACTGAACAACAAGAACAACAATGATTCAGTAATCCTATCCTGGGTATACATCCAAAGTAAATGAAAGAAAAGTCTTGAGGAGTTATCTGTACCCTCATGTTCATAGCAACATTATTCATACCAGCTAAAACAGGAAAGAAACCTGAGTCCATCAATGTATGAATGGATATGTACAATGTGTTATATCCATACAATGGGGTTTTATTCAACCTCAAAAATAAAGGCAGTTCCAGCACATGTTCCAACACGTTCCAGCATGTTCCAGCACAGTTCCAGCACGTGATCAACCCTGACAACACTATGCTTAGCGAAATAAACCAATCACAAAAAGACAAATAATGTATGATTCCACTTATGTGAGTTACTTAGAGTAATCAAAAATCATAGTGAAAGAAAATAGAAAGATGGTAACCAGGGACTACAGTATAGGGAACTGTGATGGCAAGATGTTGTTTAATGGGTATAAAGTTTCTGTTTTGCGAGAGAAAATAGTCTGGAGATGGATGGTGGTGATCATTGCACACTAATATGAATGTGCTTAATAATACTGAACGTTTTTACTAAAAAAATGATTAGTTCTGAGTTAGACATATAATGTTTTAGAGTCATTGAGTGGATGAACTGTTGAAGCCACAATTGAATTAGGTCACTTGGAGAGAGGAGGTAGAGTGAGAAAGCAGATCATGAACCAGGGTTTTCACAGTCCAATTGAGAAAGAGAAGCTTATGCAAATATCTGAAAAATAATTACCATAGTAAAAGGAAGAAAACTACTGGGCAATAAGTAGTGGCAGGCAAGACTGGGGAAAAGGGATGGCTTTAGTAAGCTCAGTAAAATCATATATATGAAATAATCATATATATGAAATATATGTAGCCTAATATGACTACATATTCTCTTTTTACATATGTGCTTAGTTTATTCCTGAAAGCTGTCAATAAAATTCATATTACAGTATGTACACATATATCTCTGCAGCCTTGGATATATCTATAGCTATATTAATATCAGCACTTATATTTATGTCTATATTTTAAAATATATTGTATATTTATATATACCAGTTTCTTAAAAATTCTGGGAAATATGTTTTTGTTTTTTGGGGGGAGCAACATATTTTATCAAAAGGAAGGATGACCCCTATAAACCAAAGTATAATAAACCAAGGAATAATACCTTCAAGAAAGAGCTGTTATAAATATTATCAATGTTTTACAAGTTAAATAAGTTGGAAACGGAAAACTGATTGTATGTAAGATTGTCACAAGATCATTGGTGAGCTATAGAAGATGACTTTTAGAGGAGTGGTGACAGAAGTCAAACTCAATGGATTGAGGAATGAAGGAACCTAAGAAGTAATGAGGATAAATTATGTAACACTTTCAAGAAGGTCAATGGTAAAGACAAGGAAGGAAATCAGCAATAGTTTTTATAGTGTATAGGACGAAGGATTTTCTTTATCTAAATACAAGATAAAGATAAATACATCTCACTTGTGAGATGAGGGAAGCTAACTCTGGAAAAAGCCATATTTAAAATAGAGGTGATAGGATAAATGGCTAGACTAACATCTCACAGGAGATAAGAATATTAAGATTTAGAACACAGATTAGCTCACCACAGATAGAGACTCTTTCTTACAAGATATGTTGCAAGATTATGAAAATGGGTGTCATTACTGGAAAGTTAGATGTGTAGAGGAGGAAGCTTGAAGCTACTCATATTTGATGGCCTATAGATGTCTGTGAAATGGGAAGCAGAAGTTTTTGCTCAAAGATGAGAGTGAGAATCATGATCCTCAAACAGTGCTAGAGATTCGGGACAGTCCCTCAGAGAATGTGGAAGGGAGTTTACCAGGAACAAGACAAATGAAAATGAAAGGATTGATGATGAAAACCATCATGTTTCTAAGTTACAATCATCTATCAAAAACTAATTTGAAAATGCAGGCACTTCTGCTACACTGAAAAAACTCACTAGATTTGTAATGTGAAAAATTCTTTTTAGTAACATATACAAAATGCTTGATGAACTCCTTTTCCTATTTGGAACCAGTCTGTTGTTCCATGTCCAGTTCTAACTGTTGCTTCCTGACCTGCATACAAATTTCTCAAGAGGCAGATCAGGTGTTCTGGTATTCCCATCTCTTTCAGAATTTTCCAGTTTATTGTGATCCACACAGTCAAAGGCTTTGGCATAGTCAATAAAGCAGAAATAGATGTTTTTCTGGAACTCTCTTGCTTTTTCCATGATCCAGCAGATGTTGGAAATTTGATCTCTGGTTCCTCTGCCTTTTCTAAAACCAGCTTGAACATCCGGAAGTTCACAGTTCACATATTGCTGAAGCCTGGCTTGGAGAATTTTGAGCATGACTTTACTAGCGAGTGAGATGAGTGCAATTGTGTGGTAGTTTGAGCATTCTTTGGCATTGCCTTTCTTTGGGATTGGAATGAAAACTGACCTTTTCCAGTCCCGTGGCCCCTGCTGAGTTTTCCAAATTTGCTGGCATATTGAGTGCAGCACTTTCACAGCATCATCTTTCAGGATCTGAAATAGCTCAACTGGAATTCCATCACCTCCACTAGCTTTGTTCGTGAGTGATGGTTTTTTTTTTTTGCAACAAACCCACTTGATGCTTAAGGCCCACATTCCACGGTGTCTGGCTCTAGGTCAGTGATCACACCATCGTGGTTATCTGGGTCGTGAAGATCTTTTTTGAGCAGTTCTTCTGGGTATTCTTGCCACCTCTTCTTAATATCTTCTACTTCTGTTAGGTCCATACCATTTCTGTCCTTTATTGAGCCCATCTTTGCATGAAATGTTCCCTTGGTATCTAATTTTCTTGAAGAGATCTCTAGTCTTTCCCATTCTGTTGTTTTCCTCGATTTCTTTGCTTTGATTTCTGAGGAAGGCTTTCTTATCTCTTCTTGCTATTCTTTGGAACTCTGCATTCAGATGCTTATATCTTTCCTTTTTTCCATTGCTTTTTGCTTCTCTTCTTTTCACAGCTATTTGTAAGGCCTCCCCAGACAGCCATTTTGCTTTTTTGCATTTCTTTTCCATAGGGATGGTCTTGATCCCTGTCTCCTGTACAATGTCACAAACCTCAGTCCATAGTTCATCAGGCACTCTGTCTATCAGATCTAGGCCCTTAAATCTATTTCTCACTTCCACTGTATAATTATAAGGGATTTGATTTAGGTCATACCTGAATGGTTCAGTGGTTTTCCCTACTTTCTTCAAGTTAAGTATGAATTTGGTAACAAGGAGTTCATGATCTGAGCCACAGTCAGCTCCCGGTCTTGTTTTTGTTGACTGTGTAGAGCTTCTCCATTTTTTGCTGCAAAGAATGTAATCAATCTGATTTCGGTGTTGACCATCTGGTGATGTCCATGTGTAGAATCTTCTCTTGTGTTGTTGGAAGAGGGTGTTTGCTATGACCAGTGTGTTCTCTTGGGAAAACCCTATTAGCCTTTGCCCTGCTTCATTCCGTATTCCAAGGCCAAATTTGCCTGTTACTCCAGGTGTTTCTTGACTTCCTACTTTTGCATTCCAGTCCCCTATAATGAAAAGGACATCTTTTTTGGGTGTTAGTTCTAAAAGGTCTTGTAGGTCTTCATAGAACCATTTAACTTCAGCTTCTTCAGTGTTACTGGTTGGGGCATAGACTTGGATTACTGTGATAGTGAATGGTTTGCCTTGGAAATGAACAGGGATCATTCTGTCGTTTTTGAGATTGCATCCAAGTACTGCATTTCGGACTCTTTTGTTGACCATGATGGCTACTCCATTTCTTCTGAGGGATTCCTGTCCTCAGTAGTAGATATAATGGTCATCTGAGTTAAATTCACCCGTTCCAGTCCACTTTAGTTCGCTGATTCCTAGAATGTCGACGTTCATTCTTGCCATCTCCTGTTTGACCACTTCCAATTTGCCTTGCTTCATGGACCTAACATTCCAGGTTCCTGTGCAATATTGCTCTTTACAGCATCGGACCTTGCTTCTATCACCAGTCACATCCACAACTGGGTATGACAATAGAAAGTGATATTTTCCTTTGGGCTAAATTCAGGGGCCAGTAAGGAAGAAGAAGGAAGGAAAAACTTCCTTGTCCATATCCTTAAAGATAAATCACAGTACTTGCATGGATTTCACAGGGAAGAAAGATTCATGGTGAACCCATAATTTTAATTTGCTGGAAATAAGTGACGCTGGGAAAGATTAAAGGCAGGAGGATAAGGGGACGACAAAGGACGAGATGGTTGGATGGCATCACTGACTCAGTGGACATGAGTTTGAGCAACTTCTGGGTGATGGTGAAGGAAATGGAACCCTGCTGTACAGCAATCCATGGGATTGCAAAGAGTCGGACAGACTGAGTGACTGAGCAACAGAAAAATCAGTAGATCAATAAATAGGGCTTTGGCTTTCTATAAGAGTAGGAGAACTGAGAATAAAAGTAAATTTTCTTAACTTCTCAAGTACTGAATGAAATGTAGAAGAAAACAAATAATGAACCAGAAGGCACAGAGGTGAAGTTTTGTACACTGAGAAGTACATGCAACATACCATGACTTGAGCAACACTTGGAAATTCATTTATCTACAATTAACCTTTACTGTGCTTCTTACCTAAAGTTTCTTACAAGTTTTTGTTCAAATAATGAGCATTGTTATCATTGTTATTTATTTTTCTTTTCTTTCTTTTTTTCTTTTCACCATGAGCTAGTGGTGCATTCATATTAATAGGACTCTACCCCTGGCATTTACTGACTCATATGTGGAGAGGTCTAATACAACATCTTCTTGGATCATAGTAAAACTTCCTCCCCGTTATGGAATAGAGCAATTGATACAATGTCAAACACTCTGCTTCCTCTAATTAAGAAAACAGTGTAGAAAACCAGCACATATATTAGAGATAGAGTTAGAAGACTTTCTTAGACTCAACTTTGCGGCTTCACTCAAAAGTTACTTTCTCTCACAGCTCAAAAAGCAAAACAATATTTACTCCTAGGATTGTGAAGTTCAAGCATGATAATGTGTTTATGAAAGCATATCATATCAGAAAGGCTATAAACCATTAAGTATTATTGTAATAATATTTATTTATATACAGCTTTCAAATAACTCTCCACTTTAAGAAATGATCCAAAAAAAAAAAAAGTTTTCCTCTAGTAAAAATATCAGTGTCAAAATTAAACTTTCAAAAATACAGAGGAAATAGTTTTCACTGACTTTTGTAACAATAAAACAATATATTCACAGATTCTGGTTACTAGTAATTTTTTGTAGCCTAAATATTATGGATGTAAGTTTGCAAAATTAATCAGCAACTTTCAGATAAAAATGGCAATCTAAGAATATGTGCTTTGAAATGACAAAACAAAAAGCTATAAACAAGGGAGTAAATCTGTAACCACTCTAGGGCATAGTAGAGGGCCAACAGTCAAAAATTTCTGCAGATTAGAAAGGATTTGGATTTAGTTTCAAAAAGAAACCAGAGCAAATACATTCTCCAGTAGAGACAGGAAAGTTCTGCTAAAGAAAAGTAAAGGTTAATGGGTTTTTTCCCCCAGTGCATGCTAGAGAAATTTTAAGCTTGTAGTCACCAAGAACAAGATGGCATTTACTCTCTGGATCTCAAAATCCTGGGAGAACAGCATTATAGAAACATTGAGAATCTTCTAGGGGGAAGAAAAAAGGAGGATCCTATAGAAGCAGGGATGGAAAAAGATAAAAGCATGTTCAGAATGCCATTAAAGACTCAAGTAAAAGACAAGTAGAAAGGGCACAGTTTTTCAGCTTCTTTGCTGTTGACGTTTTGGACTGGGCGTGTTTCTGTTGTGGTGGGCTGTCTTGTCCATTGTAGGATTTTGCTAACACCTTTGAGCCATATTCACTAGATGCCAGGAGCTCCCCCACACCCACCACCCAACTGTAACAACCAACAATGTCCATAGACCTTGCCTTCAGATTAGATGTTAGATGTTTTTCTATTTCTTTAACATTTGTTAGATGTTGCTAGTTATTTATTGCAATATTATGATTTATAAAAAATATACATTTGGTCCAGATGACCAGAATATATATTTCTTCTTTGGTCTTTGTCCATAATTCCTTGCTTATAGCTCCCCAAACCCTTGGAATTTCCTTAGTGTTAAGAGTGATTAGGGTGTCTTTTGTTAAGAGTGATTAGAGTGTATTTTGATAAGCATCTTTTGATAGGTTGCCAAAGAAACCAGCCTTGTGTTTAGAGGGTGGTCCTCCCACCTCCGATCTCAGGGGAGGGGAAACAGGCTAGAGGTTGAATCAATCACCAGTGGCTAATGAGTTAATCAATTATGCTTATGTAATGAAGTCTCCATAAAAACCCAAAAGTAGAGGATTCAGAGAGTTTCCACATAAGAACACTTATATGTGCCTCAGTGCCAGGCCCCAAGCTCCACAAGGATAGAGGCACCTTTGTCTAAGGTTCTAATTTATCTGTGTTTCATTTGGCTGTTGATTACTATCCTTTAATATCCTTTGTAATAAATTGGTTATCTAGTGAGTAGGTGGGTTTTCCTGAGTTCTTGAGCTGTTCCAGTTGTTCTAGCAAATTAATCTAACCCAAGGAAGGGATCATGGGAATCTCTGAAGTACAGGTAACCTGGGCTTGCTATTGGTGTCTAAAGTAGAGGGTAGACTTGGAGTGTGCCTTTTACTTGTGTAATCTTGATTCAGTCTCTGAGTGGATAGTGTCAGAATTGAGTTGAACTCTCAGACATCTGGTTGATGTATGGGCTTCCTGTTGTGGCTTAGTGGTAAAGAATCCACCTGCAATGCAGAAGCCACAGGGAGACATGGGTTCAATCCCTGAGTCAGAAAGATCCCCTGGAGGAGGGCACGGCAACCCACTCTGGTATTCTTGCCTAGAGAATCCCATGGACAGGGGAGCCTGGAGGGCTACAGTTCATAGGGTCGCAGTGGAGACTACTGAAGTGACAGTAGGCACACATGCATGGGGATAAACAAACACAAACCTTGAAATTAAGTACAGGAGTCTAATGTATTACTCTTGATCATATTCTTGGTTTTTCTTAAATATTTTGTGATTTTTCATTATCTCTTCATACTTTTCACTGATTTACTAGGTTGGTTGGTAATCAGCTGACACAAATTTTGTCTACAATTCTATAAGTACATTTCCCCCGTTGGCCTCTCACCTGAGGGCTGTTATGGGCACTGTGTCAATGAGGGCAAAGTGTAGCCTTGCAGAGTTCCTCTATGGTAAACATAAAGTAGAGTGGAAGTCTTAAGGGTCTCACAATTAGTAAAAAAAAAAAAAAGGAGTTTAATCTGAATGTAGAGAGCTTCAGTATTTATCACTTGTAAGCAAGTTTCTTTCCTTTTTAAAGTTATTCTTCCTCATCCATTGTGGACTTTACTCTCCCCCTCCAACTTTTTTTTTTTTTCAGGATTTCCATATCTGGCATGATACCCCACCCCATGAGTCCTATTAGAAAAGACTCTGCATTTTAATTTTAGAGCAGATTACAAACACTATCCCTACAGGCAAACAACTACTACTGGTAGCTCAGTGTGATGGAGCTGGGAGGAGGTATTTCTACTCCAGCTACCTAGTAAAGATACCTTTAATTAAATTATATTTACTTAATTAGTTCATATATAAATATATAGTATAATTAGTTATAAATTAATTTGGTTAATTGGATAATAGCTACTCAGTTCACTCCTCTTTCCTGTACTCATTCAATCCAAGATTGGAGTTTTTATGAGTCTCCATTAGAACGACAGTTCTCACCTCAGTAGTTTTTCCTTTGGACTGGGTTGCTCTATTTTGGTTTCTCTGTCAATTTTATTCCATCTCCTTTCTGTCTATAAAGCTCATTTTGCTTTTACAAACTGCTGAATGAATCCCATCTGCTCTCAGAGCTTGGACTCTACTACTTTCCTTCATTTCTAGTCTTCCAGTTATCTTCAAGTCCTCACCACCATGGATTTCTAGAAAATAGAAAGTACAAAATAAATAAATTACCAGACAATCAGCATCTGAAGAAAAATAAAATAAAAATAAAGAACCCCAAAAAATCAAAGAAAGTGCCCAAATTCCAAAGCCAAATAAACATACTTGCAATAATAGGAATGTTTAAACAAGATATAAAATCAATGTATATTCCCCAGACCATTTATATCAAGGTGAAAAAGTTATTTCTTTAATTTCTTTAGAATAAGCACTATAACTTGAATGTCCGAGGAAGAGAGAAACTGGTTAAATTATATTAGACTCTTGATATTCTTTAAGTTACAATTGAAAATGAGTTCTACGAAGTTTCTATTATCTTGAGAGACTGTGATTTTTTTGTAGTTTGTTCTCTCCTGGATAATTTGATTGGTAGTAGATATGGTTTGCTAATTATTGGCTGCATCCAACTAGAGACATTATTTGCCAGCAAAGGTCCATCTAGCCAAGGCTATGGTTTTTCCAGTGGTCATGTATGGATGTGAGAGTTGAACTGTGAAGAAAGCTGAGCACCAAAGAATTGATGCTTTTGAACTGTGGTGTTGGAGAAGACTCTTGAGAGTCCCTTGGACTGCAAGGAGATCAAACCAGTCCATTCTAAATCCTGGGTATTCTTTGGAAGGACTGATGCTAAAGCTGAAACTCCAGTACTTTGGCCAGCTCATGCGAAGAGCTGACTCATTGGAAAAGACTCTGATGCTGGGAGGGATTGGGGGCAGGAGGAGAAGGGGACGGCAGAGGATGAGATGGCTGGATGGCATCACTGATTTGATGGACGTGAGTCTGAGTGAACTCTGGGAGTTGGTGATGGACAGGGAGGCCTGGCGTGCTGCGATTCATGGGGTCGCAAAGAGTCGGACACGACTGAGCGACTGAAATGAACTGAACTGAACTGAAGTGCTTTTAGGTTGCCCATTGCTTTCTTTTTTATTAACTCATTTGTTACTATAGACAGAACTTAAGGGTAGGGTAGGCAAATAGTAAGTAAACTTTATTAGATTTTACACATGAGGAAATAAATTATTCTATATTACAAAGTATTCCAAGGTATATATTTAGCAAATTATAGTAGACATGCTAGTTATTTTCTACCTACTCACAGCTCCAGTTGATGATTCTATTTTACTACAGTCATAGTTGGCTGACCAGTTGTTTATGATAATCTGCAGTTACAGACAGACTCTGGGAAGAGTAAAAGAGAGGGATAATCAATTAGAAGTTTGGAGTTAAAGTACCGAGGAACCTGGGTCAGTCAGAATTCAGCCCAGAATTTATTGGTGATTATACAGAGCTGGACTTTTAGCCATGTTAGGCTGTGGTAAAGATAGGTAAGCAGAGGAAGATGATAAAAATATTACAGATTGAACATATTCATATAATAAAATAAATACTTAGTGTACACAGTTGTGAAAGAGGGAGTAATTTTGGTTTCTAATCTTGTAAGCCCAGCTATATTTCATTTCTGTCTTAGTATTCTGAGATATTTCATATTGTCTAATTGACCTATTTTTGAATTTTGTTAGTTTGAATATGATTTGCTTCTTGCAAATAAAGGAACCTGGTTGGCAGCAATGATCCGATTATCCAATGCTAGTAACAGCATCACTTGTTAAGTATTGGTGATGAAGGTGATGAATACAACCAATATAACATATTAAAAGGGAGCAATGAGATGACCAATAGATTCAAGAAATTAAACCTGGCAGACAGAGTGCCTGAAGAACTATGGATAAAGGTTTGTAACATTGTCCAAAGGCAGTGACCAAAACCATTTCAAAGAAAAAAGAAGTGCAAGAAGGCAGAGTGGTAGTCCGAGGAAGCTTTACAAATAGCTGAGGAAAGAAGAGAAGCAAAAAGCAATGGAGAAAGGAAAAGATATACTCAACTGAATGTAGAGTTCCAGAGAATAGCAAGAAGAGATAAGAAGACCTTCTCTAGTGAGCAATGCAAAGAAACAGAGGGAAAAATTACATGGGAAAGACTAGATATCTCTTCAAGAAAATTGGAGATATCAAGGGAATATTTCATGCAAGAATGGGCATGATAAAGGACAGAAACTGTAAGGACCAAACAGAAGCAAAAGAGTTTAAGAAGAGGTGGCAAGAATACCCAGAAGAACTATACAAAAAAGGTATAATGACCAGGATGACCACAATGGTGTGGTCACTCACCTAGAGCCAGACATCCTGGAGTGTGAAGGCAAGGGGGCATTAGGAAGCATTACTGCAAACTAAGCTAGTGGAGGTAATGGAATTCCAGCTGAGCTATTTCAAATCCTAAAAGATGATGCCAATGAAGTGCTGCATTCAATATATCAGCAAATTTGGAAAACTCAGCAGTGGCCACAGGACTGGAAAAGTCAGTTTTCATCCCAATCCCAAAGAAAGGCAATGCCAGAGAATGTTCAAACTACGGTACAATTGCACTAATTTAACATGCTAACAAGGTAGAGTTCAAGCTAGACTTCAGTAGTACATGAACTGAGAACTTCCAGATGTACAAGGTGGGTTTAGAAAAGGCAGAGAAACCAGTGATTAAATTGTCAATATTCCTGTTGGATCATAGAGAAAGCAAGGGACTTCTAGAAAAATGTCTACTCCTGCTTTATTAATTATTCTAAAGCCTTTGACTGTGTGGATCACAATGAACTGTGGAAAGTTGTTAAAGAGATGGGAATACCAGATGGCTTTACCTGTCTCCTGAGAAACCTGCATGTGGGTGAAGAAGCAACAGTTAGAACCAGACATGGAACAACGGACTGGCTCAAAAATGAGAAAGGAGTACATTAAGGCAATATATTGTCACCCTGCTTATTTAACTTCTATGCAGAGTACATCCTGTGAAATGTAGGACTGGCTGAATCACAAGCTGGAATCAAGGTTGCCTGGAGAAATATCAACAATCTCAGATATGGAGATGATACCACTCTAATGGCAGAAAGTGAAGAGGATCTAAAGAGCCTCTTGAGAGTGAAAGAGGAGTGAAAAAGCTGGCTTAAAAGTCAATATTCAAAAAGCTAAGATCATGATCATCCCATCACTTCATGGCAAATAGAAGGGGAAAAAGTGGAAACAGTGATGGATTTTATTTTCTTGGTCTTCAAAATCAGTGTGGATGGTGACTGCAACCATGAAATTAAAAAACACTTGCTCCATGGAAGAAAAGCTATGACAAACCTAGACAGCATATTAAGAAGCAGAGACATTTCTTTGCTGACAAAGGTCCGTCTAGTCAATGCTATGGTTTTTCCAATAGTCATGTAAGGATGTGAGAGTTGGACCATAAAGAAGACTGAGCACCGAAGAATTGATGCTTTCAAATAAATAAATAAGTAAGGGACTTCCTTGGTGGTCTAGTGGTTAAGAATTTGCCTTACAAAGCAGGGGATTCAGATTTAATCCTTAGTTAGGGAACCAAGATTCCACATGCTACAGAGCCCCTTATCCAAGTGCTGCACTACTGAGCCTGCATACTCTGGAGCTTGAGTGCCGCAACTAGAGTCTGTGTGTTGCAACTAAGAACCACAACTAAGACTCAACATAGCCAACTAAATAATATTTTTTTTAAAAAGAAAATAATATTTAACTGGATCCAACAATAAAAGCAAGGCTATGTATTAAAAAATCCACTCAGTCGTGTCCGACTCTTTGCGATCCCATGGACTGTAGCCTACCAGGCTCCTCCGTCCCTGGGATTCTCCAGGCAGTAATACTGGAGTGGGTTGCCATTTCCTTCTCCAGGAGATCTTCCCAACCCAGGGATCGAACCTGGGTCTCCTGTGTTGCAGGCAGACGCTTTACTTACCATCTGAGCCACCAAGGAAGTCCAAAAAAAAAAAATCCACAAGTGATATCATATTTTTTATTTCTCTTTTATTGTTTCCTGTTTTACCCATGAAGAAATGGGTAAGTTATGGAGCTGTTATATATGTTTCAGTATATATTCTTTGAAATTATGTTTTAGAAAATTATACATACAACCCTCATAATAAAATGAGGATTGTCTTGAATGTTGAAAAGCAAAAATTTCCTCTCTCAGAACATGTAGAAAATTTTAGCAACTATTATTGATGAAACATGCCTATATCACTGAAACCAAGTCCACCTGAAACTGAGTTCCCAGCTGAGTTTATGATTAATCTCTATCCAAAACTTAATTCACTGTCCTGTCTTGCCTGTTCCCCTCTGGATTGAGGATTAACAAGGAGAAGGGAGTGGTACTAAAACCAGTCAAGACATTGTGAGGTCTTCCCAGGTATAAAAGCTCCTCCTGTCCCACATTCCTTGTTTGGAGACAAAAAAAATAAGTCTTCCTAGTCCTTCTTTGAGTTCCAAAGAGCAGGCTCAAGCACTTAATAATTAGAACACTAGAGTCACAGAACTCCTAATTCCTCCTGAAGGGATAAAGATGGCAATCTGATGAATATTTTTGAGCTGTTCTGTAGAAACTAAGATTCCACCCATATGGAAGATGGTCATTACATACTGACCACAAGCGCTTAGACCCCTTAGTGCTTGGAACCAGAAGGCTGAGATTCCCAGAACATCACCCCATTACCTCACCACCAACCAGAAGAAAGTCCATGAGCTGGTTACATATCCTCCAACCCTCTACCCTAACACTGTCTTTAAAAACCATAGCCTGAAAGCCATTGGGGAGTTTGAGTCTTTCGAACATGAGCATTCTTCTTGCTTGGCGCCCTGCAAATAAAGACTTCACAACCACACGTGTGTGCTAGTCGTGTCCAGCTCTTTGTGACCCCATGGACTGTAGTCCACTTGAAACCCTTACTTTGTTGCCAACACCTACTTTCAATTTGGCTTTGTGTTTTGGGCACTGGAGCCCTTAATCCATAACATCACCAATAAGCAAATCATGCACAAAGCTAACAGCACTTCAAGTACACACATAAGTTTATTTAGTGATTTGATTTCCTGTCCCTTTCTTGGAATACATTGGTTTCAACCTCTGGATTTTCCCTAAGATTCCTCCACCATGTGTTTAGACATCTTTTGGTAAAAAGTTGTTGGCTATTTTTAAAGGAATATGTTTACAAGAGTAAGATTGAGTAAATGCATATCAGTGAGGGCAGAAAAATTTGTAATCTTGGGGGAAAAAAAAGATTTTATCTATACATTAGATTTAGATTTACCAATCTGAGTCCTTTTGAGAACTTTTACTCTGTGATATGAATGAAACTAGTTTGGGTTTTGAGACTCACAGTGTAAGTACCTCCCTTTCCTTCCTGATATTTGTGTTGAAGATGAAAAGCCTTGGGTGAGATGTGGTACCTTACCCAGCTCTGGCTTCTTGATCTGTAAGACAGTAACTTTATTGTCCATCATTCTTGAGTTCTCTTTTTAGGTATTAACATAAAACCACTTAAAATCAATGTATTTCTTAAATCCTGAAAACTATAATGAAAATAAGTGGGCAAAAATAACTAACAAAACATGAATATAGAATAAAAGAAACAAGTAAAGGAATGATTATTATGTTTAAATGACCTTATCAATGAAGTTACCATTGCTTCTCTGTAGTCAAGGCAAATACTGAACTATAATTGTTTACATACAATTGCCATTATTATTAGTGTATTAAACACCTAGTTTTTCAGGACATGTAATCCATACCCACTCCCTGCTGGAAGCACTTGAAAAATTATCAAGAAGATATTTATTTGGGGAACACAAATGGAATATGTATCTTTTTGTGTGTGATTTTAGTAATTTAATAATATAGTCTTTGATAAAAAACTTGGAACTTTAAGTTATATTTTCAACCTGTAAAGAAACTTATACAGGACACTTGTTTATTACAATTTGCAAATATTTAAAATTTCAGAAACAATCTAAGTTTAAAATAAGTTCAGTGGAAACACATTATATGTTCGTGGGAGATTGTTTCTCACCATGATCACAGCGGCCCTGCTCCTGTGTACTCTTTTGCAGTGCGACTTTGGCCCTTCACACATCAAAAGATAGAGTCTACACACTTTTTCCTTGACTTTGGCCTTTTGATTTATTTTGGCCAATAGGATGCAACTTTTAAGCCCAGTACTTAAGAGAACTTGTGGATTCTTTTTCATTCATTTAGAAGACAATCACCATCTAGAGAAGTTGAAGATACTCTATGTGAAAGGGATGTGGAAAGAGGCCCTTGAGGATAAAGGCCAAACAGAAGAGAAAAGGAGGTGTCTTAGCTGAAGCCAGCGGCAACTATGAAGATGTAAATGAAGACATCTTGGATGTGCTAGCCCTAACTGAATTGCCAGCTGAATGTAGCTACCTGAATGATCCCAGTCAAAACTAAGTGGAGCAGAAAATCAACCCATAGAATTGAAAGAAATAAAATATCATAGTTGTGTAACTAACTTTTAGGATGGCTTATTTTTTGCAGATATAGATAACTTACATGGGTTTTTTGTAAACATTTTTCCCCAGCATTTGATTGGTTTTTTCATCCTGTTAACCTGTCTTTTGCATAGCATAAAATTTGAATTTTTATGAAGTTCAGCTTATCAATTCTTTCTTCATGAATCATGCCTTTGTGTATGTCTAAAAAGTCATCATCAAACCCAAGATTATCTAGATTTTCTGTTATGATATCTCTAAGGAGTTTTGTAGCTTTGTGTTTTACATTTAGGTTTATAATCCATTTTGAGTTAATTTTTGTGAAGGGTGTAAGATCTGTATCTAGATTCATTTGTGTGTCTTTGTGTGTCTTTGTGTATGGATGTACAGTTAGCTGTTCCAACATCAGTTGTTGAAAAGACTACCTTTTCTCCATTGTATCCTGAAAGAGACTATGTTTGAATTAAAAAACAGTACGACAAACAAAACAGTTAAACTTTCTGTGGTGATGGTATGAGGAAATATATGTATACATATTTTTCTAGCTTGTTACTATGTAAATGCTTCCTTATTATAAATGTGTACAATCAATAAAGTACCAACTTCTGAAGATATATCTAAAGAACAGCAGACAGACACAGATAACCACTGGGCTATACTTACAGGATATCCAGTGAAATTTTCATGATGATAGTTCCTGAGTCTCTTCAGTGTAACACAAATTAAATCTTGTCATTTGTGTGAGTTAAGAGATAGAAGCTATAAATGGAAATATCCTAGAGATTTTTCAATCTTTAATTTCTCCTTTATTTTGTTAAGCAATGAAGAGCTTTCTAGATTTCCCCACCTTGGCAGTGTTCTCAATTTTGTTCCCAACCCTGAAGAAGGCAATTAAGAAACCCATGGGGCTCCCCATGGAGGGAATGTGAGCTGAGATCCCCAACAGAAATGGGGACATTCATTGGGAATTCACCCCCTTCCAAGGGAGTGTCCCTTTCCACCTGGGGAATACCTGGGGTGTTACTCACCCAATTCTAAACCAATTGGGTGTATGTGGATATACATAAGGTTTTCTTGAAATTGTGATGGTGGCTAACTGCTCCACATTACCAAAGTCTGCTTATGACTTCAGATGACAAAGTTCCTGGTGGTAGAGTTGACTAGTATTTATTTTCTCCTTCCGCCCTACGGTTGTGAGACATGAAGTGCCCAGCTTTGGTCTACCTCTTAGTTTCCACTTCCTCAAAGACTCAAGAAAGAAAAAAAGAAGAAAAAAAGGATGGAAGGAAGGAAGGGATAAAGAAAGTTAATAATCAGTGAGTAGGGAGATGATGAGCAATCTGAGTTCATATGTATGTTTAGATTTTGTCTGCTAGGCTGCCTCTAACTTGTCAAGTTATTATGGTTTCTTTGCCAAATCCCCAAAATATGAATTAAAAATAGCATGTTGCTTTAATGTGCATTATTGCTGAGTTGTTTGTGGCTTCATCGTGAAAGTCTGGTTTCAAAAACAGTATGAAAGCAAGGGTTCTCAGCAGGATTGTGAGTTTTCATTTAAAAACCAGAAATGGAAACAAGGAAGAATAACACACCACAGAAGAAAAATGAAACCACTATATACAGTATGACCTAGCCAAAAACAAAAGTAGAAATGCGTTTTCTAATTTGTCAGAGGCTTAAGAGACATACAGCAAGTGTATTTTTGACCCCAAATTAGCTGAATTTCTTCTTGTTTCAGGTTTAAAAATGAAATATTTTCTCACAGATCTGGTTTAGAGTTCTTGAAACTGATAAATGCTGTATGTTTTGTATTCATTTGGCAGATAAATAGGCACATTCCTAAGTATCTGTGTAAACAAAATTATTCAACTAAAAATTCCCTGTGCGCTAGAGTACCATTTCTTTAGATGTTTTTCCCTTTGAAGTAAAATGTTGGGAAGAGAATGCCATTGATAGAACTATCACTATAAATAACTCATTGTTGCGTATTTGTAAGTTTAAAGTTCTTAGCCTTATGACTGTATGTTTTATGCACATTCTTGTAGCTACCAAATAATGAATATAGCATAGTAAGTCCTTGGTATAAGAAAATTTGATTTTTTGAGAGTAGACAATAGTTTGGATTTTCCCATATGACAATACTTTTATAAAACTTTTAATTTAGATATTGTTTCACACTTCCAAGTATTGTAATAGTAGTCCAAAATTTACAAATTGTTTATGTTTTGCCCTATTTATAACTTTCTCTTGCTTCTGTTTCTGTGTGTGTATAGATATATACATATACATACACATATAAATAAACACACATATGAATTTATATGCATACATACATGTATATATATACATGTATATACTCTTTATGTGTGTGTATATTTGTATAAGTATGTATGTATATGTATATATATAATATATGTAAGAAGATGTAAGAGTTGTTGTCAAGTGTATATAGGATTGCTATATGGAAAAATTCAAATTATGTTCTGTGGCTTGTAGTGATCAGATAAACATATTGTGTACAACTTTGAGGTAGGCTTTCATCTCCGACTCAATGAACATGAACTAGAGCAAATTCCAGGAGATAGTGGAGGACAGAGGAGCCTGGCGTGCTGCAACCCATGAAATTGTAAGGAGTCTGACATGATTTTGCAACTTAGCAACTGAACAACAAAGGCTTTGCTTTAATATAAGGAAGAATTTTTAAGCATCTCAATTGACATAGATATGATACTTTGTTGACAGATAAATGCCTCTCTTACTAGATGCTGAGGCATAATTCATTTTTATTGAGGATATGTAAGAGAAGAATTAGATATTTTCTAAATTCCTATAGTGACAGGAAAGAAAACCATTTAAATTTACAAAAAAGCCTCTTAGTTTTTGACTTAAGAGTTCAATTTGTGGAGAAGTGGGGTAGATATCTTATGTGACACTCTGTGTTTTAAATTTATATGAGAAAGTGGCAAATACAATGGAAACCAATGATTGTCAATAATAATATTACTTTCCAAAACACCTTCAGATCATGATATGGAGTTAGTATAAACTCTTACATCTGTCACACCTCTGAAGGGAAAAAAAATATTTATAAGTACTGTCTTAAAGAATTATAAGTTCCTAAAATTTAAACAAAAAATAAATCAGTACTTAGCAGAGAGCTAAGAAGAGTAAGTTATTTATAAATAATGGTTGAAATAAAAATGAATTAATCACATTAGTAAGTTTTAGTGTTAAATGGATTTTGTAGTATTTTAAATGTTTTTAAATGGATAATCCATGTTTGGTTTTTTACACTAACGCTCTATTAATTAGAACATTTGATTACCTTATTCTTGAAACATGCCAGATAAAGCTAACTTAGCTCCTCTTTTTTAAATCTGCCAAAAAAATTATCTACCAAACTAACATCTGTTTTGCATTATAGTGTGGCTCACTCTCTTTCTGAGCCTGTGCCCTCAATATGCACAGAGTCAAGAACTCATACTAGTACACGCCATTGTTATATTTTGCCTATGCCATATTTATACATATATGTATATACATGTATAGCTGCATATGCAAATACTTGTAAATATTTATGTGTATCTATATTTAATACAGAGAGAGAAGGGTTGTTATTAGCTGGATCTTCTAAGATAATAAGACTTGACAGTTGCTGAGTATTTACTGAGTGCTAGGCTGCAGTCCACGGGGTCGCTAAGAGTCGGACACAACTGAGCAACTTAACTTTGACTTTTCACTTTGATGCATTGGAGAAGGTAATGGCAACCCACTCCAGTGTTCTTGCCTGGAGAATCCCAGGGATGGAGAGCCTGGTGGGCTGCCGTCTATGGGGTTGCACAGAGTCAGACACGACTGAAGCGACTTAGCAGCAGCAGCAGCAGCAAGCAATATGTCAAGTGCTTTAAATGCTTTTCTTTCTAAATGTTCATAAATGTTTGAAATCCTATTGTTACCATCATTTGAAAGATCTCAATATGTAGTAGAAGTTAGGTTCACAGTGTGAACTTCTGGCTATTCACAGTGTGATTCTGGCTATTCTTAACCATTGTACCTTATGACCCACACAAAGACAGTCTTCACCATTTCCATACCTAGACACAGATTCATGTCTCCATATCACAGTATGCTCCTATGTTTATCTATTTCTATGTCTGTCAAGAGTAGTAGTTGTCTAATGGGGGCAATTTTGCCCCTCTGATATAATCAGCAATATCTGGAGACTATTTTCATTATTATATCTGAGAGGGTATTACTGGCAGAGTCCAAGGATATTGTGATTGTCCTAAAATACACAGACTAGCTCCCCACCCTGATACACACACAGCAAAGAATTTCCTGACCCAATATGTTAATAGTGACAAGATTGAGAAACCTTCAACTGGAGAGATAAATATTTGAAGAGAAATGTAAATGTTTATATGTGTATTTTTACATAATTATGTTTATTTAGAGGACTCTTTGAGTTGTTAGAAGACAATGGCCTTTAAAATGTTTTAGAATTCTCTGAACAGGTTATTTTGACCCATAAAACACATAATTTTATTTCTAATTCAGAGAACAATATTGCCTTGTTATCCCTGATACTGAACTGTGTTAAATGTCCCAAATATCTTGACTTTGTGTTGTCGACTATGCTCATTAAAAACATAAAGAAAGCCAAAAAACTTCAAGCATGTACAAGAAACCTGTCATGAATTGGTCTTTATCTTAGTCTATATGGTATCATTTGACCTATATTGTGTTGAGAATGAGGCAAAATAGCCAGCAGTAAATAAGTCTTTTCTACACAGTCATTTACTGCTTTTAAATGGTTTGAGGCTATCTCCATTCCCTTAGTTGGCTACAGCAGACCACATTTCACAATTCAAAAGACCAAGTCATCATCAAACTGCAGTGCCCTCTGGCCTGTTAAATTTCTAGTAATGTAAATTTCCTTAAATCAGGTTTAGTTCTCAATTTGCAGTGTGAGTCATCAACAACCATAAACAACTCTGAAGGAAGAGTTATTGAGAATCAAAAAAAGAACTAAGAAGTACGGAAAAGGTATATATGAGTATAAATTGATGCATATGCAGTAGTCAAAATTTTATGTTTTCCTCTATAAATATGGCAATTTCACATAGTTAGACCTAAATTAGTTTTGGTACTTGTACATATAAGGCACAGTGGCTCTGCAATTAACTTGTTAGTTGTTCAGATTGTGGTTCTACATCTTATTGCTTCTGAACTTGAGACTATTGTATAAGCTGTTTAAATCTCAGTGCCCAGAGCCTTCAGTTTGCACATTTATTGAATAAGAATATTTTATTTGTCTTTACAGCAGCAGGGAACTTACCTAATTTTTCATAGTTCCATTCCCATTCATTAGACAATGTTGACCAGAGTGGTTGTGGTCTATATATTTTGAACATTTGTTGAATGAATGAATGCATGAAAAATAATAGCATTTATCTCATGGAATTGTTATGAAGCTTCGATGAGATTATGTATGTTAAAGTCCTCAGTATATTTACTAAATGTTAAATGTTAGCTGTGATTATTATTAATTCAAACAAACAAACAAAAAAGACTCCAGATAAATTTCAGAAGTTTATTTATTATTTTTCATGTATTTTCATCTTCACTTTGAAAACACATTTTTTGGTTCATTTTCATTAGTTTAAACTTCTCTTTGATCCTGGTGAATTTGTGTGTCAGAATCTCATACCACACTTTGAGAAATGTGGCCCTAATTCTTTTGTGCATATCAGTTCAGTTCAGTTCAGTCGCTCAGTCATGTCCGACTCTTTGCGACTCCATGACTCGCAGCACGCCAGGCCTCCCTGTCCATCACCAACTCCCAAGAGTTCACTCAAACCCATGTCAATCAAGTCGGTGATGCCATCCAGCCATCTTATCCTCTGTTGTCCCCTTCTCCTCCTGCCCCCAATCCCTCCCAGCATCAGAGTCTTTTCTAATGAGTCAGCTCTTTGCATGAGGTGGCCAAAGCATATAGCACTGTGTAAATTGTTTAGTAAATGAATAAATAAATAAGTTCACTTCCCCTTTTCTCTTTAGTATTTCTACTCTAGACTGTGGGAGATTAAATTTTCTTCAAAAATATCTGTAACTAGGCAGGTTTCCATTGCAAATAGACACAGTTCCAAGAAACCATCTAGTATCTTAAGGTTTTAGCCACATTCTCTCTTACAAAGAGTCCCATGTTCCTTGGCCACAATGGCCACATCAATCTTCTTGAACAATGTTTATCTTGGGCAGTATCACATCTCTTTGTGCATAATGTAAGGGTGATGATGGCATTGCAGTATTCACTGATTCATAACTTGTTTAAAACTGGTATTCCCTGTGGTAGACTAGGGAGTATTTTTCAAGCTTTTGAGAAAACAAAGCAGTTGGGGCTTCCCCAGTGGCTCAGATGGTAAAGAATTGGCCTGCAATGCAGGAGACCTGGGTTTGATCCCTGGGTTGGGAAGATCCTCTGGAAGAGGGTATGGCAACTCACTCAAGTATTCTTGCCTGAATAATCCCCATGGACAAAGAAGCCTGGTGGGCTACAGTCCATGGGGATGCAAAGAGTAGGACATGACTGAGCAACTAAGCACAGCACATTAATGAATCAACTCTCAAAATTTTAACTCACCTTTACTATTGCTTTATCTTGTTTCACTGAAGTTGTTTTTAATACAAAATTCCATATCCTGCAGCCACCCCTGGACCATTTAAAAGAGTGGTTAGTATTCAGAGTTGTCTAGTTTCATAATCATTTGTAGAATTTAAAATAATTCACTTGCTAGGCTCAACCCAATAGAAACTGTAGGTATAGGAATCAGTAGGTATAGGAAGGGGGTCCAAGTATCTCTATATAGACGGCATGTTGCTGTTGTTCAGTTGCCAAGTCGTGTCTGACTCTTTGCGACCCCATGGACTTCAGCACGCATCAGGCTTCTCTGTCTTTCATTATCTCCTGGACTTTGCTCAAATTCATGTCCATTGAGTCAATTGTCTCATCCTCTATCGCCCACTTCTCCTGCCCTCAATCTGGATGGTATAACATCTTTGTTTTAATCTTTTCCTAGAACAGGGCTTCATTAAACTTAAGCTGAATACTAATTACCTGTGGAACTTATTAACGACATGGATACCCAGGCCCTATCTTCACTGAGCCTAATGAAGTATTTCCAAGATAAAGCAGCCAAATCTGCATTTTAAGTAAGTGTCCTGGTCAACTTGTGTTCCACATTCTCTTAGCACATTTTAAAAAATGTGGTCCTAAATTTTTGCACATGTAGCACTTTGCAGATTGTTGGATGAATGAGTGAATACACGCACTGTTAAAACTGTTGTGAGACTTAAAAGGGGTATTGTAGATAGTGTGCTAATTAAATACACTAAATGTTCATTGTTAGCTCTCATTATGATTTATATGTAAAAGCATAGATCCAGATGCTTGGAACCTTTTTTCTTTCTCCATGTTTATCATTATTATTCTCATCAGTTTTACCCTTCAAGTCTAGTAAGTCAAAATCAACCAAATAATTACATAAATTATTATTTGACTCATTATGATAATGCAATAAGTTAATCATTTAAGATACTATAGTAATGAATAAAGGAGCAGGGCTAAATGAATCTCTAAGGATTTGGGGAGGTTTTCTAGAGAAAAAAAAAGTATTTTTTGAACTAGAACTTGATATGATAAATAGGAATAAGCAAGGTGAAAAAGTAAAGGAAGAGTCTGAAGTGGCAGGGACACTACAGGCAAAATCCATTTCTTAGTAGAATTGCTTGGAGATGGACAAGAGAGGATGAAGGCCACAAGGAGACTGTTGCATTAATCCATGTAAGGAATGATGGGGACCTGGACTAGGAGGCAGCAGTATTGTGGGTATAATGTGGAGAGATTAATAAACCATATGGTTTTCAGTGATGTATTAGCTGAGGGCAGTGGATGAGGAAATAAAGGTGTTGGGTTGATTTCTACATTTCTGGCATAAACCGATGAGTACTGGTTCTAAACAACATATAATCACCTGGAAGCTTTAAAAAAAAAAAAAAAAGCCCATACCTGGATCCCACTTCTAGATATTCTACATTTGGGTGGGGCTCAGGCATAGATGGTCACTAATAGGAGCTACTTGTTTTCTGATAGTGCAGTATTTGCTAGATTAAAAACTGGAACACACTGAGGAAAGTACAAAAGTTGTCCTTTACTGAATCAGATAACATTTTCTTTACTTAGTTCTCAAGAAAATGATATTTTTCCATATGTTGAATATGGATAGCCATTCCCTTCTCCAGGGATATATATATGTATATACACACACCATAAATATATTAATATATTTGAAAAATATCCTTTAGAAAAGAAAAATTTTTATTTAGTTAATAGGCACATAGGCCAGTTATGTTTATTGCCCCTCAGCTCCAAATTCGCCCTTTTTTTCCTTCTACTCTGTGATAAAAGTGGGCCTGGTTGAACACTGAAATACAAAGTGTTGGGGGGACAGTAGAGGAGAGAGTGGCCTTCTTCCAGGTTCAGTTCAATTCAGTCGCTCAGTTGTGTCCGACTCTTTGCAACCCCATGAATCACAGCACACCAGGCCTCCCTGTCCATCACCAACTCCCAGAGTTCACTCAGACTCACGTCCATCGAGTCAGTGATGCCATCCAGCCATCTCATCCTCTGTCATCCCCTTCTCCTCCTGCCCCCAATCCCTCCCAGCATCAGAGTCTTTTCCAATGAGTCAACTCTTCACATGAGGTGGCCAAAGTACTGGAGTTTCAGCTTTAGCATCATTCCTTCCAAAGAAATCCCAGGCCTGATCTCCTTCAGAATGGACTGGTTGGATCTCCTTGCAGTCCAAGGGACTCTCAAGAGTCTTCTCCAACACCACAGTTCAAAAGCATCAATTCTTCGGTGCTCAACTTTCTTCACAGTCCAACTCTCACATCCATACATGACCACAGGAAAAACCATAGCCTTGACTAGACGGACCTTTGTTGGCAAAGTAATGTCTCTGCTTTTGAATATGCTGTCTAGGTTGGTCATAACTTTCCTTCCAAGGAGTAAGCGTCTTTTAATTTCATGGCTGCAGTCACCATCTGCAGTGATTTTGGAGCCAAAAAAAATAAAGTCTGACACTGTTTCCACTGTTTCCCCATCTATTTCCCATGAAGTGATGGGACAAGATGCCATGATCTTCGTTTTCTGAATGTTGAGTTTTAAGCCAACTTTTTCACTCTCCTCTTTTACCTTCATCAAGAGGCTTTTTAGTTCCTCTTCACTTTCTGCCATAAGGGTGGTGACATCTGCATATCTGAGGTTATTGATATTTCTCCTGGCAATCCTGATTTCAGCTTGTGTTTCTTCCAGTCCAGCATTTCTTGTGATGTACTCTGCATATAAGTTAAATAAGCAGGGTGACGATATACAGCCTTGACGTACTCCTTTTCCTATTTGGAACCAGGTGTACTCATTTAGTCAAACTCCTGAAGAGTGAATTGGCTTTTTTCAGTGGTGTTCTAGCATCAAACAGCAAGTGGCACCTCCCCAACCTCCCTCCACACCAACCCCATCTTGGGTGGTTTCCAGCAGTAAGTTCGATAGCACTCCTAGGGGCAGCTAGCAAGTGCTATGGATTTGCCAGCTTGTTTCCCAGTGAATCATCAGTAACCCTTTCTCACAGCCCTGCTACTTCCAGGTGACTTTCTATGAGTCCAGATAGAACCCAAACTGGCTTTCCAGTGAGTCAGTAATAACCTAAACTTGTAGCTTCTCAGCTACCCTCTTTGGGTTGGAATAACCCAGCCAACTTTTCCAACAGCCAGTGGGATTCAACGGTACCCTCTGTAGTGAGATCTGAGTCCTGGCTTTGGGGAAGGATTCTTTCCCTCCAAGTTTGTACTTTCCTTGAGTACTCTCCCTTGGTAGCACTTGAGTATCCCTTAGAGTCCACATACTCACCCCCTGACCTTTAATCAATTCCCTATTACTTCAGTCTTCTGTTGCTATTTCTTTATACTAAATTTTCCATCTTTCAAATACTGTGTAGTTTCTGTCTTCTGATTGGGAAGTAACTAATACTCTAGAGAACTAAGAAAAAACATTTTATCTGGTAGGCAAATTCAGTTTTTGCAAGTACAAAGAGTCCAGGAATTGAATAGACTTTTGGAAAAGACTTAAAATGAAATTACTGAATCATTTTCTACTTCTGAATATGATCCCTTTGGTACATGAGAGTACTTCTGGGAATTATTGTGAATAATAACAGTGGGGCAGAGAAAGCGTTCGTAATTCTCTCAGTACCTAGAGATAGCAAGGACACACGTGGAAGTTTCTAGCTTTGGTCTTTTGTATTGAAAATCTTGTTTGAGTTCTGCTTTATCTCTTAGTTCTTCGCATATTGGCCAGAGTTCTTTGTATCATTCCATGAGAATATTATGACATCTTTCCTTCTCTCCTGGTCCATCTCTGTGTAGGAAAGAGACTAATCTGTAGTTGGGAGAGACTGTTTTCCAAAAGTCCATCTCCATGCACTCCCACCCAAAAGCAAAGTCAGTGGTGAGGAGCCTTGTTAGATGAAGACTAAGGTTTGCTTTATTCCCCTTCTCTTCTTTTCTATTGTGAGCTGCCTTCTTTCAAGTCCTTCACTTTATTCCCTGTAGTCTCTCTAGTTAGGTACTTCTTTCAAAACCTATTATTCAAAGGATATCTGTCAAACTTTCTCCTGTTTATTTGTCAAACCATCAGGTATTTCTTTTATCTGTAGTATCTACTCTAGATTATCAGCATTTAAATCTTCAGGTTAAGATTTCTTTGAATGTGATCAGTATACAATGTATTGGATTGGCAGAAAAGTTCCTTTGGGTTTTTCCGTAACGTTGTTCAGAAAAAAACCTGAACAAACTTTTTGGCCAAGCCAATATAAAAATGTAGATTCCTGGATCCTATTCTAGAATTACTGAATCAGAATCCTGAGAGAGCCAGGACTCAGAATAATGGATTTCTAATAATGTTTCTTCCATCCTAAAATGCTAGCCTCATTAATAATAGTTTACAGTGTTGCTCCCAATAGATATTTGCATATCAGTGTGGTGCTTCTAGCTGTGAAAGCCATTTTCCATTGAGTCTAGTACAGATTAGAACAGAGTACAAACCTGGACATTATGTTATTAGGGACCTTGGAGCCTTTGCATGAAGGTTGACTACAGACTCCTTTAGTGCTGGAGGCTAAAGTCCCTAGGCTCAAAGGGTTGTGAAGGGTGGGGTTCACACTGAGCTGCTGAAAGAAATTTTGGGGTTGTTTATTTCCATTCCAGGCAGCACAAATGTCTATAGAGCAGTGGAATAATGATGGAAGTTGTTGATACTGAGGAGATCCAGAAGCTGTAAGGCCACAATGTTGATGGGCTTTCTATGGAAACAGAGAGTGTCCAGGATAGATAGGATGTGGAAATGAATAGAGAATTCAGACACAGGGGTAACTGTATTTAGTTATGTCTGCATGGGGAAGTGGATGTGGAACACAAGATGGACAGATACTTAGTGTTCCTCTAACTCCCACAACTCCCAGAAATGTCACAGTAATTGAATAATGCTTTATCAAAAATAAATTATTTGGAAATGTCCTGTAACTTCTGTACAAGTATTGTACTGTGGAGTCAAGTGGTTGCCAAATATAGCAGCACATCACAATCATCTCAAGTGCTAACTTAAAAATGTGGATTATTGGATCTCACTCCACTTTTTTCTTTATTTATTTTTAATTGAAGGATAGTTAAAATATTGTGTTGGTTTCTGCCAAAAATCAACTTGGATCAGCCATAGATATACATATGTCCCCTTCTTCTTGTGCCTCCCTCCCACCTCCCACCCCATCCCAGCCCTCTAGGTTGTAACAGCATCTGGGGCTTCTCATTATGGTGGCTTCTTCTTTTGTTGCAAAGCATGGGCTCTGGGGCACACATGCTTCAATAGTTGCAGCAAATGAACTCAGTAGTTGCGACTCCCAGGCTCTAGAGCACAGGCTCAATAGTTGTGACCCACAGGCTTAGTTGCTCCTTGGCATGTGGGATCTTCCCGATCAGGGGTCAAACCCCTGTCTCCTACATTGACAGGTGGATTCTTTACCACTGAGCCACCAGGGAAGCCTGGAATATTTATTTTTATAAGCTCTCCGGATGATAATTATTCAGTTAGCTAGAAATGTAATGAATAAATGAATGAGTTCAAGGAAATGGGTTAACTTGGCTATTTGCAGTCCTGGACTATTTAGCAACCTAAAATTACCCTTTATCTACCCATACATTGGACAATTCATTTGCTACTCTGATTAGAGGAATGATTCCCAATAAATCATTGAAATTCTTTAATTATTAGTCATTTCCTCTTTCTTTTGAGGTTTTTAATCCCTCATTCATTGAACCAATCCCTATTGAAGACTTTTTGTTCAAGTTTCTCTGTCACCTCATACCAGTACTTTGCAGAGGAATGAGAGTGAGAGATGTTGGAAAAGTGCTTTTGTTTTGACTAGTACTGTACAAGTAGCTGCTGAAATCTTTTTATCTTTCTTTTGAAATGGATTCTGTCTCTAGAAAGTTTGTCTCATTCTGCCTTGCTTTTTATTCCCCCTGTGCTACAATTATTTCATAAAAGTGGCACTAAATTAAAAGGATTCCCTCTTGTGGCAAGTCATTCAACTATTACTCAGTTCTTATCATCTCAGTGTAATTTTAACTGTTAGGAAGTATTGGTGCGAGTCTTAGTCTGCCATTTACTGGTTATTTGACCTTGGCCAACAAACTTAACCTGTCTGATTTAACATTATCATCATAAGAACAAAATGTTTGCCAACTTCCCTGTTAATGTACAGGCTTATTTTGTGCGATCCAAAATACACTGTGTAAACTGTGAAATAAAGTAATATTAGTTGGTGAGATTGAGAATAATGGTTAGCAATTTTCAGCAGGCATCTCTGCTTTGGGGGGAAGCGAGTTCTATTGTTGTTTTTCCTTCTTTCTGTCCCATGTATCTTTTTTTTTTTTCCAAACTCAAACTAGAAGTTCTTTGATGACTTGTGATCTGAGCCCTGGTGACTCAGACAGTAAAGAATCTGACTGTAAGGCAGGAGACATGGGTTCTATCCCTGGGTTGGGAAGATCCCCTGGAAAAGGGCATGGTGACACACTCCAGTATTCTTGCCTGGAGAATCTCCGGGGATGAAGGAGCCTGGTGGGCTGCAGTCTATGGGGTCGAAAAGAGTTGGACATGACTGAGCAACTAAGCACAGCACATTAATGAATCAACTCTCAAAACTTTACACTCACCTTTACTGTTGACTTACCTTGTTTCACTGAAGTTGTTTTTAATAGAAAATTTCATATCCTGCAGCCACCCCTGGATCATCTAAAAGAGTGGTTAGTATTCAGAGGTGTCGAGTTTCACAGGATTCAACTGAGTGACTAAGCATAGCACAGCACAGAAATTCTTCAAAGTTTTATGCCATACAATGTCATGGTAGAGTTAGGCATGTTATTTAAATTATGTAAATTCTCACTCTCTTTCTTAAGCTATATATAAAAGTCATAGGTACTCTTCCCAGTTGGTAATAACAAGAATGATGGAACTTGAGTAATTAAACTTCACAAAACACCTAAACATTATCCTCCTGAAGATGTTCCTGGAAAGCTATTGGGCCACAGCTAACAAAAATCTCTTCAGTCAGCATGAGAGAAAATTCTGAGTTAGCATCACTCTTGTGACCATTTTGACCATCCTTACAGCAATGAGAGTGATTTTCCTGAAGAAACTGGATAGTGACCTGCTGCTTGTGACTGGACCTCTGATCTTCAATCTAGTTTCTCTGCAAAGAACACACCAGAAATTTGTCATCACCACCTTCATCAGTGGTGTGAAAAGCCCAAAGCATCTCACTCATGCTTACTTCAAAGAAGAAGAAACTTCTTAAGCTCAGGCACCAGGAAGACAAGATCCCCACAGAGAAGGAGAAATAAGAGTTTACCGAGCAGCTCCAGGCTAATCAGAAGGCCGTGGACTCGAAAATTCTGCCAAAAACCAAAGGTGTTTCTCAGCTCCAGGGCTATCTCTGCTCTGCATTTTGTCTCCCAAATGGAGTTTATTCTCACAAATTGGTGTTCTAAATTTCTTACATAAACCTAATAAAATAACTGATACATAAAAAAAAAACACTGGAATATAATATCCGGCAGATTCATTCATTTTTTTTTTCTTTAATGGAATAAGAAAGAAGTCTCAGAAAAGGAAGTTAGGTGGAATGCCTTTGTGACTCAAGAGCTTAATAGTTTAAGGGAACATGTGAGAAATCTTTCAATCAACAGGACTTTCCATGATTACCACTCATGGAAAAGATGCTTCATCCTATTTCTCTAAACAGATGCCCTGCTGTCCCCTCTGTATCATCGGTCCCAGGCACTTTGAGTTCATAGAAGCTTTCCTGATAGATATTGTCATCATTCCATGGAAATAGGCATGACTGTGTGGGAGAAGATCATAAGTGATGTAAAATGTGAATAAGCGGCAGCATCTTTATTGTTGGGTGTATCTTCTGTGTTTAGCAATTCTTCATTTTGCATAAAAACTCAGAAAATATTTATGTAGAAGTTCACTGTGCTGACACACTTCTTCAGTCGAAATAAACAAGGGAAGAAAAGCAAGAGGACCTGGATAATATAAAATCAGTTTTTGGTTTTATTTTAATCCAAAATAAACCTGAAGGAATGTTAATGAATACCCATCCTTAGATTCCTCATTCAATAAATATTAAATGAATTGTTTCCTGTATATTCTTCCATTTATCCATCTACCTGTCTTCTGAAGTGATTCATACTTATTTTATAGTCTGTTACTTTAGGTATTATTCTAGTTACATGGGACTGTACAATAAATTTCATCCAAATATAGCAGCTTATAAAAATAGAAATTTATTATCTTCGTTTCAGGGGTCTAGATGCAGCTTAGTGTGGGATCTCTGGTTCAGAGTCTCTCACAAGATTATAATCCAATGTCCCCTGGGGCTGCAGTCGTCTCAGGGTTCTCTAGGAGTAGGATTGGCAGCTCCCAAGCTCACTTATGGTTCATGTGGCTGTTGGGTGGAGATAACACTTTCTTGTCACATGGGCCTCTCCGTAAGTCAGTCCACAACATGGCAGGTGACTTTCCTCAAAATGAGCAAGTATGTTAGTCGCTCAGTCATGTCTGACTCTTTGCTACTCCATGAACTGTAGCCCCCCAGTCTCCTCTGTTCATGGAATTCTCCAGGGAAGAATACTGGAGTGGGTTGCCATTTCCTACTCCAGGAAAAGCGAGCAAGGGAGAGAGCAAGAGAAAAAGAGAAAGACAGAAGCCAGAGTCTTCTGTAACTTGTTTGGGAGGAAAAAAAAAAAGTGTCATTTTTACTTTATTCTATTTGTAAGAAGTGATACTAGGTCCAGCCCAGGTTCAAGAGAAGAGGATTATACACAGGAATGAATAGCAGAGGTAGGGATCACTGGGAACCACCACAGTGCTGTCCCAAGGATACACAATGTGGTTCCTTGCTTTTGAGGCATTTGGCAGCTGTAGAAAGTAAACATATTTACAAAAGAGTAACTTACAAGGCAATAAGTAGATCACAGAGTTAGTGGATAGTAGAGATGTTCATAGGAGGAAGTCTGTTTGAGGCAATCAGGGAAGTTATGGTATAACAGGCTTCATATTTTTGGCCTGATTGTATGAATAGACATTGGCTGTGTCCACAGAGAAAAGATCCTTGAAGTTTCTGAATAAGCAGTTGCAAAAGTTGGAAGAATCTTTTGGATTTAAAGTGATTTAAAATGGCTAAAAGTGATATGTAATCAATAACTGTATTCTCTTTAGGATAAAGTTTAAACACCTTACTGGTTTGTGTGTGTGTATGTATGTGTGTGTATATATATATATATATATATATATATATATATATATATATATATATAGTGTGTGTGTGTGTGTGTGTGTGTGCACGAATAGATAGATAATCTCCATGGCTCTTCTGCTGCTGCTAAGTAACTTCAGTCGTGTCCGACTCTGTACGACCCCATAGACAGCAGCCCACCAGGCTCCCCCGTCCCTGGGATTCTCCAGGCAAGAACACTGGAGTGGGTTGCCATTTTCTTCTCCAATGCATGAAAGTGAAAAGTGAAAGTGAAGTCGCTCAGTCGTGCCTGACTCTTAGCGACCCCATGGACTGGAGCCCACCAGGCTCCTCCATCCATGGGATTTTCCAGGCAAGAGGACTGGAGTGGGGTGCCAGGCTCTTCCGCTAGTACCCCTGAATATGTGTCTTAGGATCTGATCACACACTGTGTCAAGTGAACCCTGGTTTCTTCACTTATATGCAGTACTAGAGAGTATTCTCTTTAGGTTGTCTTATTCTCTATAATTTGCTTTGCTAACATCTACTTATCACCCATATCAATAAGCACTATTTTCTAAAATCTTTCCAGCTGAAGAATAAGAGGAAGCCATGTCCTAACTCTGTCAGCAAGACTTGCCTTTCTTCCCTCTGGGGGATATTCCACCTGCATCTCACCTTATCAAGACATGTTGTTTTGTACTTGCTCATCTCCCCTTTTACAAGGTAGCTCTTCCAGGATAAGAACTATGCTTTAATTTCTATTTGTGACTGATGTAGTGCCTACTGTTTAATAGGAACTCGTTTTGTCACTAAAAGAAGTAACATAATCCAATAATGATATAAACCAATTGGAATAGAGGGGCTGGCTAGGGTGACATGATATTGTTGAAAATAACCATTGACAGAAATAGTAAAGTCAGGTAAGAGACTCTCCCTCTCTCTCTCCCTGTATCCTTCTTTTTCCCCTCTCTCTTCCCCTCCCTCCCTCACTTTCTTCCCCTCCCTCCCTCACTTTCTCTCTCTCTTGTTGGTGGTAACTTAGATGTGTCCTTGACTGAGACAAGTGGTTTTTGCTCATATACTATAAGGTAAAAGAGAGATGGTACAGTTTAATGGAGCATTTGCCAAAATGTATTTTATCAATATAAACTAATACTTACTAAACAAACAGAAGATGCTACAGGAAATGATGTTGAGTTAAATAAACAAAATTTTTGTTACTGTTTTTAATTACAGGATTTTGCAAAACCTGTAATGTATTCATTGTTTATCTCTGGAGGCACATTTAGTATGGGAGATTGCTCAAATTTATACACTAAGAAACTGTTTTTACAAAAGTATCTCTTGGAGCCCACTAAGGAACCGTTTTTTAGAAAGTAAATCTTTGAAAAATTCTGGTTTAGTGTATTTTACCCTGAACAGAGACCTAAATCCTACAGTCCTGTGTGTTTTACTTGCTTCTGGTATGACATGCAGCAGCTAACCAAGCTTTACTCTACCTCCAGCCTGTAAATGAAAATAAAACCTGACCTTCACCAGCCCCTGAGGGAATATTGTAAAACTGAATAAAATATATACAGCAAAATTTGAAAAGCAGATGTTATCCTTGCTCTCTATTGGATCTTCAATAGTAACATGCCACAGACCAACGTTTCCTAGTGCTAGTTTTTAAATCACTTGAAAAAATTAAAAAAATCAGATTCTAAATTTTACTAAAACTCCTGAAGTGCATTTAAAAGGAACTTTAGAGAAGTAAGAGACAGAGGTGTATACTTGCACATAGCTACGAGAGGAAATGACCAGGGGAGAGAAGTACCACCTTTTTGTTGTTGTTGTTAGTTCTTGCTGTTTCTTTCAAAGACTGTGTGAGGACTGAAGAGAGGGGTCACCTTGAGTAAATTTATTCTACTGAAAGAAGAGTACTTCTCTTCAGAACCTATTCAAGTCCTGCTGAGATACTTTCTCTAAAGAGACTACCATTTCATGCCAGTCAGAATGGCTGCAATCCAAAAGTCTACAAGCAATAAATGCTGGAGAGAGTGTGGAGAAAAAGGAACCCTCTTACACTGTTGGTGGGAATGCAAACTAGTACAGCCACTATGGAGAACAGTGTGGAGATTCCTTAAAAACTGGAAATAGAACTGCCTTATGATCCAGCAATCCCACTGCTGGGCATGCACACTGAGGAAACCAGAAGGGAAAGAGACACGTGTACCCCAGTGTTCATCGCAGCACTATTTATAATAGCCAGGACATGGAAGCAACCTAGATGCCCATCAGCAGATGAATGGATAAGAAAGCTGTGGTACATATACACAATGGAGTATTACTCAGCCATTAAAAGAATACATTTGAATCAGTTCTAATGAGGTGGATGAAACTGGAACCTATTATACAGAGTGAAGTAAGCCAGAAAGAAAAACACCAATACAGTATACTAACGATACATATGGAATTTAGAAAGATGGTAACAATAACCCTGTGTACGAGACAGCAAAAGAGACACTGATGTATAGATCAGTCTTGTGGACTCTGTGGGAGAGGGAGGGGTGGGGATTTGGGAGAATGGCATTGAAACATGTGTAATATCATGTATGAGACGAGTCGCCAGTCCAGGTTCGATGCACGATGCTGGATGCTTGGGGCTGGTGCACTGGGACAGCCTAGAGGGAGGGTATGGGGAGGGAGGAGGGAGGAGGGTTCAGGATGGGGAGCACAAGTATACCTGTGGCGGATTCATTTCGATGTTGGGCAAAACTAATACAATATTGTAAAGTTTAAAAATAAAATTAAAAAAATAAAGAGACTACTTTTTAAATATAAGTTGTCTATTCACTGATGAACTGACTGAAGTATCCATTGGCTTGAATAGGAGTCAACCAGTGCTAAATCTCAGATAACAAGAACCAAAACCTGAATTTAAAGTATAAATTTAGAGGTGAAAGTGTAATTTGTATTGGTACTATGTTTGGCAGTGTTGGAACTTGTTTCTAATTCCTCAGCCCCCACAGGAAGACTGTGGAGCAATTTCATGAACTTGCTTTAGTCCTACTTTGAGGGATTTGTCGACTGCCAGAATTGAGTCCAGTTACCTCTGCTGCTGATTGTGGCCCCCATCTCTTAATCTTTAAATATGAAATTTTGCTCCCTTTGCAGAGTTGTTGTGAGAACTAAATGAGAAAATATAGGTTCAACCAAAGGCACTTAGCATCCATTCAATACATGATAGCCTTGCGTTTTCCTTTATTCACGGTGTTCATCAGATAACACGTTTCAGGCCTAATCTTGGGGCAGCTCTGAAATCTATTATAACTGCCCTTTGACAATAGAAAGATGGAATTCTTACAGGTTTTCCCAGTGATTTATGTAGCAACTCTTTCTTGATTAGTTCTTTTATATTTTATATAAAGACAAGATTATTACTTCATATACTTATTATTCAAGGATGAGTTTTATATTCATTTTATTCTACTATGTGTAACAGAAAAACTCTCTGTGTTTAATACATATGTGCTATATGTTAATTAGTTGTTATGATTATTGTCCAGTTAAGGTATTGGTAAACTTTGCCCTTGTAATAGACAAGGTCATATACTTTAGATGAGATAGTGTCTCTGATAGGAGTTTCTATAACTTCAGCGAATTATTCCTGAGAGGGAGCATCTGTGGATGTTGGAGTTTGATTCTTTATCCTTGCCTTGAAGGCCAAGTGTGTCCAGCAATTATGTTTATATGGTGGTAAGTATACAGCATAGAGAGGTAAATGGGGAGATGGAAGTATTATAGAGATACTAATTTTGAGGTGTCAAATCAGTGTGCTTTAATTTTCAGTCATTTCCAGTTCCTAGGAATCCAGCTCTCCAAATCACTGAGTCAATAGCATGTCTGGCTTTATGGGGGAAAGCATAGCCCTGTTAAAACCAGGGATGTATTGGCATAGAATTTTTAAATAGGAATTTTTTTATAGTCTAAAAGTAAGGACTTTTGACTGTTGAGAATGCCTGATTCGCTTGAGAAGGAAATGATTTTTTCAGAACCTTCCAAAGCAGACATTCAGCTTGGTGAGGATCAGGCAATTTATATGATGGAACTACAGACTAGGAGAAAAAAGTTGCAATGCAAGGAAATGTTTTTGACACATAGGAAGAGGAAAACTCATGTGGACATTGAGAGATGGAGCCTGGGAATGAGATGAAGAGAGGAATCTAAGATCGGGCCCTAGTATTCTGATTCTCCCCTTAAGGGTGAATCCTTAAGGAGAAGGTGTTAGCAACAACCAACTGAGTTTGAGGATGCCAGAGACCAGAGGACCTGATGTCCTGCTTTTCTGGACATAGCCTAGGACAATGGAAAATTTTGCAAAGAGGTCCCATGCGTGTGAAATGCCAGGAGTGTTTACATAGCAGTAATTGAGGAAGTATCAAATAGGGTGGGCCTGAGTGAAGGTTCGCTTTGAAGTGGTGTGGAGAAAACAAATAAAAAGCCCTAGGTCCCCAAGACCATCTATAAGTGCTATATTTTCTAGCGATCAGTAGGAAGATGACTGTAGCCATAATAAACCAGAGACTATAGGATTTCTTTGTAACCGGAGGCTATGGCCAAGTCCATGTACATTTGCAGTGGTAACAGAATGCACTCTAAAGACCAAGCTGGACAGCACAACTCAGAAGTATACTCGGTGGCCACATGGTTACAATACTATAGAAGCAGTGACAACCAGAGGGCAACTCAGAGACCAAGCAGGATGTGATATATCACCTGGAGGTTTGGATGTTCCACCTCCATTTGTGCAGACATGTCAGCTTCATTCTGCAACCAGATAATATATTTGGAAGGAGAATGGAAAGAATTTAAACCATGAGAGAATCTTAAATACAAGATAAAAATATATATTCTGACTTCTGTGGTGAGGGATGTGGTGAGGGAATAGATCTTAAATACAAGATAAAATCTTAAATACAAGATAAAAATATATATTCTGACTTCTGTGGTGAGGGATGTGGTGAGGGAATAGATAGAACGCATAATACTTATAAAACTAATATGCATTTTTGATATTTGAATGTACATTTATTGAATTCATATCTGTCCAGTATACAAGAGAGCTGTGAAGCTGGATAAGATCTTTTAGGATAGAATTCATTTATCTGGGAATAAAAATCTTAAAATATGGAAAGTTAACTAAAAATGATTAGGATAGTTTGTAACTGATTTGTTTTGTTTCCTCCTTGAAAGTTTAAAATTATCCTCTGTGTGTCAGGGTAGCTGAGGCCTGAGTTTTTCAAAGGAGATTAGTGTCTTTGTAGAGGCTGCATATGAACTTGTGGGAATCTTAGTGAGAAAATTCTGATGCCAACGTGATAGTCTGTGGAAACACTTTAAGAACTCCATTTGTAGAATCTCCTATAGCTCATGTCTGCTCAGTCTTGAAGGAATTTTCATACTGCTTATTCATGGAGGCCTTTTCCTGATCATCTTCATGGCAATGGTGAACTCTTCTCTAATCCTTCTCTAGCCGTAGGCTCCTGAGTGGTTATAGAGGAAAAGCCAAGGGTGATTGTAAGTGTAATGCATGGATGGTCACAGGACTGAATTTAGGAGGAGTCAATAATTGAGTTCTAGTTAGACACGGAGGGTCTGGAACATAACATGCTTAGGTAGGTAGGAAAGGTGAAGTCCAGAAAGCTGTTATTAGACTTGAAGAAGTAGCCAAGCGTGAGGGAAGCCTATTCTTTAGTATGTCCAACTCCAGGTACGAGGTTTTGATTTTGACTTAATTTAAGCAAAAGCCTGGGGGAGGCAGTAAACCCCAATTTGCTTCTTTCTCAGCTCTAGAAATAGTGTGAGTAAGGATGGGCCTGCAAGAAAAAAAAAAAATACCAGAAATACGGCATAAAGAAGGGTGTACCAAGATCATGACATCCAGTCCCATCACTTCATGGCAAATAGATGGGGAAACAATGGAAACAGTGACAGACTTTATTTTCTTGGGCTCCAAAATCACTGCAGATGGTGACTGCAGCCATGAAATTTAAAGACACTTGCTCCTTGTAAGAAAAGCTCTGACGAAACTAGACAGCATATTAAAAAGCAGCGACTTTACTTTGCCCACAAAGGTCTGTGTAGTCAAAGCTATGGTTTTTCCAGTAGTCATGTATGGATTTGAAAGTTGGACCACAAAGAAGGCTGAGTCCTGAAAAATTGATGCTTTTGAACTGTGGTGTTGGAGAAGACTCTTGAGAGTCCCTTAGACTTCAAGAGGATCAAATCAGTCAGTCCTAAAGGAAATCAGCCCTGAATATTCGTTGGCACAACTGATGGTGAAGCTCCAGTAGTTTGGCCACCTGATGGAAAAAGCTGACTCATTAGGAAAAACCCTGATGCTGGGAAAGATTGAAGGCAGAAGAAGGGGATGACAGAGGACGAGATAGTTGGATGGCATCACCAACTCAACGGATATGAGTTTGAGCAAGCTCTGGCAGATGGTGAAGGACAGGGAAGCTTGGCGTGCTGCATGCAGTCCATGGGGTCACAAAGAGTTGTAAACGACTGAGTGCAACAGAACAAATGGACCCTGTGGCATGGTGAATGGTTTCTGGTTTTTTTCTCAAACAGCACATGTCATGAATGGTAAGATAGACCTCTTTACCTTTCAGGACCAATGTAATCCACTGGGGAGATAAATCTGTATGATACCCTTAGATACCCTGGTTGTTGACTGGTTCTTGCCTTATATTTATTCCCAATACTGATTAATAGGGTTCCACATGTTTGCTGTGCCTGAAGACTCTCATTGATAACTATCCATGCCAGCTGTCTTGTGCCAGGCTTCTATTTCATTCTTACTGTAACTCTCCCCAGTACCTTTAGCCTGGTCCTCAAAGTGGTTTGTTCTGGGTATTGATAGTGGTGATGGTGTGCTTTCAAACTCATAGTGGTTACAACATTCACACACGATTTTTACATTAGAGAAATGGAAAACAAATAAATTTGTTAGTTGCATATGTAATGTTTACAGACATCAATAATAGTAAGCTTTTTAAATAGTATTCTGTAATAGTTCATAAAAAGCTAAGTATTCAAGAGGTATATATATTAGGGTCACTGAGTAAGTCAATAATTGAATAGTGATTAGTTCAAATTCAACTTTTCAGAGTTTTAAGGCATCTCTTTATATTTCTCCGAATGACACTTTTCTTAAAAAATAAGTCTCTCTTGGCTACTTCTAATCCTCTTCCCTAATTGTGAAAGAAAACCAAACAGGAAGTTACTACTTCTCTTTGTGCCAACTCTCTCAGACCACACAGAAGCAAAAGCTAGATGATTTGGCAGTGCTATCAGACCTGAGGAAAGTTTGGCAATAGTAAGAGTTAAAGGGAAGTTGATTGTGGTGTCACTAGGCCACAGTGGAGTGGTTGCAGGCAGGGCTAGCAAACTGCCTACACCCTGGGTGGGAGCAGCTGGGCCTGGAATTTGACCCATCGAGGGAAGAGAGAACATGTTGGTCCACTCGATGTCAGGATAAAATGGAAGTTGGCACTGTAGGGAGCTATTGAAACCACAAAGATTGCTTGTGGATGAGGAAGAAGCAGTGTAGGCAGAATGCTTGTGATCTAGTCGAGGTTGCTTTAAATACTTGACACTACTTCTTTCTAGGATTAAGGCCATGTAAGGTAATGCTATCTGAATATTTTGTTGAGATCAAGTCCTAACTTAGAAAAAACACCAAAACAGTAAAAAAAATAGAATTAGATGCAAAGATACTTTTTTGAGTAAGTTTGTTTATATTATGTTTAACTTTGGAGAAATTAGGTTTATCTATTAAAAATTACTTTAAAGCACTTTCATATGCTGGGTGAGATAGATTCTATAATGGCATAGCGTTATTGTTATGGTCATTAGAAGTAAGCTCAATATAAAGTAAAAAATGTATAACGCTACATATTCTGTGAAATAGGAATAATAATAATAGTTAACTTTCATTGAACACTCACTCTGATCCAGGCACAGTGTGTGGTGCTTTAAGTTTATATTCTTTTTAAAGTTCAAAACAAAGTCTGAGCAAGGTGCTGTTTGTTTTGTGGCTTGCAAAGGAGAAACTTGAGGCATAGAGAAGCTATGGGTGTTCTTTGGAAGAAATGATGCTAAAGCTGAAACTCCAGTACTATGGCCACCTCATGCGAAGAGTTGACTCATTGGAAAAGACCCTGATGCTGGGAGGGATTGGGGGCAGGAGGAGAAGGGGATGACAGAGGATGAGATGGCTGGATGGCATCACCAACTCGATGGATGTGAGTCTGAGTGAACTCCGGGGGTTGGTGATGGACAGGGAGGCCTGGTGTGCTCGATTCATGGGGTCACAAAGAGTCGGACACGACAGAGTGACTGAACTGAACTGAACTGAATATTTCATTGTATGTATGTACAACAACTTCTTTATCCATTCATCTGTCAATGGGCATCTAAGTTTCTTCCCTGTCTGAGCAACTGTAAATAGTGCTGCAGTGAACATTATGGTACATGTGTCTTTTTCAATTCTAGTTTCTTTGGGGTATATGATCATTAGTGGGATTGTTGGATCATATGGTAGTTTTATTCCTAATTTTTTAAAGAAATCTCTATACTGTTCTCCATAGTTGGCTGTATCAATTTACATTCCCACCAATAATGCAAGAGGGTTCCCTTTTCTTCACACCCTCTCCAACATTTATTGTTCATAGATTTTTTGATAATGGCCATTCATTGTGGTTTTGATTTGCGTTTCCCTAATAATAAGCACTGTTGAGTATCTTTTCATGTTTCTTAGCCATCTGTATATCTTTGGAGAAATGTCTGTTTAGGTCTTCTGCCTACTTTTTGACTGGGTTGTTTGCTTTTCTGATATTGAGCTGCATGAGCTACTTGTATTTTTGGAGATTCTATTGTCAATCATTTTAAGATTCTATTGTCAATCATTTTAACTAGGATTCTCAGTTGCTAGTCTAGTCCTCTTCAAAACTGTTGCCCGAATGCAAATTAGAACAACAATGTAAATCACTGCATACTTGCTGAAATGACTAAAATTTAAAAAGACTGACATATGATGCAACTGAAACTCTTATATGCCGCTGGTATAGTATAGAAGGGTACAAACTATTTGGAGAACAATTTGAGTGTTGCATACACTTACGTAACCCTATAATTCCTTTCTTAGGTATTTACCAAGAGAAATGAAAATGTACCTATATACAATGTTAATATCAACTTTATTTATAGTATTCAAAAACTGAAAATAATCCAAATGTCTATTAACTTGTGAATGGATAGACCATTTGTGATAATACATACAATGGAATATTAATCAGCAATAAAAAGGAATAGACTATTGATATTTGCAACTATATGGGTAAGTCTTAAAAATGTTATAATGAGAAAAGACAGACAAAAAATTGCACATAGTGTATGATTTCACGTATGTGAAGTTCTAGAATAGGCAGAACTAATCCAAAGTGATATAAAGTGGTTAACTAGGACTAAGAAAGTAGGATTAACTTAATAGGGATACCAGCAAAATTTTGAATAATATAAATGTTATTTATCTTCATTGTGGTGGTGGTTACACAGATTTATGGATTTGCCAAAACTTATTAGACAGTACACTTAAATTGAGTGTATCATATTTTATATAAGTTATCTCAGAATAAAATTGATTTAAAAATATCTTAAGTCTCTATTGCCTAGGGATTGTGAGACTTTATTTCTTTGAACTTCCTGCCCATTCCATCATGTTTATGTGAGTATGTATATACGTATAGTATTAATTTATTTATGAGATTGTGTACCAACTTGCTTATAGACTAGATCACTTCACAAAATTGAATTTTATGTATTTTTCTGTTTTTTTCTTATATTTGTCTATTTAGTCTTCTTTTGCTGACTGAATCAATTGTAACACTTTTTATTAATTTGATTATGTAAAAATCTATATACACCCGGCCATAATTTTCAAAATACAGTGCATAGTGCCAAATATTCAGGCCTAAGTAAAATGAAAATTTCAATTAACTAATAATATTTATTAATTTTCTATTAACTGAAAAAGCCTCTTAAATTAGCACCTCACATATGTGAAACAATGGAAAAGAAGTCTTTAATGGTGACTTTAAAGTGATAACTCCTAAATTATCATCTAATCATCTCACATAGATTGACTTGTAGTTTTCGCAAGTTTTCCTTACAATTGAAAGTCAGCATGCTATCTTAGGGAGAATTTAAATGTTGAAGTCAGGTGCATGGCTTGAATTTGAATCAGAGTTTCACTCCTTACCTGCTGGGTGACAATGGGCAACTAACTGCATAGGTTTTTTGATCATCAATTTACATATCTGGAAAAATAGAAATAATATTATGGGGTCATGACAGATAGGAAAACTGTATGGCATATAATGGATGCTAATATCTAATATGCCTGATTGCTATTACTTATAGTATTAAATGTAGTATAATAAAAAGAATGCTAGTTTAAAAGTTGGAATTTGAGATTTAATTCCCTGTACTTAATTCACCAGCTTGGTGACTGAGACAATCTTCTAGACAATGATCTAGAAGATTGACCATTTTGTAAAATGGTTATAATAGCAACTACATTGGTTTATTATGATGTTCAAATGAAACTTTATAAATTGAAGTATACCTGGTACAGAATAAGACCCGAAAAATGTTATTTGTTTTGGAATCCAACTTTTATTGAAATTCTCCCATAAAATGAGTAATGGCTCTACTAAATAAATATTAATGGTAGTATTCCATTCACGAGGTGTACCTAAAGATAGGTATTGCATAACCTTAGCTTAAGAGAAAAGAAAGACTGAGATCATTGACAAAACCTTTTTCATTTTATCCAGATCTTTGACATTTTAAAGATACAGCTAAACAAGTGGCCAGATAATGCAGAAGGTACTTTATGATCCTGTTTTTCAATTGCTTGTTTCTGTTTTTTATTAGATTTCTATGAAAGTCTAGAAGGTGGGAAACAGAAGGCAATGCAACCAAGAATAATACAATACTGATCTTATTTTTGATAGTGCAACAGTTTCATCATGCCTTGTTATTAAGCAGAGGAATTAAGCAGATGTCCAAATAGACTTGAAGCTCCAGGGACTCCAGCTCTGTAAAATTATTCATGATACACATTAAAATGAGATTTTTTATGATGAAAATAATGTTATGAATTATTCTTCTACTGAGAGTGTCTATTTCCAATTGGATATTCAAAATAAGAGATAATAACATATAAACACATATCATACTTAAATCTTTTTTGAAAACAAGAAAGTAAACCTGTTAAGAAAATAAAGCATAATAATTAAGCCATATATTCTTTAAAAAATGAGCACAGAAATATTCACACATTGTCTTGTGAAAGTGTTGATAGCAGCATATCTTCCAAATTTTGAATTAGAAAATCATGTATAGGTGTGTCATGGCACCAAAAAGATCCAACAAGTGATCTCCTTTTCTACATAAACTCTACCTGTCTACCTGCAGGTATAAATACTCTGATATTAGAATCAGTATATTGTTGGATGTCAAGATGTGTTGCCACTGTCATTATTTTTAGTTAAATAGATATGTTCACGTGAGACCTTTTAATTCCCAAGACCTTGTTTTTCATGTTTAATTATGGAATTATTTTGCATAATTTTAAAATCTTGCCTGAAAAATTGAATTTATTTCATATAAAATGATAGAAATATAACTACTGGTATTTAAAATAGTATAGTTTGACTCATTCAAATGTAGCTTAAATAAGAAATTAAACCTCACATATAGTTATTTTCTAAATAAGTTACAAAAATAATAGCTTCTCTCTTCATGCTTGTTACTATCATCTCTCCTTTTTGCATCGTCAAAAAGGACAAACCAGAGCATTATATAGAGGGCATTTTCTACTTTGTTTATGTACAAGCTCCATAATAAAACAGTTCTAATGAGCTTGTAAGACATAAACAGAAATAAATTCATCAGAATAAAGTAACTGAATAATGACAAAAGAACACTAGCTAAATAAGAATTATCTGTGAGGAGCAGATTTATAAATGTCTTATGGAGAAAACCCTTTGTTTTATAAATCTTTTTTTTTTTAATTAATTTTATTTTTAAACTTTACATAATTGTATTAGTTTTGCCAAATATCAAAATGAATCCGCCACAGGTATGTTGATTTCTGTAAGTTTTAGAACTACTTCTCACATAAATATCCTTTGGGCTATAGTGCAACTTTTGAAAGAAGTTACTTGCCCGGGATTGCATGGTTTTAATATGCTAAAGATTTTTATTGAAACAAAAACATTCTGACTTTGTATTTACTGATCTTTTTTCTGTGTTATATAAAATCAAAAGCACACAGAACTGAGATTACTTAACCAAAGGATTATTCAGCTTTTGAAATAATTTTGAAAATTCATGTTTTTCAAGTAATTTGGGTGGGGGATTGGGTTCAGATTTACTGTCTAGCCAGCAGTTTATTGCTTATACTCATAAATATTCATATTTAACAAACCTACACTTTCATATATTTATGCCTTAAATGAGAATGCATCATCTTTGAGTCACTGTTAATAACTGAAAAATGGAGCTATATTAGTAATACCATTTCATTTTAATGGTAAATTTTTATGAACTAAAATCACCCAATTATTTTCTAGGTTAAAAAAAGGAACTTTTAATAGTATTTGAAAAAAAAAAAAACCCTCAATGAATTGTCTGTGAATAATTCAAATATAATTTAATTTCCCTGATTTCTGATTAATTCCACAAAAATTTAGAATATAGGCATAGCAGACAGTCATTACATTTCTGCCTACCTGGTATACATATCCCTTTCTTTTGGCATAACAACATTTTGACTTTATTTTGGGGAGTCACATGTCCCTACTTTTAGTCTAAGCTCTAGGTGTTATTAGGAATGAAGAGCTGTTTCTCATTTGGGGCTTGCTAAGGATGAATGAAGCACAAGCTGGAATCAAGATTGCCAGGAGAAATATCAATAACCTCAAATATTCAGATGACACCACCCTTAAGGCAAAAAGCAAAGAGGAAGCTTCTTGGTGCAGGTTAAAGAGGAGAATGAAAAAGCTGGCTTAAAACTCAGATTCAAAAAACTAAGATCATGGCATCTGGTCCTATCACTTCATGGCAAATAGATGGGGAAACAATGGAAACAGTGACAGATTATTTTCTTGGGCTCCAAAATCACTGAAGATGGTGACTGCAGCCATGAAATTAAAAGGCGCTTGCTGCTTGGAAGAAAAACTCTGACAAACCTAGACAGCATATTAAAAAGCAAAGACATTACTTTGCCCACAAATGTCCATATAGTCAAAGATATGGTTTTTCCAGTAGTCACCTATGGATATGAGAGTTGGACCATAAAGAAAGCTGAGCGCCAAAGAATTGATGCTTTTGAACTGTAGTGTTAGAGAAGACTCTTGAGAGTCCCTTAGACTGCAAGAAGATCAAACCAGTCAATCCTAAAGGAAATCAGCCCCGAATATTCATTGGAACAACTGATGCTGAAGCTCCAGTAGTTTGACCGCCTGATACGAAGAGCCGACTCATTAAGAAAGACCCTGATGCTGGGAAAGATTGAAGGCAGGAGGGGAAGGGGATGACAAAGAACAAGATGGTTGGATGGCATCACCAACTCAATGGACATGAGTTTGAGCAAGCTCTGGGAAATGATGAAGGACAAGGAAGCCTGGTATGCTGCTTCATGAGGTCACAAAGAGTCAAACACAACCAAGTGACTGAGAAACAACAAAGTGGAAGAAACCTAGCTTGAAGCAAGTGGGTCCATCTTGCTACCAGATGGAGAGAGCTTGATGAAGTCAACACAGAGAAAAGGGAAGCTAAGAAATGGAGTGATGTAGGTTCTTAACAGCATTTCTTCACACCGATTGTAGCCAGCTTTACTTCTGCACTTTAGTGAAGTGAGCCAATTTTTTGATTGACTGATTGCATAAGCCTCTCTGACTTAAGTTTCTGTTACTTGTAACTGAAAATGCACTAATCAATACACTATATAGATAGATGATCATAACTTCAGTCCTTCAACATGAGAGTACAAAGTTAACAACCCTGAAAAATTCATGAAAGTATATGTTGAACCTTGAGCATAAAAGGCCTTAAATATTTATCTTTTCTATGTAAATAGAATCATGCATGGGATTCTTCATGCAAGAATACTGGAGTGTGTTGCCATGCCCTCCTGTGTGATGCAAGTGACTCATTCATTCAACTATGCTCTGTGCTATGCCTAGTCACCTGGTCATGTCCGACTCTTTGCAACCCCATGGACTGTAGCCCACCAGGCTCCTCTGTCCATGGGGATTCTTCAGGCAAGAAAACTGGAGTTGGTTGTCATGCCCTCCTCCAGGGGATCTTCCCAACCCAGGGATCAAACCGAGGTCTCCTACATTGCAGGCGGATTCTTTACCATCTGAGCCACCATGGAGGCCCATTCAACTATACCTTCTGGTAAACCAGAAATATGGATAACTATCCTAGTATGCCAGTTCAGTGTTACACAAAGAAAAATAGGATTTCCTTTGAGAATAGCAGGTAAACATTGTTCAGTCACTAAGTCGTGTCTGAGACTGCAACCTCATGGACTGTGGCACACCAGGCATGCAGGTAAAGTGTAGAATGTTCAATTTATATGAATTAAGGATCAATCAAGCCAAATGAATGTTGTTTACATTTAAAAGTATATGCCATTTGTTTTTTTTTCTGAAAGTAGGTGGCTTACTATTTGTATCAAATAGCACAAAAGCATTATGTTCCCCTAAAGAGGACAAAACATTTTTTAGAACATTTTAAAATATCTGCTTTAAGATATGCTGTATTCTCGCCTGGAGAATCCATGAACAGAGGAGCCTGGCGGGCTGCAGTCCATAGGGTCGCAAAGAGTCGGACACGACTGAAACGATTTAGCACAGCACAGCACATACCTATAGAAAATTGCTGCTCCTTTAAAAGTATTAGCCTTCATGTTCTATTTCTAAGCATCTCCTCCCTTGCCTTCCACTCTCTCAATCACAAATATTTGATAGTTCACTCTATGCCAGACACTGTGCCAAGTATAAGGGATGCAGGAGTAAAGACTGACGAGTCCTCTTCTTATAGATACTTCTAAATTTTATTATAAAGTTAATATAAAAAAGTAGAAAGGTGTTTTAAAGTCTACCAAAATTATAGATGCTTCTATTTTCTAGGCAAGATCACATTGTATTTATACTCCAGACAATCAGGTAGAAACTGCATAACACCATTTATGTGCTTAGTCACTCAGTCATGTCCAACTGTTTGCGACTCCATAGACTGAAGTCCACCAGGTTCCTCTGTCCATGGGGATTCTCCATGCAAGAATACTGAAGTGGGTTTCCATGACCTCCCCAAGAAATTATCCTTAGGAAGCCTCTTTTTAAAAAATAAGATAGAGGTTTCATTTATGTTTTATCCCCTATCAGAGTCAGTACCAAGTAGCACCTCTGTCACAGGCACTGCTCCTGCCCTTGGCCTAAGAAGTTCCTCTCCAAATGTCTGAAAAGCCCTGGACCCTGAGAGCTGGAATGGCTCACCTGGACATGAGGATTGATGGCAGGGTTCCCTATGGTGCCCTGAAAGCATACGTAGGCAAGCTTACTAAGAAAGGAAAGGCAACCTGACCTCTTTTATTACTTTTCTTGGGGAAGACATTTTTGGTCTGGTGACCAAAAAATGTCACAGCCTACTTCATGAATTTTGGACACTGATAAATAAGTCTTTCCCTATCTATTAAAGTAACATAAAGGACAAACAAGCCAGAATGACTGCAGGCAGAACAAAACTAACTTTCATAAAGAATTTGTGGTATGCTATGTTCTCCTTCCTCATTGGCAATGTAGGCTATTTCTAGGAAAGTTCATGGTTTTGACATTAGGAACAATATATAGCAGTCATGGTGGTAAATCTCATTAGTTTTCTTTGATAGAAAAAGTACTTTTTATGTGGTGTTGTCAGGTGATTAGGTCCTTTTAAATGATTTTCTCAAGGATTTCCTTAACAACTTCATGCTTGCTGACCCATGACCTGTAAATTGTGACTCTAATCCCTTGACTGAATCTATGCTAATTAACCCTCATCTAATCCTCATCTAGGGTTTGCTTATTGATTGGTCTGTTTACTTTGGGACTTCTCAGAGTATTAAATATGATAATAAAAATAATGAGTATTCAACAGGAATAGTATGTAGCATCTCCAAAATTATTTGATCACTGACTGATTTTTCCTTCTCATAGAATTTCTTAATATTAGTGTTCTAGAGAATAATTTGGAGAAGGCAATGGCACCCCACTCCAGTACTCTTGCCTGGAAAATCCCATGGACGGCGGAGCCTGGTAGGCTGCAGTCCATGGGGTCGCTAAGAGTTGGACACGACTGAGCGACTTCCCTTTAACTTTTCACTTTCATGCGTTGGAGAAGAAAATAGCAACCCACTCCAGTACTCCTGCCTGGAGAATCCCAGGGACAGGGGAGCCTGGTGGGCTTCCATCTATGGGGTTGCATAGAGTCGGACACGACTGAAACGACTTAGCAGTAGCAGCTTAGCAGAGAATAATTATCAAAAAGTTAGTTGCTCGTTTAGAAATAAGCATTTTCTTTGTTAATATCAACTAATTGTTTCTATTTCAAATAATGTCAGGAGTATTGCCATCAGATCAGATCAGTCGCTCAGTCGTGTCCGACTCTTTGTGACCCCATGAATCGCAGCACGCCAGGCCTCCCTGTCCATAGTTAATGCGAAAATTAACAGACTTTATATGAAGGCAATGACTGTATGTAATTTTTCTTTTTGTTCCCAGCTTTGTTGAAATATACTATATATCATGTTGACATATAACATTGCGTAAATGTGATGATTTGGTGTGTGTGTATATTACAAAATAATCACTGCAGTGAATTTTGTTAACATCTTCATCGTCTCACATAATTACCATTTTGTGTGTGTGTTGTGAAAATATTTAAGATGTACTCTCTTAGCATCTTTCAAGTATATAATACATTATTAACTATAGTTAACTTCTAAAGGAGATCAGTCCTGGGTGTTCATTGGAAGGAATGATGCTAAAGCTGAAACTCCAGTACTTTGGCCTCCTCATGTGAAGAGTTGACTCATTGGAAAAGACTCTGATGCTGGGAGGGATTGGGGGCAGGAGGAGAAGGGGACAACAGAGGATGAGATGGCTGGATGGCATCACTGACTCGATGGACATGAGTTTAGGTGAACTCCGGGAGTTGGTGATGGACAGGGAGGCCTGGCGTGCTGCAATTCATGGGGTCACAAAAAGTTGGACGTGACTGAGTGACTGAACTGAACTGAACTGAAGGTCCTTAAAACTTACATCTTGTAACTGGAAGTTTGTACACTTTGGTCAACAACTCCCTTCCTCCAACTTCTAGCCCCAGCAACCACCATACTTTCTGTTCCTGTGAGTCTAACTTTATTTTAGACTCCACATATAAGTGAGATCCTTCAGTATTTGTATTTGTATCTTAATTCTTTCATGTAGCATAATGCCCTCATGGGCATCCATGTTGTCCCAAAAGGCAGAACTTTCTTCTGAATACTATTTCTTCCTCATTGAATATTATTCCATGTGTGTATAATAATACATACATTATTCTATATATTTATCACATTTTTCTTTGCATGTATATACCAAATAATATTCCATTGTCTCTATATACCACATGAACATGAACAATGCTGCCAAGAACATGAGGCTGCAAATACTTTCTCAGGAAAGTGATTTTATTTTTTACATATATATATGTGTGTATATATATATATCTTCAGAAGAGGGATAGCTGGATAATATGATAGTTCTAATTTTTAATTTTTTGAGGAATCTCCATACTGTTTTTTATAGAAGCTGTATTATTTTACCTTTCTACCAGTAGTGCACAAGGCTTCCCTTCTCTTCACATCCTCATCAACACTTGTATGCTTGTCATTTTCTTAATAGCCATTCTAATAGATGTGAAACGATATCTCATTATGGTATTGATTTGCATTCCGTTGATGATTAGTGATGTTGAAAACTTTTCATGTACTTGTTAGTCATTTATTGTCAAGATTATTTAGGCCCTTTGATCATTTTTTTAAGTCATATTATTTGGAGTTTGTTGCTATTGAATTGTATGAATTTATTATCTATTTTGTATATTAACCGCCTATCAGATATAGGATTTACAAATATTTTCTCCCATTCCATAGACAGTCTTTTCATTATATTTCATTTTATTGATTGGTTCTCTATGCAGAAGCATTTTAAGATGATGTCCTCTCACTTACTCATTTTCACTTTTGTTGGTTGCAGTTTTGATGTCATATCCAAAAAAATTCATTAGAAGGTCCAAAGTCAAGGCTTTCTTCCCCCGTGTTTTTTTTCCCCTGGGAATTTTAAGGTTTTAGGTCTTATATTTGGAGAAGGCAATGGCACCCCACTCCAGTACTCTTGCCTGTTAAATCCCATGGATGGAGGAGCCTGGTGGGCTGCAGTCCGTGGGGTCGCTCAGAGTCGGACATGACTGAGCGACTTCACTTTCACTTTTCACTTTCCTGCATTGGAGAAGGAAATGGCAACCCACTCCAGTGTTCTTGCCTGGAGAATCCCAGGGACGGGGGAGCCTGGTGGGCTGCTGTCTATGGGGTCGCACAGAGTCGGACACGACTGAAGGGACTTAGCAGCAGCAGCAGCAGCAGCAGCAGCAGCCTTTAAATATTTGACAAAATTCATCATGGAAACCATTTGTTTTTATTAATGATATCCTATAATTCTCTCATTCTTTCTTTTTTTTTCTTTTTACTCTTCTGACTAGATGATTTTAAATGACTCTTCTTCCTGCTCACTAATTCTTTTTCTATTTGGTTGACTCTCTTGTTGAAACTCGCTATTGAATTCTTCAGGGCAGTCATTGTATTCCTCAATTCTAGTGTGTGTGTGTGTGTGTGTGTTTTTAATGATTTCTGTTTTGTTGTTGGCTCATTTGGTTAATGCAGTATTTTCCTAATTTCATTTAGTTGTCTGTGCTTCCTTATAGTTCTTTGAAATTTTGAATTCTTTGTCAGATTGTTCATAGATCTCCATTTATCTAAGATCAGTCATTAGAATTTTATTTATATCCTATGATATTTATGTTTCCTTGATTATTTAATCCTATGACCTTGTGTTGGTATCTGGGCATTGAGGAAGTAGGCACCTCTTCTAGTTTTTATGTATTGGCTTAGAGAGAGAAGTCCTTTAATGAGTCAACCCATCCGGAGGTTCTAGTGCTTTCTGTGAGCAGACTTGCTTCTGGAGTCTTTGGGCAGGTAGATGTGAGCCTGGTTTAGCAGCTGGGCAGATCTGGTGTTCAGGTCTGTGGCTCCTGTCCTAGGTCCTGGGTCCATAGGGGCAGGCCTGGATCCTATGTCTTCAGAGGCTAACTAGGTTTAGGGGCTGACTAGAGGTGGTCCTAGGCCGGTGTCTGCAGGGCCTGCCCCAGTCTGGAGCCTGGGGCCATGGGAGTTGACCTATAGCTTGAGGTCTCAGGGGCTATCATGAAGGCTTGGGCTATGGAAACCTCTCTGGTGCTTGGGTGGCCTGAGATCCTAGGACTGTAGGAGTTGCCCTGGCACTGGAGTGGGTTGAGGACCTGAGTCTTTGGAGCCAATCTGGTGCTATGAGAGCATGCTTGGCACTGAGTGGGTTAGGAATCAAGGACTATTGTATCATAGCTGGCCTAGCATTGGGGTTGGCAAGGAATCTGGACTTGAGGGAACCTTCCTGGGGTTGGAGAAGTCATCCTGGCACTGGTGCAGCTGAGTGTTGTGGTCTGTGCTCATTTCATTCTTTCTCCCCTACAGAAGAATATCTCTCTCTGCACTGGGCCTAGGAGAGGGGTAATAGGGAAAATGTGAAACTGTCTTTCCTACTTGCTTCAATTCATCTTACATCTGTGCTTTGTCCAAGTACTGTAATTCCTTCACTGAAATCCTTATCTCTTCTGGAGATATTTTCATCCTTGGATAGTTTGTTCACATTGATGTTTCTGTGAGGTGACCAGCACTGGAAAGTCCTGTATCACCATCTTACTGACATCATTCCATTCATGAACCTTCTAAAATATTCTAAGATGGCTTCCAACTTTGACCAATAGAACCTGAGCAGAAAGAGTCTGGAAGTGTATATTATCAAAATCAGAAGTGGTGGAAGAGGGCAGGAGTTCCTTAGAGGGCATCCAGAGAGTCTTTAAGTTTGTTTGTTAAGGAACACTTTTCCTTGGGCTGTTTCTGAATATCAAATTCACTTTTAAAGATAAAGATTTAGTTATCACTTCTAGCCAAGACTGAATAAGAGAATCCAGATTATCATCTCACCTACCTGAAGTTTATTCCTTCAGATACTATTGCACCTGCATTCTCCCTCTTCACTCCCTTTTCCTAGGTGGTTTCTTTTTCTGTGGTTAAATACTACTTTTTCTTGAAGTACAAGAACAGCCTTAGCAACTTCCACCCTGAGGAATTTCACATAATTGCTCTTTCTCGTTCTGCCTGACTACCTCACTGGAATGGTGGTAGGTAAGAAGAGGTCAAGAGGCTTCTCAGGTGGCTCTAGTAGTAAAGAACCTGCCTGCAAATACAGAAGACTTATCCGGGTTCGATCCCTGTGTTGGGAAGCTCCCCTGGAGGAGGACATGGCAACCCACTCTAGTATTTTTGCCTGGAGAGTCCCATGGACAGTGGAGCCTGGCAAGCTACAACCAATGGGGTCAAAAAGAGCTGGACACAACTGAAGCAACTTAGCACACACATGCAAGAAGAGGTCAAAGCTGGGGTGACCTAGAGTTTCTTAAATATAATAGATTTAAATAACCATTTACAAAGAGGAGAAATAAATGGACGAGTAGTACTAAGGTAATATTTTTACTCTTCCTTCAAACTCTTTTTGGCTGTAGAGGATTGTCCAGCTGATATTCCATGTGTTCACTCGTTCAACTGTGAGCAGGTCCTCAGAAGTTCTAAGCTGTCTTTCAATTTCTGGCTTTGCATATGTTATTTCTTCCTTATCAAATATTCCTTACCTCACTTTTCACTGACCTATCTCCTGTCTTCCCTCCAGATATAAGCTCAGATATCATTTCATCCAGGAAATCTTAACAGTTTAAGTTTGGGGAAGATGCTACTTGTATGTGCTTCCCCTAATACATTCTGCTTACATTTGGTGTAGCCCTTAAGATTCTCTGTTGCAGATGCCTCCTTTCCTTGATTCTCCTATTAAACTTTAAGCTGTTTTAGGTGTGTTATATCTTGTTTTCTCTTTTATAACCAGAGCATAGCATAGTGCCTGGAAGCTGCTCAGTGGAGCTCGGGTGATTAGTCCAAAGTTACGTAGCTAATGAGTAGCAGATTTAGGATTCAGATCCAGCTCTCTATCTGCCTATGGGGCATTTGTTTTGTGCTGTTCTGAAAACCACCACTTCTCCCTCCCACCTAAACACACATCTATTAAAAGACTAGAGTCTTTAAAGTATTGCGTGATACAGACAATCTTTGTTAGGGAAAAATCCACAGCTAAAGTAAATTATTCTAAAACTCTCCATTGAAGTGTGACAAAAATTGGCACCACATGTGGTGTTTCTACTGCAGGGTGCGTTAGCCAAAGAATGGGCCCTGATGTGTTTCCATGTGGTGGAACAATAATAATACCTATGATCCAGCCATGTGGAATGAATATGTCATGGCTAAATTGCACAAAAATGTCCTCCCCCAATCAAACAATGTTATTCCATAAAATATATTTAAAATATAGTGACTTGTTCATTTATGTTAACAGGAGTGAACTGTACTTCTGGTGTTTTTAATAATGAAAAGAATTACGTTTTTAATCTTTTCACTTAAGTGTATTTCACTAAATTGTCATTACGTGTTATAGTTTGTAATATATTTGTGCTACAAGACAATTTGTCTTTCAGTATCAACTGCTATGAATTATGTAAAAGTCTCTAAGTATTTTTGTCTTAATCATTTTGATGTTAGCCTTTCAGATTGTGATAGCATTAAAGACTGCTGAAGCTGAAAGAAGAAAAACAATTTTGGCAATAATTTCTACAGCTGTACAGAGTGTATTTTATACCCTCATTAGAGAGATAGTTTTTTTGTAATTCAGATGGCACAGTCTAAACACATAATCTGTTCATTGTAATTGTTCAGCCCTTTTAATGGATTTGATATCTAAAGACCTTAATTGCCAAGTATCTACCTCGAATAGAGAGAGTCAGTCACATGATATTATAAAAAGCAATTGAGTTAAAAAATTTTAATTAGGAGACAGCCTCAAAAATACATATTTTTGAGATCTCCTGAAAGATCAGGTGATGTGGGACCAGATGTTTATGCAGCATCACACCTTGGAGTGATGTCACTGCTGCCTGTCCCCTTTTAGGCACTTGTGTCTCTACTCCCTTACACACACATTTCCCCTCTTTTATATTATCTCCTTGGCCCTCTTGGCATTGATTTCTTGATATCTGGATGAAGAATTTCTATCTATATAAATAATGATAGTTTTGTCAACCAATCAAGTAGATCCAAACAAATTTTACTTTCAAGATTAATAGTTATTGAGTTATTTAATGTTTTTTTAAGTGTTGGAGAGTTAAAAAAAAATAGGATGACATCATGATAGGATTAAGTGAATTTTTGGCCAATATTATTTTGTATATGACAGTTTAGTTCAGTAAGAATTTATTGAGCATCTATGTAGTCCTGAGGATATAGCCATCTTCCTTTAAGAAACTTATAGACCTTCTCTGCCCATATCAATCACCTGTTAACAAACCAGTAATAGGACTGTGACTTTGGAGTAGGATATACTGTCACCTTTTACATAAAACAGAAGTAGAAGAATTCAATAATTTAAAAGCTTTATATTTAGAACTGTGTTTAGTTTGTGAATAGTGTTGACTTCATCAAAATTAAAAGAAATCTAAATAATTAAATGATATTCTTCATTAAAAAACTCTTTTATAAGTAAGCATATTTTTTTTTCTTGGAAAAAAAGAGCCCTTGAAAAGTAGGATTCACTTGTTCTCTTACTGAGCATGGTTATAGAAAGTAGGCCATTGCTTTTCTCACCAAATTAACTAAATATGTTAGCCCTTGAACTTTACAAAAGGTTTGTTAATGCTAGAATGGACATGGTGTTCTTCATCTACTTTGTAGTTGAGAAAGAGCTGTTTACGTGTTCTTTGGCCTGCTTTATTGCCTTCAGAATGCTTCAGTGTTTCTTTTGCTTTCAAGACAGAGGAGCACAGAGATTTCCCTATTCTTGGCACTGACTCTTGCTTATGGTCATTATGTGGCATTTGACTTTGGAACATCTCATTACTTTTATCTAACTTTTTACAATAATGACAATAATGGTAACATAATAAAATAAATCCAGAATAAATAGGCAAAATTATAAATCATTTATCAAAGATGAAGTCTTATCAAATTCTTTTTTACTCCAGAATTTCTTATTAATCTGCTTTGAATATCAGTTCTTACAACCAATACCTATTCTCTATACGATAGTGCTGGTCTCATAAGTAGAAATTTTATACTTACTATTATTTCTCTACAGCCATTTTGACTTTCTTGATGCCTCTAACAAACTCTGCACACAGAAATTAGATTTTTATTCATGAAGTAATTAACCCTAGCATGGAACCCCGTACTTTCTTTCTATTCAGTGAATTCTTAGCTTTCTTAACAGTAGCACAACTTCTGCTCTCACCATACCACCAGTAGATCTGCTTTAGTTTTTAAGGAGATGCACATTGACAAACGCAGTAGATTCTCCTCAGACCTTTGGTTGTTGTTTTTTTTTTTTTTTCTGCTTGATCTTGATCTTGCTTGTTGACCCTCTCTTTGAAACTTCTGTTACCTTCGTTGACACTATAATCTCCTAGTTTCTCCTTCCCTTCTTAGTTTGTTTCACAGAATTTTCTTCCTCTATCTATCCTTTATATAAAATAAATCACATTTTATTTTTGGACCTTTCATGTATTCACCTCTTCCCTGAGTGATTTACTGCGTGCTTATAGCAAAAGACATATTTCTATGCCACTATTTCTCAAAGCTCTGTCTTCAGTGTGGATTTTTGTTTCTTGCCCCACACTTTTCTGCTCAACCCTTGAATATACATATTTATTTATGTAGACTACAGTGCTTCAAATTTAACTTATAGTTTTGCACTTGTGCCTGATCATCCTCTTTTATTTCTTATCCTGGTAGAAAATACCATTATATATATACAAAATCCCAAACTAAAACTTGAGACTAATCCTGATCTGCTTCTTCTCAATCTTGAGTTCAGTCTTTACTCTAGGGAGATGAAAAATAGTTTTAGAGACCACTAACTTTCTGTTCTAGTGTCCTGCTTTCTGTCACACCTGCTGCCATCTTGGAATAGGCTTTCCAGATCTTTTACTTTGGCAATGTAATTATTCTTAGGATCTGACCCCATACTTCTTTCATTTCCACTGTCATTGACCCTGTCATTGACCTTCTTAAAAAGCAACACTGTCTCATTGCTTTCAAAACAAAAACAGGAAATACCTTTCACAGACTCATTGCCTGTAACAGAGGTTTTGAGACTTTTTTTTTACATAAATGAAACTTAACTGGAAGACTGAACAAACAAATAAGCTGGGAAGCTTTTATTTCCCTGTAAAAATTCTATAATTTGAAAACCACTGGCCTACAATATAAAATCAAAATTCTTCCATATGGCAAACAAGGCCTTCCTTATTTTACTTCCTTATTTTCTTACCTCCTGATTTTACTTTACTTTTACTCCTTATTTTACTTCCCTACCCCACCATCTATCTCATCCCATTTCAACCTGCTCTCCACCACATTAATCTCCCTGCCATTCCCTAAACTGGCCACTTTTGTTTAGGGCCTTTCTACTGTTCCACATCATCTACTGACTGCCTGAATGTTCTTCCTTACACTGTATGACTTAAAACATCTGGCTCATCTTTGAGACCCAATTAAACTGTCCTCTCAGAGGACTATCTCAGTGCTCCCCTTTCCTGACTACACAGTGTTCCCCAAACAACATTTCTTATTCCTGCCTTTGAACACCATAGTATGTTTATATGCATATATTTGTGTATGTTATAAATATACTTTTACTTTATACATACATTTATTCAGTTTGTTTATGAGTTAATTTCTTCTATTATGCTATGAACTTCTTAAAAGTCATTGCCATACTCATCTTTGTATTCCCAGTCTCTAGGAGAATGCTTTGATAAAGTTTAACATCTGGTACCTTTGACAATAATTTTAGGTAGTATTTCTTTATCTACATATATTATTTATAATATCTACTTTTCTTCCTCAAAAACACAAATGCAGCCATCTACTTTTGCATAGTTCTTCAGTATTCTCTGGAGAAGGAAATGGCAACCCACTCCAGTATTCTTGCCTGGAGAATCCCATGGATGGAGGAGCCTGGTGGGCTACAGTCCATGGGGTCGCAAAGAGTCGGACATGACTGAGCGACTTCACTTCACTTCACTTAAGTATTCTACTATAGTTTCTTTAGTTATTATATCAATAAGTACAAATCCTCCTTCATAGATTCTTATTTTAAAATTTGGAAGTGTTCTTTTTTTTTTTTATCATCTATTCATTTGTTAATTCATCCAACAAACATTTATTGAGAACCTATACTGCACTGGGGATGAAGAAGTAGAAGCGAGGAGAGAGAGAGAAGCAGGGATGTTCATCAGTGTTATGGTTTTGCTGTCCATGGTTATAACTTTCAAACTTATCACATATGGGTCCTTTAGAAAAAAATTAAATTTGGTGTTTAATGCATTAATCCTTAGGCTGGACTGGATCATGAGATTCAAGAAAGGGGGAATAAAGTTCTGACAATTCTTTTATTTAATTTAAATTGAAGTATAGTTTATTTATAATAGTATATTATTTTCAGGAGTACAGCATAGTGATTTAGTATTTTTACAGATTATACATTATTATAAGATAATGGCTATAATTCCCTGTAGTGTACAATATATCTTTGTTGCTTATCTATTTTATGCATAGTAATTTGTATCTCTTAATACTAAGCCAATGGCACCCCACTCCAGTACTCTTGCCTGGAAAATCCCATGGACGCAGGAGCCTGGTAGGCTGCAGTCCATGGGGTCGCTAAGAGTCAGACATGACTGAGCGACTTCCCTTTCACTTTTCACTTTCATGCATTGGAGAAGGAAATGGCAACCCACTCCAGTGTTCTTGCCTGGAGAATCCCAGGGACGGGGGAGTCTGGTGGGCTTCCGTCTATGGGGTTGCACAGAGTTGGACATGACTGAAGCAACTTAGCAGCAGCAGCAGCAATACTAAGCCCAGAATTTGTCCCTCCCTCCCTTCCCTCTCCCCATTGGTAACATCTAGTTTATTTTCTATGTCTATAAATCTGTTTCTGTTTTGCATATTACATTCATTTGTATTTGTTTTTAGATTCATCATATAACTGATATCATAGTATTTGTCTTTCTCTATTTGACTTACCTCTCTAAGCGTAATATTCTCTAGGTCCATCCACAAGTTTTATTTCTTTTTCCTGTCTGATTGCTGTGGCTAAAATTTCTAATACTATGTTAAATAGAAGTGGTGAGAGTGGGCATCCTTTTCTTTGTTCTAGAATTTAGAAAGGTGTCAGCTTTTCACTCTCAAGAATGATGCTAGCTGTAGGTTTGTCATTTGTTCCTTCTACACCTAACTGGATCATAATTTTTATCATGAATGGAAATTGAATTTTGTCAGTTGCTTTTTCTATAGCTATTGAGGTGATCATGTAATTTTTATCCTTCTTTTTGTTAATATGGTGTATCATATTAATTGATTTGTGAATATTGAACCAATCTTTTCTTTTTGGAATAAGTCCAACTTGATCATGGTCTATAGTTCTTTTTATATATTGTTGAGTTTGATTTGCTAATATTTTTGTTGAAGATTTTTGCATCTATTATTCATCATAGATATTGACGTATAATTTTCTTTCTTCGTAGTGTCTTTGCTTGGTTTTGTTTATTAGGGTAATGATGGCCTTATAGAATGAATCTGGGAGTGTTCCATCCTCTTCGTTTTTTTTGGAATAGTTTGAGAAGGATACGTTTTAGTTCTTCCTTAATTGTTTGGTAGAATTCCCCTGCAAAGTCTTAAAGTCCTGGATTTGTTTGATGGAAGTTGTTTTTTTTTAAATTACAAATTCAATTTCACTACTAGTGATTGTTCTGTTCAAATTTTTTTTGTTTCTTCTTGATTCAGTTTTAGTAAGTTATATTTTTCTAGAAACTTCTCTATTTCTTCTAGGTTGTCCAATTCATTTTCATATAACTATTCATAGTATTCTCTTAGAATTTTTTGTATTTCTTTGGTATTGATTGTTTTTTTCCTCTTTCATTTCTTATTTTGTTTATTTGAGTCCTCTCTCTTTTTTCTTCATGAGCCTGGCTAAGGTTTATTAATATTTTTGTCTTTTCAAAAAAACAGCTCTTGGTATCATTGATTTTTTTTGGTTGATTTTTATTTGTGTCTGTATTTTATTTATTTCCCCTCTGATTTTTACTATTTCCTTTCTTCTTCCAACTTTGTGCTTTTTTTGTTCTTTAAATCCTTTAGGTGGTAGGTTAGGTTGCTTATTAGGTTGCTTGAAATGTTTCTTGTTTCTTGAGGAAGGCCCATATCTCTATAACCTTCCCTCTTAAAACTGCTTTTGGTACATTCTGTAGATTTTGGAGTATTCCCATTTTTACTTGTCTCAAGATATTTGCTGATTTCCTCTTAGATTTCATTGACCATTGGTTTTTCAGTAGCATGTTTAGTACCTATGTATTTTTCTTTCTATAGTTGATTTCCTATACATATCAATTAAGCTTAAGTGGCCTGTTGTGTCATTTAAGCCCACATTGCCTTATTGCTTTTCTGTCTTTCTTAACTGAATTTCTGGGTTCAAACTTGTGGCAAAGTAGTTGCAGGGGACCCGTCAGCTTCTAGGACAGACCGCTCTCCATCCTGCTGCATGCATTCTGCAGGACCAGAATCCAGGCTTTTCCAGCCTTTCTACCTTACTCAGCAGTCCTCCAGTCAGACAAAGGGAATTCCCTCTATCAATTCCAGGGCTGGGACATCCAGTTTGTGGCTTAACCCCCTCCCTCCTCAAGGTGGGTGTTCAATCATATAATCTCGATTTCCTCTGAGTCCCCTCCCAGGGCGCAAGTCCTGACCCTACTGCTTTCCTTCCCTTCCTACTCAACTATGTGTGTATCTTTCTAACCACCTCACTTTAGTTGTATAGGAGTCCTTCTGCCAGCTTCCAGTTAATTTTCAGTGAGAATCGTTCCACATGTAGGTGTATTTTTGATGTGTTAGTGGAGAGAGATGAGCTCTGCATCCTCTTACTCTGCCATACTGATTTTTGTCCTGCTTTTACTTTTTAATGTCTCTACTCTGTTGAAGTCCATAACACTTCAGCAGACTATACTCACATGATGCAAAACTAAAGCCAGAATTCATCTTATGTTTAAAAATTCTATTATGTCTTTCTTATATTAAGGTAACTGTGAGGGTTCCTTGAGATTTAAGTATTTTGTATATGTTAGTTATGCATATAAACAAAATCATTATTTTTTTGTGGGGTCATTGATGTGGCTGAATGTCATTAAACTAGGAATTAAAAAGTGATCATTGTTGTTATCTCCATAAAAATTGCTGAGTTGATTATTTTTTAAACCCTCTGATTAAAATCATTCATGGGTGCCAAACTCAAGCTATTTATTGCTTGTAAAGTTCAACTTTTTATTCAATAATCATGGAAAACACTTGACTTCCCTTGGACAGCTCTTTATTTTTAGAAAAGGAAAAAGGGAAACTAATATTTATTGAATGTCAATTATGTACTAGGATGGTGCCAGATATTTTGCCTTTAATCCTCCCAGCAAACCTTGGACCAAGAGGTATTACTTCTACTTTTGCTAATGTGTAAAATGAATCTCAAGGGAAGTGAGATACTCTGTCCCAGATTCCTCACTAGAAATTGGCAGAGTCTAATTTAGGATTCAACACTCCAGTGTTCATCCATATTCTTGCTTTTTGGAATGCTGCCTCAGACTCAACTACTCAAGGCCAGCAATGAATATATATTAACCAAGAAAATGGGCTGAACTATATCATTTCAAGATGATATCACTTCAGGCCTGACCTTCGTGTTGTGATCTGTCTCATTGGCACACTCTATCTGTATATAACTGTGATTCCCTTTCCACTATCTCTAGTTCTTTTTGAATTCTTTCCTAAGGCTGTAAAGCTTGTTAGAATTGTTTTCGTAAGGTAAAGTATAAGAACTATAGGTCTAAAAATTAGAAGTCACAATTTAAAAATTACTTAGCCATAAAAAGGAACATTTGAGTCAGTTCTAATGAGGTGGAGCCAGTCTGTTGTTCCATGTCCATATCTAACTGTTGCTTCCTGACCTGCAAACAGATTTCTCAGGAGGCAGGTCAGATGGTCTGGTATTCCCTTCTCTTTCAGAATTTTCCACAGTTTGTTGTGATCCACACAGTCAAAGGCTTTGGCATAGTCAATAAAGCAGAAGTAGATGTTTTTCTGGAACTCTCTTGCTTTTTCGATCATCCAACGGATGTTGGCAATTTGATCTCTGGCTCTTCAGCCATTTCTAAATCCAGCTTGGACATCTGGAAGTTCATAGTTCACATATTGCTGAAGCCTGGCTTGGAGAATTTTGAGCATTACTTTGCTAGTGTGTGAGATGAGTACAATTGTGTGGTAGTTTGAGCATTCTTTGGCATTGCCTTTCTTTGGGTTTGGAATGAAAACTGACCTTTTCCTGCCCTGTGGCCACTGCTGAGTTTTCCAGATTTGCTGGCATATTTTGTGTGGCACTTTCACAGCATCATCTTTTAGGATTTGAAATAGCTCAACTGGAATTCTATCGACTCCACTAGCTATGTTCATAGTGATGCTTCCTAAGGCCTACTTGACTTCACATTCCAGGATGTCTGCCTCTAGGTGAGTGATCATACCATCTTGGTTATCTGGGTCATAAAGATTTTTTTGTATAGTTCTGAGTATTCTTGCCACCTCTTCTTAATATCTTCTGCTTCTGTTAGGTCCATACCATTTCTGTCCTTTATTGTGTCGATCTTTGCATGAAATATTCCCTTGGTATCTCTAATTTTCTTGAGGAGATCTCTAGTCCTTCCCATTCTATTATTTTCCTTTATTTCTTTGCACTGATCACTGAGGAAGGCTTTCTTATCTCTCCTTGCTCTTCTTTGGAACTCTGCATTCAAATGGATATATCTTCCCTTTTCTCCTTTGCCTTTTGCTTCTCTTCTTTTCACAGCTATTTGTAAGGCCCCCTCAGACAACAATTTTGTCTTTTTGCATTTCTTTTTCTTGCAGATGGTCTTGATCCTTGCCTCTTGTACAATGTCATGAATCTCTGTCCATAGTTATTCAGGCACTCTGTCTATCACATCTAATCCCTGAATCTATTTCTCACTTCTACTGTATAATCATAAGGTATTTTATTTAGATCATACCTGAATGGTCTAGTGGTTTTCCTTTCTTCAATTTAAGTCTGAATTTGGCAATAAGGAGTTCATGATAGAGCTTCTACATCTTTGGCTGCAAAGAATATAATCAATCTGATTTTGGTATTGACTGTCTGCTCTTGTCCATGTGTAGAGTCTTTGCTTGTGTTGTGGAAGAGGGTGTTTGCTATGGCCAGCTGCTATCAAAATTGCTGGGAGAAATATCAATAACTTCAGATATGCATATGACACCACCCTCATGGCAGAAAGTGAAGAAGAACTAAAGAGCCTCTTGATGAAAGTGAAAGAAGAGAGTGAAAAAGTTGGCTTAACACTCAACATTCAGAAAACAAAGATCATGGCATCCAGTCCCATCACTTCATGGCAAACAGATGGGGAAGCAATGGAAACAGTGACAGACTTTATTTTGGGGGGCTCCCAAATCACTGCAGATGGTGACTGCAGCCAAGAATTTTAAAGATGCTAGCTCCTTGGAAGAAAAGTTATGACCAACCTAGACAGGATATTAAAAAGCAGAGACATTACTTTGCTGACAAAGGTGCATCTAGTCAAAGCTATGGTTTTTCCAGTAGTCATGTATGGATATGATAGTTGGACTATAAAGAAAGCTGAGCACCAAAGAATTTATGCTTTTGACCTGTGGTGTTGGAGAAGACCCTTGAGTCCCTTGAACTGCAAGGAGATCCAACCTGTCCATCCTAAAGGAAAGTCAGTCCTGAATATTCATTGGAAAGACTGATGCTGAAGCTGAAACTCCAATACTTTGGCCACCTGATGCAAAGAACTGACTCATTGGAAAAGACCCTGATCTTGGGAAAGATTGAAGACAGGAGGAGAAGGGGACGACAGAGGATGAGATAGTTTTATGGCATCACTGACTCAATGGACATGAGTTTGAGTAAACTCTGGGAGTTGGCGATGGACGGGGATGCCCAGCATGCTGCAGTCCTTGGGGTCGCAAAGAGTCAGACATGACTGAGCAACTGAATTGAATTGAACTCAATGAGATGGATAAACCTAGAGCCTATTATGCAGAGTGAAGTAAGTTAAAAGAGGAAGATAAATATTGTATACTAACATATATATGGTATCTAGAAAGATGGTACTGATGAATTTATTTGCAAGGCAGCAATGGAGAAACAGACATAGAGAACAGATTTATGGACCTGGGGAGAGGGGAGGAGACGGTAAGATATATGGAGAGAGTAACATGGGACCTTATATTACCATATTTAAAATAGATAGCCAATGGGAATTTGCTGTATGTCTCAGGGAACTCATACAGGGGCTCTGTATCAACTTATAGGGGTGGGATGGGGAGAAAGATGGGAGGTAGGTTCAAGAGGGAGGGGACGTACTGTACATCTATGTCTGATTCATGTTGATGTTTGACAGAAAACAACAAAATTCTGTAAAGCAATTATCCTTCAATTAAAAAAAATAAATTTAAAAAATTAGTTTGGACATAATTATAACAAACTTGTGCTCTTGTTATTGTATAGAAGGGAGTATAGAATGAATAATCACTTTTTCTACCTTAATTGACCCTGATGCAAATTTATTCTCCTGATTTTTTGTTCTTTTAAATTATTGTATGTTATGTGGTTACTACAGCTTTCAGAAGTCTCATATTCTTTGGTGCTGATAAAGTACACTGTAATTCAGTTTATATATATTGGAAAGAGATTTACCGTCTAAGTGAGAGATTGCTGTAAGGGAAGTCAGTTCTAGAGCAGAATATAGAATATGTTAAGATTTGGAAATAATGTCAATTCTAGTATTTTTTAACTGAATTGGGAACTTTATATTATAATTTTATTTTAAAGACTGAAATACATTGTATTTGGCATTTCAACAGTGGAATACTGAATAAAAATTGTAAAAACTGTGTTTCTTACTCTGACTTCCTTTATATCTCCCTGGATCATATAAAATTACCTCAGTACTCCTCCTGTTCTCTCTCCTAGTCACCAGTAACTTCCTTAATGTAAAGACTTGTCTAAAACACTGACTGTCTCCCCTGCTATCCATTGTCTTCCCATGCTGCCGTAATCCAACTCCTCAATATAAACTATTTGAGTCTGTTAATAGGCATTAACAAGATATACTTGTTGGTGAATTGAACCAAGCACAGCAGAGAAGAGGTTTCCCTTATCATCTATGTCATTTGGCAAATATGAAAGCCTGAATTCTCACATTTGGTGGCAGAAACAAGTCTAAAAATCTAGATTTCCAGGCTAATATTTATACCACACACCACTGTTGCTTATACTGAGTTCAACCAGTGATTTGTCTAGAGTCTGTGGTATATATATAAACATACTGCTTCAATACTTTACAGATTTTAAGAGATATTAATTCTGTCCACAAATATTAATTGAGCAATTACTATGTGCTGGAGATATAGCTATGAATGAAATAGACAAATCCCATGCCTTCTCAGGACTGAAATTCTAGTGAGGGAGATAGGCAATAAATAAACTGATAGATCTATTATACAATAATAGATATTCAAATCAGGGTACAAAGATGGAGAATTTTGGATATAACTTCATGAATGCGTTGTGAGGCTGTATTATTTTTTCAAGTGAAGATGGAACTGAGACATTTGCAGGGGGGATATTAACAGAAAGTATGCTTTTATCCATCTTGGCTTTGGACTTTATTATATCACACATTCATGAAAATATACACATACGCCCAAACTGTGCATTAGAAAGATTCCTACAACAATGACTTTTCTGACAAATTGTTTAAATGCTACTTTATATTCAGATTCATTTCTTTTTATTGTGTTGTCATTGTCTATTACTCCACTTTATTTCAATGAAATTGTCATCTAACAGTGTTAACACATTTATGAATGAGATGTAAAATTTGCACGAACAAAAGAGAGAGTAAAAATACAATAGAATGACTCACAAAACAGAAAACACACTGGGTTGTCCTCAGTACTTCTATGAAAAAGTTTTTCCCGTTCCTGGAAAATTCCAGTGTATTGTTGCAAAGAAAGGCCTTAGACTCTATGTTATCCTATTTTATAAGGCAAGAGTAATGATGGCATTTATAGCTCTTGAATGGTCATGAGGCAAGTGGCAAATTTGTTTCCCCTCTCTACTTTTTGCAAATTTATCTGAGAGGTTTCCTCTATAGTTGAAAAACAGGTATCAGGTTGATAAAGATAATAGCTAATATCCAGCTCAAATCTTACCCTTACTATATTCCAGGCACTAGAAAGTATTAGTCACTAATAACTTCCTGGTACAGTATATATACAAAGCTCCTCCATCCATGGAATTTTCTAGGCAAGAGTACTGTAGTGGGTTGCCATTTCCTTCTCCAGGGGATCTTCCTGACCTGGGGATCAAGTCCGAGTCTCCCGCATAGCGGACAGACGCTTTACCGTCTGAGCCACAAGGGAATCCCTACATATACAAAGCACTTTACATGAATTATTTCATTATTGAAAAGAAACACCCAATTAATTAAACATTATTAAGTTCATGTTATGGGTAGGAGTCCACAGAGGTTGAACATCTTCCTCAAGGTCACACATGTTGTTAGAGTCAGACAGGGACCCCAGCAATTGGACTTACATCCTCAACTCTTAAACACAAAGCTTCTCTGTGAGTCTTTTTTTCTGATAAATAAACACATGGATCAGGTTCTAAGTGAAAAGTGGAAAAAAGATGAATTACATGGCCTGAGGCACAATATGTCTGAGGTAGCCATTGGTCACAATCAGAAGGAAAGTAATCCATGTGGCGAAAGATCATGGTTTTTCTAAGTATCTGTCTACTCTTCCTGAGGGTGATCCCCATAAGCACAACAGGGAAGTTGTTGAACATAATAGTGCATGTTGATACAAACAGAAACCTTGGAGAAAATTAGATAATTTTTTCACTGTAGGAGTTTTTTAGCCAAGTACTCTTGGTGAGGCATTTGTAAGGTGTGTTTGGAAAGACCAGGGAAAAGCCTTGCAAATATCAACCAAAATCAAAAGGGTACTTGTGGTTGGTGGCTACACAGGCTGAATAGCATGACTTTCTGGTCCCTGCTTCTTCTTCTGTCTCCTATGGTTGCTAAGAGTGAAATTATTCACATTTGCAGACACTTCTCTGAGCACCAGTGTTCACTTAACTAGTATTTGTGGAGCACGTATTCTATGTCAAGTGTGGAACTATGAGGTTGAGATTTGTGGAAACTAAAGAGAGACTCCCTGCTTTAAAAGAACATATGGATTGTTCCTTCTTTTTTCCTATAATCATTTAATTATGAGAATAAACTGTATGCAGTATAATGCTTGGTTCTGACTTATAACCCAAAACAAGGAAGAATGTATACCTGAGCTTAAGCATTAGGCATTCTAAAAAAAGAGACAGAAGATAATCAAGTAAACAAATACAGACAAATTATGTTTACTGCTATGAAGGGATTAAACAGGGTGTTGTGAGAAAGAATGACAGAATGTCCCACTTTGTGGAAGGGAGATTAAGAAAACCTCTGCAAAGAGGTGACATAAATTGGAAGGGAAATTTGAGGTGGAGACAATCATGGAAAAAGTCAGTCAGAAAGAAGTCCAGACAAAGGAAATGAAAGACTTAATATGGGAAGTGGGATAAATTGGAGGAGGGGGATTTAGTGACTTAATATAGATTTTTTAAAAAAACTTGTTCCTTGCAGAGCCAAGCAAACCATTTTTTCAGAGACTGATTCTTCTGATTTCTGTTATACTTTCCTATTTCCAAGACAGTGAGATGAGCATTAAATGGACTAAAGAGCCATGAGGAGGCCAGAGGAAAAATTCTACTCAAATTTTAGCAGGTCTTCAAGATACTAAGGGACAAATTATATTTCCAGAGAATTAATAACTCTCCATGGAATGATATTTCAAGGTAAAATCTTAGGATATAAATTCTATACTTGCGAAAATATGTTTTTTTTCCCCCAGCAGTAAATTGAGACAATGACAATGGTAGATTTATTATAAAAAAGCATTTTAAAACATGAATTAAAAGGCTTTATTGAAATTATTTGTCATGACAGTACCCCACTTGATGTTTAGTCATTGCTGAGGTCAGTATCTATGGAAAAAATGACAATATTTGTTTGAGGTCAAAAGCTGAAGAAATACAATTTCACTAATGATTACTTCCTTATTTTAATGAGGTACTTTTTAGTATTGTCACCCCAAGGTACTGACACCTCATTACTTGGCAAATTTATATGTTTCTCAGATCTCTGAGTTACAGAAAGAATACATTACGAAGCCCTAATTCACTCAGTTTCATTATGTATATGACTGATTAAAAATTATAAGTCAGGAAGGAACCACTAACAATGTGACTGAAACTCTGTGGTCAGCGGCTAGTTTGTCAAAAGAATCCAGCACGTACACACGGTGTACACACACATGCCCACGTGCGCGTGCAGACTCTCTCACAGGCAAAAGCCATGTTTTTACAGAACACAGGCGTAGGAAGAACAAGAAGGTAACAGACTCGACCTTCCTGCTTCATTCTTACACTAGATGAGCTTCTGGTCAGAATATTCTTCAAGTATTCTTCAAAGATCATTGGATTGTCCCAGGTTACTGCATAATACTGCCTAGAGCCTCTCTGCTGAGAAATGGCCTAATATAGGGGGCCAAAGAAGGGCATTGCCTGGGACTCTCTAGTTTTCATCTTTACTTTTTTCCCACACCTTTGACCTCATTCTTTTCCTGACACCTAATTCTCTGTATTTTTGCTTCTCAAGGTGAAGTCCACAAACCTGCAGCATCACCTGGGAGCTTGTTTGAAATGCAGAATTTCAAACCTCACCCCCAGACCTGTTGAATCAGAACCTGCATTTTTAACAGCAAGCCTTATATATACATTAAAGTTGGAAGCTCTCTTCTGCATTCAAACATGCACAGGTTTTCCCTGTCTGGAAAAGCGATCAGCAGATCTTTGTTATATTTTTCATCTCTGTCATGGCCAGACTTCCATGTGCTGCTTCATGTATTCCGATTCCTTCTTGCTTTCCACTCCATAACTCCCTGGAACCTGACTTCGTGTTGATCTGTAGTATACATGTAAGAATCATTGCTCCTCACCATCCTTTCACCTTATCTCATGGAGCATCCTCCACTTCTCCCTCCTCAGACTGTGGGGTTCACCACCCCTCCTGCAGGGTGCAGCATGTAACCAGATTAAGTTAAATAGTCAACCACATTCCTCCTGGCTAAGGTGATTTTTGTCCACAATGAGTGGATGGGGAGGAAGCCTTCTTAATTTTATTTCTGTAGGGTTCCAAGCTGACAAGATACAAATTCTGGAGTTCCTCTTGCAACCCGTCCTGCCTTTAGACTCAGGTAGAAGTGTCCTCTGCTCTCAACACCTTGTTCTGGTCCTCTTCCAGCCAGGCTTCATCCTACTGGCCATAGAATCTCCAAGGCCATAGGGATGGACCAGGTAAAACCCATGACACCCCCTTATCCAGGAACCAAGGACTCTGGAATTCACTGTCCAGTTGACCCCTGATCCTGCTTCTAAGTCTTATACAAAAAGGAAAGTTTCATGCATTCTTGAGCTGTCTCATGAATTGCATTTTGCTGCTGCTGGTATGTGTACTTGGTGTGAAGGATGAACAGGAGAATATTTATTTGAAGGGTGTGGACAAAGCTTGCTCCTATAGGCTGTGTGTTCATACAAGTGGGTGAGAATCCCCTGGTGGTGCTATGTGGAGCTGGGGATGAAAAGAGAAGCAGCCACTAACAGTCTGTTACCTGCCTCCTGTGTTGAGGCTGCTTTGACTGCTATCTCCTTGCCAAGCAGATGGAGGTGCTCTCTCCTCATACTCTCTTTCCTTGCTTGAATTTCTACTATAATAATGCTGTTATGGTATTGAGATTCACTTAACAGCAGAGACATGTTTTATCACCTTTTTATTGCATCTCTTACACACTAAATGAATATCTAAATGGATGAAGGAAACTTTCTTTTGAAAATCTCTCATCTTTTCAAATCCCCATGCCACTCATTTCTAATTCTTTTCAAAAACTCTGTGAGTTCCTTTTTTTTTTTTTTCTTCTTAGTGGGCTCTTCTTTCTCTTTTTATTTCCCATCAAATCTTTAGGACTTTCTAGGGATGAAGACTCACAGCCTTCTAGTTCAGAGATCCCTTGAATTTTCTGAAATTCAACAACCATTTCTGTGTTGATTTAAAAATTTTTTATCTTCAATAAGATGCTAATGTTTTCTTTAAAAATTATTTATTCAGATTCATATTCATTTAGTTGACATTCAGTTCCATGTCATTAAGATTTTAAATATTATTGAAAGAGGAAAAATACTGAGATAGCATACATAAAAATCAAAGTGTATTTTCAAGGAATCCTTGATATTTACATGTATGACAAATTGTCAGATAGCTTTGAGTCAGACATGCTAAGCGCTTTACAGTTAGTCATTTAACCTTCACAAAGGTCTTATAAAGTAGGGAATTTTATTACCTCCATTTTACAGATGGGTCAGACAAGGCTCAGAGAGATTGTGCATTTGCTCTCAGCTACCATCAGAGTTGAAGTTTGGATTCCAAATCACACATATCTGATTCAACATTCAACCAGTAGGCTGGAAGGACATATAGGACACATAAACCACACATGTGGCTTAAACATTAAGAATTTTATGAAAATTCTGTGCCTCCTTAATAGATCATTCTGTGGCTGTCTTTCAAGGAAAGCCAGGAATGCAATAGGTTTTTAATTTATGCAGTCATTTAGTGACTGGGATTTGTTTCTAGCCTTTTACTATCTTGTTCTGTCTCATAAACAAGCAATTATATATATATATATATTTTTTTTTTTTTTCTGACTATATTCACAGTACTTTGTGCTTCTTACATACACCAAAACATTTGTACTATTGGAAAAGGCAAGACTAGGACTCAGTCATGTGGCATATTTTTTACTATATAATTTAAGGGGTAGAAATTGGAATTAATTTAGTCTCCTCAGAGAGGTACATTCTATAAATCAAACAAAGCTATCATCAGGTTTCAGATACACCACATGGCTTCTTCTTGACAGTGTTTTTGAGATTAAAGATGCTACCCCTAAAATGTGACAGCAAGCAGATTCCTTGGATGAGTAAATACTTAGAGAGAAGCATAATATGTTCCTCCCCTGAAGATAGGTTAGGGGCTTAGATGAGGGCATCACAGAGGCTTCCCTGTGAGGAGAAAGGCAGTCAGGCAATACTTGATCACTACAGAAATTATGAGACAAACTAACCCACAAGTACAGTACATTCCACCCTCCATCTCAGGAAGAGGTAAACAGCCAATTTTGACTTCAACAGCAAGTCAGCCCACAGCTATTGCAACAGTTTTGATTTATGAAGTAGTTTTCATCTGTTGTTTGTCCCCTCTTAATCTGAGAGTGGAGAATAGTTGAACCCTGTAGTGGTGAACTCTTGTGACTGTAAATGTCACAGCGCATAGGCACCACCTTGGATCTGAGGGTGATTGTGAAGCTCTGCATTGTTGCAGGTATTATGAAGGAGGTTGCGGGGGGTAATTGTGCATTTTTGAAATAAACAATGATGCAAGCTATGCTCATCTTCCACTTGAGTTCTGCCTTTCTTATTCAGAACAGACTTGCACACTGATTAGCGGATATTTGGGGAAGCCATGTAGCACATTTAGGAAAGCTCAGACTCTGGAGTTAGGCTACCTAGGACAGAATCTTGAGTCTGTAACTTAGGAGTCGTGTGAGCTTGGGTGAGAAATTCACTGGCTCAGTTTCTTCACCTATAAAATGAATGTAAGAAATACCTGTCTTATAGGATATTGGGAGGATCAAAATAGTAGATTTGTATGAAGAAGGTGAAGGGCTTCATGTTGCACTTAGCCTTAGTGGTATCCAATACATGTAACTGCCTTGCAGTTGTACTCTCCCAAGTGAGATGTAAGAAAGCTGGCTTTGCCTCATGTTACATTTGATAACGATGAAGATAATGGCCAAGCTATGCCCCATATACGAAACACATTAACCATGCTATGCACCAGGGAGAATTACAATGGACCCAGTTTTTGTGTCCCCACCACTTAACTTTGCTTGGCATCATCTGTCTTTTTATGGCTTACATCTTTACTAGAGTCATCAAAGCCATTATAGGCATCACCTCATTTCTGACCAACATGAGTTATTGCTGCCCTCTTGAGATGACACAAGACCTGAACTGAAGGGAACTATTATAGCTCATCTCCAGTACCTACATCCAGGGTTACTGGTCCTACAGAGGCACAGCCTTGTCTGGTGGCTGCCCAAAGGACTGGACAACACATTTTGGAGCTATGAGAGGTAATTCCCTGTGGGGTGACACTTGACTAGTCAAAGAGGGAAAGGAAGAATAAATGGATAAGCTACTTACCTTTCTTTTCTAGATAGCCTGATCTGAGATACTGTGATTCCAAGTGGTCAGTTCAGCAGCAATCATCTAACATTTGCTTCACTCTTTTCTTACATCACTTCACTTTCTTTTCCACTCTTGCTTTCCTGGGATTCTATTCTCCAATAAAATGTTAGTAGGTAAGCATTGCCTTAGGTACTGTTTTATAGGGATCTAGCGACTAAAAGCAATAAAACCATTTGTCCATAGTAAGCTGATAAATAAGCTTAATAAACATAAATATTTTAACAGCAACTTTAAAACAATGTAGTAATGCTTTTTATTGCCATGGAAACACAGAAGAACCAGGAGCATATTCCTTAAAAAAAGGAAGGAAATGTCGGGCAGGCTTCCCTGAGGAGATTTTTTGAAGGACAAATAGAGTTTTTGAAGGATTTTAAAGATGGGTAAGATGGGGATATATGTATAGCTATGGCTGATTCATGTTGAAGTTTGACAGAAAACAACAAAATTCTGTAAAGCAATTATCCTTCAATTAAAAAATAAATTAAAAAAATAAAGATGGGTAAGGAAGGCAGAAAGAACAAATTAAGAGACAGCAAAGTTATATGGACAAATGCAAACTTGTATGCAAAGAATAAAGGGTCCCATGTGACTGGAGTGGAGAGTGCATGGAGCGGGTAGTATAGAAGAGACGGAAGTATGTGCTGATTCAGATTGTGAAGGTCCCCGGATGCTATGCTAAGAAGGAACTTTGGCATTATACCAAGGATGAAGGGAGCTTCCAAAGGTTTTGAGTAGGGAGGTGGTATAATCAGATCGTAGTATGTCGGAGGCAGGTAGCTGGCTAGGCGAGTAATTGCAACAGTCCACATGTGGCCATAAAAACCTAATCTGAGAAAGAGAGGGACTGGAAAACAAAGGCTTCCCTGGTGGCTCAGATGGTAAAGAATCCACCTGCAATGTGGGAGACCAGGGTTTGATCCCTGGGTTGGGAAGATCCCCTACAGGAGGGCATGGCAACTCTCTCCAGTATTCTTGCTTGGATAATTCCGTGGATAGAGGAGCCTGGCAGGCTATATAGTCCATGAGGTTGCAAAGAGTTGGACACAACTGAGCAACTAAGCACAGGAAAACAAAGGACAAATGCTAGATTTATTTTGGGGATGAAATCAAGAGGATTTGAAAAACTTTGCGTGTAGAGTGAGAAAAAAAAGATGTTATTGTTGATGCTTGGGTGGTAGCCACACAGCAGAATGACTAATGATAGCATTTACCAGAACAGAAGACAGAAAGGAGGGCACATTTTTGAGGAAAAAGTTAATTTTTTAATAATGTTTCTACATTTCCCAATAAACATCTAGGTAAAGTCCCTAGGAGTAGTTGGGAATACAAATCTAAACCTAAAATATATTGTTACTCTACAGATAAAGTTGACTGCTGACATTCTCAGAGATATTGGAAAAGTCGGTCAGGAGAGAGACCAATAGGTAAATCAATATTAGGAGCATGAATATAAAAGGAAGTTGTATGGTGTCACCACAAATTATTCTCCTAAGGCTATTAAACTGGCCAAAAACATTCTTTTAAGTTATGTGGTTTACCTTTTGGAAATACAGGCAAATGTACCCAAATGAGTCCCAAGGCTTTTCTCATATTTTCGAACTTTTACTTTCAGCTCCTCATCGGTGAATATGAAAGGGACTTTTCTCTGTTTAATTTCTTCTTTGGAATCCTAAAGCATTTCCCTAAAATGTTTCAATCCTCAAATACTTTTTTCCCTTTTATGAAATAGTTACTTTCAACCACTTACACAAAATATTATTTTAAAATATGCAATAATTATGGTTTCCAGAGTGTTGAAACATTGGTGATTCCAGAAAAAAGATTTTCTGAAATGTCATCTTGGTAAAGTGAAAATAACACTGAATAAACAGCTCAGAGACCCAGGGTCCATTCTGGTTCATCCACTAAGATTTATTTAAATCCTTCGATTCTCACTTTGTTGCAGTGCCTGATACATTGTTGTGTGTTGTATGAATAAATAATGTTGTATGAATTTTCAAAATAAAACTAGTCTTGAACTTGAAAATTTCTAAATAACTCTTCAATGGTAAGAATGTCTTTTACCCTCATGTCTTTCTAATAACTTTCATTAAAATCTTGTTCAGCAGGCCTTTCCTAAATAATTAGTAAACTGTTATTCTCTGCAAAGATAAATAGACTAGGAACAAATCTATCTTATAAATTTAGATAGCATCTGTTTTATAGGTATAGAAAATAGAAGCAGATAATTTTCTTACAGTAGCACCAAAATTCACTAATTAGGTATCTCTAAGAAAGTAATGCTCTACATGTTAACGTAAGTTCTGAATACTTTCAATGTGCCCAGTAACTAATGTAAATAATAGCCCTCTGATCTTAGTCTCAAACATATTTGGTATTTGTCTTTCTTACATATACTGATTGATATTTTTTAAATCATGCCCATTTTAAATGTCTCTTGATTACACATGGACTTTAAACACAGATTTCAATCTTAAGAATGTAAAATTTCTGGTGCCTAGTCCATTATTGAGAAATTCATTACTATATTTCAAATGCAAATTATGACCTTTAGGTGAGAAGAAACCTGTTTATTGAACAGCATTTAAAATTGCACCAGAGGAACCTAAGTAACTTAAGAGCAATAGTATTTGTCCAAATTGAGACAAAGGTTTTCCTGCTTATTGACAGCATTAGTACTTAGGATCAGTTCAGTTCAGTTCAGTCGCTCAGTCGTGTCCGACTCTTTGCGACCCCATGAATCGCAGCACGCCAGGCCTCCCTGTAATCACCAACTCCTGGAGTTCCCTCAGACTCACGTCCATCGAGTCAGTGACGCCATCCAGCCATCTCATCCTCTGTCGTCCCCTTCTCCTCCTGCCCCCAATCCCTCCCAGCATCAGAGTCTTTTCCAATGAGTCAACTCTTCACATGAGGTGGCCAAAGTACTGGAGTTTCAGCTTTAGCATCATTCCTTCCAAAGAAATCCCAGGGCTGATCTCCTTCAGAATGGACTGGTTGGATCTCCTTGCAGTCCAAGGGACTCTCAAGAGTCTTCTCCAACACCACAGTTCAAAAGCAGCAATTCTTCGGCACTCAGCTTTCTTCACAGTCCAACTCTCACATCCATACATGACCACAGGAAAAACCATAGCCTTGACTAGACGGACCTTTGTTGGCAAGTATGTCTCTGCTTTTGAATATGCTATCTAGGTTGGTCATAACTTTCCTTCCAAGGAGTAAGCGTCTTTTAATATCATGGCCTCAGTCACCATCTGCAGTGATTTTGAAGCCCAAAAAAATAAAGTCTGACACTGTTTCCACTGTTTCCCCATCTATCTCCCATGAAGTGATGGGACCAGATGCCATGATCTTCGTTTTCTGAATCCTGAGCTTTAAGCCAACTTTTTCACTCTCCTCTTTCACTCTCATCAACAGGCTTTTGAGTTCCTCTTCACTTTCTGCCATAAGGGTGGTGACATCTGCATATCTGAGGTTATTGATATTTCTCCTGGCAATCTTGATTCCAGCTTGTGTTTCTTCCAGCCCAGCGTTTCTCATGATGTACTCTGCATATAAGTTAAATAAGCAGGGTGACAATATACAGCCTTGACGTACTCCTTTTCCTATTTGGAACCAGTCTATTGTTCCATGTCCAGTTCTAACTGTTGCTTCCTGACCTGCATATAGGTTTCTCTGGAGGCAGGTCAGGTTGTCTGGTATTCCTATCTCTTTCAGAATTTTCCACAGTTGATTGTGATCCACACAGTCAAAGGCTTTGGTATAGTCAATAAAGCAGAAACAAATGTTTTTCTGGAACTCTCTTGCTTTTTCCATGATCCAGTGGATGTTGGCAATTTGATCTCTGGTTCCTCTGCCATTTCTAAAACCAGCTTGAACATCTGGAAGTTCATGGTTCACATATTGCTGAAGCCTGGCTTGGAGAATTTTGAACACTACTTTACTAGCATGTGAGATGACTGCAATTGTGTGGTAGTTTGAGCATTCTTTGGCATTGCCTTTCTTTGGGATTGGAATGAAAACTGACCTTTTCCAGTCCTGTGGCCACTGCTGAGTTTTCCAAATTTGCTGGCATATTGAGTGCAGCACTTTCACAGCATCATCTTTCAGGATCTGAAATAGCTCAACTGGAATTCCATCACCTCCACTAGCTTTGTTCGTAGTGATGGTTTCTAAGGCCCACTTGACTTCACATTCCAGGATGTCTGGCTCTAGGTGAGTGATCACACCATCATGATTATCTGGGTTGTGAAGATCTTTTTTATACAGTTCTCTGTGTATTCCTGCCACCTCTTCTTAATATCTTCTGCTTCTGTTAGGTCCATACCATTTCTGTCCTTTATTGAGCCCATCTTTGCATGAAATGTTCCCTTGGTATCTCTAATTTTCTTGAAGGCATCTCTAGTCTTTCCCATTCTGTTGTTTTCCTCTATTTCTTTGCATTGATCGCTGAGGAAGGCTTTCTTCTCCTTGCTATTCTTTGGAACTCTGCATTCAGATGCTTATATCTTTCCTTTTCTCCTTTGCTTTTCACTTCTCTTCTTCTCACAGCTATTTGTAAGGCCTCCTCAGACAGCCATTTTGCTTTTTTGCATTTCTTTTCCATGGGGATGGTCTTGATCCCTGTCTCCTGTACAGTGTCACGAAACTCCATCCATAGTTCATCAGGCACTCTACCTATCAGATCTAGTCCCTTAAATCTATTCTCACTTCCACTGTATAATTATAAGGGATTTGATTGAGGTCATACCTGAATGGTCTAGTGGTTTTCCCTACTTTCTTCAATTTACGTCTGAATTTGGTAACAAGGAGTTCATGATCTGAGCCACAGTCAGCTCCTGGTCTTGTTTTTGTTGACTGTATAGAGCTTCTCCATCTTTGGCTGCAAAGAATATAATCAATCTGATTTCGGTGTTGACCATCTGGTGACGTCCATGTGTAGAGTCTTCTCTTGTGTTGTTGGAAGAGAGAGAGCTTCTTCTTGAGATACTACTTAGGATAGCTATCTAAAATTATCAGTGTGGACTCTAAGGTGACACATTGCCTTAATCACTTGATGGGGCCAATTTAATTTCCCAGAAATTTAGTGATACCGGTAGACCTGTATTTATTTAATATGGCATCCAGAACTTTAAACTCTAGCTTTGGAAATTTATAAATTTCTTCTGAAATGAAAATAGGGGAAATCACTGTAACAATGTTCCAGTTAATTGTTCTTTTTTATCAATGCCATCTGAACGTGTAGGTAGTCTCTACCCCAAGTATCATGTTAGGAGGATGTCCATAAGATTTAACTGGGAAAAGATGAGCAACTGTGCTTCTTTTGTAATGAGGTTATCACTAATAATCTCATAAACAAGTACATTATAGCAAAATCCTCATCACACTTAAAAAAATATTTCTTTGTAAGTGTCCCTAGTGACAAGGACCTAACTCACTCTTTCTTTTCTGGAGCAACTTTAAACAAGCATGCAAATTTTGTTTCCCCTAAAATCAAAAAGGAATATGAAATTCACACATTCAAACTATGTTTAGCAAGCCTCTTCTATAACCCAGACAACATGCTAGCAGCTGGGAAATAAAAGTGAAGAAACAAAAACATAGGCCTTGGCCTCATGGAGCTTATCTGAACAATGAACAGGAATTATTTACAAAAATTATCATGGAATGTAAAATTTTCTATAGATACTCAAATGAAGGCTTTCCTTTGAGTAGCCCAGATCTAAACGGAAAGAGAGAGGAGAGTATTCCAGTTGGAAGAAATGTGGAAGACTCTGATGGAAGAAATCTTGGAAAATCTAGAAATTAGAAGAAATCTCCTCCAGAACAGGACTAATCATTAAGAGTAATATTATTAAAGTGGGCAGATAAGAAGGGACACAAGAGAGCATGGAGGGCCTTCCTGGCCAAATGGGGATTTCAGCTTTACACTGAGAGGAAGGGAAAGCTATTTAATTTGAAGGCTGGAACATTGTATTTACATTCTGGAAAAACCATTGTGTTTTCTTTCATTTTTAATAAAAAAGAATTGACTGAAGAGCATCAAACATGGATAAAAAAAAAGAGGCCACTTAAGCTGCTGTTGTATTTGAGGCAAGGGAAGTGGGTTGTTCGGAGGAGAGTCATGACAGTGAAGTGGGAAAGAGGGATATGGGATGAATTATATTTAGGAGATATGCCTGGCAAGGGCTAGTGATGAATTAGATATGGAATGGATGAAGTAGGTGATTTGGGGAGGTTGGCCTTCAAAATTGGACTGCTCATGGTGCCACTTCCTGAGGTGGGAAATACAGGCAAGGAAACCATTTAGGGACAAGTTCATGTTTTTTTGTTTTTTGATTGAATTGCATGGGTAGAAGGACTTCTCTGGTGGATCAGCAGTAAAGAGTCTGCCAGCAAAGCAGAAGACTCGGCTTTGATCCCTGGTTGGGGAAGATACTCTGGAGGAGGGCAGAAAACCACTCCAGTTTTCTTACTTGGAGAATCCCATGGACAGAGGAGCCTGGCAGGGTGTAGTTCATAGAGTCGTACAGGGTCACACATGACTGAAGCGACAAAGCAGCAGCAGGAGCAGCAGCAGCAGCATGAGTAGAAATGAAGAAGAGGGAAGAGCTTGAGAGCTAGTTATCTGGGTTTAGCGCTCAGAGGAGAGTCCTGATATACATTTTATACCATTAATGTATAGCAGATAGTGTAAAGAGTGGCAAAGATGAGATTGCATGGGGAAAGAGATGAACTGCTAGGACAAACAGTAGAGGGGAATGAGTCAGCAAAGACTCATTTGCTTTGAAAAAGAGCAGCTAGAGACAGGAAAAGCATCAAAAGAGTCTCACAGATGCCAAGGGAGAGTAAGTACCAGGAAGGGATCAGTGAACCTCACAGTAGGAATTGTGTCCAACTCATCAGAATTTTCCAGCTCTGTCTACAGGCACATCGTAGATGGCTCTCCTTCCTGGCTTGTGGTGGGTGGGTGTGGCCATGCGTTAGTTCTGGCTAAAGAGTTATAAGCAAACAGAATGTGTGTTGATTCTGGGCATAGTCTATAATTGCCTGTATGAAGTTCACCAGAGGTCTCCCTCTACCAGGATAACAAGCAGTGTCCAAATTAGAGGCTGCTCTGGAGGTCCAAGTTCCTGAGTGATTGAGTTGAACAAAGGCCTCCAGCTAACCCTCAATGGACCTACAGAGAGAGCAAGAAAGAGACGTGTGTTATGGTGAGCCTAAGGGATTGGAGTTGTTTTTTACTTTAGTATCATATAGACCCTTCTAAACGACATGAGTGTTAAAATCTTCTGAAAGATCAAGAAAATTAAAGAGTTGAAAAAATTCCATTGAATTTAGGAAAGTGATCATAAGGGGAGTTTAATGGAAGTAGAAGGCAGAAAGAGTTGAGGCCTGAGAAGATAAGCAAACTGACAGCAAGTTTATATAGAGAGATGGTTGACAACATCAGTGATGAGGAGGAAAGGTTATCATGGGTGCTTGAGAGAGGTGTAAAAGTTTGTTGTTTTTATAAAATGAGAAACATGTGGATAGAAAGAATTCTGATGGGAAATGAGGTAGAATATGAAAGAAAATATAAATGAAAATAAGAGATGATTGATACTGACAGTTTCTTGAAAAGGTAGGAGGGAAATGTCTTGAGAACTGCTAACAGAGGCAAATTTTGACTAAGTAATTCTTGGCTCTTTACAAAAAGAATCACTTATTGGAACAAAATTGAATGAATGAATGACTAGATAAATAAATGTTCTGTAATGAGTAAAGAATAAACAAAGATGAAACCTTTATATTTTCCTCTTTTTTTTTTTTGGTCCCGATGTTATATATCAGAAGAGACAGTTCTTACCTCACCACTTTAGAATGAGACCTGTGTATGTTTAGGACCAGTCCTGAGCAAAACTGTAAGTAATTAACTTTTAATTTAGGCCACTCTTTCATGTTGCAAGAAATACAATGAAGAGGGTGTGTTGAAAGGAGAGAGAATAAAATTAAGAAGCACAGGAAGTCACTATGACACTTAAACAATCAGGAAGAACTCAAATATTGTTTAAGATGTAACTCAGTACACATCCACTAGAATGTAGGGTTTGTGAAAGCATGGATTTATTTTTATTTTCTTCTCTCAGTAGACCTTATCAGTATCACCAGGTCTTAGACTAGTCCACGGTGCATAGTAAGCACTCAGGAAGTATTTGTTGAATGTGAGAATGACTAACAGCTTGCCTTGCCCTTATAAATGTCTAATACTTCCGAACTCTGATTCTGCCACTCCTGCCTTTATCTTACTCTGCTTCTTTCTCTGTTTCTTCTGTCACTACCAATCACCAACACTCCACCCTGCTCCTCTCTTACTCCCACGGTTTCTGTATATTACTCAAGCTTTTGACTAGTTTGTGGTTTCTATTTTCCGTCTTGTCAAGGTATTTATCTTAGTTTTGTAATACTCCAGAGACTGTAACTCTATTTGAAGTTTTTCATTTTCATGCCATAATAAAGATGGTATGATTGTTTAGTTAGTTATTTACTGCTCTCTCTCTCTCATGTATGTGTGTGTATATATATATATATATATATAAGATAGGGCATAGCTCTCATTTCAGAAGACCTCATAAGACCACTATATAAGTCTGTAGCTTTCAAATTTGTCCACATCAAGGAAAATATTTTCCATTTGACCCAACACTTGCACAAACACATTGTTAACACACACACATACACATGGAAATAATACTTCATGAAACAACTGATCCTTTTTCGTTCAATATACTCTGTTACATTGTAGTTTAGTCTAGTATATTTTATTTTATTCATTCCATTCCATTAATTCTGTTCTGTTCCATCTCCATTTATTCTATTTCACTTAAAAATGTTATGAATTGATTCATGGCCCACAAACAGGTCAAACATACAGTATGAAAAATCTTAGTCTAAGTTGCATATGGCCAACTTTGGTTTAGATATCAGTTTTTAACCTGGTCATCTGGGATCAACCATTTGTGGTTAGCCAGGGCAGCCAGTGGAGTCATATGTTGCAAGCAATGAAAGATTATATCTTTGGCTAGGTTCTTTCATGAGAAGGAAGAAGTTCAGTTTAGTTCAATCACTCAGTCATGTCAGACTCTTTGCGACCCCATGAACCGTAACATGCCAGGCCTCCCTGTCCATTACCACCTCCCAGAGTTCACCCAAACTCATGTCCATTGAGTTGGTGATGCCATCCAACCATCTCATCCTCCGTGGTCCCCTTCTCTTCCTGCCCTCAATCTTTCCCAGCATCAGGGTCTATTCAAATGAGTCAGCTCTTCTCATCAGGTGGCCAAGTACTGGAGTTTCAGCTTCAACCTAAGTCCTTCCAGTGAACACCCAGGACTGATCTCCTTTAGGATGGACTGGTTGGACCTCCTTGCAGTCCAAGGGACTCTCAAGAGTCTTCTCCAACACCACAGTTCAAAAGCATCAATCTTCGGTGCTCAGCTTTCTTCACAGTCCAACTCTCACATCCATACATGACCAATGGAAAAACCACAGCCTTGACTAGACGGACCTTTGTTGAAAAAGTAATGTCGGAATAAGTGTCTTTTAATTTAATGGCTGCAATCACCATCTGCAGTGATTTTGCAGTGATTTTGGAGCCCCTCAAAATAAAGCCAGCCACTGTTTCCACTGTTTCCCCATCTATTTGCCATGAAGTGATGGGACCGGATGCCATGATCTTCATTTTCTAAGTGTTGAGCTTTTAGCCAACTTTTTCACTCTCCTCTTTCACTTTCATCAAGAAGCTCTTTAGTTCTTCTTCACTTTCTGCCATAAGGGTGGTATCATCTGCATATCTGAGATTATTGATATTCCCCCCAGCAATCTTGATTCCAGCTTGTGCTTCTTCCAGCCCAGTTTTTCTCATGATGTATTTTGCAGAAGAGGTATTCCCTTTTTTTTTTTTTTTTTATGTGGATGTGAGAAGTACTTAATATGGTCTCTATGATAGAGACCATCTCCCATTCTAGTGCAGCCCTATCCTTTCCTCACTCTGCCCATTTCTTAAACTAACCCCTACTAAAATGTTGGTTGATAGAGTCTTGCAATGAGAACCCCTCTTAAGATGCATTTTAATTTTAGTATGGTCGTATTTAGTTAATGTAATTTAATCACTCTTGAGAGCACACCATTTTAAAAACAGAATCCTGGGTCACTCGTTATGAAATAAAGGGTGACAGTGCAGAAGCAGGTGATATTTCGGGGAACCAGGGCTTTTTGTCAATGCTGCGGAATTTCCTGAGATGTTAACATGAAGCAACATGCAGAATAATGGCCTCTTCAAGATGTTCACACCCTAATCCCTGGAATCTGTGAATATGTTACCTGACATGGTAAAGAGGGCTTTGCAAATGTGGTTAAGGGCCTTTTCACTGAGATATGGGTAGGTTAACCTGTGGGTGGTGGAGGGAGGGAGTTAGGGGCAAGATGTGATGACAGGATCAGAAAGATGTGACTTCAGAGGATTCCATCTATTATTGCTGACCTTCAAGATAAGGAAGGGATCTGAGCTAAGGAAGGGGATGGCCTCTAAAGTTGAAAAATGCAAGAAAATGGACTCTGCCCAGAGCATCCCAAAAGGCATGTGCTTCTGCTAACACCTTGATTTTAGCCCAGTGCGACCCATGTCAGCCTCCTGACTTTCAGAACTGTATAATAATAAATTTTTGTTGTTTAAACCACTATATTTGTGGGTACATTGTTACAGCAGCAATGGAAAACAAATACATTCAGAATGAATTTGCCAGCACCAGGAGAATGTGTAGAAATAAAAGCAGAACCTCATCTAGATTCTGACATCCCAAACATGTTGTTTAAGGGTAGTGGATAGGTGACATAAGGCACTCCTTTTCTTCTATGCAAGAGAACATTGAGCTTTCAGACTTTGTAAGAAACCGGTCTCTATGAAGTTTCTTCTCTTAATCCCCAAGGTAGAGAATAGAACTTGCTGTGCTTGAAAACTTGTCAAGAATATGCGAACTAAGAGACAGGATATGAAATATACTGCTACTTTCTTTAGAGATTCAAATTGACAGAAAAATTACTTCTGAAAAATCCCAGTAATTGTGCCCACAGCACATAGCAGTATGTGAATGGAAGTGAAAGAAGAAAGAAAGTGAAATTGCTCAGTTGTGTCAGACTCTTTGAGACGCCATGGACTGTAGCCTATCAGGGTTCTCCATCCACGGAATTTTCCAGGCAAGAGTACTGGAGTGGGTTGCCATTTCCTTCTCCAGTGTTAACATTAAAAAATGTTTTGTGTCTTCTTGTGCAAAAGTGTTTAAATATTCAAGAAACACACACACACATACAGACATGTGTACATGCTCATTTGCATCTACTCTTTGTCACCCCGTGGACCGTAGCCCACCAGGCTCCTCTGTCCATGGAATTCTCCAGGCAAGAATACTGGAGTGGGTTGCCATTTCCTTCTCCAGGGAATCTTCCTGACTCAGGGATCGAACTCATGTCTCCTGCATTGGCAGATGGATTCTTTACCACTGTGCCACCTGGGAACCCCATATATAGATATAGGTATATAGATAGATATAGATAGCAAAACGTGTTATGTAAACTATATTAGCAGATGAATTAGGAATATTTGCCATTCCCTTTTTTCTTGACTTACAGATTGTGAACTTTATGGAGTACAATTAAAAGTTGATATTTTTTTCTCAAATAACTTGCAATATGGTATATCAGGGACTCAGAATAAACTCTTATTTCCCCTGAAAGTGAGTGAGGTAATCTGTATGCTTGTACACACACATACACACACACACATACACATAAAGACATCTGTTAATGGAGTGCAAAAAAATCACTATTTTAATCAAGGGACACAAAATTCAACACTTTTCTAGGACTTAATGACAAATATATACTTTGGAAAATTTCTGGAAAATCAAAAGTTCCAGGGAAATTGATGTAAAGACAGCTGAAGGTTTTTCCAGAGTGATCTTGGTATGACAATGGCAGTTATACCAATAAAAATACAGAGGAGTCAACAAATGGACTATTATTTAGGTTACTGTTACGAGGCAAGTAATCCATAGACGTTCCAGCAAAAACTTCACAGGGGATTCTCTGTTGTTGATTAGTAGAAAAAGGACAGCATGGAAACATCTTTTGATCATGTGAAGAGTTGGCATATATTCCATTATGTGCTATCCTGAAAGCAACAAGTGAAAGAAAACAGCAGTGAATTTCTAAACTACAGCTTGGCAGGGGTCAATTTATGAATGATTCATCTTATGCTTGAGTAAAGAGCCAGAAAGATGTAATGAAGGAAACTATGAAATTGTAAGCACAACTTGGCTCACTTTCTTAATCTAGAGAAATTAGGATTGATGTGACCTAAATTAACTTTGGCCCTAACATTTAAGGGCTTCCCTGGTGGCTCAATCGGTAGAGTCTGCCTGCAATGCAGGAGAACTGTGTTTGATCCCTGAGTTGGGAAGATCCCCTGGAGAAGGAAATGGCAACCCAATCCAGTATTCTTGCCTGGAGAATTCCAGGACAGAGGAGTCTGGTGGGCTACAGTCAATGGGGTCACAAAGAGTCAGACATGACTGGCTGACTGACCTACTTAACATTTTTCTATGATTTGAGATACTCACTGAAATTAACTGGTAAATGGCACAGTATTAACTGTTTTGGGAAAGTTGTAGTATGATCATGACTCAGGGACAAAGTGATCCAGAAAACAGATGTCATAGGCAGCCCAGTGGTGTAAGAGTCAATGGCATACCGAAACAGGACAGAGAAAAAACTCCAGGGGGATCTTTCTTATAAGCTTGCAAAAGTGGCCTTTCCCTTTCCAAGACAGCCTCATATGGGGAAGAATCTGATCATGTTGGGTGGGGGGAGTGGGGAGGCATATGGCTTTTGCCTATCGTTCTTTCTAGTATATTTGTTCCAAACATAGGGATGAAACATGAGTGATATTTAATATAGGTCATTAAAGGATACCAAGAAAATCCCCTTTTAATTATTAAGTAACACCGTGGACATATTCAAACCACTTTTTGTGTTTGATTTCCCCCTATGGGTGCCAGGCGTCCCTAGCTCTGCTTCCTACGAGGTACAGAGAGGCAGTAAGGTCTAAATTCTCTATCAGATGTGGTATTAGGAGAAAAAAGCTACCTCTGCATTAATGAGCAATCGACAGTTTCCATGTGGTCAGAAAATTTTTAAGTTTAAAAAACTTTAAGCAAGCCTTCCTCATTTTACAGATCAGTTCAGTTAGGTCAACGAATATCTACTATTTCCAGATACTGTGGAGCTTTTGGATATTTAGGGATTGAATAAGACCCAGTCATGATCAGATAGAGTCTTAATAAAGTTGGGTGGGCAGAGGTAATATCTGTTATGGTGAGGTAAGAACTACATTAAATGTATGTATCGGTCAATGTTCTTAGTTCCAAACAATAGAAATTTAATTTGGCTGATGGAAATTGAAGAAGGATGCATCAAATTCTAGTCCCACAATTGCTGAAGGCTAGAGAATCAGGCACATGGCTTGTGAGGACAAAGCAACAGCCACAGTTATGTTATTGAATAAGTTAGTTTTTTTCTGCTAAGCCCTAGAGACCAGTTTGCAGAATCATTGCTGAGAGTTCTAGGTTCTACACTCCATGGCTGTGACAGACACATCCAAGACAGAACGTTGTTTGCACAGCTGCCTCTGTTTACCTCAAGACTGGATTCTCCTCTGTCTCTGCTGCTTTGTGTCTCCAGTTCCCAATTCCAGGTGCCAGATAACTGTGTCTGATTAGCCACTCTAAGTGCTTTCCCTAATCTACCAGGCTAGCTGGGACAGTGAGTCACTGGCATTTTGGCTTCCATGTTGTTGTCACCATTAAAGTATGGATGGAGTGTAGCAGGTTTTAAACTCACAGTTTAATACATCACTGTCTCTTTTAGCTTAAATAATCTTTTGGATAACTCCTTTTTTGCTCTCAGCCTGTCAGTTTCTCCTCCTCCATCTTCAGTTTTCTTTAAGATGGTCCCTAAGTGTATATAGTAAGACAGACATAACATTATGTTATGGGGAAAGAAGGGGATCTGAAGCCATGTCATATTGTCTGGGTCCTGGCTAGTCACCTGCTATAGAGGAGTTTGCTTTGACTCTAGTGCTTGACCAACAGGTCTTTCTGAAGTGTTGTGCAAGCATGACATCCATTATATGATCCTTACCATTTTTCTTGGGTCACAAAGCATAATATAGGCTCTTTGTCCTAACTCTCTAGTATCTGCATGTCCACTTGCTCACTTGGCACCTTCATGTTCCCACAATGAAGAATATGGTGTTATTCCCTGAACAGCTCTCCTAGCTGGGCAAAGAATACAATTGTGTCAGCTGTGTGATTGAACATGGAGGCCCTGCACCTGATATATTTCACTTTTTACTACCTAGGGTGCATGTGTGTCCATGCTCAGTCGCTTCAGTTGTGTCCAACTCTCTGGAACCCCATGGGCTGTGGCATGCCCAGGCTGCTGTGTCCATGGGATTCTCCAGGCAAGAATATTGGAGTGGGTTGCCATGCCCTTCTCTGGGGAATCGTCCCAACCCAGGGGTTGAAACTGTGTCTCCTGCATCTCCTGCATCACGGGCAATTCTTTATCTACTTTATCTACTGTTTCAACTGAAGCCCTCTTAGAGTTCCACTCACACTCTGGCTTTCTTCTTTCCACACCCTGGGCTAGAAAGGCCTGGCTTCCTATACTTTTATACTATCTGTCAGGAAATAACAGATATCCATATTCTACTTAATTTGTAGGTGCAACGAATCTTGTGGCTGCAAGTGATCACGATTTCAGGGTAGAAATGAAAACAACTTGGTTTAACATTAACAAAATATCAATTCAGCCAGACATTTGTGTAAATCAGTACAAGAAACATATAAGGGGTTAAGAATGGGGTAAAGGGGTCAGAAAAGACATTCTTAAGGAAGCAACTCTGAACTGTGTTGGGGATGAACTCCCTGCCCACTTTTAGATAGCTTGTATGCACACAGGCAGAATGAGGGGCTAGAAGTCCTTAAGATATATTAGAGGACAGTTGGGAAGACTCTCCTGACCAGCAGTCACCTTCACTAGCCTGCCTTTGTGTCTGATGATGCACAGATATCTCACTGTGTGTCAGCGGAATCTAGAAGGTTCACTTCCTCCGCAGTGGAAGTCATTCTATAGACTACATAGCAGACTGTGTGAAGACTGGGAGAATTCTATAGAAGTAGACATGTAAGGAACTAACAACTACTGGAACAATTCCCTTCTTGGGTGGGAGAGATCAGTGATTAAGAATTATTTAAAGAAGTCTGAAGGGCACAGTTTTCACTTCAGAGATTAGATTGTAGGGGAAGGGAACCACAAACACTGGAGCTGATCAAAATTGTAGATGGTGGCAGGGCCACGTCTCCAATCAAGATGCAGTTATGGGAATGAGGGCCAGTCTTTGGGAAGCTGTTAACAAGCCAAGTGCACAGCATGGAGCAGAACTGGTGAAACAATTAATTCTGATCCAGTAAAGTGTTCATTTCAGGTACTGACAGGGGTTAAATTGATAGACTTAGTACCATACCATTCTGCAAATAGAGGGCGTGGAAGCTGCACCAGACTAGACCACAGGAGCATTCTGAGATCAGTATTCCTCCTAGGTATTTAAAGGCTTCTTTAAATGCAAATATTTCCTGGGAGAGATAAAGATAGTATTATCCAGACTGGAGTAAATATCTCAGTTATTTCATTCATTGGTTGTTTTATCAGAAATATTTACATGTAAATCATTGAGTTAGTGAGTGGGAATAAAATCAGATCTTACCTTCACATTGGAAGATAAGACCACATATATATACACACACCAATGAAATAAGGTATAAAGCCTGTTATGAGAGGGCTAGATAATATATGAAGTTTGTTAGGAGAGAGAAAATAATTCAGATTAGGACAGACTGGCAAGGGCTTCTTAGAAAAGAATGTTTTGTTTCACTGAGCTTTGAAAGAAAGGAAGGATCTGAACATTTAAAGTTGGGAAAATAGTATTTCAGAGAGAAGAAACAGCATGGAGAACAAAATCTGTAGGGTTTAGGGAAACAGAAAACTGTTTGTTTTGGAAATAATATAAATGACATAAGGGCAAGTTAGGTTCTGGTCAGGAGATTGGGAGATCTGTGGCAAAGGAAATAGAATGACTCAATTTGAATTGTGGAATGACCCAAGGGGAAACTTCAAAAGAGCTCTGAGTGGATCAAGTAGATTTGACCACATGAAACCCATTTCCTTAGTAGGGAGGCAGGGAGAGAGAAAGTGCAGAAAATGGAAAAAAAAAATTATTTTGTCACCATTCTGCCATCTGCTTACTTTAGCTGAATCTTTCCATTAGGTTTTTGGGTTCAGACCAGAACTTGTCTATAACCATTTTATGGTTTGTTTCTAATGAGAAAGGAAAGGCTAGAGACAGATGCTGTATGAATAAAAGGAGAAAATACATTTTTTAGGTTTTGTTTGTTTCTAACACTTTCCCAGTGTCGCAAAGACGTGAAACAATTATTGCACCTTTACTTTTACCCAAGTTTTAAAATTTCTATTTTTCCTTCCAATTTTCTTATTTTTGAGTTTTGAGCAATCAGAGGTAATGTTGGAATGCACAGAAGGAAAACACAAAATCAGGGAATGGAAAGGAAAATGATAGAAAATATCAACAAGTTTCATCTTGTTCACATTTTAAAATCACATTTAAAGTAATCCAGCGCATTTACAAATTGAAGGGTAAAATGTTTCTATTATACCCTTTAGCACCTGTGAGTGACAATCACAATGCTGATGCAGGATTAACTAGAGGCTTTCAGGATTTACCTGGGAAGTTCTCATTCATCTGTTGCACAAGGTAATGAGGCATCTCTGCCCTGAATCACTGAAAGAGAATCTGGTGTGGCAGGTTGCACAGCTGAATGAGGATTTGTTTGCATAAAGTCTTTTTCGTTCCAACAGTGAGGGCACCTTCTTGTTGGCAAACATCAAACCTTTTTTTGGTTTCCTTTTATAGATATAATTTCGTATTTACAAATTGTTCTTAAATATACCCACCCAATACATACATGTTTACTTTTTGCTTTGCTTTTCCACCTTCCCAGAGCAAAGCTGCACCCTCTTCTCCCGGTTTCAGGTGAGAAATTTGAATTGTGGGTATTGTAGTTCTTCTCTCTGTTAGGGTTTCCGGTTGAGCAGCCTGGAGTCATACCACAAGGACTCCTAGTCCCAGGTGGCTCAGTAAGTAATAGTTCAGGCGCCACATACAGAGCAAGGCACGTTTGTAAGGAGTCCTTGGTTTTGGGTAGAAAGACTTCCATTCACTCTACCAAATAATGTTCCTGAACTGAAGAGACTGGGGTTCATTTCTGCAATTGTAAGTGCTGCTTTTAAAAATTAATTCTTTTCACTATTGATATATGGTACAAATAGGAAATTGTGTCATTTCCAGAACAATTGAATAAAGTAAATATTTCTTCCTTCCCAAGGCCTCCTTGGGAAAGAAAAAGAGAAAGTAATTGACACTCTGTGGGTTTGTGGGACATGGTTTAGAATAAATTTTAACACATAAAATAAATACCTGAGACATGGCATAGGATGAAATACCTTATGAAAAGAACAATAAGACATGCTACCTTCAAAGTCAGGTATAAACAACAACAACAATAGAACCCCACTTTGACTGACTTCAAACATGTGGATGGTTGAAATCCTTTGAAACTTTAAAATATTTCAAAAGGCAACAGCTGTGTTGAAAAGACTGTGGATGTTAAAGTCAGATAAAGCTAGATTCAGTGGCCCTACTTCTTAGATGTGTGAACTTTGGCACAATATTTCACCTTGTGGAGCCCCCATTTCCACACTTGTAAGGTGGGTATAAAACCTACTTCACTGGATTAATAGTATAAATGAGTGTTGTGCATTATGCTGAATAGATGCCTAGACAATAGCTACTGGAGGGTGGACTTTCTTCATAATGAAGTTTCAATTCAGCTTCAAAAACAGATTAAAGGGATAATTTATTGTAGGATTCCACTTATATGAGGTATTAAGAGTAGTCAAATTCATGGAAACAGAAAGTAGAATTGTGGTTGCCAGGGGTTAGGGAGAGGGGGAAATAGGAAATATTTAGTAGGTAACGAGTTTCAGTTTTGCAATTTGAAAATGTTCTAAAGATTGATTGCACAATAATGTACATACACTTAACAGTGCCGTGCTCTACACTTACAAATGGTTAAGATGGTAAGTTTTACATCATGTGTTTTTACCACAATTTAAAAAAACCAGATCAAGGAGTGCGTAGTTAGAATTCTGGTGCCTCTTATTTATGAAAATATCTCTGACTCCTTAAAACATGTCTAAATCCATTTTCAGTGGGTCTGATTTTAGGGTTGATATTGGATCACCTGTGTTAATCTCTGGTTTTTACATAATAATAATTAGCAGAGAGGATAATGCAATTTTGCTGTATTCTTAAAGTCATCACTATTTTTGTGGAGATCCTTTTATATCCTCCATAACTTAATTATGTGATTAATTTATAATAGTGAGATTTCATCATTACTGTACAGAATATAGGAATTGTGAAGTCACAGTTTGGTTACAACTTACTTAAAAACTTTAGAAACAGCTTAAATGTTTTATTTATTTTGGTGTTCTCACCTTCCCTGGACCTAATTTATAAACAGATAATTTTATGTGTCTGTCTTAGAGATAATAAAGACTATTAAGACAGGATGGTGTTTAGCTAATACATTTTAAGACAGGATGGTGTTTAACAGATCCTGTCTTAAAATGTATTAGCTAATTTGGAGGACAAAAGGCAATTTGAAATGAAATTGATTTTAAATTTAATAACATACAATGAAAGTATGTCATTGTTAAATATTTGGAAAATCTCTTGAAAGACTACACCAATGCCTAGCTGTCTATTAAAGCTATGTGTCTTCTATGGTATTTGGTGATAACTGAGAAGGCAATGGCAACCCACTCCAGTACTCTTGCCTGAAAAATCCCATGGGTGGAGGAACCTGGTAGGCTGCAGTCCATGGGGTCTCGAAGAGTCAGACACGACTGAGCGACTTCACTTTCACTTTTCACTTTTCACTTTCATGCATTAGAGAAGGAAATGGCAACCCACTCCAGTGTTCTTGCCTGGAGAATCCCAGGGACGGGGGAGCCTGGTGGGCTGCCGTCTATGGGGTCGCACAGAGTCGGACACGACTGAAGCGACTTAGCAGCAGCAGAAGGTGATAGTAACTGGTATTTGTGACAAGTGTGTAAAGTTTTGCATGGGATATATCATTTAAATGTAAACTCTCTCAGGAACTATGTCAGGAAGTCCAGGGTAGGATTAAAGTGAAAACAAAGGAGAAGGAAAGCTGCAGAATCAGTTGATAAATATAGTATACTATCCAAAAGGGCATTACTTTTGCTGTTGAATGTCATTTATAGTCTACTCTCTCTAGGACATGCCATTTATTCACTTAACAATTACTTCTAACAGTCCTACAATGTCCTCCCACTGGGCTGGGCTTTGGGGTTAGAGTGACTGAGGCATAGCCCTTGAGGGGATCCTATTCTACTAGAGGAGGTATGTACTTATAAATAGCTAAAGGCAGAAAGTGCTAATTCATGTCACTCAAGTCATTCCTGGCCTCACTGTTGGTTCATTCCTACTGTTTAGAGTATATGGTGCTCAGGATCATGAGATTAAAGAAGTTTCCATAAGTCTTTGCTTGAACTGTAATAATTAGAGGACAGAAAAAAATAAATTCGAAAACTTGAATGTGAGTGGGTCAAAAACAAAGTGGAATGACTTCCCTGAACATGGAAGAAATACATACCCAGAATCTCAGAGGAAGGGGAGTTCATAGTGTCTGGAATAAATAACAGGTGCTGGGAATGAAAATGGAAGAGGGGGATGGGAATTCAATAGCAAAACAACAATAATAATAATTTATAATAATAATAAATGATAACAGTCAAAATGCTTTTGAGTTTTTAAGCTTGGGCCTGAGAGAATAACAGTAATACTGAAGCAAAAGAGAGGGGAGCTAGTTCTTTTGGGGGAAATGTGCTTCAGGCAATTTGAAATCGGAGCTAAGCTGACCTTTCAGTGGAAAGGGAAACTGCATTGTTAATCCTGTGGAATTGGAATTCTGGAGAGCCATCAGAACTGGCAAGAGAAATAGAGACAGCAAGCAAGCACCTCTTTCAGTAAGATGAAGCAGTTCTGTTCTTCCTCATGCCTCACTCATAGAGGCTTGCTGAAGAAAGAGAATCTCCAGGTATCTAGGGATGGAGAGGGGAAAGAAGACTAGATTGACTGCTTCCACAGCTTTATTTTGTCTCAGAGTTTCTCTCTTGATTACTATAGTCACTACTTGCTCAGTGATGACGCTTCTTTGTAAGAGCCTTCCTGGGAAAAAACAGAAACATCATCTCTAGCCAGGAGACTGACCACTGGGTTTAATTTCCAGGAATGGTAGAGGGGAGTTTTTGTCTTCTGTTTCCATTGGGAAGAGCACTTAATTTGGAAGTTTTCCTAAAAAATACAATACATAGTAGATTTCCATTTAAAGATAGACAGATATCATAAAGCCTTGCACACTCACCTTCCAGTCTAGCAAAAAAAAAAAAAAATTTAGAAATTAAAAAAAATCAAGTGCTCTACCTGGTTCTGTTTCTCCCTTTGCTACTTCAGCAGTTACTGCTTTTCAGTCTTTGTAGATTTTCTCTCTGTTGTATGCTTTTATTCTTTTGTCTACCTTTATTTTTATATTTTACTATTTCTACTGCCATTGAACATATCCATAAATATTATATAAGCTTGTTTTAAAGTTGAAAGATTTTATAAAAACCCTAGTGTATACAGTGTTCAACTGCAACTTGCTCTGTTCTTTTAACCTCGTACTTTTGAGGATAATCCATATTGATTTTTGTAGTACAACTTATTAGTTTTCATAGCAGCATGGTATTTTGCTATCATAAGTAGAATTATAAATAATCTTATACATGCCAGTTGTATACAAATGTAAGATTTATTTTAGTGAATATTTCATAGATTTGCTGAACCATAGTCATGTATATCTTCAAATTTATGAGATACTGATGAATTGCCTTCTAAAATATTTATCCCATATTTTGTTCATACACAGTGAAGGAGAATTCCTGTTTCTCCCTAATCTCAAGACACTTATTTATCTTAAATGCTCTAAATAAATTATCTCTCCAGATGTAACTGAAAACCAGATACTTTTGGCATCTTGGAGACTCAGATATGTTTGTAGCATTGTAATCTCTAAAATATAGTGCAAAATTTGATCTTAAATCAACTTCCTTGTTTCTCAACCTATGGTGTGAGAGAGCAACTGAATTTTCTATTTAGTAGACATTGTTGTTGCTCAATCACTAAGTCATGCCCGACTCTCTGTTATTCCGTGCACAGTGGGCTTCCATGGCCTTCACTATCTCCCACAATTTGCTCAAATTCATGTCCATTGAATCAGTGATGCTATCTAACCATCTTTTCCTCTGCCACCCCCTTTTCCTTGTGCCTTCAATCTTTACCAGCATCAGGGTCTTTTCCAGTGAGTCAGTTCTTTGAAACAGGTTGGCAAAGTATTGAAGTTTGAGCTTCAGCATCAGTCCTTCCAAAGAATATTCAGGGTTGAGTTCCTTTAGGATTGACTGGTTTGATCTCCTTGCTGTCCAAGGGACTCTCAAGAGTCTTCTCCAGCACCACAGTTTGAAAGCATCAATTCTTTGGTGCTCAGCCTTTTTTATGGTCCAACTCTCACATCCGTATATGACTACTGGACCTTTGTTGGTCAAGTGATATATCTGCTTTTTAATATTCTGTCTAGGTTTGTCATAACTTTCCTTCCAAGGAGCAAGTCTTAATTTCATGGCTGCAGTCACTGTTCACAGTGATTTTCAAGCCCAAGAAAATTAAATCTGCCACTATTTCCACTTTTTCCCCAACTATTTGCAATGAAGATAGGACCAGATGCCATCATCTTCATTTTTTGAATGTTGAGTTTTAAGCCAGCCTTTTCACTTTTGTATTAATAATAATAATGATACCATGTACCAAATACTGTCTTAAGTCCTTTAAGCGAAATATATGACTTAATTAATTTGAGGGTTAAGATAATGATGTTCTGCCATTTTAGAGATAAAGAAACTGATTCACAGAAATACCATGTCAATAGTAAGAGGTGGTGAAATTTGTATCTACTCAGACTATTCCAGCTAAGACAAGTGATAAAAGGTAGGTGGGAGCAGACTGGAAAAAGAGACATCAAAGTAGCATAGTCCTAAACTTCCAAAAGTTTAAAATCTAGCCACTATTTAATAAGATAAAAAGAGCATAATGAAGTGATGAGAAGTGTCAAATAAGTCTATATTTGTATGGAGAAAATTTAATTTTGCCTAGGAAACCTGGAAATGATTTTCATAAATGATCAAACTTTACTGAGCCTTGGAAATTAGAGAAAGGAAGTTAAAGAGGCAAAAACAAAGGGAGTAGCTACTTATAAAATATAAGGAAATAGAAAGTACAAAATATATTTGGTAAAATTAATTTATCCAGCCATTGACTCAACAAATAATTTCTGAACATCTGTTGTGTGTGAGGCACTGACCTAAACTGTGGGACACAGCAGTGAACAAAAAAGACCCCATCTCTCTCCATAGGTAAGTGTGGTTGGTGATGTAGTATTCGGGGAATTGGGGGCAAAAGATGAAGGAAATAAGATTGGAAAGATAGATTGCTTATAATTATGAAGCATTTTCAAATATCAGCCTAAGAATTGTGCACTTTATTCTGAAGGCAGTGAGGAATCAGTGTGAGTCACTGTGGGGTGAGTGGCATTATTCAATTATTTATTCAGTAAACATTAATTCAGCGGGCTTCCCAGGTGGCTCTAGTGGTAAAACCCCGCCTGCCAATGCAGGAGACACAAAGGACAGGGTTCAATCCCTGGGTCAGGAAGATCCCCTGGAGGAGGGCATGGCAACCACTCCAGTATTTTTGCCTGAAGAATCCCATGGACAGAGGAGCCTGGCAGGTGACATAGCATCATACAGAGTTGGACATGACTGAAGCGACTGAGCACACAAACATTAATTCAACCTGAGCTTTACTTAGTCCTGGGGATACGAAGATTGAGGGAGTGATAAGCATGTGTATACAGTTGATAATGCTATGTAAGAAATAAGGTGGGAGTTGCAAAGCATAGGAAAGCCTAACAGAGGCTGGAGTGTGTGGTGAGAAGAGGGGGACCATGGTAGGAGATCCTAGAAAGTAGCCAGTTTTGACCTAATGAAAATTTATCAGAGTAAAACTTTAGGTGTATTTCTCTTCCAATTTTTTAATGTTCAAAAGAAAATAAATTTTATTAACTGACATATCATTTCATATATCAAACTTTTTAATTTTCTGAAACTTTCTCCTCAATACCTATACAGAAATATAATTCTCAATCCTCAAACTAGAGTGCTAGGAGAAACCTTTTTATCCTTTGCTATTTGAAAAATAGCAAGTCTTAAGCAAAGTAAACAACCTCTGCTTACTAAACCATTCTCTTTTTGGATGGTTTTAATAAACTGAATATTCAATAAAAACATTACTTGTTTTTGAATATCAATAATTGAACATTGTTTTCTAGTTGTAAAGGTTAATTCCTCAGTATTTACATGTAGATTGCAAGCATACAGTATGGATGCATTTTTATGTTCTGCCTGTAATCCAGCCTATTTTTCTGTATTATCATGTGCAAAAAAAAAAAAAAGTATGTTATAGCTCACCTATTTATGGAAAAATATAGACTGATTTATTCAGTCCATGGTGTTTCATTCAAGTTTCTAAATCTTATTTATAAATGACGTGGTCAGTTATTTGGAAAGGGCATTTCACTTGGGTATAGACACAACTGTGTCAGAATGTCAGGGCTGAAAAAAGATGTTGGAGACTTTGTGCCAAATAGAAAAACTTTAAAAAATTAAGCAATGAATAGAGGCCTTACTGTGTATGTAAATATATTTACAAAGATATTAAAGAAAAAATGTAAAGTAATTCTTGCCACAATAAGAAAATGCAAATAATATGTTAGCATATAGAACGTGAAGTAAGCTGAAACTCCAGGTTTCAGATTTCTAGTCTGTGAATTCTCTCCTCATAAGTACGACATGGCAGCTTTCAGTTTTTTCCAACTCTTTCCAGTAAGAAATATTGTAAACATATGGAATGTCTAGTGCCTTTCCTTTTTTTACTTAATATATCTCAGTGATTGACCCATATCATTGCATATGAGAAAACCACATTATTTTTTTCCCGCAATGGCTGTGGATATGCCAAAGATTTTTATTGGTCTCATATTGTTGATTTTTATGTAATTTCTAGATTTTGGCTACAATTAACAGAGCAAGAGTGGTCAAGGAGGTTAAATTGGAAAATTTGGCCAAGATTCTAAGATAACTGTTTTCTGACTAAAATCCCAAGTTGGGAATATTTTCACAAGTATTGACTCCTCACCCACCTCCAGGTTATAAGGAAAAATAAAGGGAGAATAAAACACTGAGAGGATTTTATAAGAATGATTTTTGAAGAGCTAACCCAGTGTGGAGAGGTAGAAGTGAGGGATGGTCTTTTTTATCTCAAACATAGAGGAAGTGGCTTTGCTATATACTCCTGGAAAGCTTAATGTGTTTTCCTCTAGAAACGCAGAGCTAAGGGGGACATCACTAACAGAAGAATTAGATGCATTGCTCAGTTCACAGGTGATACAGTTATAAGCTTCTGAGGATTCCCCAAAGCTCACTCATGTACATGTGCACACACTCACCCCCATACACAGTGTCAGTAATAAACACTGCAGAGCCAAAGCCAACTTTCAATCACACTAATAGAGTAAAAATGTTCTGTTTATTTCTCCTTTTTCTTCCTTATTCTCCAATTTTGGAGGCTTCAGTAACAGGAGCTTGCAAGTTGGGTGACAGAGGAAGTGAGGTAGAAAAAGAGAAGGTGTGCACAGCACTCCTTTTCCAGAAGCCTGTAGACTTGTAGGGCACAAGAGCAGGGAGATCGGTCTTACACCAAAATGTTGGTATGCTGATGGAAATATTGGATGGGGCATTCTAATTCGTGAATCAAAACTGTATTTTGCAACTTTAAATAACCACAGAATTTTCTTTAAATCTCAGAGTAACCAAAAGATACATGGGGCCAATTGGGGAATTTTCGTCAGTGGTATTGGGAAAAACTTCCCCCAGTGAATACGTTTTTAAAAGGAAAGTGGTGGACAAAAATACAATTGCATTCTGATTCATCTCACAAATTGTTTCAAATGGTTACATGTGTATCTTTGCCTGTATGTAAGCAAAACTCTCATTCTTAAACAAAGACAATGTATCTATGAATTTCCAGAACAGAGTAATTAACTTGCAGTAAGAATAACTGAAATTAAAACTACTGTAGACAGAGTATAGAGAGTATTTCTAGAAGACTCTTGAGAGTCCCTTGGACTGCAAGGAGATCCAACCAGTCCATCCTAAAGGAGATCAGTCCTGGGTGTTCATTGGAAGGACTGATGTTGAAGCTGAAACTCCAGTACTTTGGCCATCTCATGAGAAGAGTTGACTCATTGGAAAAGACCCTGATGCAGGGAAGGATTGGGGGCAGGAGGAGAAGGGGACGACAGAGGATGAGATGGCTGGATGGCATCACTGACTCGATGGACATGGGTTTGGGTGAACTCCGGGAGTTGGTGATGGACAGGGAGGCCTGGTGTGCTATGGTTCGTGGGGTCACAGAGAGTCGGACACGACTGAGCGACTGAAATGAACTGAACTGAATTTGGTATGGTAATGTGTCTTTTAAAATTTAAATTAATTAAACTAATTAAAATTTAGGCTAATTAAAATTAGCAAAAATGAAAAATTCAGTTTCTCATTTGCATTAGCCTTATTTCAAATATTCAGTAGCTACAAGTAACTATTGATTATGTGATTTGACAAAGCAGATATAGAATATTCCCCAAATCACAGAATTTTTGTTCCCTATCACAGACATTAAACTGTTTAATTCTCATGAAACATAGGGGAAAATTATAGTTATTGTTCCCACTTAGTAAATATGAAAATCTAGAATCAAAGAGGTTTAGAATCTTGAATTTCTTTGATTCCAGGTCCCCTGATCTTTCCTCTAAACCACACTGGTTTACCCTCAAGGCAAGAAGATAAAAAAAATTAGTTTCACTCTACTTTCAGAATGCAATGGGGGATATCCTAAAATCTAGAAATCCCTAAGGGAAGGAAGATTTGCTCATCTCAGTGTTACTGGATTGGTGGGGAACAAGTCTTATTTCTAGTTTCTCAGTCAGTTAAGTTCAGTTCAGTTGCTCAATCGTGCCAGACTCTGCGAACCCATGGACTACAGCACATCAGGCTTCCCCTGTCCATCACCAACTCCTGGAGTTTACTCAAACTTGTGTCCATTGAGTCAGTGATGTCATCCAACCACCTCATCCTCTATTATCCCTTTATCCTCCTGCATCAATCTTTCCCAGCATAAGGGTCTTTTCCAATGAGTCAGTTCTTCGCATCAGGTGGCCAAAGTTTCAGCTTTAGCATCAGTCCTTCCAATGAATATTCAGGACTGATTTCCTTTAGGATGGACTGATTGGATCTCCTTACAGTCCAAGGGACTCTCAAGAGTCTTCTCCAACACCACAGTTCAAAAGCATCAATTCTTCTGTGCTCAGTTTTCTTCACAGTCCAACTCTCACATCCATACATGACTACTGGAAAAACCATAGCCTTGACTAGATGGACCATTGTTGGTAAAGTAATGTCTCTGCTTTTTTAATATGCTGTCTAGGTTGGTCATAGCTTTCCTTCCAAGGAGCAAGTGTCCTTTAATTTCATGACTTCAGTCACCATCTGTAGTGATTTTGGAGCCCCATAAAATAAAGTCGCTTACTGTTTCCATTGTTTTCCCCATCTCTTTGCCATGAAATGAAGGGGCCGGATGCCATGATCTTTGTTTTCTAAATGTTGAGCTTTAAGCCAACTTTTTCACTCTCTTCTTTCACTTTCATCAAGAGGCTTTTTAGTTCTTTACTTTTCCCCATAAGGGTGGTGTCATCTGCATATCTGAGGTTATTGATATTTCTCCCGGCAATCTTGATTCCAGCTTGTGCTTCCTCCAGCCCAGTATTTCTCATGATGTACTCTGCATATAAGTTAAATAAGCAGGGTAACAATATACAGCCTTGACATACGCCTTTCTTGATTTAGAATCAGTCTGTTCTATGTTCAGTTGTAACTGTTGCTTCCTGACCTGCAAACAGATTTCTCAGGAGCCACGTCAGGCAGTCTGGTATTCCAATTATTTTAAGAATTTTCCACAGTTTATTGTGATCCACACAGTCAAAGGCTTTGGCATAGTCAATAAAGCAGAAGTAGATGTTTTTCTGGAACTCTCTTGCTTTTTCAATGATCCAACAGATGTTGGCAATTTGATCTCTGGTTCCTCTGCCTTTTCTAAATCCAGATTGAACATCTTGAAGTTCACAGTTCATGTACTGTTGTAGACTGGCTTGGAGAATTTTGAGCATTACTTTGCTAGTGTGTGAGATGAGTACAATTGTGTGGTAGTTTTAGGATTCTTTGGCATTGCCTTTCTTAGGGATTGGAATGAAAACTGGCCTTTTCCAGTCCTTTGGCCACTGCTGAGTTTTCAAATTTGCTGGCATTTCTAGTTTCTAATACAGCCTGTTTTGCAATCTATAAAATTTATTCCTATAGATGTAGATTCAACTAAAAGACTGTTTTAATGAATGGGGAATATTTTAGTAGCAATGTTGTTGGTTTAGCCATTCAGTTGTGTTCTACTCCTTGTGACCCCATGGACTGTAGTCCACCAAGCTCCTCTGTCCATGGGATTCTCCAGGCAAGAATACTGGAGTGGGTTGCCATTTCCTTCTCCATTAGCAGCAATAGTGAAATACTAAATAACTACACTTAACTAATATTTCACCTTCACTTTTGTATGGTTCTCTGAGAAACTACTCAGTGACTTGGTTATGCATAGATTGTTTTAAGACCAGGTTTACTTTCCATTGTTTTTACAAAATAAATATACAAAATTCATAATAAAACCGTTGCTTCACACTAAACATCTAATGGTGTGAACATGTAACTGTTTTATTGGAGAAAATATGAATCCAGATGGCTCAGCCTTGAGTTCTTTTCATAAACACATCATGATACAATGGGGCTCACTCTTGTATCTCCTGATCCCAGCTATTCCTTTCATCCCTCTCTGTTGTTACTGCTACAGACTGTGTACCCCTTCCTCTGGGTCTCACCTGTTGTGTCCAGCTCTTTGCAATCCCATGGACTATACAGTCCATGGAATTTTCCAGGCCAGAATACTGGAGTGGGTAGTCTTTCCCTTCTCCAGGGAATCTTCCCAACCCAGGGATTGAACCCAGGTCTCCTGTACTGCAGGCAGATTCTTTACCAGCTGAGTCAAAAGGGAAGCCCTACCAGCACCAGTTAAGGTCATCTTTATATTTGACTCTTAAATTCAGATGATATAGTGTCACTTCTTTCCTTTAAAATATATGCTTTTAAATAAAGAAACATAAAAACAGAAATTTATCCTGCCAAATAATACCCAGTTATTTGAAGACTTTACAAAAGAAAGATGTAGTAAGCCAGACAGAGAAAGACAAATTCCATGTGATATCACTCATATATAAAATCTAAAATAAAAATAAAGCCATACAATTGACCCTATATGCAAAACAGAAACAGAAGGTCCTTAGCTCTTCCTGAATCTTTGACATGGCTCCATATTCTCTCACCATCTCTTCAGTGCACAAAGGCCTCCCCTGGAAGTCCTAAAAAGAGCTCCAAAGAATCCTCCACTCCCCATTTCCCTGCCTGTTTTTTTGTTGGCTCTCCTGCCACACAACTCTCAGCCTGCTGCTATCTGGCAGCCCACACTGGGTCCCTGCTGGCCTCAGATTCCCACCAGCCCTCACCTGGTGAAGTTCCCTCACCTTCAGATCCTCTGTGCTTTCCTTACTTTGCCTCATCTTGCTGCCCCTCACCAACCGCCTTCCCCTCACCCTGCTCCCCACCTCATGTACTGGTTTCCCTTCCTCAGCTGCCTCATCCGACTTTCCTTCATCTTCAGTCTTTCCCTGCTCTCAGCTCTCCTTCATTTTCATTGTAGAGTTTTTCCTTGTGGAGATTTTGTTCCTCCTCCTTGTTGGGAAGCATAGTACAAAATAGCCGTAAAAGCAGAAAGTCCTTGGGAAAATGGCGAAGGGCCAGAAGTACCCAGCTTTGTACTGTGGACAGAAAAACATCTCCTGCCTTTGGTTATGCTCGGCACCAAGATTTAATAATAAATAGGGATGTTACTTGAGAAAACGGGTTGTGCTATAAGCACATGATCACTTAGAGCGCGCTGTCCTTGAAATGTTTTTACTGATTATGTGTTAACCCCGTATACGCTCTGCTGGCCGTATACTTTAAGCTCTTTGTTCCTGCTTCTATAAAAAGGCTTGACTGCAGAAATAAACTTGTCAGTCCTTGGGAAAAAAAAAGAAAGATGTACAACTATCTGGGTTGGTTTAGGGTGACACTTTCCTGGGTACTGAGTAATATGAAAAACACTCAGCAATGGCTATGGCATGGATGCTAACTTATCAGAATGGATGCTGGTCAGCATATAGAACCCGGTGTTCTCACTGAGTATCCACTCTGCCTAGAAGCATGGATAGTCATGAAAATATTGCCTGGCTTTTATAAGCTTCCAATATTAGATAACACTCATGTTTCCAGTCTTGGGTGGCATGGGATATCTTGGGAGCCTAACTATGAGGATGTTTCTCTTGGTTCAAGCAAAGAGTAAATGAGGTTCTGACGGTTGAGAGCATTGCTTGGCTCCCCTTTTATCTAATTACATTGCTTGATCTCTCATGCCTTGAGTTGAGTTTGGCTGTTTACTGAAGTTGAAATTCCCTGTTCTTAAACTATGCTCTCTTGCTTGTTGAGGTTTGACAGCAGTTTATTTTCTCTTTTAGGATTTGTTGTTATGATCAGTAAGTTGGTTGAGAATGTTGATACCAGAAGTCTCTCAGTGACCTGTTTTCTTTCGTGGGTGTCATGATTTTCTTCCATTTTTATTCTTATCATTTTGAAATATAACTTAGTAATGGTTGTTTCTGAGAGAGACATTTTTATGTTTAATTGTAGCTCTCTGTTTCTAGTAATCTTTTAAAGAGCGTGTGTATGTGCGAGTATGCATATAGAATGATATAGCCACTTGTTTTTCTTTATTCTCTATCTTGCTAATAATTGTAGAATAATATGGGTTTCCAAGGTGGTGCAAGTGGTAAAGAATCTCCCTGCCAATGCAGGAGGTGCAAGAGATGCAGGTTTCGTTGCTGGTGCAGGAAGATCCTCTGGAGTAGGAAGTGGCAACCCACTCCAGTATTATTGCCTGGAAAATTCCATGAAGCAATGAGCCTGGTGGGCTACAGTTCATGGGACCCCAAAGGATCAGACGTGACTGAGCACACATGCACACGGTTTACTCAGCTTCCCTAGTGGCTTCCCCAGTGGTAAAGAGTTCACATGTGATGCTGGAGATATGGTTTCAGTCCCTGAGTCAGGAAGATCCCCTGAAGAGGAAAATGGCAACCCACTCCAGTCTTCTTGCCTGGGAAATTCCATAGACAGAGGAACTTGGCAGGAGTTGCAAAGGAGTTGGACATGACTTAGGGACTAAACCACACCAGCAATAGTTAACTCACAGTTGCTTTAAAACTGTTCAGAAGACCTTTTTCTTTTATGAAAATACATTTAATTCACAAATTTCATATTGATTAATTTTATAGAACATTAATTTTATTCATTTTAAAATCTAAACATTTCAATATAAACAAAATTATTTTGAAATAAAATCTATTTTTTATTTAAACCGGGTGATAAGAATTGCAAGTGGATTCCTATCCCCTCGTTCTAATCCTTATTTTAGAGCATGGTTCTAAGTGGTTATTTCTTCATGTTTATGCAATGATCTTCACGTTGCTGGAGGGTGTGGTGGGGAGGATAGTGCTAGAGCACAGGTCAAGAGGGTGCCAGAGTGTCCATTGTGCTGGGCAAGGCAGGCCAAGCCCTTTACCTGTAACTTCAGTGGTATGTCCTGGGTTGAGCTGCTGCCACATTCTCTGCCATATACTCTCAAATCCCTTATATGTGTAAATCCCCTTTGCCCTGATAGCTTTGGCTGGGATGGTGCTTTTTTTTTTTTTCCTAATGTGCCTAAGCAGGAGAAAGTCAAATCTACCAACTCTTTATCTGTGGACCACATTTCCACCTTTGTAACTAATGCTTTTCTCTTCTACTTCCAGCTTCTTTGTGCGTGTATTGTATAAATCACATAATCTGTCTGTGTCTCAATTTCTTATCTGCAAAAGGAGCTCGTACTCTGGCTACTTTTTCTGCTAAGATAGTCCTGAGGATTAATGAACTGATTTTCAAAAGCACAAGTGTCTGAGATGATAGGCCCTCCATAAATTCAAATTACAATTATTACTATCCTCCCTTTTATTGCCAGGAGAATAGTAACTCAAATGGGATCTAGTTATTTATAAAGGGCTTTGCATTTTAAGAAGTATTTTGTAATCTTTAATAACTTAGAAAAGCCTCTCCCTGCACAGTCTCAGCATCATGCTTCTATTGAAAAAAGGATTCATAAAGATCTTTTTCATGAACTCATTCATTGTTTTGCTGATTCAGATTATAATTTTTCAATCCTATTTTGTCTTATCCTTGAAGGATTTGTTATATATCAAGGCTTCTTGGGGGGTATGAGATTTATTCTTCTAATTGAATTATTTGGATAATATAAATATAATTTGACTTATAAATTGGTAACCTTTATTAAAATATTGCTTCATTAGAATGGAAATGAAGAGATTAAAATTGAGGCTGAGATCTGTATTGAGAACTCCAGAATGGAGGCTTGGACCAGGGTCAGACTTCAGGAGCTTATCAAATCATGATTGAATTATCAAAGGGTGGAGCCTGGACAGAATGTTCACTTGTCCAAATAAGCCTTCAGTGTTTACCTTGGGCAGTTGATTTCCTTTCATCCCCTCCGCCCACTGGGAGACCAGCGTTCATTAAATTGATTCCTTGGCCGTACAGCTTTGTTCATTGTTTACACCCTGAAACTGTCTGGATACACTTGGTTCTTTATCCCTCTCGATCTCCCATGTTGCCTTTGGATCCAGTGCTTGATTCTGGTTCAGAAAAGTCCCTGGGGCTTTACCCAAGCACTAGTTTAATTAGTGCCAGGTTTTTTCCATCACTCATGAAAGGGGATCAGGCATTGCTTTGATCTAATATCTTTTTGGCAACAGTTTGCTTCTCTTCCCACCATTTTCCTTCATGCCCCAGGTATCCTGTGTTCTCCAGGACATCCAGAGGTATGTAGTCTTCATGAGGTTTCTTTGCTAATACCCAGACTTCAGAACTTCCCCTTCTTTCTTTCTCTACCTGGATGAGTCAGTCTAGTAACTGGAAGGCAGTCTGCCTCATGACTTTGGTGTTTCAGGGTTTCATCACTAGAGAGTGCTATTTTCTTCTTATGATCCTTGAAATCGTTTATGTTGAAATGGTTTTTATTTAATAAATATTTCTATAAATGAAATCACATATATATTCTAGTGGACAAAGGAAGCCTATATATTTTAAGGATGAAAGCAAAGAATAAATGGTAGCTTTGGAAGCATTTCTCCTAGAAACCAAAATGTTAAGTCTACTATTAGCTGATCAAAATTTGTTTTAAACTTTTCTGTTTCATCTGAAGTTGAGTAGGAAGAATAATGACTTTAAACTTCATTTTTCAAATATGGCTTTTTAAAACTTTACAAGATAAAGTTTGTCTGAAATCTTTGTACATCATACAATTACATTCTACTTTCTTAATTTTTATCTGGAGGCATTTGTGAAATAAACCATGCTCTCAAGGTTTTTCAGTCCTCAATTTATTGATAGTGGGAACACAAGGACATGTACAGATTTACTGGCAGACAAAAGAATTTGATATATATTATGTGAAAAATCAGAGTCAGCTCAACATTTTGAAATGTCCAAGAAAGAAAAATAAGTTGTCATTAAGATTCCACAGAATCTTTATCTTAGCTCTGCTTATTTAATACACAAAAAAATGCAGAGCCACATGATTTTTACTCAAGAAGGTCAAAAAATTTACATCTGTTAGTTTCACTTAGGCAATAGGCAAGGCACAGAACCAATTGAAAGCAGACCTGAAAAGAAGAGATTGCCTGTCTTCCCCCGGGAGGGCCTAGGAGGAGCAAATAAGAAAATAACGATTGCTGTCTTGTTAAGAAAACCTTAGACTCTCTTTAATTTTTAACAAAATTAAAAATTATTCAATCCTTTTCAAATACCACAATTTTAATGCAAAGCTCATTTTGGGATTAAACTTTCTGTTGTGATAAACATAAACATCTGGCATTCACGGAACCTGAGAACTGATGTGGACCTCATCACCACCTCTGTAAGTGTTTTTAGATAAACAACAACAGTTTCCATATTTATAAGAAATGACAACTGAATTTGATTGGTACTTTTCAGATATATATCATGGGAACTAGAAGGTCTATGGAGTGATTTCAGAGCTCCCACTGCAGTGAAAGTGGTGGCTAGCAAGGTGAGGGTTGTGGGCTATCCTCCCCTTACCTGTCAACCAGATGAGTGTTTCTTTTATCACTTTCCAAAACTTATTTCTCTAGGTTTTGCCCAATATTCCGTTTTTGGGAATTGTTCCTCTATGCATGAGAGAATTATGTTTGAAAACATTCAGTTATTGCTAAGGTGCTTTCATTTCTAAAGACATGTTTTCTGTATATGTATACCAACATACATTGTTATATATTTATACACTACCTTTCCCCAATGGGACTTAAAGTACCAAATCACAAAATATACATACATAGTAAAATTGAAAACCATTAACAATGAAAGTTAAGCCTCATAAAATAATGGCAAGGTATCGTAGGTTGGGTCAAGAGATTAATTATATTAAACAAAAATATCAGGGGTGTGAGAATCTATTTTAATGTACAAAATCTCAGTCTAATCTTCCCTAGCTAAGGTAAAACCCAAAGCATGAGGCAATACTAATCTGTTTTTTTAAAAAATCTTTATTTTTAATTGGAAGATAATTGCTTTATAATGTTGTATTGGTTTCTGCCATATATCAACATAAATCAGCCATAGATACACATATGTCCCCTCCCTCCCACTTCCACCCCATCTCACCCCTCTAGGTGTCACAGAGCACCAGGTTGAGCTCTCTGTGTTACACAGAACTTCCCATTAGCTATGTTTTACATATGTAATGTATATATTTCACTGCAGCTCTCTCGATTCATCCCACCCTCTCTTTCCCCCACTGGGTCCATAAGTCTGTTCTCTATATCTAAATCTCTATTTCTGCCCTGCAAATAGGTTGTACCACTTTTCTAGATTCCATATATATGCATTAATATACAATATTTGTTTTTCTGTTTCTGATTTCACTCTGTATAACAGGCCCTAGATTCATGAGGTAGATGAAACTAGTCTTTTAATAAGAGAAAATATTAACATTCAGAGGAAGAAATTTTTTCTATCCCCCACATTGGAGAATAATTTGTCATACATGGCTTTATATGAAACATAATGGGCAAGTTTCCTGATTACAGTTTTACAGAAATATAGGGAAATTACATGTATGGTCATATCTTATCTTTACCAGGAGTAAAAACCAAGGAAGTAGTGCTAAGCCGTCACTCTGTAAAGACCATTTTGATAACAGGCTAGAATAATATGCTTTACTTTTAAAGCTGCCCACTTATTGGAATTGATTTAGGGATAAGACTAGAATTGGGGTGCTGTGAATGGTTCATATACCCTCTTCTAAGATTGGCATGGCTTTTAATAGAATCTACATGATGGACAATTTTAATTTCACATTGTGAGAACATGTCTAAAAGGCAGATTTCTTTTGTTGTTTGTGAATACAGCAAAATGATGTCTTGTGTGGAAATAAAATTCCTGACATGGTCTTGTTTTCTTAGTTTTCTGTTGGACCTCAGCCAGCAGAACCCAGAGGCTGAGCTGGCTTTCAGCCAGCACCTGAGTGACTTAGGTGTGAACTTTTAAGGGTACAGTAAAAGGAATGAGGCCTACTAACAGGCTCTTTATTCCTCTGCCATGGGACCAGATTAAAATGCTTCCCCTTGTGTTTATCTCTGCTGCTGCTGCTGCTAAGTCGCTTCAGTCATGTCCGACTCTGTGCGACCCCATAGACAGCAGCCCACCAGGCTCCCCCGTCCCTGGGATTTTCCAGGCAAGAACGCTGCAGTGGGTTGCCATTTCCTTCTCCAATGCATGAAAATGAAAAGTGAAAGGGAAGTCACTCAGTTGTGTCCGACTCTTGGCGACTCCATGGACTGCAGCCCACAAGGCTCCTCCACCTATGGGATTTTCCAGGCAAGAGTACTGGAGTGGGTCTCTAAGGAAAACTAAAAAGAACGAACATAGAAGGGGGCATCACTTGGTTGTACTATTTTCTAAGTTTGGAGAAGAGAAAAAAAGTTGGGTTCCTTGCCTCTGCCACCATTGTCAGAACCTGGCTTTCTTTTTAGTTCTATCACTGAAAATTTTATCATCTAAAATTCTATGATCTAAGGTTATGATATAAAAGAAAGATAAAACCCCTCAGAGCACCATGACTTCCTAATTTCCCTGGTTTTAAAATGGATTCCATGTCATTTGTGAATAGTCAGATGATGGTGACAGGAGATGAGATCTTGATGGTCACATCATGAAGATCCTCTCATTTAACAGATGGAGACATGAGACTATCAGCAAGCGATGAGTCACTGCAGGTCACATAACCAGCTGGTCACAAACCCAGAACTAGCCTCCAGGTCTCACTCTTTCTATTCTACCACTCCACAGTGTCCAAAGAAATGATTATGTTACAATAGTCAATGTTTTATTTAAATATATCTACTTGAAACTGTGTGTGTGAGTATGTATTTGTGTGTGCAGACACATCCCTATTGTGTAAAGATGATAGATACGGGGATGGAGAACAGTGTTGGCCTTTTGATTTCTGGCGCCTGATGGTTTTACTTTGCTGTTCATGAGACAAAAAGGGAATAGAAAGAAGTCAAACTTCCCCAAGAGTCTGAGTTTACCTTCTTAATGACACGTTTATTTTTCCACATCACATTTTGCAAAGAAGTGAGAAGTGGGCCTCCAACCTGGCCTGCTTTCCGTAGTTTTTGACATTACAATAACTTCCTTAGTTTAGCTGCATCTTTTACAAGATAGCTCATAAAACCTCAGAAGCTGGTTTCTTAGAGCACTTGCATCAGTGACTGTAATAGGATGCGACTTAGAAGAGAAATGGCAATAAAAAAAATTGAAGACAAAGTTGCACCTTATAGCCATCACCTTGATATAACTGTTTTTTTCACTTCTCCAAATTTCTTCTCAGTTTTTATCTGTAATATGTACATTTTTATACTTTCAATCATAGTTTATATAAACTTTCAAGATTAGCCTTTTCACTTAGATATACTATGTCTCATGTTAGAGGTTCTGCAACTATTTTGCTAAAAGAGGACATTATGTTCTAAGTTCATAGCTTATAATATATTTAATTATTCATCTATTGAAGAACGTTTGGGTCATTTTCAGTTTATCTTTTTATTACATATAATGCTATGATAGAGAATTTTATAAACATAGCTATCCCTCTTACTTTTAAATTACTTTCTTAGGGAAAATAAAGATTATTTAGAAGGATTAAAATAATTATTTTAATTCCCCAAGGTGGGCTTCCCAGGTGGTGCTAGTGGTAAAGAATCCTCCTGCCAATGCAGGAGACATAAGAGATGCGGGTTCAAATCCCTGGGTTGGGATGATCCCCTGGAGGAGGGCATGGCAACCCACTCCAGTATTCTTGCCTGGAGAATTCCATGGACAGAGAAGCCTGGTGGACTACAGTCCACAAGGTTGCAAAGAGTAGGATGTGACTGAAGCAACTCACCATGCACACACGTGTACATTCCCCAAGGACAGACTTTTGTGAGGCATGAAATTTATATAATTTGGGGAAAGGGGATCTTTGAGAAAAAGAGTATAAACCTACAAATATAAATTGTTAGGATTCCTCTCAGTGCCATGAAGGCTCATGACAGTGAGGAGCCATAAGCTCAACTTGTAACAGCCTCAAATTGTCAAAGTGGTAAATGCTCAAATACTGTAATAATTGCAATTTCATCAGTAAGATATGAAATACTTCATCTCTGAAACCTCATGAGTACTGTGACTTAATTACTTTAGTACTATAATAACCTGGCTACATTTAACATGGATAATTTGCTTTAGTGTACTTATTTTACTTACTAGAAAGATCTTGTTTCATTGCCTCTTGCTATATAGCAAACTATCCCAAACCTTGGCCTTCATAATATGGATTATGGCTCTAAGGTTGCAGGTGGACTGGTCTAGAGGGCTCATGATGACTTCATATTCTCACCTGGAATTTTGCAAATGTGACCAGAAGTTGGGACTCAACTGGGCTTGTTGACCAGAGTACCTGTATGTAGGCTATCCAGCACGATGGCCTCGGAGCAGTCAGACTTATGACGTGGCAGCTGACTTCACTCAGAGCAAGTTTTCAAAGAGAATTGGACAGAGCCTCCAAGACTTCTATGATGGAGATTTAGAAATCTCAAAACATTGCTTTTTCCACACTCTAAGTCAAGCAAATCTCTAAGGCCCATTTGGATTCAAGTGGAATTTCAGTGAGACGATTATACAGTTGAACTGGAAATCATTTTTAATCTACCACAGGGTAACACATTTTTCTTGCTTGTGTACTTCTTATATAAATTACCTGTTAGATAACATCTTATATTGTCAACATAATTATGAAGGTTTAAATAGAATATTAAATGACTTTATGATAGTAAGGAAAGAGAAATTTTGTAACCTGCATAAATCTATTAAATGTGCCTTTAATAGAGTTGAAAAGTCAGAATTACTTCAATAGCCAACTTAAATAAGGTCACTAGTTTATGGTTATATGTTACCTATTGTATATATTATATCCTTATCTTCCATTTCTTTCTTTCATATTTATTTATTTTATTCCTTTAGTAAGATGATAAAGATGGCACATTTAGGTATAGTCATGTCAAATAAATGGGCTTCCTAAGTGGCTCAGTGCTAAAGAATCCGCCTGCTAAGCAGGAGACGTGGGTTCGATCCCTGGGTCAGGAAGATCCTTTAGAGAAAGAAATGGAAACCCACTCCAGTATTCTTGCCCAGGAAGTTCTATGGACAGCGAGCCTGGCAGACTAAAGTCCATAGGGTCACAAAGAGACAGATACAGTTTGCAAGTACACAGCAGCAGCAGCATGTTAAATAAATGCTACAGGAAAATTAGCATAGAAGAAAGGACATGTGAGCCCTTTGCCTGTTTGCCCTTAGCCTCCATTTCTGTCCTTCTCTGCTCCTCTGTGTATTGTAGGTTTGTGATACCCCACAGATTGCCTTTTGGTTTTTATTGCCAGCAAGATTCCAGTTAGGTCTTGCCAATGGGAGGTCCTGCCAAGAGACTGAGAAATGAAGGAGGGGGAAAATGACTCACTTCCTGATTTCAGCTTCTGGGCCTCCATCTGCAGCAGCAAAAAGTTATGAACTCTAAGCATCCTCTGACCATTTCAATAACATGGTACAAAATTCTTCCCTAATTCACACACCTGCCTTTTGGTGTACTCCTTGGCTATACCAGCACCAGAACCTGCAGTAGAGATCTTCAGTAACCTTGGCTCCAGTTGAGTACTACCTCCTCAGCAGTTGAGCACCAGTTATACAAGGCCCAGTTATATTTCCAGCCACCCAGCTCTCTCCAGCACCTTATTTGTGGTCCAAGTATTGACACAGGACCCCTACTTGGTGTTTCCAGGGTCTCTTGAAGGACCACAAAAATGTACTAGCAAGTGGGCAACTGGATTCTACAATCTCATCCTCCCTTTTGTTTCCTTGGTCTGGGAATAATAGCTCCTTCCTGCAGGTGTCAATATCTAGGTTAGTTCACATTCTGAATTTTTACTCTTTCAGACTTCTATGCTTGAAAGATCTCATATGATTTATTATTTTTTTTTTTACTGGACCCTGAGTGATACAGTAGGAGCTGTATTACTGCTAGTCATTTGCAGATGTGGATAAAGTATCTACTAAGGGAGAATATTCAGATCAGAGCAGCTGGAGCAAGAGAAAGGTGAGCAAGCCATCCATAAAATATTGGTGCTTTGTTACCTGAGTTTTTAACGCCACCCTTGTTTATGGGCTTTGTGTCACAGTACCAGTTGTGTTTTGCAGGAAAATACTGTCTTTTCGCAAAACAGAAAGCAAACATTATTGGGGGTAGTACTCATTTTTCTTGTCATTGTCAAATTGAATTTTGTAACAGCATAAGTCACAGGAATAGGTGCAGTGATTATTCTGTCATTGACAGTTCGTAGGAAGCCTCTCAGAAATGAAAGAGTGGGTTATTATAGGGGGGAAAAAAAGCTTGCATTGAAAACCTTTCAGTTTTTATTGGTTTGACAAAAACTAACAGATTTTGGCTTTGTTGCTGTTTTGAAGCCATGAACTGTTCCAGATTTTTCATGTTTAGAATTATCTGTGCAGGCTGTGGGAATGGAAAAAGGCACTGCCAATTCCTTTTTGAAAAAAAGAGGGATGTTTATTTATTATGCCTTGACTCTTAAATTCATTTGTCAGTTCTGAAAAATTTGTACTGAGAAAAAAATTTTCTTTAATATCAAGATCCAGTAACAATTTATTAGTTAATGTATGGCCTTAATTATTATACAAATATTAAGTAATAAAGTAGTAGAATCAAAATGTTTCAAATAAAGAAAGTGAAGCAGAAAACTGCTCACAATTAAGCATTTAATTTAGCATGAATGTAAGTATCTTTTATATTCAGAGGACAAAAATGATATTGTATACTGGACAAACATATAAAATAGTCCTGATTTATTTATTAACACCTTCAGTTCAGTTCAGTTGCTCAGTCATGTCCAACTCTTTGCAATGCCATGGATCACAGCATGCCAGGCCTCCCTGTCCATCACCAACTCCCAGAGTTCACTCAAACTCAGGTCCATCGAGTCAGTGATGCCATCCAGCCATCTCATCCTCTGTTGTCCCCTTCTCCTCCAGTCCCTCCCAGCATCAGAGTCTTTTCCAAAGAGTCAACTCTTCGCATGAGGTGGCCGAAGTACTGGAGTTTCAGCTTTAGCATCATTCCTTCCAAAGAACACCCAGGGCTGATCTCCTTTAGGATGGACTGGTTGGATCTCCTTGCAGTCCAAGGGACTCTCAAGAGTCTTCTCCAACACCACAGTTCAAAAGCATTGATTCTTCAGTGCTCAGCTTTCTTCACAGTCCAACTCTCACATCCATACATGACTACTGGAATAACCATAACCTTGACTAGATGGACCTTTGTTGGCAAAGTAATGTCTCTGCTTTTCAATATACCTTAAGCCTGGTATTATGGTTGTTATACAGTGGAAGTGACAAATAGATTCAAAGGATTAGATCTGATAGAGTGCCTGAAGAACTATGGATGGAGATTCATGATATTGTACAGAAGCCAGTGATCAAGACAATTCCCAAGAAAAAGACATGCAGAAAGCAAAATGGTTGTCTGACGAGGCCTTACAAATAACTGTGGAAAGAAGGGAAGCTAAAGGCAAAGGAGAAAATGAAAGATGCACCCATTTGAATGCCGAGTTCCAAAGAATAGCAAGGAGAGATAAGAAAGCCTTCTTCAGTGATCAGAGCAAAGAAATAGAGGAAAACAATAGAATGGGAAAGACTAGAGATCTCTTCAAGAAAATTAGAGATACCAAGGGAACATTTCATGCAAAGATGAGCACAATAAACGACAGAAATGGTAAGGACCTAACAGAAGCAGAAGATATTAAGATGAAGTGGCAAGAATACACAGAAGAACTATACAAAAAAAGATCTTCATGACCCAGATAACTACAATGGTGTGATCACTCACTTAGAGCCAGACATCCTGGAATGTGAAGTCAAGTGGGCCTTAGGAAGCATCACTACAAACAAAGTTAGTGGAGGTGATGGAATTCCAGTTGAGCTATTTCAAATCCTAAAAGATGATGCTGTTAAAGTGTTGCACTCACTATGCCAGCAAATCTGGAATACTCAGCAGTGGCCACAGTACTGGAAAAGATCAGTTTTCATTCCAATCCCTAAGAAAGGCAATGCCAAAGGCAATGCCAACTACTGCACAATTGTACTCATCTCTAGCAAACTGTACGCTAGCAAACTAATGCTCAAAATTCTTTAACCAGGCTTCAACAGTATGTGAACCATAAACTTCCAGATGTTCAAACTGGATTTGTAAAAGGTAGAGGAATCAGAGATCAAATTACCAACTTCTGCTGGATCATCAAAAAAGCAAGAGGATTCCATAAAAATATCTACTTTTGCTTTATTGACTATGCCAAAGCCTTTGACTGTGTGGCTCACACAAACTGGAAAATTCTTAAAGAGATGGGAATACCAAACCATCTAACCTGCCTCTTGAGAAATCTGTATGCAGGTAAAGAAGCAACAGTTAGAACTGGACATGGAACAACAGACTGGTTCTAAATCAGGAAAGGAGTACGTCAAGGCTATATACTGTCACTCTGCTTATTTAACTTCTGTGCAAAGTACATCATGAGAAACACTGGGCTGGAGGAAGCACAAGCTGGAATCAAGAATGCCAGGAGAAATATCAATAACCTCGGATATGCAGATGATACCACTCTTATGGCAGAAAGTGAAGAAGAACTAAAGAGCCTCTTGATGAAAGTTAGCTTAAAACTCAACATTTAGAAAATGAAGATCATGGCATCCAGTCCCTTCACTTTATGGCAAAGAGATGGGGAAACAATGGAAACAGTGAGCAACTTTATTTTTGGGGGCTCCAAAATCAGGGCAGATGGGCTCTAAAATCACTGCAGATGCAGATGGTCATCACTGCAGATGGTGACCAAAGTCATGAAATTAAAGGACACTTGCTCCTTGGAAGAAAAGCTATGACCAATCTAGATAGCATATTAAAAAGCAGAGACATTACTTTACCAACAAATGTCCATCTAGTCAAAGCTATGGTTTTTCCAGTAGTTATGTATGGATGTGAGAGTCGGACTGTAAAGAAAGCTGAGCGCCAAAGAATTTATGCTTTTGACCTGTGGTGTTGGAGAAGACTCTTGAAAGTCCCTTGGACTGCAAGGAGATCTAACCTGTCCATCCTAAAGGAAATCAGTCCTGAATAGTTATTGGAAGGACTGATGCTAAAGCTGAAACTCCAGTACTTTGGCCAGCTGATGTGAAGATCCAACTCATGGGAAAAAAACCCTGATGTTGGGAAAGATTGAAGGCAGGAGGAGAATGGGACAACAGAGATGAGATGGTTGGATGGCATCACTGACGCAATGGACATGAGTTTAAGTAAGCTCTGGGAGTTGGTAATGGACAGGGAGGCCTGGTGTGCTGCAGCCCATGGAGTTGTAAAGACTTGGACACAACTGAGTGACTGGACTAAACTGATGGTTATCAAATGCCAAAATGGATAATTATCTTTCTATCTTTATAGCATGATGCGTTTATAGTTATTTTGTATCATAGATATCCTTCTTTTAGGATTAAGTTACTTTGGAATACAAAAGTCAAGCTAAGTTTATTTATTATAGCCAGTGGGGCTTATTTAGAATATCATTTCATGTGACTATCTTTGTGCGCATGGAGAACAAATACTTCAAATTGATAAACAGTCTAGATCGAGATTACCTATTCAGATCTTCACAGAAGGAGGACTTTTAGGATAGCTGTAAAGGCTAAAGAGAATACAGATGTTTACTAGTTACCAACTATATAAATATGTAGATAATCCCATGGATGGAGGAGCCTGGTAGGCTCAGTCCATGGGGTTGCTAAGAGTTGGACACGACTGAATGACTTCCGTTTCACTTTTCACTTTCATGCATTGGAGAAGGAAATGGCAACCCACTCCAGTGTTCTTGCCTGGAGAGTCCCAGGGACAGGGGAGCCTGGTGGGCTGCCATCTATGGGGTCGCACAGAGTTGGACACAACTGAAGTGACTTAGCAATAGCAGTAGCAATTAGGAGAATGAAGATATTTGTGATTGTCTGGTCTACTCATTTACAATGAGACATGTTAATTCTCACATGTAGCATAGATAATAATAGATTATAAGGTAGGTTAGAAAATGGAGTCTCATATACTTTCCTGAATCTTTCTCTCATTCTCCCTTTTTTGTTCATCTCTCTGTGTTTGTGTCTGACTCTTTGTCTCTGTCTCTGTCTCTCTCACCTTCTCATATTAGCTGGCAGCCTTTCTCACTTTGGTCTAGAACCAGTAGATAGTGGAACTTATGCCATTTCTTGGTTAGTCTTCCCAGAGCTTTCACACTATGGTGGGCATTTCTTTCAAGAAAACCATTCATGTAAACTACCTATATGCCACATTTGCAAACCACCTAGACAACCTTCACAAAGTTCCATCAATTTGTTACATGTAATTTTTGGTCTGTTAATCCAGCTCTTTTTAGAAAAAAGCTGGTTTTAGAAAAGGCAGAGGAACCAGAGATCAAATTGCCAACATCTGCTGAATCATAGAAAAAGCAAGAGAGTTCCAGAAAAACATCTATTTCTGCTTTATTGACTATGCCAAAGCCTTTGACTATGTGGATCACAATAAACTGTGGAAAATTCTGAAAGAGATGGGAATACCAGACCACCTGATCTGCCTCTTGAGAAATCTGTATGCAGGTCAGGAAGCAACAGTTAGAACTGGACATGGAACAACAGACTGGTTCCAAATAGGAAAATGAGTACGTCAAGGCTGTATATTGTCACCCTGCTTATTTAACTTCTGTGCAGAGTACATCATGAGAAACGCTGGGCCGGAAGAAGCACAAGCTGGAATCAAGATTGCCAGGAGAAATATCAATAACCTCAGATATGCAGATGACACCACCCTTATGGCAGAAAGTGAAGAGGAACTCAAAAGCCTGTTGATGAAGGTGAAAGAGGAGAGTGAAAATGTTGGCTTAAAACTCAACATTCAGAAAATGAAGATCATGGGCATCTGGTCCCATTACTTCATGGGAAATAGATGGGGAAACAGTGGAAACAGTGTCAGACTTTATTTTTTTGGGCTCCAAAATCACTGCAGATGGTAACTGCAGCCATGAAATTAAAAGACGCTTACTCCTTGGAAGGAAAGTTATGACCAACCTAGATAGCATATTGAAAAGCAGAGACATTACTTTGCCAAAAAAGGTCCATCTAGTCAAGGCTATGGTTTTTCCAGTGGTCATATGGATGTGAGAGTTGGACTGTGAAGAAAGCTGAGCGCCAAAGAATTGATGCTTTTGAACTGTGGTGTTGGATAAGACTCTTGAGAGTCCCTTGGACTACAAGGAGATCCAACCAGTCCATTCTGAAGGAGATCAGGCCTGGGATTTCTTTGGAAGGAATGATACTAAAGCTGAAACTCCAGTATTTTGGCCACCTCATGCAAAGAGTTGACTCATTGGAAAAGACTCTGATGCTGGGAGGGATTGGGGGCAGGAGGAGAAAGGGATGACAGAGGATGAGATAGCTGGATGGCATCACTGACTCGATGGACGTGAGTCTGAGTGAAATCCAGGAGTTGGTGATGGACAGGGAGGCCTGGTGTGCTGCCATTCATGGGGTCGCAAAGAGTCGGACACGACTGAGCGACTGAACTGAACTGAATCCAGGTCTTTACTTTCTCAGCTCTCAATTAGAAGTTCATTCTTTCATTTTGCTGCATATTTTACTGAGTACCTCCTATATACTAGAAACTTATCTAGATCCTAGGGATACAACAGTGAACAAAATAGACAAATAAATAAGTCTTTAGTCTGTGGTGCTTATATTCTAGTGTAGGGAATATAGGACATAAAATAAATTAGTCTTATGTATTGCATATTAGAGGTTATAGGCGGCATGGAGAAAAAGAAGATAGACAAATGCAATGAAGGATGTGTATTGAATTAATAATTTTAGTCAAGGGGCCAAGGAAAGTGTCATTTATGAGGTGATATTTTGGTAGGTATATAAAGATGCTGATGAAGTCACCACAGATATCTGGGGAAGGAGATTTTTAGGCAGAGAAATCAATAAACATAAAGGCCATGAGGCAGGAATGTGCCTATTGTGTTTGAAGCACAGTAAGGCCAGTGTGAATGGAGTCACTTGATGAAGGAGAGGGTATAGAAGATGACCTCAGACTGGGTATAGGGTCAGGTGTTTTGGACTAAGTTCCTACAGATCATATGATGTTGTCTTTTACTTGGTTGGAAGCCATTGCAAGGTTTTGAATAAATGAATGTTATGATCTGAGTGACCTGACTGTTCAAGGAGGAGAGAGTAATAAGCTACATTGCATGATGTTGATGGATTAAAGACATTGAATGAGAATTTACCATTGAAATTGGCAACGGGAACTCATAGGTGACCTTGACAAAAGCATTTCTGATGGAGTGGACAGTAGGTAAAAATGATGGAAGGGCACTGAGAATAAGAAAAAAATAATTATGGATGAATAGAGAAGGTATTTTTGTGTGTCTGTTTTTGCTATAAAGGGAAGATGGGAAATGGGTGGAACCTAGAGGGTATAGTAAGGTCAAGATGGTTTGGTTGACTTTTTAAAAAGATGTCCAAAGTATCAGCATGTTTTTATGCATATAGGAAAGATGCAACAGAAGGGAATACACTTGTGATGCTGGAAAGAGAGTTTTGATGCATTTCTTTGAATAGATTACTAGGTATGGAACCTGCATATCTGTAGAGCCAGGGATACTTGGCTGGCAGTACCAACAGTTCATCCTCAGTAATGGGAAAGAAACCCAAGCACATGATCCAAAGATAGGTAGTTCAAAAGATGTGTTGGTAAGAACAGGTGGAAATTCTCTCTAAACGCTTTTTTTTTTTTTTTTTTATCCTCAGTAAAATACGAAGGAAGATTATCAGCTAAAAATGAAAACCAAGGAGGGTGTTAGAGATTCAACAAGAAAGGAGAGGGGCATGTATGTGCCTGGGATTTTAAGTAAGATTGCCTGGCAACTTTAGGAACTAACCACCTGGCGTTAGTGTGTGTGCTTTTCTTCATCTATGAGCACTTTCTGGATTATGGTTAATAGGTTCAGTGTTGGGTTTTACCAAGGTACGGTTCCAATGGTTAGTATTGATAGAACTTGTAGAAACATTTGGAGAGTTAAGGAGGAAGGCAGGAAGGTGGTTGTAGTGACCATTCTTGTCATTTTAACTGTGAATACAGGAAGAACTATTTGAAGAGGAAACAGGTGACAGGCAGTGAAACAGTGATACAATCAGTAGGTTGCTGGTCCAATAGGGTAAAGAAATCAAGGAATTGCCATGAAATATTAATTCATATTAGAGTTCATATCAATTTTAAGAATTTTCTTTGTTCCCATGTGGTTTATCCTTCATCTTGTTTTTCCTTTAAACATATCCATCTTTAGACATTCAGTTCAGTTCAGTCACTCAGTCGTGTCTGACTCTTTGCAACCCCATGAATTGCAGCATGCCAGGCCTCCCTGTCAATCACCAACCCCCAGAGTTCACTCAAACTCAAGTCCATCGAGTCAATGATGCCATCCAGCCGTCTCATCCTCTGTCATCCCCTTCTCCTCCTGCCCCCAGTCCCTCCCAGCATCAGAGTCTTTTCTAATGAGTCAACTCTTCACATCAGGTGACCAAAGTATTGGAGTTTCAGCTTTAGCATCAGTCCTTCCAATGAACACCCAGGATTGATCTCCTTCAGAATGGACTGGTTGGATCTCCTTGCAATCCAAGAGACTCTCAAGAGTCTTCTCCAACACCACCGTTCAAAAGCATCAATTCTTCGGCACTCAGCTTTCTTCACAGTCCAACTCTTATATCCATACATGACCACTGGAAAAACCATAGCCTTGACTAGACGGACCTTTGTTGGCAAAGTAATGTCTCTGCTTTTCAATATGCTATCTAGGTTGGTCATAACTTTCCTTCCAAGGAGTAAGCGTCTTTTAATTTCATGGCTGCAGTCACCATCTGCAGTGATTTTGGAGACATTAGGTATGATTTAATTACTACTGTCCTCTCTACGTGAAATAATATTTTCATAATAAAATAATATACACTCATTGAAATTTAAAAAATAGAGAAAAGGAAAATGAAAATCACTGAAAGAGTCTTACCACTTAAACAAATGTATTAGTAGTATTATTGTGTATGTTAGGTTTTTAATATCTCTGTCCTGTTTCTCTTCATGACGTTTCATGATTTTCTACCATGTTTAAGTTTTTTCATTTCAACATAGTCTTATAAAAATACTTACTGCCAATCCTAAAGGAGATAAGTCCTGGGTGTTCATTGGTAGGACTGATGTTGAAGGTGAAACTCCAATACTTTGGCCACCTGATGCAAAGAGCTGACTCATTTGAAAAGACCCTGATGCTGGAAAAGATTGAGGGCCAGAGGAGAAGGAGACGACAGAGGATAAGATGGTTGGATGGCATTACCGACTCAATGGACATGGATTTGGGTGGACTGGGAGTTGGTGATGGACAGGGAAGCCTGGCGTGCTGTGGTTCATGGGGTCACAAAGAGCTGGACATGACTGAGTGGCTGAACTGAACTGAACTGATTCCTATATAAACAATGAAAAATAGGAAAGAGAAATTAAGGAATGAATCCCATTCACCATTGCAACAAAAAGAATAAAATATCCAGGAATAAATCTACATAAGGAGACAAAAAAAACTGGACACAGAAAATTATAAGACACTGATGAAAGAAATCAAAGATGACATAAATAGATGGAGAGATATTCCATGATCCTGGTAGGAAGAATCAATATTGTGAAAAGGACTATACTACCAAATGCAATTTACAGATTCAGTGCCATCTCTAGCAAATTACCAATGGCATTTTTCACATAACTAGAACAAAATGTTTCACATTTCATATGGAAACACAAAAGACCCCGAATAGCTAAAGCAGTCTTGAGAAAGAATGGGACTGGAGGAATCAATCTTCCTGACTTGAGAGTATACTACAAAGCTATAGTCATCAAGGCAGTATGGCACTGACACAAAAACAGAAATATAGACCAATGGAATAAGATAGAGAGCCCAGAGGTAACGCATGGAACTATGGGTACCTTATTTTTTGACAAAGGAGGCAAGAATATACAATGGGGCAAAGACAGCCTCTTCAATAAATGGTACTGGAAAAACTGGACAGCTGCATGGAAAAGAATGGAATTAGAACTCTTCCTAATGCCACACACTAAGAAATGGAGGGATATTCCAAGTCAAAATGGATTAAAGACCTAAATGTAAGACCAGAAACTATAAAACTCTTAGAGGAAAACATAGGCAGAACACTTGATGACGTAAATCAAAGCGAGGTCTTCTATGACCCACCTCCTAGAGTAAAGGAAATATGGGGAGGGAGGAGGGAGGAGGGTTCAGGATGGGGAACACATGTATACCTGTGGCGGATTCATTTCGATATATGGCAAAACCAATACAATATTGTAAAGTTAAAAAATTAAATTAAATTAAAAAAAATAAACAATTGGGGCCTATTTAAATTTAAAATCTTTTGCACAGCAAAGGAAACTACAAACAAGGTGAAAGAACAACCCTCAGAATGGGAGAAAAAAATAGCAAAAGAAACAACTGACAAAGAATTAATTTCCAAAATATGCAAGCAGCTCATACAACTCAATTCCAGAAAAACAAACAACCCAATCAAAAAGTGGGAAAAAAGACCTAAAAAGTCATTTCTCCAAAGAAGACATACAGATGGTTAAGAAACACATGAAAAGATGCTCAACACCTCTCATTGTTAGAGAAATCCAAATCAAAACTACAATGAGATACCACCTCACACCAGTCAGAATGGCCATCATGAAAAAGTCTACAAACAATAAATGCTGGAGAGGGTGTGGAGAAAAGGGAGCCCTCTTGCATTGCTGGTGGGAATGTACATTGATGCGGCTACTATGGAAGATGGAATGGAGATTCTTTAAAAAGCTAGGAATAAAACCACCATATGACCTCCAAGGCATATACTCAGAGAAATCAAAATTGAAAAAGACACATTTATCCCAATATTCATTGCAGCGCTATTTACAATAGCTAGAACGTGGAAGCAACCTAGATGTCTATCGACAGCTGTGATACATAAATACAATGGAATACTATTCAGCTATAAAAAGGAACACGTTTGAGTCAGTTCTATTGTGGTAGATGAACCTAAAGCCTATTATACAGATTGAAGTAAGACAGAAAGAGAAATGTAAATAGTGTATACTGATGCATATATATTAAATCTAAAAGATGGTACTGATGAAATAATTTTCAGGGCAGCAATGGAGAACAGACATAGAGAACTGACTTATGGACATGGTGGGAGGGGAAGAAGGAGATGGTGAGATGTATGAGGAGAGTAACATGGAAATTTACAATACCATATGTAAAATAGAAAGCCAACAGGAATTTGCTGTATGAATCAGGGAACTCAAGCAGGGTCTCTGTGACAATCTAGAAGAGTGGGATGGGGAGGGATATGGAAGGGAGGTTCAGGAGGGAGGGGACATGGGGGTATCTATGGCTGCTTCTTGTTGATTTATGACAGAAAACAACAAAATTCTGTAAAGCAATTATTCTTAAAAAAATTAAAAAGTGCATCTCTGACCTTTCATTTCAGCTCCCTCCAGTGCAGGCCTACCTGTCTGCCCCCAACTCCTCTCCATTTCAGTGCATCCAAGCATAACTTATTAAACAGAAAAAAAAAAAAAAAAAAACCTTCATGCTGTTACATACTTCCACCAAGATTACCTTTAATGACTGTATAATGTTCTAATGAATCCATTACAATGAATCCATTGTAATCCATTTTTTTCTACATTATGGGATATTTATAATAATTTACTTTGGCATTAAAATTGTGTGGCGATGAATGTTTTTATGAATGATTTTAAAATTATTGTTTAGATCTCCTAAGGAATTTTATATGTTCATTCTTCCTTTTTTTAATTTTTTTAATTTTATTTTATTTTTAAACTTTACATAATTGTATTAGTTTTGCCAAATATCAAAATGAATCCGCCACACCAGTCCTTAGACACTTTTATTTTCTTCAAGTGAATCCTCTCAAAATTTCCAGATAGTATTTTGAAACCTTTTCCAGTGAATTTAAATAGAACAGATAATTCTTTCATTTTCAGTATTTTAGGTTCCTTTTATTTATTTTATTATCTTACCCACTTTTCAATATGATACCACATTTTTATGGTGCTCCATCCTGACCACAGCTGTAAATTCACATGTCCTGTTGTTTTTGTGATTAAGATAATGATTTATTCTAACTTCTAGTTACTTAGTTTGGCATTAAATATTTTATACTTATGGACCAGTTTTTATGTTGAAAGTTTCCAGATCCATTTAGAATGTTGATAAATGCTTCATCTCATTTATATTGTAAAACTCAAAAACATCCCAGTTAGTAGGTCCCTTTGAGTTTATAAGAATCAAAGATGCATTTAGATTACAAGGGGTCCTGGAGAGGCAACATGAGGATGTTAGGAAGAAAAACAACATGAGAAACCAACGAGCAGGGCATTACTGACCTGGAATACAATTACAGATGTAACTGGCGCTCTGGCCATGTGGTGGCAGTTGTAGTTGGTCCTTCAGGGGAGCTACTTAAGGCCTTCTACTTTAGGATTTTCAGGGACATTACCTACAGATTACTCTGGTTTTACTCTATGACAGTGTGGACCCCAGAGCAATATTTTTGCACTTTGGCTCTTGACTCTTTTACTTCTTTGCTATATGACATTAGGTAGGTAAACTAATCTCTACATACCTCAGTTTCCCTCACTGCAAAATGGAGATAATAATATCACTTACCTACGATGCAGATTCGGAGAAGGCAATGGCACCCCACTCCGATACTCTTGCCTGGAACATCCCATGGACAGAGGAGCCTGGTGGGTTGTAGTCCATGGGGTCGCTAAGAGTTGGACAGGACTGAATGCCTTCACTTTCACTTCACTATGCAGGTTAGAGGAGATAACAGATGTAAAGTACTTAGAACACTACCTAGCACAGAGTAGACCTAGTAATCCTTAGGTGTTATTAGTTACTGCAAGTTTAAGTTAACCTATATTAGACAAACTCTTACTTCTGTCAGATTTCCCTTATTTCCAGTCTCTCTATTTTCTATTATTTTATTCACAATGATTTTTAAATATTAATAGTAATATTTACTGTATTCTCTGTTTTTACCCTTTTCCCTTTGTAACTAAGCAGATTAGGTATTCTTTAAAAATTTTCTTCATAGATTATAATCTACTTAAAAGAATGTTTCTATTTTCTTCCATATATTTTCTAAGTGCCATCTCATTTTTAGCTTGGACATCCAACCTTATCCAAAGAAACTTCCTTATATTCTTGTCTTTCTTCCATGATTACATGTCATTTTCAGTCAATTTGTCTCTTTGGTTAAGTTGGAATGTTCATTTTGGTTATTGTTTAAATATCAGAATATGTATTTTAGAATAATACATGTTTTTATATAGTCTTATGAAAGCTTGCAATAGATATTGTAAGATATATATTTTAATAATCATAATATAATAATGTAAAATAGATATTACAGTCTTATAAGAACTTACAATAGATATTGTAGATAGATAGAGGTGGAATTTTAAAGAGCAATTTGTCAGTCTCTTATTAATTCTTAAAAGAGCAAATTTTAAACCTCTGTACAAATAACAATTTGTTAGTAACTCAAGTTCAGCTTTTTACTTCTTAAGACTGAGACTCCTCCTCCATAGTCTCACCAGGAGGCTAAAGAGACTCATGATATATGTTTAGAAACTTGGAATAGGGAATAAAAGGAATATTGAAAATTTTATCAAACCAATAAAAGAAAGAAAAATAAGTAAAAATACAATATGAAGTGGTAGAAATAAGTAAAAATCATGACATTTGATGACTTTTAAATGATTATAAAATGATAGAATTCAACTATTTAAAGACAGAGATTAATAATCAATGTGAATTCTTAAAAATCCAGCTGTTAGCTGTTTATGGTAGCATACCTAATAACCAATCAAAAGTGCTGAAATAAAGAGAAAAAGATGTCACACAAATACTGAATTTCCTTGAGTTTCAGGCACCATTCCATTTTAAAACACACCCAAATAAAAATTTAGGTCAAAAACATTCATAGTGATAAAGAGAAATGCTAGAGAAAAATAAAGAGAAAATCCATTAAAGAAACATAACTACTGCTTCCCTGGTGACACAGTGGTAAACAATCTGCCTGTGATAAAAGAGTCATGGGTTCAGTTCCTGGGTTGGGAAGATCCCCTGGAGAAGGAAATGGCAACCCACTCCAGTACTCTTGCCTGGAGAATCCCATGGAGGGAGGAGCCTGTAGGCTACAGTCCATGGGGTCACAAAGAGTTGGACACGACTGAGTGACTTCACTTTCACTTTCCAGCAGAAATTTATAAATCAAACAGGTATAAAATAACTGTAAGGATAGAGTAAGCTTGAACAATGTAGCTTAATAATTTCATCTAATAAGTAAAACTGGATAGAACAATTTCATGCATAATGTTAGTAATTTGTCCTTTAATTTCAAATATTGTTTGTGTATTTCCAAATTTTAAAATGAAAAAAATTAACATGTATTATATATCACACAAAACCCTGAACTTCTTTCCTACAAATGTAACAGAAAGCTACTAAAACATATGTTCATGAAATACTATGTAGTTAATATAGATATATAAAAAAATATTGCTTAGTTCCAGTAGCTTAAAAATTCATAACCCCTTTATTTATACTATCTTTATTTTGCAGTGACTACTTATGATTCTGATGTTCTACTGGTTGAATTTGAAATGAAACTTTGCTGCTGTTGTTCAGTCACTAACTCATGTCCGATTCTTCCCAACCCGTGGACTGCAGCATGCCAAGCTTTCCTGTCCTTCACTATGTCCTGAAATTTGCTCAAATTCGTGTCCATTCAATCAGTGATTCTATCTAATGATCTCATGCTCTGCTTCTCCCTTCCCCTCTTGCCCTCAATCTTTCCCAGCGTAAGGGTTTTTTCCAATGAGTCAGCTCTTCACATCGGGTGGCCAAAGTATTGGAGCTTCAGCATCAGCACGAGTCCTTCCAATGAATATTCAGGGTTGATTTCCTTCAGGATTGATCAGTTTGATCTCCTTGCTATCCAGGAGACTCTCAAGAGTGTTCTCCAGCTCCACAGTTTGAAAGCACCAATTCTTCAGCACTCAACCTTCTTTATGGTCCAACTCTCACATCTGTACATGACTACTTGAAAAACCATAGCTTTGACTATGGGTTTTTGTTGGCAGAGTGATGTCTCTGCTTTTTAATATGCTGTCTAGGTTGGTCATAACTTTCCTTCCAAGGAGCAAGATTTTTAATTTCATGGCTGCAGTCACTGTCTGCAGTGATTTTGGAGCCTGAGAAAATAAAGTCCGTCGCTGCTTCCACTTTTTCTCCTTCTATTTGCCATGCAGTGATGGGACCAGATTCCATGATTTTAGTTTCTTTGATGTTGAGTTTTAAGCCAAACTTTTTACTCTCCTCTTTCATCTTCATCAAGAGACTCCATAATTCCTCTTCACTTTCTGCCATTAGAGTGGTATCATCTGCATATCTGAGGTTAATGATATTTCTCCCGGCAATCTTGATTCCAGTTGTGATTCATCCAGCCCACATTTCACATGATGTACTCTGCATAGAAGTTAAATAAACAGGATGGCAATAGCCTTTTTGTACTCCTTTTCCCATTTTGAACCTGTCTGTTGTTCCATGTCTGGTTCTAACTATTGCTTCTTGACCCATATACAGATTTCTCAGGATACAGGGAAGGTGGTCTGGTACTCCTATCCCTTTAAGAATTTTCCACAGTTTGATGTAATTCACACAGTCAAAGGCTTTTGCTTAGGCAATGAAGCAGAAGTAGATGCTTTTCTGGAATTCTCTTGATTTTTCTATGATCTGACGAATGTTGGCAATTAGATCTCTGGTTCCTCTTGCTTTTCTAAATCCAACTTGTACATCTGGAAGTTCTAGTTCATGTGCTGCCAAAGCCTAGCTTGAAGAATTTTGAGCATATATTTAATAGCATGTAAAATAAGCACAATTGTATGGTAGTTTGAGCATTCTTTGTCATTGCCCTTCTTTGAAACTGGAATGAAAATCGACCTTTTCCAGTCCTGTGGCCACTTCTTAATTTTCCAAATTTGCTGGCATATTCAGTGCAGCACTTTAACAGCATCATCTTTTTAGGATTTTAAATAGCTCACCTGGAATTCCATCACCTCCACTAGATTTGTTTGTAATAATGCTTCCTAAGGTCCACTTGAATTTGCACTCTGGGATGTATGGATCTAGGTAAGTGGTCACACCATCATAGTTATCCGGGTAATTAAGAACTTTTTTGTATAGTGGAAAATTCTTAAAGAGATGGGAATACCAGACCACCTGATCTGCCTCTTGAGAAATATGTATACAGCTCAGGAAGCAACAGTTAGAACTGGACATGGAACAACAGACTGGTTCCAAATAGGAAAAGGAGTTCGTCAAGGCTGTATATTGTCACCCTGTTTATTTAACTTATATGCAGAGTACATCATGAGAAACGCTGGACTGGAAGAAACACAAGCTGGAATCAAGATTGCCGGGAGAAATATCAATAACCTCAGATATGCAGATGACACCACCCTTATGGCAGAAAGTGAAGAGGAACTCAAAAGCCTCTTGATGAAAGTGAAAGTGGAGAGTGAAAAAGTTGGCTTAAAGCTCAACATTCAGAAAACGAAGATCATGGCATCCTGCCCCACCACTTCCTGGGAAATAGATGGGGAAACAGTGGAAACAGTGTCAGACTTTGTTTTTTTGGGCTCCAAAATCACTGCAGATGGTGACTGCAGCCATGAAATTAAAAGACGCTTACTCCTTGGAAGGAAAGTTATGACCAACCTAGATAGCATATTGAAAAGCAGAGACATTACTTTGCCAACAAAGGTCCGTCTAGTCAAGGCTATGGTTTTTCCTGTGGTCATGTATGGATGTGAGAGTTGGACTGTGAAGAAGGCTGAGTGCCGAAGAATTGCTGCTTTTGAACTGTGGTGTTGGAGAAGACTCTTGAGAGTCCCTTGGACTGCAAGGAGATCCAACCAGTCCATTCTGAAGGAGATCAGTCCTGGGTGTTCTTTGGAAGGAATGATGCTAAAGCTGAAACTCCAGTACTTTGGCCACCTCATGCGAAGAGTTGACTCATTGGAAAAGACTCTGATGCTGGGAGGGATTGGGGGCAGGAGGAGAAAGGGACAACAGAAGATGAGATGGCTGGATGGCATCACTGACTCGATGGACGTGAGTCTCAGTGAACTCTGGGAGTTGGTGATGGACAGGGAGGCCTGGCGTGCTGCGATTCATGGGGTTGCAAAGAGTCAGACATGACTGAGCGACTGATCTGATCTGATCTGATCTATGTATTCTGGCTACCTTTTCTTAATCTTTTCTGCTTCTGTTAGATCCTGACCATTTCTGTCCTTTATCAAGCCCATCCTTATAGTAAATATTCCCTTGATCTCTCCAGTTTTCTTGAAGAGATCTCTAGTCTTTCCCATGCAATTGTTTTCTCTATTTCTTTGCATTGTTCATTTAAGAAGGGCTTCTTATCTATCTCGCCTTCCTGTTCTCTGGAACTCTGTGTTCAGTTGGGTATATCTTTCCCTTTCTCTCTTGCCTTTCACTTCTCTTCTTTCCTCAGCTATTTGTAAAGACTCCTCAGACAACGATGTTGCCTTCTTGCATTTCTTTTTCTTGGGGATGGTTTTGGTCACCGCCTCCTGTAAGCAAAAATTTGACTTAGGTCATACCTTAATGGCCTAGTGGTTTTCCCTAGTTTCTTCAATTTGGCCGTAAGCAATTTGACTTAGGTCGTACCTTAATGGCCTAATGGTTTTCCCTAGTTTCTTCAATTTGAGCATGAATTTGGAATAAGGAACTGATGATCTGAGCCACAATTGGCTCCAGGTCTTGTTTTTGCTGACTGTGTAGAGCTTCTCCATCTTTGGCTGCAAAGAATACAATCAGTCTTATTTTGGTATTGACTACTTGGTGATATCCCTGTGTAGAGTTGTCTCTTGTGTTGTTGGAAATGGGTGTTTGCTGTGACCAATGCATTCTCTTGACAAACTTTGTTAGCCTTTGCTCTGCGTCATTTTGTACTCCAAAGGCAAACTTGCCTATTACTCCAGGTATCTCTTGACTTCTTACTTTTCTATTCCATTTCCCTGTGATGAAAAGTACACTTTTTTTCAGTTTTAGTTCTCAAAGGTCTTATCATAGAACTGGTCAACTTCAGCTTCTTCAGCATTAGTGGTTGGGCCATAGACTTGGATTATCGTGATGCTGAGCAGTTTGCCTTGAAAGCAAACCAAAATCATTCTGTCATTTTTGAGATTGCACCCAAGTACTGCATTTTAGACTCTTTTATTGACTTTGAGGCCTACTCCATTTCTTCTAAGGAATTATTGCCCACAGTTGTAGATATAATGGTCATCTAATTATATTCACTCTTTTCTGTCCATTTTAGTTTACTGATTCCTAAGATGTCAATGTTCACTCTTGCCATCTCCTTGACCACATCCAATTTACTTTGATTCATAGACCTAACATTCCAGTTTCTTATTCAATATTGTTCTTTCCAGGGTAAAACTTTACTTTCACTACCAGACACATCCACTACTGGCCGTCATTTTCACTTTGGCCCAGCTTCTTCATTCTTTCTGGAGCTATTTCTCCACTCTTCCCTTGTAGCATATTAGGCATCTTCTAACCAGTGGGGGCTCATCTTCTGGTGTCATATCTTTTTGCCTTTTCATATTTTTTATGGGGTTCTTGTGGCACAAATACTGGAGTGGTTCACCATTCTCTCCTCCAGTAGACCACGTTTTTGAGAACTCTTCACGATGACCTGTCCATTTTGGTTTGCCCTGCATGGCATGGCTCATAGCTTTATTGAGTTATGCAAACCCCTTTGCCACAACAAGTCTGTGGTCCATGAAGGGGACCATGTTTTGTCAGAGCTCTTCACTATGTCCCATCCATCTTGGATAGCTCTGCAGGGCATGTCTTACAGCTTCATTAAGTCATGCAAGCCCCTTTGCCATGACATGGCTTTGATCCATGAAACCTTAGGTTTTTAGCTAAAAATATTCCTTTGAATTTAGGGGAAATAAACATATTTTTTTTTCCTAGAGAGACTGCCAATAGGTCCTAATGAGAGGTTCACATGTTATGTAAAATTTGTGTATTAAAAGCTGGAAAGCTTTTACTGGGAAATGTTAACTAGGGAGATGCTCTTTGGGGACATATCTATATGTATGTTTGTATGTATGTGGTAAGCTAGAAAATGCTACCCTGAACATAAGAAAACTCTTTTGGCCTAAACATAACCAAGATTTATGCTAAAAACAGGCTTTTATATTATTTTAGTATCCAAAAGTGTCTCCATATAGATCTTATAGTACTAAGAGAAAGAAAAGAGGAATACATAAACCCCAACAAAGCATGATAAGGGAGAGAGTATTTGTCCTTAAAGCCTAAAGTAGCACTGGTCTTAGAAATGATCCCTGGGCTATATCAGGAAGGGCCATGCCACTTACAGGGAAGAGAGATTCCTACATGTTTCCTTTATCACCTTGAAATCCCATGTCTCTTATAATGTCCCAATAAGTGTTTTGCCCCAGGTTTGACTTGTAGAAATGGGCATCTTGAGCTGCCTATATTTTATGATGTATATTTTATGCTTGTCCAAAACAAAATGAAACAAATATATTCAACATATATAGTCTCATATATATGAGAATATTCTAATATTCAGGAATATATTCTCATCACCTTTAATTATGATTCAGTGGCTCTCAATGTTTGTTGTGCATCAGAATCTTCTGGGACATTTTTATAAAAAATAATGATACCTGGGTTCTACTCCAGGCTCTTGTAACAGGTTCTGGACATCAGTGTTTTTTTGTTTATTTGTTTTTAAGTTTCATGGTTGATGATGCAGAAGAATGGCTGCAAATCTCGATTTTACATTAAACTAGTTAGGGCAGTCAGTTAGGGGGCTGGAAGCAAGACCATCACAAAGCTCCCAAGCAGCAGTCCAGGAAGACTCCGACCTGGCACCAGGTGGCGCTGTGGGCACAAATCTGAGCCTCCTTCCGGTTTCCTCAGCTGAACACATGGAATCCACCAACTGTCACAGAGCAGTTAGGGCCTCAGGAGAGGGAAACGCAGCCCTCTACCTTGAGGATTCCACCTGCTTTGAAAGAAAGGGGAGAGGCGGAGGAAGGGAAAGGAAGAGTTCCTTCTGGAAATGTTCGAATTTCTTTTGGGGGAAGTGAGAGAGTTCAATTTTTCAGTCTGATTTAATGAAGTAAAAAGGACAGTGATGGATAAGTCTATTCATCCCATTCTGGATGGTTTCCTTTGTATTTAATTTGCTATTTCTATTAGAATTTAACACATGAAAATAGAACCAACAAAGTCTAATTTAAACATTAAAATTTGCCATTCCTGATGGCTCAGTTATGGGTATGTTTACTTTTTTCTTCATGATGATTTTAAATATTTTAAAATGTTTACAGATAGAAGGAATGTATATTGACTATTTCACATCCTCTATGTGGGACCATGTGTTTGTCTAATATAGTGTAATTACTCTAATATAGTGTAATTACTGGAGAAGGAAATGGCAACTCACTCTAATATTCTTGCCTGGAGAATCCCATGAACAGAGGAGACTGGCAGGCTACGGTCCATGGGGTCACAACAGTTAGACACGCGGCACCCCACTCCAGTACTCTTGCCTGGAAAATCCCATGGATGGAGGAGATGGAGGAGCCTGGTGGGCTGCAGTCCATGGGGTTGCTAAGAGTTGGACACGACTGAGCGACTTCACTTTCACTTTTTCACTTTCATGCATTGGAGAAGGAAATGGCAACCCACTCCAGTGTTCTTGCCTGGAGAATTCCAGGGGCAGGAGAGCCTGGTGGGCTGCTGTCTATGGGGTCACACAGAGTCGGACACCACTGAAGTGACTTAGCAGCAGCAGCAGCAGCAACTAAACAGCATATTGTAATTACAGTGACAACCATCCTGGTTTCCCTGGACTGAGGGGTTTTAGTTTCAAAACAGGACAGTCCTGGGCAAACCCTCATAAATAGTTTGTCTCCCTACTTGTAACCCATATATTTATTTGGGCACCTGTGTTTTCCTGTTATTTATGCCTTTGAGTAGGACTCACCATCTCTTATTAGTGATCCACTATAAGCCTTTTTTACATCAGTGTTCATGCTGTTATCATGTAATAGCAGCTGAACATTTGTACTGTCTTTCTGTCAAGAAGGTAGACTTTAGATATGTAAATGATTTACACCAGCATTTTAAGTTCAAACCTAGGAAGACTGAGTATACACAAAATATTTGTCAGAGGGTGTTTTCTTTCCTGGCAAAGAATTTGGGGAATCTTATAATTAATTCAATTCAGTAACAATGGGGCAAGTATTGGCTAAAAAGCATTAGATTTTGTTGCAAAAGGACTGAGAAAAACTAGTTAGAAAAAAATACAGTAATTTTTCAGTTACCCTCCTTAGAGAGGTAAAAAGATCATAGTTGAATAATCAATCATGTTAAAAGAGCAATTAAACTTCCAAAGTACTTTTTCTGGTTCCTCTTTTCCAATATTTCTTAAGTATCTTTGTCAGTAGCTACTCATTACTTATGCTAAGACCAACAGAATTGATGTGATTTTTTTCACAGATATGAAAAAAATAAAACAAATAAGAGCTATCATTTTCAGCAGTGATTGGTATTAATTCAGGATTTATGGTATTCAGTTTAATCTTTACAATAACTTTTCTACCAAAAAATCTGCAGCCTTATTGATATATAATTCACATACCACTAAAACAACTTTAAAAATATTTTTATACTTTGTTGTCAAGAAAGTTATGCTCAGTGAATTCATTTGTAAGCTTTGTTTTTTTTTTTAATTTTATTTTATTTTTTAACTTTACAATATTGTACTGGTTTCGCCATATATCAAAATGAATCCGCCACAGGTATACACGTGTTCCCCATCCTGAACCCTCTTCCCTCCTCCCTCCCTGTACCACCCCTCTGGGTCATCCCAGTGCACCAGCCCCAAGCATCCAGTATCGTGCATTGAACCTGGACTGGCGACTCGTTTCATATATGATATTATACATGTTTCAATGCCATTCTCCCAAATCATCCCACCCTCTCCCTCTCCCACCGAGTCCAAAAGACTGTTCTATACATCAGTGTCTCTTTTGCTGTCTCGTATACAAGGGTTATTGCTACCATCTTTCTAAATTCCATATATATGCATTAGTATACTGTATTGGTGTTTTTCTTTCTGGCTTACTTCACTCTATATAATAGGCTCCAGTTTCATCCACCTCATTAGAACTGATTCAAATGTATTCTTCTTAATGGCTGAGTAATACTCCATTGTGTGTACATTTGTAAGCTTTGTTTTGAAGTTGTATCTGTCTAATTTCAAGGTCTGCATTCTTTCTCTTACACCCCAGTTCCTCTGTTGTCATGAGCCTGCCACTGTTTTTGACAGGAGTAATGCAAATACCTGTTAAAATGTTCTACGAAGAATGATGGATAGGAGATAGGGTCCCAAAAGACAACTGACCAGCAATTATTTATTTTCCCTTAGGGGCTGAGGTCAGGGTCTCAAACCATCTGAATAATAGGAGAAGCTTCTGGAATAGGCCTAGTTGGAGAAATTATTTCTATATGCACAGGAATAATAGGAAGGAGGGATCAGAGGGAAAGAAAGAGAATCAGCTGGTCCTGCCACTTTTATACAGTACTTTGACTATTAAAGCAGCACCAGCAATGTGGACTCATTAATAACAAAAACAACAACACTTCTTATTACTCTTCATTTTTTACAGATGATAAACAGAGTCACAGGATGTTTAGTAACTTTCCTTAGTTTATACCCAGGGGTCCAAAACAAGAGAATTCTAACTTCAAAGCCTCAATTCTTTGTATTTTGAAGAAATGCATTTACACATAAAAACAGAAACAAACACTGCTGATAGGGGAAAACTCCTGAGATCTCATAATGTCAAGTACTCTATAAAGTGGTAGAGTTTTACAGGGTGTAAAACCTAAAAGAAAACTAATACAGCATTAGTCTCAGGGTCCTGAAAAGGGCTGTGCAAGTCAAAGACCTACAGGTTCAGATCCCTTAATCACAATAAATTCTACTCTAGGTCCACCCTTTCAGAATCAGTACTTGACCTCTGTACCTTTTGAAAAATACAAGCTGAGAGACTTCTCTTGCACTGAACTATGCAAAAAAGTATTGCTTAAGGTCACTATTTAGACAGTCAAAGTCATATCCAGGAGCTCATGCTACAGTTAAACTTGTTCAGTTACCTACCAGATCTCTGAAAGTGTCACCTTAATTTATTCACTTGTTTTGTTTTCATTTTTTTTTTAACTGAAGAATGATATATACTTACTTGTTTAAGTGCATTTTATTGTTTGAGTATTTGTAAGCAGTCTTCAATTTTTTTGAAATCAAGAAAAATTGTGTGTGTACATAAGGAAGATATATTTCTTAAAGTTAAACTTGAGAGACATATTACTAGGAATATTATATGGCAGCAACAGACATTTGATAACACCTTCATTAACTGTTTTCCACAGTAAAAGTACTAACTTTGTTCTATGACTCAGAAGGTTAGTATCCGTGTTTCTATGTGGGAGCATTAACACAGCTATGATCTCAGGAAGATTTCAGCCCATGTCCTAACTGTAATATGCAGAGGGAGAGTGATTTGTTCAGGTCTGCGATTTAGCCACTCCTCTTAATTGCACAAGTGGGAGTGAATCCCATCTTTAGCTTAGCCGATTGTTTGGATCAAGAGATAATGCTTCTCTGGATCCTCATCAAGAACTGGAGCATATAAATCTGTGTGGGTTGAAATGTGTAAACAGAAACTCAGTTGAGAGAAACTAAGTAGAGTGGGCTTTACTGGACCTGATGATCTGTGCTGCCCTTTTGTAACCTAACATTCTTCTATTAGGACAGGGAAATAAATAGCTGCTTAGCTGGAACCCCTGCTCTCTATCCAGTTTGACAGAATTGCCCTGGGAGAGATGCCATCAGCACATGTTAAGAGAGAATTCCATGATGGAGACTCACACTGTTCAACATACACTAAAGGGTGGGCCTTCCTAGCAGTTACAAGCTCCCCAACACTCCCAGTGGTGTTGATGCTTCCGGTAAGTGGTTTGTTTGTATCAAATGCTCACTGTGTAGCTGTAACTAGGAATGTTTTCCATATTGTGGTCTCTATAAGAAAGTGAAGAGACAAATTTTTGGTCTATTGCTAATAATATACTGGAACTTACAGCATGATGTTGGTAAAATTATTTATTATTTTCCTACCAACTCTCTGCAAGTATCACTCTAATTTATTTGCTTATATGTTTTATTTTTTACTGAAGATCAACACATACTTACTTGTTGGGTAACTGCATTGTGCTATTTGAGTGTTTGTAAGCATTTTCAAATTCTTTTTTAAACCAAAGTGTGTGTATGCATACACACACACACACACACACACAAACACACAATACTCTTAAAATGAACATACTGAAAGGACTTCAAATTAATAAAACAAATGTTTACTGATTATCAATTATGTGCGTAGGTCAATATTAAATACTGATGATTTATAATGAATATTTATAAGAAGTATATAATACTCTGAAACACTTCTCTCTCCATGGATTAGCCTCTGAACTTTTGAAAGGTTTCTTACAATTTTTAAAGTGTTGATTACATAGTTCTGCTCTCTGAAGTGAAAGACAGGATGTTGCAAGAAAGAAATAAAGTCAGGATGAGTAGAACTAACTTTGCCAAGGAAGTGATCTTCTCTTGCTTTAGCCAAATGTCCTACCTAAAAAGTCCTTGTTTGGTAGGAGGTACAGTGCGTGAGGCTGGAGACCACTTTATTTTATTCTCATTGAATTAAACTTTTTATTACTTTTGGTTCAAAGTCTTAAAATCTAAGCCATTGTTACTTTTGACATCATATAGCATCAGAAGTTTAAAAGATCTCATGTGTTGTTCTTATAGAACTCATGGAAATGGCTAGACAGTCAGCAAAAACAAGACCAGGAGCTGACTGTGGCTCAGACCATGAACTCCTTATTGCCAAATTCAGACTTAAATTGAATAAAGTAGGGAAAACCACTAGACCATTCAGGTATGACCTAAATCAAATCCCTTATGATTATGCAGTGGAAGTGAGAAATAGATTTAAGGGCCTAGATCTGATAGATAGAGTGCCTGATGAACTATGGAATGAGGTTCGTGACATTGTACAGGAGACAGGGATCAAGACCATTCCCATAGAAAAGAAATGCAAAAAAAGCAAAATGGTTGTCTGGGAAGGCCTTACAAATAGCTGTGAAAAGAAGAGAAGCAAAAGCAAAGGAGAAAAGGAAAGATATAAACCTCTGAATGCAGAGTTCCAAAGAATAGCAAGAAGAGATAAGAAAGCCTTCTTCAGCCATCAATGCAAAGAAATAGAGGAAAACAACAGAATGGGAAAGACTAGGGATCTCTTCAAGAAAATTAGAGATACCAAAGGAACATTTCATGCAAAGATGAGCTCGATAAAGGACAGAAATGATATGAACATAACAGAAGCAGAAGATATTAAGAAGAGATGTCAAGAATACACAGAAGAACTGTACAAAAAAGATCTTCATGACCCAGATAATCACGATGGTGTGATCACTGACCTCGAGCCAGACATCCTGGAATGTGAAGTCAAGTGGGCCTTAGAAAGCATCACTACGAACAAAGCTAGTGGAGGTGATGGAATTCCAGTTGAGCTATTCCAAATCCTGAAAGATGATGCTGTGAAAGTGCTGCACTCAATATGCCAGCAAATTTGGAAAACTCAGCAGTGGCCACGGGACTGGAAAAGGTCAGTTTTCATTCCAATCCCAAAGAAGACAATGCCAAAGAATGCTCAAACTACCGCACAATTGCACTCATCTCACACGCTAGTAAAGTAATGCTCAAAATTCTCCAAGCCAGTCTTCAGCAATATGTGAACTGTGAACTTCCTGATGTTCAAGCTGGTTTTAGAAAAGGCAGAGGAACCAGAGATCAAATTGCCAACATCCACTGGATCATAGAAAAAGCAAGAGAGTTCCAGAAAAACATCTATTTCTGCTTTATTGACTATGCCAAAGCCTTTGACTGTGTGGATCACAATAAACTGTGGAAAATTCTTCAAGAGATAGGAATATCAGACCACCTGATCTGCCTCTTGAGAAATTTGTATGCAGGTCAGGAAGCAACAGTTAGAACTGGACATGGAACAATAGACTGGTTCCAAATAGGAAAAGGAGTTCGTCAAGGCTGTATGTTGTCACCCTGTTTATTTAACTTATATGCAGAGTACATCATGAGAAACGCTGGACTGGAAGAAACACAAACTGGAATCAAGATTGCCGGGAGAAATATCAATCACCTCAGATATGCAGATGACAACACCCTTATGGCAAAAAGTGAAGAGGAACTCAAAAGCCTCTTGATGAAAGTGAAAGTGGAGAGTGAAAAAGTTGGCTTAAAGCTCAACATTCAGAAAACGAAGATCATGGCATCCTGTCCCACCACTTCATGGGAAATAGATGGAGAAGCAGTGGAAACAGTGTCAGACTTTATTTTTCTGGGCTCCAAAATCACTGCAGATGGTGACTGCAGCCATGAAATTAAAAGACGCTTACTCCTTGGAAGGAAAGTTATGACCAACCTAGATAGCATATTGAAAAGCAGAGACATTACTTTGCCAACAAAGGTCCATCTAGTCAAGGCTATGGTTTTTCCTGTGGTCATGTATGGATGTGAGAGTTGGACTGTGAAGAAGGCTGAGTGCCGAAGAATTGCTGCTTTTGAACTGTGGTGTTGGAGAAGACTCTTGAGAGTCCCTTGGACTGCAAGGAGATCCAACCAGTCCATTCTGAAGGAGATCAGGCCTGGGATTTCTTTGGAAGGAATGATGCTAAAGCTGAAACTCCAGTACTTTGGCCACATCATGCGAAGAGTTGACTCATTGGAAAAGACTCTGATGCTGGGAGGGATTGGAGGCAGGAGGAGAAGGGGATGACAGAGGATGAGATGGCTGGATGGCATCACTGGCTCGATGGATGTGAGTCTGAGTGAACTCCAGGAGCTGGTGATGGACAGGGAGGCCTGGCGTGCTGCAATTCATGGGGTCGCAAAGAGTCGGACACGACTGAGTGACTGATCTGATCTGATTCTCATACTCTCCTTCTCACAGAGTTCAGATCAGGAGGTGAGAGTTTGATTCTTACACCTACCAGTGATGATCCTGGTATCCTGAGCAACTCATTTAACCTCTCTTCAGCTAAGTTTTACCATCTGCAAAATGAACATTCTTTGTCTAAAATAATGCTTTTCTCTTTTCTTCATGGTCACTTGTAACTGCAGTCACTTGAATTAATTCTGAAGGCTAAAAATTGCCAACTGCCTGAGCCAAGACCACTCCATAATTTGCAATGCTCAGTGCAAAATGAAAATATGGAACCCCTTGTTCAAACATAGTACTTAAAGATGGCAACAGCAGAGTATTAGACCAAGCATGAGACCCTGCTGAGAATGGGACCCTGGTTCATACATTCTTCTTGTGGGTCCTGCTAACTTGTGACAGTCTTTTAGGGTCAAGATTGTGACTTGATGATACTCTCCAGCAACAAGCCTGGGCATAGCCTCTCATCTTACTTCCTTGTTCTGACCAGCGGATAGGAAGCATAGTGTAGGGTTCAAAAGCGTATTCTCTGGAATCATTTATCCCTAAGTTCAAACAATGGCTTTGCTGTTTAGTACCTACATAATTTTGGGCAAATAAACTCCCAAAGCTCTATTTCCTTATCTTTAAAACCAACTTTCTAGAGTTGTTGCTAGTTATAAATGAGAAAATTCATGCATGGCACTGAGGACGATAATAGTAATAGCTCTTATTATGAATTGTTGTTGTTTAGTCTCTAAGTCATGTCTGACTCTTGTGATGCCATGGACTATATATAACCCACCAGGCTCCTCTATCCATGATATTTTCCAGGCAAGGATATTGGAATGGGTTACTATTTCCTTTTCCACTTATTATGGATACGTTTTATTATTTTTCAGGTCTGAAGTATTCCTTTTGTGTATTTGTTTAGAGTCCTTTACACTTTCTGTTTCAGACTACGGTTCCTAGGAAGGTTTCTTGGCTACATCATGAAGCTGAACATAAAACAATTTCCACTCTACTGTTTCTCTGTCTCTGATTTATACTTGCTAATATGATGTTATCCTGAATAATTATTGTAATTTACCAAAACTTCAGCTCTGCCAGTGATGGAAGGGTGGTAAAATAAAAAGGACATGATGGAAATCTTGACATGGTTATATTAACAATATGATGTATTGATAGAATGTTTTGAGTCACAACAATTTGAGGCATCATAGAAATGATTGTCTATTACTAATACTGCCTAATGCACCAGGGTCCCTGCTGCCCTCCCTGGAGAAGAGCGTAAAGCTATTTGTCTTAGGAAAAGTGACTGCTGATATTTTCCCTGTCAGGTCTTTTAAATCTTTGATCATGATTACCAGAAAGAAAATGCAGTGCAGTTGCTCAGTCGTGTCCAACTTTTTGCAACCCTATGGACTGTAGCCTACCAGGCTCCTCTGTCCATGGAATTTTCCAGGCAAGAGTACTGGAGTGGGTTTCCATTTCCTTCTCCAGGGGATCTTCCCTACCCAGGGATTGAACCCGGGTCTCCCGCATTGTAGGCAGACGCTTTACCATCTGAGCCACCAGAGGTAACATTCAAAACCACCTGTGGTGGATTCATTTTGATATTTGGCAAAACTAATACAATTATGTAAAGTTTAAAAATAAAATAAAATTAAAAAAAAAAAAAACACTAAATCATTAGTCATGGTTTAATGACTAATGGTAAGGATATATGTAATACCAATCAAAAGATTGCCAGTATACAATCAGAAGGTGCCCTGGGGTTAATATCCAGTGAGGACATACACATGATGAAAACATCCAGTGAAATCACAGCAGGTAAGCATCATCACAGTTATTTCTTTTGCTTATAGTTCTTTTGTGTTCCCTTGAGACTTTTTATACCAGTTGCATTTTCAGGAAATGCAAAGTTATTTAGGTAGGTTTGGCCTTTTGGGAATGAAGTCCACTAATCCAATAATTGCTCTTCTGACATTTTACCATGTACTGTCACCTATAAGAGTGATAGCCTAGATGGAAGTATTTTTAATATCACATAGGTAAAGAATTAAATGCAGTACAGATCATAGAAATATAAAGGAGATCTGACATATTCAAGGACAAGTTGGAAAATACTTTGAACCTACTTGGTGGCTAAAAATAGCAATCTTCCCTGTATAATGACTAGCATAAACATAATGACTTCAAATGAATGCATTTTAAAGGAGTAATTCTTTTAAATGGTACTGCTTCCCAGGTTACTCTTGGAAACACTGCCCCCTTCTGAAAAAAATCTGCAATCTTTTACTAAGTTATACAGTTGGTAAATTTTCTCAGTCACTTAAGGCCTAATTGAAAAAGTAAAATAAATGAAGATCAAAACTTTACTCATTGGTTCTTTAAGAAAAAAATAAAAGTAGATCATGTTGAATCAGAATAATTGTGTTGTAAAAGCATACTGGCAAGAGCATGTCCCCAGTTAAGTTAGTAAGGTACTAGATTGCTCTTTTCTTACTTATTCATTCCAAAAAAGACTGACTTCGTGCTTCTTTAGATGAAGTTTAAAATTTCCCATTTCCAACAGCAATTACAACTGAGTATAAAGTTTAACTAGAAGAAAACACAAGGAAATAAATGATAAATGTGCCTAGTGCTGTTTGCACCTGTGTAAACATGCACTGCCCTCTGCATGCCGGCACCATGTTCCTTCCAGTCAAGAGCTTTTCCCTTATACTGCCTGTCCCTACATTTATAGGAAAAGAATTCCAGATTTAGGAGAAAGTCCAGTGAGGTGTATGTGCATGTGTGTGTGTGTGTGTTATCCTGTGTGTATGTTTATACAGAAAAAAAATTACAAAAAGAAAGATCTGCTGAGGGGTAGTGGGAACAGCCAGAAGATAGGAGAAATCTATTGGGAAAGAAATCAGCAGGGTGGTTTTTAGAACGTGATTCTTAAAATGTGTCCTCCGCTACACCAGAACCACTGCATCCTATCACTTGGCCACTTCCTTAAAAAAGCAAATTCTCAAGTGCAACCCCAGCCCTTCTGTTAACAGATTAGAAGGGCTGATGGGGTGGCTCCAGCGAACTGTTTTGTTTGGTGTTTGTTCAAGCCTTCCATGTCATTCTAGTAGGGTTGCATTTTACAACTACTGGCTTAAATGACAGTGAAGATCTTCTTAGGTGACTGGAGAAGAGGACTACTCCACAAAGAATTCCAGCACAACCACCTTGTCCCTTTGTGAGGAGTTATGATCCTACAGGAGCATAATGTCATAGGCACCATTCCTGGTTCTTACATGGTTGAGATATTCTCACTGTATTCCATTGGGTTATAATTATGTTTTACATCAAGGGTTATATGCTGCTAAATAATCCTTGGTACAAATTATTCCTTTCTTTTTTCTGTAAGAAATTAAAGAGTTTAGGTAGATTTCTGTCTAAACTGGTTTTCCATTTAAAATGTACTTTATCTGTTTGAAAAATACTTTTTATATTTAAGTATTTTCCCCCGTTTTAATTTGCTTAATTTTACTGAAGGATGTGAACTTAGTTTTCCTGTTTTAAAGTTTTGGCTACACTATTTCAAAGTGTTCTAAGGATTTTAGTATTGGGCATTACATTTTGCAAAATCAACCAGAGAATTTTGAGAATCTGCCAGGAAACAAGGTTCAGTATAAAATGCACATATAATTCTGCTTTTCACCAGAACTTTCTATGTGGCTTCACCTGTTAGAGAAAAAAAACTGCTATTGCACCATATTTTAATGAGATAATTTTTGCATTTGCTTATACACCATGTTTGGAAATATGACCGCTTTTTCCTTTTCTTTCTCCACCTTCCTTTTCTTTGGCCATGCCACACAGTGTGTGGGGTCTTAGCTGCCCAGTCAGACTGGACCTGCTTCACCTCCATTGGGAACATGGAGGGAGTCTTAACCAGTGGACTGGCAGGGAAGGCCCTCCTTTTTCTTTTCTTTTCCTTCCTCCCCTATTCTTTCTCCTCTTTAATTTTTTTTCTTTTATATCAGAAAAGGCTTTTTATTTCTTTTTTTTTTATTTCTTAAAAAAAGTTTTTGAAGTGAAATGTCAAGAACTTGAAAGTAATGTATGGCAAAAAAGACAAGTGAGAGGTGAAGGAGCTGTGGTTAACAGATGGACAACAGGAAGCAAGATTAAGCAACAGTGGAAACTGGAACTGGAAGGTAGGATAGTCTCAGAATAGATTGTTGGGAACCTTGAGTCTGAGAAGGGGTATGGCAGCTTGCATTATGGAGTGTATGGGAGAGCTGCAATGTGCATGAGTAATTATGACTGGTCAGCCACTCACCAGCTGTTCGATCTTGTAGGTTACTTATGTCCCGTCGCTAAGATTCATTTTTGGACTCTATGAAATCTGATTTAATATACCTATTTTTCAGTGTTGTCATAGGTTTCAGAGAAAACATATATGTAAAGAAAGCTGAAGCTCAGCAATGCCAGTCTACAGTTAGTACATACGGATACCTTTACTTGTAATTTGTCTGTTTTCATAGTTGCATGATACTCCATTGTATTATAACACCACAGTTTATTAATTTATATAGCAAAGGATATTTTGATTGATTCTAGTTTTTTGATAAATATATAAAGAACATTCTTATATATTTCTTCTAATGCACATATGCAAGGTTTACTAGAAACAAATAACTGGGATTGAAATTGCTAGGTACCACCATCCCAGGTGGTGCTAGTGGTAAAGAATGCACCTGCAATCCATGAGGCCCAGGTGGGAAAGATCCCTGAAATAGAAAATGGCACCCCATTTTTGTCTGGGAAATCCCATGGGCAGAGGAGCCTGGCAGGCTACAGTCTATAGGGCTGCAAAGAGTCAGACAGGACTGAGCGCGCATACACACACACACACACACACACACACACACACACACACACACATACCCTAAGCATCTTTCCTAGATAATACTAGATTGCTTTCTAAGTGGTTGTGCTTATTGACACGTCTACTGCTGCTAAGTCACTTCAGTCGTGTCCGACTCTGTGTGACCCCATAGACGGCAGCCACCAGGCTCCCCTGTCCCTGGGATTCTCCAGGCAAGAACACTGGAGTGGGTTGCCATTTCCTTCTCCAATGCAGGAAAGTGAAAAGTGAAAGTGAAGTCGCTCAGTCGTGTCCAACTCTTAGCGACCCCATGGACTGCAGCCTACCAGGCTCCTCCATCCATGGGATTTTCCAGGCAAAGTACTGGAGTGGGGTGCTATTGCCTTTGTCTACTAGGAGTGTATAAAAATTCGCTGTGCTCCTCATCTTTTCCAATAATTAGTGTTGCCAGATTTTAAAATTTTTCCAAATTTCATGGTTGAAAATTGTATCTCATGTGGCATCATTTAGCATTTCCCTGATTACTGATAAATTGAGCATATTTTAATATATTTGTTTGATATTAACAAGAGGTGGCAAGAATACACAGAAGAACTATACAAAAAAGATCATAATGACCCATATAACCATGATGGTGTGATCATTCACTTAGAGCCAGACATCCTGGAGTGTGAAGTCAAGTGGGCCTTAGGAACAATCACCATAAACAAAGCTAGAGAAGGTGATGGAATTCCATCTGAGCTGTTTCAAGTCCTAAAAGATGATGCTGTTAACTTGCTGCACTGAATATGCCAGAAAATTTGGAAAACTCACAAATAGCCACAGGACTGGAAAAGGTCAATTTTTATTTCAATCCCAAAGAAAGACAATGCCAAAGAATGTTCAAACTACTGCACAATTGCACTTATCTCACACACTAGCAAAATAATGCTCAGAATTCTACAAGCTAGGCTTCACCAGTACTTGAACTGAGAATTTCCAGATATTCAACCTAGATTTAGAAAAGGTAGAAGAACCAGAGATCAAATTGCCAACATCCATTGGGTCATAGAAAAAGCAATAAAATTCCAGAAAAAACATCTGCTTCATTGACTGAGCTAAAGCTTTTGACTCTGTGGATCACAACAAACTGTGGAAATTTCTTCAAGAGATGGGAATACCAGACCACCTTACCTGCCTCCTGAGAAACCTGCATGCAGGTCAAGAAGCAACAATTAGAGAACAAGGTGGTAGAGGAATAGGTGGACGTGGAATATATCTCTCTCCACAGATACAAATAGGAATACACCTTCAGACATAGAAGTGCATGGAGAACACCAGGTGAGAGGGGACAGGAGTACCTGACCAGTGGAAAAGAATATATAGAATCATGCAAAGCTTGGTAGGATGAAGGAACTAGGGGGGAAAACAGGAGTGTTCAGTAGGACTGGACCTGCCCTCCATGGGTTGGGGAACTGAAGCAGAGGTCCGATCCCCATGTCGGGGCAATTGTCTGAGTCAGAGGAGAAACATTTAAGGCTGAGAGTGAAACAGCTGATCTGTGGCAGCCTAAATGGAATGAGAATCAGGCAGTCCTTGCTGCAGCCATATGCACCCTGGACAGGAATGCTGGTCCCCTGGAAGGCACAGTGGCTGGGAGCTGGAGTTTAGGGATTGTGGGACAATCCCAGGGCGAGGGCTGCTGTTGACCCCAGAGAGAGGGATTGAGGGGATATGAGGGAGGAGATCATGGTGGGAAATGCCTGTGGAGGTAATCCAGGCAGCCATGGAAGCAAGGCGATGCTGCTGAGTCATGTGTAGCAGGTAGAAACATCACCATAGCCTTTCTCTCTCCACACACCAGCACTGGCAGCTGAACAATAGAGAGGCTGGCCCATCAAACACCTGACGCACTGAACTACAGAGTAGGACCCCACCCAGAGTGCTCCTTAAAGTGACTGATGCACCAATCTACAGAGTAGACCCCAGTCAAGGGGCCCCCTCTTGTGCCTGAATGGGCGGAGCTATAGAGAAAGAGGCCAAAGAGGCTTTCTGATTGCCAGCTACAAGAGGCTCAAAAAGACGCTGATGGGCCATAACTCCTGCGGTGGAGGCAGTCCATGTCCCTGCACACTTGGCTCCACCAGGGTCCCTGCAAGCCAAGCAGCTGTTCCACCTTCACACTCAACTCTCACTGGAGCAGAGCTGCCACAGGCAAAAAAATTCTTGAGTCTATGCACTCAGGGTCGCTTCGGTTGTGTCCGACTCTTTGCGAACTTGTGGATTGTGGCCTGCCAGGCTTCTGTTTCAGAGAGGGGGTTCTCCAAGCAAGAATACTAAAGGGTATTGGCCAATACTGGTTGCCATACTCTTCTAGAGCATTATTTTTCCTGCTGCCCTTGCTGTCAGCCCCTTTGAGTACCTGGTGCTGACAGAACCCCTGGGAACCAAACAGCTGCACCACCTCCGCACCTGGCCCTCACAGAGGCAAACCCAGGTCCTTCAGGGAAGCCTCAGGAGCTAAACACCAATGGACAACCCACATGCAGAGGTAGAAATAAAACCACAATTGAAACTCAGGGGCAGTGTGGCTAAGGAAGAATACCCAAAACCTTCAAAACAGCTGTTCAAGCTGCAGATTAAATCCACATGATCAACTAGGCAGACTTTGTGTCTATGCAATATATAAAAGGCCATTGAGAGCTCCCACAAAAGAAAATGCAATAGCTCTGATAGCTGTGGACCTTGAAGGCAAGACAGACAGGAGTAGGACCAGATTAAAATCTGAGCTGCCCCCACAGCAGGTCCAGAGATCAGCACAGTGTTGGAGGGCATCCTAGGGAGGTGAGGTGGACTGTGACTCCCAGCGAGGGAAAGGACTCTGACAGCAGAGACTCAAGAAAAACATTTACTATTCTTATTTTTTGAGTTGTTCTGTAGATTCTTCTCGATATTTTTTTCTTTTCTGTTCTTTCTTTCCTTTTTCCCCCCTCTCTGTTGTAGTTGTCGATTTTATTGGTACTAAGAAATCCAATTAAGCTTTTGAGCTTTTTTTTTTTAAGTCACATTTTTATTGTTATAAACCTCTGCCTGTACGTTGGGCTTTTACAGCTGTGGAGGTTTCCTTTTTTATTTTCTCTTTTTTAAATTTTAATTTTTAAACCTATTATTATTTTCTGCATTTATTCCTTTGTTTGCTTTTCCTACTGTTCTTTTCCTCTTGCAGTTAATCTTTAACATATATAAATCTTCTTTATCTACCTCTATTTAACTTTGCATATCTACTCTTGCCTTTCCTTCTCTCCTTTCCTCTCAACAGATTTGTTAGTTTTATTTTGATTGCTTTATTCCCCAATTGGCACTTTGCTTTAGTTTTGTCTTCCAGTTTGTGCTTTAGTTTTGTTCTGGTAGATATAATTTTTGATTTCCTTTGTTCACTGGGTCAATCTATTTGTACTTTATTTTTGTTGGACTGTTTTGATTTTGCTTATGGGTGTATATTTATATGTGTATATTCAGTTACACTTTTTATTGTTGTTATAAACCTCTGCCTCTTTGTTGGGTTTTTGCAGTTCTGTGGAGTTTTACTTTTTTTTTTCTTTATTCTTTTTCTTCTCATTTTTTTCCTCTTTTTATACTTTTAATTTTTAATTTTTTAAACCTATTATATTTTTCTAGATGTATTCCTTTATTTTCCTTTTCTACTGTTCTTTTCCCCTTGCAGTTAATCTATAATGTATACAAATCTACCTCTATTTAATTTTGCATATCTATTATTTCTTTTCTTTCTTTCCTTTTCTCTCAACATATTTTTTAGCTTTGTTTTCATTTCTTTATTTCCCACTAAGCACTTTGCTTTAGTTTTGTTTTCCAATCTGTGCTTTAGTTAGTTTTGTTCTTAACTGGTAAATATAATTTTTTCTTTCCTTTGTTCTCTGCATCAATCTACTGTACTTTATTTTTGTTGGTCTCTTTTGACTTTGCTCATGGGTGTATATGTATATCCCATTATTTTAATTATTATTTGCCTGATTTTGTAACTGCCATTTATCTGGAGTTCATCATTGGTTTCTTGTTTTTGGATATTTGTTTTAATCTCACTTAATGCCATAACAAACCACTTGTGGAATGTTTGTTCCTGAGCAGATATCAAGCCCTGAGCCTTTGGAGTGGGAGCACTGACTCCAAGACCCTAGACTGCTAGAGAACTAACCCTGGGGAGTATCAAATAGTGAGAACTCACACAAAGGAAATCACTTGAATACAAGACCTGGCATCACCCAACCACCAGTAGCAGCCTGTGTATGACACTTCATCTGAATAACACACAAAACAAAAATACAAACCCAATCATCAACAGACAGGAGTACCACCTTGCTCAGCCTTGCCCATTAGAGGAAAAACAAACAAACAAACAAAATCTCAGCACAAATCTCACCCTTTACAAAGCTTACACAAACCACTGGAGCAACCATAGGAGGGCAGAAACCAAAAGGAAGAAAGAATTCAACCTTCTTCAAGGAAATAATTCAATTTTCTTTGAAGCCTAGGAAAAGGAGACCTCAAACACAATAACTTAAAAAAATAAATAATGAAGGTTAAAAAATAAAATTAAATTAAAAAAAAGAAAAGGCAGACAAATACTGCACAAATGAAGGAACAAACTAGAAACACAGACATCTAAATAAATGAAGAGGAAATAGGGAAACTGTCTGAAAAACAATTCAGAATAATGATAGTAAAGATGATCAAACACCTTGAAAACAAAATGGAGAAAATGCAAGAATCAATTAACAAAGAATTAGAAGAATTAAAGAATAAACACACAGAGACAAACAGCACAATTACTGAAATGAAAAATACTCTAGCAGGAATCAATAACAGACTGTCTGAAGCAGAAGAACGAATCAGTGAGGTGGAAGATAAAATGGTGGAAATAACTTCTGAAGAACTAAATAAAGTAAAAAGAATGAAAAGAACTGAGGACCATCTCAGAGACCTCTGGGACAATATCAAACACACCAACATTCAAATTATAGGTGTCCAAGAAGAAGAAGAGAAAAAGGGTATGAGAAAATTTTTAAGAGATTATAGTTAAAATGTCCACAACATGGAAAAGAAAATAGTCCATCAAGTCCAAGAGGCACAAAGAGTCCCATACAGGATAAACCCAAGGAGAAACGTGCCAAGACACATACTAATCAAACTAACAAAGACTAAACACAAAGAAAGAATATGAAAAGCAGCAAGGGAAAAGCAACAAGTAACACATAAGGGAAACCCCATATGCTTAACAGCTGATCTTTCAGCAGAAACTCTGCAGGCTGGAAGGAAATGGCAGGATATATTTAAAGTATTGAAAGAGAAAAATCTACCTGGCAAGTAAAAATGTACTTGGCAAGAATCTCATTCAAATTTGATGGAGAAATAAAAAGTTTTTCAGGCAAGCAAAAGTTAAGAGAATTCAGTACCACCAAACCAACTTTACAGCAAATGTTAAAGGGACTTATATAGTCAAGAAATACAAGAAAAGAAAAAAGATTTACAGAATCAACCCTGAACAAGTAAGAAAATGGCAATAGGAATATATATATATATATATATCTCAATAATTACTTTAAATGTAAATGGATTAAATGTTCCAGCCAAAAGACACAGGTTGGCTGAATGGATACAAAAAGAAGACCCATATATATGCCATCTGCAAGAAACCCACTTCAGACCTCAAGACACATATAGACTGAAAGTGAGAGGATGGAAAAATACATTCCATGCAAATAGGAAGCAAAAGAAAGCTGGAGTAGCAGTCTTCATAGCAGACAAAATAGACCTTGAAGAAGATTACAAGAGAAAAGGAAGGACACTGTATAATGATCAAGGGATCAGCCCAAGAGGAAGACATAACAATTGTAAATAACTATGCACCCAACATAGGAGCACCTCAATACATAAGAAAAGCACTAACAGACATAAAAGGAGAAATTGACAGTAACACAATAATAGTAGGAGACCTTAACACCCCACTCACACCAATGGACGGATCATCAAAACAGAAAATTAATAAGGAAACGGAAGTCTTACATGATACATTGGATGAGGTGAATCTCATTGATATCTTCAGGACATTCTATCCAAGTACAGAAGAATACACCTTCTTTTCAAGTGCACCTGGAACATTCTCCAGGATAGACCACTTCTTGGGTCACAAATCAAACCCCAGGAAATTTAAGAAAATTGAAATCGTATCAAGCATCTTCTCAGACCATAATGCTATGGGACTAGATATCAATTACAAGAAAAAAAACTGTAAGAAACACAAACACATGGAGATTAAACAACACATTTCTAAATAATCCAACAGGTTACTGAAGAAATCAAAAGAGAAATCAAAAAATTTCTAGAAACAAATGACAATGAAAAAACAACAACTCAAAACCTATGGGATGTAGCAAAAGCACAGCTAAAGAGGGAAGTTTATAACAATACAATACTTCCTCAAGGATAAAGAAAAACATCAAATAGATAACCTAACTTTAAACCTGAAACAACTAGAAAAGAAGAACAGAAAGAAAAAAAATTAATAGAAGGAAAGAAATCATAAAGATCCAAGGAGAAATAGATGAAAAAGAAATGAAAGAAACAAAAGTAAAGATTAATAAAACTAAAAGCTGGTTATTTGAGAAGATAAACAAAATTGACAAAACTTTAGCCAGACTCATCAAGAAAAAAAGAGAGAAGAATCAAATCAACAACATTAGAAATGAAAAAACAGAGGTTACAAAAAACAATGCAGAAATGCAAAGGCTTATAAGAGACCATTATGAACAACTACATGGCAATAAAATAGATAAACTGTAAGAAATGGACAGATTCTTAGAAAAGTTCAATCTTCCAAGACTGAACCAGGAAGAAATAGAAATTATGAACAACCCTATTACAAGCACTGAAATTGAAGCTGTGATAAAAAATCTCCCCAAAACAAAAGCCCAGGATCAGATGGCTTCACAGGAGAGTTCTGCCAAACATTTAGAGAAGAGCTAATGCCTATCCTTCTAAAACTCTTTCAAAAAATTGCAGAGGAAGGAACGCTTCCAAGCCATCACCTTGATACCAAAACCAGACAAAAACAACACACAAAAAAGAAAACTACAGGCCAATATCATTGATGAACATAGATGCAAAAATCCTCAACAAAATTTTAGCAAACAGAATTCAGCAACACATCAAAAAGCTTGTATACCATGATCACGTTGGGTTTATTCCAGGAATGCAAGGATTCTTCAATATATGCAAATCAATCAATGTGATACACCATATTAACAAGTTGGCAGATAAAAACCATATGATAATCTCAATAGATGCAGAAAAAGTCTTTGACAAAATTCAGCACCCATTTATGATGAAAACTCTTCAAAAACTGGGCATAGAAGGAACCTACCTCAACATAGTAAAGATCATATATGATAGTTCAGTTCAGTCACTCAGTCGTGTCCGACTCTTTGCGACCCTGTGAATTGCAGCACGCCAGGCCTCCCTGTCCATCACCAACTCCCGGAGTTCACTCAGACTCACGTCCATCGAGTTGGTGATGCCATCCAGCCATCTCATCCTCTGTCATCCCCTTCTCCTCCTGCCCCCAATCCCTCCCAGCATCAGAGTCTTTTCCAATGAGTCAACTCTTCGCATGAGGTGGCCAAAGTACTGGAGTTTCAGCAAATATTATTCTCAATGGTGAAAACTGAAAGCATTCCCCTTAAGATCAGGAATAAGACAAGGGTGTCCACTTTTGCCACTGTTATTCAACATAGTTCTGGAATTCCTAGCTACAGTGAACAGTGATGACAAATAAATAAAAGGAATCCATATCAGAAAAGAAGAAATAAAGCTCTTACTGTTTGCAAATGACATGATACTGTACACAGAAAACCCTAAAGATAGTATCAGAGAATTACTAGAGCTAATCAGTGAATTTGGCAAAGTTGCAGGATACAAAATCAATACATAGAAATCACTTGCAATTCTGTATACTAACAATGAATAATCAGAAAGAGAAATCAAGGAATTAATCCCATTCACCACTGCAACAAAAAGAATTAAATATCTAGGAATAAACCTACCTAAGGAGACAAAAGAACTGAACACAGAAAAGTATAAGTCACTACTGAAAGAAATCAAAGATGGTATAAACAGATGGAGAGATATTCCATGTCCCTGGGTAGGAAGAATCAATATTGTGAAAATGACTATACTACCAAACACAATCTACAGATTCAATGCGATCCTTATCAAGTTACCATTGGCATTTTTCACAGAACTAGAACAAAAAATTTCACAATTCATATGGAAATACAAAAGACCCTGAATCGCCAAAGCAATCTTGAGAAAGAAAGCTGGAGGAATCAACCTTCCTGACTTCAGATTATACTACAAAGCTACAGTCATCAAGACAGTATGGCACTGGCCAAAAACAGAAATATACACCAATGGACAAGATAGAAAGCCCAAAAATAAACCCATGCACCTATGGGTACCTTATTTTTGACAAAGGAGGCAAGAATATACAATGGGGCAAAGACAGCCTCTTCAATAAATGGTGCTGGGAAAACTGAACAGCTACATGTAAAAGAATGAAATTAGAACACTTCCTAACACCATACACAAAGATAAACTCAGAATGGATTAAAGACCTAAATGTAAAACCAAAAACTATAAAACTCTTAGAGGAAAACATAGGCAGAACAGTCGATGACATAAATCAAAGCAAGATCCTCTATGACCCACTTCCTAGAGTAATGGAAATAAAAACAAAAGCAAACAAGTGGGACATGATTTAACTTAAAACCTTTTGGACAGCAAATAAACTCTAAGCAAGGAGAAAAGACAACCCTGAGAATGGGAGAAAATAATAGAAAATGAAAAAACTGACAAAGGATTAATATCTAAAATATACAAGCAGCTCATACAACTCATACCAGAAAAACAAACAACCCAATCAAAAAGTGGGATAAAGACCCAAACAGGCATTGCTCCAAAGAAGACATCCAAATAGCTAACAAACACATGAAAGAAAAGATGCTCAACATCGCTCATTGTTAGAGAAATGCAAATCAAAATTACAGTGAGATATCACTTCACTCCAGTCAGAATGGCCATGATCGAAAAGTCTACAAACAATAAATCAGGAGAAGGTATGGAGAAACGGGAACACTCTTGCACTGTTTGTGGAAATGTAAATTGATACAGCCGCTATGGAGGTATAGAGATTCCTTAAAAAACTATCAATAAAACCAGCATATGACCCAGCAATCCCACTCCTAGGCATTTAACCTGAGGAAAGAAAAATTGAAAAAGACACATGTATCCTATTGTTCATTGCAGCATTATTTACAATAGCTAGAATATGGAAGCAACCTAGATGTCCATCGACAAATGAATGGCTAAAGAAGTAGTGGTCATATATACAATGGAATATTACTCAGCCATAAAATGGAATGCATCTGAATCAGTTTTAATGAGGTGGATGAACCTAGAACCTATTATACAGAGTGAAGTAAGTCAGAAAGAGAAATACCATATTCTAACGCATATATATGGAATCTAGAAAAATGGTACTGAAGAATTTATTTATAGGACAACAGTGGAGAAACAGACATAGAGAATAGACTTATGGACATGGGAAGTGGGGAGGAGAGGATAAGATGTATGGAAAGAGTAACTTGGAAACTTATATTACCATATGCAAAATAGATAGCCAACTGGAATTTGCTATATGGCTCAGGAAACTCAAACAGGGACTCTGTGTCAACAAAGAGTGGTGGGATGGGGAGGGAGATGGAAGGGAGGTTCAAAAGGAAGAGGATATATGTATATCTATGGCTGATTCATGTTGAGGTTTCACAGAAAACAGCAAAATTCTATAAAGAAATTATCCTTCAATGAAAAATAAATAAATAAAAAAGTAGTGACAGTTAGAACTGGACATGAAACAACAGACTGGTTCCAAAATGGGAAAGAAGTATGTCAAGGCTGTATACTGTCACTCTGCTCATTTAACTTACATGCAGAGTACATCATGCAAAATGCTGGACTGGATGAATTGCAAGCTGGAATCAAGATTGTTGGGAAAAATATCAATAACCTCATATATGCAAATGACACCATCCTTATGTCAGAAAGTGAAGAGGAACTAAAGAGCCTCTTCATGATGGTGAAAGGAGACAGTAAAAAAGCTGGCTTAAAACTCAGTATTTAATAAACTAAGATCATGGCATCTTGTCCCATCACTTCATGGCAAATTAGATGGGAAACATGGAAACACTGACAGACTTTATTTTATTGGGCTCCAAAATCACTGCAGGTGGTAACTGCAGCCATGATAAAAGACACTTGCTCCTTGGAAGAAAAGCTGTGAACAACCTAGACAGCATATTAAAAAGCAGAGACATTACTTTGCCAGCAAAGGCCCATCTAGTCAAAGCTATGGTTTTTCCAGTAGTCGTGTATGGATGTGAGAGTTGAACCATAAAGAAAGCTGAGTGCCGAAGAATTGATGCTTTTGAACTGTGGTGTTGGAGAAGACTCCTGAGTGTCCCTTGGGCAGCAAGGAGATCAAACCAGTCAATCCTGAAGGAAATCAATTCAGAATATACTTTGGAAGGACTGATGCTGAAGCTGAAGCTCCAATACTTTGGCTACCTGATGTGAAGAACTGACTCATTAGAAAAGACCCTGATGCTGGAAAAGATGGAAGGCATGAAGAAAAGGAAACAACAGAGGATGAGATGGTTGGATGGCAGCACTGACTCAATGAACATAAGTTTGAGCAAGCTGCAGGAGATGGTGATGGACAAGGAAGCCAGATGTGCTAAACTCCATGGGGTTGCAAAGAGTCAGACATAACTTAGCAACTGAACAACATTCTCCTCTTGCCTTCAATCTTAATATATTTAGGGATTGATTATTTATGCTTTTTGTGATAAATACTTATTCAGATATTGTTTCAATTTTTTTTGTAATGTCTTATTTTGCTGATTGATTTGTAGAAGTCTTCAATATATGTTGGAATCCAATCCTTTTTTCGTCTTCAGTCATATATAATGAAAATATCATCTCCCAGTTTTTGGCTTGTGTTTTTACTTTTTGTGAACAATGTCCTTTGCTATATAGGATATCTCATTCTTTTTTTTTATGGTTTGCTTTGTGTTTGTGCCTTGCTTAAAAATTGTTTCTAAACAGCATCAAGATAAATCCTTAGACTCTACTTTTAAAATTTTGCTTTTCAGTCTTTAAATCTCTTAGAATAAATTTTTGCATATGATCAATGTAATTTTTTTTCAGCATGAACTATCAATTGTACCATCACTGTTTATTGAATTATCTATTTCCACACTGCTCTGCCTGCCTATCTCTATCATATATAAATATTACATTCTTGTTTGAGGGTGATACTACTTCTGGGGATATTGTGTGTCTTTAGTATATTTGTATTCCAATCCACATTGTCTTACTTAGCACTTATTTCTAATAAATTATGATATCTGGTATCACACATCACTTCTATCATGTCCTTCTGGATTGTCTTGAATAGTCCTTTGCTTTTCTTCATAATTTTCAAAACAGCCTAAGTTACAAACATGTATGTAATATGTGATTTTTCTTGAACTGCATTGAATTTATAGGAAGATTTGGAGAGAATATCTAGTTTAATGATTTTTTTAGTTTTTCAGTCATCAAACAAGAAATGCTTATTTAGTGGAGTTTCATTTCATTACTATTTTTTTGTTATCCTTGGGTTTCTCATTATTACTTTTTTTATAGTATAGTATCCCTAATGCATTTCTAGGTTTGTTTGTTGCTATTAATCTAGGATATGAGTGTTTTTCAATGGAGTATTAATATCTGTATCAGGATATCTAGTCAAGCATCCTACCAGAAGTAGAGGATCTATGTAGAGTATTTTTATATGTAGTTTTCTATTTAAATCTGTGGATTTCTTTGAGTCTGGTTTCTATGCCAACCTGTTTATATTATCTTATAAGAAATATACATACATATATATAATATATATATATGCCTATATATTGTTTACTTTGTAGGTGGAATAATGTTAACCAGTGAAAAAGCCCGTTTTTGGTCAGGAGGAATTTCACGAAGTATGTCTGAAGGAAATCTGTTTGACATGGAAGCCCAAAAATCCTCAAGAAATTGTGATATTACAGGTACAGGAATTTATAATTATTGAAATTATTTTTACCCATCATGACTAATTATTGGGGGACTACTTCTGAAAAGTGTTACAAACAATTAAGAGAATTGTAAAATCACAACTTTATCATTGAAATACACTATCATTAAAAAGATGAGAAAAATAAAATAGTCAAAATAAAATAAAACAGGTAATGATAAGTATTATAAGGAGACAAAGTTCTTTATTAAATGAGCAGTATATGCAGTAAATACAGTGAATTTTGAGGTTAAAGAGACATCTGTAGGTTGCAGTGGGCCAACAAATCCAGTATAAAAGAATTGAATAGATTCTCAGAGGAAATGTAGGTTTTAAGAGAGTTTGAAGGTCCTGGATTTGAAGAAAAGTGTAAAAATAAAAGAAATGCAGCAATTGTTTTTCAAAATGTATCTTAACATTTTTAATATATGACACTTAAAATTAATTTCAATCAATATATAGTTCTATATATAACAAACAAAAATGTCTGAAAGCTTACTTGAACTCATTTTTTCTATTTTAGCTTTCATTTTCTCTAAAGCAGCCACAATTTTACAAAGTCCAAAAGCGAAGCCGCTCAGTCGTGTCTGACTCTAGCGACCCCATGGACTGCAGCCTAGCAGGCTCCTCCGTCCATGGGATTTTCTAGGCAAAAGTACTGGAGTGGGGTGCCATTGCCTTCTCCGAACAGAATCATTATCAATATTTATTGAAAAAGTGATCAAATATAATTTGCTCTAAACATAAATATTCCAGTATTTTTGAGATATATAGAAATTCATTATAGTTGATATATAAGTATTTGAATGTGTTGCTGATTCTTAAAATATCCACTTTCCAAAGTAACAGCGTATTTCCCTTTTGTGGTGGTAATAAGCCTGTTCTTTGCCATTTTAAACTTTAAAAAGCTCAGTGAATTCCTTCAAGTAGTAAATCTAATGGTGGTCTATTTTTTTCAGTGCTTATTTTCATGAAATGTTCACTTTTCATGAAAAAAATTCAACCTGTTAAAATTTATCAATATGAAATGTTCATGTCTTGGCTATTATAAACAGTGCTGCGATGAACATTGGGGTACACGTGTCTCTTTCCCTTCTGGTTTCCTCAGTGTGTATGCCCAGCAGTGGGATTGCTGGATCATAAGGCAGTTCTATTTCCAGTTTTTTAAGGAATCTCCTAAGAAAGCTGTGGTACATATACACAATGGAGTATTACTCAGCCATTAAAAAGAATACATTTGAATCAGTTCTAATGAGGTGGATGAAACTGGAGCCTATTATACAGAGTGAAGTAAGCCAGAAGGAAAAACATAAATACAGTATACTAACGCATATATGGAACTTAGAAAGATGGTAAAATAATAACCCAGTGTACGAGACAGCAAAAGAGACACTGATGTATAGAACAGTCTTATGGACTCTGTGGGAGAGGGAGAGGGTGGGAAGATTTGGGAGAATGGCAATGAAACATGTAAAATATCATGTAGGAAACATGTTGCCAGTCCAGGTTCGATGCATGATGCTGGATGCTTGGGGCTGGTGCACTGGGACGGCCCAGAGGATGGTATATGGGAGGAGGAGGGAGGAGGGTTCGGGATGGGGAACACATGTATACCTGTGGCGGATTCATTTTGATATTTGGCAAAACTAATACAATTATGTAAAGTTTAAAATAAAATTGGAAGAATAAAAAAAAAAAAAAAAAAAAATGTTCAGAAAATATTATAAGAATCCATGCTTGTTTAGTTTATTTTTTTAACATTTTAGCTGTGTAGAGATATATTTGATATTTTTCACATATTGAATGTTATCAGGAAAGAAAATGTTAAATCAATAATCTAGATGTAATGAGACCAACCACTGTATATTTAGAAAAATCTGGATGATAGACTAAATTATTCTGTTTTTTCAGAGGTACTCATTTATGAAAATGACATATTAAACAAGGCATAAATGTATGTAGTCTGGGTCATTTTCACAAATATGTGTTAAATGATTATTATTGAAATTTCTAAATATTTTTGTTTATAAATCATAGTGTCTTAAGATAAAATAATGTTACATAGAGTCAAAATAACCTGGTCGAACAATTTCTCTTTCCTCTCAACATGAAAATTTGACCAAAATTAACATTGATTTTGTAGTACTTAGACTGGATATCAAAGACAAATAAAAATTCTTCAATTTTTAAGCTATAGTAAAAATTAATCTTGGTTGTATCTCAGAATGCCATTTCATCTTTGTTTTGCTTTATTTTGGTTTAAATAACACGAATGTCCAGATCCAGGTTTGCCTCTTGATTGGCCAGAGGATTTCACACTTCATGGCAATAATGCTTCCAGTGCTACAAATCCATTCTGGAATGAACTGTCTGCATCAAACCCATTTTTGGATGATATAACTCAGCTAAGAAATAACCAGAAGAGAGATAATATTTCTATCTTGAAGGAAGATCCTCTTCTTTTTTTTAGAGAAATAGAAACTGGAAACTCTTTTGATTCCTCTGGTGATGAACTTGATGTGCATCGGTTGCTTAGGCAGTCTTCCTCAAGGAAATCTGGAAGATCTAAAAGTGTTTCAGAACTTTTGGACATTTTGGATGACACAGCACATGCCCATCAGAATATACATAACTTTGACCAGATCTTAGAACAAGACTTAGAATGGCTTCGAAATGATCGAGAGGCTTATAAAATGGCTTGGTTAAGTCACCGCCACCTTGCCCGTTCCTGCCTAGATTTGAGTACAATTAATCAGAGTCCTGGATGGGCCCAAACACAAGTTGCAGAGACTACAGTAGTTTGCAAATTAAACTACCAAGGAGGGTCAGTACAATTACCTGAATCAGATATCACTGTTCATGTGCCCCAAGGCCATGTAGCTGTGGGAGAATTCCAAGAAGTATCTCTAAGGGCTTTTCTAGATCCTCCACAAAAGCTTAACCATGACCTTTCATGCACCATAAGCCCACTGTTGGAAATCATGTTAGGCAACCTTAACACAATGGAAGCCATTTTGCTGGAGATGAAAATTGGGGCTGAAGTGAAAAGGGATCCTTTCAGCCAAGTCATGGCAGAAATAGTGTGTTTACACAGTCTGGATAAAGAAGGCCCTTTCAAAGCATTAAACAACTGCTACATTTATAAAGACACCATCCAGGTCAAGCTAGTAGACTTAAGTCAAGTGATGTATCTAGTGGTTGCCGCACAAACTAAAGGTACTCAATCACCAGTTGCCACCATTTGGGATTATATCCACAGAACAATTTCAGTTGGAATTTATGGACCCAAATATATCCACCCCAGTTTCACTGCTGTTTTCACAGTTTGTGGACATAGTTATATGCCAGGAAAGCTTACTATCTCTGATATTAAAAAAGGTGGGAAACCCAACACATCTCCAGTTGTGTTTCAGCTCTGGGGGAAGCATTCCTTCTTACTTGAAAAGCCACAAGATTTAAATATATCTGTCTTATCCTGTGATCCTGATTTTGAAGTAAAAGCAGAAAGAAAAAGGAAAGAAGTTAAGCAAAAGCACTTGCAATCAGGTCAAGCAGTTCATCAACAATTTTTCTTCTCTTTAGTTGACTCCAGAGAAATGCACTTGTTTGTTTTCTGTGTTCAGGTGGAGCCTCGCAGTGGTAGGCCAGTTACACAGTTCTTTATAACTTCACCTGATCCAGCTCCGAACCTAAAAAGTCTGTCAAATCTGCCAAGTGATTTGCAGAACAAGAAGGAAATCAACTCTTCTCCCTTATTACCAACTGTGCATGTTAAATATCCTACATTTCAAGACAAAAAATTGAACTTTACCAGCTATGGAATAACCCAGAAGACAGTGATAAGACAAAATAAGATTGAATACTTACTTGAATATTTCAAAGGGGACACAGTAGCTCTTCTTGGAGAAGGTAAAGTAAAAGCCATTGGACAGTCCAAAGTGAAAGAATGGTATGTGGGAGTCCTGAGAGGTAAGATTGGACTTTTACATTGCAAAAACATCAGGGTGATTGCAAAGGAACAAGTAATGTCTATGTCAGATAATGTCTTCACAACCCGGAATCTTCTTGAACAAATTACCCTGCCTCTTAAAAAACTGACTTACATCTACTCAGTTGTCTTGACCTTGGTATCAGAAAAAGTGTATGACTGGAAAGTTTTAGCTTATGTCCTAGGCTATTCACATCTGGCACTAGAAGACTTTGATCAACTACAAGCAGACAAAGAATCAGAAAAAGTTGCTTATGTTGTAAAGAAGTTAAAGGAAGATTGCCATGCAGATAGAAATGCCAGGAAGTTTCTTTATGAACTTACTGTGGTGAGTATTGCTTGATCACAGGAATTTACTTACTGTAGAGAACTGTATTAACTTGGCAATACTTATAAGTAAACATATGAGAGTAGTTTCTCAAGTTAATTGAAGTCACTACAGAGCTTTGCGTACAAGATCATATAACTAGTTTCTTAGATTTGACATTCAATTGTGATTTTCCCAGAAACTAGGCCCCCAAGGATCATCCTTTAATGGAAGATTAAAGATTCTGTTTGTGCTAAAACATAACAATTAAGAGATCCTTTTTTTCTCTCTCAAATATTTAGATAGCTCTTAAAATATCAGAGGAGTTCCAATTACATGAAAGTAAATAAGACAAAACTGAAACAAAACTACTTAACTTGGGCATTGTTGTAGACTCACTTTTTAGTGTTTTTAAGACATATCACCGATGTCCTTAACTTTAGCAATTTAACATTTGTCTTATGTATGTGGTGCATCACAATCCAAAAGTGATATTGCTAATTCTCTTCTTAATCTTTATGTTTTAATAGTACTCTAAGAATCCTGTTTTTTTCAACATAGCATTCACCCCAGTGTAAGGCTCAGCAGAGAACTATAAAAAACATGAAGAACTGTTTTGCCTTGTATTTGGATATTCAGTAATTTATTAAAAAAAATCAAGAGCATATTTCTAAAAATGGCTAAAATGTGACTGTATAAATAATAATAATGATATATACCACTTTCCTAAGGATCTCTATATATTTGGCACTGTGCCCAGCACTGTATACATACTCTTTCATTTGGCCATTTTAACCAACATACAGGATAAGTCTAGTTAGTATCTCCTTCTTCAAATAGAGGAAACAGAGTCTTGGGAGGTTGGGCAACTTGCCCAAGATCTGCCATTTGGTTAGTATCAAAGATGGGATTTGAAATCTTTTTGGTTCCAAAGCCACACATAAAACCACTATATTTCCCTGAAATAAAGTTTTTAACAATGTACATATATATATATATATATATAGATATTTAAGTATGTGTATTGGTGTGTAGTAAGTATCATTATAACTACGTAAAACTGGTGGCCTATAAGAGATGAGCGGTTCATGTTAGGTGAGGCAGATTCATGTAGAGGAGTCAAGTTTTAATCAAAGTGCAAAATGGGAGAAAACATTTTTGGCAAGGGGTTTATTCTGTGATGTTAACAATAGCTAACATGATATAGGGTATACATACATATATATATATATACACACACACACACTATATATGTATATAGTATATATATACTATATATATATGTGGGCTTATGGGCTTCCTGGGTAGCTCAAATGGTAAAGAATCTGCCCGCAGTGTGGGAGCTCTGGGTTCAATCCCGGGGTCAGGAAGATCCCCTGGACAAGGGAATGGCAACCCACTCCAGTATTCTTGCCTGGAAAATTCCATGGACAGAGGAGTCTGGTGGGCTATAGTTCATGGGGTTGCAAAAAGTCAAGTAATGACTGAGCGACTAACTAACACACACACAGATACTCTTCAATTGTTTTTATGATTCTACAGTGATACTGAGAAGGGTAAATTTTTAAAACCCAATATCCAATTAAATAGGTGGTTTTATGATGGTGTGATGCATCCTCACTTAATCCGGGGTATTTACAGTCATTGGCTGATCTACCTGGTTGAAGCTGCACATGAATTTTGCAATAGCTCATGACCTCTCATAGCTTGTGTTCAGCATGGACCCATGAAAATTTGAACTGAAAATTGCTTTCTTGTTTCTCTTTGTGGCAGAAAAGGTTATATTGACCAAATGGTCTTAAAGTTTAAGCTGGGTTACACTTACTCTATGTTAGTGTATGATAGTTGAGTCACTTTGGTGACTGACTAGACAGTGCTGGTGGAGAGCTCGTTTAAGGGAGTAGTTCCTACAATTTCATGTTGTGCCTCAGTGGAGGCTTCAAAATTTCTGAAAGGAAAGAGCTAAGGCCTAGTTATCTAACCAGAAGATGATGAAGCATATGGTATAGATGCTACCTCTTGAAACTTTATTTGTATAGTGAAAAGTGAAAGTGAAAGTCATTCAGTTGCTTCCGACTCTTTGCAACCCCATGGACTATACAGTCAATGGAATTAGGAGTACCTTTTTCTTGGATTGTATACTTGGGATTCCAGCTTGGAGTAGCTGGAAATGAACTTATAAAGATTGTGGGTTACAATTTCCTTAATCATATCTAGACATTAAGACTGTCTTTATGTATTTTGGAATTTGACACTCTAAGAACTAATCATCTAATTCAACTTTCATAATGATTTTAGGGGGTTAGATGGGGTAGTATTACTATCGTATCCATTTTAAAAGTCATTAAATAGAGACATTTTGTGATTTATCTAAATTCCTATTCTTTGTGGAGTTGGATTTTAAACTTAGGTTTTATAACTTTTAAGTGCAAATTTATTTTCCTTAAAACAAGGAACTGGGATAAGCTAAACCCACTCCACAGTTTACTAAAGGCACCCTCAGGGGCCTGCTGTCTCAGCACTGCTTCTCCCTGAGGTCACAACTCCTCTCCATAAATTTACAGATAAACATAGTCCATGTATAGAGATCATGGGTAGTTCTCCTAATGCATCCATAAGAATGAACATTCCTTGGACTTTAATAGTTGCTTCACTCAGTCATTCATTTTTACTTATTGTTTCATAATGAAACAATAAGTAAAAAGCTTTTAAGTGCCATTAAATGATGAGGGACTATTGAACATTTTTATTTGAACAGAAAAGAAAGATAGATAAATCTCATCTTGTACTTTAGAAATATATTCAAGACAAAAGAGAAACTCGTAGACTTGTTTGAAACATGTGTGGCGACTGACAAAGCTCAGTGCTTAATTAAGGAAGAAAAAAGAGTCTGAAGGTTTTCTCTTTTGCATCGTTGAAACCTAAGTGTTTTATATTTGATACCTTGTGATTTAAATTTAGCATTAACTACATTGATGGTACGGAGAAGGCAATGGCAACCCACTCCAGTACTCTTGCCTGGAAAATCCCAGGGACGGGGGAGCCTAGTTGGCTGCCGTCTGTGGGGTTGCACAGAGTCGGACATGACTTGAAGCGACTTAGCAGCAGCAGCACATTGATGATAAAGGAAGAGAGTTAATTTTTTAAGTTATTAATAGCAATAGCTTTGTTGAAGGTTGTCTAAGTTTCTCATTTTTATGCAACACATATAATTCTGGGGAGTTTTAAATCATATTTTGATTAAAAAATTAAGTAGTATTTACCGACAGCTGTGTGCTCACTCTAGAAATCCTATAGCCAGTCCTCTGGAAGGAAAGTAATTACTGTTTGTATAGTGAATAATCATGGGTTAATAAATTATTAACTGCTAAAACCTCAGGGTATCTTTGGAAGTGGCTAATTCAACTCCCCCCTTTGGTAATTAAGGATATTAAGAGACATATTAGTTGAGTGGTTTACTTAAGGCCCTATAATTAGTTACCAAGTTAGCCCTGAAACTCCCCTTCATTCTGATCTAGTTTGTATCCTCTGTACTTTGCTTGTTGGATTTGCTTAAAAGTAAATCAACTCTTTGAATTTTAGAAAACTCAAATATATGTGTGGTGAAAAAAAGGATGCCAGTTTCCAGAATATGTAATAACAAATTTAATTTCTAGATAAAAGTTCAAATTATTTGCTTTAAATTATGACATGTAGTTGTTGCTGCAGGCTCTGCTGAAGATTGATTGCCAAGGATTAGTAGTGCACCTTGTCCAAGAGGCTGCTATTCTGACTTCAGCTGTCAAGCTTGGGAAAGGCTGGAGGGAACTAGCTGAAAAGTTAGTGCGACTCACAAAGCGACAAATGGAGGCATATGAAATTCCTCACCAAGGAAAATCTGGAGATTTGGCTGTAGAGGTAAGATTTCTGTTCATCTAGGTAGTAAAAAACTGCAGACAAAGTAAATCAAATGCAGTCAAGAGTCCACTGCATATACTAACTGACTGAGGGAGTGTCCTAAAGGATCCACTCACTGAAATCACTGAATCTACAATCATTGATGTTATCTGAAATATACTCATGTCACTCTTTAACGGTATTAAGAACCTTTAAGATATATTGATGTTTCTCCTACTGGATTGCATATGGCCTTTTATCAAATAAATTGACCAAATGAGATAGGCAGTTGTTATGAAGGGCTATAAGAACTTGAAGCAGAGAAAAGATAAACTTTGAAGGAAAGAGTTGGGACCCAGTCAGGACAAGGAAAAGGGACACAATAGTAAGTATTTATCAGCTTCAAAAATAGAATCAGTCATTGGTGGTAAATAATGTTTGGTGACAAAAAAACATTTAAGAGAGTAAATGGTGTGAGGTCGTTGGTAACAATAGCTAGAGATATCTGTGTGCGTTATCTGTCTCCTTCACAATTTTGCATACAGTAACTATAGACATCAAATACAGAATGACAGATGTCAACTTAAAATATAGTCACAAACTAAAAGTTGAGAGTTATGTTTTATTTGGAAATTTTGCAGAGTTAAGCCTGGGAGGCAGCATCTTGAGCATCCCTGAAAGAACTGCTCTGAGGAAGTGGGGGGAAGAGTCAGGTCATATAGAAGTTTGCAACAAAGGGCAGGTAGTCTGAACATCAAAAGTATTTGGTAAATTACAGAAAACCAGATATCTCAAGTTAAGGAATGTAGCACTTTTCTGTGTATGGGAAAATACGAGTCTGGGCTTACTGAAATCATTCCTTTAATATGCATCTCAGCCATCTGGGCCCAGCATCCTGCATTTTTCACATCCTGAATTCCTCCATGATCACTGTAGGGAGTGACTGTGGCCCAATGGGCCAGAGAGCTCAGGTGCTCTTCCTGGGTACCATTAGGACTCAGGAATTCACATTTGAAGGACTAGAATCACTGATGACTGTGATCCTTGTTTGCTGGTATGGCACGAAATATTCCATTTCTCACAGCATGTAAAACAAAGCAAATACGTAAAATTCAAAATTTTTATTAATATTAAAACAAAGTATACTATTCAGTGTAAGTTATATAAATATTTTCTCTATTTACCACAAAGACATATGAGTCATTTTTTTATTGACTAAATCAAATCCCTAACGCTTATACAGTAGAAGTGATAGATTAAAGGAATTAGATCTGATAGAAAGAGTGCCTGAAGAACTATGGAAGAAGTTCGTAACACTGTACAGGAGGCTGAGATCAAAACCATCCCCAAGAAAAAGAAATGCAAAAAGGCAAAATGGTTGTCTAAGGAGCTGAGAAAAAAAGAGAAGCAAAAGGCAAAGAGAAAAGTAAATATCCATCTGAATGCACAGTTCCAAAGAATAGTAAGGAGAGACAAGAGAGCCTTCCTAAATGATCGATACGAAGAAATAGAGGAAAACAGCAGAATGGGAAAGACTAGAAATTTGAAATACCAAGGGAACAAAACATTTAGAAATACAAAAAAAAATTAGAAATACCAAGGGAACATTTCATGCAAAGATGGGCACAATAAAAGACAGAAACAGTATGAACCTAACAGAAGCAGAAAATATTAAGAGGTGGCAAGAATACACAGCAGAACTATACAAAAAAGATCTTAATGACTCAGATAACCATGATGGTGTAATAACTGACCTAGTGCCAGACCACCTGGAGTGCGAGGTCAAGTGGATCATAGGAAGCATCACTATGAACAAAGCTAGTGGAGGTGATGGAATTCCAGCTGAGCTATTTCAAATCCTAGAAAATAATGCTGTTAAATTGCTGCACTCAATATGCCAGCAAATTTGGAAAACTCACAAGTGGCCACAGAACTGGAAAAGGTCAGCTTTTATTCCAATCCCAAAGAAAGGCAATGCCAAAGAATGTTCAAACTACTGTACAATTCTACTCATCTCATATGCTGGCAAAGTAATGCTCAAAATTCTCCAATCTAGTCTTCAACAGTACATGAACCTAGAACTTCCAGATGTTCAAACTGGATTTAGAAAAGGCAGAGGAACCAGAGATCACATCCTTTGGATCACAGAAAAGGCAAGAGAATTCCAGAAAAACATCTACTTCTGCTTCATTGACTCCATTAAAGCCTTTGTGTGGGTCACAACAGACTGTGGAAAATTCTTAAAGAGATGGGAATACCAGACCACCTGACCTGCCTCCTGGGAAATCTGTATGCAAGTCAAGAAGCAACAGTTAGAACTGGACATGGAACAATGGACTGGTTCCAAATTGGGAAAGAAGTACATCAAGGCTGTATATTATCACCCTGCTTATTTAACAGGGTGCAGAGTGCATCATGTAAAATGCCAGGCTGGATGAAGCACAAGCTGGAATCAAGATTGCTGGGAGAAATATCAAAAAAGCTCAGATACGCACATGAAACCACCCTTATGGCAGAAAGCCAAGAAGAACTAAAGAGCCTCTTGATGAAAGTGAAAGAGGAGAGTGAAAAAGCTACCTTAAAACTCAACATTCAAAAAACTAAGATCATGGCATCTGGTCCCATCACTTCATGGCAAATATATGGGGAAACAATGGAAACACTGACAGACTTTATTTTCTTGGATTCCAAAGTCACTTCAGATGGTGACTGCAGCCATGAAATTAAAGACACTTGCTCCTTGGAGAAAGGCTATGAGAAACCTAGACAGTGTATTAAAAAGCAGAGACATTACTTTGCTAACAAAGGTCCATCTAGTCAAAGCTATGGTTTTTCCAGTAATCATGTATGGATGTGAGGTTTGGACCATAGAGAAAGCTGAGCACTGAAGAATTGATGCTTTTGAACTGTGGTATTGGAGAAGACTCTTGAGAGTCCCCTGGACACAAGATCAAACCAGTCAATCCTAAAGGAAATTAGTCCTGAATATTCATTGGAAGGACTGATGCTGAAGATAAAGCTCCAATACTTTGGCCACCTGATGCGAACTGACTTATTGGAAAAGACCTTGATGCTGAGCAAGATTGAAGGCAGGAAGAGAAGGGGACGATGGATGATGAATGCTTGGATGGCATTACCACCTGGAAGGACATGAGTTTGAGAAGCTCTGGGAGTTGGTGATGGACAGGGAAGCCTGACATGCTCCAGTTTGTGGGGTCTCAAATGAGTGACTGAACTGAACTGAAATAAAAATATTCCAGTGATGAGTACATATAAAATGGCCTGTATCTCTGTTTCACATGAGTGCAAACATTTTCAAGATATTTCAGTTAAGGAAAATTTATCTCTCTAGTTAGATAATGACTTGATAGGAGGCAAAATCTATATTCTCTGCTTCCTTTTTGAGCATAGAACTGGGTATTAATTTCTTGAGAAAATTTTCTTACTTTGAAGTAACTATGTCACCTGTGTGTGCAGTGTGTGTCTGCAGACTGGAGCCTGGCCGCCTACAGTCCATGGGGTCTCAAAGAGTCGGATACAACTGAGCACACACACACACTCACACACCTATTAGAGTAGCCAAAATCCAGAACACTGACTGCACCAAACGCTATTGAGAATACGAGTAACAGGAACCCTCATTCACTGCTCATGGAATTACACAGTCACTTTGGAGTGTCTTGGCTGTTTCCGGCAAATGAAACGTACTCTTGGTATATGATCCATCAGTCCTGCTCCTTGGTATTTACTCAAAGGCATTGAAAACTTTTGTCCACACAAAAACCTGTACATGAATGTTTACAGCCTCTGTATTCGTAATTAGTAAAACCTGGAAGTAACCAAGATGTCCTTCAGTAGGTGAATGTGAATGGATAAGTACACTGTGATATAATAGAATATTACATGACAACGAACTTTTATTCAGCACATAAAAAAATGACTTATCAAACCATGAAAAGACATGGAAGATCCTTCAAATAACATTACTAAAGAAAAGAACCCAATCTGAAAAGGCTATATACTGTACGATTCCAAATATATGATGTTCTGGAAAAGTCAAAACTATGGAGACAAATTAGTGGTTGCCAGAGTTTGGAAGAGAGGAATAAATAGGCAGAATACAAAGGATTTTTACGACAGTGAAAAAACTCAATATGACACCATAGTGATGAATACATATCATTTTATATTTGTCCAGACCAATTGAATGTACATAGATGTTAACCCTACACTATGGACTTTGAGTGATTATGATGTATCAGTGTAGATTCATCAGTTGTATCCAATATACCACTGTGGTGAAGGATGTTGATAATGGGGAAGGCTATGCATGTGTGGAGGCAGGAGATAAATGGGAAATCTTTGTATCTTCCTCTCAACTGTGCTGTGAAGCTAAAACAGTTGTAAAAAAAAAAAAAAAATCTTTCCAAAAAAAGTTGTCCAGTTGAAATCAGGGCTTGTTTTTTTTCTCATTAAGCTCTGTTTTTAAAAAGATTTTACTTAGAGTTGTTTATCAAGAAATTTTGTTAAATATCCAACTTGTCTCAAATTGTGGTTGTTTTCAGTTTGTCTTCCCCGCAAATCTTCATAAAGGCCAGCTAACAGCCTACTTTTCCTTTATTTACTTTAGCACAGCCCAAATCACGAATGACTAAGTCTATGCCTGAGGCTGATAAATACTCAGAACCGGAAAGGAAAACCTCTGTGTGTCTTTCTAGGGCCTATTGTTTAATTTATTGTGATAAGCACTAACAATCTTCACTTTGGTGCTTGCCGTGCTAAGTTGCTTCAGTCATGACTGACTCTTCGCAGCTGTATGGATTGTAGCCCGCCAGGCTCCTCTATCCATGGGATTCTCCAGGCAAGAATACTGGAGTGGGTTGCCATGCCCTCCTCCAGGGGATCTACCCGACCCAGCGATCGAACCCACGTCTCCTGCGGCTCCTGCATTGCAAGTGTCTTCTTTACCGCTGAGCTTTACCCGGGAAGCCCCCATCACTTTGGTGCATGTGGTTAAATGTTTAGAAACTATTCCAAATAATCTATAAAAATTTTACCTTTTAGACTATGTACTGTAAAGGGTAAATGTATGCTGGTTTCCAGGTCTCTGAAAAAAGAAAAAAACCTGTACAATATTTTTTTCTTAAGGAGGAGATGATTCTTCAATAAGATTAATTTACAGGTTAAGCAGTTGATTTCAAAACATACTTTTATTAATTCTGGATAGGGTGTGCAGAGGGAGGGAATTGAAACTGGGGCAAGGAGATAACAAATTCTTGTGGTTCCCATGCTGCTTTTTATTTCCTTTATCTCACTTCCTCAGTGCACACACATTTAGAAAATTTCCTCCTGTGTGTGCCAGTGCCTACAATCAGCTTCTTTTCACTCACTTTCCTTGCTGTTCAACTTCTCCCTTTTTCCTTTGTTCTATTTTTATTTTATCTAACAGTTATCTGGCACTTACTCTGTGCCAGTCGCTGTTCCAGTAACAGTTCAAAAATTAACTTATTTAATCCTTTGAACAAAAAACTTGTGGGGTGGATACTAATGTTATCTAAGCTGTAGGGAGACTAAGTAACTTGCTCAAACGTGCATAGCTAGAAACTCACAGAACCAAGTTTGGAGCACAGACCTTTGACTTTGGAGTCCTTATACTTTAACCCCTACGCATTGACCACCCGTTCAAATACAGTATAGTAGCTGAGTGGCAGAGCTGGGAGTTATGCTTGGGACGGGGAATTTAAAAAGCTCATTTTATTTTTTTTCTTTTTTTCAAGCCATGTCATGATTCTATCAAAATTTGCCTCAACACCTCAGCCAATTTAAGAATGGATTATCAAAAAGAGTATCACATTTTTCTTTTCAGATCAGATCAGTTGCTCAGTCGTGTCCGACTCTTTGTGACCCCATGAATCGCAGCACACCAGGCCTCCCTGTCCATCACCAACTCCCGGAGTTCACTCAGACTCACGTCCATCGAGTCAGTGATGCCATCCAGCCATCTCATCCTCTGTCATCCCCTTCTCCTCCTGCCCCCAATCCCTCCCAGCATCAGAGTCTTTTCCAATGAGTCAACTCTTCGCATGATGTGGCCAACGTACTGGAGTTTCAGCTTTAGCATCATTCCTTCCAAAGAAATCCCAGGGCTGATCTCCTTCAGAATGGACTGGTTGGATCTCTTTGCAGTCCAAGGGACTCTCAAGAGTCCAACACCACAGTTTAAAAGCATCAATTCTTCGGCGCTCAGCTTTCTTCACAGTCCAACTCTCACATGCATACATGACCACAGGAAAAACCATAGCCTTGACTAGACGAACCTTTGTTGGCAAAGTAATGTCTCTGCTTTTGAATATGCTATCTAGGTTGGTCATAACTTTCCTTCCAAGGAGTAAGCGTCTTTTAATTTCATGGCTGCAGTCACCATCTGTAGTGATTTTGGAGCCCAGAAAAATAAAGTCTGACACTGTTTCCACTGTTTCCCCATGTATTTCCCAGGAAGTGGTGGGACCAGATGCCATGATCTTTGTTTTCTGAATGTTGAGCTTTAAGCCAACTTTTTCACTCTCCACTTTTTCTTTTGGCCACATTTTATTCTTTTATAAGATGAAAAAAGCTTCTCTCTGGAGATTTCTGAGAACAACAATTTTAAATTAACCATCTCCCCAAGTAAAATTTTAAGAAAAGTTATTCAATTTTTCTAATGATGTCACAATTCCTACATAAAAAGCAAAATTACACAACCTCTGATGTTGATATAGCTACCTCGGTTTTCATTCCGTTGGCAGAGTGTATCTTTTTCTGTCTCTCTTCCCTTTTAATCTGTCTTAGTCTTTGTATGTACATTGCACTGTGTCCTGGCGTGTGGCTGGGTTTTGCTGTTTAGCTTCATCCTGGCAGTCTCCCAGTTCTCCCTGGGGTGTTTGGGTCCCTCACATTCCATACAGTTGTTGCTGTGGTTGAATTTGTAGCTGCCCTTCTGCTGTTTCTTTCCTCCATCTTGTATCTTTTTGATTCTGTTTCGCCCTTAACACCTTCTTTTGAGGTAAACAAGTACTGTTTTGGAGAAGGCAATGGCACCCCACTCCAGTACTCTTGCCTGGAAAATCCCATGGATGGAGGAGCCTGGTAGGCTGCAGTCCATGGGGTCACAAGAGTAGGACACGACTGAGTGACTTCAGTTTCAATTTTCACTTTCATGCATTGGAGAAGGAAATGGCAACCCGCTCCAGTGCTCTTGCCTGGAGAATCCCAGGGACGGGGGAGCCTGGTGGGCTGCCGTCTATGGGGTCGCACAGAGTCGGACACGACTGAAGCGACTTAGCAGCAGTAGCAGCAGCAGAATATGATTATAAGCAAAACGTGTTTTTCAGAGTAATTCTTTTGAGAAAAGTGTATATTTACACTATACAAAGAAAAATTTCCTGTGAATGTTAGTAAAATTTTTTTCTGAGTTTTTCTGAGCCTATTTATTTTAAAAAATAGGTAGCAATAAAATATTTAAAAAATGAGTCCATATTTAAAAGCATTTGTATTTTACAAGTAGAATGCTGGGGATTTCGGGGTCAAGATACTCACCAGCCTAAACTAGGTATTCTTTATTTAACCTTCTGGAGATTATTACCATTTATGACATAAGTGATCTCCTTAGCAACTGTCTCACATTGGTCCCCTGTCTAACAATAAAGGCTGTGCTCTTTCCATCTTATTCAGTGTGAACATTTATTCACCAAGGACACTAAAGGTTCACTTCCCCTTTTAAACTACCTTCTGGCCGTGGCCACTGGGCTCCACCTCCACTTCAACAGGCAACAATAAACCTGCTGAGGCTGATCTCTTATCTGATTTACCAAAATGGGCCATCATCCCATAGAAAAGTCCAGTGAAGTCAACATTCCTAATGGTAATATTTTCTCATCTCAGAAACCATCCACCTATAGAGAGTTGTAACAGGCAATATTTATATGTTCTGCCGTCTGCACTTAATCAGTGAGAAGATAATTCTCTGTCTTATCTTCTAGTTACAATCTTTTCCCTCCTCATTCTCCAACTGGCTGCTGTAGTGTTCAGAGCACTTTATTCTAAGTCTAGCTTCAATATGGTAAAGTAGGAATCCTTAAACAGGTAATTTTATTATTATTTTTATAGCTGAATGAAAGTTCTATATGGAGTTATTCCTACTTTTTTAGACTCTCACCTCTGTATCCTTATTCAATATATAAATCATCCATACAATTAACATGTTTTCTGTGATTATCAGTTCTCAACATTGGAACATAGGAACTACAGCAAACACAGAATGAAAGATATGATTCTTTTCTCTCTGAAGTCACATTTCATTTGTCATGGGAATTGGGATAAACTGTTAATATTTGCATTGTTATATTTCAAAGATATATATGATTAGATGCTAAAATAAGCAAATATAAATAATAATGAGAATAATAGTTGTTGCATGTTTACTGCATGTCATCTAATCATTATGAGCGCTTTCTTTACAATATCTCCTTTACTTCAACAAACTTTTCAAAGCAGACATTAAACCGTTTTCTTTTTGCAGATATGCAAACTGAGTGAATACATTTGTGTCAGCTCTCCAGAATTACGTGGCAGATCAGTGACAGGACTAGGATTTAAATCTAGCTTTGTTTTACACACAGTTCTATTCACTGTGCTCTACTGATGATAACTTTTTTCAGAGTTAACTAAATAAAAGAAAATCAAAGAATCAGGAGCTTTCAGAGGGCATATCTTAGTCCTGAAGGATAGGTAACATGTTAATAACTGGTGAGGACTAGAAGGAGATTTCAGGGCTCTGGATACAGTGACTTCTAGAGACCACTGAGGAGAATATGAGTGTTTGAGGAGAGAGGTCATTTTAATAATTATGAGGAGATATGGCTGGACATATATATTTTGGAGAGTCGTGAATGACTGCCCAAGCATTGGTTAAAGTTCCTTGTCTGGGTTTCTGTTCTAGCTCTACCAGCTATTAGCCTAAGACCTTGGACACATTACTTGACTGTTTTTAGGAATCATTTTTTCTTGTAAAATGAAGCAAATAATACTCTCCTATTCTTCAGATGTTTGAAGGATTGAAATATGTGAAATATTTGTGACAATGCTTTGCACATTGTAATAGCTAAATACATGTTATTTATTATTTTGTCTAAGAGGAATAGGTGAATTTGACAACTGTGTGACAATGTGTGATTTTCAAAAAGGGAATGAAGTATACTAATTTTTAAGTAATATAGCCAAGAGTAACCATAGAAAGAATGTAGATAAGGGAAAAATCCACAGTGATTGTAAACCTTCTTTTCTGAGAGACTGGCAAATGGTAATGCATGGAAAAAATGAGGGAAAAAAAAACCTGGCTGATCAGATTTTTATTACTGGCTTAACAGCATTTAATTTTCTTTGGAAAATATATTTTTTAAAAAGTAAAAGGAACATCCTTGTACTCTTATGGTTTTCTGGTTCACACTGCAACATATGGACTCTGCTTATAGGATGTGGTATTGCCTGGTTTTGTATCTCGGCCTGGCTCAAGTCTAGCCTTGGTGCTTATGTCTATGGTTTGCTGCTGTTTTACAGTAAGAAATATATTAATAGTTTGTTTAAAAACAGAAAATATTATATGAAAATTTATCTACCAGTGGTAAAGTGAGTAGAATAATTTCTCAGATCTTCACTGTTTGTACTAGAGATCTGGCACAGTGACATAGCATTTAGACTATCATGGTTTATTTTGTAGAGTACTATAATGCTTGGTGCTATAATCTGTAATTCTAAAAATATACACTCCTCCTTTTTTAGATGATAGAATAAAGAAAAAAGACATCACAGTGTAATGTATTCCTATGATATTTGGCTTAATTCTGCATTATATATCTAATTGGGTTCCCAGGTGGCTCAGTGGTAAAGAATCCACCTGCCAATGCAGGAGATGTGGATTTGACCCATGGGACAAGAAGATCCCTTGGTATAAGAGATGGCAACTCACTCCAGTATTCCTGCCTGGGAAATTCCACAGACAGATGAGCCTGGAGGGCTACAGTCCCTGGGGTCACAAAGAGTTGGATACAACTGAGTGACTAAACAACAACAATGATGTATCTGATTACCACACTAAAAATCAAATAGAAGTCATAGTCATATTAGGTTAAATATTACAAAGATATTTTTAAATGTATTTATAAACACTAATATTTGTATTAGAATTTAGATTTTTCTCTATCAAGTTTTATTATTAATGATCACACACAAAAAAATCAGAAAACCAAAGCCTAGCTAATTATAAGACTTAAATTAGTATTTATTAAAAATCTAATACTGAAATAAATTTGTGGTAATACTTTAGTGAAATGGCCTCATATTTATAGCCAGGTGACCAGGACTCGTTTCCTACCTAGGTTTTCCTACCTCGGTTTTCCTAAGATGTTAGACTATTTTGATGTAGTAGCAAGGAATGGGTCTTCTGTCTTCTTCTGGCTCATGCGTAATCCCTGAAGTTTGAAGAGGTTATTTCTAGAGCAAACACAGCTGTCTCTGCCCAAAGAGACTTTTCCAAGAGAATCTTAGGTCAAATTTTAACCAAGTCCAAGTGCTGTCTCCTTTCTAAGGAAATAGTGACCCCTGATATGTTAGTCTCCCTTCTTTTCTGAAGATAATGGCAACCTCCTCTTTAGTAATATTTATGTACTTACCAACTACAGGTGATGGAAGGACCACCTGGATATTGTAAATGATGCACTGAAGATAGAATGCATATAATAATCACTAATGAGGCAAATTTGCCTTGATACGTCAGATAATTGTGCTTAAAATGAAACATTGCTTCTATAGTTTCATGAGGAAAGTAGGTGGATTATTAATTCTTTAATGTGGCAAAATGTAATTATCTCAAGGTAGTTAAAACCACTTGCATTCTTTATACTATTCATATTTTATGAGCTAAAATAAGATGAAGAATGCTTTGCTCAATTTGAATTGCTTTTGTTCATGTTGCATTTCATTATCTAGTGCATTATCTAATTCGTCTGATTGGCTTTTAGGAACAAGCACTCTAAATTTGGAAAACTCTATCCTGTTTCATTTCTTTTTGCATCACACACCATTTTTTCACTGCTCCTTTACCTTTTTATTTGTCTTCTAGTATCTGAAAGATAAATCAAAGACATATTCCTACTATAAAAATTCTGAGGATTTGGAAACTGCTCAGACTTCATAGGTTAAACGTTTTACTGATGCTGCTGCCCTTTATACAAAGAGATCATAGCACAGAGATGAGAAATTAACAACTCTCGGCTTTCATCAGCCTCATGCTTCCTATTCAAAGATGAACCCATAAACACCATGAAGTTAACATGAAAAGTCTAAGTAAGAGTAAAGAGATGAGAATGATGTCAAATATTTATGATATTCTGTGTCAAATATTTATGATAAAGATGAGAAGGCTGATGGAAATTGTTTTGTCGTTAGGAAAAAATTCAACAAAAACAAACCTTCAAGAGCATGTTGTCCTTTTGATTAGTCAGAGCATTTAGTGCAGAGTTCCTGAATATCTTTCCTTAAATCATAGCATTGAGCAAGAGAGGAAGAACTATTTTTAATCCACTGAATAGATATAAGGTAACATAAACCTGGAAGAGTTCTTGGCAGTCCACAGCTCATTTCCAATTTTTTTTTAGATTTAACTTAGATCATCCTAGAAAGAAAATTGTTTATTCTACTCATTTTATTCATTCAAACTTTTCCAGAGAAAATAATTTTGTTTTCTCTTTAATTTATTATAAAGTTTAGAATCCTTTGTTGTCTTACTGTGTATGTATATTTGGATATAATTTCATAAAGTCCACCATTTCAGTTCAGTTCAGTCGCTCAGTTGTGTCTGACTCTTTGCGACCCCATGGACTGCAGCACGCCAGGCTTTCCTGTCCATCACCAACTCCCGGAGCTTGCTCAAACTCATATCCATCGAGTTGGTGATGGACATAAAGGCCATAGTTAATTAATGTATGCAAGTTATGTTTTCTGTCTTTGCCTGTGATAACATATATTCACTTGCTAAGAAAACTAGAAATATTTTAGATAATAAAAAGTGCTGAAGAAAAAAAAATGTAAGTATTTAAGAATTTGAGCCCTATTGTCATATATCTATACCATATAGGACAACAAACAACTGATTAGACTATTGCATTGATGAAAGCTGGACTTCTATCATGCTTTGTTAAGGCAAATCTTAATATATAAAAAGTTATATTTACTGTGCTTGGCAGAGGTTTGCTTTTTGAGGGAAAATATAGATCCCCAAATTTAATATTTCTCATCCGTGTATCAAGTACATAACTACAACATACGCTTTTGATCTAATCCCTTCTCAATTATTCTTGATACTTGCCCCCTTAACTACCTGCCCCAACTCCATAATTATTTTAATGTTTGTCTGTGTTTATGTCTTTTCTGCCTAAAGAAAATTGACTTTTCACCTCGAGTATATTACATTTGCTGCCTCTTTAATCCTCAGCAGCCCTAAATTCTCCATCTGGCTAAGTTAGGATTCAAACCAAATTCTCCCTTCAGTTATATAATATCACTTTTTACAGATTATTGTCCCTTGAAACATAGTTTTATCTTCCACTGCCTCTACTTCTAGTGTTGTCTCTCTTCCTTTAACTTCCAAATTCCAGATGCGACCCATTTGTTCTGTGGCTTCCAGTTCCTTGGCACCTACTTATACCTGCAGTCTCCCTTTCACCACTCTCTTGAAACTGCCTCCTCCAAGGTTACCAAAGTCCTATTAATTGGCAAAATCCTGAATTTTCTCCATTTTATTTCATGTTTCCACATCACTTGATGTTCCAAGTAGCAGAAGTAACAGAAGAGAGACACCTTCAGTGAGAGAGTGCCATGCTGGTAGTTTTACAAGTTTGTCCAGGGAGGAAAAGCCCTAATTTACAGCTTTTACCACTTTCCTTGGTGTAAATTCTTCCAACATGGATGACTTTAACTTTCCAGTGTGTCACTGAACATGGAATTGGGAGACTGCATGAACATAAATTTGTGTGAGCCAACCACTGAATGTCCTTTGGGGGATACTATCAGTCCTTAACTTTTGCAGCATGAAGCAATCTGTTTCATTTTTCTATTACTCTAACACCAGCTTTTCTCCACCCTTTTATTGCTTCTGTTTCTTAATTGTGGTACCCAATTGTAGACTTCATTATGGGTTAAACTTTTTACACCTTTATTTTCTACCTTGGTGTTTTCCTCTACTCTCATGCTCTTCACCATCACTTTAGCATGAATTATGCTAAACCCTTGCCTGCTCCCTAGAGGTCATCTCTCTATTTCAGTTTCTTATTGGGGATAACAGATAGCCCCTGTTTTACTTCAAACTCAGTAAGGCTAAAACCATACTGCTTATCTTTTCGTCACCAAAAAGTACAATCATATCCTATTTATAAGTATTAAATGCATCCTATATGCCAGACACTTCATGAGGTGTTTTGGACACAGACATAGAGAGTATTATCAGTTTTATAGAATAAAAATTCAAAACTCTGATAATTTGATAAGTTTACTGTAACTATCCCATGTCTGCCATATGGTGCTAAGTTGCTTTAGTCATGTCCTACTCTTTGAGACCCTATGGACTGTAGCCCATCAGGCTCCTCTCTGCATGGGATTCCAGGCAAGAATACTCCAAAAGAAAAAGGAAATTGGATATGAACCCAGGATTCTGAAATCAATGCTCATCTTTCTATTACAGCATAGTGCTTCTCAGTTGATGGAACTGCCACTTTTTTGTCATACATTGAATTACAATATGCAAGTAGTTTTGAATTTTTCTTAATTATTATTTACTACCAAATCTTGTCTATTCATACATTGGGCCAGTGTTTCTACAAGAATCAATCTCCCTTCCATGCTATAAAGCTTCTAAAAACAAGAGCTCTGCTATATTCATTTTATTCCTTTTTGTAACAAAATTCCTTATAGCAGTTGCTCAATAATTTTGATTTAAAAAGTGAAATAAGTAACAACAATGTATTTCAAACATTTTCATTGAATGTGTGCCACAGTGGTATTTCTGTGTCATCAGTATTGAGAGCCACCAATGATATTATATATAGCAGAACACATTTTCCACTGAAGGAATATCCAGGTTTAGTTTGCAGCAAATAGGAGCAAAAACGGGATTCAAAATGTGCTCATGTTTTAGTACAAATCATGAAGTTAATCATGTGTTTATAGTCCAAAACCACTATACCTATTTCTAGGTAGCTTATAGTTTAGACTCCAGGGGATTTCTAATGAGTATAGGGGCAATATGCATCCTTGTATTTCTGACAAATACAGGAGACTCCTGGGAAGTCATTTCCCACTTCAGAGGTCCTAATTAGGGTCTGGGACTCAGCAATCTATCCACATTCTACTGAATTGCAAAAACTGGCCATACTGTTATGCTATGAGTACAAATTACCAAACTTGAAGGGATTATATGGCCCTCTGCCTTTGGCACCCCACTCCAGTACTCTTGCCTGGAAAATCCCATGGATGGAGGAGCCTGGTGGGCTGCAGTCCATGGGGTCGTGAAGAGTCAGACACGACTGAGCGACTTCACTTTCACTTTTCACTTTCATGCATTGGAGAAGGAAATGGCAACCCACTCCAGTTTTCTTGCCTGGAGAATCCCAGGGGTGGGGGAGCCTGGTGGGCTGCCGTCTATGGGGTCGCACAGAGTCGGACACGACTGAAGCGACTTAGCAGCAGCAGCAGCTGCTGCTGCCTTATTAAGTAGGTAGATAGACCATTGGACTTCTGAATCTGTAGTTTCTAATTCCCATATCACCTTGGTGTATTACCTGCTTCTGACAGCACCAAGGGGCTGATTTATGACTGAGTATGCCTCAGGCCTTTTCTATACATAGCAATCTGCTGTGCTGTGACAAGATACTTGAAACAGAGCTTTTCTACCCAAGAAAGTTAGTGAAGGCATATACTTTGAATCTGCCTCGTAGTGCACAACCTGAAAATTACCCATTTATTGTCCTTTAGAGGCATCTGTTCCCTGTGATACTGTGTCATTATCTTGGTACTGAAATGAAATGAGTTGCTGTTTATCATATCATCAAATACATCTTATACATCAAATATATCATATCATCAAATACATCATCAAATACATCTTTTTATCAGACTCAGTCACCAGGGGGCTTAAAATAAAATCTTAAATGTCTTTAGCTATAAACATTAGCATTTTAAACAATATATAAAAAGTTGAAAAATACTGTGCCAGTTAGTTGAACATCAGGGAATTTTAAATGAATTTGACATAGATTACAAATTTAAAGCTTTTACAGAGGTTTAGGATATAGATTTAGATATGGATTTAGAAAAGGCAGAGGAACCAGAGATCAAATTGCCAACATCCGCTGGATCATGGAAAAAGCAAGAGTTCCAGAAAAACATCTAATTCTGCTTTATTGACTACGCCGAAGCCTTTGACTGTGTGCATCACAACAAACTGTGGAAAATTCTGAAAGAGATGGGAATACCAGACCACCTAACCCGCCTCTTGAAAAATCAGTATGTAGGTCAGGAAGCAACAGTTAGATCTGGACATGGAACAACAGACTGGTTCCAAATAGGAAAAGGAGTACTTCAAGGCTGTATATTGTCATCCTGCTTATTTAACTTATATGCAGAGTACATCATGAGAAATGCTGGGCTGGACGAAGCACAAGCTGGAATCAAGATTGCCAGGAGAAGTACCAGTACCTCAGATATGCAGATGACACCACCCTTATGGCAGAAAGCGAAGAAGAACTAAAGAGCCTCTTGTTGAAAGTAAAAGAGGAGAGTGAAAAAGTTGGCTTAAAATTCAACATTTAGAAAACTAAGATCATGGCATCTGGTCCAATCACTTCATGGCAAATAGATGGAGAAACAATGGAAACAGTGAGAGACTTTAATTCTAGGGGCTCCAAAATCATTGCAGATGGTGACAGCAGCCATGAAATTAAAAGACGCTTGCTCCTTGGAAGAAAAGCTTTGATCAACTTAGACAGCATATTAAAAAGCAGAGGCATTACTTGACCAACAAAGGTCTATCTAGTCAAAGCTATAGTTTTTCCAATAGTCATGTATGGATGTGAGAATTGGACTATAAAGAAAGTTGAGTGCTGAAGAATTGATGCTTTTGAGCTGTGGTGTTGGAAAAGACTCCTGAGAGTCCCTTGGACTGCAAGGAGATCCAACCTGTCCATCCTAAAGGAAATCAGTCCTGAATATTCATTGGAAGGACTGATGCTAAAGCTGAAATTCCAATACTTCGGTCACCTGATGCAAAGAACTGACTCATTTGAAAAGACCCTGATGCTGGGAAAGATTAAAGGCAGGAGGAGAAGGGGACAACAGAGAATGAGATGGTTGGATGACATCACGAATGCAAAGGACATGAGTTTGAATAAGCTCCTGGAGTTGGTGATGGACAGGGAGGCCTGGCGTGCTGCAGTCCATGGGGTCACAAAGAGTCGGACACGACTGAGTGACTGAACAGAACTTAACTGAGATATACCCAGTACAGAATAAACTATTCTGTAGTTAGTGTTTCTGTGCATCTTGGCAGTGATAGGCAAGACTGAATCTGACAGTAAGGCTCTGTTACTGTACCTCAGCTCATCTTGCATGGCAGAGTATTAGTGGAACCTACACTTTGGGAAGTTTGGTTTCAGTGTGAGTGTTCAGGAAAGTAGATGAGAGAACACCTCATTCACAGTTTGCCAGTGATGGAAGATACAGTTCTTTATAAATCAGCCTGGTGAGGATAAATCTTATATACAGAAATACGGTGTGATTTCTGTTGCTGCATCAAGACCACATCAATGTGGTTTAACTGATAATTATCTTCCATTCAGTATCCTGAAGAATCAAGCTTTGCCTGGAGAGGTGAAAATACAGGTGTTCATGGCTTCCCAGGAATGCCATTTGAATAAATAACATCAAATTATACTTTTGTCTTGATGCCTACTCTTTTATTAATATATAGATTGAAATGAAACATAGCAGAACTCCTTATTTAGGTCTTTCATTCTGTTAGCTTCAATGCAGAGTATATGGGGATATCAGTGGAGGATGACAATTAGATCTCAAGGCCCTGCTTCACGTGATATTACTGTTACTGGAGGCTCTATTTTAAAGGGGCAGCTCTGCATAATATGTCACAGTCTGTGTTCCTGCACTTTGAAAGTGATAAAATCACAAATGAATTAGTTTAGCGAACCCAAGAAAGTAGCAAGTAACAAAGTTTATATTCCAAATATTCCCATTACAAGTACAGGGTTCATTTTTTTTATTATCCTAGAAAAAAATGCATTTTAACATGGCTATGTGTCTGTGTGTGTGTTTTCTGCAGTTTGTCTTATTTGGTCAGCCTTTGTCTCTATTCTCTCTGAGGCTGGTTGCCTTGGTTACCATTATATACACGCTCTTTTGTGATGTTCCTCTTTGACGTACATTTATTTCTATGGAAACAATGAGGTCATTAGTATGGGTAGGTGCTTTAGAGAAAGCACAATGAAGTATTGAATATCTCTCCTTCTTTTGGTTATTAAAATGTATCATTAAATTATTTTTTAATTAGAGAAGTATATTTCTGTGTTCCTTTTGACTTGATCATGAAGCTACATTTTTACTTATTTATAGACTTGCTCATGACAGATAGGTGGGGAAACAATGGAAACAGTGAGAGAATTTTTGGGGGGCTCCAAAATCACTGCAGATGGTGATTGCAGCCATGAAATTAAAAGATGCTTGCTCCTTGGAAGAAAAGCTATGATCAACCTATACAGCATATTAAAAAGCAGAGACATTACTTTGCCAACAAAGGTACGTCTCCTCAAAACTATGGTTTCTCCAGTAGTCATGTATGGATGTAAGAATTGGACTATAAAGAAAGCTGAGCGCTGAAGAATTGATGCTTTTGAACTGTGGTGTTGGAGAATACTCTTGAGAGTCCCTTGGACTGCAAGGAGATCCAACCAGTCTATCCTAAAGGAAATCAGTCCTGAATATTCATTGGAAGAACTGATGCTGAAGCTGAAGCACCAATACTTTGGCCACCTGATGCAAAGAACTGACTCACTGGAAAAGACCCTCATGCTGGGAGAGTTTGAAGGCAGGAGGAGAAGGGGACGACAGAGGATGAGATGGTTGGATGGTGTTGCCAACTCTGGACATGAGTTTGAATAAGCTCTGGGAGTTGGTGATGGACAGGGAGGCCTGGCATGCTGCAGTCCATGGGGTCACTAAGAGTTGGACATGACTGAGTGACTGAACTGAACTGAGACTTGCTCAAATACAATGACTTAAAGCATTAGATATACTGTTTAGCTCCTTCTTGTTATATGTGGTGTGTTAAAGATCACCACAGATATATATATAACAATAAAAGAGTTATGACTTACACCTTAAAAACGTGTCAGAGAGTGAAAAGTTTATCTCAGTAGTATTTGTTATAATAAAAAAATTGCATAAGGAATTCACATGAAGAAAATGAGCAGTGTTTAGATGAATCTAGAAAAAAAAGGCCCTATTTATGGTCACTGTTTTTTTTTTTTTTAAATCTATAGTTTTAGAAACACAGGGATATAACAGAGGAGTGATAGTTATTAAAACATATTTTCTGTGGTATTGGGCTTGCCAGGTGGTACTAGGGGTAAGGAACCCACCTGCCAGTGCAGGAGATACAGTAGACACGGGTTTGATCCCTGGGTTGGGAAAATCCCCTGGATGAGGAAATGGCAGCCCACTCCAATATTCTTGCCTGGAAAATTCCAGGGACAGAGTAGCCTGCAGACTATAGTCCGTGGGGTCACAAAGAGTTGCACCTGAATGTGTGACTGAGCATCATCTGTGACATTAAATAAGTGTGTGTAGATATGCATATATATATTTACATATAATTAGTATTCTGTTTTCAAATTTTAAGAGCCTTATTAACCCTTTTTTAAAGCATCTCTTTTCCTCTCTGACTTATTTACAAACTAGTCTTTTTTTTTCTGTATAGATGATGTGGAAACCTGCCTATGATTTTCTTTATACTTGGAGTGCTCACTATGGAAACAGCTACAGAGATGTGTTACAAGACCTACAATCGGCTTTGGACAGAATGAAAAACCCTGTGACCAAACAGTGGCGAGACTTAACTGGAGCTTTAATACTAGTGAATTCTTTAGAGGTTTTGAGAGCAACTGCATTCTCCACTTCTGAGGAAGTATAGAAATGAAGGATATGTTTTTGAGAGGAAGGAGTAGAGGGAGAAAGGGGGGTGTGTGAGAGAGAGAGAGAGAGGAAAAGAATCTCAGAAAAGTATTGCTTTTAAGAAAAAAAAAAAAAGTTTTTCCTGGTGAAAACATAGCCTAGCACAAAATCCAAGGACGGGTTTTATAATCAAACAATGTATTTTTGTATCTGCCTTTCACATGCAAACATTAAGCTGCTTTATTGTTGAGAATGGAAAGAAAAAACTCTTTCTCCCTTTCAAAGTTACTTTTAATTTCTTTTAGTTAAAGCAAATTACTGCCAGCATAATTACATCACACAGAAACCCAGATAATCCAGAGGCTCTCTAAACACTGGAATTTTGCCAGCAGACAGGTAGAGGGAGAGGAGAAGGGAGCAATGCTCTGTGGCCAGGCATCAGACTACCTACTTTCTCTACCTGATCACTTTTATTTCCAGTGGCATTTGCTAGGATTATTCCCATTTTTCATGTGAAGAAACTAAGGGCTGGAGAGGACAGTCAGGGCTATACAGCCAGTGTGAAGCAGGTTTTCTGTTTGCAGAATCTGGCTCTTTTTTTTTTTAATTTTATTTTATTTTTAAATTTTACAAATTGTATTAGTTTTGCCAAATATCAAAATGAATCCGCTACAGGTATACATGTGTTCCCCATCCTGAACCCTCCTCCCTCCTCCCTCCCCATACCATCCCTCTGGGTCGTTCCAGTGCACTAGCCCCAAACATAGCACATGGGAATATAGTTTAAAAAAAAACAAAATGCATATTAAAACTTATAGGTAATTATTTCCTTTTAATTAAGCTTTCTGCTCTATTCTACCATCTCATGAAGGTGCCAGAAGGAAGATACGACTGGAAATCTGTTGTCTGCATCCACCAACTGGAATTTTTACCACCTTCCTCCATCTTGAGGTCTAGCTAATCCTTCAACTTTTTCTTCAGGATCATAATGCAGAGTAATTCTTTTAACTTTCAAAGATCTTTTGAAAAGAAGGGTTCTTTTTTAAAAGCCTGATTTCTTACTGCTGAATGCAGCCATCTTATCTACCAGAAACACTGATACCTGTGTGTGTGTGTGTGTGCATGCTCAGGTGTTTGTGTAATCATGTGTATGTGTGTGTATTTCAGAATGTCTTATAAATCTTTTGGAATACAAAGATTGTACAGAAATTTAGGCAAGTATGAATGCTAACTGCCAGAGAGTTGATAAGGGCTGGTCTGTGCTTACTCCTGTGTCCAGTCCTTTGGCTGCCTGCCTCTGTTTATGTGCCCTGGACAGTCACTCATTTATTGTCATTCAGTTGACAGAGTGTGTGTACCCACTTTGTGGCAGATGCATAGATGTTTGAGATTAATAATGGGAAAAAACAGCATGATCCCCCTGACTTCAGTACTGCTGAAGTGATAGAGGCAATAATAAAGAATTATACAATTAAATTTAAAATGGCATCTGCAATACCAGCTGCAGAGGAAAGGCTGGAATGCCAAGAGATATAGATTCGGGGCAGGAGGGGGAATCATGAGGATCAGGGAGATCGCATAAGTTTTCCCTGGTAAAGAAATGATGCGCCTGAAGGAGGATCAGTCATTGCTTCTTGTCTGGAGAGGGTGGCGGGGCAGTTCCTCAGTGCACTGAAGCCCTCAAGCCGGAAGGGAGCTCAGGAGATGCATGTACCCAAGGTGAAGGGCTGGGAAGGGTGAAGGAGTGAGGGAAAGAAAGAGAAGTCTTCAAAGGTAATGTGGATGAGCTGAATAAGGATTTTATTTAGGGATCCTGAATAAAACATGTCCATTTGGCTAAAAAGTAAAAGCAGAATCATTTTAGAGCTTTTAATACACCTACCCTGAGGTATTTGGTATGCTGGCAAAGGTAATTTGAATTAGGATTTAAGATCTTTAAGGCTTTTAATATTTGTATTTGATGATAAGTGAATACAGCCTGCCCAAGGAGTTATGTACACACATTCAAGGACAGAATTTATTTCAGTTGAAAATGAATTCAGGGAGAAGGGAGAAAAAAGAAACAATCTGTAAGTTCGGAACACAATCATTTTTAGTGGTGATTTTGCTTTTGCTTTCTTTAGAACATTCTTGGAATCTTATTAGCATGTCAGCAAACCAGAGAATTTCGGGAAAGGATAATAAGGAATTAATAACTGGGTTTTTCCAGGCTCTAAGATCTGAGACAACAGAGATCTTGTGAGTTGATTAGGGCAGTAAGATTAAATAAATCACTCAGGTTTATCACATCAGAGTGTTGTGATTGTGGTTGGGAAGTTTGAGAAGAGTTTTAAAAATGAACAGCACTATCTCTGTAATTTAAGGATGAAACAACAGTTTAAATATTAATATACACAAAGATATCTTCCAATCTCATAACAAATCCTTTCAGAGGAATTTTAAACCCATGTCCAAACATTCTGTTCTTTTAAATATATTCTAACATTTTTATAAATCATTTCCACTTTTCTGAATTTTATATTTTTCTTCCTATAATGGATTTTCATAATCAGAAAAGATTAGCTCAGTAATCACAAATTGCCTTTAACATTTGGCAGCAAATCAAGAGAATTAATAAGGCAATTAAATCCCATCCTTGACATCATTAAAAGCATCAAAAGCCATTAATGTAAAACTTCTTCAAGCATTTGGAAACTGGAAAAAGCATAGCTGATTCTTTCAGTTCCTCAGGCTTTTCGCCTAATGATGAATTAGGATGAGATTCTTGTTCAGTGCTCAGCTTACAATGTAGTAATTTTTCTATGTAAGCCACAGATCCTCTACTTCCTTCTGTTAAAGCCTTAATATGAAAGTCAATTAAGGAGGTGCAAGTAATGGTGTGTCATTAATGTTCATGCCAGTCATGAGTACAGCACACTTTCATGTTCTGTAATGTAGAAAATACCACATGAAGTTTTGAAACTGGGGATAACTAGGTCTCTGGAAGGAGCAGAATGCACTACGTTAATGGATGGTGTTTGTCTAAGAAATGTTGCTACTGCTAAATAACTTTGAATATGTTATATGTAAATACAATGAAGAAAATACATTCAAAATCATACAATACTATACATAATTGGAAGTTTCAAAATGAATTTTCATACTGTGATTTTGTAAATTTTATTTCCTATATTTTTTTCATGTCTAAGGAATATTTTAGGCACTATAAAGTAAAAGGAGATAATAAAAATTATGTCTCTGAAGGTTTTTCTAGTTAAAATAGATTTCTTTCTTTTTATAGTTACAAACTTCTTCCCCTTACTTCTGTATGAAGTTTCCTTCACGTGCTGCTGTATAATTTAGTGAATTTCAGAGTTATAAAGAGCTGGGGTTAACCCAAAGACTTTCTTCAGAATAACATAATTGTTGAAAGTTGGTTTCTTGCATGCTTATTTTCTAGACCACAACATGAAATAAAAAGTGACTATGGATACACTACAGTATTTCAGTATTTCACTAACTGTTGTAGAAATCTGTGGCTTTTGCATACATATTTTACCTTTTCTTTTTAGCAGACCACCTGACCAGCCTCTTGAGAAACCTGTATGCAGGTCAGGAAGCAACAGTTAGAACTGGACATGGAACAACAGACTGGTTCCAAATAGGAAAAGGAGTATGTCAAGGCTGTATATTGTCACTCTGCTTATTTAACTTATATGCAGAGTACATCATGAGAAACACTGGACTGGAAGAAGCACAAACTGGAATCAAGATTGCCAGGAGAAATATCAATAACCTCAGATATGCAGATGACACCACCCTTATGGCAGAAAGTGAAGAGGAACTAAAAAGCCTATTGATGAAAGTGAAAGAGGAGAGTGAAAAAGTTGGCTTAAAACTCAGCATTCAGAAAACAAAGATCATGGCATCTGGTCCCATCACTTCCTGGCAAGTAGATGGGGAAACAGTGTCAGACTATTTTTCTGGGCTCCAAAATGACTGCAGATGGTGATTGCAGCCGTGAAATCAAAAGACGCTTACTCCTTGGAAGGAAAGTTATGACCAATCTAGATAGCATATTCAAAAGCAGAGACATTACTTTGCCAACAAAGGTCCATCTAGTCAAGGCTATGGTTTTTCCAGTGGTCATGTATGGATGTGAGAGTTGGACTGTGAAGAAAGCTGAGCACTGAAGAATTGATGCTTTTGAACTGTGGTGTTGTAAAAGACTCTTGAGAGTCCCTTGGACTGCAAGGAGATCCAACCAGTCCATTCTGAAGGAGATCAGTCCTGGGTGTTCATTGGAAGGAATGATGCTAATGCTGAAACTTCAGTACTTTGGCCACCTCATGTGAAGAGTTGACTCATTGGAAAAGACCCTGATGCTGGGAGGGATTGGGGGCAGGAGGAGAAGGGGATGACAGAGGATGAGATGGCTGGATGGCATCACTGACTCGATGGACGTGAGTTTGAGTGAACTCCGGGAGTTGGTGATGGACAGGGAGGCCTGGCGTGCTGTGATTCATGGGGTCGCAAAGAGTCAGACACGACTGAGCGACTGAACTGAACTGAACTGAGGCCTATGTAGGCCAGAAAGCTTTAAATCTAATAGCTTTGCAATTCTGAATAATAGTGTCAGTTCACACATGAAGGGGGGCTTCCCTATTGGCTCAGATTGTAAAGAATCTGCCTGCAACACAGGAGACCCAGGTTCTATCCCAGGTTGGGAGTTCTCCTGGAGACGGGTATGGCAACCCACTCCATAATTCTTGCCTGGAGAATTCCATGGACAGAGGAGCCTGGCAGGCCACAGTCCATAGGGTCACAAACAGTCAGATGCGAATGAGCAACTAACACACACACACACACACACACACACACACATGAGGGAGTGATGGAGAGATTAGTACTGGGTGATAATTAGTAATGGCAAAGGAGAAAATTCCAGATCAAGCAGTGCTGTTGTAGTGGTGAGTACAACATGAAAGGCTTCTTCTATAAGATACTAGTCCAGGGATTGTAGCTGTGGCTTCTAATGTTTTTCCTATCACTTCCTAAGAGACTTTTCACCTGTCATTCAGCCTCCCCAGGCTTTGGTTTTCTCATCTGTAAAATGAGGGGCTCGAACTGGGTAGTCTCTAAACTCCTCTTAGGCTTAAATATTTATGAATGTATAATGAATGGGATATTTTATGGGTTTTATAGATTTATTTTGCTATGAGGGAAAAATATAAATTAAAACTTATAGTCTGAATATCAATTATCTACATTAATATAAAGTCCTGCATGTATGAGGCATAGCACACATACGCTCACTAAGCTCTGTATAGATACTATCTCACTTATTACTCACATAGCCTACGATTTCAGGTTACACAATGTGCGCTATTTTGAATAGTTGAAAACCATCAACTATTCAGAACAAACTAGATTAGAGGTATGAAAAGGTCACCAGTTGTTTTGCTCGGAGCTACCGAAAGCACACTGTCAAACATGCTCCCTTCCCATTGCAAAGGCCTTAGACCAAGCAACCTCTATGCAGAGGTTCTTCAGCTTTAGCAACTGCAGAATCACCTGGAGGGCTTGTTGGAACATAGACTTCTGGGCTCCACCCCACAATTCTGATTCAGCGGGTCTGGGATGCTGCCTGAAAATCTGCATTTCTGGTAAGTTCTCAGGTGATAGAGGTGCTGCTGGTCCAAGGACTCTCCTTTGAGAACCACAGTGTTACCCATCCTTCATCTCTAAGAACAAAGGAGTCTTTATAAAACCAGAAAACCTTACTTCTGGGTAACAAATTTTTATGCCACTCGATCAAAAAATAGTTTTTGAATTAAAAAAACCAAATCAGATTATATAATGGCTCCATTTATATATATAAAGTAAACTAATGAACTCATAAAAGCTTCAAAATGAATTTTATTAGAAAACTAATTAAAGATCTCTGTGTCTCATCTAAAATGTAATCACATTTGAATAAAACAATAATTTGATAAATTTATTGTGTTAAGGTGATTTTGCAAAATATATGCACTTGCTTCTATAAAACATCTTGGGAGAAAGCCTTGTTTTTAGTAGCCCATCACTTGTTAAATGTCTTGCTGAATTAATTTTTCCCCATTTGGGAAAAAAATAAACGTTTCTAAAGTGACCAATACACCCATTTCCATGCCCCACTTTCTTTGTAGAATTACAAAGTGATCACAAACATTGTTGATAAGGTAGATATTCTCTTTCCAAAGAGGAGTTTCACATTTAAAGGGATGGTGACTCTGACAATAGGTGATGAGCCGAGCAACCTCACTTTGACATTAATATATCATATTTCATCCTTTGCTAAAAGTTTATTTTTAATTACTTTTTTTAAATTTGTTCTTAGCTTACTCCTTGGAAGGAAAGTAATGTCCAACCTAGATAGCATATTCAAAAGCAGAGACATAACTTTGCCAACAAAGGTCTGTTTAGTCAAGGCTATGCTTTTTCCTGTGGTCATGTATGGATGTGAGAGTTGGACTGTGAAGAAGGCTGAGTGCCGAAGAATTGATGCTTTTGAACTGTGGGACTGGAGAAGACTCTTGAGAGCCCCTTGGACTGAAAGGAGATCCAACCAGTCCATTCTGAAGGAGATCAGCCCTGGGATTTCTTTGGAAGGAATGATGGTAAAGCTGAAACTCCAGTACTTTGGCCACCTCATGCGAAGAGTTGACTCATTGGAAAAGACCCTGATGCTGGGAGGGATTGGGGACAGGAGGAAAAGGGGATGACAGAGGATGAGATAGCTGGATGGCATCACCGACTCGATGGATGTGAGTTTGAGTGAACTCTGGGAGTTGGTGATGGACAGGGAGGCCTGGCGTGCTGCGATTCATGGGGTTGTAGAGTCGGACACGACTGAGCGACTGAACTGAACTGAACTGAGTGACATTTGAGACTCTCTTTGGGGGCTTGGAAGCAGATTTTAAGAGTTCCTAATATTGTAAGTTGACATTTAAACCCATGGAATATGCTGAGATATTTAACGTATTTATATAAATATGATTATATTTAAGATGAAAGTCAAACTTAGCCATGATGATATTACTGGTTTTACTTCAGCTGATTCTGCAAAAGTCAGTCATTTAAACAGAATTTGTGATTGACAAGTTTGGTATGATGTTGACCTTACACTTATTAGGTTAAATGGCACAATAAAATTATAAACTCTTTTTTTTTTTTGTATATTAGAACAATTCATTCGACAGGAGGAAAATATACTCTTTTATTCCAGAAAATGTGTATTCAGTGCTCACTCAGTCCCCTTTATATCATGGTGGAAAGCAAGGAAATTGTGAAGGGGAGATAGGAAACAGTTTGATTATGGTCTAATGAAAGGAGACTATTCAGGAGCAATGGAAACTTCTTTTTGCTGGTCTTTTTAAAAATGGAAAATATATTTCATTGATTCTCTTTATCTGATCAGTAATAAGGTACAAATTAACTATTGCTTGGTTTCCTCTGAATGGATTTAATGCTACTTAAAACTGTTCCTTGAAACTATTAAGAAACTTCACTAGAGCAAATACAGTGGCTCTATGTTAAGATTGTCATTTAGCAGTCTTTCAGGAGCTGGTGTCAGAAAACCTATTGAACAGGTTTAAGCACAAAGGATTTATTGTCTCTCACAATTGAAAACCCCAGGGGTAGTTTCAGGCATTCCAGGATTCTGGGCTCGAAGGGTGTGATCAAATTGACTGTTTGTTTTTCTCCCTTCTCTGACTTTGATTATCTTAGTTTCATCCTTGGTCTCCACAAAGCAGCCCAGCAACTCTGGGCTGTCCCTTCCTAGGACCTGATGACTGTGGCAGCTCCAGTCTCACATTTCTCCATTGTAGTTTCAGGCTGTGGTGACTTGGTAATGTGTCATCTGGGCTAAACTAAATGATGTTTCCCCGAGTTCTCCTGACTGTTTCCCGTTAGGGTTAGTAACAAGAGTCATCTGTGGACGATTTGGAAGGTCACTGTGGAGCAGTAGCCACTGTGATTCTTGGAAGGGAATGTAGGTAAATCTCCATGGCAGCTCCTGACTTACCTTATTGGTGAGGGGCAAGTGATTGGCTTGCCATTCTGCAGCCAGAGCACCACTTGTCCTGCAGATGATCCACAGCAGCAAGATTGCAGGCTTGGAGTCAGAGAGGGACCAACAACCATGCTAGTAACAGACAAACGAGATTCTAGTTGTCCCTGCTCTTCCTCAGTCAAGTATTTATCTTTTCTTTCCCTCAGCCTGACCTTAAACTTCAAGCTCATGCCATAGGCAGAAGAAAGTGCCAGGCCAAGACTCTGACCAGCTCTCACATATGCGGCAAATCAAATCACTGCAAAAAATCCTTATTGTATATCAATGCTGATAGTTCTGCTTTCCTTAGTGAACTTTGATAAGTAGTGCAATATTAAGTATTTCCTGATAACCCCAGTAGAAGGGTCCTGATAGAAGAGTTTTTCGGTTTTGTGCTCATCTTTCAGCCAATCACTAAGGGCTGTAACCAGGGAACCTTTGGTCAGATCTGGGTCTTTTCCTCCTTCCTTCACCCCGACCACCACCCTATTCAAACCACTGGATTTGGGAGTTTTTGGTCAACAGATAGAATTGAGTTTAGTTCCTGGAATTGGGAGGAGGTGGATGCTGGGGATGTCAACAGCAATTTTCCATTAAAAATGTGATGTTATATAACCTCAGCACTATTTCCTATACCAGTAAAAACTTTTTCCCTCGAGTGTAATTCAAGACTCTAGTCATCTGAGTCCTTCTCACGAGACTGGGCAATGGGCCCGCTTCTATAAACTTCTGCACTAAATCAAATGCTCAGTAAGTGAAACCTCACCAGCAATCTGCCCTTCACATACCACTTTATAAAATACGGATGACATGGCCGAGCCATCTAAAACCCCATCAAGATTCTGAGTTCACCTGACCCAGGAGGTCCAGGGGCAGTTCTCCTATTACTCCTAATTGTTCTCTTTTAAGCAGTATCTGTAACTTAGTCAGTGCACCTCAACTGCTGCCAGAAAGAAGCTGACTGGGAGAGAGAGAGAGAGGAGGAATTCCCAGAATGACTGACTGAGAAAATTGTAGTTCAGATTGAGTGGCAGGCATCACTTGCCTGTGGAAAAAAACAAAAAAAGAAAGATGGCAAAATCCTTTGGACAGTCTCTAAAAATTATGAAAGCAAGTCCAAGGTCAGGAGTATTTCTATCTTTTTCAGCCATCTGACTTTTCATTGGAGACCTTTATCTCTACTTCTGAATCAGTAATAACCTCTAAATGCTGCCCAAGGGAAATGTAGAACAGCAATGTGAACAAAGTAAATCAGATGATTCTAAGACAGCAGTGAAAATTCCAAAATGATAAAAAAAAGGGATACACGAGCAAGGGTGGTGTATTTCTTTGCTTGTTTTGTATACAGAGCAACGTTATAAAGCTACAACTCACAATTCATCTGGTCCATTTTTAAGAGCCTATAAATATTTTCTTTCTTAATACAAGTTTCTGTTTAATATGTGTTTAATATATGTTCACTAATAGTCATCAATTACCCTGAGTGGAGAAATGCTCTTCAGGAGGGAATATCATATTGTTATGTTTTTTAGGGTGAAGTTAAATGTTGTGGGTTGTGGAGAAATAAGAGATTAGTGATCAAGGTTATTTAGGAGAAGATGAGAGAGCACTTGATGTTACATTCCTAAAGCTATTTTCAAGAGGCTTCACTGATAGGTTGGAAGAAAAAGAATCTAAAGTCCTACTTTCATATTCTTAGAGAACGTTTCTATTTATTTTCATTTGGACTGCTGAGAAGTTTCCTATATGCCTAGGGATAACAGTCCAAGTTCTAATGTGAGCTGTAAGTAATTAGTCCAATGCCCTGGGTTCTTGCCTTGAGCAAGGTTCTAAATCTTTGTTTAATGAGAGCTCATTTTGACCACTTAGTATGTTCTGTATTTATCTACTAGAAAATTTTATTAGTTTGCTAGTACTCCCATAACAAAGTACCATAAAATGGGTGGCTTAAACGACAAAAATTTATTTTCTCCCAGTTCTAGAGGCTAGAAATCCAAGATCAACTCTTTGGCTGGGTTGGTTCCTGTGCGGGCTGTGAGGGAAGGCTATATTCTAGCCTGTCTCCTGTGTAGATGGTTGTCTTCTCTGTGTCTTTACATGGTTTTGTCTTGGTGCGTGTGTCTGTGTCCTAATAGCTTCCAGTTTTGGAATAAGGCTGATCCTAGTAACTTCATTTTATCTTAATTACCCTTTAAAGTACCCTGTCACCAAATACAATCACATTCTTAAGCCCTGGGGGGTTAGGAGTTCAACATATGAATTTGGAGGGGACACTATTCAGCCTATAACAAAAATGATTTTTTTTTTAATTTAGTGAAATCAGCTATTCTGTTTGAATGTATTTTATATAATCCTGCAATGAGTCTTATAAAAATGTTGCATCCTTGCTTCTCTATCATAGGCAAATCACAGATGCCTGAGAAATGATGGATGATCCAGAGCCACAGAATGAACAGATTGTAGTGAGGTGGCACTCCTAGACAGCTGGACCTTTTCACTACATTGTCCTTTTATTTCAAGCAAGATGTAGCATCAAATTCTGCTTGTTAGAGCTAAAGAAAAATATCAGTGTAGATAAACATACTCATAGATGATTTCCCTTGGCTCTTCTTTCTTGTTATTTTAGGATCTGAGTGCTGCAAATAAAGAATGCTCTTTCTACAGGTGGGGAACATGAAGACAGTCTAAGAACAGTGTTGTGGGTAAGGATTATGACATGATTCTGGACTTTTTGGTGTGAACACAGATATGCCTGGGAAAGCAAATATCTTTTATTGAGCAAAATAAAATAATGGGAGGCTTAGATCACCCAGAAAGCAAAATGAGCAAATCTGGGAAATTTGTCCTGACAAGTGTGGTGGGTGGGGAGGGAAGAAGAGGTATGCTGGACTCCCAAGGGAGTTGAGTACATCGTCCTGGGCAGAGATTTGAGAGAAATGGCAGAAAAATCTCTAGCTGGGAACAGTATTTGAGAGTGAAGGGTGAAAAATCTTCCCCACCATTGTTTCTCACAGGCCTTTCAGGGACATCAGGGTAAACAAGCCTGGAACTGAGGGGTTTCCTGAGACTTGGAATTTTCTTTGCTGAAACCAGGAAAGTCCCAGGCATACTGAAACAGTTGGTCACTCTAGGTATAAAACGCTGAAAGATACTGCTGAAAATAAGAGTGGCAACTGGGAAGGATAACACTTTCAATCATTATCAGGCATTTTGTACCATAGGTCAAATAATCACAATACTTAAAGCTGTGTTAGAAAAAGACATGGGATATTTTTATAGATGAAGGGAGACATGGAAAGTACCAAGAATGTGTCACTGACTGGGAGACAGATTGTCTTGAGAAATGGGCAAAACCGAAAGTAAGTTCAAGGTGCAGAAGTTGACAGGGAGAGATAATGAATGCAAACTTTGCTAACTACAGTTGTGGCTGAGGACCAGAACTGAGAAAACTCTTGCCACTCTGATGTGGATAATCTTTGGAATGATACCTGTAAGTGTGTTACTTATCAGTTTCTCTGACCAAAAAGCACTGAATTATTAACTCAGTTCAGTCAAAAAATAAATACAGTGTAAAAAAAAAAAGTGCAAATTTACTGAGCAATATATGGGAAGGATATTTGTCTAAGTGGTTATTTTTGTTTATAAAGACCAGTATTAAGCATAACCAATTGCATATTCAAGTAATTCATTGAACTATAGTCACTAAGTCATCTCTGACTCTTTTGCAACCCCATGGACTGTAGCCAGCCAGGCTCCTCTGTCCATGGGATTTCCCAGGCGAGAATACTGGAGTGCATTGACATTTCCTTCTCCAGGGGATCTTCCCAACCTAGGGATCAAAGTCTTGTCTCCTATACTGGCAGGAGAATTCTTTACCACCGAGCCACCTGGGAAGCCACGTAGTTGATTTACAATATTATGTTGGTTTCAGGTGTTTCATAGTGATTCCATATTTCTAAAGATTATAATCCATTTAAAGTTATTACAAAACAATGGCTATAATCCATGTGGAATTGTGGCTATAAGCAACAATATATCCTTGTTGCTTACCTATTTCATACATAGTAGCTTGTATCTCTTAATCCCATACCCCTGTCTTGCCTGTCCCGGTTTCTCTCTCCCTATTGGTATCCACTCGTTTGTTCTTTGTGAGTCTGTTTCTGTTTTGGTATATGCATTCATTTGTTTTGTTTCTTAGATTCTACATTAAGTGATGACATACAGTATTGCCTTTCTCTGTCTGAGATATCTCACTAAGCATAATACTCTAAAGGTCCATCCATGCAGAATCCATCCTTTTTGGGCTGAGTAATATTCCATAATATACAAATACCCCATCTTCTTTATCCGTTTGTCTGTTGGCATACACTTGGATTGTTACCATATCGTGGCTATTGTAATTAATGCTGCTATGAACATTGGAGTGCATGTGTCTTTCTGAATTAGTGTTTTTGTTTTCGGCTGTGTGCACAACAGTGGAATTACTTGATTATAAGGTAGCACTATTTTTAATCTTTTGAGGAACCTTCATACTGTTTTCCATACTGTCTGTGCCAATGAACATTTCCATCAACAGTATACAAGGGTTCCCTTTCTTTATTCTCACGAACTTTTTATATTTGTAGACACTTTGATGATAGCCATTCTGAAAGGTGTGAGTCGATATGGTTATTTTGATTTACATTTCTCTAATAATTAGTGATGTTGAGCATATTTTCATGGATGTTGGATTTACAACACTTTATTGCATGTTTTCTGGTTGTTTCTGTAAGTTTTCTTCATTTCTTCCCTTATGGTTTGATGATTTCCTTTAGTAGTATGCTTGTGTTCATTTCTTTTTGTTTTTTGTGCATCTATTGTAGCTTTTTGGGTAGTGGTTACCATGAAATTCACCTGTGTTGCCCTCTAATTATGTCTACTTGTTTTATCAAGTTCAGTTCAGTTCAGTCACTCAGTCGTGTCCGACTCTTTGTGACCCCATGAATTGCAGCATGCCAGGCCTCCCTATCCATCACCAACTCCCAGAGTTCACTCAAACTCATGTCCATCGAGTCAGTGATGCCATCCAGCCATCTCATCCTCTATCGTCCCCTTCTCCTCCTGCCCCCAATCCCTCCAGCATCAGAGTCTTTTCCAATGAGTCAACTCTTCACATGAGGTGGCCAAAGTACTGGAGTTTTAGCTTTAGCATCATTCCTTCCAAAGAAATCCCAGGGCTGATCTCCTTCAGAATGGACTGGTTGGATCTCCTTGCAGTCCAAGGGACTCTCAAGAGTCTTCTCCAACACCACAGTTCAAAAGCATCAGTTCTTCGGCACTCAGCTTTTCTTCACAGTCCAACTCTCACATCATACATGACCACAGGAAAAACCATAGCCTTGACTAGACGGACCTTTGTTGGCAAAGTAATGTCTCTGCTTTTCAATATGCTATCTAGGTTGTCACTGGTAGTCATTTAAGTTCAAACATATTCTAAAAGATCTACATTGTTTACTCTGCTTCCCTATGTTTTGTCTTTGACTTCATATTGTACATCTTCATGTTTATCCCTTAACTGTTTGTTATAATCACAGTTACTTTTACAACTTTTTGTGTTTTCATCTTCATACTAGCTTATATAAGTGGTTGATGCTCAGCCATTAATCTATACTCACCATTCCTAGTGGGATTTTCCCTTTCTTATAGATTCTTCTTTTCTACTTAGAAAAGATTTTTTAACATTTCTTTTAGGGTAGGTTTAGTATTGATGAACTCTTAGTTTTGGCTTGCCTGAGAAATTCTTTCCTTCTATTCTAAATATTAGTCTTGCTGTGCAGATTATCCTAGGTAGCAGGTTTTTCCCTCTCAGCACTTTGACTATATCATATCACTCCCTTCTGGTTCACAAATCTTCTACAGAAAAATCAGCTGATATACTCATGGGGGTTTCCATTTTTATGACACTTTGTTTTTTTCTTGATGCCTTTAGAATTCACTGTTGAACTTTTGCTATTTTAATTATGATATATATTGGTAAGGGTCTGTGTGGTTCATTTTATTTGTGACCCTCTATGCTTCCTGACCTAAATATCTGTTCCCTTCTTCAGGTTTGGGAACTTTGAACCCATAATTTCACCAAATACATTTTCGATCACCAAGTTTCTGTCTTCTTCTGGGATCCCTATAATGCAAATATTGTTTTGCTTGATATTATCCCCCAAATCTCTTAGACTGTTTTCATTTTTATTTTCTCTTTTTGCTGTCTGATTGGTGGTTTCCATTATTCTAACTTTCAGATCACTTGTGCAGTTCTTCTGTATCATTTAGTCTGTTGTTAATTCCTGCTGGTATGTTTTACATTTTGGTTACTGAATGCTCCATTTCTGATTGAGTCTTCTTTTGTATTTTCTAATTCGTTATTAAATTCTTACTTTGTTCATTTATTCTTTTCCCTAATTCAGTTAGCATTCTTATTATGTGGTTTGAATTATTTATCTGTTAATTTTTATTACTATTTTATTATTTCTTTTTTTTTCAATGGTTTTCTGTTTCAATTGTGACAGTCCCTCTGCCTTTTCATTACTTAACTTTCTCTGTCTCTACGAATTTAGGTAAAACAGTTACTCATGGTAGACGTGAAGGGGTGTCCTTATCTCAGAGTGTCCTTATAGAGACTGCTTGTGCCGAGTACCTTTGGCTGAGGAGTAGATATGATGTGAATGCATGTCAGTCTTCCCTCAGGTTATGCCTGTACCATTACTTTGATAGGCAGTGGGGTTGGAGCTGGTGTGGCTAGATCCAGAGCTGAGTTTGAGGCAGGGCTTCTCCTCTGCTCAGTGTCTGTTTAACCATATTTTGTGGAACTCTTTCCACAGAGGAGAGCAGTGCTGAAGCCTCAGGGGCCAATGCAGGCACTCTCATGGGCTACAGTGTATCAGTCAGAGGGGTCCAAGCTGCCTGCACTGTGCCATCTGTGTAGGCACCAGCAGTTGTTGCCCTCACCTGCTTTACATTCAGCCTTATGTCTGAGTCTTCTTTATCCTCGCAGCTGGTCACGCCCTCCAGTCTCCACTGTCCCTGCCCTGTTGTGGAGTCTTGCCACATTGCAGGCGGGGCCCACAGCGTCTCTCGGTATTTATAAGGGGGCAGATTGTGGTGGACCGGCCACCAGCAGTATTCCAGATTGCTTCTGAAGCACTGCCTAAGTCTGTGCCAATAATTACAACCCCTATTCCACCTAGATGTCGCTCAAGGTCCAAGTTGCCTCTGTATCCCACAGCCGGGCTCTTTCTCTTGTGTTGGCACCCCAGATATAGTGTAGAGCCGCTCCATTAGTAAATGGGGATGGAGCTTTCATTCTGCTCAGGCTCTGGCATGTGGCAGGGCACTCACTGGAAACCAAGTAGCCAGTGGAGCTGTCTTCAGTCTGCCCTCTCCAACCTGCCTCAGGCACAAGACAGCATGCACACGTGCTCCTCACCAGCAGAGTCCAGGCTTCTGATAGCCCTCCTGTTAGTCCCAGCCAACCAACATAGGTGGCTCATCCTCCCTGGTTTGGACCCAGGACTGGAGGACCCAATAAGTGGCTCAAAACACTCCCTCCTGAGGGAGCACCTCTGCCCATGTAATCCTTTTCTCCTGAGTCCCCTTCTAGTCCCAGCCTGATCAGTTTGCCTCCCTTCCTACCGCCTGATTCTATGTGTATCTTTCTTACAGTCTTGGTTGTGCAGAAGTCTTTCTACTCTCTTTAGTTAGTTTCCAGTGATGATTATACTGCATGTAGATGCATTTTTGATGTGTTCATAGGGACAGTTGATTTCCACGTCTTCCTACTCTGCCATCTTGACTGATCTCTTCTGTACATTAAATTTAAAACATGAAGAGGGTTTGGAAAGCTTTGGTGTCTAATTTTGTAATATTTGTGAAAGGTTTCTAGGAAATGCTTTTAAAATTAATTAGAACATGACTGACTTCATGTGGGTGCAGTTATCAACCAAACTATCAATTAGCAGTCAGGGAGCACTAATTTGTATTAAGTCATGCACCCTATGTATGAGAAATGATCCAAATAAATTTAAATGGGGATTTACTGTTTTGATTGTGACAGTCTTGTCAGTGTGGTCTCCTCTGCTTATTTTTCTTTCTCTTCCTCTTCATCCTTATCTTTCTCCTCCTCCTTCTCCTCCTCCTCCTCCTCCTCCTCCTCCTCCTCTTTTCCCTCCTATTTGTTTTCTCTCATTGTCAAAAAGAATAGAAGTTGACCTATTATTCTTACAATAATACATGAAGTATCTACTTCTATGAAAACAATGTCCATTGCTTGTCTATCATGTCTAAAGCACTATGCAGGGCATGGGATACAAATAAGGAAAATCTTTCCATCCTGACATTTTCTATCTAGTGGAGCACTAGACATGCAAATAGATAATTATAGATATTATAACAGAAAAGAATTGGTCGTCAGTTGAATTTACATGTAGAAAGGCCATGACTGAATGTTTACTACCATCATATATTTACACAACATACTAATGTGGAAAGTAGTGAGGCCGGTTGCCCTCCTTACTTCTCCTGTGGTTTGTGGCATAACAACAGACATACTTGTGTTAACCATAAGTTGTTCCATTTATCTAGATTCAAAGCTCATTTGGCAGCTAATTTCAACTGTTGTACATAGTGAAAACAGTTGAACTCGAAGACTTTTCTTCTCTCCAGACTACCGACCACTTAAATACCATTTTTCTATGTGCTAGGAATCAGAATAAGTACAATCGACCAGCTTTCCTGCCTTCTCAGTCCCATTTGTATATTGATAGTGTCTGTATTATTTAGAAGCAAAAAACACCTTCAAATGGAAAGTTTCTAAAGTCTTACAAAAGGTTCCTTATTAAATATTACAGTGACAACTACATTAATGCACTCCTTGATTCCTTGAGGGCAAAGGGCACTTGGAACACAACATTTAAAGCTCTGAGTAAATTCAGGAATCTCTCAGTAAGTCCTGACTCAACAGAATTAACTCAAGCTTACGGGCAGGGCTCTTATATTAATAAGGGAGATTGTATTTCCAAAACATTCCAGTGTTTAAAAATGTCTTAGAAAAACTACAACCCTGACTAAACAGTGCTCAAATAGAAATAATTCTGCAACTGAGTACTTCATACAGGAAAAGACCTTGAGAGAGGCCCAGTTATAATTAACTGTGAAGGTGTAACTTTGACAATTTTATCTCTCTTTAGAAGAAAAATAAACATTTTAATGATTGGGATATAAAAAAAAAATGGTTTCCAGGACATTAGATAAAGTATTTGGAAAGAATCTCTGGAGCAAGGAGGGTCAGTGTAATGTGTCTCCCCAAAACTCTCTAACAAATAAAATTGTAGACTATAAAAGCACATCTTTGAACTGATTATCTAAAATTGTATATTATATAGGATTATAGTATAGGACAGCCCATTCAAATTATCTATATACTATAGCAGTTTTCAATGATATTCTGTAGTGTAATAATTTTTTTATGTTTTTAATAGGCTACTTATATAAACAATGGTAACCCACTTCAGTATTCTTGCCTGGAAAATCCCATGGATGGAGGAGCCTGATAGGCTAGAGTCCATGGGGTCGCAGAGTCGGACACGACTGAGCAACTTCACTTTCACTGTTTCTTGACTATATAAACAATTTTATTTTCCATATAAACACACACTTTTATTGTCTGTCGCACTTTATGAAAAAAGTCTAATCAAGTACCTACTTCGAAGTCTTGTTATTGTCATTGTGTTTTCCTTTGGGTAATAATAATAGATTGAAATTTCTCTCTTTATGCTTCTTGTCTAGTGCTGGATCAATGCCATGATTTCCAAGATGGTTGGATAAATTCACTGGTAAAGCAATTTGTGTTTATATCAGTTACATTCATGTTGTACAGAATTATTAGACTCCCTTGACCCAGAAAATATATCATAGCTCACTGGAAATGCAAATCAGAAAACTTAAAATTGATTATTAGATTCTATTTCAACAGTCTAAGTATTGTTTCCATACTCAATAGCTCATTATCCAGAAAGACAGGTCATTCCTGAAGAATAACGTGTTTTGAGGAGTTTTCTCAGACTAAAAACATGAATAATGCAATAAACAAGTGCAAAGTAATTCATCATCAAAGGGAGGATGTTTGCAAGAGAGCTCTTGAGGCAAGTGGGAGACTTGTTAGGAGGTTTTTTTGACTGGCAAGGTTTCAAGGGAAAGGAATAGAGGTTCCACTAAAAGGGGTTACACTGGCATCTTCTGCCAGGGCTAAAACTTAGAACTGTGCCAAGGGAAGGTAAAGAGCCTTTGACAGCACAGGAGATGAGGCAGGTGGGGACAGGAGTAGTATGGAGAGGCACAGGCAATGAATGAGCCCAAAGCCTATGGGCTGAGCAACACTGGGATCTGAGAGCACTCAGAATTTTCTACACTTCTTGGTGGTTCCCCCTTATCCTAGAGGTTCTTATGATGTTTTACAGCTTGATTCTCTGCATATTGTTACATCTCCACTCCCGTTTTATGATGTTAATTTCTCATCTTTATTTTAGAAGCATACCACCTGCATTAAAGATTAAAAATACATAATTTAAGATATGCAATAGCTCTTTCCTTATGAGGATCTGATATTTAAATATGTTTTTTATCAATTTGTAATCATATCTTATGCTTGCCCTTCTCATAGTCCTGAACCCCTAAGGATGTAATTTATATACCTAAAGAAAATGCTTTCTTTGGTTAGACAGAATCACCGACTCAATGGACTTAAATTTGAGCAAACTCCTGGAGACAGTGGAGGACTGTCTGACAGAGGACCTCTGACAGAGGAGCCTGATATTCTGCAGTCCTTGGTGTCGCAAAGAGTCGGACACAACTTAGTGACTAAACAACAACCATGCTTTCTAACTAAAAGCTAAAATGAAAATGTAATGTTGAATGAGAAAAGAAAGCAAAAAAGGATTCATAAAGTATGTAGGCCTTCATATATAATACATTCTAAATACGTAAAATTATTATACATTATTTATGATTACATGCATACATATATAATAAAAGTATAAAGGACATGCCTGGGGAAATGCGTGGCTATTTTAGAGGACTGATCACATTTAGAGAGGAAGAAACAGATGAATAGTGGGGCACTGGCTGTTTCTATCACATTTTAATTTTTTCTAAATGGAGCTTTGAACCATATGTAGCAACATATTACAATGTGCTTAATCTAGTTATTTTTGCATATGGATGCTTGCCTGAGCAGTATATTCTGTACTTTATGTTAGAAATACTTGATAAGTAAAAATACATTTAAAATTAAAACAAAGAAAAGCTTAAACCCCTATTTTTATGTTAGGAAAAATCCTAACAGAATTCCTCATCAAGCAGATCTTGATTAAAATGCTTCATTAAGCAGAATCTCAAATCACTTACCACTCTCAGTTACCCTCTCTACTTCTTTGAAAAATGTGCTTTCATTTTACATAAAATGATAAGGATGCTACCTTTAAAACAATTGGTTTTTGTGTCTTACTGTTTTATAAAGGATAACTCATAAGGCATGAACTGAGTATACCAGGAACTGAGAAACTTTGAGAACGTTATAGATCTCCTGGAAAACATTAAAATTGCATACAAAGTACATAGCATATGATTTTCTTTCCGTACAGGGAAGTATGTTGTAGTGAAAGAAGTCTGAACTTAGGATCAGAATACAGGTTCTACCTCAGTCCTACTATTTAGTAATAGTTTAACCATAAGCAAGACAGTTACCTTCTCCGGGTCTTTGTCTCTTCATCTGAAAAACTGAAGACTTGAAATTCTTCCTAGCTCTGGGTCCTGTCAACAGGAGGCAGAGTTGGGGAATGTTAAGAAAGTAGGTTCTGAGGTCAAACGAGGGCAGACTCTTATCCCTTCCTTATAGGCTATTGTGAGGACTGGATAAAATAATACAAGCATGGCCCTTCAAACTGTGCTTTGCCAGAGTGAGAAGCCTCAGCTTTTCTTTTTTATTACTGTGATAAAATGCTGTGATTCAATTTGCCCAGAACCACAGTAGCCTTGTGAAATCTTATGATACTAAATGCTTTGTTTTAGTTTATCACAAATAAAGTACTTTCACTCTATTTCATTGCATTCCAGGTTTGAAAAGACTTTGGCTCTTTGTCCTGGCCCTTGAGGAGTTAAGAAGGCACCTGAGATATTAAAACTAAGTACATGAGATAATAACTAATTCGTATAAGGCTCTGTTTGATGAAGAGCTAGGTGGTGAGGTTCATAACCAATCCAGGAGATGGGGGATGAGACACAGCAGCCTTGGAGCCTGAGCTGGAACCAAATGATTCAATGAACAACATGGGAATTTAGCTAGGTCTCAATATTCACGGTTATCTCTCCCAGCCATTGTCAGTGCTAGTTAACAGATTGGAATAGCAAAGTCCTGAGTGCTTTCATCACCGACAGGGAACGCTCTGGGTTCTGGGAAGAATCTGGCTTAATTTATTTACAACTTGGGGCGTGGATGGATAACTTCTTTCCTAAGCAAGAAGTCTGTGTGCCAAAATTTACATTCTTGCACTCAAAAGTATGAATTCCATTCTGTTCTAAAGCTCAAATACTCTTTCCAAACATGCTATTTACTTTTTAATCCTCTCTGCCAGGAATCTTTCTGCCTGCTCATGATTGATCTCCCACTCAGTGAGGCAATGGTCCTCAGTTTCTTAGGTTGAACCAGAAGAACCATTTAGCCCTCATGAAAGGAGGAAGTAAGCCTGGCACAGAGGCTTACTGCCCACCATTGTTGTCTAGAATGGTCAATGGCGTCCCCTCTAGGAGGAAGGTGGCATCTCTTGGAGGGCTAGCCATTAGGTCCTTATAGGAAGGAGACCTTGGAGGACTTTATCCAGGGTCCTTCCAGCTGGCTGTGCGATGTGGTGAACTGCAGTAAGAAAGGTTCACAGAAAGGTAAATGAGTCGGCCTCTGCCTCCTACAAATTGCTGAGTTTATTTTGGCAAATTACTTAACTTCCCTGAGACAATTTTCTTATATGTAAAATAGTGGGGAAAAAAGATCTACCTTAGTGAATTATTGTAAGCAATAAGATAATTTATGCAAAGTACTTAGCCAAATAGTCAAATAAGTGTCATCTCTGTGTGTGGCACAAATAATTAAAAATATACATATTCCCATCACCTTGGCCTTTCTTCTCTTTTGATAAAGGAAACAACATCATTTCAAAATAGTGATATTTAATATTTTACTATTATTCTCTAGAAAATATAAACAGGAAATTCATATCTCAAATAGTTGAAATAAAAATCCATGACTTTCGCTGGTTGAGAGGCCTGCTCTGAGCAGAACAAAGTCACACAGTTCTTTGATGCAGCCCAGCCAATTTAAAGACATATGGTGTTGGTTTCTTTAGCCCACACGTATTAACATTTTGCTTGTATGAGCAAACTCCCCTTTGCTAACGCTTTTGAACATATCTTTCCAACATCTAAGTTTTTGTTTTGTTTTATAGTTACTCATATTTGTCATGTTTTTTGGTATAAAAGGATTTTGAATGAGGAGGGTTTTCATTGAGTCAAATCAGGTAATTTCAGAAATCTGAATTAGAATCCAAACTGAGTTAGTATTTTCTTTTTAGTCCCATGTCAATAATTTCATTCACTTCAGCTGGCTCACTAATATACAAAACTAATCAAATCTTTGAAACTCTTCCATCCTCTCTTTTGTACAGCCTTTTACAAGGAAAAACAAACGAATAGCATTCTTCTTGACTGAAAGGAACTACACAGAACTGATAACTGACTTCTGTATTAACATCATGGTTCACTCTGTGTTCTTAGTGTGGCATTGGTCTTAGAAGAGTAATGGCTAGAGAGTGGCCCAAGCATCTCCTAGCCTTCCATTAGTGACAGCATTTCTGGAACTCAAATATTTTCTTTGTTATCTTTGGCTTTAACAAATACAAAAGATATACAGACCCCTTCCTGAAATGACTCTCATGAAACCATATATGGCTAAGGAGAGAAAGGATATAATTGTGTACTCTCTAAGGTTATCAGATGGGCTTCCCTGGTAGCTCAGCTGGTAAAGAATCCACCTGCAATTCAGGAGACCCTAGTTCGATTCCTGGGTCAGGAAGGTCCCCTGGAAAAGGGATAGTCTACCCACTCCAGTATTCTTGGGCTTCCCTGGTGGCTCAGACAGTGAAGAATCTTCCTGCAATGTGGGAAACCTGGGTTTGAACCCTGGGTTGGGAAGATCCCCTGGAGGAGGGCATGGCAACCCACTCCAATATTCTTGCCTAGAGAATCCACATGGACAGAGGAGCCTGGCAGGCTACAGTCCACAGGGTCACAAAGATTTAGACACAACTGAGTGACTAAGCACACACACTCAAGGTTATCAGCTAACAGTAATGAAATGGATTCCACAAAGTATTTTCAACTTTATCAATGCCTTCTTCTTTTTTTTTTTTATCTTAGTGATAGAAGTAAGGAAAGTTTATCAAGCAGTAACTGTCTGCCAGGCATTTCTACTAAGTGAAGTGCCTTAATGTGCATAGTACCTACTGATAAGGTGTAGGTGATATTAATGTCCTTTACTAATGAGGACACTGAAACAGACAAGTGAATACCTTGTGGTCACACAGCTTGTAAAGTTAAGTGGTAGGCCTTGGAATCGTACTCAAGTCTTTGGATTCTTATTCAAGCAGAGGCACATCTGGAGAGCATTCTTTAAAAAGGCTGAAATTTGTTTAAGGATGTTGTGCTCCCAGATGTCATTTGGATTGAGTGAACATGATAGTTTTGAAAAGGCGACTCCCCACCCAGATTCAGGCTCCATTTTGAACAGCCTTGCCTCAACTACAGCTACTTCAGTGTTTCTCACATACAATGAGGCTCCCAGCTCTCTTTCAACATAAGATTGTTGTAGGGATTAGTAGGAAAGACACAGATGATATTAAGTTATTGACTGAAGACCTATTTTCAGATTATTTTCTGGGCTTATTATGAATTCTCTAGTCATGTACTTGATATGTTTACTATGGTAATGCTCAATTAATTGTTTTAAATATTCATTATTTTAGGAATAGAAATAGTAAGTTTCCACAAAGAATATGTATTTCACTCTCTTCCAATGTATATATTTCATCATATAGATAAGTGAAAGTGAAAGTCACTCAGTCGTCCGGTTCTTTGCGACCCCATGGGCTATACAGTCCGTGGAATTCTCCAGGCCAGGAAACTGGAGTGGGTAGCCTTTTTCTTCTCCAGGGGATCTTCCCAACCCAGGGATGGAACCCAAGTCTCCTGCATTGCAGGCAGCTTCTTTAGCAACTGAACTTGAGGGAAGCCCCCTCATAAAGATAAAAGGTAGACAAAATGGCGTTTTGAGGGGAAATGCTAAAAAAAGAACTAAAGAAGCTTACACCATAGAAATGTGTTATATGTAAGCAGGTCACAATGGAGAGATCAAAAAGTATGAATCAGAAATATTTAGAAGAAACTTACTTTTTCCACCTAGTAGGTAATAAGCAGTGAAATAAAAGAGCCTTTCCAGTAATAGTTAGGAAGGAAATGAGTAGTGATATCATATTAATGCTAAAAGAGAGAGTGATCCTTCATTACTGAGAACATTTTCTTCTCGTGACATAATGCAAGATATTCTGTGGATCCTTTTTCAACTGAAATGTGCATTAATGAAAACAAATGTCCTTGTACTCAAATCTCATATGGGAAGTATGACAGGGCATGGACTATTCTTCTGAACCACCAGTTTCATTATCATTCAATCAGTTTAATTATCATTCATTCTTACAACTGCATTGATTCTGATTTACAAGAGCACCTAGAAAGTCACTATTTTCCTGATTTTCTTGACTTTATAGCCTTATAGGCATTTAAAGATTTTAGAATATATTAATAGCTTAAGTAAACCAGAACTGCTATCATATACAGATACCAACCCCTATGTTTTGCTGTCAGTCACAAAGTCATGTCCAACTCTTTGCAACCAACCCCTATGCCACTCTTTAAATACAAAAATCATGAATAAGTAGAGCTGAGGATAGAACTTAATTTAATGTCGTATAGATACTTATTTTTCATTTGAAAAGATATTGTTAAAATTCAATACAATTAAGAAAGAAACATATGGTCACTGATTTCGAATCATCTGCTAAGATCTTTCACCACAGAAACAGCTTAATTTTTTATGTCAGGACTTCCAAATATAGTAATATCATACTTATCTAGAATTGTAATTCTACAATTCCATATAAGTTTAATCTGATTAGATAGTAAAATCTTATTCTTTATAAACCATTCCATTCATGGTTTTTAAATATCTTATCACATTCCTTCTAAAATATTTTATAACATTTCCTGCCAGTGTGTACTAAGTAAACTCTAAACATAATTTAACTACTTCTGAATGATGTAGGTTGTTCTGTATTCTAACTTTTTGTAAAAGTTTTTAAATTCTTCTGTTCTCTTCCTTTTCTGTTGCCCAGCTTTTCATACTTCAGCTCTTGCTGATAACCAGGGCTTATCTGTCAGCTTACTTCTTTTTTCAAAGTTGCTATTTCTAATCTGTTATAACCATAGAAACCAGATAATAGTTCTTGTCTGAACTTAGAGTTAACAGGCTCTAAGTTCAGTCTCTGTTTGGTCTTGTTAACATTGATTTTAGCTTATTTGGGGACCTATTATATTTCATCCCATAGTCTAGTCAGTATTCTAGATGGTTGACATTTCCAGACCTGAAACCTCTGATTCAGTTAGGAAAGAGAAGAGGTGGAGGGTGGGGCATCCAGGCAGCCCAAGCAACATGGTTAGAGGCAAGAATGGATGTTGGAAGTATAGTGTGTTTTGAAAACTGAATTTAGGAAGGCTGCAGCCTGTACTGTAAGACAAAGAGAATGGATGTGGGATGTGACAATAAGGGACAAGGAATGGAGCAATAAGCAGAGGCAAGATGCCAAAGGTTCATGTATTTCACACGAAGGGGCTGTAACTTGAACACCGAAGTGTAAGATGCCCTTTAAGTGTTTTAGAGAAGGCAGCATCATGATCAGATTTGTATTTTAGAAAGATTACTTTCGTGTCGCTATGAAAATACTGGTGCAAATGGCTAGGGACATCACATTTTTATTAGGTGTTAAATTAGCTCGCAGCATTTGGTTCATGGCTGGAATAATGGAAGGGGGTTGTGTCTAACGCTTCTTTATGACTTCTCGTATTCATACCTAAAACATAATAAAAACTATGAAATCCTGAGTTAAAACTCAAATGTGACAATGATAGTTTACCTCCTTTAAGGAATACAAAGAAAAGAATCACTGCCAGTTTATACGGGCTCTTTGGAAAGTTCCAGAGTACTCTGGTGTTTTTTGGCAACTGGCATATAACAGTAAAACCTGGAGAAAGGTCTAGAATGCCCTGTGTCATATAAAGCATTCTAATTGAAAAAGAATCCCCCAAATGCAGAAAAGTTAAGCTGAAATATCATGAAATGCCAATTATTAATTATTAAAATTTTTCATCATCCTTATCATTATTAGTATACATATGTAGCAAGCATTATCTTACATTTTAAGTGATAAAAGAGGCATTAAGAAAGTGGCTTGCTTAAGCAGTGACTGGCAAAGATAACTATACAAAAAGAGTCTTTATTTGAAGCTATGTAGGGATTTGGTCATAAGAGTGAGTTTTATCCTTTGTGCTGGTCAAAGATGGTAACCCCTATGTATACCAAATTGCCTGCACTAAGAAGCTGAGAATGGAACTCAGAGAAATTTTCTACTGTGTTGTCATGAGCACGGTAGCAATAACAATAACCATATGGTAATGGGTGGTGGAGATAAGAATGATGATTATCTGGTTTCACTCACTGGTAGCTGTGTCCCTTCATTTTCAGGTATGGAAAATCCCTTTAAAAACTGTAGGAGGACCTAAATATATGAAATTGTTTCCAATCCACTTTTTATTTAAGGAGCTAGGAGAAATAACTGAATTTCATCCCTCAATTTTGCTGATTAGGAAACTGAAGCTTAAAAGATATAAAAGGCCACTTAGTTGAGCAGTTTTGAAGCATCCTTCTTTTACATACTTCAGAATTCAGTACATGTATCTCATGTGTTTAATGTCCCTAAAATAACTCATCCTTTGGGGCTCAGTCCTTAAATCAATAGGAATAGTGAGGGGCAATAATTAGATAGAAATGATTTAACACCACTGAAATCTGCTCCTACATTGTTTCCTTGAATCTACTTGGCAGCTCTATGGACATCCTGAGGTAAGTCTATATCACTTCTCTGCAGAAGGGCAGGGAATGTGGAAATCTGCTAATCAGCAGAGGAATGAAAGGCATAGATAAAATACCCAGGACCTATGGGTCTGTGTGTCATACCTTTTTGCTCATGTGTTTCTTTAGCTGACTTCAGAATTTTGCTAGGCAAATGCTGTATGTTTGATCACTCAATGGCAAGAGTGTCTTGTGGCAATGTTCTAGCCTTAGATTTTTGTGAGCTTGGATTATAATTTGACACAGAAATACTTACTTTTGCTATTTGGATAGGTTTTTATTAGTCTGCTTATTTACAATCTAGAATGAGAGTCTTGATTTATTATTAAACTATTAAACTTTTAGTTTATTATTAAACTATTCTAGTATAATAGAATCAGCTTGCTTTATTTCAAAAGCTTATAGTGGTCTCTTTGCCTACCTAGGAAAAATCCTGAGAAAATATTCAGATAATCAAAAAGTATGACTAAAAATTCTATGAATCTAAAAATTGTGTGAGTAATTGTGTCTAGAATTCTGCTAGAAATGACTCATAGAGATAATGTGTGGTCATCTATTGTATGCATCTGAGAGCAGTTTTGATAGGAAATGTCCTCTTATTCAGGATGTAGCGTGCTTCATATTATAAGCTGTAAAATACAAATGTTATACATATTATGAGTATGAAAGCTTGATAGATATTCTTAGGAGCATAGTTTCATAAAATGCATGAATGGTGTGTATTGAATCAGCCTGTCTAGATGAGACACGAAAAGCTGAATCAGCTTCATTCTAAACCATTAACATCTGTGACCTTGGAACAAATCAATAGAATCTTTTCAGCTTGTCTTTGGGAGATGGTGTTAATTCAACTTCTAATTCAAGACAATTAATATCTATGGATCTCTCACCATGTTCCAGGCCCAAGAGATACAAAAAAATAAATAAATAAAAATAGTAAACTTTCTTGTCCTCCCAGAGCCCACCACGTAGTTAGGAGACAGGTTTGTACACATTGAACCAAAATACTGATGTGGGTTATGATCATCACATAAGAAAAGCATTAAAAGACAGTAGATGATGCCTGAGGGTTGGAAAAAAAGACTGAGGAAGGGGGAAGATTCACAGAGGACTTGATGTTTAAGACAGATATTTAAGGAAAAGTGCCTTTTCCCTTAATTTTTACAAAATGCTCAAAAATCCTGTGGAGTCACACAGCTTTTCTTCCTGGCTCATCAGATATTTCCAGTTTTCTAGTATGTGAACTACTTGTATTGCTAGAGAATTGATGAACTAAATTGACTTTTAAAAATATAGTCATCCTGTCTTGTATTTATTTATAAAGACTAGAGTTAGGAGGAAATGGGAAATTTGGATCAGAAAAGATTCTCATTATCATTCACTGGGAAACTAGAAGAGAATTGGCACTTTGGTCTCTACAAAGAAAACACTGTTTTCCCTGGATATTTTCATTATCAAACCAAAACAATCACAACAGAGAGCAAGTATCTCATTTAGGTTTCTTAACGATTATATATTTGTATATAATTCATATGCAGAAGGGGTATTTAACTAATTGTTTGGTTTCAGATGTCAGATTAGGACCAATGATTTGTTTCCTGGTTTTAGCTTCATAAAGGCAAAATTCTAACAGTAAGAGTGGCTCCAAATTCAAATGGAGTGCCTTGTAAAAGAAAGAGCTATCAGTTTTCATATGGAAGGAAGATGACCACCCTTCCAAATAAACTTAGGCTCAGAGGTTATAGGCAAACATAAACATTCCTCAAGAAAAAATATTCAGTTCAGTTCAGTTCAGTTGCTCAGTCGTGTCCGACTCTTTGTGACCCCATGAAATGCAGCACACCAGGCCTCCCTGTCCATCACCAACTCCCGGAGTTCACTCAAACTCAGGTCCATTGAGTTGGTGAGTCAACCCAAAACCAGTAAGTCAAGGCTGTATATTGACACCGCTCTTATGGCAGGAAGTGAAGAGGAACTAAAAAGCCTCTTGATGAAAGTGAAAGAGGAGAGTGAAAAAGTTGGCTTAAAGCTCAACGTTCAGAAAACTAAGATCATGGCATCTGGTCCCATCAGTTCATGGGAAATAGATGGGAAACAGTGGAAACAGTGTCACACTTTATTTTTGGGGGGGTCCAAAATCACTGCATGGTGATTGCAGCCATGAAATTAAAAGACGCTTACTCCTTGAAAGGAAAGTTATGACCAACCTAGATAGCATATTCAAAAGCGGAGACATTACTTTGCCAACAAAGGTTCATCTAGTCAAGGCTATGGTTTTTCCAATGGTCATGTATGGATGTGAGAGCTGGACTGTGAAGAAAAGCTGAGTGCCAAAGAATTGATGCTTTTGAACTGTGGTGTTGTAAAAGACTCTTGAGAGTCCCTTGGACTGCAAGGAGATCCAACCAGTCCATTCTAGAGGAGACCAGTCCTGGGTGTTCTTTGGAAGGACTGATGCTAAAGCTGAAACTCCAGTACTTTGGCCACCTCATGTGAAGAGTTGACTCATTGGAAAAGACTCTGATGTTGGGAGGGACTGGGGGCAGGAGGAGAAGGGGACGACAGAGGATGAGATGGCTGGATGGCATCACCGACTTGATGGACCTGAGTTTGGTTCCATTCCACTGAGTAAGACGAAGATGACTGGCTCAAACATTAAAATGGTTGGCTAAGAGAGGAAAATGAGCTAAAAATACCATTTTTCTTTTGTCTGAACCATTTAGAAATATTTTGTATCCACAGAATATAAAATTAAATATATATATGTTTATATATAAATAAATAATATAAAAAGAAAGGTTGAAAAAATCTGACAAAACTGTTCCCCCTTGCATTATTAATTAAGAATCATCTGAGCAAATACAAACTATTCTATCATGCAGTGGATAAAATGAGATGTGTAGATGTATATGCAGATGTTTTTGACAAATATTTACAAGATGTATTTAAAATGTGCATTTAAAACTTCAGTGGTAGGTGTAGATTAACCATTTTAGTGCTTTATTTATAAAATTGCTTGACACCACAAGACTAACAGTTGTTCAACTTAGAGACAGCAAAGAAGCAGAACTCAAATTTTAGCCAGATTGTTCTGGACATCATTTTTTCAAGCCAATGAAACTGCAGTGCTGAGTTGGATTTTTCTATTAATAGGGATTGATTTGATATTAACTGAGATTGAGTGACTTCAGCGTTTGTTCCTATCAGCCAGAAGGAAAAGAGGACTTGTATTACTTCTAAAACATTCTTTCCTGGTCAAGGGTTGACAAAAGGGCTTGTAACATTTGGAATATTATCTCCTGCTCGTCTGTTGACCCTGGAGATCTGACTCCTTGCACGTCCACACAGGGCACTGACAGCTGTTACCTCTTACTTAATGTTTCTGAGCTTCAGTGATAACAGACTCTTGTTGAGGGCCGCCAGCGCAGTTGTTCTAAACTTTCACTCTTTCCACTTGCAGTCTCTCTTCATAGGGAAATATGTCTTCATCTTGACATGACTTTAGGCAGTAGTCATTTTCATATTTTTATCTTCCCTACTGAAGATTGGAATTGACTTTAGAATGGAGTTGTTTATTTCTTGTTTTGTGTTGTTCCCTACACATAGCTGTCACCTAATGAATAGGTGTATTCTCAAAAGGCATGAGGTAAAGTTTGGTAGGAAATTGATGAGAACATTGTTTTTTTCAAGTTCACCTCATTTCTTTTTTTTTTTTTTTTTTGTGGTTTACTGTACAGGTCAGAGGATGTCATAGACGTAATACATCTTGTTTTAATGAATTATCATGTCATATCCTTAAGTATAATAAAAGAAACGAGCTCAGTGATGGTATAGTTAGGTAGATTTGTAGTTCACTGAACTGTTAGATTCTCAGGCTCTTGATCACTGGCTCAGTGGAAGACTAGTTTGTGGGAGCTCATGCTGGAACACCATTCTGGAACCTCTCTATCAAAATTATACAAATCAAAACAGCATTCTAGATGCTTGTTTGTATCGTCATTTAAAAGCATACAGTATATACTATTAAAATAGAAAATTCTTTTATATCTTTTTGAGAAATAAAATAGATAATTTTATGAGATATTGTTTTTCTAAGTCAGGGTGATATCTCTTTTCTTTCCTGGGTCACATGATGGTCAACCTATTTCACAGACACTAGTGGGAAAATAATTGAAGATATGAGGATAAGAGTGAAACTATTGATTCAATGTTTATTAATTTGGGACATCACAATAGCTAAATGGCAACCCAGGTTCAACGTAGGGTTCTTGGTATATAGAGGAGTGGCTAGTGAAAGAGGAAACCAGTAAGAAAGAACAAATATATGCTTCCCTTTCCATGTGACCCTTCTCGTTCATCGTCTCATTTTGTAAGATAATTAAGTCAAAGTGTAATATAGGAAACTGGTGGAGGTGGTGGTTGAGTTGCTAAGTCGTGTCCGATTTCTACAACTGCATGGACTGTAGCCTGCCAGACTCCTCTGTCTATGGAATTTCCAGGCAAGAATACTGGAATGAGTTGCTATTTCCTTCTCCAAGGGATCTTCCTTACCCAAGGACCGAAACCATATCTGCATTTCAGGTGGTCTCCTGCATTGCAAGCAAATTCTTTACCACTGAGCCACCACGGAAGCCCATATAGGAAACTTACTTATGGTAATACACATTAGAAAATAATTATCTCTGAGGATGGTTATAACTGGAAAGGCAGATGACATAGTCTTATGGGGTGTTGAAAATATACTGTACCTTGGAATGGGTGGTGAGTACATGCATTTACATATATTAATAATAGATAAAAATTGAGTAGTTTGTGTACTGAATTGTATTTAGTTAATTCCTCATTTTTTAAACACAAAAGAATACAATGATTAAAGGCCTTAGGCAGTGATAAGCAAATAAGCAGTCATTAAACTAGTTTGAGTAGATTGGATAGAATTATATAGTAGGTAAGTAGAAGGAAGAGTTGAGAATATTCTTTCATGCTGCAGTCTTAGAATCCTAAATGCCATGATGAGGAAACCAAACTTTATTCCTTATAGCTGAGGTAATTTTGATGGATTTAATTCTTGAATACTTAATCTTAACCTCATTTGGATAAACTGATGACTATGTATTTGGCTGGGATCCTCTGGAAAGCAGACTATTATTACTACAGAAGGAACCCCAGTGGGCATGATTCCTGAGTAGAGGGTCAGAATCACTGACTTCTATCTCACCTGAGGCAAGAATGGGTCAAGAGTTTCCTCCACGAGATTTCTCGATCTTCCGTAGCTGCTTTAATAATGAGCAAGTCTGGAGAATTAAAGGCCTAGAGGAGAAAATTAAAGGGAATGGAAAGAGGTGCCTCCTGGGCAAAATCCTTGGCAGAGGAACATGGCAGAGGCAGTCCAGGGCTCTCTGGGAGTAATGGCCATTCTGCATAAGATGGCTTTTTCTCCTCGTCTTTTCAGAACATAGGGACTTGTTTTTCTGAGATTGGTCAGCACCCAGTAGGCCTTTACTAAAGTTGTTTGAATGAATGAAGATTGAATAATCCCCTCGAAAATTATACAATTTTTGCAAAACAATTATTTGTTGTTGTTGTTTGTTTTCTTTACTGGCAAGATTGTTTTAAGAAATTGTGATGGATCTAAGTTAATATATTGTATTTCCTTGCGAAAATATGTTTTCAGTGCCAGATGTAGCAAGAATTTAACAACAGATTTTATTGGTTGGGGATTATGTGTGTAATAAATACTGCACTAAGTAGTCATAAACTGCATCCCAATTTCAGAAGTATTGAAAATAAAAATAAGAGAATGAACATGTGTAAGTTCCCATCCTCCACCCTTTTTTGAAGACCTGTATCACACATTCAAGACACACTCATCTTTTTTTCTTTAAAAAAGAAAAAATCTTCCACGACTTTCAAGGTCAGCTGTAGATGTCTGTATTACTGCAGACTCCATGGGAATATCCAGTAGATCAATATCTGAGCGGGGAAAAGGTCACCACACACTTGCTTCCCACAATTTACAGGAAATTGAATGTTCCAGATCTTACACCTTAAGAAAAAAACCAAAAAACAAAAAAACAAACTACAATTGGGAAAGAAAGAAAAACTTGGGTTGGAAGTCCCCTCCTCTAAGATTTTATTCTTGGCAAGAAAATTCTATGATTATTGTTATTTGCTTTAAAATTGAGTTTTTCTGCACATGCACTTCCAGTAAAACTGTCCAAAACAAAAACAATCAGTCTTGACTTTTCCTTACTTATCCTTATGTAGTTTTCCCGCTGGGTAAGGGTAAGTTTACCCTTCTGTGTTTATTACTGGAGTCACTATTCATTCCCTTAATTTCTTCAGGGCCTTGGCTCAGAAAACTGGGAGTTAATAATTATATTTAGTAGTAATGATAAGCATAATTATATGTTATGTATAGCTGTGTGCTTAGTCGCTCAGTCCTGTCTGACTTTTTGTGACCCCATGGACTGTAGCCTGCCAGGCTCCTCTGCTCCAAGGGGATTCTCCAGGCAAGAAAACTGGAGTGGGTTACCATGCCCTCCTCCAGGAAATCTTCCCAACCCAGGGATTAAACCCAGGTCTTCCACATTGCAGGTGGATTCTTTAACAGCTAAGCCCCCAGGGAAGACCTACGTATAGTTAGAATATATAAATGTAAACCAGCTTTGAAATTTTTAAAATACCTTCATACACTTATTTAATATGGGTAGGGTTCCAAATAGGAAAAGGAGTACGTCAAGGCTGTATATTGTCACCCTGCTTATTTAACTTCTATGCAGAGTACATCATGAGAAATGCTGGGCTGGAAGAAGCACAAGCTGGAATCAGGATTGCTGGGAGAAATATCAATAACCTGAGATATGCAGATGACACCACCCTTATGGCAGAAAGTGAAGAGGAACTAAAAAGCCTCTTGATGAAAGTGAAAGAGGAGAGCGAAAAAGTTGGCTTAAAGCTCAGCATTCAGAAAACGAAGATCATGGCATCCGGTCCCACCACTTCTTGGCAAATATATGGGGAAACAATGAAAACAGTGTCAGACTTTATTTTTTGGGGCTCTAAAATCACTTCAGATGATGATTGCAGCCATGAAATTAAAAGACGCTTACTCCTTGGAAGAAAAGTTATGACCAACCTAGATAACATATTGAAAAGCAGAGACATCACTTTGCCAACAAAGGTCCGTCTAGTCAAGGCTATGGTTTTTCTGGTGGTCATGTATAGATGTGAGAGTTGGACTGTGAAGAAAGCTGAGCGCTGAAGAATTGATGCTTTTGAACTGTGGGGTTGGAAAAGACTCTTGAGAGTCCCTTGGACTTCAAGGAGATCCAGCCAGTCCATTCTAAAGGAGATCAGCCCTGGGTGTTCTTTGGAAGAAATGATGCTAAAGCTGAAACTCTAATACTTTGGCCACCTCATGCAAAGAGTTGACTCATTGGAAAAGACTCTGATGCTGGGAGGGATTGGGGGCAGGAGGAAAAGGGGACGACAGAGGATGAGATGGCTGGATGGCATCACCGACTCGATGGATGTGAGTTTGAGTGAACTCTGGGAGTTGGTGATGGACAGGGAGGCCTGGCATGCTGCAATTCATGGGGTCGCAAAGAGTCAGACACTACTGAGCGACTAAACTGAACTGAACTGAAGGCAGTTATTGGGCTTCCCTGGTGGCTCAGATGATAAAGAATCCTTCTGCAATGCAGGAGACCTGGATTTGATCCTTGGGTCAGGAATATCCCCTGGAGAAGGAAATGGCAACCCACTCCAGTATTCTTGTTTGGAGAATTCCATGGACAGGGGAGCCTAGAGGGCTATAGTCTATGGAGTCGCAAAGAATCAGACACAACTGAGTAACTAACACACACACAGGGCAGCTATTATTAATTCTCTAAAGGTGAATAAATGGCAATAAATAAGCAACTTGCCCCAAAAGTTGGCAGCTATTAGATGGCAGCTAAGGAACTAGAACTGGTGGTATGGAAAAGCTTTGTTCAGTGAACATGGGAAAACCTTCCTACTCTTTCTTATTTCCTCAGCTAGTACTTTCTTTGTGGTTGATTATTTAAAGGAACTATCTAATTAAAACAAGTGCATTTTACTACCCCTGCTAATGTTAAAGGAGATCACCATGAAAAATAGATCACCTGTTCAGGCTACTTTTCCTTCTAACCATCTCTTGAATTAAACCACTTTTCTTTATTTACAGGACACAATCCTAACCCATGCTGTCACCTCTCTGCTAAGATGTCTCCAGTAGTTATCTAACAACCCCCTATTTCCACACTCCCCTCACCTCTGATGCTCCTATCTTTTCTATGTGTACCCCCATAGAAACTACTGCATTATGTCTCTGCTTTTTAAAATAAAGATCCCTTATCTCTCTCACCCTGTCCATGGTTTTACCCATTCAGATCTCTCTGGAATAATTTTTCCCCTATTTTCTCTCCTGCTTCTCAAGTCCAGTCTCACAGGCCTCTTTCAGACAAAGCCAGCTCCTTCCCAACCCACATGCTATTACCTCTGCCTGGAGATTTCTCTCTCTCCCTCTGTCACCTAGTTAACCCTTACTCTCCCTTCAATTTTTAGTTCAAACACCACTTCATAAAAACCCCTCACTTCCCTGACATGTCATTTTCCTCTTTATAACAGTATTCACTTTCCCCCTGGGGTGCTACCAGAGGGGTACTACCAAAGTAAACCTACCACTGTGGTGGGTTTACTTTGATTGTTTGATCAGGTGCTGCAAAGGAAAAGGTTAACAGTGGGTCTGTGACACATTCTACCTTGGAAACGCCTAAGATAATTTTTTTCTTTAACCCCAACCACGTTTCTTGCAAATATTAACTCATGCAATTTACTAGCTTCTGAGTATTAAGCTGCTGCTGCTGCTAAGTCGCTTCAGTCGAGTCTGACTCTGTGTGACCCCACAGATGGCAGCCCACCAGGCTCCTCTGTTCCTGGGATTCTCCAGGCAAGAATACTGGAATGGGTTGCCATTTCCTTCTCCAAATACTAAGCAGCTAGGAAAGTTTATAACAAAATGTACCTGATCTGTCTGGCCTAAGTGTGTCTGTAATGTATGGATTTATGAACAGCAGCTGTGCTGATGAGTGCAAGTTAATCACATGGCTAGAACTGGACTGTGAGATGATGGGATGTATAAGCTGTGAGACTACAAACACTAAGAAGCTTCCCTTTGCTTAATTCAAGCCAAGCAAACAGCCTTTACTCCAAAACTCATCATAGTGAACAAAACAGGAAGCTACATCTGATGGGTTTAGGCCTGCTAGCTATTGCTGTACCATATTTTGTTGATATTCCTTTCTGATAATTTGTGAAGTTTGATGACTAACAACTCTGCCTTTTATTCCTACATAAGTGAAATATTTGTATTTCCTCCTTGTTGTCTCATGAGCTCCATGAAAGCAGAAAGATAGTTGGTTTTTTTTTGGAAGATATTGTTCTATCTGACAGCTAATTCCTATTTTCTGGCCCAGTATTTAGCACATAGTATGTGCATGATGAACATTTCTGTGGCACAGATCAGTAGAGATCATCATATCCAATTCTTTTCTGCCTGCACTCATGAGAAAACATACAGCTTCCCACACAGTGACGTCCGGATCACATGGTTAATACTGGCCAGCAGATGTTGAGAGGAAGTAACATACATAACTTCAGGTAGAGGCTGGTAGTTTAGATATAAACTGCCCACACTATTTCCCCTCTAGCAAATGCTGAAAACTTGTGTTGAGATGGTTTTATGGAAAGATGGCAGAGCTTCTGTCATTTCTGGGTTCTAACTAGTGTGTAGAGAATAGCCATTCCTCCTACCTGTGTTGGGTATATACCATGAGCCAGCAATACTAACTGATTTTGTGAAGCTCCTGAGATTTTGAGGTTAATTTGTTACCTGTATGTAATGTAGCCTATGCTGTCTAAGGCATGAATGAGCAGTTGGCAGGCAAGACCAGGTCTAAAACCACTCTAGAGTACACTGCCTTCTCATTCTTTTCCCTTGAGTCTTCCATTGTCTCCCTTTCTTCCCAAAATACAAACTAGTAAATGAGAAACGAGAGAAGGGTCCTGCGGAAATAATAGATTCATCTTAAACTAATCTTTCAGGTTAACTATTTAGTAACAATATGTTACTTCTCTACGCCATGTCAGTTAAGTATTAGAGTATTATAGAGTACAAGTATTAACTTGTACCTCCTGTATTCTTGGTCTGTATCCTCACAGGGAATTCAACCACAAATTTTATTATAGGTCTCAAAAATTTGGGTATGCGTAAGATTTATCTTAATAATTCGGTTTAAGTACCAAATTTGAGCAGTCTGTCCAAGAATCCATTGGATTTATGTGAGTCCAAGGCATATGCATTTTAAATAGCCCATCCCAGGTGTTCTGGTTTATATAGTTTTCAAGCCTCACTGGTAAAAACTACTATAAACGGTAGTTGTAAAGGCCTAATAACATGGGAACTTTTTCATTTATGTCAGTGGTTCTCAAACCTGGCTATATATCAGAACCACTTGGGAACTTTGAAAACAGTATCAGGGCACAGGCCATACCACAGACTAATCAAGTCTGATGGTGTATATAAATGAATCTATATCCTGCAAACTATGGCTAATTATTGCTTAGCAGGTCTCCTTCTTACTGTGGCAGAAAACAATCAAAGTACAAGCGCATCAACAAGACTGCAACCCTGGTTGCACTTTAGAATCGCTGGAAGGCTTTAGAAAGAAGCTGGAGAGTCCTGACTCCAGGCTCTATCCTAGATGAATTAAATCAGAATATCTGAGTGTGGCGCAAGGAATTGGTATTTTTTTTAGCTCTCCAGATGTTTCTAATAAATACCTAGTATTGCCATCTAATCTATAGACTACTCGGGGTGGGGAGAAGGAATGAAATCTAAAAACCCTATGCGCAGTCAGTTCTGTTTCCTTTTTACAGAACTATTTACAGATATTCATGTTTTTTACCTAATCTCAGGTAAAGACAAACTATCTACCCAAAGAATAGATAAATGAGTACAGTCAAGATGGAGAAAGACAAAAGAGGACAGGAAGAGTGGTAAGCAAGGAGTCATGCAATATCTGGTTACATCTGAATGGGTGCTGTTAGATACAGTCATTGAAAGTCTGCTAGTTTACAACAGGAGACCTTTATAAAGGTTCTTGAAGTAGAAGAGACAATTTGTGTGGAGAGATTCTAATGACGATGACGCTCAGTCGCTCAATCTTGTCCTACTCTTTGCGGCCCCACGGACTGTAGCCCACAGGCTCCCCTGTCCATGAAATTTCCCAGGCAAGAATACGGGAGTGGGTTGCTATTTCCTTCTCCAGGGGATCTTCCCAACCTAGGATCAAACCCACGTCTATTCCATCTCCTGCATTGGCCAGTGGGTTCTTTACCATTAGCACCACCTGGGATAATAATCATTTGAAATTGAAAGTCTCAGGTTTCTTCAGTAAAACTTAAAAGTTGGGTTAGAGTCATGATGAGGAAAGAGAAGTAAAAGAATTCCAAAAGTTTCCCCTATGGATCAAAGCAAAAAAAAAAAAAAAAAAAAGGGGAAGGGGAGGAAGGGCAGAAAAAAAAAAAAAAATATTCTAAAGTTTTCATCCTTTATGGATGGAATATCACATGGGAATAGAGACTTTTGATGAAGGAAATTGTTGTTATATTGGTTTCATATATATTGATAGGATATCTTAAAATAAGTATCCACAATGCAAAGGTAATCATGAATGGCATGGAAAAATAATATATGACCTGTAACACTGGAAATGAATAGCACTTCATCCAGAAGAGCAAAACCTTAGTACCAGGTTTTAATAAAGGGTACCAGCAGTCCCATTATTTCCTTTCCTGCCTCTTACTGTAGATAATGCCTCTAAGCGTGCACTCTCTTCTTATGTAGTGGGACACATCCCCTGTCTCTTCAGTGATATATCTCCAGAAATTTCCCTTAATCTCCCATATTATCACTGTTTCACTGTCTACTGGATCATTGACATCAGCAATCAAACGCACTATCATTTTTTTTTCTTGTATTTAAAAATCTTCGTTTCACTTCTCCTGTGAGTTGCAGTCCTGTTTATATACTCTGAAATTCTTTCTCTTCTAAACTGTCTTTAACAATCAAATTTTCTGCACCCCACCAGAGCACCAGGATTTTTGGTCAGATTTCTATATCTAAAGTCAACGTTCAATTCTCAGTCCACATTTTACGCAGTCTTTCAGCCACAATTAACAATGGTAATCCCCCTCTTCACTGATAATATTTCCTCACTTGTCTTCTAGAATACAATATAGTTTTCCTCCTCTCTTACTTTCCTCCTCTTTCCCTACTCTTTAACAGTCTCATTGCTGGTTTCTTATCTTAACAACTTTATCCTGAATTGCCCCAGGTTCATTTCTTCCACCTCTTCTCCAGTTACATGCAAAGTCTTGGTAATCTCATCCTGCTCATCAGTACTGATTCCCACATTTCTACCTCTGGCCAACTCTAGACTTGATGTCCAATTGCCCACTTAATATCTCCATCTGGATGTGTAATACACATCACAAATCAGTATGTACAAAATTAGTGATATTCTTGACTGAGCGACTGAATTGAACTGACTGAGTGATATTCTTGCCTCTATGTGTAGCCTTCCCCATCGGATTTAATGTCAATTCATTCTTTCAGTTGCTCTTTACAAACAACCCATTCGACCTTATTTCTTTTTTTCTCTTCCCCTTGTTCAGTTTTCTCAATGACATTGCCTCCTTACAGATCCTCAGATTTGTCATTCATGTTTTCTTAGGGTCTTCTGCCTGGCCAGTTCCTCTACCGGGACCCCTCTTCCCTCAAATATCTACAAGGCTATCTCCATTTTTTAGCTTTGAGACTTTGCTCAAATTACCGACTTTTAATTGAGGCTATGCCAAAGCTTTTGACTGTGTGGATCACAATAAACTGTGGAAAATTCTGAAAGAGATGGAAATACCAGACCACCTGACCTGCCTCTTGAGAAACCTATATGCAGGTCAGGAAGCAACAGTTAGAACTGGACATGGAACAACAGACTGGTTCCAAATAGGAAAAGGAGTACGTCAAGGATATATATTTTCACCCTGCTTATTTAACTTATATGCAGAGTACATCATGAGAAACGCTGGGCTGGAAGAAGCACAAGCTGGAATCAAGATTGCCGGGAGAAATATCAATAACCTGAGATATGCAGATGACACCACCTTTATGGCAGAAAGTGAAGAGGAACTAAAAAGCCTCTTGATGAAAGTGAAAGAGGAAAGTGGAAAAGTTGGCTTAAAGCTCAGCATTCAGAAAACAAAGATCATGGCAACCGGTCCCATCACTTCATGGGAAATAGATGGGGAAACAATGAAAACAGTGTCAGACTTTATTTTATGGGGCTCCAAAATCACTGCAGATAGTGACTGCAGCCAAGAAATTAAAAGACACTCCTTGGAAGGAAAGTTATGACCAACCTAGATAACATATTGAAAAACAGAGATATTACTTTGCCAACAAAGGTCCATCTAGTCAAGGCTATGGTTTTTCACGTGGTCATGTATGGATGTGAAAGTTGGACTGTGAAGAAAGCTGAGTGCCGAAGAATTGATGCTTTTGAACTGTGATGTTGGAGAAGACTCTTGAGAGTCCCTTAGACTGCAAGGAGATCCAACCAGTCCATCCTAAAGGAGATCAGTCCTGGGTGTTCATTGGAAGGACTGATGCTGAAGCTGAAACTCCAATACTTTGGCCACCTCATGCGAAGAGTTGACTCATTGGAAAAGACCTTGATCCTGGGAGGGACTGGGGGCAGGAGGAGAAGGGGACGACAGGATGAGATGGCTGGATGGCATCACCGACTCAATGGACATGAGTTTGAGTGAACTCCGGGAGTTGGTGATGGACGGGGAGGCCTGGTGTGCTATGAGTCATGGGGTCACAAAGTGTCAGACACAGCTGAGCAAAGGAACTGAACTGAACTGACCCTGAAGACCCTATTTAAAAATGACTTCCACCCTCACATTACAACTTTCCGAATCTCCCTTACCCTAAACTATTTTCACAGTAACTCATCACCATGTAAAATACCACTATTGTTGTTGTTCAGTTGCTAAGTCTTGCCCAACTCTTCATGACCTCATGGGCTGTAGCACCCCAGGCTTCCCTGTCCTCCACTATCGCCTGGAATTTGCTCAAACTCATATCCATTGAGTCAGTGATGCCATCTAACCATCTCATCCTCTATCTCCCCCTTCTCTTCCTGCCCTCAGTCTTTCCCAGCATCAGGATCTTTTCCAATGAGTTGGCTCTTCTCATTAGGTGGCCAAAGTATCGGAGCTTCAGCTTCAGCATCAGTCCTTCCAATGAATATTCAGGGTTGACTTCCTTTTGGATTGACTGGATTGATCTCCTTGTAGTCCAAGGGACTCTCAAGAGTCTTCTCCAGCACCACAGTTCAAAGGCATCAATTCTTTCATGCTCAGCCTTATTTATGGTCCAACTTTCACATGCATACATGACTACTGGAAAAACCATAGCTTTGACTATATGGGCCTTTGTATATAAAATATTATGTAACTTATAATTATTTTGTTGTTACTATGTTCCCCCTCCTATGAGAATTTGCATGTCTTTAGGCCATGGATCTTTATTTGGTTTCACCAATCGGTTTATCTTAATAGCTTAGAGCAATGCCTAGTACTAATAAAAGTCAATGAATATTCATTAAATAAATTAAATATATTTGTATCTAAGTACCATGAAGAAATATGATTCAGAGGATATAATCAGAACTCATTTTTATTTTAATCTAAATATTTTCTTAAAATTAAATCAGGAAGTCCATCCTCTGTCCCTGTGTGAAAACTCATACCTGTCCATAAGATCACTTTAAGGCAGACATTTTTAGGAAAGTCTTGATAATGACTATCTAATCCATATTGGAATGTGTTCTTTTGGGATCTAATTAGTAATTTTCTAAGATAAATTCTGCTCATGCTTTTGGTACCAGGGTGTCATTTTTTAATGAATGCACCTGAAATCCAGAAAGAGAAACCCATGGACCATCCCACTGACTACCTCAGACCTAAGGCTTTGTTGGATCAATGTGCACATGCTCAGTCACTTCAGTCATGCCTGACTCCCTGTGACCCATGGACTGTACCCTGCCAGGCTCTTCTGTCCATGGGATTCTCCAGGCAAGAATACTGGAGTGGGTTGCCATGCCCTTCTCCAGGGAATTGTCCCAACCCAGGAATCGAACCAGGGTCTTCTGCATTGCAGGTGGATTGTTTAATAGCTGAGCTACCCAGGAAGCCAATAATTACCATTATTTCTCTCTAAATTCATACCTTGGATTTGTGTCAGGAACAATTCAACAATAAATATTTAAGTCTAGAAACAAAAGACTCTTTTGTGGAAAGCAAAACTTGCTTTGTAAGAGTGAATGGTCATTGGCTTGTCTGCTGAGATATGAGGTGTCAGCCAGGCAGACAAGTGACAGAGGGTAAATATTCTGTGCCTTCTCCCCATCTTCACCACCCCTTCTCACCACCCCTCCAGCTCTCCAGACACCCAGCTTTGCAATTTAACTTCGAAAGATACTCTGAAGTGGAGCTAGGTGGCTAGGATGGGGGCTTAGGCTGCCCACTCACCTGTTCTCCAGGAGCCGGTACTCCTGGGCAATAGCCGAAGAGAGAGCCAATCCTGGGCTCACAGCAGCTCAAAGAAGTTCAATTTGTTATAAACACTTCCCTCAGCAGGAGTGAACTGTAAGACAGAGTCTACATTTGTTTCTGGCTGCTTCTTGATTGCTAGCTTCCTTTATTTCCCACTAGCTTGCTGTTCTGCCTGATTTGTCCAGGGTTGTAACACCAAAGGAGGTGGTGAAGAGGAGGAGAGAAGAAAGTTCTTCACAGATGCTGTCAAATCACAGCTGTATGCTTTCTCGGCTTATCTATGTGTGAATCTGGTTCTTTCTAGGGCACTCTCATGGGTTCTTCAGGGGTTCCTCAATGGGTTCCTCAGACCACAACTTATTTTTCAAGGGAGAGGCAGTCTTTCTAGCCTCCAGTTTTATATTGGTTTTCTAGATTCCGGGAAAACTGCCGTTTTAAGCTGTACTCTCTGACAGAAGCTGAAATATCTCCAAGTCTACTGTCTCCTTGGTAGGTCTCACATGTACCCAGTGCCCTATTCAGCGCTGGAGGGAATTCCAGGGCTTCTCGGAAGCAGGCATATTTGCTGCCCCAGGCTACTTTTAGTTTTCTTTGAGGTGAGTCACACACCAGTTCCTGCATTGCCTAACTTCAGAGAACACGTTGTGCTCCCCAAAGGATGCTGTTTTAGCCTCTCTTGAAAGACCCAAGGTTATGAAATGGCCTTCTGTCATCTCATTCCATTCTTTTGGGGAAAGATATTTCTTCAGAAACCTTCTATCAATTTTCACACACCTCATTTTTTTTTTTTTAATAATCTCTTTGAGATGAATTTTTAGGGTCATATTACTAGTTCTTATCATTTTGAAATTTCGTCAGATCTGTCCTGAATCTTAAAAGTTTATATCCATTGTATTATGGTATCCCCCAGGAAACTTTAACATCTTTTAATATATATATATATATAGAGAGAGAGAGAGAGCGATGTATACTTTCCTTTTTATATACATGTATTTGTAAACAGTTGATTAAATCTGATATAAACTTGCTAGGTAGTTTACACGGGTTACTATGAATCCGGTGAGGGTAGGGGAATGATGTAGGGAAAGGAATGAGAAAAGTCAGAGATGGAAGGACATTAAAGAAAATGTTGAATGAATAACATATTTTCATAAAATCTCCCAGCATCTTATATTATTGCCTTTTAAAAATACTTTTGTGTGTATTAGTATACGTGCATTTTTATGATCAGGTCACCCAAGGTGGCCATTCTCTTGCTCTCCGTACATTCCCTGTCCGGCCCAGTGCCTACTTCACCTACACTCTAATCACCTGACTGAGTTTCCCACATACTTGCCTCAGCCCCAGCTAATGATTGTTCTAACCTTTAGATCAGAACATCTCCACCTGGTAGCAATTAAAGAGGTGGTGAGGGGCGGGCCCCTCCGCTAGTTTCGCTGGTAACCAAGGAGCCAACCAGATACCAGTTCCCCCTATAACTGGTAACCTTCCCCCTCCTCTGGGGAGTGAAATCTGCCGCTATTTCCTTGCTTTCCTCTGCACATGTTCAGATGTCACTCCAGAACCTTGCTTCAGACAAGTAAGTTTCCCCATCCATATAACACTGATGTCTCTGTTCCTCACTCCAGTCTCTCTTCAGTCTTGCGGCTAGGCGAGTATGGGGCTTACTGGATTGCGGGGTGCAGCCCGACAGTACTCATGTATTTTTGAGAGAAAGAGGTCTTAAGTGAAAATTAGGTTCAGAGTGCTAATTGTGATTCTGTCTAGTTAAAAGAAAAATAAATCTCCAAATGTATAATACACAGTAATGTTTTGGTAAGAAGATGTGGAAGAAGTCATAGAAGTTGGACAGATATTAATATTGATTTCAGGAAAATGGAATAGGAAATATTTCAGAGGGAGATTTTATCTTTTGTGATATCTTTATATTTTTTCTTTTTCTATAAGTAACATGTAACCACATGAATAACCTTAAAGGAAATCAGTGCAGTACCGCTAAAAGTTCTGGGAGAGTAGTAATGGAAATCACCACTTACCTATCTTCTCCTTACAAGTAGCTAGAAAGGTATCTGCTAAGTAGGAAGACAAAAAACGGTGGATTTATCTCTGGATGTGAGAAAGTGGGGTAATCTGAAAGAACAACAGTGAGATACAGAATTGATTATGAAAGGAGAGAAGACTAAGGTCAAAGTGAACAGAATGAACCTTAAGAAGTTCTCAACTTACTAATGTCTTTTGTTCATTAGTATCCAATAACTTTGGACTAAGAATTTTGAAAAGCAAAACATTGTAGATTACCTCAAAATGGGGGATTTATGGGGGTAGGTACAGAAGGTATAAGGTCATAAAGTGTTGAAAGTTTGGCTGATTTAGTTGGTCATCAGGATGCAGGCTGAATAAGGAAACATGAAAAGCATTAAAGATAATCTAGGAAAATAGGCAAGGAGCATGCGTGCATGCTCAGTTGTGTCTGACTCTGCAACCCCATGGGCAGTAGCCCCCCAGGCTCCTCTGTCCCTGGAATTTTCCAGGTGAAGAATACTGGAGTAGGTGGCCATTTCCTACTCTAGGGGATCTTTCTGGCCCAGGAATGGAACTGGTGTCTCCTGTGTCTCCTGCATTGACAGATTATATCTGCTTTCCATTGAGAATTTAGCAATTGCCAGAGTAAAACCATGGTAAATCTTTGGTCACGTGTCCAGTTTTGCAACTTCTTTATTATGAAATAAGCCCCTTATTTTGAGGCTTTGTTATGTGGGAATCCATACTGGTCAATCAAGGCATTCTGGAAGCTTCCCATATTGATGATGTTACAGCTGCTAGAAGCCAGGAAGGAAAAATTATATCAAGAACAGGTGTCAGCTCCAATATGGACAGATTGCTGCCCCTTCTGGGGCTAGCATGTTTTGGTAATACTTTATTCCTAGTGTCAACATAAGAATTTTTCACGGACTTCAGGATTCCCTTTATTATTTTAATACACAGTAACTAAGTAATCAAAGGAACTTCCATGCCTCATCAGTTCCAGGGACGGTCTCACGTTAGAGACCGACCAGTGTGGCACTGAATGCACTCATCATAGAGGAACTTGACAGTTGCCAAATTTTATTCTGTAAAAGCTAGTTCATGTTTATTTTTGTGACTACATTGCCATGACCTCACCAGAGACATTAAGTGAGGGAAAACATAATTGCTTAATTAACTGCAGCTGCTAAAGTTGAGTCACCTGCAATTTCTGTATAAGATAAAAATATACCCCTTTACTATATGATAAAAGTTTATGGAAATTCATTCAATGTTTATTCAATAAAATTTTAGTCAGTGTTCATTGTATGCCAGTAGATACAAGCTTGTATGTGGGGACACAACAGGGAATCAGATATGACCCCTGCTCTCTGGGAGTAGATAATCCACTTACGAAGGAAGAGAGTTCATATTTATGTCTAGGTGATGGTTTGCAGTATAGATGGTTTTGTTTCTTTAGTGGATACAGTGTATGTATAATCTAGGGTGCAGGTGAAGACTACCATTGGGCTTAATGAATAACTCATTAGGCTGATGGTCTTCCAAACTTTGATTTTTGTATTCAAAATAGCCTATGTCTCTCAAAGAGTCTTCAAAAGATTAATATGTCATTTCATATCAGCAGTAAAAGAGGTATAGATATCAGAAAGAGAATGTGAAAAGTCTGTTGGATGTCGGACTGCCTGGTCTGATCTGATTTTCTTTTTTTTTCTTTGTCTTTTTGCTGCACTTTCTGGGAAGATTTCCTGTTTTATCTTCCAACTATTTACCTTCTACTGAACTTCTCATTTTTACAATTTTTTTTTAATTCCTAGGAATCAAGTGTTGCCATCAGTTCAGTTCAGTCACTCAGTCGTGTCCGACTCTTTGCAACCCCATGAATCGCAGCACGCCAGGCCTCCCTGTCCATCACCAACTCCCAGAGTTGACTCAGACTCAGGTTTATGGAGTCGGTGATGCCATCCAGCCATCTCATCCTCTGTCGTCCCCTTCTCCTCCTGCCCCCAATCCCTCCCAGCCATCAGAGTCTTTTCCAATGAGTCAACTCTTGAGGTGGCCAAAGTACTGGAGTTTCAGCTTTAGCATATCTCTGCATAAATGAATGATACCAGTATTTTCTTGTCCCAGCATTCTCTGTTTCTTCCAGTTTTTGTCCCATTTTTGATGGTTTATATCACCATACTCGACTTTAAAGACATCTTTTCTCTTAAAGGTCAGTCAGGACTTGGCGTTGTGAACATAGATAAGAGTAGAAGACAAAAAATTGGAATTCCTGTGTTACATGAGTTAATCTCTAAGTTTATGAGTTGATTGTTTCTGAGGAACATCTTGGACCAACATCTTGGGACAGTGTGATAGTTCAGGGGATATGTCTGTCTCCAGTGTTTGGAATGGTATTGGTCACTTAATCCTGCTGTTTGGGAAATATATTCTCCAAGATCCATCTGGGCCTCCCAGTGCAGAGACTCTTTTTCCCTTGGGTGAGAGACTAAACCTCTAGGCTTCTGCTGGAGATGGTGATCAATTCCCTGAGGTGTGGTATGAGAGAGGGATCCAACTTCTCAGTGTTTACCACAGTCCTTTAAGTCATTACCCACTTTCACACTTAGTGCTTCTGTCATTGTGCTTCTTGAAATACAAATTGTGTTGGTTCTTCATTTTTCACTACTGCCAAATTGAATTTTGTCCTTCTTGTATGTACTGAGCCAGTTATTCCTGTAAATTAGGGGGAAGTGTTTCCTCCATAAGGACACAGGTCCTCTGGGTGAACATAGAGTGAAGAGCTGGGTTTTTATATCCCACAGGCCCTCATATCTTCAGAAATCTGTATGCAGGTTAGGAAGCAACAGTTAGAACTGGACATGGAACAACAGACTGGTTCCAAATACAAAAAGGAGTACGTCAAGGCTGTATATTGTCTGCCCATTTAACTTACATGCAGAGTGTATCATGAGAAAGGCTGGGCTGGATGAAGTACAAGCTGGAATCAAGATTGCCAGGAGAAATATCAATAACCTCAGATATGCAGATGACACCACGCTTATGGCAGAAAGTGAAGAACTAAAGTGCCTCTTGATGAAATTTAAAGAGGAGAGTGAAAACGTTGGCTTAAAGCTCGACATTCAGAAAATGAAGATCAGGGCATCCGGTCCCATCACTTCATGGCAAATACATGGGGAAACATTGGCAGACTTTATTTTTTGGGGCTCCAAAATCAGTGCAGATGGTGACTGCAGCCATGAAATTAAAAGACGCTTACTCCTTGGAAGGAAAGCTATGACCAACCTAAACAGCATATTAAAATGCAGAGACATAACTTTGCCAACAAAGGTTCTGTCTAGTCAAGGCTATGGTTTTTCCGGTAGTCGTATATGGATGTGAGAGTTGGACTATAAAGAAAGCTGAGCACTGAAGAATTGATGCTTTTGAACTATGGTGTTGGAGAAGATTCTTGAGAGTCCCTTGGACTGCAAGGAGATCAGTCCTTAGTGTTCAATGGAAGGACTGATGTTGAAGCTGAAACTCCAATCCTTTGGCCACCTGATGTGAAGAGCTGACTCATTTGATAAGACCCTGATGCTGGGTAAGATTGAAGGCAGGAGGAGAAGGGGGTGACAGAGGATGAGATGGTTGGATGGCATCACTGACTTGATGGACATGAGTTTGAGTAAACTCCAGGAGTTGGTGATGGACAGGGAGGCCTGGCATGCTGCAGTCCATGGGGTCGCAAAGAGTCGGACACTACTGAGCAACTGAACTAAACTGGCCCTCATCTTGGTGACTCAGATGGTTAAGAATCTGCTTGCAATGCAGGAGACCCAGGTTCAATCCCTGGGTCAGGAAGATCCCCTGGAGAAGGGACTGGCAACCCACTCCAGTACTCTTGCCTGGAAAATCCTATGGACAGAAGAGGCTGGCAGGCTACAGTCCATAGTATTTCTAAGAGTCAGACAGGACTGAGCAACTAACATTTTCTGGTCCTCATTTCAGCCTCTGTCATACACAGTGGCCATTCTCAGCACAGGCCCATTTGCTGTTCTTACCTCATCCTTGTGAATTTTTATTTTTAACACTTTGCTTTGCAAAAACTTAGATGAGTGGTTGTTTCCTGGAGGAAGATAAATTACGTGTATCTATTTGATCTATCATCATAACCCAGAAACAGTATTTAGAAATTTTAAGTCAGATAAATATTCTGGAGTCATTGTCTCAATAGATCTGTTTAGAGATGTGTATTCCACCTCTGTGGCTAAATAGAATTTTCTGGTCAGAACTCTCGAGACAGATCATGTAGCTACTGCGATCAGAATATTTCTGCATAAGCAATCCTGAAGAACATACTATTTGCAAAGCAAATCCAAAACCACATACTTTGCTTGAATTGGATAATATTAAAGCTTAGATGTCAGCTAGGATAAGCTTGATATTTAAAACTAATTAAGAAGTTGTGCAAATTGCACATAAATATATTACTCAGCATATCCTGCATGGCTCAGTAATTGCAGAGCTTTTTTCATCTCACTCAGTGACCTCCCATTCAAGGGTGAAAACAGAGATTTCTTTCTTTTCAATGATGGAAGCCAGGAGCTATTTACTCTTAAGCTAAGAGTTCCCACACTCCAGCTCTTCTAATGGGCTAGAAATTAGTACAGTTACAAGGGACTCTGAACTTTCTTTTTCTTTGCCACAGATGTAGGTAGGAATGCATAACATGGATCATCTTTATCGGAATTGAGGAATGTATTTTTAGACAAAAGACTTGTATAAGACACAGTTCTCTCAAATTCTCTCTCTCATTCTCTGTCTCTCCCTCCCTCCTTCTCTATTTTTTCTTTCTTTTTTTCAGGTTAGAGAATGCTTCAGTGGCCACTCTCTTTGCCCACAACCGATAATGGACCCTGTTCTTAGCAGAGAAATATCTTCAGCCAAATAAAATTTGCTAAAATATTAGATTTTTTATTTTTTAACTTTACAATATTGTATTGGTTTTGCCATATATCAACATGAATCCACCACAGGTATACACATGTTCCTCCTTAAAGCCTTTTGCAGTTTCTTATCACCTGTTCATTAAGGTTGGTATTCAGTGGCTTCACTTACAAAGCTTTCAGAATTTGCCTTCACTATAGCTTTACCACTTAGCATATATTTCCACCAAGTTGAATGACTTGGTATTTCTCTAAAAAATGTACACTTCCTTGATTTCATGGATTAATACTTACCAACCTCTCCATCTGGATTTTCTTTCTTCTCCTTCACCATAGGCACCTGTTAAATTTTATCCATTGATTAAGTCCCAGATCAAAAGTCATTTCTTCAGCTAAACTGGTCTTTTGGCTTTGCAAACTTTACAACATTAAATTTGATTTTATGTGAAATATTTTTATATAGTTTTTCTTACTCAATTTCAGTCACTTTAGGCAAATTCTTTTTTTAAAATAATTCTCTCCAAACAAATAGTAGCTACTTAGCTACTGAGTAATTCTTTCCTACGTGAGTGACATACTGAGTCTTGGAGATTTTGTTTTGCCAGTTAAATTTGTACTAGATTCTGTCTGGACAGAGAGAAGACATTTGTTTTATAAGGGACGTTTTGTTGCTTTTGTAACTTGGTGGTTTAAGTGGACTCGTACTTTACTTCTTCATGATGAGTATGATATATATTATTGTGAATTGATTGGATTTCCTTTGTGCCCCAGTGTCAGGCAAATTTTTGTAAATGTTCCACAAGTTTTTGAAACAATGTGTATTATTTATCTTTGTTGGAAATAAGAGTTTATATAAGAAATAATTTTTTGGAGAATTATATGCCAGGCACCGTTTGGGGCACTGGGAAGTATAATGTCATACACTCGTGGACTTTGTTCTAGTTTAGGGATTGGCAAACCAACCAATAAACATATGATACTATGTCACATCATGTTAAATGCTAAAAGCAATTATAAAGAAGTGTTATGAAAAGTGGTTAAGTCTTTTCTAAAGAGATTATTGAGTATAAATCCAAATACAATGAGAGAGCAGGCCATGCTATGATGTGGGTGAATATCATTCCAGGCAGATAGAGCCACCATAGTGATGGCCCTGAGGATGAGATTAAGCTTGGACTACATGGCTAAAGTGATTAATCAAGAGGGAAATTAGGAGGAGGAGACAGAGTTAAAGGTGCAAGGTCATGTAGCACCTTGTATGCTGTGGAAAAGAATCTGAACTTTACTTTGAATGAGATGGAAGGCTATCAGATAGTTTGAGCAGGTACGCAGTATTATTAATTCGTAGGGGTGAGGCACTGGGAAATCAGTTGGAAGGTGATTTCAATCCTTTAGATGAATTCCTGGGTTAGGTGGAGGGCCCTGCATATGGTCAGAAGTGTTCAGATTCAGGAGACATTTAGAAGTTACAGATAAGCAGACTTATTCTGATGATTGAAATATGGATATGTTGTAAATAGAGGACTGAAGCATGACTCAGGGGTTTGGGGCATAAACATCTTAGGAAATTATGCTACTATTTAATGAGCTAGAGAAAACTGGGGAAAGAGCCAGTTGCTGATGAAAATCCTGCTGTCAAATCTTTCTTTTTAATGACTGGTTTTAATTTTTTTAAATTTGTCTTTGATACACTAAGCTTAACAGTGATGGGCATAGATATAGATAGCTTTTATTTACCCTGTTCAAATTATCCTGTCTATTCTATGAAAACATTTTTTTTCCAATTCTGGAACATTCTTTTGAAAGACAGCTATTCTTGCTATTTTCTCTTCTTAAAATTTCTGCTGCATATATATATTTTTTCTCTTTCTATTCTCCATGCTCTTAAACAACTTGGATCTTTGAATCAATTTTTTGATTTTCAACTACTTTATTGTTCAATTTATAAATTTAACAGTTAGTACTTAAGCTGCAGTACTAATGCTTTGGCCTTATGAAGTATCTAAAACAAGAGAAATTCAAAACACATGTAAAATCTGACTAGAAACTCTTAAGTCATTGCTAGAGGGGAAAAAAATGGATGAACCTAGAAATAGAATTTAAACATCTTAACTAAAACATGCTTCATTTTTTACTTCTAATAAATAGTACCTTTTGAAAATACTTTTGATTTCTATGAACTGCTTCAGACGTATCAAATCCATAAAATATTTTATAGGCATTCTAGTCCTAAGATCCAGGTAGATACTGTTTTTCTTATACATGTCCTTCTTTTCATATTTCAAAGCAAGAGTTTTATAGGGCTAATCTTGGGTGACAGTTTTAGCTACATATATATTTTAATTGGTTTAATATTTGACTTAATATCCTGAGATACAATAGTAATCAAATATTACCTTCCAATATCATAATTACTGTTTACCTTGCAAAATCATAAACTGTGCATTTTCTAGGCACTGACACATATTCTCTCAACACACCAGTGATTTATTGGAGAATCCTCACTTTTCAGTCAAAGTTCTGCAGTTAGATAATTTTCCAAAGCTATCCAGCTGATCAGCAAAGACTGGAATAACCTGATTTATCTGACTCCAAAACCTAAGTTACTGCTGCTATAGTACATCTTACAAAAGACTCTTGGTGAGAGTACTTTTATTTCAGTATGGCTTAGTCTGTGAATTCAGATTATTCTGCTTCTATAAGTTTTTTCAACCTGAATAAAATATAGATGAAAGCCCGATTAATATTTAATACAAATGCACAGGGAAGAGTGGGTGCTTACTGCCTTCTACCTGTGTGTTGCCAGGGTGATCTAACTCTGCCTTTTGTCTTGTGCTGCCTTCATGGAGGAGAAAGTTTCTCTGTCCCTGGAAGCCATTACTGGAGTGTACGTTATGTATCGTATAAAATAATAGTAAATCCACTCTTTAAAAAATTGCATTTTACTTTGTTTTTTGTTATATAAGTTTGAGGTGTTCAGCATTATGGTTTGATTTCTGTATATACTTCAGACTGATTATCATAAGTCTAGTTCCCGTCTGTTTCCATAAGTCTAGTTCCCATCTGTTACCATATGGATGGCCTCTTTCTCCCATTTTGCCCACCCCTGAATACCTTCCCTTGTGCTAATCACTAATCTAGTGTCTGTATTTTGAGTTTTTTATGATTCCATATATGAGAAAAATGGTACAGAATTTATCTTTCTCAGTCTGACTTATTTCACTTAGCATAATACCCCAAAGGGTATTTACCCTAAAGGGTAAAGCCATCCCTTTAAGGAGCAACACTTGACAGTACTTGATGAATGTTATTCATTTTTCCAATTCATTGTTTCATTGAGTTAATATTTGCCATTCAGCATCTCAGAGCTATACACAGAGACTCTGAAAGCTGTACATTCAAGCAAGTTTGGCAAAACAAAAAAATTTTTTTCAGCTGTTCTGCCTTACCCTGCTCTTAAATTTTGTTTTGTACCTTTCCCTCTCACCCTCTTAAAGGTGTTCAGTTCAGGTCAGTCACATCCGACTCTTTGCAACCCCATGAACTTCAGCATGCCAGTCCTCCCTGTCCATCAGCAACTCCAGTAGCCTACTCAAACTCATGTCCATCGTGTCATATTAGATCAAAATAATTGGATCACAAATTTCTATGTGTATCTCTCTCTAATTGTATATTTAATTTGCAATGTCTGAAACCAAAATATTCCTTATAGTTTTATTTCTTTATAACCCTTTAAGTGAAGTTGCTCAGTCATGTTCGACTCTTTGCGACCCCGTGGACTGTAGCCCACCAGGCTCCTCCATCCGTGGGATTCTCCAGGCAAGAATACTGGAGTGGGTTGCCATTTCCTTCTCCAGGGGATCTTCCCGACTCAGGTATTGAACCCAGGTCTCCTGCATTGCAGGCAGACGCTTTAACCTCTGAGCCACCATAACCCTTTAACCAACATTTTAAATTTATTTTCATTAGCTACTACTAGATTATATATTCAGGGGTATAATCTGGACAAAGTTGAACTTAGTGGGGTTTTTCCCCTAAATATGGAAGTCACATATTTGAAACCTAATAAAAGTATTACTTTACTTAAAGGAGGAGAGAGAGAGAGAGAGTGAGCCATTTTTCTATAGTTAAAAATAATATAAGTAATTAAGCCAGTACAAAATATTTTTTTGTTTGTTTGTGGCACTAAAACAATAAAATTTAAAAACTTTAAAAACATGTGTTTCTCTTCTCTCCAGGACTATGGAGATTTTCTTTCCCATTAATATATTATTTTCCTTCTTTTAGTGATATCTTTAATTGTCTCTATAATCTAAGCCCTACCTGACACTGCTTTCTAATCCTGCTTTTTTTGTACATGATCTTTGGAATCGGTTAGCATTTTAAGTGCATGGGTTTGTGCGAGATAGTCTATGTTGGCTACTGGCAATAGTTCACAAACTTTGGATATGTAAACACTACTGGTCTTTCTGGACAAAGCTAGTTGAAATATACTACCATGTCCAAGGAACTCCTGTGTTTATGTTTTCTCCTTGGTGACCGAGGCCTATACATCTCTCAGTAAGTTTTGAGAACTATTTTATTGAAAAAATATTTTATTCTGCAGGCAGTAAGTACTCAAAAAATACTCAGCCTAGTAACTAAAAAAGTCTCAGAAATAACCTCACTAGTTTTTCAGGAAAGCAAAACCATATGTCTTGATTTAAATTGCTATGGAAGCAATCAATAGAATTTTGCTCCCCAGCAAGAAATTAGATGTGTTAAAATTCAAGCAATACTGTAACTGACTAACCTGTCCATTGGAGAAAAAGTTTACATGAATGTGTCTCTATTATTACCCACAAATTTACTTACTTTTATGCTGCTTCCAAAGCACAAAGGAATTAGGGTTTGTTTTTGTTATGTATTTTATGAGTTTCTAGACTTATTTAAGAAAACAGGTTTATTTGACAAAGTAAGTTTGTTTTTTTTTTAATTATTCAGAACCATTCTTGATCCAGACTTATTTTGAAGAGTAGGAAATGAGGCATTTTGATTCCATGATATCATTTCTAAAAGAGTCTAAGATTTTATAGCAGGGCATATCCTTTCCCATTATTATTATTTTAAAGTAAGATAGTCTAAGGATTTTTGAAGACTCCATTCTGTAAAATCAGTGCTTATCTGATTATATTAGTTAGCAAGGAACAGAAGTCATTTAAGAATCAGTCCATCTAAGGAAGAAGACAAGGGGGATTTTTGATCAGTATTTTGGTTTCTAAAAGATAATGCTACCAGAGAAATGGTACTTTGTAGAGCAAATTTGAATATTGTGGTGTGCCAGGGGCAGTGGTGATAGAATTTAAAAGTCTCTTCAGAATCAATAATTTGCTATCCTATTTAAAACAAGTTTTCTTAAGAGTTTCATTAGAGCTGGTCCATCTTCAAGAAACTGATAATCTCAAGATATATGGTCAAATTCCTATTTCTTACACTGCAAAGCAGGAGTTATAACTTGGTTATTCCATCAAGAAAACAGCCTGTGAAGATGACCTGTGTGAGATGACAAGCCTGCTGCTGCAAATGACATCTGTTTTCTCTCTCCAGCTCTGCAAACAGCAGATAACAAGTGAATTAAATCATCCCAAATAATTTCCCCACACTGCATGTGAGGAAAAGTAATTACAAATGGAAGAGAATCAGTCATTAGTTATTCAGAACTATTTTAATTCTTTCCATTGGCAGGTCTCAACTGTTTGTTGTAGTTCTATTAAGAATTAGAAAAAATCATTAATATGAGACCCATGTCTTGATTACAGTAGCTACTATGTAACATTTTCAGGAGAATCTAGATCCTTGAGGGGAAATTAAGGTTTAAAAAAGAACCCACAAATCTTGTGTTTTTAAAATTGTTAAGTATTCAAATCTGTAATAAGTTATGGTTCAGACAAGAAAATAATTAAACTTGATAGCAAAATGCATGTAGGACTTAATTTATAACTTCAGTGTGGGTCAGTGACATCTGACAATTTTACCCAAACAGATTGGTGGACCTCATCTCCAGAACTTCAGAAAGTTGGGTTGGGGCCTGAGTATTTGCATTTCTAGAGGATCCTGGAACCACACTTTAAGAGTTGCTATATGAAACAGTATGATATTCTTAGTGTTTTTCTCTTAAGATTATTTATTATGCTATTGAAAGAGGGATTTACTTTGGCATCTCTATAATAAACACTTCTGAATAGCATCCAAGGGGAAATTCCTGTTATGAGTTTTTTCCTTTTTGTAGTGAACAGCATTATATTTTTAAAAATCTTAACCTAAGATGGTTCTTTAGTTATAACATATGTTACATATTATAACTAACAGCAAATTTATGGGGAGATGAGATTTTTGGCAAAATCAGTCATTTGGAATAAATCAAGAGGTGCACAACAAATGATTAATCAGTCTCTGAGGAATGTGGAAAATTGGCAAAACATAATAATTCCCATTGTCTGATTTACAAGCCTAACCTGAAGGGAAGGAGCAGTGCTGAGTTCCATTGTAACAAGTGGCAAGGCATGTAAGAGAGTGGAGTAAAAGTTCAGAGAAGTACAGAGAAATTTGGAATCAGGGAGGTTAAAAATGGTGAGAGAACCAGTGATTGTAAGAAGGAATCTGGTTAAAGGAGGAGATGAGAAAAACATAGCATTGGGCTACAGAATTGAATAAGCAGTTCAATACATCTCGCCAGCCCTTGAAAGAAGCACTGAGTCAACACCAAAAGCCCAGAGAAAATGAATGCCACTATGTCCTGTGGGTCATTTAATGAAAAGGCATGCTAATATTCCCTAAAATATTTGATTATAGTGTACTGATTGTTAACTGTGACAGGTACAGAGAATTTGAAATATTTGGCATACTGTTCACAATATAGGGAAATATGCAGCATACTTTAGATATTTCCATTCTATTTCAATAAAAACTAGTTTAGAACTCCCAGGTGTTGTATTAAATTGCATGTGTATAAGTAAATAAATGTTGACATATATATTAGACAAATATCTTCTAACCCAGAAACATGGAGAAGGTTTATATAATTTTCCAAAATCATGGAGCTAGGAGTAATAATTAAAGTGAAGTTAGAATAATACGTTTGTTCACAACTTGGTACCAGTCATTTGAAGTATTTCACAGATATATTTTATGAATATTCATTATGTATTTTTCAGTTAATAATTATAATTAATATATGGAGTAGATAATGTTATTCCTATGTTATAGATGAGAACTCTGGGGTACATCGAGGCTAAGTAATTGCCCAAGGCCACACAGCTACTCAGTGGCAGAACTATGCTAAAAGATCAGTGTCTTCTGCTCCAGGGATTAAGATCTCAAAAACTGTGCTTAACTGTCTCAGTAGTTAGTTTGTGCCCTTTCTGGGATTTTAATTTATGTGGATCACAGAGGTCAATCAAGACACATATCATACAAAAATAATGGTAGATAGAGGTCAATATGTGATGATTCAGCTTGGCAGGCCAAAACTTTCTCAGTGTTGTGAAAAACCATGAGGCCATGTCTGGACTAATAGAAACTAGTCCATGGTCAATTAGTGACATCTGCCAGAGATAGGGGAGAGAAAAAGGATCGGAGTGTCGCGAGTTGCTGTTCCTACAGTAGAAAAGAAGGAACGTTGCAAACTGTATAGATCATGGTGAATTGAGTAGCATTTTTTTTCTAATTGAAAAGTTTTCCCAAATTAAAATTGTTTTGAGTTCCATGGCAGCAAGGCAGGGATGGTGAAAGGTTTATTTTATTACATGATAGATTATCTACTTTACTGAATAGAAGAGTAGCCTGTGCAAATTTGTACTTTAGTCGGTAAAATGTTAATTTAAACATGCTTCTGAGAAGTGGCCACATGGACGTAGCTTTCTAATCTTCCAACCTGAGATTCTAGGTCATATTGTTAAACTGAGCAGAGCCTTTATGGTCTGTGTACATAAGCTAGTGTGCATGTATGGTAAGTCACTTCAGTTGTGTCCAACTACTTGTGACCCTATGGACTGTAGCCTGCCAGGCTCCTCTGTCCATGGGGTTCTCCAGGCAAGAACACTGGAGTGGGTTGTCATGCCCTCCTCCAGGGGGATCTTCCTGACTCAGACTTTCTAACTTTGATTTGCCTAAGCTAATTACTTGCATTATAGGTGGGCATATGTCAGGCCTTTTATTAGGGCCCAGTACTCCTCCTTGGTAATGATTCTTTGACTCTCTTAGCTATGCTTTCAGGGCTGCATCCTTTGAGTTCTTCCTTTTCTGTAAGAAATGGTACATGTTTGTGCTTAACTAGGGTAGCTCACTCTTACTTTACAAGATTGGGTTCTCCAAGACGTGTTTTAATTTTGAACTCTGACCCTTTTAGTTGCGCCCACAGTACTTCTAGTGATGTCATTTTTTGTAGACATTGTGAGTTTCTTATGAATCTCATTGAGGATAAATCCGTAAGAAAAGTTGTTCTCTGGGAGAAGCCTCTCTATCTTAGGTGAGAACAAGGTATCGTGGGACAGCATCCTTAAGGTTTTTAGAAGTTGTTCTGAGTCGTTGAGAAGGTCTATAAGGCACCCTAGTTATTCCTGAAGTCTCCACAGGGAGTCTTACAGTCACACATTAGGTGAAGCCAGGTTTTAGTGGCAGTACTCTTGCTTTTTTCCTTGCTCTGAGGCCATTTCTTTGAGTCTTTTGCTGTCTGGAGAGAAAGTTATTTATTTATGAACACAGCACGTATTGAATACTTTATATTTTTCTCTAAATTATGATAGAAAGTTAGACGATTGTGATTGATTTCCCTAAAACTGGATCCAGATTCAAAGGTGAAGTAACTTGTGGTTAAGGCTGATCAGGTGCTGACACCACTGGGCCATAGGAAAGTAGAAGAAGAAAGAAACCTGGTACCTGCTGTGTCAAACAATGGTACATAAATAAAAACAGAAGGTTTACTTACTCCAGCTGTTGAAAAATGAAATTTGTGAAAAGTCTTTGCACTTAGTAGAACATCTAGAGTTTAGAAATGTAAAACTGAAGAGATGGCATTAAAATTACATGGAAAAATATTTTTTACTTACTTCCCAGGAACATCGGGACTAAAACTAATGATTATGAAGTGCTTTGAAAACATAACTGCATTGCATACCATCAGCCTTGGGGCTAACCTCGAGTAGGGTTCACAGCAAATCAATTAGTCCTGGATCGTCCTGGCAGCACTGACAAGTATCATTAGTACTGGAAACCATAGACAGCCACCGAGGACCTGCCCGTGATTACTTCCTGAAAGTCTTAGTTTTCAGTCTGTGGAGTGGAGCTGCCCTGGCTGCACATTATAACACAAGTAATTATTCATCAAAACTTGTCTTGCTGCAAGCAATTTATTCCTCTCACCACAGATGTCCCCTGTTCTGACCCAGAGCAGCATGACTGTGGGCTAAAAATAGCTACACAATGCAGCAGGAAGCCATGGTTAGACTGCGTTTAAATGGTTCTTATGCCTTTGGATTCAGAGCACTTTCCTTGCATGGATTAACCCTAGAAGAAATCCTGGAAGGTAAAGATTATCTTATCCCCTCTTGTGCTTTAGTCCTTGTAGTTATAAAGCACGTTTCTTTTTGCAGATAAACTCTGCTTTGCCTGGCACTTCATCCTTTCTCTCTGTTTTACACATTTACCATTTTTTGTTTGCTTCTTTTGATGTAGTTGGAACTGGGAAATGGGAATATCAGTTCTGCACCTGTCGCTCTACTCTCTGATCACACCACATGCTCAAAAAACATACTCATTAACAGCTATTATGTGTAAGTACATGCTAGGCACTATGGAGGATAAGCATACAACCCTTATTCTCCTACCCATCAGCTTCAGGAAAATCAAATCATTAAAGTAACAAGCAGAGAAGCATTTAATTCTCATCCAAGGATTTGCTGATAAAACCTTTAATGTTCCTGAGCTCCTCACCCTGTTTGGTTTAACTATTTTCTAATGTGTCAGTTGGGCTTCCCTATGGCTCAATGGTAGAGAATCTGCCTGCCAATGTAGGAGATGCGGGTTTGACCCCTGGGTCAGGAAGTTCCCCTCGAGAAGGAAATGGCAACCCACTCCAGTATTCTTGCCTGGAAAATCCCATTGATATAGGATCCTGGTGGACTAAAGTACATGGGGTTGCAAAAGAGTACGACTTGGCAAGTAACCAACAAGAAGGAATGTGAAGGTCTATGAAAGAATCCTCATTTATGGATGCCATCAACACCCAAGTGAAATCCTGTTAAAAACATCTTGTACCGTCTTCTGCTGACGTATCTTTGTCCTGTTGATACAGAGAACTGACTCAAAATCCCCCACACAATTCCTCTGAAATGCCTGGATTTCCTCATGCTAAAAGGACTGCTGGGCATTGCAGGGTTTCTAAGATGCTTAGACTAATTAAGCTCAACTCTAATCCTCAAAAAGGAGAATGATGGGCAAATGTGGTCTCTAACCTCAAGGAATTCGTAATCTTGTCATGTATATTGGATATGGTTATAAATAATAGCATTTCATATAATTATTTTGATTTTTAGAGGTTTAAGACTAGACACTTAAGTCATTCAGTCTCCTTAATGAGTGTATGTGATAGTAATTGTTCTTTTTTTTCCTAGCTTTATTGTGATATAATTGACACGTTCAGTTCAGTTCAGTCGCTCAGTCGTGTCCTATCCTTTGTGACCCCATGGACTGCAGCACGCCAGGCCTCCCTGTCCATCACCAACTCCCGGAGTTTACTTAAACTCATGTCCGTTGAGTCGGTGATGCCATCCAACCATCTCATTCTCTGTTGTCTCCTTCTCCTCCCGCCTTCAATCTTTCCCAGCATCAGCATATTTTCAAATGAGTCAGTTCTTCGCTTCAGGTGGCCAAAGTATTGGAGTTTCAGCTTCAACACCAGTCCTTCCAATGATATTCAGGACTGATTTCCTTTAGGATGGACATGTAAAATCATGCAAGTTTAACGCGTACAATGTAATTTGATACATATATTGAGAAATGATTGCCACAGTAAGATTATTAAGACAGTCTTCACATATTATTCATTTAATTGTTTTTATTTTTATGGCAAGAACATTTACATCTCATATAATTCTATTGCCAAATTTTTGGTGGATTGATGAAAAATAAAATGGACCCTAAGTTCCAGTCAAGACTTATAATGGAACATGATCTGTACCTCTGGTCCTTGCTTAGGCCACTTTTCTTAAGATTAATCGTTAACACTCTTGAACATTTACTATATAGCAGGCACTGTTTTACATATGTTTAGTCATTTTTTAAACCCACAACAACCATATTTTTATCATCTCCTTTTGAAAGACACCCTTGGTGAGCATGGGTAGTCCCTGAAATCAGGAGAAGCTTCTCAATTTCCAGTAATGCTGTGTTTTGAAATGGATGTTAGTGGCACACATGTGTTCACTTTCTTAAATTAGTTTAGCTGACCGAAATGATGTGTATACTTTTCAGCATTCAGGTTCACACAGAAAAAGCAGAGGCAGAATTCAAACCCAGATGTTCTAATTTGACAACACACATTTTAGCTATAGTAGTAAACAACCACAGTTGGTTTTTCATTTCTAGAACTGCAGTATATTCATTGAAATACTAGTGTTTTGGAATACTGTCTGAAAAAGGAAGCTCTGTGAATATCTAAGTTTGAGAAATACTGCATATTCCTGTATGGAATTCATGGCACATTTTAACATGGTAAAAGTTTATATATAAATATTGCATGGAAGAAAAGCTTAACTTTGTATAGCACAACTTTCCTAATCATTTTTGCCTATGAAACACCTTTCATCACATAGTGCTTTGTTTGTTTTTTAATATAAATGTATTTATTTTAATTGAAGGCTAATTACTTTACAATATTCTATTGGTTTTGCCATACATCTGTACACATAGTGCTTTAATATACTGCTGAAAAAGACTTGAAAAATTCACTTTGAGAATTAATATCTTGAGATAGGAATTAAAAATATGATGTCTCTGAAAAAGACTCAGTGATAAAATGAGAAAGATTTTTATACTTCACGAATTTGAGAGATGGTTCGTTGGAAAGACTGATGCTGAGGCTGAAACTCCAATACTTTGACCACCTGATGTGAAGAGCTGACTCATTGGAAAAGACCCCAATGCTGGGAAAGATAGAAGGCGAGAGAAGAAGGGGACAACAGAGGATGAGATAGTTGAATGGTCACCGACTCAATGGACATGAGTTTGGGTGAACTCCGGAAGTTGGTGATGGACAGGGAAGCCTGGTATGCTGCAGTCCATGGGGTTGCAAAGAGTTAAACATGACTGAGCAATTGAACTGAACTGAACTTGAGAGAAGTTTCTGTGTTACGTTTCAGTAAAGCATGATTTAAATATTAGCTGACTGGGCTTTTTAGTTCTCCTTCTGTTCCCATCTGTAATTCATCTTGCATTTTTGTGAGTTTGCTTGGTTTGTTTCAGGTTTATCCTGTCTACATGGAGAATTCTGGCAGAACTTTATATATTTACTTTAATGTAAAATGCTTAAGGAAGAAAAACATACATTTAGGAAAGTATACATATCATGTGTGTCAGCTAAATGAATTTCAGAAAGTGAACACGTGTGTGTCATCAGCATCCAGATCAAAACACAAGAGCATCACTGGGAGCCCAGAAGCCTCTCCGACTCCCGGTGACTGTCCACTCTCACAAAGGGTAGCTGCTACCCCGTCTTCTCTCTACACCAGTTGGGTTAAAGGTTACAGCTTTATTAAGGTAAAATTGACATTATGAAACTGTACATATTTAAATGATTTTTATGAATGCTAGCATATGTATCACACACAAGATAGTGAATATATCCACCATCCTCCTAGTTTTCCTTCTGACCTTTGTAATTCCCCATCCTCAAGCAACCACTGGTCTGCTTTTTGTCACTTTGGATGAGTTTGTGTCTTCTAGAATTTTATATAAATGGAATAATGCATATGTATCCTATTTATCCCAAGACAAAGGGGATCTTGTTTATTTCACTCAGCATAACTATTTTGAGATTCTCTCATTTTGTGCATTAGTAGTTCCTTTTTATTGTCCAGTATTTTGTTGAGAGGATATATGGCAATTTGCTGATCTAGTCACCTGTTGGTGGCCATTTAGATTATTCTGGGGCATTACAAATAAGCTTTCTTTGTATGTTTGTGTACAAGTCTTTATGCTTAGGTTTTCATATCCTCTCATGAATACCTAAGAGGGATATGGCCGGGTCAAATGGTGAGCATATGTTTACATTTTCAGAAACTGCCAAACTGTTTTCAAAAGTGAACATACTAGTATGTATTCCCACCAGTAGTATATAGAGTTCCAGTGTTCCATATCCTAACTAACACTTGATATAGATAATTTGTAGTTTCAGCCATTCTAGTGAGTGTGTAGTGATAGTGCATTGAGGTTTCAATTTGCGTTTTCTTAACAGCCTCCTTTCATGTATGCCATCTGTACATCTTCTTTAGTGAAATGTTCATTCCAATGTTCTTTCCTTTTTTTAATGGGGTTGTTCATAGTCTTATTGTTGATACTGGAAAATTCTCAATTTTGCATACAAGCTCTTAGTTGCAGATCAGCTTTGGTAATGTTTTCTTCCAATGTGTGACTTGCCCTTTCGTTCCTGTAACAATATCTTTTGAAGAGCAAATGCTTTTACTTTCTATTAGTTACTGTTAGGGTCTATGATAAAATTGATAATTCTTTGTTTATTGTAAGTCAGGGTCAGGTTTTTCTGTTTTTTTGTTTTTTGGTATGAAGCTATCCAATTACACCACCATCATTTGTTGAAAAGACTTTGCCCCCATTAAATTGCCTTAGTTTCTTTGTCAAAGCCTAATGATGGAAACAGTGGAAACAGTGTCAGACTTTATTTTTGGGGGCTCCAAAATCACTACAGATGGTGATTGCAGCCATGAAATTAAAAGACGCTTACTCCTTGGAAGGAAAGTTATGACCAACCTAGATAGCATATTCAAAAGCAGAGACATTACTTTGCCAACAAAGGTCCGTCTAATCAAGGCTATGGTTTTTCCAGTGGTCATGTATAAATGTGAGAGTTAGACTGTGAAGAAGGCTGAGCACTGAAGAATTGATGCTTTTGAACTGTGGTGTTGGAGAAGACTCTTGAGAGTCCCTTGGACTGCAAGGAGATCCAACCAGTCCATTCTAAAGGAGATCAGTCCTGGGTGTTATTTGGAAGGAATGATGCTAAAGCTGAAACTAATACTTTGGCCACCTCATGTGAAGAGTTGACTCATTGGAAAAGACTCTGATGCTGGGAGGGATTTGGGGCAGGAGGAGAAGGGGATGACAGACGATGAGATGGCTGGATGGCATCACCGACTCGATGGACATGAGTTTGGGTGAACTCCGGGAGTTGGTGATGGACAGGGAGGCCTGATGTGCTGCGATTCATGGGGTCACAAAGAGTCAGACATGACTGAGCAACTGAACTGAATGACAGTATATGGTGTTGATTTATTTCTGGACTTTCTATTCTGTTTCATTATCTATTTGTCTGTGTTTATACTAAAACAACATTATCTTATTTTCCTTTCCAATAATTTTTGAAATCAGGAGTTATACTTCCTTGAGAGTAAAGTTCAACATTCAAGGTCACACAGGAAAACGAGGAGACGCAGGATTAAAACCCAGATGGTATCATTTTTCAGCATACATTTTAACTGTATGCTTTAAAAAAAAATTACTTTTCTTGTGGCTCAGGTGGTAAAGAATCCACCTGCAATGCAGGAAACCTGGGTTTGATTCCTGGTTTAGGAAGATCCTCTGGAGAAGGGGAAGGCTATCCACTCCAGTATTCTGGCTTGGAGAATTCCACGGACTGTATTGTTTATGGGGTCACAAAGATTCAGACACAACTGTGTGACTTTCACTTTCACTTTTACAAAATTGTTTTACTGTTTCATGTCCTTTCCATTTTCTTTGATTTTAGTTCCAGCTTGTCAATTTCTTCCTTAATTTTTTAAATGCCTTCTGGGATTTTGATTGGGATTGTATTCAATCTGTAGGTCAATTTTGGAGAGAACACATATCATAAAAATAGAGTCTTCTGATCCAGGTGTTTTCCATTAATTGAAATCTTTAATTTATTGCAGCAAATTTATGTAGTGTTCTGTGTTTATCTCTTATACATCTTTTTCAAATATATTCCTACATAATTTATATTTTGATGCTACTGTAAGTGGTACTTTTAAATTCAAGTTCCTATTCATTGCTAGTACAACATAAATTAGTGTTGCCAGTTCGACAGGACGTATTAATTTCTGAAACATTAGAGAACTCATTACTAGTATCTGGGCTGTCATTTGTAATACAATATTTTTAAAATATATGTTGCAAAGGAAAAATACAAAAGCTCACTCTAAGACAATCCATGAATCATTGTTCTATTCACTCATTCATATTTTACCCATTTATTTTTCCCATTGAAGTTTATGAAGAAAAGCTTTAAACACTTAAATATTTTAAGAAAACTGAAGCTCAGAGGTGGAGATTTCCTGTGAAAATAAAGAGAGCTTCAAGAAAAAAAAAACATGCATTGGCTTTGGACCAGAGCTTGTTACTGATGACAAATAACTCAAGCCACTCTATTGATACCCTGAGTTACAGCATTACATGAGTCTACTGCTTGAAGGAAAACCTTTCCAGTTGGAATTGTAGACCTCTTACAATTTTAACATTTTCGTCTATCCTAGAAAGTCCTACTATTAATATTTTTAGCAATATTAAATGCTTTCTCAATCTCCTTCCCCCAACACACACATGGGACAGGCTGCTGTGGATAAATTTTGTCCATATTTGGAAATTAAAGTTTTAAGCCCTGATGTAGCTGTTATGATGAAGTACTTTTGGATGTAATTAAGGTTAAATGAGATCCTAAGGATGGGGCCCTAATTCAGTTGAACTGATGGCCTTATAGGAAAATGAAGAGAGAGATCTCTCTTGCTCTCTCTCTGCAAGTACAGACACTAAGGAAAGGCTATGGAAGCACACAGGAGGTGGTTGTCTATAAGCCCAGAAGAGGGCTCTCACTAACATAGGTCATGCTGCCATCCTGTTCTTGGACCTCCAGCCTCCAAAACTATGAACATAAATTTCTGTTCTTTAAGCCACCTAGTCTATGGTATTTTGTCATGGCAGCTCCAGTAGAAGAATGCACAAGCCAAATCTTATCACATTTCCTATAGCTTTCCTTGTTAAATGGTTGTTGAATTTGCTGCATGCAGCGACTGTGCTGATCACACTGGCAGATTTAGAATTCATTTACCGGTAGCCCATTCTGATGATCCTGGTGTTTTCTCATTGATCTATTGCTGGTGTATTGTTACTACAGGACCATCAAACTGCAATTCATTCAGCAGTTTATTAAATGACATCTCTTCCCAGACTGTGAAAATATGCTAACCCTCTTAGAACAAGACATTAAAAAAATAAATTTTATAAGAGTTTAGATTTCTAGAAAAGGTAGCAAGGTAATACAGTTCAGTTCAGTTCGGTTGCTCAGTCGTGTCCGACTCTTTGCAACCCCATAAGTCACAGCACGCCAGGCCTCCCTGTCCATCACCAACTCCTGGAGTTCACTGAGACTCACGTCCATCGAGTCGGTGATGCTGTCCAACCTTCTCATCCTCTATCATCCCCTTCTCCTCCTGCCTTCAATCTTTCCCAGCATCAGAGTCTTTTCCAATGAGTCAACTCTTCGCATAAGGTGGCCAAAGTACTGGTGTTTCAGCTTTAGCATCATTTCTTCCAAAGAACACCCAGGACTGATCTCCTTTAGAATGGACTGGTTGGATCTCTTGCAGTCCAAGGGACTCTCAAGAGTCTTCTCCAACACCACACTTCAAAAGCATCAATTCTTTGGTGCTCAGCTTTCTTCACAGTCCAACTCTCACATCCATACATGACCACTGGAAAAACCATAGCCTTGACTAGACAGACCTTTGTTGGCAAAGTAATAACCAGTTCTATATCTGTGATTCTGTTTCTTTGTTATATTCACTAGCTTGTTTTACTTTTTAGATTCCACATACAAGTGATATATGGTATTTGTCTTTTTTTGCTTGTCTTTTTTCAGTTAGCATAATACCTTCCAAATCCATACCATCTGAACCATCAGGAAAGTCCTCCATGTTTTTGAAAATGGAAAAATTCCATTCTTTTTTATGATTGAGTGCTATATTTGTGTATGTGTGTATATACATACATGATGGGTTGCTTCCATATCTTGTCCATTGTAAATAATGCTGGTATGAACATTGGGGTGCATGTATCTTTTCAAAGTAGCCTTTTTTGGAGGGCAGGGAATAAAAAACCAGGAGTGGAGTGCAATTGGTGGGACATACGAAGAACTGATGGTTTTGAACTGCGGTGCTGGAGAAGACTCTTGAGAGTCCCTTGGACTACAAGGAGATCCAACCAGTCCATTCTGAACGAGATCAGCCCTGGGTATTCTTTGGAAGGAATGATGCTAAAGCTGAAACTCCAGTACTTTGGCCACCTCATGCGAAGAGTTGACTCATTGGAAAAGACTCTGATGCTGGGAGGGGTTGGGGGCAGGAGGAGAAGGGGACGACAGAGGATGAGATGGCTGGATGGCATCACCGACTCAATGGATGTGAGTTTGAGTGAACTCCAGGAGTTGGTGATAGACAGGGAGGCCTGGCGTGCTGCAATTCATGGGGTCACAAAGAGTCGGACACGACTGAGCGACTGAACTGAACTGTAGTTTAATTTTCATTTTTTTGAGAAACTTTCCACAGAGATTGCACTGTTTTACATTTTCACTGACAGTATATAAGGGTTCCATTTTCTCCATGTCCTTGCCAACATTTGGTATTTATGTCCTTTTCAGTGATAGCTGCTCTGACAGATGTGAGGTGAAATAAAATTGTTGTTTTAATTTGTATTTCTCTGATAAACAATATTAAACATCTTTTCATGTACCTGCTGGCCATCTATATGTTTTTTGGGGAGGAAAATATCTACTCAGGTCTTCTGCCCATTTCAATCAGACTTTTTTTTTTTTTTTTTGAGGTCTTTGAGCTGTTTATATATTTTGGATATTAACTTGTTATCAGTTGTATCACTTGCAAATATTTTCTCCCATTTAGTAGGTTGTCTTTTCATTTTGTTGATGGTTTCCTTTGCCTGTTTTTAAGTTTAACTAGGCCCCGTTTGTTTATTTTTGCTTTTGTTTTCTTTGCTTTAGTAGACAGATCCAAAAAACCATTGCTATGGTTTATGTCAAGGGGTATTTTGCCTGTGATTTTTGGTCTTACATTTAGGTCTTTAATTCATTTTGAGTTTATTTTTGAATATGGTGTTAGAGAATGTTCTAATTTCCTTCTTTTAAATGTTTCTGTTCAGTTTTGTCAGCAGCACTTATTAAAAAGACTCTTTCTCCATTGTATATTCTTGCTTTCTTTGAATAGATTAATTTACCACATAAGTGTGGCTTTCTTTTGTTTTTTTTTTATTCCATTTCATTGATCTATAATCTGTTCTAGTGCCATACTATTTTGATTACTGTCACTTTGTACTATAGTATGAAATATAGAAGCTTGATACCACCTATTTTCTCATTCTTTCCTAAGATCGTTTTGGGTATTCAGGGTCTTTTGTTTTTCAGTACAAGTCTTAGTTTTATTTGTTCTAGATCTGTGAAAAAGTAGGCCTCATAGGATGACCTCAGAAAGGTTCCCTCCTTTGCAATTTTTTTGGAGTAGTTTGGGAAGATAGGTATTGACTCTTCTGTAAATATTTGTTGTTAGTAGAAATCCATGTGATGTCTGCCATTGGTACTTTTATGGGATTGCACTGGATCTATAGATTGCCTTGGGCAGTATGGGCGTTGCTGCATTCTGTGGACATGGTATATCTTTCATCTGTTCATGTCATTTTAAATTCAGTTCTTCAGTGTCTTACAGTTTTTGCAGTTGTTTTCCTGCTTCGATTGATTCTCAAGTATTTTATTCTCTTTTGATGAGATTGTGAATGAAATTGCTTCCTTAATTTATTTCTCATAGTTTGTTATTGTATTGAAACAAGAGATTTATGTATGACAGTTTTGTATCTCAAAATTTTACTGAATTCACTGAGCTCCAATAGTTTTAGTGGCATTTTAAATTTTCTATGTATCGCACCATGTCATCTGCAAACAGCAACAGATTTAGGTCTTCCAATTGGATTACAAAGTTGGATTCTTGTAACTTCTTTTCCTTGTCTGATTGCTCTGAGTAGAATTTCCAGTGTTGTTGAGAGGCTCAGTTGTGTCCACCTCTTTGACACCCCATGGACTGCAGCATGCCAAGCTTCTCTGTCCTTCACCTTCTCCCAGGGTTTGCTCAAACTCATGTCCATGAAGTCAGTGATGTCATCCAACTATATCATCCTCTGTTGCCCCCTTCTCCTCCTGCCCTCAATCTTTCCTGGCATCAGGGTCTTTGCCAATGAGTCAGATCTTTGCTTCAGGTGGCCGAAGTACTGAAACTTCAGCTTGTCCTGCTAATGAATATTCAGGATAGATTTCCTTTAGAATCGACTGGTTTGACATCCTTGCAGTCTGAGGTCTCTTAAGAGTCTTCTCCAACACAACAGTTTGAAAGCATCAGATCTTTGGCACTCAGCCTTGTTTATGGCCCAACTGTCACATCCACACATGATTACTGGAAAAACCATAGCTTTGACTATATAGTCCTTTGTCAGCAAAATCATGTCTCTGCTTTTTAATATGCTGTCTAGGTTTCTCAAAGCTTTTCTTCCAAGGAGAAGGCATCTTTTAATTTCATGACTGCATTCACCATCCACAGTGATTTTGGAGCCCAAGAAAATAAAGTCTGTCAGTGTTTCCATTTTTTTTTCCCAGTTTATTTGCCATGAAGTAATAGAACTGGATGCCATGATCTTCATTTTTTGAATGTTGAGTTTTAAGCCAGCTTTTCATTCTCCTCTTTCACCTTCATCAAGAGGCTCTTCAGTTCCTCTTTACTTTCTGCCATAAGGGTGATGTCATCAGCGTATCTGAGGTTATTGATATTTCTTCCGGCAATTTTGATTCCAGCTTGAGTTTCATCCAGCCCATCATTTCACATGATGTACTCTACGTATAAATTAAATAAGCAGGGTGACAATATATATCCTTGGTATACTCCTTTCCCAATTTGAAAGTTCATTGTTCCATGTCCAATGCTAACTGTTGCTTTCTGACCTGCATACAGGTTTCTCAGGAGGCAGGTAAGGTGGTCTCTTATTCCCATCTCTTGAAGAATTTTCCACAGTTTTTGCAATCCACACAGTCAAAGTCTTCAGCGTAGTCAATGAAGCAGAGTAGATATTTTTCTGGAATTATCCTGCTCTTTCTATGATTCAGTGAATGTTGGCAATTTGATCTCTGGTATCTCTACCTTTTCTTAATCCAGCTTGAACATCTGGAAGTTCTGGGTTCATGCACTGTTGAAGCCTAGCTTGAAGTATTTTGAGCATTACCTTGCTAGCGTGTAAAATGCATGCAACTGTGCAATAGTTTGAACATTCTTTGGCATTGCCTTTCTTTGGGATTGGAATGAAAATTGACCTTTTCCAGTCCTGTGGCCACTGTTGACTTTTCCAAATTTTCTGGCATGTTGAGTGTGGCACTTTAACAGAATCATCTTTTAGGAATTGAAATAGCTCAGTAGGCATCCCATTACCTCCACCAACTTTGTTTGTAGTAATGCTTCCTTAGGCCCATTTGGCTTTCACGTTCCAGGATGTCTGGCTCTAGGTCAGTGAGCACACCATTATGGTTATCTGGGTCATTAAGACCTTTTTTGTACAGTTCTTTGGTATATTCTTGCCACTTCTTTTTAATATCTTCTGCTTCTGTTAGGTCCATAGTGTTTCTGTCCTTTATTGGGCCCATCTTTGCATGAAATGTTTCCTCGATACCTCTAATTTTCTTGAAGAGATCTCTAGTCTTTCCCATCCTATTGTTTTCCTCTGTTTCTTTGTGTTATTCACTTAAGATTAATTTCTTATCTCTCCTTGCTATTCTTTAGAACTCTGCATTCAGATGGGTAGATATTTCCTTTTTGCCTTTGCCCTTCACTTCTTTTCTTTTCTCAGTTATTTGTAAGGTCTCCTCAGATAATCATTTTGCCTTTTTGCATTTCTTTTTCTTGGGAATGGTCTTGATCACCACCTCCTATACAGTGTTAGGAACCTCTGTCCATAGTTCTTCAGGCACTCTGTCTATCAGCTCTAATCCCTTGAATCTATTTTTCACTCTATCAGACTAAATCTGATAGAGTGCCTGCAGAACAAATAGATAGAAGAGATAAAAATTTCCAATACTATGTTTAATAAAAAGTGGCAAAGAGTGGACATCCTTGTCTTATTCTTGGTATTAGAGGAAATACTTTCAGCTTTTCATTATTAGTATGAAACTGTGGGGATTCTCATGTAAGGCCTTTATTGTATTGATATATGTTCCCTCTATACCCACTGCCTTGACATGTTTATCATAAGTGGATACTGAATTCTTTGAAAAGCTTTTTCTGCATCTATTGAGATGATCATGTGATTTTATTCTTTAATTTGTTAATGTTTCACATTGATTTGTGGATATTGAAAAATCTTTGCATCCTTGGGATACATGCCACTTGATCATGATGTGTGAGCCTTTGAATATATTGCTGAATTTGATTGGCTACTATTTTGTTGAGGATTTTTGCATCTATCTGCATCAATGATACTGACCTGTACTTTTCAGTTTTTGTGATATCTTTGGTTTAGTATCAGGGTGATGCTGGCCTCATAGGATGATTTCAGAAGGCTTCCCTCCTCTGTAGCTTTTTGGAATAGTTTTGAGAAGATACATGTTAACTCTTATGTAAATGTTTGCTAAAATTCATGTGCTATTTGGTCCTGGACTTCTGCTTGCTGAGAATTTTTAAATTACTGATTCTGTTTTATTACTGATAATTGATCTGTTCATATTTACTAATTCTGTCTGGTTCAGTCTTCAGTTCAGTTGAGTTGCTCAATTGTGTCTGACTCTTTGTGACCACATGAACTGCAGCATGCCAGTCTGTCCATCTCCAACTCCCGGAGTCTACTCAAACTCATGTCCATTGAGTTGGTGATGCTATCCAATCATCTTATCCTCTATCATCCCCTTCTCCTCCTGCCTTCAATCTTTCTCAGCATCAGGGTCTTTACCAATGAGTCAGTTCTTCCCATCAGGTGGCCAAAGGATAGGAGTTTCAGCTTCAGCAGCAGTCTTTCCAATGAATATTCAAGACTGATTTCCTTTAGGATGGACTGGTTGGATCTCCTTGCTATCGAAGGGACTCCCAAGAGTTTTCTCCAACACCACAATTCAAAAGCCTCAGTTCTTAGGCACTCAGCTTTCTTTATGGTCCAATTCTCACATCCATACATGACTACAGGAAAAACCAAAGCTTTGACTAGACAGACCTTTGTTGGCAAAGTAATGTCTCTGCATTTTAATATGCTATCTAGGTTGGTCAAAACTTTTCTTCCAAGGAGCAAGCATCTTTTAATTTCATGGCTGCAGTCACCATATGCAGTGATTTTGAAGCCCAAAAGTAGTCTGTCACTGTTTCCATTGTTTCCCCATCTATTTGCCATGAAGTGATGGGACCAGATGCCATGAGTTTTCTGAATGTTGAGTTTTAAGCCAACTTTTTCACTCCCCTCTTTCACTTTTATCAAGAGGCTCTTTAGTTCTTTTTTGCTTTCTGCCATAAGGGTGCTATCATCTGCATATCTGAGGTTATTTATATTTTTCCCGGCAATCTTGATTCCAGCTTGTGCTTCCTCCAGCCCAGAGTTTCTCATGATGTACTCTGCATAGAAGTTAAATAAGCAGGGTGACAATGTATAGCCTTGACATACTCCTTTCCCTATTTGGAACCAGTCTGTTGTCCAGTTCTAACTGTTGCTTCCTGACCTACATACTGATTTCTCAAGAGGCAGGTCAAGTGGTCTGGTATTCCCATCTCTTTAAAAATTTTCCACAGTTTGTTGTGGTCCACACAGTAAAAGGCTTTGGCATACTCAATAAGGCAGAAGTAGATGTTTTTCTGGGACTCTTGCTTTCTCAATGATCCAACAGATGTTGGCAATTTGATCTCTGGTCCCTCCGCCTTTTCTAAATCAAGCCTGAACATCTGGAAGTTCATGGTTCACATACTGTTGTAGCCTTGGGAAATTGCAAATTTTTAGGAATGTGTTCATTTCTTATTAGGCTGTCCTTTTATTGTTGTATAACTAGTAAGTTCTTATTATCCTTTGAATTTTTGTGATGTCAGTTTTAACTTCTTTTTCATTTCTGATTTTACTGATTTAGGACCTCTCTTTTTTGATAGTCCTAGTGAAATGTGTATGAATTTGGTATCTTTTCAAAGAATGAGCTCTTAATTTCATTACTTTTTTTCTTTTTTTCCATTTTTTTCCAGTCTGTATTTCACTTATTTCTGCTCTGATATTTATGATTTCTTTCCAAGTGCTGTTTTCTTCTTTTTCTAGTTCATTTAGGTATAAGTTTAGGTTGTTTATTTGAGGTTCTTCTTGTTTTCTGAGTTAAGCTTTTGTCACTATAAACTTTCCTTTTAAAACTGTTTGTATTGCATCCTACAGATTTTGGATTGCTATGTTTTCATATTCATTTTTCTCCAAATATTTTATTTCCGCTTTGACTTCTTCAATTATCTACTGGTTGTATGATAGCATATTGCTTAGCCTCCTTTTGTTTGTGTCTTTACAGTTTTGTCTTTATTTCTAGTCTCATATCTTTGTGGTTGAAAAAGATGCTTGATGGGATGTAATTCTTAAGATAACTTAGACTTGTTTTGTAACATAATATGATCTGTTCTGGAGAATGTTACATATACAGTTGGAAAAAAATGTATATTCTGCTGTTTGTAGGTGGAATGTTTTTTATGTATTAAGTTCATTTGGTTTAATGTGTCCTTTAAGGCCAGGACCCATTTCTTATTGATTTTCTGCCTGGATATTCTCTCTATGGATATATATATAGGGTGTTAAAGTCCCCTAATATTATTATGTTTTTGTCCATTTCTCCCTTTATTTCTCTTAATATTTTCTTCCCTAATTTAGGTGCTCCTAAGTTGGGTGCATATATATTTATAATTATTGTATCTTGTTAATTGTTCCCTTTATCATTATGTAATGCTCTTGTTTGTCTATTGTTACAGTCTTTGTTTTAAAGTCTGTTTTATCTAGTATAAGTATTGCTACCCGAGCTTTCTTTTCCTTACCATTTACATCAAATACATTTTTCCATCCTCTCACTTTCCATCTTTGTGTGTCTTTAGGTCTGAGTCTCTTATAGGCAGCATATGTATGGGTGTTTTTTTGTTTTAATTCATTCACCCGCTCTGTGTCTTCTGACTGGAGCATTTGGTCCATTTACATTTGACATAATTATTAATAGATGTATACTTACTAACATTTGGTTGCTTTGGGGTTGTTTTTGTTGTTCTTTATGTTCCTTTCTTCTTTTGATCCCTTTCCTTGATTTGATAACTATTGTCAATGTTATGCTTGAATTTCTTTCTTTTGTGTGTGTGTGCTCCTATTAAAGATTTTTGATTTGTGGTTACCGTAGGTTTATATGTAGACTTTAAGGTAATGATCATAAAGAATCTCAAAGAACTTGGAAGAATGAATGGGACGTTAGTTGTTATTGTATTTGGGGGTGTGTTGTGTGTTGCTGCATGAGCTGTCTCTGGTTGTGGAGAGCAGGGCCTACTCTCTAGCTGCAGTGCACAGGCTTCTCATTGCTGTGGCTTCTCTTTTTGCAGAACACAGGCTCCAGGGCACACAGCCTTCGGCAGTTGTCATGCACAGGCTTAGTTGTTCTACAACATGTGGGATCTTCCTGGACAAAGGATCGAACCCGTGTCTCCTGCATCAGCAGGCAGATTTTTCTCCAGTAGCCACCAGGAAAGCCTGAGAAGTTAGTTTTTAACAAACTGTTAAAGTCTCTATTGGTAGATTGATTCACTTGGTTCTTTGGGTTTTAACTCGTTGCTTCATATGGAACCTGCTTGTCTGTTGCTTCATTTTGCCTAAATCACTGTATTTATTTCTGTGTATTTGGTAGATTGGTTATATTTCCTGATCTTGCAGAAGTGACCTTATGTTGGAAATGTCCTATGGGTCCTGCAAGTGCACTCTTGTCAGGTAACCAGAGCTAAATGCTTTAGAAGAGATGCCCTCTCTGTGGATTGTGTGGGTCCTTCTGTTGTGGCAGGCTGACTACTGTAAGTATGCTTTTAGGCTTGGCTAGCTCCCAGCCCAGTTGGTTGCCAGACCTTCCTTATGTGGAGGCTACTGATGGCTGGGACTCTGCCCTGGCACAGCTGGCTTTAAGGTTACAGAAGTTCCAGTCCTGGTACTGGCCTACAGGTGGGTGGGGCTGGGTCATGAGGCAACTGCCTCCAGATCTGTGGTTGGGTCCAAGTGCTAGTGTTAGCCCAGAGGCTGATGGTACCAAGTGAGTGGGTAGCACTAGGGCCCAGGGGATCACAAGGATAATGCCTACCGCCTGGAGGTAAAGCCAGGTACCAGGACTAGTACCATTCCAATAGTGGGCAGGACATGTCTGATAGCTAGCTAGCTGATGGATGCCCAGAAGTCCTGGGGCTAGGCCTACTCACTGGTAGGTGGGGCTTAGTCCTAAGCCCTCTGACAGGTGGAGCTTGATCAGGTGGCTGGGTGCTTAGGGGTTCCTATGGCAGCTGGCCTGCTGGTGGGTGGGGCCTTGTCCCTCCCAGCTAACTGCCTAGCCTGGGGCATCCCAGGACAGGAGCCAACCAGCTAGGGCCTGAGGCTGTGTCCTGACAAAGTGCTTCCTGGCACCATGTCCTGCTGCCAGCATCTGTGTCCCAGGGTGCGTTTCATTTGTCTCTTGTCTGTCTGAGAAGCTCTCCAGGTTCATCAACTGAGTCTGACTTAGTTGTTGTTCAATCACCAAGTCTGTGTGTGATTTTGTGACCCTGTGGACTGAAGCTCATCAGGATTCTCTATCCTCTACTACCTCCTGAATTTGAGTTTGCTCATATTCATGTTCATTGAGTTGATGATGCTATCCAACAAATCTTATCCTCTGCCCCCCACTTCTCTTCTTGCCTTCAGTCTTTCCGAGCATCAGGGTCTTTTCCAGTGAGTCGGTTCTTCGCATCAGGTGGCCAAAGTATTGGAGCTTCAACAACGGTCCTTCCAATGAATATTCAGGGTTGATTTATTTTACCTTATGCTTCTCATTATATTAAAAAAAATAGCCTTTGAGAAGACCAAACCTCTTTTTAAAAAAACTTAAAAATAATATTTTAAATAGTTCTTTGGGTAAAAACAACTTTTTCTGTAGAATCCAACACTCCTCTCATCCTGCCTGTACTTACTGACACTGTGCCAAATTAGATTGCAGCTACATGAAAATAAGCATCCAGATAAGAAATGAAATATTTAGGTAATTGTGACATTTCCTCCAAATCTCCAGATGTTTGGTTTTCTGTAAGGAAACTGTCACATCACTGACTTTTCCTCTTTACATCTGGATGTTCAGCTATCACAGACACAGTCTTTTGTTCACTTATGTGAAATATTCATTTCTTGTCATGATTCTTTAAAATAGGGTTGATGTAAAAATGATAGCAATGAAACAAATTATATATCTTCTATGTATCACTCAAGCCACATATAAAATAGTCTGACAATAAACATTTAAAGAGATTTACTCCAAGTATATACTTAGTATGCTTTTGTCCTTTTATAGCTGTGTAAGATATGAACATCATTAACATGCATTAATTTATGCTTCATTGGCAATTAAAAGCCATGATGCAACTGTTAAAATATTTTAGCATTTATTCCCTTGGTAGCTCCTATGGACAGTATTCTTTGACTTGAAAAAGAATATACAATACCATGAATTCTAGCTTAGATGTCCAAAGATAAAATGTTCCCCAAGGATCGGGGTAAAAAATAGTGAAGGGTTTAGTGGTCTGGATGAAAGGCAATAGTAACTCTTGGGGGCAGTCTGAAAGTGAGCTAAATTCTCAAAGTCTATACCAAAAAAAAGATATTTTTAGAAAGATAGTAAGAAACTAAGAGAATATGCCTGAGAACTGAATTTTGTTCAAGTACTATTCAGTTTTAATGATATAATTTTTGTCTAACTTCTCTCTGTTGTGGATAGGAGACTGAGGTCTAGTTTATAATAGTATGGAGCAGCCTACACGGCATGGCTTATAGTTTCATAGATTGGTTAGTTTTCTGACTGAAAACCACAATCACAGAAAACTAACCAATCTGATCACACGGACCACAGCCTTGTCTAACTCAATGAAACTATGAGCCATGCTGTGTAGGGCCACCCAAGACGGACAGGTTATGATGGAGAGTTCTAACAAAATGTGGTCCACTGGAGAAGGGAATGGCAAACCACTTCAGTATTCCTGCCTTGAGAACCCCATGAAAAGTATGAAAAGGCAAAAAGATAGGACACTGAAAGATGAACTCCTCAGGTAGGTGGGTGCCCAAAATGCTACTGGAGATCAGTGAGAAATAAGTCCAGAAAGAATGAAGAGACAGAGATGAAGCAAAACTAACACCCAGTTGTGGATGTGACTGGTGATAGAAGCAAAGTCCGATGCTGTAAAGAGCAGTATTGCATAGGAACCTGGAATGTTAGGTCCGTGAATCAAGGCAAATTGGAAGTGATCAAACAGGAGATGGCAAGAGTGAACATCAACATTTTAGAAATCAGTGAACTAAGATGGACAGGAATAGGTGAATTTAACTAAGATGACCATTATATTTACTACTGTGGGGCAAGAATCCCTTAGAAGAAATGAAGTGGCCATCATAGTCAACAAGAGAGTCTGAAATGCAGTACTTGGATGCAGTCTCAAAAACAACAGAATGATCTTTGTTCGTTTGCAAGGCAAACCATTCAATATCATGGTAATTCAAGTCTATGCCCTGACAAGTAATGCTGAAGAAGCTGAAGTTGAACAGTTCTGTGAAGACATACAAGATCTTCTAGAACTAACACCCTAAAAAGATGTCCTTTTCATTATAGGGGACTGGAATGCAAAAGTAAGAAGTCAAGAAACACCTGGAGTAACAGGCAAAATTGGCCTTGGAGTACAGAATGAAGCAGGGCAAAGGCTAATAGAGTTCTGCCAAGAGAATCCACTGGTCATAGCAAACACCCTCTTCCAACAACACAAGAGAAGACTCTACACATGGACATCACCAGATGGTCAATACAGAAATCAGATTGATTGTATTCTTTGCAGCCTAAGATGGAGAAGCTCTATACAGTCAGCAAAAACAAGACCAAGAGCTAACTGCGGCTAAGATCACGAACTCCTTATTACAAAATTCAGACTTAAATTGAAGAAAGTAGGAAAAACCACTTGGAGAAGACAATGGCACCCCACTCCAGTACTCCTGCCTGGAAACTCCTATGGACAGAGGAGCCTGGTAGGCTGCAGTCCATGGGGTCACTAAGGGTTGGACACGACTGAGCGACTTCATTTTTCACTTTCATGCATTGGAGAAGGAAATGGCAACCTATTTCAGTGTTGTTGTCTGGAAACTCACGTGGACAGAGGAGCCTGGTAGGCTGCAGTCCATTGGGTCTCACAGAGTTGGAAACGTCTGAAGTGATATAGCAGCAGCAGCAGCAGCAGGGAAAACCACTAGACCATTCAGGTATGATCTAAATCAAATCCCTGATGATTATACAGTAGAAGTGTGAAATAGATTTAAGGGACTAGATCTGATAGACAGAGTGCCTGAAGATCTATGGTCAGAGGTTTGTGACATTGTACAGGAGACAGGGATCAAGACCATCCCCAAGAAAAAGAAATGCAAAAAAGCAAAATGGTTGTCTGAGGAGGCCTGACAAATAGCTGCGAAAAGAAGAGAAGCAAAAAGCAAGGAGAAAAGGAAAGGTATACCCATGTGAATCCAAAGTTCCAAAAAAGAGTAAGGAGAGATAAGAAAGCCTTCCTCAGTGATCAATGCAAAGAAATAGAGGAATACAATAGAATGGGAAAGACTAGAGATCTCTTCAAGAAAATTAGAGATACCAAGGGAGCATTTCATGCAAATATGGGCTCAAGAAAGGACAGAAATGGTATGGATCTAACAGAAGCAGAGGATGTTAAGAAGAGGTGGCAAGAATACACAGAAAAACTGTACAAAACAGATCTTCACAACCCAGATAATCACAATGGTGTGATCACTGACCTAGAGCCAGACATCCTGGAATGTGAAGTCAAGTGGGCCTTAGGAAGCATCACTGCAAACAAAGCTAGTGGAGGTGATGGAATTCCAGTTGAGCTATTTCAAATCCTGAAAGATGATGCTGTGAAAGTGCTGCACTCAATATGCCAGCAAATTGGGAGACTCAGCAGTGGCCACAGGACTGGAAAAGGTCAATTTTCATTCTAATCCCAAAGAAAGGCAATGCCAAAGAATGCTCAAACTACTGTACAATTGCACTCATCTCACATGCTAGTAAGGAAAATCCCATGGATGGAGGGGCCGGGTAGGCTGCAGTCCATGGGTTCGCTAAGAGTCGGACACGGCAGAACGACTTCCCTTTCATTTTTCACTTTCATGCATTGGAGAAGGAAATGGCAACCCACTCCAGTGTTCTTGCCTGGAGAATCCCAGGGACGGGGGAGCCTGGTGGGCTGCCATCTATGGGGTCGCACAGAGTCAGACATGACTGAAGTGACTTAGCAGCAGCAGCAGCACATGCTAGTAAAATAATGCTCAAAATTCTCCAAGCCAGGCTTCAACAATACATGAACTGTGAACTTCCAGATGTTCAAGTTGGTTTTAGAAAAGGCAGAGGAACCAGAGATCAAATTGCGAACATCAGTTGCATCATCAAAAAAGCAAGGGAGTTCCAGAAAAACATCTATTTCTGCTTTATTGACTATGCCAAGGCCTTTGATTGTGTGGATCACAATAAACTGTGGAATATTCTGAAAGAGATGGGAATATCAGACCACCTGACCTGCCTCCTGAGAAATCTGTATTCAGGTCAGGAAGCAACAGTTAGAACTGGACATGGAATAACAGACTGGTTCCAAAGAGGAAAAGGAGTACATCAAGGCTGTATATTGTCACCCTGCTTATTTAACTTATATGTAGAATGCATCATGTGAAATGCCAGGCTTGATGAAGCACAAGCTGGAATCAAGATTGCCAGGAGAAGTACCAATACCTCAGATATGCAGATGACGCCACCCTTATGGCAGAAAGAGAAGAACTAGTCTCTTGATGAAAGTGAAAGAGGAGAGTGAAAAAGTTGGCTTAAAACTCAACATTCAGAAAATGAAGATCATGGCATCTGGTCCCATCACTTCATGGGAAATAGATGGGGAAGCAGTGGAAACAGTGGCAGACTATTTTGGGGGGCTCCAGAATCAAAGCAGACAATGACCTCAGCCATGAAAGACACTTGCTCTTTGGAAGAAAAGCTATAACCAACCTAGACAGCATATTAAAAAGCAGAGACATTACTTTACCAAGAGAAGTCCATCTAGTCAAAGCTTTGGTTTTTCCAGTAGTCATGTGTAGATGTGAGAGTTGGATTATAAAGAATGCCGAGCACTGAAGAATTTATGCTTTTTAGCTGTGGTGTTGGAGAAATCACTTGAGAGTCCCTTGGACTGCAAAGAGATCCAACCAGTCCATCCTAAAGGAAATCAGTCCTGAATATTCATTGGAAGGCCTGCTGCTAAAGCTGAAACTCCAATACTTTGGCCACCTGATGTGAAGAACTGACCCATTTGAAAACATCCTGATGCTGGGAAAGATTGAAGGCGGGAGGAGAAGGGGACAACAGAGGATGAGATGGTTGGATGGCATCACTGACGTGATGGACGTGAGTTTGAGTACGCTTCGGGAGTTGGAGATGGACAGGGAGGCCTGGCGTGCTGCAGTCAGTCCATGGGGTCGCAAAGAGTCAGACACGACTGACCAACTGAACTGACTGAAGACCTGGAAGGGGAAATGAAGAGTTCTGCCTTGGCCATGTTTGCTTGAATGCTTATTAGGCACCCCAGGGCAAACATGGAGTTAGCAGAGTTCAGGGGAGGAGTGAAGCTGGGATTTCTTTGGGAAGCATCAGCGTTGAGGCCTGGATGAGGTCATAGAGGGAGTGAGTACAGGGACAGTACGTGTCCCTGGCACATTGCAGAACTAGAAGAGAAGCTTAGGGAAGGAAGTCTGTTTTGTTTTGTTTTTCACTCTAGCAAAATGCACCAACATTGTGTATTGCTTAATTTTTTTTTTTTCCTCTACCCTCCCTTAACTAGTTATTTCATATGAATTAGAACTTCTTATTGCATACTTTGCTTGTTTTTTGAGTGATTATTTACTTCTTGCCCTGTAATTGTGAAATAGGATTCAGAGAAATAGATTTTAAACCATTATGCTCTCCAGTACACAGAGAATTTACTGGTGGAAGTGGACAGGACAATAGTCTTCCTGTGACTAGCCTGTTTTATTCCCTGTGGCTGAATGACATCAAGGTAATTACTTTACAATTAATGGGGAATGATATAATCAAAATCTACTTAGGGAGATAATATAAGTAAAGGACCTTACGTGACATCTTTCGTGAAATGAAGATTTCCCATGAGAAGGAAGAGTGAAGTAGCAGAGTGAAAATAAATGTTAATAGCTGGAACCAGTGGAAATATTTTCTCTTTAGGAAAATACCTGGATAAGTTACATGGAGTGGAATATGAGCCCATGAGAAGGGAGTGAGGAGGAAGCCCAGAAAATAAGAGATATTTAAGTCCCACTGCACAGACCCAAGGGACAGAAATGCACAGACCCAGGGGACAGAAGATTATGAAAAAAGAGTGTTGTGAATTTGTCCAAGAATTTTAGTAGCAGTCATGTCTAATGATTAGGGTTAAATTACTTTTGCTGTAGCAATTTAAACACCTTTAATTTAAACTCCATGCCTTCATCAAAGTGTGCTGTACACACAGTGCCTTCTGTCAGGGCTTTGGTATGTTGTGTCTCAGTGAATGTGTTTGTGAATTTTTTTTGAAGTACAAGACAAGGTAAAATGTTTGAGGTTTTTAACTTCTAGACATATGATACCAAATTCAAAACTTATCATGGAGAACAAGATTCAGTAAGGTTATAAGGGGAGCCAGAAATGGCTACAAGGTATAAATCTCTCCCTCCACCTCGTTGTATTTGGAAATCAGCAGCATTCTGGTGAGGATTTAACTAGGTATAAATTGTGAATTGAAGGTTTGAACCAATCCAAAATAATCCTAACAAGCAGAGTCTATTATAGTAGTTATTTTGTGTTTTCTAAATTGTGCTCTGTTGACTCAGTTTTGAGGCTCTGGCTGAGAGGCAGGTCAGTTCCCCTTTCTGGGCAGCCAGTTAAGCCCACACCTTAGCCACTTCCTCTATCTGCCTGTTAAACTCCAGGTTACTAAGCGCACTTCCTAATGCTCCATGGCCAAGTTGCACACAACCAGAGATGGTCACTATGCACCAAGGCCTGCAAAATTATTCATATTAGCCAGTCTACAGGGAGCCCTGGAAACCTAGGCCCTCCAGCCTACCTGCTGCCTCGGTAGCTCCATTGTGCTGTTTCCTTTCCCTCCAGTCCTTTGTTTGGCCCTGCCTTTCTTCTGGAGCTGTATAAACAGTTCTGCCTTTTATCTACCCATGTGTCAGCGTGTTGAGTCCTACTATCAAGAATCTTTAAAGCTTAGGAAATTCAAAGGAACATCAGCTTGGTATCTGGAGTTTACTTCAACATTTAAAAAATATATATATTCTCTACTATATGGAAGACATCGATTTGGTGAACCTAAAACTGGCTATGAAAGAATCATGTCAAGGGATTCGTTAGACATCTAGACTGGTGTTCCATCCTCAACCAACCAAACCAGAAATCTCCAGAAGGTCTAAAGTGGGAAACTATTTTTAGTTTTCTGGGTGACTGCAGTGCACATACTTACTTGTATAGGAATTATAGATGTGGAAGACAATTCCCTTCAACGAGTTAAATTCTGAATTAAAATCCCAGACCTGCTTTCACTATCATGTTACATGTAGCAAGTTATTTAACCTTTTTTGGGATACAGAGTTCTTGTCTGTAAAATGAGAATAATAACTTGATGAATTACTGTGATGATTAAATGAGAAGTTGCCTAAAACTATCCAGCAGAATGCCCAGAACTTGAAATATAGTAGCTATTAGTAGCGTTATTTAGAGAGCACAAACAATGTGTAACAAGGGCCAGGAAAAGCAGGTATTTATACATTTTGCAAACAAAAGATAGACATGATCACAAAATCCATCAACACTTAAAGATTAATAAGGTTCAGATATATTCAACAGCTTTTCCCTACAAAAAGGTAGGTATTAATTCAGTATGTCATCCTATAAGTTTTCTTCATGAATATGGTGCCTCTCTGATGTAAATATTTATCTGTAAGTGTTCATCGTAGATCTGCCAGGATGATTTATTTCTGTTGCTTCATCGGCAGTTTTGACTGTCCTCTGTCTGCTGGAATGCTTTTCTTCACCTGTCATAACTAGATGGTTGTGATGTATCCACAGCAACCCTTTCTCTCACACGCTCTCACAAGTGTCCTCTTCTTTGAAGCATTTTCATCTTTTAAAAAGCACATCACATAATCAAGGTCTGCCAAACCTCAAAGATGAAGTAATTACTAGGCAAGTTTTAGATAAAACTTCTACACTTGGGGCCCATTGGAGCAATTGGTAATGAAGATGTTTCCAAATATGTACATATTGGGATGATCTAGTATCTGTCTGGGCTAGTATGGATGACATGAAGTTTTCTATACTCTCTCATTTGACTTTACATGGTCAAAGGATGGATTCTGTTTTCCTTTAGATTTTTTTTAATACTGGCACCCAACCTGTCTTGATACCCTATTAAGCACAGTACCCTCTTAGCCTTGAAAAGATACCAATGCTATAATATGTTGCTTAAAGTTACCTACATTGCTCTAAACCACCGTTACTGCCAGTACTCCCTTACTTGCCCTTCCCTATTGCAAAAAGAGATGGAAAGAAAAGGTACACATTTAAGACCTTTTTTAAGACTATTGCTCTTGCTTCATTACTCAATGGCTAGACGTTCATGGGCAAGTTATGAGCTTCTCCAAGTCCATTTATTCATTTACAGGATGAGAGATGGTAATACTCACCACATAGGAATATTTTGACAATTACATCAAATAATAGATATACATAAAAACTAATTTGGGAACTTCCAGGCATAATACACGTTCAGTGCTTTTTTGGTTGAAGTGAATGCAGTTAGTATGGGGCTTCCCAGGTGGCACTAGTGGGAAAGAACCCACCTGCCATTGCAGGAGACATAAGAAACTCATATTTGGTCTCTGGGTCGGGAGGATCCCCTGGAGGAGGACATGGCCACCCACTCCAGTATTCTTGCCTGGAGAATCCTGTGTACAGAGGAGCCTGGCAGGCTACAGTCCATAGGGTTGCAAAGAGCTGGACGTGACTGAGGCAACTTAGCACGCACGCATGCACACAGGTAGAATAAGACTCAGGGTACTTGGCTAGAGTAGCCTTCCTGGTATCGTCCATCACTTCCATTCAGACACATACTCACCCCGTGTTCTCAGCTTCTGCCGCACTAGGATCCTTACAGGTCATTGTCGCTTATTCACTCTACAGAAATGGAAATTATCCTAGGATTATACTCTCATATCCTGCTAGTCTGCAGGGAAATCCGATGAAGGGCTGGGTTCTTTGCACACCCAGCCGTCAGAGGCGCTGTGAAGTTGGAAGGAGCTATTTTCTGTCACTGTACTTGGATTCCTTTCAGCCCAGTGGGGGCAGTCCAACCTTAAATTGAGAGACCTCCATTCTAATTTCAGCCCCACCATGGGCAAAGCAATGTTAGTCATGTTATTTAAATTCCCCTGTGTTAAGTTCCAGCAGATTGCAAGTAATCTCATCCTACTGGCCTGCCTCACAGAGACTCTATGAGAAAATTTTCTTAGGGATATAGACTGTTGTGAAATTGAGAGACAGGCATGTTTCTGTCTTGTGAGCTCAGCTACTGCAGTTTAAGGCTCAAGACTGTTTGAACCTCAGAGCATAATGTCAGTATTTAGAAAACAATTGTCTGTTTCTTCACAAGGACACTATCCTGTGATCTTTTTATTAAGCTAGTAAAACGGAAATTAAAAAAATTTTTTTAATAGAAATTAAATTTAAATTTATTTATTTTAATTGGAGGCTAATTACTTTACAATATTGTATTGGTTTTGCCATACATCAAAAAAAAAAAAAAAGAAAAGAAAAGAAATAGAAATTAAGTATCCAGCATTTGTAAATGTTTTATTTTTCTACCTTTTTCTCGAGAAGGATCTGTTAATATTTTGAAAGTCTCATCTTCTTAAGAAGTTTATCAGCTCATGGAACTTTTTCTTAAGACAGGTTTAGTGGCTCAAACCTAAGTAAAATGCTGACATGCCTACATTGCTGACACAAATACCTTTCTCTTCAGGCAAGTTATCTCATGTGTTTGCCTCTATTACTAAGGTATAAAAACTTGGAGGGAGTAAGTAGAACAGCATCATTACTTCACCATCAATTGAAATGGCAAATGCATTTCTATTCAGTGAAAGAAGCAAAGACAGTCAGTTTAAATGTCCATTCAAACACAAACGTTTATGGAACCCTTCTTTAGTGCCAGAAATGCAAAAATGATTAAGATATGGTTTCTGTCCTGTATCAGAAATATATATAAATATAAATCCTTAACAATCAAAATAATATCAGCAAAGTATTTTGTGTCCCTGGAATCTGAACTGATGTCCTTAACAAAGAAGTATCTTTTAAGAAATTAATTGGGTTCCTGTCTTTAGTGTTATTTGAATAAAAACTAGAAGGAGAAAAGGAAGACTGCAAATGGCCCATTTTTGTGAATCTCTGACAGAAACTAACTAAAGAGGCTTCAGTTTTTGTACCAGAAGCATAAGCAAACACTCTTAACAATTTTGTTAATGTGGTACAGGTTCCTATTTTATGGGCATTAATTCCCATTCAGTGTATAAATATCACACATAGACACAGTGAATCAATACATTTCTGAAAAACTGTTTCTCCAAAAACAGTAAAAGGAATAAGGTCACCAGATACATAGGATCAAATACGCAAAAAGGAAAATGCATTTATCAAGATGAAGAACAAAGTCTTGTTTTTCAAGAAGATAGTACCGTCTCCTGCTTCGTTGTGAAGGGTTTCTAAAGTGGATATGATTTCAGTTAGGTGTTTAGATGATGAATGGAGAACAGTAAACAAGTACTCTGGGTAAAGTGTGGCAGCTTGGTATAATCACTTATTTTGGATTCTTCTCCATCTTGTTTGAGATAGCAATAAAGAAATTAAGTATGAGGAAACTCACAGGACAAACAGCAAAGGAAATGATAACATTTTGTGAAATGGAAAACTCAAAAACACAGAGCTGAAAGCTGCAGACAGAGGAGTCCATTGGAGGCAAGAAGATTCATTCTGTACAACTGCAGTAAGGCCTTGCAATTAGAGGCTTTAGATAGCTCAGAAATTAGGGACAAAAGATAGGCCCGAGAGCAGAAAGATCAATGGATATGGTGAGATTTGTTGAACATATTAAGATGCTCTTGAGGGTAAAAGAGCACATTATTAACTATTAAACCATGATAAGTGACACACATTAGGACTATCCTGGGCAAAAACACATTAACTCTACATTGAGGTAACTGTTCAAGTCTGGCTGTCTCTTTTAAAATAGACTTATACTCCTTTTCAGATTGATTTGTAGGTGTTTTTACATACAGTGTTTTTGATACCAACCCTTGTTAAATGAGTATTGTGTATCTTCTCCCATTTTTTGACTTACCATCTAATTCTTAGGGTATTTTTTAAAGATTAGATTTTTTGGCTTTTTTTTTAAAGGAATAGAAATTCTCAATTTCAATATTATTAATATATTTATTTTCCCTTTTATATTAACACTTTTTGTGCCCTCTAAATCGTCCTCTAAATAAGATCATGGAGATGCTAATTTTTATTCTCTCTGAAGCTATAAAGATTAACTTCCATATTTAAGTCTTTAATCTGCCTGGAATTGATTTTGGCATGATATGAGTAAGGGGTCAAACTATAAATAATTTTTTAATATTCATATCTCAACATTATTTTTCAAAACACTTGTGTTTTCAATTATTCTCATAAGGAAATTGCCCATTTATGACCAGTAGCTTATACACTTGTTTCTAGCCTTTTTAAATTAAACTTTATTTTAATAATTTTATTTTTTCCTGTCTTTATATGCAACAATAACATGAATTTATTTTTAAATAGTTTTTAAAATTATTCAATTAATTTCTTCTCACTTAATTCTTCTATTAAAATACTTAAAGTTACACAAAAATCCCTGTTGGAATTTTGATAGGGGATAAATCTATAAACCAACTTAAGAGAGCTACCATTTTTACAATGTGTTTTTCAACCCATCAATCTACGAATTTTCTGTTTATTTAGATTTACTTTAGTTTCTTTTAATGTTTTATAAATTTTGCCATATAGATCTTATGTATTTTCTTAAAACATTTTTTGATACTCTTGTAAATGTTCTATTTTCAAATTTTCACTTTATAAGTGTTTGTTGCTGGTGGATATTTGTATATTTGTTTTTGTTTATTTTTGAATCCAGCAATTTTGTAAAACTTTTCATTTTAATCATATAACTATACATTCTTTTGGATTTTCTTGTTCATAGTAATGTAACCCACATATAATGGAAGTTTTATTTCATTTCCAGTTCTTACATTTTTCATTGCTTTTTTGATTTACTGCTTCCTCTGTGTAGCAGCTCCAGTATAGTACTGCATAGGAGAGAGTGGGCATTCTTATCTTGATCCCTGTTTTGAAGGGAAGGCCTTCAGTGTTTCAACATCAAGTGTGAGTGTTGCTCTAATTTATATTGTGAATATCCTTTATCAGATAAAGGAAATCTTTATTTCCCTCTAGTTTCTCAGTGTAGTGAACATGAAAACAAATGTCATCAAAACTTTTTCAACATTTAGAAAGACAACTCTAAGATTTTTTTCCCTGTAACTTATTTTTGTGGCAAAACACATTCAATTATTTTCTAATGCCAATCTAAAATTTTTAATGTTAAATTTACCTTTCTCTAGTGTAAACAGAATATCATCATGACATCTTATCCTTTCTACATTTACTGCATTCTTGGTTTATGAATTTTATCAGCCATAAAAAAAAAAGAATGAAATATTGCCATTTGCAGCAACATCGATGGACCTAAAGGATATACTTACTGAAGTGAGTCAGATAGAGAAAGAAATATTGTGTCACTTATATGTGGGATCTTAGACAGTACAAATGAATGTATACAGAACAGAAAGAATCTAACAGATGCAAAAACAAATTTATGGTTACCAAAGAGGGAAAGGAAGTGGGGATGGACAAATTAAGAATGTGGGATTAACAGATAGAAACTACTATATATAAGATATATAAGCAACAAAGATCTACTTATAGTGCAGGGAACTATATTCAATATCTTAAAACAACCTGTACTGAAAACTATACATATATGAACTGAATCACTTTACTATACAACTGAAACTAACACAATATTGTAAATCAACTATGTTTCAAAAAAAGGTGATGTTTGCCTCTAATTTTTCTCACTTTTTAAAATATCAGGGTTATGCTCACCTCATGAAATGAATTAGAATGTGCTATTTATTTATTTTTTCTTTTCTAGAAGGATTTAGTAGGACTGGAATTATTTCTTCTGTGAATTGTTTACTAGAACTTTTCCATGAAGCCACATCTGTTCCTGGAGGTTTCTTTGTGGGAAGATGCTAAACCACTAATACTTTTTCTTTTATGGTAGTGGAAATATTCAGATTTACTATTTCTCATTTTTTCCTAGAAATTTGAAAAATATAAATATTTTTACTAATAACCTCTTTATCTAATATTTAGCCCATCCTGATATTGGCTGTTTGTGGTTTTCTTTTTTCCTTGACTTACTCTGACTTCAGATTTGCCAGTTTTATTTGCCTTCTCACAGGACCAAATTCTGACTTTGTTGCTTCTCAATATTCCTGATGTTCTTTTTTTCCCATTTATTTCATTAATTTCTGCTGTTACTGTGTTTTCCTGCCTTGTAGTTTCTGCTGCCATTTGGGCCTATTCTACTAACATCTTTTAATGAATCTTTAGTTCTTCAATGTCAGTCTTTATTATTTTTTAAAAAACATGCATTTAAGACTATGACTTCTTCTCTTAAGTATTACTTTAATCTTTAACAGTTTTCTTACACTGTATGATATTTGCATTGGTATTCAGGTCATGATACTCTGTCTTCTAGTTTCCATTACAGTATTTTCTGTGTCAGTGGATTACTCAGAAGTGTAATTTTAAATATCCAGTTTAATTTTCATATCTTCAAAATATACTTAGCTTAATTCTATTATGGTAAGAGAATGTGTTCTGTAAAATTTAAATACTTACAAAATTTGAGACTTAGCTATGCATTGTTTTTGTTCAGTACCATGAATGTTACTTTCTGTGCCCACAGTGTAGACTATTTTTCTGCTCTTAATTGCTTCTTGCAGTTGAGAACTTTTATCTGGGATCAATTCCTTTCTACCTATAGCGTATCATTTAGAATTTTTATTAGTAAAGACTGCTGGTCAGTGCTCTGATGTTTTTAATTTAAAATGTCTGAATTTTGCCATATTCTTGAAAGATACTTTAGTTGGGTATAGAATTCAAGGCTGAGTATTCTTTTCTTTCAGCCTGTTGAAGAGTGGTGTTGTTCAGTCACTAAGTTGTGTCCAACTCTTTGTGACCCCATGGACTGCAGCATACCAGGCTTCCCTGTTCTCTGCTATCTCCCAGAGTTTGCTCAAGTTCATGTCCATTGAGTCAGAGATGCTATCTAACCATTGAAGATATAATGATTTAATTAATTATGGCTTTCATTATGCTTATAAGAGATCAGGTACAGTGTTACTTTGAGGATAACGTGTTCTGTTTCTAATCGTCTTTAATATTTTCTGTTTCCCTTGGTGTGCTGTTTCATGTGTAACGTTTGTGTCTGTGGTTCTCCTCTGCATCTGTTACCCGTTCTTATCCCTTTCCTCCTGCTGTTTTGATTCATTATGTGTCATTCTTCTTTTGTACCTATCAGTTCATAAGTCCCTTTTCTTTTTGGTAGTGGAAATATTCAGATATTTTCTGCTAAATATCTCCATTACTCTTTTTACTTTGGGTATTGTATATTTATTCTAGAAAATCTGTGATTGTTCTTGGATTCTCCAAAGTCACTTTTTATAATCTTTTCTTCCCTGGAGATATTTTCAAGTCAACTATGTTCACATTTAGTGATATAAACACTTTCCTCTATATCATTAAATGTGGTAAATGTAGTTTTTAAATATATGCTTATAACTGTAAAATATGATATCATGTGGATCTGATTTTTTTGCCTTTTTTTTTTTTTTTTTGCTGGTGGACGTGTAAGAAGGTTAGGGTATATTAACAAGTGATGGAATAACTAGTCATATCAAAGTTCTACATAAGTAGATGATTTATGGGAACTTGACTATGCTCTGGTAAACAAACTTGAAACCTCAATCAGTTAACACAACAATGTGTATTTCTCATTTACGTAGTCTTCTATTGTTAAAGTGACTTTTCTGGGTGGTTGCCTTCCACCTCATCTGGGAACCAATGAGTTTTTTTTTTTTTTTTTTTTTAAATACCAAAGAGAAGTTTTCAGATATGATTAGTTAAGAGGGTCTTGATACATGAAGATTTTTCTAGATTATTTGGATGTCTCAATATGATCACAGATTCTTACAAGTGAAAGAGTGAAGCAGGAGAATAAGATCAGAAGGAAACTTGAAGATGCTATGCCTCTGGTTTTGAAATGAAAGGGGCCACCAGCCAAAGAATCTAGGAAGCTTCTAGAAGCTGAAGTAGGCAAGTAAAAGAATTGTCCCCTAGAGCCCTCAGAAGGAATATAGCCCTGCTGAAACTTGATTTTAGCCTTGGAAAATCATTTTGGACTTGTGAGCTAGAAAAATTATAAATTTGTGTTGTTTTATGCCACTAATTTGTAGTAATTGTTAAATTAGTGTGAGAAAACAGTATTAGTATATTGACATACCATTAAAGTGTGTCTCTGGTAAATAGAATTAGATTTTGTTAAGCTATGGTTTTAATCCAGTCTGATAATTTTTGTCTTTTAGTTGGATTATTTAGTCCATTTTTATTTATTATTATCCTTGATATAATTGGTTTTAAATAAACCACTTTTATATTTGTACTTTAATCAACCAATCTATTATTTGTTCCCCTTATTTCTGCTTACCTGCCACCCTCTTATTAATTAAGCATAATTTGTTATTTTATTATATTTCCTTGATTAACTTTTTACTCATAAATATTGTCTTATCCTTTTACTAGTTATCCTAGATGTTATAATATGCATCTACAATTTACTGCATTGAACCTTTTTTTAAAAAACTTAAGTTTGTTTGTTTTTAATTGAAGGAATTGGCCATAGTATGCATATGTACCCTCCTTCACAAAACCTCCTCCTGCCTCCCACGCTTCTAGGTTATCACAGAGCACTGGATTGAGCTCCCTGTGTCATACAGCAAATTAGTTAGTGCTTTTAGGGCACATTCGCAGATCCTAGAAGTTACCTAGAAGTAGGGATACTCTGTGTATCCCTACTTTGCCTTTTTTTTTTTTTTGCAATTTTTGTCCACATATTTTCTTTCTACATATCTTATAAATTCCACAGGTACTATTATTATTACTACTATTATCATTGGTATTTTAAACAGTCAGTTATTCCTATTTGCCTATATTTTATCCTTTCTGGCTCTCTTCATTCTTTCTTATGGTTCTCTACTTCTATGTAGAAGCATTTTCCTTCAGTGAAAAGACTTTTTTTTGGTGTTTCTCCATGGTATATATGTGCTGGGAAAGAATTCTCTAGCCTTTCGTTAGTCTGAAAATTCCTGTTTTCCTCTGGAAGGCAAAACAAAAGTAGTAGCTTATTTACTACTAAATAAATAAGTAAATAAGCAGCAGCTTATTTACTACTACTAAAAAATAAAATAAAATAAATGGAATCATTGTCCAGCATGTGACTCACCTGTGAACATCATCTATAGAGTTACAATAATATTACAACCGAATGTTGAGTTTTTACTAGTTTGCCTATTTGGTGAATACTGATAATGGAAGTGTATTTATTTTCTGTAGTAGAGAGAAAGATATTCCATTGTAGACAGTCAATAAATAGTACTTGAAACTGGAAAATTAAAGCATGGTACCCACTCCAGTACTCTTGTCTGGAAAATCCCATGGATGGAGGAGCCAGGAAGGCTGGAGTCCATGGGGTCGCTGAGGGTCAGACGCGACTGAGAGACTTCCCTTTCACTTTTCACTTTCCTGCACTGGAGAAGGAAATGGCAACCCACTCCAGTGTTCTTGCCTGGAGAATCCCAGGGACGGGGGAGCCTGGTGGGCTGCCGTCTATGGCGTCGCACAGAGTCGGACATGACTGAAGTGACTTAGCAGCAGCAGCAGCAGCATATGGGCATGAATTTCAAAATCATAAGATATCCCAAAAAAGCAGGTAACACATTTGAATATTGCTGCCTCTGCAGAGAAGGATTTCCTTCTCTGGGAAGGAAAGAAGAAGTTGGGAGGCAGAACTGCTATTTTTCAATATAAACCCATTGGACTATTTATATTTCTAAATTACATTCAGGTGGTATTTGATAAAAATAAAAGGTAAATTTTCTTAAGACTCACTTTTAGGTAAGATGTAAAACTTCTGAAAAAAGTATATTGAACAGATTTGGAGTAGTACAAAAACTTTCAGAGTAAAATGAGACAGTGTTATCAAAAAAGGGAGCTATGGAAGTATCATTTCAGGCATTTTGGGAACAAGCTTTGCAGAAAGTAAGATCTTATTCACAGCACATGTTTTAATGGGCGATTATCCTCTGTGCTTGTTGTCAGGGCTAACATGGTAAAGTGGTATGCCTGTAATCTCTGTTTCAAAAGCGCCACTAAAGTAGGAATGTCGTAAAGGTGAATAGTTAGGAGACAAGACGGCTTGAAGGGACACTCACTGTAATATATGAACCAAACGATGGAAAATGAGTAGATGTAGGATAGAGCATCAGGAGCTACTCTAATGAACAAAAGGAGTCAGTTTGGATTTTTTTTTTAAGAAAAAGTAGTGGTGAATTGATAAGGGGCACATAAGTAGAGAAGGCACACTTCTATGTGGAATACACTTCTACATGTGATGAAGTAGTAGGTTCATGGATGAAGAGGGGAAAAGGTTTGTCTTTTTCAGGTTTTTGGTATCAGTGCTGTATCTGATTAAATATCCAAATGTCATATTTAATGTCAAATGACATTTTTAATTAAAAAAATGTCAAAATAAAACTAAGCCTCTTCATGTGGACACCCTTCTGGGCACAAATTGTGTCATAGTCCCAACTGATCAAACTTTTGGATCCATTGTTAATTTATATTTACCCATAAGCCCTGTTGAAAATGAAATGACATCACACATGAAAATTCTTAAGGGATAGTTAAGAGCAATACATAAAGAAAATATTAAAATAAGTTTGCAAGTGCACAAGACAGACAGTTTGTGAGCCAGGTTATTAACTATATATGCCCTCCAGATGTCATTTGAGCATTAAAAGATCTGTTCCTGTATGAAATTGGGGATAAAATACTTGGTCACATATTTTGAGAAACAATTTCTCTAAGCCTTGGTTTCTCATCTGTAGAAATAATGACAAATGACTTTAGGATTTTAAGAAGTTTTAAAAGCACTTTTATCTGTAACAAATGTATCACACTAGTGTAAGAGGTTAATAATAGAAGGAACAGGCTATGGAATTTATGGAAAGTCTCTATACTACTCAATTTTTCTGAAAACTGTAAACTATTTTACAAGATACAGTCTTTTTTAGGAAGCACATATATGGCATTGAAAAGAAATGTTTATCAAAAAAATGATTAAATAAGAACAAATGTAAAACCCCTAATAGAAATGCCAGGCACATAGAATAAACTCAATAAATGTTACTTCCTTTTCCTTTTGTCCTTAAGGTTTCAGGAAATTGAGCTGCCATCTGCACATTAATCTCCATGCTTATTCATCCTTCCTTCTTATTGTCTATTTTTTACCATTTGATTCACATTAATTCAGCCCAACACACATCTTTTTTGGGTTTCCTCATTTTGGACAACCTTCAAATAGTGATTTCTCTAACATGGCAGCTAGATCCGCCTTCAAGTCTCTATTTGTCAGAGTCTTTTAATAAAACACTCAGAGAAACTCAGATTTTTATCGAATCCCTTTAATATTTACCCTCATGTTTCACTAAGGTACTGAAAAATAATGAATTATTAAAAAATACTCTGAATATCCTACCCAGATTCTTACTCATTTACCTGAGTGTTTGTCATGATGCTAAAAGTTACACAAATAAAATTTCTGTTCAGAATAGAAAGGCAACATTTTACAGTATCATGAATGATGATAATATGCATGTCCTAAGTAATGATATGCATGTCCTAAGCAACCGTATGTGCAGGAACAATTGTTGTACCAGAACTTGACAAGAGGGCCCTAAGTAGTTCAAAGATTGGGACTCGCTTTATTCCCTGGCCCCTTAGTAGTCTTACAGTCCTCTGCTTGTAAGACGCCTTGCAGCAGCTCTGCCCTCTCCAGTTTAAGTTTTCTTGAATACTTCAGAATGTCTCCTAATACTTTCTTCATCCGTGTCTGTCTGCAACATTCCTTTCCTTACTTAGGATTTACCAAACTGCTTTCTCTGGAACCGCTGCATTCACCTCCCTTCCATGTACTGGTTTGATGCTGTAGAGTCCTCCACTGGGCTGGAGTTTACTTATTAGCGATTCCACTCTTGGGAGTGGCTAGGACCTCTCACCAGCTCTGTCTCCTCCAACTCCCGTGGAAGTCGAAGCTCTTCAGGATTTTTCTTTATTACCTAAGTTTTTCTTTTTTAATTCTCATAGTTAATGTAAGATTGATATTCAGTTCAGTTCAGGTCAGTCGCTCAGTCGTGTCCAACTCTTTAATATCAGCCTTTTAGAAATTTGGAGCCACAGAAAGAACGTGTTCAACAGACACTAAATCACTTTCTCTCGTAGTTGTTCCCGCACATTGCTTTAGGAATCAAACTGCCTGAGCTTAGAGGTTAAGAGGCTTTCTAATCGTAGACAAATGGATATATGTAGTTTTGAATTATAAAGAGTAAAATAAATCACTCTTCCCTAAATTTTCTCACCTTATGAGCTATGGGGAAAATGTTTTTGAAAAGCTTAAAAGAAAAATGTGAAAACTGGAATGCATCTTATGCTCATTAGGGAAGCAGAATTAAGTCAAATCTAAGTAGAAGCCATTGACTGCTTTTAAAAGTAATTAGATTTAGGATAATATAGCACAAGCTCTTAAATGCCTCAGGGAAGAAAAAAGACCTACATGAGGAAATTACATGACAATTGTCATATACTACTACTATGGTGTCCTTTATTCATGAACACTGCCAATATAGCACTCAGGACACTCCTCTACAATTGTAAAATTATGAAGCTATTCAATTATTTACGTAAAATTGTCAAAGATTTGATATATTTTAACATAGAACAAGAGTACCTGACATTGTATTCTAAAAACTTTATGTGCTTGAATAGTATGTGTGTAATATAAGTGTTTATGCATGGATAATATTTTAATATATACATGAATTAACATATGTACATACTGTGCATTGATATCATAACTCATAAAACATGACTATCAACCTTAATATTTCCCATGTAAGAAAATAGTAATTAAGGAAAAATAAGTGAAATTTCCAGTGTAGCCCTCCTAATAAAATATGGAGCATAAGATTAAACACAGCTCTTTGAGGTGGGTACTATCTGAGGATGTTTGCAGGTATTCTTTCCACTCATCACCCTCGCTCCCCTCACCCCAAGTCTCAAAAATTGAGAAATTCCAAAATGTTCTCTTGATACCTTCTTCATTCCCGTCTGTTTGCAACATTCCTTCCCTTACATAGCATTTACCAAATGACTTTCTCTTGAACCATTGCATTTATACCTCCCTTCCATGTATTTGATGCTTTAGAATCCTTCACTGGGGTTGGAACTTATCAGTGATTCCACTCTTGGGATTTTTGCATCAATTATTGGCCACTGGTATTCTCTCCTCTCACATCTGGATATATATCTCCTGTTGGTTCTGTTTCTCTGGAGAATCCTGATTCACATGCTTGTTAAGCTACAATAGATGTCTGATACAGGTTCACAGTTTAGGGATATGAAGTATGAGTGTTTCTCTAAGGTATCTGTTTCCTTCACTCTCATGAGTGTAATTCATAGGGAGAATGAATTGCACACACTGTCCTCTATTATTTTGAATCTTGCTTTAGAACATAGCTGATCTATTCTTTGTCATATGTATATATGTGTGTGTATATATATCATATATTACATATATATATATATATATGTAAAATATATATCAGCTTCAGAGTGTTGGGAAGAGGTCACAGGGAGCTATACTGACAGTCCTCTCTGAATAATAATGATAATTTTATGTTTTTAAAAATCTTTTGTATGCATTATCTTCACTTATTCTCTTTATATTATAGTGAAACATGTATAACTATTCCCATTGAGATACAGAAAGATTGTGTGACCTGCTCAAGGTAATCCACGCAGATTGAATGGCAGATTGTGTGTTACAAGAGAACACAAAAAAAACATTTTTATTTCAATTTAGGAGACTTGAGTTTCTAATCTTTTCATTATAATTCAGTGTTCTTAAACAAGTGATTTTCACATGGATCCTCAGTTTAAACTTACTTTCAGCTCAGTTCAGTTGCTCAGTCAAGTCTGACTCTTCACGACCCCATGAATCGCAGCACGCCAGGCCTTCCTGTCCATCACCAACTCCCGGAGTTGACTCAAACTCACATCCATCGAGTTGGTGATGCCATCCAGCCATCTATTCCTCTGTCATCCCCTTCTCCTCCTGCCCCCAATCTCTCCGAACATCAGAGTGTTTTCCAGTGAGTCAGCTCTTCGCATGAGGTGGCCAAAGTACTGGAGTTTCAGCTTCAAAATCATTCCCTCCAAAGAAATCCCAGGGCTGATCTCCTTCAGAATGGACTGGTTAGATCTCCTTGCAGTCCAAGGGACTCTCAAGAGTCTTCTCCAACATCACAGTTCAAAAGCATCAATTCTTCAGCGCTCAGCCTTCTTCACAGTTCAACTCTCACATCCATACGTGACCACAGGAAAAACCATAGCCTTGACTAGACGGACCTTTGTTGGCAAAGTGATGTCTCTGCTTTTCATTATGCTATCTAGGTTGGTCATAACTTTCCTTCCAAGGAGTAAGCATCTTTTAATTTCATGGCTGCAGTCACCACCTGCAGTGATTTTGGAGCCCCCAAAAATAAAGTCTGACACTGTTTCCACTGTTTCCCCATCTATTTCCCATGAAGTGATGGGACCGTATGCCATTATCTTTGTTTTCTGAATGTTGAGCTTTAAGCCAACTTTTTCACTCTCCACTTTCACTTTCATCAAGAGGCTTTTGAGTTCCTCTTCACTTTCTGCCATAAGGGTGGTGTCATCTGCATATCTGAGGTTATTGAGATTTCTCCCTGCAATCTTGATTCCAGCTTGTGCTTCTTCCAGGCCAGCGTTTCTCATGATGTACTCTGCATATAAGTTAAATAAACAGGGTGACAATATACAGACTTGATGTACTCCTTTTCCTATTTGGAACCAGTCTGTTGTCCCATGTCTAGTTCTAACTGTTGCTTCCTGACCTGCCTACAGATTTCTCAAGAGGCATGTCAGGTGGTCTGGTATTCCCATCTCTTTCAGAATTTTCCACAGTTTATTGTGATCCACACAGTCAAAGGCTTTGGCATAGTCAATAAAGCAGAAATAGATGTTTTTCTGGAACTCTCTTGCTTTTTCCAAGATCCAGCAGATGGTGGCAATTTGATCTCTGGTTCCTCTGCCTTTTCTAAAACCAGCTTGGACATCTGGAAGTTCACGGTTCATGTATTGCTGAAGCCTGGCTTGGAGAATTTTGAGGATTACTTTACTAGAATGTGAGATGAGTGCAATTGTATGGTAGTTTGAGCATTCTTTGGCATTGCCTTTCTTTGGGATTGGAATGAAAACTGACCTTTTCCTGTCCTGTGGCCACTGCTGAGTTTTCCAAATTTGCTGGCATATTGAGTGCAGCACTTTCACAGCATCATCTTTCAGGATTTGGAATAGCTCAACTGGAATTCCGTCACCTCCACTAGCTTTGTTTGTAGTGATGCTTTCTAAGGCCCACTTGACTTCACATTCCAGGATGTCTGGCTCTAGATGAGTGATCACACCATCATGATTATCTGGGTTGTGAAGATCTTTTTTGTACAGTTCTTCTGTGTATTCTTGCCACCTCTTCTTAATATTTTCTGCTTCTGTTAGGTCCATACCATTTCTGTCCTTTATAGAGCCCATCTTTGCATGAAATGTCCCCTTGGTATCTCTGATTTTCTTAAAGAAATCTCTAGTCTTTCCCATTCTATTGTTTTCCTTTCTTTCTTTGCACTGATCGATGAGGAAGGCTTTCTTATCTCTCCTTGCTATTCTTTGGAACTCTGCATTCAGATGCTTATATCTTTCCTTTTCTCCTTTGCTTTTCGCTTCTCTTCTTTTCACAGCTATTTGTAAGAAGCAAAAAAAGCCTGTGCACAACCTGTTACTATGAGAATCAAATGATAAAACAACTTTCTGTAGAAAGACTTATAGATTCTAAAACATTGCACACAATGAATTAGATGGGCTGCTCAATTTTTAGTCTAGCATTTTAATGGTTAATTTAGAAGTGAAAGCTTCTTGAAATCAAACGCACATTATTTCTCATGAGCTTCCCTTTACTTCAAACATTTGGTCAGAACTGTATCAAAATGTCAAAATAAGAATAATGGTCTAAGCATCCCGTTATTTCGACCCACCAGATCCACACAATAGGAAAACCTAGAAGAAAACACTAGAGACAAGCTGTGCAGCACCATTAAAAATGATCAGGGACTTCAGAAACTGTCTGTCCAGGAAGGAGCTCTTCTGAATATGAACCACAATTTCTCAACAAAGGAGGAAGAGATGAGTCCTAGTGTTTTTCAGTGCTTTATCTTTGTCAGGTACCCTGCAAATGTGTCACATGCATTGCTTCATTTCATCTTCGCAGAAACCTCTTGAAGTGACATGTAATCCTCATTTTATCATAAAGACACTGAAGCCCAAAAATGTTAAGCAAAGGATTCCTTAGAGTACATATCAAGCAGGCAGAATTTAATCTCTGGTTTGTGCCCTAACTCAAAAAACAAAACAAATTACCAGGCTCCATGATATTTTTTAACATTTTCTTTTGTTTGCAAAAGAGTTATTTTTAATAACCATGGTTTTGCTGTCCTTTGCCTAATGAACATCCCTGCTATATTTTAAGGCAATCAGCTCTTGGATGATAGAAGGAATGGGAATTTTAGTACAGTTGGTAAGATAACCTCATGATGATTTGTAGCTTCGGCTCTATGATTCCAAAAATAGAGCTCAGTGAAGCAACACAGTCTTTGGCTGACGCAGCAGAGAGTACAAGTCATTCCAGCTCACGGCATCTAGCTGGATCTCGCATTTGTTTAGAGCGGCTTGTGAATCTCCGCGTTCCCTTAACAAGAGGGAGACACTGTTGTCCGTTTAGCAGAGACATTGCCTTTTAGTTAAAATGCCTGTAGACTTCTAAAGCCAAGGAAGGTATTTGGGAAAGCATTTTCCTCTCTGGAAAAATAAAGTCTCTCCCAAGGCAAATATCCAGTAGAAGTGACATTTTCAACATCTGCACCTCAGTAGGACGATCTCTGTTGACTGCATTTTCTGTCTGAAAGAGTTTGATATAATGCAGGCAATGGATTTGTTTAACTGTTTTCTCGAAAAGTGCTTATCTTTTGAGTTTGGGTTTTAAGAAATAATTGAATAGGCAAGTGAATGCACCAGACTTCAGCAGCGTCAGTTTGATTTGCAGAGGAAATAAACTGAAGTCATTAGCTGTTGAGACAGCACAGCTGAAGAGGGCAGGAAGGGTAGCATCTTGTGTCTCTATTTACCTCCCTTTCATGCTTTCTCCTTAAACAAGGGCTCAAGTGTTGACTAGAAATAGCAAAAGATAATAATGTTTCATATTCAGTTACTTCACTGGTCTTTTATAGCTGAAAATAGCAATGAATCATGGTGGTTTCAAGGAAGTAAATATCTGTCCAGTGGGAGGAAGATTTGGTTTGAGTTCTACCCATTGAGTGGGTAGTGTTTTCCTTAACATCTGCAAAGGAACTTCCAGTCTCAATGTATTACACACAAATCTGATTAAAAGACTTCCACAAAATTTCTAGCCTCGGGAACTTTCAGTCTTTGGTAAAGGACAAGAGATAGGGTAATGTGACTCCTATATAAAGATCTATTTTTAAGTTTTCAAATGCTTCAAAAGATCTGTCTCTGGGGAATAGGGATGTGCTACAGACTCTGCAACTGTTGGTGCCGCTCTCATTACAGAGTCTAACCAAATGGGATTTCAAGAGCAGCTTCCCAAAGAATCATTATAAGGACATTTAGGTCTAACCAGATGCATCAAGATGTCAGATTCTCATGGCCTTTGCATTAATTCAAATAAAGTAAGCCCTTCTCTGAGGTTTTGAAATGTTCAGTTTCTTTTTTACTAAAATACTGACTCTTGGAGTGGAAAGCGATTGAAGTAAAGTTATGTCTTATTTACGTTATTGTGCAAAAGGAATAAGTAAAATGAAAAATCTCATTTGAAAGTATTTTGTGGTTTGCTAAATAAAAGCAATATATTGGTAAAAAACAGCAAGAAAAAGAATATTGTGTCTTAGGAATTAAGAAATTTATCAAACTATTCAGTTACAAATACCTTTTGTATGTTTTGTTATATGTAGACTCTGTGCTAGGCTCCAGGCAAGCCCAAGAAGTAAATACCCTTTCTGTTGTTAAGGCACTTCTAGTCTAATGGTATTTCCCCTGAGAACTAGAAGAACTGCTGTACAATAGGGTCTCAGCCATTTCTCCTCACCCACAGTCAAGAATCCATACTTCAATGATGTCCTAAGTCTGGTAATACCAGGTACATGCATTAAGATGACTTTTTAGTGATCTCCTGTGAAAATGGCCTTATCTAAATTATGATTTAATAGAAGCAATCAAATACATAATCATACGTTAAAATTTTAGCAAATACATATAATAAATGTCAGGTGATGAGACAGATTGAGTTGGAAATTTCAGTTAGAGAAGAAAGCAGGGAAAGGGCTACTGTCAACCTGATAGGCAGCCAGGCTGGATAGGGTAGACATGTGCTTATCTGATTAAATTAGGATGATATCCTGAAATCTCTGGAATTTGCAGAATAGTTTTGGGTTTTGAAGGAGAAGAAACGTTGTGAATTTGGAGTAGGAATCAAAGCCTTTATATACCCCCCCCATTATAATCTGAGTGAAAACTAGTAAATAGATCTTAGCATAGGCAGAAAACTGTTGCTATTAAAGGTGTATTAGGAGTATCTATCTCTTTCCCACTAACAACCTGTTAGTTAGGGCATATAAACAGTAATTTTAGTTATGTTCTCAGAAAACACTGATAATCAGTCATGATACTCTTGCTTCTGAATCTTAGAGTCCTGGCAATGTGTACCTGATACCATCTAGGAAGTCAGGGAAGGTCTCACTGTTGTGACATTCAAATTTCGATCTGAAAACAACTTTTAGCTGAGAAATGGGCGTGGCGAGAGTATATCCCAGGCATTTCAAATGACTCTGCCCTCTTTCTGAGGTTCTCAGGTGCAAGGATGTTCCCAATATGAAAGAGTCAGGAAATCTGCTTTGAATTTCAGTTTTCATTAATTGGAGTGTAGAGTTCCTTAGCATGTGTTTCTCTACTGACATTTTGCTAATAAGATTTGTAAAAGAAAGGAAAGAGCTAAATTTCCTAGATATGTAGTAGCAATTAAATGTTAGTTGTGACACCTTCCCAAATTAATTGCTTCATAAAAATTCATTTTAAGAAATGTATGTTCTAATGAGGACTCTCAGGTCTCTTTCCACAATTGAAGTTGGTAGTAGTGTCTATTTTTACTGGAGTTTTAAAAATTCACAATTTAAATAGTGTGTGACCACTATTGTATCCTCAATTAAACTTGCTGAGAACTTTTAAAGACATATTTTCACTTGAAAATCTTAAGTTTAAAGCTAGGATGTTAGAGACAGAAAACATGTCAAGAAAGCATTTAATGTATTTTGTACTTAATCACTTATGTTTCCTTCAGTAAAAGGAAGGAAACATTTACCACTAAAGCCCACATTTGTTTGAAGCCATTGGATTGAAAGTCACCAGTTTAATGAACACTAAAAAATAATTTCACAGTGTATAAATTTTATAGTATTAAACATTGCAACTACATTTCCTTAAATGTAAATATTTAAGTATAATGTTTACTGTAAATTAGTTGGCTTATTTTTAAAAAAGGTCAACAGATAACAAGATGACACGTTTGATTAAACGTTCAACTGACTTTGTAGGTGTATTTGCCAAGATTTTAATTTAACCTCTTATCTACCTATTTAACATGTGGCAGTTCATTTTCTTTCTGCAAAAATGAGATGGTAGCACTCATCTCAGGGTATTGTTGTAGAAGTTCTATTATTAACAAAATGCCTAGTCCAAAGGTCACAATAAAAAGTCACGTGATTAAATAGTATTTGTTCATTATTGCCTCCAACTTTGGGAAGCAAATTATCACATTAAGAAACTCACATAGAATCCTTTCCTACCCAACTCTGCAATCTTTTTTTTTTTTTTGCATTTAAAAAACATTTTTTTTTCCCACTGGAGGGTAGCTGCTTTTCAGTGTTGTGTTTCTGCTGTATAGCAAAGTGAATCTGGTGTGTGTGCGTGTGCACGCATGTGTGTATGTATGTATACTGTTTTTTAGTTTCTTTCCCATTTAGGTCACCACAGAGCACAGAGTAGAGTTCTCTGCCCTATGCTGTACAGAAGGCTCTATGCATAGTAGTGTATGTATGTCAATCCCGATTTCCCAGCTTATCTCATCCCACCCTCCCACTATGGTATCGAAAAGCTCATTCTCTACATCTGTGTCTCTATTTCTGCTTTTCAAATAAGTGCATCTGTACCATTATTCTAGATTCCACATATGAGTGATATATGACATTAGTTTTTCTCTTTCTGACTTAATTCACCCTGTATGAGAGTCTCTATGTCTATTCACATCTCTGCAAATGGTGCTATGGCTGAGAAATAGTCCATTATATATATGTACCACATTTCTTTATCCTTTCCTCCGTTGACGGACATTTAGGTTGCTTCCCTATCCTGGCTATTGTAAGTAGCCTTGCAATGAACATTGGGGTGTATGTATCTTTCTGAATTATGGTTTTCCCCAGGAGTGGGATTGTTGGGTCATATGGTAGTTCTATTTTTAGTTTTTCATACAGTTCAACTAACCCACTCAACACTGCATGAACAAATATCATATATTAAGAAAATTTCCCTACAGTCTTTCTATTTTTTCCAAGCCATCTTTGCATTTTTCTCACCTCTTTGACAAAACTAGTTCTCCAGTTTTTCTTTTCTCTTCTTTTTTCTTATCTTTTCTTCTAATAACCAACAGAGCTCTTCTAATTTTCCTGACTCACAGGGAAAAGAAAAGTGCCCTCTTTGTTCCCTATAGTAATGTTTAGCTCTCCACCATTTCTTTACAGCATCCCCCTGTATGAAATTGACAAGATTTCTTCATCTGAACTTCATTTATTTTATATTGTGAAAGTCAGAGACCTTCCCTATACTCATTCATGTTTCTGTCTTAATGTTTCCATTTACTGTCATTCTGCTCTCTGATCTCAGTAGCTATATGGTAATCAGTTAATACATGCATGCTGAGTCACTAAGTCATGTCTAACTCTTTGTGACCCCCATGGACTGTATAGCCCACCAGACTCCTCTGTCTGTGGGATTTTCCAGGCAAGAATACTAGAGTGGGTTGTCATGCCCTCCTCCAGGGGATCTTCCCGACCCAGGGGCTGAACCTGCATCTTTTGCATTGGCAGGCAGGTTCTTAAGCACTGAGCCGCTTGAAAAGCCCCAGTTATTACATATGTGCCTTACAAATAACCAAATCTTTTTGTAGTTTGTTTACTTCTGAACAATATTAAAAATTTTTCAGAACCATCCAGTAGCAGAGATGGACTGTCTTTTCGCAGCCATTTCGTATTCTTGAGCATGCAGGTGGATGATATTTTCCAACTTGCCTTACTGTATGGCCACATCGCTGAGTTTTGGTCAATGCAAAGTGAATGACGTATCCCATGTAGAGGCCTAGATCTAGAAACCTCCTATGTTATCCTGCATGCTTTTACCCATTCACCCAGTTGAATGCTGATAAACACACTGAAATTAGAAGCTAAGAAGGGAGAACTATGAAACAAAAGTTGCCTGGAATCCTGAATCACTACTGGGAGGGAAGTTACTTACTATATACACTAGTCTGGGATTTGGATTTTAATGTGAGTGAGCAAGAACCTTCTATTATGCTTGTGCTATTGTACATTTGGGGGATTGTTGATCACAGTAGCTGGCACTGCCTTAACTAGTACATGTGTAAGTTGTTTATATGCTGAATATATATTATTCAAAATTAAGTAAAAATGGACTGATGTTTAGGGGCATTTTATTCATTTTTTAATTGATTCCTCCTTTGTTGACTTTTGTAGCTTTGTTTTGGAAATCAGTGACTCACTCCTTGGGAGGACAAGGTAGATGGAAAAATTCAAGAGGAAAGAACAGTATATGCAACAAATGGAGAATTGACTGTTCAAAAAAAAAAAAATCACAAAGTCTACAGTGGAAGAAGCTTACAGGGGATAAAGTTGAAAGGTTAGTTTATGGCAAGATCGTGAAGAGTCTTTTGTATTAGGCAAAAAATCAGTAATGTGGCCATCAGACAGAGTCAAGGAAAACACCTCAATTGTGTCCCCAAGTACTTTGTGCCCACCTCGATTACTACATTGCTTATGTTATGCATCATGATTTCATATGTCAAAAGTTGCTTTCTGAGGCTTAGTTCTAAGATGTCAGTGGTTCTAAATGGACCACAGAATGAACTCAGAATCTTCATTTAAGTTGCTCTGGTTTCTGTTTCACCCTGCTTCACAGCTGTTATCCTAGTACTGGGTTTCTTAACTTCCTTGGCACTGCTGACACTTTGAGCTGGAAGATTGATTGTTCTGGGGGCGGTCCTGTGCACTGTAGGAGGTTTAGCAGCATCTCTGGCCTCTGTTGACTAGATGACAGTAGCAGCCTCCCCACTGCCCCACTCGTCATAGTAAATGATCTCCAGACATTGTCAGATATCCCCTGGGAGATAGAATCACCCTCAGGTCAGATCATCTATCCTAGATGTCCCCATTATCATATTTGGGATAATTCTTACCATTTTTGTTTTGTAGGGCATCTTTTTATGGATCTTTTGTTCTTGGGGGCCCTGTTTCCCTCTTTATTATTTCATCTCTCAACTTCCCTGATGGCTCTGACAGTAAAGCTTCTGCTTGCAATGCAGGAGACCTGGGTTCGATCCCTGGGTCAGGAAGACCCCTGGAGAAGGCAGTGGCACCCCACTCCAGTACTCTTGCCTGGAAAATCCCATGGACTGGGGAGCCTGGACATTCCATGGGGTTGCAAAGAGTCTGACATTTCACTTTCATTTTTCTTAGTTGATAATATCCTCCAGCATCTTTCTGAGGTAGAATGCATGGGTGGCTGGTAAAATTACTGCAAATTTGCATGTCTTTAACTTGGATTATGCTACTTCATTTAATAGTTTGACTAGATATTCAGTTATTAATTGAAAATTTTCTGAGAATTTTGAAGGCATTCCTCCACTGTGTTGTAGCTTCCAGCATTTCTATTGAGAAATCTAATGTCATTTTGATTCCTGAGTGTAGGTTCTTTTTACTTCTCTTGGGAAGGTTCTAGACGTTTCTCTCTGTCCCCATGGGTTCTGAAATTTCACAGTGATATGCTTTTGTGTAGGTCTTATGTAACCTTTGTGCTGAACACTTGACCCCTCTCAATGTGGAAATTTATGTGCTTCAACTTGGAAAAAAGTTTAAACATCTTCTCTGATAATTTTCTCTTCATCTCATTTCATTTTTCTTTCTGGAATTCTAAATGTTCAATATTTTAGGTCCTGGAATTATATTCTAGTCGTTTCTATTCTTTTTTTCCCCCTGCTTTCTGAGAGATTTCTTCAAGTTTATCTCTAACCTTTCTATTGGACTTTCATTTTTTACTGTCCTAATTTTACTTTCCAAGACTTCAGTTTTTTCTGTGCATGACATTTTAAAAAATTACCTCATGCTCTCACTTTATGAGTACAATAACCCTAACCTATCTGAAGATCTAAGTGCAAGTTTAGAAGTCTTCTCCTCTTCTTTGCTGAGATCCTTTTGCTACTTTTGTTGACTTCTGTCTTTATTTTTATATTAGAGCTTTCTTCAAATATCTGGTTTTACATGGATTTCCTTTCAGTTTAATAAATAGATATTAGTAATTGATTGAAGCTATGTATGGGTGGGTATGTGTGTCTTATTCCCTGGTAGAATTAACTGTGTGGTACTTAGTTAGGTTTTTTGGGAAAATGCACATTTGTCAGTATTGGCTGTTCTATTCTTACGTGTTTCTTCAGAGGATATTCATTCATCCTCCTACCTGGGATGTATCAGCCTATGAATGAGCATTTTTAGGGCCAGTTGGGAAAAGGTGGCTGCGTTACAATGATAATTAGTGAATACCCTAATTTCCATGTAGTGTCATCTCTTTAGCAGTGTTCTGTGTCCCTGAGTCACCACATTAGAGCAGGGGCAGTGATCTGACTGCAAATGTTTGGGAAGTGATCTGAGGAATCTGATTTCTCCCATGGGTGCGTGCTACATTGCTTCAGTTGCGTCCGACTCTTTGGGATCCTGTGGACTGTAGCCCACCAGGCTCCTCTGTCCATGGGATTCTCCAGTCAAGAACATTGGAGTGGATCGCTGTGCCCCTCCTCCAGGAGATCTTCTAAACCCAGGGACTGAACCCTCATCTCGTCTCCTGCTTTGGCAGGCAGGTTCTTTACCACTAGCGCCACCTAAGAAGCCAGTGATTTCTCCCACGGATCACCAATTCTCTTGATTTCCACCCCTCCAAATACCTCCCCCCCCACACCATTGCCAAGGCACCTGGCTGATGATTCCAATTCCTGTTTCTTGCTGTCGTTTTATAAAAATATATCTTATTTCTGTGCTTTCCTAACTGACAATGCAGTTTTCATCTTTGACACTAACCTGTTTACCATGCACAGCAGGCTGGATAGTGACCCCATAAGATATCCAAGAACTAATAATCCATGAAATGTGGGAATATAACTTTAGGTGGCAAAAGGGGGCATTGCAGATGTGATTAAGTTAAAGATCTTGAAATGGGGGGATTATTCTGAATTATACAAGTGGCCCCTATCTGTAAATCACAGTGTTCTTGTGAGAGAGAAGCTGAGAGACTTGACCACAGAAGAAGAAAATGGTGATGTGACAATGGAAATGGAGAGAGATTTGAAGATACTTTGCTACTAGCTTTGAAGATGTGGAGACGGGCCATGAGCCAAAGAGTGCAAGGGATGTAGCTCTGGATCTGGCAAAGTACAGGGAGAAGAGATTCTACCATGGAGCCTCTCAAGGGGGTGTGGCCCTACCAGCCCCTTGGTTTAGGCTAGTCAAACCATTTTGGATTTCTGATCTTCAGAATTGTAGGAGAAGGAGAAGGGGACGACAGAGGATGAGATGGCTGGATGGCATCACCCACTCAATGGACATGAGTTTGGGTAAATTCCGGGAGTTGGTGATGGAAGGGAGGCCTGGCGTGCTGTGGTTCATGGGGTTGCAAAGAGTCAGACACGACTGAGCGACTGAACTGAACTCAGTTTGTGTTGTTTTAGATGACCAAGTTTCTTGTAGTTGTTCAAAGCAGTCATAGGAAACAAACAAACATACAAGCCGTCCACCTGCTTCCTAGTTTCCAAGCTGTGTTGTCGTCACTTCCTTCTCATCGTCTTTATCCTGTGCACTGTATCCTTGCAGTCTTTCTTATCCTCTTTGTGGAAGTTTGGGTGAGAGGTATGCTTAATACCTTTTTAATCCTCTGTGCATTTTTCTCTAAGTTTTCTTTGTTTTCTTTAGAGGTGTCCAATTAATACCTTGCATTTAATTGGAAATGATTGGATAATAAATGTATATTTTTGTTTGCCTTTGGTGGATTTTGAGTTTTTGGTGAACTTTGGCTGTTTATGTACCAAGTTTGTTGGCATTCAGCATTTGTAATGAGGGAGGTAAATATAATTAAATAGAAAAACTACCAGAACTAAGACAGGGATACTATAACATTCAATAACATTAATGTTGTTTTGGAACTATTTTAGGCAAGAAACATAAAATAACTGGTGTAAATACATTTAAACAAGCATATGAGGATTTAACAACTACCTTGAATCAGAAATTCAACAACTGTACATGTAAAATAGTATCAAATGAAAAGATTTCCACAATGGAACATATTCTTCAAGAAGTCTTTTGTTTACCAAAAGTTAACTAATAATTAAAGTCTTAAAGTTGTAAAAAAAAAAAATTATCTCTATACACTGATGTTTTTCCCATATACCTAGACTATTTAAGATTCCATTCTTGTAGATAATAATAACAAAATACTATAATTATAAAGAAAATATCTCTGTAAAATCAGATGGACCATAGACTGACAATGTTGAATGATCAGATATATAGACTATATAATAAATTAAGTATACTCAATGAAGTTGATGGAATCAAAGTGGGTGTTTGAAAAGTAATAAGAGAAAAAGTATCAAAATGAACTAACTGATCTTAAAAAAAAAATCAAGTCTATGAGAAAGGAATATAGGATTGAAACTAGAAACATATATAATATTATTCCTTAAGTATAAGTGAAGAAAAAATTAGTGAACTAATATCTGATACCTGTAATCACACAGTCAGATAAAACTGAAAATTTAAAAGAGAAGTTAATGACAGGTTTGATTAAAAACCTCTATCTCTAATAGTATTCTAAGTGGAAAGAATAAGGAGAAAAAAAGAGAAGCCATTGGAGAAGAGAAAAATGCTGAGGTTTTATAGAATTTATGAAATACAAAAGTGCTCATATTTAGACTGTCCAGTGAATCCCTAAGTATGAAAAGACAAGCAGAGAAAAACAAATCAGGGAGCTGTAAACCTCAGTTAAGATAAGATACTATTATACCTACCAAATTGTTAAAAAAAAAAAAAAATGTAAAAGCCGGAACATACCAAGTGTTGGTAAGACAGGAGTAATGAGAGCGCTTATAAGCCGCTGGCCGACTCTAAGCTGAAATGACTATTCCAGAAAGCAGTTGGGCAGTAGCAGTAAAAACTAAAACCATATGGACAATTAAACTTAAATCCTACTTTTGGAATTTAACCTACAGAAATGAAAGCACCAATATGCAATGGTCATATACAATGTCACTTCACCTTTGCTTATAGAGGCAAAGTTGTAGGAAGAAAAGAAGGGAGGGAAGAAGGAAATGTTGTGATGACAAAAATATCATTTATAATATTGTCCCATTTATGTTGATTCATATGAATGCATGAAGGGATTCCTGAAAAGACAATCACAGTGTATTAATGGCGGTTATCTCAGGGGATTAGACTTCATGTAGGTTTTACTTCATTCTTTTATGTATTATTGAAAGTTTGTCAACATGCGTTGCAAAACATATAATAAAAATAATAAAGCTATTTTTCCTTGTGGAAAAAATAAGGGAAAAACCAAAAATGGTGAATATTTTATCAGGCCTAATGTTATTATATTTTTGCTGTGTCGATGTGAAGCAAGTTTAATCTTATTCAACTCTTTAAGCAATCTTTGATTAATATACAGTCATCAATTACCTTTCAAGGTCAGAAAAGAACAGAGACAAAAAGTAGTTGAACATACCTAGTGAGGACTTTACTTATTTGGCAAAGAGAAAGCTACTTCACAGTGAAGGTTACACATTCCTTGGCATCCACAAAGCCATTCATTCATCAGTTCAAATTTAAGTTCTATTACCGTATTATTCCCATAAGGGCAGATTCTTCATTTGTCTTGTTCTCAGACTTTTGCCTGGTATCCAACACAGTGGCTGCGTCACCTCAGAAATACAATCAACATTTACTAAAGGAGTGAGTATATTCACACACCCGTATAAGGCATAATTTTGTGCTTTTGTTATTATATTGTTATTTAATATTCATTCTAAATTCCTCCCACAAGTTCAGTTCAGTTCAGTCACTCAGTCGTGTCCAGCTCTTTGTGACCCCATGAATCACAGCACGCCAGGCCTCCCTGTCCATCACCAACTCCCTGCGTTCACTCAGACTCATGTCCATCGAGTTAGTGATGCCATCCAGCCATCTCATCCTCTGTTGTCCCCTTCTCCTCCTGCCCCCAATCCCTCCCTGCATCAGAGTCTTTTCCAATGAGTCAACTCTTCACATGAGGTGGCCAAAGTACTGGCGTTTCAGCCTTAGCATCCTTCCTTCCAAAGAAATCCCAGGACTATCTCCTTCAGAATGGACTGATTGGATCTCCTTGCAGTCCAAGGGACTCTCAAGAGTCTTGTCCAACACCACAGTTCAAAAGCATCAATTCTTCGGCATTCAGCCTTCTTCACAGTCCAACTCTCACATCCATACATGACCACAGGAAAAACCATAGCCTTGACTAGATGGACCTTTGTTGGCAAAGTAATGTCTCTGCTTTTGAATATGCTATCTAGGTTGGTCATAACTTTCCTTCCAAAGAGTAAGCGTCTTTTAATTTCATGGCTGCAGTCACCATCTGCAGTGATTTTGGAGCCCCAAAAAATAAAGTCTGACATTGTTTCCCCATCTATTTCCCATGAAGATGCCATGATCTTCATTTTCTGAATGTTGAGCTTTAAGCCAACTTTTTCACTCTCCACTTTCACTTTCATCAAGAGGCTTTTTCGTTCCTCTTCACTTTCTGCCATAAGGGTGGTGTCATCTGCATATCTGAGGTTATAAAAAATACCTCCCACAAGTATTTTTTTAGTAATTATTGGTATAATGTTCAGAGGATCTAAAAATATTAGTAATAAGAACAAATACTAATTTAACATTTGTGTCAGTTCTGTTCTAACGGCTTTATGTATATTCACTCATTTAATCCTGGAAGCCAATATTATCCCCATTTTACTGATGGTAATGCTGAAGCACATAATTTGCCTAAGGATCTGTAACTACCAAGTTGCAGGTTCAGAGTTTGAGTCCAGGTCTAAATCCAGAGTCAAGCTTTTCCTACAGGCATATACCTTACCTCTGACAATATAGAAATGCCAGCAGTTGTAGATCAGCTCATTCATAACTGATGCACCTTGATTTATTTTCTCTGCTAAGATTTGTTTCATTTCTTCTTAGGTAGCAACAGAGCTGTGCAGTGCATGGGAGTGGTTGATTTGGCAGGGTATAGAACTGATGTGAACAATATGCCATGCAAACCAGATGAGTAAAGATATTTAACAAGAAAAACACCAAATGATGCCATGAATCTAGGGAAAATGGGGGCAAAGGCCAGAACGGATGACCAGAGGCACATGTGAAAGTGATTGTGAGGACAAGGCTTGACCAAGGTCAGGAGGAGCAGGCAAACCTGTAGGCCCATGTGCACGTAAATGCAAACCAGAATAGCAAGCAAAATACAGGCAGTAGGTGTATGGTACCAGCAGCAGCAAAGAAACTGAGGCAGAACAAAGGTTTTCTGAGGCACAACCTACTTGTACCCCTTTAGCCCAAGGTAAGAATTGGCTTTGGAGGGCAAGCAGTTCTGAGAGAAGATGTTATTGTCAACAACACTCGGATGGACTGCAGAATTGAGGAAACAATCAAAGCATGTTTTTCTGTAGACTTAATTTTTGTTCAGTTTTATTTTTAAAATTTTTACTGAGTAACGTGTTCACTGAGGGCTTCCCTTGTAGCTCAGCTGGTAAAGAATCCATCTGTAATGTGTGAGACCTAGGTTGGATCCCTGGGTTGGGAAGATCCCCTGGAGAAGGGAACAGATACCCACGCCAGTATTCTAGCCTTGAGAATTCCATGGACTGTATTGTCCATGGGGTTGCAAAGAGTCAGACACGGCTGAGTGACTTCCACTTTCACTTGTATGTGTTCACTAATAAGCAAAAAAGAGAGAAGAGATATCACAAAACCACCACTCAAAGATATTACAGTTAAAAAGCAGCATGAAATCTTGTGCTGTGAAGACTTTTCAAACACACAAAAGCAGAAAGATGAGTGTGATGCAGTGTCAGAAACCCATCCCTCACCTTCAGCATGCCACTGTTCTTGTTCTTCTGACCCCTCCCACATTTTACAGACTTGCATGTGTGTGTGCGCTGCGCGCGCGCACACACACACACACACACACACACACACACACACATGGAAACAGAAAAGACCATCGCACCACTCAGAAACATCATAGATATCCTCTTAATACTATAATCATCAATAAATTGCCTTCTTAATAAACAAAGTGAATGATTCTTTCTTTCCGGCTTTGTAGCACTGTAGTCTTGATATATCATCCATAGTGTGTGGTGTTAGTTGTTCAGTTGTGTCTGACCCTTTGTGGCCCCGTGGACTGTAGCCTTTCACACACCTCTGTCCATGTAATTTTCCAGGCAATCTTCCTGACCTGAGGATTGAATCCCAGTCTCCTGCTTTGCAGGCAGATTCTTTACTGTCTGAGCCACCAGGGAAACCAACCACATGTATTGATGCTTGGTTCACTCCCAGTTTTAAAAATAAAAATGCTGCCCTGATATATACATAGATGTATATACACAGGAGGCTTCCCAGGTGACTCAGTGGTAAAGAATCTGCCTGCCAAGCAGGAGATAGGTTCAGACCCTGGGTCAGGAAGATCCCCTGGAAAGGAAATGGCAGCCCACTCCAGTACTCTTGCCTGGGAAATCCCATGGACAGAGGAGCCTGGTGGGCTACAGTCTATGGGGTGGCAAAGAGTCGGACACAACGTAGTGACTAAAACAACAACCATGAAGACAAATATAGTGTGTATATATATATATATATATTTTCCCCATATATATATATGATATACATGCACATAATATAGCACTTACCTTTTTTCTGTTTATATATATATACACATATGATATATATGATATATATATATATGTTTATATATATGGGATATTTGTACACTATTCCAATTTGGTCCTTAGAATAAACTGTTAGACATGAAATTTCTGGGAAAAAGTAAGTCTATTTTAAATGTTTTTATATTTATTATCAAATAACACTCCAGAAATTTTCTGCTCTTTCAGAGCAGCCTTACTAAGACTGTATGCATATGCCTGTATTTCATTTGCCTCAATAATACTGAGTAGTAGAAATTCTTTGTAGTTTTTTCAAGTTGATCACTTTGAGATATCATTGTGAAGATGTATAATTATTTGAATATTACAAATATTATATATTTTAGTGTTTATAGGACAAGTCACCAAAAGTAAAAGACTGATTTCATAAACTACACATTTCTTTTTTTCATATATTGATTTTAACCTTATATGTGTATTTTTCTAGATGTACTTCACATAGGGAAAAAAATCTGCTTTCCCAAAATATTTAATAGCTTGTTTAATTTTCTGAAAAGGCATAGATTGCTTTAAAGGAGATTGCTAGTAAATTAGATTAACTATCTTTAGCATTCAATTCCAAAATCATTGAGTTTTATATCCATTAAATATGAATTTGTCCCCAGATTCATTTTCTTGCTCTTTATTGTTATCACTGCATGATTGGTTATTTTCCATTTTGGAAGATTTAGTATTTGAGTAGGTCAGATGATGGTTTGATAGCTTACAAAACTTTAAAAGCCAGACACTGGAGCACTAAGTAAATTACATCTACATATAACCTCTTCCAAAAAATATAACTATATGATAGTAAAGTGAAGTATGTAAAATATCCTTTGGTCTAATGGCTATTTTTATTTTTCCAAAGATAATTTATCTATAACTATTAATATTTCGAAAAGCTTTGCTATCAATGTCAACTGGTTGAGGAGGATTCAGCAAGCTCAATTTTTTTTTTCTGAATAATAAAAATGCCCAGAATAGAACTAGCAACAAAAGTCAATAGAGAGGGAGTGATGGAAAGAGGGAAGCTAGGCAAATTGTTTTATATTTTGCATAACTGAAGAGCCAGATGGCTTAACTGGATTTTTATTTTCAGAACCACCCACTGCAGGATTTTAAGTAAGTTCTCAAGTCAAACACAGTACTGTGAAATAGAGTTTTAACAATGTCTAGACCAGAGCCCACAACCTTATCTAGGCATTACCAGATTCCTATCCTTGTGATGCAGCCAGACCTGTCTTTTACTGGTCTAGAAACAATTTTACACTAATTTTCTACCTCTTCTGGGCAGAGATGCAAAAAAGGAATAGGTATGGTACTGCTTAGGAAATGTTCAAGATTCTACTTTAGGGTTTTCTAATCTAATATCAACTTGACAGTAATATTTAATGTCTTACCCAGTTGTCACTTTTACTCCATTTTGAAGTATCTTTTAATGACCACCTTGCTATTCAAAGAAAAGCAAGAAAATTGATCCAGCATATCAAATACACACTGGTGATGTATTTCACTGTTTAATTTTAGGGAATATTTGCTCTAATGCTGTTTTTAATCATCAATAACCTGAATTAAAGCATATAAATTTAGTAAAACAGATTGTTTAAAAGTTTATTTTATTGCTGTTGTCTTTTAAAATTCTTTACTAGACACTCCAAAAGAATTCAATTATCTATTTTCTAGTTTTAAAAAATTGTGCTATTTCTCTTTTTCATTTTTTACATCCCATCATCCCATTTATCTCTATCTTTCGTGAAGTCGCTCAGTTGTGTCTGATTCTTTGTGACCCCATGGACTGTAGCCCACCAGGCTCCTCCATCCATGGAATTTTCTAGGCAAGAGTACCGGAGTGGGTTGCCATTTCCTTCTCAATCTATCTTTACCGTTTTTAAATTCTGGCAAATAACCAAAAGTTAAATGGCCAAATTCCTCAAGAAAAGCTGTACTTTGCTATTTCCTGACCAATAAGAAACTTTTTGGACCATGAGTCTAGCCAGAAGGAACAAATGTCTGTTGAAAATGATCTGGTCCAATTTTGTAGGTCCAGTCTGGAGATGGATTCTGAGCTGCAGGTTAATATCCAAACTTTCTATGTTAGAATGAAAGCAAATCTATTAGGGCTTGATCATCATCAGTTAAGGCCAAAGAGCTAACTGGTGAAATATACGCCTAGTTTCATTCCAGCTGGCTAACACTGAATGTTTTTTATTAAGGATGAGTCACTTTTCTAAAGAATTCTGCAGTAAACCAGTTTTATGTCAGAACATCGTGAAGGATTGACTTTGGCATCTGCTCTTTTGGGCTTTTATTTCTTTTATCTCCTTTAAGAAATCTAGCTTGGATTTATCCAACTAGCTTTCTCTGTTTCAATTTCCTTTTATAACTCATTGGCTGCTTGAGTCCCTCACTCAGTTGGGAGTGTCAGACAGCACTGCCCTGCTCTGGTCTCCCCATTTGGGTACCTTCCAGTGTAACCAAACTCCCCTGGAATACAACAACTACAAAAGCATTGAACATGTCAGGCTTGGAATAATTTTGCTGAGTCAGTTTAGAATTGGATTGAATGAAACACAGATGCCCTTAACAAAGCATCCTCTGTTCTGTTACACTTAGGGATGAGAATAATGCACAAACACAGGGCCTCAGACTAACCATGTGTATCATTTTATGTACAGGAAGAAGAAACCCTGGAGCCTGAGATACTGTTGTGCCTAAATGATAAAGGGATTAGCTTTTGGCTTTTGAGTATCAGCCCCTGCACTGCATTGCATGATCCTGTTGAACAGAAGGTAAATGTGATGGTTTCGTCTCTAGATAATTCAGCCCTGAATTACTTTAAGCAAGTTTTTTAGTTCTAAATATTCAGAAAAATATTACAAACATTAATTTGGCTATATCTATCTTTTAAGAGGAGCAATAGTGAAAAATCAAGCAGGATAACCATAGCTTGCAAACTTACTGGTTAAAAAATTAGGCTGTATAGTAACAGAATTGAATTTTTGCACCATTTCCACCACGTACTAGCTATGTGACTTGGGCCAAATCGCTTAACGTCTCTTAATTTCAGTTTATCTATTGACAAAGTGAGTATAACAATAAAACTTAATTTTGAATATTATAGTAATCCATATGTAGCTTCCATATGTGCATCTTATGTGCTATATAAGGTGCCAAGGTCCAGCCCTGGCTGATCCAGGGTATTCAAAGGGGAGACGGCGTCGGTGATTAATTTAAATATTTATCAAAGATATAAAGAGTAATAGAATGAGGATAGCTCAGTAGGAAAATTCAGTGGAGAAAAGAGGCTGAGTAGCTTGGTTTATGCGGAAAATCAATATAACCTATAACATCAGGTTAGCTCTGACCACAGAGGCTGCAGGTGCCCTCTCAAATAGCAGAAGGTGCCCCACCTTAGGCACCTTCTCCAGTGGGTCTTAGAAGCCCAGGCAAATAAATGGTCGCAGAGGACCTCCATGCTCCAGATGGAGACTCAGCTGAAATGTGAAAAGAAAGAATGACATGGGGAGACCAAACTTCGGTGAGCAAGGCCCGTAGTTTTATTTTCAACAGGGGCTTTTATACCATAAGTTGTACATAGAAGATAATAGGGGGCGTGAAATCATGCAGAGTCAGCAGTCTTTGATCCTTATCAAAACCAGGATTTCTTTCCTGCAAATTTATCGTATACAAATGGTTTAGGTGATTTACATCATCTTCTGGCCAGAAGGCCTATTAACATTTTATGACTCTTGACAAAGGTTTGTCAACCGTAAGACTTATTTTCTCTAAGAGTAATTATTTTAAAGTTTGGCGCCATCCTCCGAAGGTGTTAAAGTTACATTCCTATAGGACAGAGGTGCAGTGGGTTTACAACAAAGGAAATAATTTATTACCTTAAGGGTCTAAAGTTGCTAACACCAAGGCCACTACTTATTTTTTCTACATACCAACTATATTAATTAATACACATTCAAGGATACAATACAGGGGATGTAGAAACTTGACAGCAAGCATTGGCTCATCAATAAAATCTTTTACTAGTTTTATTCTGACAGTTTCTAACTCTCTGAGAGGCTTTAAGCTATTTGAATATCTTAAGCTTCCCGTGCCTCTCCAGGCTGAGAGACTGTAAACAATCGTATACATAGCTGTAAGAGTCCGGGTAAACTTGTCAGGCGAGTTAGAGAACTATCTGAGGGGTTTGGATTTAAACACTCCTAATGCCCAGGAACTTTATTAACTGGAGCTGTAAGTTAACTCTTTATCAGAGAGAGCGAGATGGTGGTAGGGGACAGCACCCAGTAAAGTCAGAGGTAAGAACACAAAACAGTAAAGTAGGCAGACTCTGGTTTTTGGGGGTAGATGCTCGAAAATTTCCAGAGGGACTTCTGAGGTTCGATCCTGCCTTTGCGTATGTCCAGCCTCCTTCCTCATGACCTTTGCCATGGGTGGAGGTCCTCACTCTGGCTCCCCGCAATAAGGGATCACTATTTTAGTAGAGTTGGAATGAATCACAATGACCTTATCTTGCTCCTCCATCTTGGCCTTCATGTTCCATTCCTGGTATCATTAGATACACATGAATTGTCAAGAGTGAGTTCTGAATTGTAGTTAATTTGTATGCAGGTCAGGAAGCAACAGTTAGAACTGGACATGGAACAACAGACTGGTTCCAAATAGGAAAAGGAGTTCGTCAAGGCTGTATATTGTCACCCTGTATATTTAACTTATATGCAGAGTACATCATAAGAAATGCTGGACTGGAAGAAACACAAGCTAGAATCAAGATTGCCGGGAGAAATATCAATAACCTCAGATATGCAGATGACACCACCCTTATGGCAGAAAGTGAAGAGGAACTCAAAAGCCTCTTGATGAAAGTAAAAGAGGAGAGTGAAAAAGTTGGCTTAAAGCTCAACATTCAGAAAACGAAGATCATGGCATCTGGTCCCATCACTTCATGGGAAATAGATGGGGAAACAGTGGAAACAGTGTCAGACTGTATTTTTCTGGGCTCCAAAATCACTGCAGATGGTGACTGCAGCCATGAAATTAAAAGACGCTTACTCCTTGGAAGGAAAGTTATGACCAACCTAGATAGCATATTCAAAAGCAGAGACATTACTTTGCCAACAAAGGTTCATCTAGTCAAGGCTATGGTTTTTCCTGTGGTCATGTATGGATGTGAGAATTGGACTGTGAAGAAAGCTGAGTGCCGAAGAATTGATGCTTTTGAACTGTGGTGTTGGAGAAGACTCTTGAGAGTCCCTTGGACTGCAAGGAGATCCAACCAGTCCATTCTGAAGGAGATCAGCCCTGGGATTTCTTTGGAAGGACTGATGCTAAAGCTGAAACTCCAGTACTTTGGCCACCTCATGCGAAGAGTTGACTCAATGGAAAAGACCCTGATGCTGGGAGGGATTGGGGGCAAGAGGAGAAGGGGATGACAGAGGATGAGATGGTTGGATGGCATCACCGCCTTGATGGATGTGAGTCTGGGTGAACTCCGGGAGTTGGTGATGGACAGGGAGGCCTGGCGTGCTGTGATTCATGGGGTCGCATAGAGTCGGACACGATTGAGTGACTGATCTCATCTGATGTCTCTTAACTTTCATTCTAATTCAGTGTTGTTGAGAATACTTTAAACTTCTATGTAACACCGCGGAGTGCTATCAAATGCTTCAGGTTCTCACTTTTTTTCCCCCCTTTGGAGCTTGCCAGTGTTTGGTGAGCATGCTCTTTGAATCTTTTTCTTTTTTTCAGAATGTGTTTTCTCCTTCTGCGGGATCAATCTCATACTTACTGTTTCAAGCTTTGCTTTCTCCTTTTCCTGTCATCATTCTCTATTCTTATTCTATCGATGAAAGTTTCCTTCCTCCTCCTCAGAATCTTAAACATTAATCCTTTTCAATATAATTCTGTGCACTATATATATTTAAATTTTTTCATTTTCTACAATAAATGTTAAACATTTCTTAATTCTCTTCATTTGCCCCTTGACTCTGGCTATTGGCTAGAAAAAAAATTTCTTATTCTCAAAAGGAAAAAGACAGCATTATCTCACTAACTATAGACTAATGGCTTTATCTCAGCAATATTCTAGAGTGCATTTTAAACAAATAGTTTCTGAGCATCTGAGGGAAAAAATGATCATGAAAAATGAACATATATGCATTTAGAACAAGTCATAGTGGGTATAGTTTCTTTCTTTCCTTGATAAAATCACTAAACAAATGGTCAGTAAATGTATTAAGCATGACATACCTAGGCTTCAACAAGAAATTTAGAACAATTTTATAGATCAGTCTTATCTATACTTATCAGACTCTGTGGGAGAGGGAGAGGGTGAGGAGATTTGGGAGAATGGCATTGAAACATGTATAATATCATGTATGAAACGAGTCGCCAGTCCAGGTTCAATGCACGATACTGGAGGCTTGGGGCTAGTGCACTGGGATGACCCAGAGGGAGGGTATGGGGAGGGAGGAGGAAGGAGGGTTCAGGATGGGGAACACAGGTATACCTGTGGTGGATTCATTTCGATATTTGGCAAAACTAATACAATATTGTAAAATTTAAAAATAAAATAAAATAAAAAATTAAAAAAAAAGTGTTCTTTAAAAAACTTTATTTTTTAGAACAGTTTAGGTTTAAAATAAAATTGAGAGGAAAATACAGGATTTCTCATTTACTCCTTCCTATCTGTAGACATGAATATCCTCCCCTCTCATCAATATCACTCACCAGAATGGTCCTTTTTTTTTTCACCAATGATGATCCTACATTGACAAATCGTGATCACGCAATGCATAGTTCACTTTAAGTTCGCTGTTGGTGTCCTATTCAATATATTCTATGGGTTTGGGCAAATGTCCAATAACATATATCCATAATCATGCAAAGTATTTTCACTGCCCTAAAAATTCTCTGTGTTCTGATTATTCATCTCCACTGTGTCCTTCTACCTCTCCCAATTCCCCACTTCCAAACACTAATCTTTTTAAAATTGCCACAATTTTTACTTTTCCAGAATCATATATATTTGGAAACATACAGTATGTAGCTCTTTAAGATTGGCCTCTTTCACTTAGGAATATGTGTTCATGTTTTTTTCATGTCATTTCATAGCTTGATAGGTCATTCCTTTTTAGTACTAAATAGTATTGCAGTATTTAGATGTACCAGAGTTTATTCCTCCATTCAGTTACTGAAGGATTTGGTTGCTTCTAAGTTTAAACAATTATCAGTAAAGTATCTATGAACATCTGTGTGCAGATTTTTGTGTGGACAGAAGTTTTCAGTTTTCAGTACGAGTAAATTGTACCAGAGTATGATTGTGGAATCATATGGTAAGAATATGCCTACTTTTGTAAGAAATTTACAAGTGTCCTCTGAAATGGCTGTACCACTTTGCATTCCCACCAGCATTATATGAGAGTTCCTAAAACTCCTTATCAGCATTTGGTATTGTCAGGATGTGGATTTTGGCTATTCTAGTAGGAATATAGTGTTATCTCATTGTTTTAGATTCCACTTCTCTGGTGACTCGTGGAACACTTTTTTATATGCTTATTTACTATTAGTGTATCTTTTTTCGTGAGGAATTTGTTAAGGTCATTGGTTCATTTTTTAAGTGGGTTATTTGTTTTCATATTGTTGAATTTTAAGATTTCTTTATATATCTTGGATAAGTCTTTTAAATAGATATATCTTTTGCATATATCTTCTCCTAATCTGTGGCTTATCTTCTCATTCTCTTGATATTCTTTCACAGAGCAGAAGTTTTAATGAAATTCAAATTATCAATTATTTCTTTCATAGGTTGTATCTTTGATATTTTATCTATAAAGGCATCACCATAGCCAAGGTCATGTAGTTTTTCTACTGTGTTTTCTAGGAGTTTACTATTTTGCATTTTATAGTTAGGTCTGTGATCCATTTGAGTTAATTTTCGTGAAGATTATAATGTCTGTGTCTAGATTTTTTTTTTTGCAAGTGAATTTCTAGTTATTCTGGTACTATTTGTTCAAGAGATTTTCTTTGCTCCATTGTGTTGCCTTAGTTATTTATGTCAGGGACCAGTTGATTATATTTATGTGGGTCTATTTTGGGGCACTCTATTCTGTTTCATTGATTTGTCTGTTTTTTCATCAATATCACACTGATCTGGATACTTTAGTTTTTTTTTTTAGTAAGTCTTGAAATCAGGTGGTATCAGTCCTCCAATTTTGTTCTTCTCCTTCAGTGTTGTTGGCTAATCTGACCTCTCCATCTAAACTTTAGAATCAGTTTGTAGATATTAAAAAGTAATTCAGATTATTTATAGATCATTGGAATATCCAACCAGAGGATTAAGTAAAGTTGACATCTTTAAAATAACTGGAAACAAGTTCATGAAATCCTTTCTGAACCTTCAGTGGATTTTGCAAGGTTACAAAATATGCCATCAATACACAAAAGTCAACTGTTTCTATACATCAGAAATGGAAAAAAAAATATAGTCAGAGGCCAATCAATAAACCTATACATCTGTGCTCAACTAATTTTTGACAAGTGCTAAGATCATTAGTAGTTAAAGAAGTTTCTTAAACATGTGATCCAGGGATAACAGTATATCCACATACAAAAAAATGAAGTTATCCTTAACCTCACGCCAGGTGGCTCAGAAGGTAAAGCATCTGCCTGCAGGAGACCTGGGTTAGATCCCTGGGTCAGGAAGATCCCCTGGAGAAGGAAATTGCAACCCACTAGAGTACTCTTGCCTGGAAAATCCCATGGACAGAGAAGCCTGGTAGACTACAGTCCATGGAATCGCAAAGAGTTGGACACGACTGAGGGACTTCACTTTCATAAGCTAAATATAAGTGATTCAAGTATAAAACTCTTATACAAGAAAACAGGGATAAATCTTCATGGCCTTGCATCTGGTAATGAATTTTTAGATATAACAACAAAAGCAACAAAAGTGAAAATATATACATATGTGTCAGTAAACAATAGAATATTATTCAGTGTAAAAAAAAAAATGAAGTACTGATACATTGTCTAATGTGGGTATACCTAGAAAACATTTTGCTAAATGGAACAGTTAAGACACAAAGGTCACATATTGTTCAATTCCACTTACATGAAATGTCTAGAATAGATAAATCTGTATACACAGTGAGCAGATTGGTAGTTGGCAAGGTCTGGAATCAGCAAAAGGGTCAAATGGGGAATAATTGCTTAATGTGTTTTATTTTGGAGTGATGAAAATATTTTGAAACTAGAAAGCAGTGATGATTGTATAACATTGTGGATGTATTAAATGGCCACTGAATCGTTTATTTTAAAACTTTTAATTTTATGTAACCTAAATTTCATCTCAATAAAAAATTTTAAACTAACAAAATGGAGTTACAGTCATTCCTCAGTATCTTTGAGAGATTTGTTCCAGGAAACACCTTGGATACCAAAATCCAAGGATGTTTAAGTTCATTACATAAAAGAAGGTAGTACTTGAGTGGAACCTATGTACATTCTGGGTTTCCCAGTGGCTCAGCAGTAAAGAATCCACCTGCGATGAAATGCTGTTTTGTTTTCTTGTATTTGGTGTTGGGATAATTCTGTCCTCATAAAATGAGGTATGAAGAATTTGCTGTGCTTCTACTTTCTAGAAGAAATTTTGTATATTTGGTGTCATTTTGTGTTAAATGTTTGGTAGAATTCATTAGTGAAACTATCTGGATCTTTGATTTCTTTTATCAGAAGAAGAATTATTAATTAATCTTTAAGATACATGCCTATTATTTTTCCTTGTGTGTTTCAGTAGTGTTTTTCAAGGAACTGGTCTATTTTGCCTAAATTTTCAAGTTTTGAACATAGATTAATTGATAGTACTACTTATTATTTTCATTTCCATTGGGTCAGTGATAATGGCTACCTCTTTAATGCATTATTATTCAATTGTATCATCATTGGTTTTTCTTGGCTATTCTAGCTAAAGTTTTTCCAGTGGTATTGGTATTTTCGAAAAACAGTTTTGTATTCACTGCTTTTCTTCATCATTTTCCTGTTTCTCATTCTATTGGTTTCTGCTCTAATTTTTAATATTAATTTTCTTCTGCTTTCTTGATTTTTAATCTGCTTTTCTTCTCTAGTTTCTTAAGGAAGAGCTTTTTAAAAAAATTTACTGTGGTATAATTGATTTACAATGTTGTGTTTCATGTGTACAGAAAAGTGAATCTGTTATACAAATACATATATCTACTCTTTTTAAAGATAATATTCCAATATAGACCATTCAGTAGAGTTCCCTGCACTATACAGTAGGTCCTTATTAGTTATCTATTTTATATATAGTAGTGTGTGTGTGTAAATCCCAATTTTCCAATTTGCCCAAACCCAGTAACCATAAGTTTATTTTCTACTTCTGTAACTCTATTTCACTTTTATAGATACATTCATTTGTAGCTTTTTTTAAGATTCCACATATAAGTGATGCTGTTAGGTTGCTAAGTTGTGTTCACACATTTGTGACCCCATGGACTGCAGCCCACTAGGCTCCTCTGTCCATGGGATTTCCCAGACAAGAATACTGGAGTGGGTTGCTGTTTTCTTGCTCCAGGGAATCTTTCCAACCCAGGGATCCAACCCACATCTCCTGCACTGCAGGCAGATTCTTCACCACTGAGCCAACTGTATTTCTCTGTCTGACTTACTTCACTCAGTATGAGGATCTCTGGGTCCATCTGTGTTGCTGCAAATGACATTATTTTGTTCTTTTCTATGGCTAGTATAATAATAAAATATTATAATAAAAAGAAATATATATAATAAGAAAAGAATATAATAATAAGAAATCTGCATGCAGGTCAAGAAGCAACAGTTAGAACCAAACATGGAACAACAGACTGGTTTCAAAATGGGAAAGGAGTACAACAAGGCTGTATATTGTCACCCTTCTTATTTAACGTCTATTCAGAGTACATCATGAGAAATGCCAGGCTGGATGAAGCACAAAAGCAAAGAAGAACTAAAGAGCCTCTTAATGAAAGTGAAAGAGAAGAGTGAAAACGTTGACTTAAAACAACATTCAGATAACTAAGACCATGGCATCCAGTCCAATCACTTCATGGCAAATATATGGGGAAACAGTGAAAGACATCTTTTTGGGCTCCAAAATCACTGCAGATGGTGACTGCAGCCATGAAATTAAAAGACGCTTGCTCCTTGGAAGAAAAGCTATGACCAACCTAGACAGCATATTAAAAAGCAGAGACATTACTTTGCCAACAAAGGTCTGTCTAGTCAAAGCTTTGGTTATTGCAGTAGTCATGTATGGATGTGAGAGTTGGACTGTAAAGAAAGCTGAGCGCCGAAGAATTGATGCTTTTGAACTGTGGTGTTGGAGAAGACTCTTGAGAGTCCCTTGGACTGCAAGGAGATTCAACCAGTCCATCCTAAAGGAAATCATTCCTGAATATTCATTGGAAGGACTGATGCTAAAGCTGAAACTCCAATACTTTGGCCACCTGACATGAAGAATTGACTCATTGTAAAAGACCCTGATGCTGAGAAAGATTGAAGGTGGGAGGAGAAGGAGACGACAGTGGATGAGATGGTTGGATGGCATCACTGACTTGATGGACATGAGTTTGAGTAAGCTCTAGGAGTTCGTTATGGACATGGAAGTCTGGCGTGCTGCAATCCATGGGGTCACAAAGAGTCAGACATGACTGAGTCACTGAACTGACTGATGGCTAATATTCTGTTATATATATGTACCACATCTTCTTTATGCATTTCTCTGTTGATAGACATTTAGGTTGCTTCCATGTCCTGGCTACTGTGAATAATGCTGCAATGAACATTAGGGTACCTGTAATTCTTTGAATTATGGTTTTCTCCAGATATGTGTGTGGGAGTGGATTCTTGTATCATGATCATATGGTAGCTCTGTTTTCAGTTTTTCAATTTTAATTGCCACCAACAGTGTGGGAGGGTTCCCTTTTCTCCCTGCCCTCTTCAGCATATATTGTTTGTAGATTTTTTGATGATGGCCCCTCTCACAGGTGTGAGGTGATACCTCGTTGTAGTTTTGATTTATATTTCTCTGATAATTAGCATTGTTTAGCATCTTTTCATGGCCTGGTTGGCCAATTGTATATCTTTTTTGGAGAAATGTCTATTTAGATCTTCTATCCATTTTTTGATGGGGTTGTTTGTCTTTCTGATATTGAGCTGCATGAGCTATTTGTATATTTTAGAGATTAAGCCCTACTTGGTTACCTCATTTACAAATATTTCCTCCCATTCTGAGGGTTTTCTTTTGTTTTTATGATTACTTTTGTTATTCAAACATTTTTAAGTTTAATTAGCTCCCATTTGTTTACTCTGTTTTTTATTTGATTTTTAAAAATTATAGATCTTTATTCTTTTTTAATCTAAAATTATTAATTTAATTTTAAATTTGTTTAATCTAAATTCATTAAAATGTTAATCTAAAAGAATCTAAATCTATTCTTAATATAAAATTTAGATGTAAATTTTAGATCTTTATTGCTTTAGATCAGATCAGATCAGATCAGTCACTCAGTTGTGTCCAACTCTTTGCGACCCCATGAATCGCAGCACGCGAGGCCTCCCTGTCCATCACCAACTCCCGGAGTTCACTGAGACTCACGTCCATTGAGTCAGTGATGCCATCCAGCCATCTCATCACCGTCGTCCCCTTCTCCTCTTTCCCCCAATCCCTCCCAGCATCAGAGTCTTTTCCAATGAGTCAACTCTTCCCATGAGGTGGCCAAAGTACTGGAGTTTCAGCTTTAGCATCAGTCCTTCCAAAGAAATCCCAGGCCTGATCTCCTTCAGAATGGACTGGTTGGATCTCCTTGCAGTCCAAGGGACTCTCAAGAGTCTTCTCCAACACCACAGTTCAAAAGCATCAATTCTTTGGCACTCAGCCTTCTTCACAGTCCAACTCTCACATCCATACATGACCACAGGAAAAACCATAGCCTTGACTAGACAGATCTTTGTTGGCAAAGTAATGTCTCTGCTTTTGAATATGCTATCTAGGTTGGTCATAACTTTCCTTCCAAGGAGTAAGCGTCTTTTAATTTCATGGCTGCAGTCACTATCTGTAGTGATTTTGGAGCCCAGAAAAATAAAGTCTGACACTGTTTCCACTGTTTCCGCATCTATTTCCCATGAAGTGATGGGACCGGATGCCATGATCTTCGTTTTCTGAATGTTGAGCTTTAAGCCAACTTTTTCACTCTCCACTTTCACTTTCATCAAGAGGCTTTTGAGTTCCTCTTCACTTTCTGCCATAAGGGTGGTGTCATCTGCATATCTGAGGTTATTGAGATTTCTCCTGGCACTCTTGATTCCAGCTTGTGCTTCTTCCAGTCCAGCGTTTCTCATGATGTACTCTGCATATAAGTTAAATAAACCGGGTGACAATATATAGCCTTGACAAACTCCTTTTCCTATTTGGAACCAGTCTATTGTTCCATGTCCAGTTCTAACTGTTGCTTCCTGACCTGCATACAAATTTCTCAAGAGGCAGATCAGGTGGTCTGGTATTCCCATCTCTTTCAGAATTTTCCACAGTTTATTGTGATCCACACAGTCAAAGGCTTTGGCATAGTCAATAAAGCAGAAATAGATGCTTTTCTGGAACTCTCTTGCTTTTTCCATGATCCAGGGGATGTTGGCAATTTGATCTCTGGTTCCTCTGCCTTTTCTAAAACCAGCTTGAACATCAGGAAGTTCACAGTTCACATATTGCTGAAGCCTGGCTTGGAGAATTTTAAGCATGACTTTACTAGCGAGTGAGATGAATGCAATTGTGTGGTAGTTTGAGCATTCTTTGGAATATCCTTTCTTTGGGATTAGAATGAAAACTGACCTTTTCCAATCCTGTGGCCACTGCTGAGTTTTCCAAATTTGCTGGCATATTGAGTGTAGCACTTTCACAGAATCATCTTTCAAGATTTGAAATAGCTCAACTGGAATTCCATCACCTCCACTAGCTTTGTTCGTAGTGATGCTTTCTAAGGCCCACTTGACTTCACATTCCAGGGTGTCTGGCTCTTTATTGCTTTACAGTTATACTATTTATTTATTTTTGTTGCTTTGGGGCTTTTCTCTAGTTGTGGCGAGGCAGGGCTACTCTAGCTGTGGCACGCGGGCTTCTCATTGCTGGGACTTCCCTTGTTTTAGAGCACGGCCTCTAGGTGTGTGAGCTTTGGTAGTTGAGGCACCTGAGCTCAGTGACTGCAGCTTCGGGCTCTAGAGCAGAGACTCAGTGGTAGTGGCACACAGGCTTAGATGCTCTGCAGCATGTGGGTTTTCCTGGACAGGGGATCAAACCCATGTCCCCCGCATTGGCAGGCAGATTCTTTACCACTTAGCCACCTGGGAAGCCCTACAGTTATATTTTTAGTGTTATAAGTGTCCTTCTAAGCACTACATTCGCTGCATCCTACCATTTTTGATAAGTTCTATTTTGTTTTCATTTAATTAAAAGTATTTTTAAAAGTTCTCCTAAGCCGCCTTCTTTAACTCATGTGTTGTTTAAACTCCAACACATTTGGGGTTCTTCCAGCTATCTATTATCAATGTCCATTTTATTATTATCTGAGAACAAACTTTGTATTATATCTAGTTTTTCAAATTCGTTAAGATATGTTTTATGGTCCAAAATGTGGTCTGTTTTAGTGTATACTCCATGTTCACTTGAAACAAATGTATATTGTGTTCTTGTTTAATGGTGTATTCCATAAATGTCAATTATATAGAGTTGATTGATAGTGTTGTTCAGATCACCGATATCTTTACTGATTTTCTGCCTGCTTGATATATCAATTACTGACAGAAGGGCTTTGAAGTAACTTTAATCATGGACTTGTCCATTTCTGTTTTCAAATCTCTCAGTTATAGCCCCATGCATTTTGGCACTTACACTCTTAGATGAATACAAAGTTAAGGTTATTGAATCTACTTGGAAAATTGACACCTTTATTACCATCTTTTCTGAAATTAACATGGATACTTCAGCTAGCTTTTGATTAGTGTTTAAAAGTACAATATTTCTTTATCTATTACTTTATTATTAACCTGAGTATTTATATTTGAACTGGAAATATTATAGATAATATATAACTGAGCCATGTTTTTGTATTAATCCACTCTGAGAATCTGTCTTTTTATTGATGTATTTAGATAATTCATATTTAAAGTGATTATTTACTATTTGTTACTTTGTTTCTCTCCCATTTCTTGCTATTTTTACACCTTCCCTTGTTTCAAGTTAAAATTTAATGTGATTCTATCTTTTGTCTTAGTGTATCAGTTATAGTTAAAATAATTAATAAGCTCTAGTGAACTCCAGGAGTTGGTGATGGACAGGAGGCCTGGCATGCTGCGATTCATGGGGTCGCAAAGAGTCGGACACGACTGAGCAACTGAACTGAACTGATCATATACGATATACATTTTTAACTAATCTGTTTTCAAATACTGTACCAGTTCACATGCTATGCATTACCTTTTAACAGAGTAGTTCCAATTCCTCTTCCCACCATTATAATATTGTGTCATTCATTTAATTTATCTGTGTTCTATAATCACCCAATACTTATTTTTGCTTTTACCAATAGTTATCTTTTAGGTCAATTATAAATGAGATAAATATAACATTTATGTTACCTTTCTTTATTCTTTCTCTGTCCTGCCTTTCTTTATGTAGCTCTGGTTTTCTAACCCCTGCCCTTTTTCTTCTGCCTGTATTACTTCTTTTTTTAAATTTATTTGTATTGATTTATTTTTGGCTGCCCTAGGGTTCATTGCTTTGGGTGAGCAGAGGCTGCTCTTCATCGAGTGCATGGGCTTCTCACGGTGCCCTCGCTTGTTGCGGAGCACAGGCTCTCTGCATGCTGAATTCAGTCATTGCGGCTCACAGGCTTGGTAGTGCGGTTCATCGGCCCTAGAGCGCGCAGGCTCAAACAATTGTAGCATGGGCTTAGTTGCTCTACAGCATGTGTGATATTCCTGGAGCAGGGATTGAACACGTGTCCCCTGCATTAGATCAGATCAGTCACTCAGTCGTGTCTGACTGTTTGCAACCCCATGAATCGCAGCACGCCAGGCCTCCCTGTCCATTACCAACTCCCAGAGTTCACTGAGACTCACGTCCATTGAGTCAGTGATGCCATCCAGCCATCTCATTCTCTGTCGTCCCCTTCTCCTCCTGCCCCCAATCCCTCCCAGCATCAGAGTCTTTTCCAATGAGTCAACTCTTCCCATGAGGTGGCCAAAGTACTGGAGTTTCAGCTTTAGCATCAGTCCTTCCAAAGAAATCCCAGGCCTGATCTCCTTCAGAATGGACTGGTTGGATCTCCTTGCAGTCCCAGGGACTCTCAAGAGTCTTCTCCAACACCACAGTTCAAAAGCATCAATTCTGTGGCACTCAGCCTTCTTCACAGTCCAACTCTCACATCCATACATGACCACTGGAAAAACCATAGCTTTGACTAGACTACTTTGTTGGCAAAGTAATGTCTCTGCTTTTGAATATGCTATCTAGGTTGGTCATAACTTTCCTTCCAAGGAGTAAGCGTCTTTTAATTTCATGGCTGCAGTCACCATCTGCAGGTATTTTGGAGCCCAGAAAAATAAAGTCTGACACTGTTTCCACTGTTTCCCCATCTATTTCCCACAAAGTGGTGGGACAGGGTGCCATGATCTTCGTTTTCTGAATGCTGAGCTTTAAGCCAACTTTTTCACTCTCCACTTTCACTTTCATCAAGAGGCTTTTGAGTTCCTCTTCACTTTCTGCCATAAGGGTGGTGTCATCTGCATATCTGAGGTTATTGAGATTTCTCCTGGCACTCTTGATTCCAGCTTGTGCTTCTTCCAGTCCAGCGTTTCTCATGATGTACTCTGCATATAAGTTAAATAAACCGGGTGACAATATATAGCCTTGACAAACTCCTTTTCCTATTTGGAACCAGTCTATTGTTCCATGTCCAGTTCTAACTGTTGCTTCCTGACCTGCATACAAATTTCTCAAGAGGCAGATCAGGTGGTCTGGTATTCCCATCTCTTTCAGAATTTTCCACAGTTTATTGTGATCCACACAGTCAAAGGCTTTGGCATAGTCAATAAAGCAGAAATAGATGCTTTTCTGGAACTCTCTTGCTTTTTCTATGATCCAGCGGATGTTGGCAATTTGATCTCTGGTTCCTCTCCCTTTTTAAAACCAGCTTGAACGTCAGGAAGTTCACGGTTCACATATTGCTCAAGACTGGCTTGGAGAATGTTGAGCATTACTTTACTAGCGTGTGAGATGAGTGCAATTGTGCGGTAGTTTGAGCATTCTTTGGAATATCCTTTCTTTGGGATTGGAATGAAAACTGACCTTTTCCAGTCCTGTGGCCACTGCTAAGTTTTCCATATTTGCTGGCATATTGAGTGCAACACTTTCACAGCATCATCTTTCAGGATTTGGAATAGTTCAACTGGAATTCCATCACCTCCACTAGCTTTGTTCGTAGTGATGCTTTCTAAGGCCCACTTCACATTCCAGGATATCTGGCTCTAGGTCAGTGATCACACCATCGTGATTATCTGGGTCATGAAGATCTTTTTTTTACAGTTCTTCTGTGTATTCTTGCCACCTCTTCTTAATATCTTCTGCTGCTGTTAGGTCCATACCGTTTCTGTCCTTTATCGAGCCCATCTTTGCATGAAATGTTCCCTTGGTATCTCTGATTGTCTTGAAGAGATCCCTAGTCTTTCCCATTCTGTTGTTTTCCTCTATTTCTTTGCATTGATCACTGAAGAAGGCTTTCTTATCTCTTCTTGCTCTTCTTTGGAACTCTGCATTCAGATGTTTATATCTTTCCTTTTCTCCTTTGCTTTTTGCTTCTCTTCTTTCCACAGCTATTTGTAAGGCCTCCCCAGACAGCCATTTTGCTTTTTTGCATTTCTTTTCTATGGGAATGGTCTTAATCCCTGTCTCCTGTACAGTGTCACAAACCTCATTCCATATTTCATCAGGCACTCTATCTATCAGATCTAGGCCCTTAAATCTATTTCTCACTTCCACTGTATAATCATAAGGATTTGATTGAGGTCATACCTGAATGGTCTAGTGGTTTTCCCCACTTTCTTGATTTAGGTCTGAATTTGGCAATAAGGAGTTCATGGTCCGCCACACAGTCAGCTCTTGGTCTTGTTAGAGCTTCTCCATCTTTGGCTGCAAAGAATATAATCAATCTGATTTCGTTGTTGACCATCTGGTGATGCCATGTATAGAGTCTTCTCTTGTGTTGTTGGAAGAGGGTGTTTGTTTTGACCAGTGCATTTTCTTGGCAAAACTCTATTAGTCTTTGCCCTGCTTCATTCCGTATTCCAAGGCCAAATTTGCCTGTTACTCCAGGTGTTTCTTGACTTCCTACTTTTGCATTCCAGTCCCCTATAATGAAAAAGGACATCTTTTTGGGTGTTAGTTCTAAAAGGTCTTGTAGGTATTCATAGAACCATTCAACTTCAGCTTCTTCAGCATTACTGGTTGGGGCATAGACTTGGATTACTGTGATATTGAATAGTTTGCCTTGGAAACGAACAGAGATGATTCTGTCGTTTTGAGATAGCATCCAATTACTGCATTTTGGACTCTCTTGTTGACCATGATGGCCACTCCATTTCTTCTGAGGGATTCCTGTCCGCAGTAGTAGATATAATGGTCATCTGAGTTAAATTCACCCATTCCAGTCCATTTCAGTTCGCTGATTCCTAGAATGTCGACATTCACTCTTGCCATCTCTTGTTTGACCACTTCAATTTGCCTTGATTCATGGACCTGACATTCCAGGTTCCTATGCAATATTGCTCTTTACAGCATCTGACCTTGTTTCTATCACCAGTCACATCCATAGCTGGGTATTCTTTTGCTTTGGCTCCATCCCTTCATTCTTTCTGGAGTTATTTCTCCACTGATCTCCAGTAGCATATTGGGCACCTACTGACCTGGGGAGTTTCTCTTTCAGTATCCTATCATTTTGCCTTTTCATACTACTCATGGGGTTCTCAAGGCAAGAATACTGAAGTGGTTTGCCATTCCTTCTCCAGTGGACCACATTCTGTCAAATCTTCCACCATGACCCGCCTGTCTTGGGTTTGCCCCAGGGCATGGCTTAGTTTCATTGAGTTAGACAAGGCTGTGGTCCTAGTGTGATTAGATTTGACTAGTTTTCTGTGAGTATGGTTTCAGTGTGTTTGCCCTCTGATGCCCTCTTGCAACACCTACCGCCTTAGTTGGGTTTCTCTTACTTGGGCGTGGGGTATCTCTTCACGGGCTGCTCCAGCAAAGCGCAGCCATTATCCGCTGCACCATCAGGGAAGTCCTCTGCATTGCTTCTTTTAATATTTCTTGCAAGGTTGTCTTGTTTGTGATGAATTTCATTTTTGGAGGGGGTGTACTTGTGAAGGGTAATTTTACTGATATAGAATTCCTCCTCATGTTTTTCTTTGTTCTTCAACATTTAAAATATTTCACTTTACTTTCATTTTGTTTACATAGTCTCTTAGGATAAGTAACTGATATTCTTGTCCATGATCCTCTATAGGTCACAATGTGGCTTTTTTTCTGGGTTCCTTTCTCTTTGTTTTCTTGAAATTTGAATCTGATATGCATTTATGTGTTTATTTGGTATTTACCTACTTGATACTTTTTGAGCTCTTAGTTATATAGTTGGACATCTGTGATTAATTTTGGAAAGTTATTGACAGTTATAACTTCAAATATTTCTTCTCCATCTACAATTTCTTCTCATTCTAATTTTGTTTACTCAAATTACATACATGTTAAGTCTTTGATATTGTCCTACAGTTCTTGGATTGTCTGTTATGTTTCTATTTTCTTCATATTCCAATTTAGGAAGTTTTTATTGACTTACCTTCAATTTCACTGAATCTTTTCTCAGCCATGTCATATCTACTGAGAAGCCCATTGAAGGCATTGTTCATTTTTGTTACAGTTTTTTAAAAAAAAACAACTTTTCATTCTGATCATTTATTATTATTTTTTTAAAATTATCCATCTATTCTTTCATGTTGTCTACTTTCTACGTTAAAGCTCTTAATATATTAATCACTGTTAGTTAGAATTCCTTGTCTAATAATTCCAAAGTCTGTGTCATATCTGAGTCTGGTTTTGATGATTCATTTATTTCATTGCCCTCTAACATAGCTTGTAATTTTGGATTGGAAGCACTACATTGAATAATAGAAACTGTTAAATCTGCCTAGGTGTTGAGCTGTGTTTAAATTCTTTCATACCTGTAGATTCCAGAAACTTCATATACCTTCATTGTCCTTGTTTTTTTTCCTCTTGATGTTGTTGGCAAAGTAATGTCTCTGCTTTTGAATATGCTATCTAGGTTGGTCATAACTTTCCTTCCAAGGAGTAAGCGTCTTTTAATTTCATGGCTGCAGTCACTATCTGTAGTGATTTTGGAGCCCAGAAAAATAAAGTCTGACACTGTTTCCACTGTTTCCGCATCTATTTCCCATGAAGTGATGGGACCGGATGCCATGATCTTCGTTTTCTGAATGTTGAGCTTTAAGCCAACTTTTTCACTCTCCACTTTCACTTTCATCAAGAGGCTTTTGAGTTCCTCTTCACTTTCTGCCATAAGGGTGGTGTCATCTGCATATCTGAGGTTATTGAGATTTCTCCTGGCACTCTTGATTCCAGCTTGTGCTTCTTCCAGTCCAGCGTTTCTCATGATGTACTCTGCATATAAGTTAAATAAACCGGGTGACAATATATAGCCTTGACAAACTCCTTTTCCTATTTGGAACCAGTCTATTGTTCCATGTCCAGTTCTAACTGTTGCTTCCTGACCTGCATACAAATTTCTCAAGAGGCAGATCAGGTGGTCTGGTATTCCCATCTCTTTCAGAATTTTTCCACAGTTTATTGTGATCCACACAGTCAAAGGCTTTGGCATAGTCAATAAAGCAGAAATAGATGCTTTTCTGGAACTCTCTTGCTTTTCCATGATCCAGGGGATGTTGGCAATTTGATCTCTGGTTCCTCTGCCTTTTCTAAAACCAGCTTGAACATCAGGAAGTTCACAGTTCACATATTGCTGAAGCCTGGCTTGGAGAATTTTAAGCATGACTTTACTAGCGAGTGAGATGAATGCAATTGTGTGGTAGTTTGAGCATTCTTTGGAATATCCTTTCTTTGGGATTAGAATGAAAACTGACCTTTTCCAATCCTGTGGCCACTGCTGAGTTTTCCAAATTTGCTGGCATATTGAGTGTAGCACTTTCACAGAATCATCTTTCAAGATTTGAAATAGCTCAACTGGAATTCCATCACCTCCACTAGCTTTGTTCGTAGTGATGCTTTCTAAGGCCCACTTGACTTCACATTCCAGGGTGTCTGGCTCTTTATTGCTTTACAGTTATACTATTTATTTATTTTTGTTGCTTTGGGGCTTTTCTCTAGTTGTGGCAGGCAGGGCTACTCTAGCTGTGGCACGCGGGCTTCTCATTGCTGGGACTTCCCTTGTTTTAGAGCACGGCCTCTAGGTGTGTGAGCTTTGGTAGTTGAGGCACCTGAGCTCAGTGACTGCAGCTTCGGGCTCTAGAGCAGAGACTCAGTGGTAGTGGCACACAGGCTTAGATGCTCTGCAGCATGTGGGTTTTCCTGGACAGGGGATCAAACCCATGTCCCCCGCATTGGCAGGCAGATTCTTTACCACTTAGCCACCTGGGAAGCCCTACAGTTATATTTTTAGTGTTATAAGTGTCCTTCTAAGCACTACATTAACTGCATCCTACCATTTTGATAAGTTCTATTTTGTTTTCATTTAATTAAAAGTATTTTTAAAAGTTCTCCTAAGCCGCTTTTTAACTCATGTGTTGTTTAAACTCCAACACATTTGGGGTTCTTCCAGCTATCTATTATCAATGTCCATTTTATTATTATCTGAGAACAAACTTTGTATTATATCTAGTTTTTCAAATTCATAAGATATGTTTTATGGTCCAAAATGTGGTCTGTTTTAGTGTATACTCCATGTTCACTTGAAACAAATGTATATTGTGTTCTTGTTTAATGGTGTATTCCATAAATGTCAATTATATAGAGTTGATTGATAGTGTTGTTCAGATCACCGATATCTTTACTGATTTTCTGCCTGCTTGATATATCAATTACTGACAGAAGGGCTTTGAAGTAACTTTAATCATGGACTTGTCCATTTCTGTTTTCAAATCTCTCAGTTATAGCCCCATGCATTTTGGCACTTACACTCTTAGATGAATACAAAGTTAAGGTTATTGAATCTACTTGGAAAATTGACACCTTTATTACCATCTTTCTGAAATTAACATGGATACTTCAGCTAGCTTTTGATTAGTGTTTAAAAGTACAATATTTCTTTATCTATTACTTTATTATTAACCTGAGTATTTATATTTGAACTGGAAATATTATAGATAATATATAACTGAGCCATGTTTTTGTATTAATCCACTCTGAGAATCTGTCTTTTTATTGATGTATTTAGATAATTCATATTTAAAGTGATTATTTACTATTTGTTACTTTGTTTCTCTCCCATTTCTTGCTATTTTTACACCTTCCCTTGTTTCAAGTTAAAATTTAATGTGATTCTATCTTTTGTCTTAGTGTATCAGTTATAGTTAAAATAATTAATAAGCTCTAGTGAACTCCAGGAGTTGGTGATGGACAGGGAGGCCTGGCATGCTGCGATTCATGGGGTCGCAAAGAGTCGGACACGACTGAGCAACTGAACTGAACTGATCATATACGATATACATTTTTAACTAATCTGTTTTCAAATACTGTACCAGTTCACATGCTATGCATTACCTTTTAACAGAGTAGTTCCAATTCCTCTTCCCACCATTATAATATTGTGTCATTCATTTAATTTATCTGTGTTCTATAATCACCCAATACTTATTTTTGCTTTTACCAATAGTTATCTTTTAGGTCAATTATAAATGAGATAAATATAACATTTATGTTACCTTTCTTTATTCTTTCTCTGTCCTGCCTTTCTTTATGTAGCTCTGGTTTTCTAACCCTGCCCTTTTCTTCTGCCTGTATTACTTCTTTTTTTAAATTTATTTGTATTGATTTATTTTTGGCTGCCCTAGGGTTCATTGCTTTGGGTGAGCAGAGGCTGCTCTTCATCGAGTGCATGGGCTTCTCACGGTGCCCTCGCTTGTTGCGGAGCACAGGCTCTCTGCATGCTGAATTCAGTCATTGCGGCTCACAGGCTTGGTAGTGCGGTTCATCGGCCCTAGAGCGCGCAGGCTCAAACAATTGTAGCATGGGCTTAGTTGCTCTACAGCATGTGTGATATTCCTGGAGCAGGGATTGAACACGTGTCCCCTGCATTAGATCAGATCAGTCACTCAGTCGTGTCTGACTGTTTGCAACCCCATGAATCGCAGCACGCCAGGCCTCCCTGTCCATTACCAACTCCCAGAGTTCACTGAGACTCACGTCCATTGAGTCAGTGATGCCATCCAGCCATCTCATTCTCTGTCGTCCCCTTCTCCTCCTGCCCCCAATCCCTCCCAGCATCAGAGTCTTTTCCAATGAGTCAACTCTTCCCATGAGGTGGCCAAAGTACTGGAGTTTCAGCTTTAGCATCAGTCCTTCCAAAGAAATCCCAGGCCTGATCTCCTTCAGAATGGACTGGTTGGATCTCCTTGCAGTCCCAGGGACTCTCAAGAGTCTTCTCCAACACCACAGTTCAAAAGCATCAATTCTGTGGCACTCAGCCTTCTTCACAGTCCAACTCTCACATCCATACATGACCACTGGAAAAACCATAGCTTTGACTAGACTACTTTGTTGGCAAAGTAATGTCTCTGCTTTTGAATATGCTATCTAGGTTGGTCATAACTTTCCTTCCAAGGAGTAAGCGTCTTTTAATTTCATGGCTGCAGTCACCATCTGCAGGTATTTTGGAGCCCAGAAAAATAAAGTCTGACACTGTTTCCACTGTTTCCCCATCTATTTCCCACAAAGTGGTGGGACAGGTGCCATGATCTTCGTTTTCTGAATGCTGAGCTTTAAGCCAACTTTTCACTCTCCACTTTCACTTTCATCAAGAGGCTTTTGAGTTCCTCTTCACTTTCTGCCATAAGGGTGGTGTCATCTGCATATCTGAGGTTATTGAGATTTCTCCTGGCACTCTTGATTCCAGCTTGTGCTTCTTCCAGTCCAGCGTTTCTCATGATGTACTCTGCATATAAGTTAAATAAACCGGGTGACAATATATAGCCTTGACAAACTCCTTTTCCTATTTGGAACCAGTCTATTGTTCCATGTCCAGTTCTAACTGTTGCTTCCTGACCTGCATACAAATTTCTCAAGAGGCAGATCAGGTGGTCTGGTATTCCCATCTCTTTCAGAATTTTCCACAGTTTATTGTGATCCACACAGTCAAAGGCTTTGGCATAGTCAATAAAGCAGAAATAGATGCTTTTCTGGAACTCTCTTGCTTTTTCTATGATCCAGCGGATGTTGGCAATTTGATCTCTGGTTCCTCTCCCTTTTTAAAACCAGCTTGAACGTCAGGAAGTTCACGGTTCACATATTGCTCAAGACTGGCTTGGAGAATGTTGAGCATTACTTTACTAGCGTGTGAGATGAGTGCAACTGTGCGGTAGTTTGAGCATTCTTTGGAATATCCTTTCTTTGGGATTGGAATGAAAACTGACCTTTTCCAGTCCTGTGGCCACTGCTAAGTTTTCCATATTTGCTGGCATATTGAGTGCAACACTTTCACAGCATCATCTTTCAGGATTTGGAATAGTTCAACTGGAATTCCATCACCTCCACTAGCTTTGTTCGTAGTGATGCTTTCTAAGGCCCACTTGACTTCACATTCCAGGGTATCTGGCTCTAGGTCAGTGATCACACCATCGTGATTATCTGGGTCATGAAGATCTTTTTTTTACAGTTCTTCTGTGTATTCTTGCCACCTCTTCTTAATATCTTCTGCTGCTGTTAGGTCCATACCGTTTCTGTCCTTTATCGAGCCCATCTTTGCATGAAATGTTCCCCTTGGTATCTCTGATTGTCTTGAAGAGATCCCTAGTCTTTCCCATTCTGTTGTTTTCCTCTATTTCTTTGCATTGATCGCTGAAGAAGGCTTTCTTATCTCTTCTTGCTCTTCTTTGGAACTCTGCATTCAGATGTTTATATCTTTCCTTTTCTCCTTTGCTTTTTGCTTCTCTTCTTTCCACAGCTATTTGTAAGGCCTCCCCAGACAGCCATTTTGCTTTTTTGCATTTCTTTTCTATGGGAATGGTCTTAATCCCTGTCTCCTGTACAGTGTCACAAACCTCATTCCATATTTCATCAGGCACTCTATCTATCAGATCTAGGCCCTTAAATCTATTTCTCACTTCCACTGTATAATCATAAGGGATTTGATTGAGGTCATACCTGAATGGTCTAGTGGTTTTCCCCACTTTCTTCGATTTAGGTCTGAATTTGGCAATAAGGAGTTCATGGTCCGAGCCACAGTCAGCTCTTGGTCTTGTTAGAGCTTCTCCATCTTTGGCTGCAAAGAATATAATCAATCTGATTTCGGTGTTGACCATCTGGTGATGCCATGTATAGAGTCTTCTCTTGTGTTGTTGGAAGAGGGTGCTTGTTTTGACCAGTGCATTTTCTTGGCAAAACTCTATTAGTCTTTGCCCTGCTTCATTCCGTATTCCAAGGCCAAATTTGCCTGTTACTCCAGGTGTTTCTTGACTTCCTACTTTTGCATTCCAGTCCCCTATAATGAAAAGGACATCTTTTTTGGGTGTTAGTTCTAAAAGGTCTTGTAGGTATTCATAGAACCATTCAACTTCAGCTTCTTCAGCATTACTGGTTGGGGCATAGACTTGGATTACTGTGATATTGAATAGTTTGCCTTGGAAACGAACAGAGATGATTCTGTCGTTTTTGAGATAGCATCCAATTACTGCATTTTGGACTCTCTTGTTGACCATGATGGCCACTCCATTTCTTCTGAGGGATTCCTGTCCGCAGTAGTAGATATAATGGTCATCTGAGTTAAATTCACCCATTCCAGTCCATTTCAGTTCGCTGATTCCTAGAATGTCGACATTCACTCTTGCCATCTCTTGTTTGACCACTTCCAATTTGCCTTGATTCATGGACCTGACATTCCAGGTTCCTATGCAATATTGCTCTTTACAGCATCTGACCTTGTTTCTATCACCAGTCACATCCATAGCTGGGTATTCTTTTTGCTTTGGCTCCATCCCTTCATTCTTTCTGGAGTTATTTCTCCACTGATCTCCAGTAGCATATTGGGCACCTACTGACCTGGGGAGTTTCTCTTTCAGTATCCTATCATTTTGCCTTTTCATACTACTCATGGGGTTCTCAAGGCAAGAATACTGAAGTGGTTTGCCATTCCCTTCTCCAGTGGACCACATTCTGTCAAATCTCTCCACCATGACCCGCCCGTCTTGGGTTGCCCCAGGGGCATGGCTTAGTTTCATTGAGTTAGACAAGGCTGTGGTCCTAGTGTGATTAGATTTGACTAGTTTTCTGTGAGTATGGTTTCAGTGTGTTTGCCCTCTGATGCCCTCTTGCAACACCTACCGTCTTAGTTGGGTTTCTCTTACCTTGGGCGTGGGGTATCTCTTCACGGCTGCTCCAGCAAAGCGCAGCCATTATCCGCTGCACCATCAGGGAAGTCCTCTGCATTGCTTCTTTTAATATTTCTTGCAAGGTTGTCTTGTTTGTGATGAATTTCATTTTTGGAGGGGTGTACTTGTGAAGGGTAATTTTACTGATATAGAATTCCTCCTCATGTTTTTCTTGTTCTTCAACATTTAAAATATTTCACTTTACTTTCATTTTGTTTACATAGTCTCTTAGGATAAGTAACTGATATTCTTGTCCATGATCCTCTATAGGTCACAATGTGGCTTTTTTTTTCTGGGTTCCCTTTCTCTTTGTTTTCTTGAAATTTGAATCTGATATGCATTTATGTGTTTATTTGGTATTTACCCTACTTGATACTTTTTGAGCTCTTAGTTATATAGTTGGACATCTGTGATTAATTTTGGAAAGTTATTGACAGTTATAACTTCAAATATTTCTTCTCCATCTACAATTTCTTCTCATTCTAATTTTGTTTACTCAAATTACATACATGTTAAGTCTTTGATATTGTCCTACAGTTCTTGGATTGTCTGTTATGTTTCTATTTTTCTTCATATTCCAATTTAGGAAGTTTTTATTGACTTACCTTCAATTTCACTGAATCTTTTCTCAGCCATGTCATATCTACTGAGAAGCCCATTGAAGGCATTGTTCATTTTTGTTACAGTTTTTTAAAAAAAGCTTAACTTTTCATTCTGATCATTTATTATTATTTTTTTTTACTAAAATTATCCATCTATTCTTTCATGTTGTCTACTTTCTACGTTAAAGCTCTTAATATATTAATCACAGTTAGTTAGAATTCCTTGTCTAATAATTCCAAAGTCTGTGTCATATCTGAGTCTGGTTTTGATGATTCATTTATTTCATTGCCCTCTAACATAGCTTGTAATTTTGGATTGGAAGCACTACATTGAATAATAGAAACTGTTAAATCTGCCTAGGTGTTGAGCTGTGTTTAAATTCTTTCATACCTGTAGATTCCAGAAACTTCATATACCTTCATTGTCCTTGTTTTTTTTCCTCTTGATGTTCAATTCAGTTCAGTTCAGTCACTCAGTCGTGTCCGACTCTTTGCGACCCCATGAATCGCAGCACGCCAGGCCTCCCTGTCCATCACCAACTCCTGGAGTTCACTCAGACTCACGTCCATCGAGTTGGTGATGCCATCCAGCCATCACATCCCTGTCATCCCCTTCTCCTCCTGCCCCCAATCCCTCCCAGCATCAGCCTTTTACGATGAGTCAACTCTTCACATGAGGTGGCCAAAGTACTGGAGTTTCAGTTTTAGCATCAGTCCTTCCAAAGAAATCCCAGGACTGATCTCCTTCAGAATGGACTGGTTGGATCTCCTTGCAGTCCAAGGGACTCTCAAGAGTCTTCTCCAACACCACAGTTCAAAAGCATCAGTTCTTCGGCGCTCAGCCTTCTTCACAGTCCAACTCTCACATCCATACATGACCACTGGAAAAACCATAGCCTTGATTGCTGCTGCTGCTAAGTTACTTCAGTCATGTCGGATTCTGTGCAACCCCATAGACGGCAGTCCACCAGGCTCCCCCATCCCTGGGATTCTCCAGGCAAGAACATTGGAGTGGGTTGCCATTTCCTTCTCCAATGCCTGAAAGTGAAAAGTGAAAGTGAAGTCGCTCAGTCGTGTCCGACTCTTAGTGACCCCATGGACTGCAGCCCACCAGGCTCCTCTGGCCATGGGATTTTTCAGGCAAGAGTACTGGAGTGGGGTGCCATTGCCTTCTCTGTAGCCTTGACTAGACGGACCTTTGTTGGCAAAGTAATGTCTCTGCTTTTCAGTATGCTATCTAGGTTGGTCATAACTTTCCTTCCAAGGAGTAAGCGTCTTTTAATTTAGGATTCCCCAAATAGAAGGAGTCTGTGACTTGCAGCTCCTTTAGCTGAAATTCACTGTAATTACAGTAGATCCATGTTATTTGGTGGTTCAGTATGAGTGAAGGGGAGCATCTAATTCTTTCATGATTAAATCACAGTCTTTAGTAGTTGTGTGTCTCATGGATACAACCTTCATGAATGTTTCTCCAGTAGTATAGCTTTTCCTCCCTGCCTCCTATTCCTCTTCCAGCTGCAAAATTTCCAGTTCATTTTCTTGAAGTCCTGACCCATGTTGATTATATTCTGTTTTGTGTTGTGTTCCCAGTAGGTGAGACAAGAAGACTGGAAGGGCTGGAGTGGGGAACAAAAATTCCTTTTTCCAGCTGGAATCATCTATGACAAAGTGTTTTTATTTTTATACTAGACTAGGCATTTTTAATGTAGAAGTTTCTGGGTGAATTTTACAAAAATTACCTTTTTTCTAACCACCTTTCTGTACGAGACCCATGAGGGTATCTTTTCTGTGTCATCACCATGATAATCTGGCGGGGTCCTGGAGTCAAATCCTACAAAAATACGTCACTGTTCTAAGACTCAGCCCTAGGAGCTTCTCACTCTCAAGCTAGTCCACACTCAGCTTCCCATGATATATCAAAATCATCTTGTTAGAGTTCCTACCAGTTTTTACTACAGTGGTTTCTGCTCCAGGTCTTTATCTCTCCAGATATATTTTTCCTTATTGATTTCAAGGTGGCAGTTTGCCCTGTAAACCCTGTGTTCTGTTGAATCCAAGAAAAGTCATTGATTATTAGTTTGTCCAGCATTTTCTAAGTATGGGAACATTTTTTATGTCAGACATAAAACAAGAAGTCCTTAAAACTCATATTTTAAAAAGTTATATACAAGTGGTGAAAACATTTGAAAATATGCTAACTATTGAAATACAAGTGAAAACACAGAGACACACTGTCTTTTTTATAAAAAAAAAACAAGTTGCAAAATATGAATACTGTCATTATAGTATTGAAAAAGGTGTGTGTGTGTGTGTGTGTATGTGCATGTGTGCTCAGTCATTCAGTAGTGTCTGACTCTTTGCACCCCCATGGACTATAGCCCACTCTCCTCTGTCTATGGGATTTCTCAGGCAAGATACTGGAGTGGGTTGCCATTTCCTCCTCCAGGGGATCTTCCCAACCCAGGGATTGATCCCATGTCTCTTTCATCTCCTGCATTGTTAGGCAGATTCTTTACCACTATGCTGCCTGGGAAGCCAGTGTGTATGAACAAATAGCTTTGTGCAAGAAAGTGCTACATTCTGTGTCTCTAAAAGAATAAAACATTGAACCTGAGCAGAGTGGTGGGATCAGGTTCACCCTTCATGCCATGTAAGATGAGTAGTCAAGGGTTCATATTAGCTTCCAGAAATAATAGCTATCAACTCGATGCTTGGCCAGGATCAGTCAGAAGAAAAAGATTTTCCCAATTATAGCATACCACAACTTTTTACTGTGGTATTTGTTGCAAATGATTATAAAAATACTTTATAGGTGCAAGAGTTCAAATAAAATGCAATTCAGTGATGAATTAGTCACAGCACAGTTTGTAAATAGTAAGAACCTAATCATCTTTGCTTGAAATCCGAAGAAATATGAGGGGCTTCTGGGAGTCTCCACAAAACAATAGCAGGTATTTTGTTTATTTTATATTGATTTGAGTGAATTATTTGTTAATGGCTATAAAAAAGTGGAAATTTTTGAATCGGAAAAGAGTCATACTACATAGCCACAAGCATGGATTTTAGCCTCATTACATTTATGTCTTATTCTTGAAAATAGTACTAATTAATGGAGAATAATGCTTATCTCCAGGACTTGAAAATTTTAACTGCAGCAACCTTGAAAGAACGGGGAATACCCTTGGAGTCCTACTGAATTCAAGAACTAAAATAACACTTGAAGGATTTTTTAATGTATTTTTAGATATTTGTTTGATGAAAAATCTTGCATACTGAAAGCAGTCCAGAGATCAGGACAAAGAGAAAGTATTGGTTAAGAAACAAGAATGTTTGCTAAGTCTCAGACTGGTCTTATTGGAGAAGGAAATGGCAACCCACTCCAGTGTTCTTGCCTGGAGAATCCCAGGGACGGGGGAGCCTGGTGGGCTGCCGTCTATGGGGTCGCACAGAGTCGGACACGACTGAAGCGACTTAGTAGTAGTAGTAGTAGTAGACTGGTCTTATTTTATTATTCTGATCTTCATGTTGCATAGCTTAACATAGTGAACTAGCTAACTATTCCAAGTGGGAGACTTGGAGAGAATATTACACAAATCCAGTAAATTCAGTGAAAGCTGTATCACCAAGTAACTAGAATGTTCCCTTTTGTGGGAAGGTAGAGACAAGGTTGTCACCACTGGTTCCCTCTTGTAATTACCTGTATTTATTTGTGCAACATTTGGCATAGATGACCTCTCCCTTCATTTTTAGAACTTTTCTTTTTGTGGCTTCACATTCCCCTGAAGTGAAGTGAAGTCGCGCAGTCGTGTCCGACTCTGTGCGACCCCATGGGCTGTAGCCCACCAGGCTCCTCAGTCCATGGGCTTTTCCAGGCATGAATACTGGAGTGGGTTGCCATTTCCTTCTCCAGATGATCTTCCCAACCCAGGGATCGAACCTGGGTCTCCCACGTTGTAGGCAGACGCTTTACCGTCTGAGCTACCAGGGAAGCAGAGCATTCCCCTAGTTCCCTCCAATATCATCAGTTGCTCAGTTTCAGTTTTCTTCCCAGGCTCTTTCTCTGTCCCCATACCATTTTCTGTTCTGGATCTATACACTCTTATCTTACCATGTCCCATACTTCACAGTTCTATGTTTGTGCATGCCATCAAAACCTCTACATTCATCTCTGAATTAACACACACACACACACACACACACACACACACAGGCTTGTATTTTCTATATGAGCGCTGAGTGATTTGTTTTTAAAAAAGTAATTTTTTGGTAATTCTTCTTTCAAGAACTCGATTTCTCAACCCTAACTCTGTTTTCCCTCAGCATTCTACATCTTAGTCTATTGCATCACTTGTGCTAACTTAAGTCTAAAATCTGAGTCATCTTTTATTCCTCTTCTCTTCATCTAATTCTTCAGTTTGTCCTTTTGACTCCACCTCTATATTATGTGAAAAAATCTTTAGTTCTTTCTGTTTACACTATATACTCCCGATACTGTACCAGTTATCATCCTTTCTATCTGGATTAGAGCACTAGCATTTTAATTGGTCTCCCTGCTTATGTTCTGTCTTTGCAGTAATATACTACCCATAGAACAACCAGAATGATATTTTAAAAACACAAATTGGATCTTGTCAATCCCTTGCTTAAAACTCTCCAATGGCTTACTATTGTACATATTTATTATTACACTTCTTCCTCTGGCTTACAGAGCCTTTTAAATTTGTATCTTCTGCTACTCTTTAAATTTTTATCCTTCCACTCTTCTCCTATAGGCGCACAGCCATTCTCTCTGCCTCTTGAGCTCACAGCCTTGCCTCTGTAGGATGATGAGCTTTATGTGACATCTTCCACATGATGACTCATGGCAGCCTCCCTTTTATCTTAAAATCTCAGTGTAAATGTTATCTCTTCAATGAGACCATCCCTTTCCACCCAAACCAAGGTAATCATTCTGTCTCATAGTATCATGTCACCTGTCACAGTTAACTGCTTATCTTTTTCTTTATATGATACATAGTGTTAAGAGGGCAGAGAATATGTCTCTTGTTCACTGCTGAGTGTTTAGCATACAGAGTAGTCTCTGGTTATAGAAGTTGTTCAGTAAATCCTTGCTTGAGAATTCCCTGGAGGTCCAATGGTTAGGACTCAGCACTTTCACTTCTATGGCCCAGGTTCAATACCTGGTCAAGGAACTGCAAACCACTTGGCATGGCCAAAAGTAAAAAAAAAAAAAAATCCTTAATAAGGCAGATAGGAGCAATATGAATTCATTGAATAATTTGTAAGGGCTGTCAAGATAAGGGGAGAGCACTTGAGAAAGATGGAGAGGTTAGGGTAGAAATTTGAAAATTTTGCTAACTTCTCAGTTTAGCCTAAACCTAGCACTGTGTACTGTTAGCATTTCTTTATTATGTACAACGTTCTCTTCTCACTCTAAGCTCTTTCATCCACACCTTCCAATTTAACTCCCACCTCTATCCAAACAACTTACAGTATTATATTCCTAGCCAGCATCTCTCATCTGTTTTCCATGTCTCTATATGCAAATGCTTACTTGGTATTTCTTCTTAAACATCTCAAACTCATTTCAGATCCAACATGTGCCAGATATCCTCATGATCCTTTATTCTCAACTATGATTGTCTTTCTGTATTCCTGTGATTAATACTGCTCTCTATCCCATTATGCAACACACAATCCAGAAATCTTTCTTGGAACTTTCTGCTGCTGCTAAGTCACTTCAGTCATGTCCGACTCTGTGTGACCCCATAGACGGCAGCCCACCAGGCTCCCCCGTCCCTGGGATTCTCCAGGCAAGAACACTGGACTGGGTTGCCATTTCCTTCTCCAATGCATGAAAGTGAAACCTTTGCTAAAATCCAATCTATCAAAAATCTTGCTTCTCATCCTAAATATATCCTGATTTTCCATTCCATCCTCACATCTACCTCATCAAAAGTAATAGCCCAGATTAATAGAGCACTTACTATCTACCAGTACTCTTCTAAGAGCTTTTTATTTATTAATCCAATTAATCATCTCAAACACTCTGTGAAGGAGATCCTGTCATTATTTCTATTTTACAGATAGGGATTCTTGGCACAAGGAATATATGTAAGTTGCTCG